>NC_141694.1:897762061-898962061 GCF_964263255.1 Lissotriton vulgaris | reverse complement strand
TGTTACACAAGTAGTAACTTGTGCATCTGAAAGAGACACGTTAGTGATAGATTCCTTACCTTAGAATAGATACCCCAGCAATACCAACCCCGGTGGTGGGTCTGCGAACCAATAATCACACCAGAAAGTCCTGGAGGACAGAACGGCCAAAGAAGCCATCCCTCCGGACTTGGCTGTCGAGGCAATAGTGTCTTGTAAACGTGTGCAGCAAGGTCCACGTAGCTGCTTGGCAAATGTCCTGCAAGGGGGCACTCCTCGGCCTAGGGCAGTTGTAGTCGCCGTAGCCCGAGTGGAATGAGCCCTTAGACCCACAGGGGGTTCCTTCTTAGCCAAGGAGTAACACGCCTGGATACACAAGATGATCCACCGCGAGATGGTCCGCTTGTGCACCGCCTTTCCCTTCTTAGCGCCCACGTAACCAACAAAGAGTTGGTCATCCACACAGAACTGACGTGTGCGATCCAGATAGTAAGAGAGCTCACGTTTTGGGTCCAGACGGTGGAGCCTCTCTTCCTCTTTCGAGGGATGCGGAGGCGGAAAGAAGGTGGGCAAGGTGATGGACTGCCTGATTTGGAAGGCTGTGACTACCTTCGGCAGGAAAGAGGGCCTTGTCCGCAATACAACCTTGTCCGGATGGACCGAAAGGAAAGGAGGTTTAGAGGATAGAGCCTGGAGCTCACTCACTCTCCTGGCAGAGGTGATGGGAACCAGGAATGCAGTCTTCAAAGTAAGAAGGCGGATAGGACAGTTGTGAAGTGGCTCAAAGGGAGCGCACATCAGAAAAGTAAGAACCAGGTTCAAGTCCCACTGAGGCATCACGAAGGGAACAGGTGGAAACGTATGTGTGATGCCTTTCAGGAATCGATTAACAACAGGGGACTTGAACAAAGAAGGTATGATCAGGCAGCCTTAGAAAGGCTGAAAGGGCAGAAAGGTAGCCCTTGATAGTGCCAAGAGCAGAGCCCTGCTGGGCAAGAGAAAGAAGGAAGAGAAGAACCTCAGAAAGAGGGGCAGAGAGAGGATCCACAGCCTTTGCTGTGCACCATGCCACAAATCTGTTCCACCTGCAGGCTTATACCGACTTTGTGGAGGGACGCCTGGCTGCCAGAATGATGTTACAAACTTCAGGAGGCAAGTCAAATGGCCTCAACTGTCGCCGCTCAATCTCCAAGCATGGAGGTGGAGACTGGACAGGTTCGGGTGGAGGACCGCCCCCTGCTGCTGCGACAGAAGGTCCTCCCGAAGAGGCAGACAAACCGGGGATCGACTGACATACTGAGTAGCTCGGGATACCAGTACCTTCGTGCCCAGTCCGGAGCCACAAGGATGACTTGTGCCCGGTCGCGCTTGATCTTCTTCAGCACTCTGGGCAGAAGTGGTATAGGCGGAAAGGCGTACAACAGACCGCAACTCCACTCGCGACGAAAAGCATCTCCGAGCGAGTGCCGCCTTGGAAATTCCAACGTGCAGAACTGATGACATTGCGCGTTCTCTTCGGTGGGGAATAGATCTAACCAAGGCTCTCCCCACTGCTGAAAGAGGCCTTGCGCCATGTCCGAGTTCAGACGCCATTCGTGATCCATCATGCACCGGCGGCTGAGTTCGGCCGCCCTGGCGTTCAGAGAACCTGCCAGGTGTTGAACCACCAGGGTCACACCCTGATGTTCCAGCCACTGCCAAAGGCGCAGAGCCTCCTGGCAGAGGGTCCACAACCCCACCCCGCCCTGTTTGTTGCAGTACCACATGGCGGTGGTGTTGTCCGTGAACACCTGCACTACACTCCCCCGGACAAAGGGGAGGAATGCCTTCAATGCTAGACGAATCGCCCGCAGCTCCAAAAGGTTGATATGGAGCCGGGACTCCGCCGGAGACCAGAGGCCTTTGATCTCTGCCTCTCCCATGTGGCCTCCCCAGCCCTGGAGGGACGCGTCCGTCACAACTACGTGCTCCGCTTGGGGAAGGGAGAGGGATCTGCCGCTGACCCAATCGCGGTCCGTGAGCCACCACTGCAGCTGTCTCGCAGTGCCCTCCAAGATCAGGACATGGTCGGACAGGTTGCCCTGATGCTGGGCCCACTGAAACTTCAGGTCCCACTGCAGAGCCTACATCCGCCAACGGGCGTGATGCCCTAGAAGGATGCAGGAAGCCATCAGCCCCAGAAGCCGCAGCGTCAACCTGACCGAGACTCGGGATAAAGGCTGAAAGATCGGAATCAGAGCCTGTATATCCCGAACCCGCTGTTCGGGTGTGTAAACCCGAAACTGCGCCGAGTCGAGAACCGCTCTGATGAAAAGGAGCTTCTAAGAGGGGCACAGGTGTGACTTCGGCACGTTAGAGGCGGCAGACCCGAGAGCAGAGGACGGCCCGGGACCAGGGTTCGATTCCCAGCGCGGCAGGTTTCTGGACCAGGGTCAGCGGACTCGATAATTCTCTCGCCTCGGTGCCCACTCTGATCAGCGATCACACTCGGCAACTCTGGGCATTAGCTTGCCTCATCTTCACTAACGGCCCCACCAGACCGCCGGGGATGCCTGGTCTCACCCTGGAGATACCCATTAAGGGACCATCTCTCAGGGATGCCAGGAAGGGTTTCGCAGCGGTCGAAGCGCCTTGGGACCCTCCGGGTAAGTAGTGCGCTATATAAATGCCTATACATACATTACATTACATTGATGGAGAACCCCAGCTGGTGCAAGAGGTCTGCCGTCGTCTGGAGGTGGCTGACGACTGTCTGGGGCGAGCCCGCCTTCAACAACCAGTCGTCGAGGTAGGGGAAGACTGAAACCCCTAACCTGCGCAGATGAGCTGCGACCACCGCCATCACTTTCGTGAACACCCGTGGGGCACCGGTAAGGCCGAAGGGGAGCACGGTAAACTGAAAGTGCTTGTGGCCTACCGTGAACCGCAGGTAGCGCTGGCAGGACGGGGATGTGGAAATAAGTGTCCTGCAAGTCCAACGCTACCATCCAGTCTCCTGGGTCCAGAGCAGCCTAGACCTGAGCCAGAGTCAGCATTTTGAACTTCTCCGTTGACGTTCCGTAGGTCCAAGATAGGGCGTAGGCCCCCTTTGCCCTTCTTGGGTACCAGAAAGTAGTGGGAGAAGCAACCACACCCTACTTCTGGCCCAGGAACGCATTCGATGGCCCCCTTGGCAAAGAGGGCCGTAACTTCCTCCTGCAGAAGCCGCAAATGATCCCCCGATACGCGGTGGTGTTGTGGTGGCATGGATTGAGGGGTTGTCTCGAAGGGGAGGGAGTAGCCTCTTCGGATGATTTGCAGCACCCACCTGTTCGACGTGACAGTGCACCAGTGAGAGTGGTGATGGCGAACCCGGCCCCCCACTGGCATCACATGGGCCGAAAAGCACGGACTAGGAGGGTTTTGAGGCGGATGCTGCGGGAGAGGGTGTGGACTGGCCTCGCTGTTGTCCCCGACCGCCTCCATGGCGATTTCCACAGCCGCCACCGGGCTGGATGTTAGTCTGCGGTGCGTGGCTGGCAGCACGTTTAGGGGCGCCCCTTCCTTGGCCACGAAAGGAACAAAAGGCACACGTTTGCTGGCGCGGGGACGAGAGGCCCAAGGACTTGGCTGTAGCCCTGGAGTCCTTAAAGCGCTCAAGCACATGGTCTGCCTTGTCGCCAAAAAGGCGACAGCCATCAAACGGCATGTCCATCAGTGTATTCTGAACATCGGCCGAAAAGTTGGCTGACCTTTACCAGGCGTGGCGACGAATCGCCACTGTCGTTGCCATCGCTCTAACTAGTGAGTCGGTGGTATCCAGCCCACACCGGATAGAATATTTTGCTGCATCCCACCCTTCCACAAGGGCTTGGCCGAGTTTGGCCTGTACCTCCAACGGACACTCTGGCAGCAATTCTGCGACCGTATCCCACAGAGAGTGGGTGTAGTGGCCCAAGAGGCATGCGGTGTTGGTAGACCGCAGTCCCAGACTAAGGGAGGAGAATACCTTTTTTGCCGTACTGCTCATACCTCTTGGATTCCCTGTCCGGCGGAGCAGACGGGAATGCGGTCTGGGAATTGGATGTCTGGATGACCAGGCTCTCGGAGATGGGGTGGGTGGACAGGAAACATGGGTCACCCAGGGCCGGGCGGTGGTGTCTGGCCACGTTCCTATCTACGGGCGAACCCGTAGCTGGCCTTGACCAAGTGCCCAAAAGAACGTCGGTCAAAGCCTCATTAAACTGCAGCAGAGGCTCGGCAGAGGCTCGGCCGAGTTTGACTGCGGTTTAAGGACCTCAGTGAGGAGGTTAGTCCTCACGGCCGCGACGGGGAGCTCAAGGCCCAAGGCCTTGGCTGCCCTCATCAACACCACACTGTAGGTTGCCCCCCTCCTCCATAGCCACTGTAGGAGGTGAGACAAAACCAGTGTCTGGTGATGTTTCCAGACCACTGGCATCCCCAAGTCCACCTGTCCAGTCCTCTTGAGACTGACACTCACGGGTCAGAGGGTCCTCAGACCCCTCCCAATACTCCTCTTCACCCATCCCCTGATAGTCAGGGTTGTCAAAAGATGAGGCCGGTTCATAGAAGGTAAACTCCCCAAGCGGCGTCGAAAGCGGCGCCCAACGGCGCCGCTCCGACGCCGGAAGCGGAGCAAGGGAGGCATCGGGGATGGCGCCGGAGGTGACACCTGAGGGACCGGCTCCGGTGAGGTCGTTAGGTCAACCTGCGATGACCCGGATCCCGAAGCGGATCCATTGGGGCCCTGCGGCGCCGAAGCACCCGACGGTGTCGGGCCGAAGCCCCTGACCCGCTACGGGCCCCAGACGGGTCCGCTGGGCCTGAATGCGCCGCGAAACCAGTCGGGGAAGAGAGGTTCCCCGACAGATGACCTCCAGCTCGTCTTTGATCTTTCCTCTTCTGCTGATTCTCTCCCTAAATTCAGTTCCACCTTAATTTTCATTTCCGAGTGGATGAGCGCCAACCATCTTAAGCTCAACCCCGATAAGACGGAACTTGTCCTCACGGGTGGTCCATCTAACCCGTGGTCCCCAGCACACTGGCCCCTTTCTTTTGGTCCCCCTCCCACACCTTCCTCCTCTGTTCGCACTCTTGGCATCAAAGTTAGTTCTGACCTAACAATGCACAGTCAGATTAGCTCTGTTGTGTCGTCCTGCTTCCTGTCCCTCCGCCTCATCCGGAAAATCTCACGTTTTTTCACGACTGATGCACTCAAAACCATAGTCCTGGCCTTAGTCATCTCCCGACTTGACTATGGGAATGGCCTGTACGTGGGCATTCCAGCCTACGAGTCCCGACGTCTACAGGCCATTCAAAATCAAGCTGCTCGTCTCATTCTCTCCCTTCCTAAATCCTCCCATATCACTCCTGTTCTCAAATCTCTGCACTGGCTCCCTATTCGCTTCAGATCTCTCTTTAAGTTAGCCTGCTTTGCCTTTCGAGCTCATTCCCGCTCTGCCCCTGTCTACATCTCCTCCCTAATTACACCTCACGCCCCCAGCCGCATCCTTCGCTCTTCCTCTCTCTCTCTCTTGCACATCCCCCGCTTCCGTAAATCCAGAACTGGTGGCACCCGCCTCTCTGTTTTGGCCCCCCAGTTCTGGAACAGCCTCCCACTTCACATTCGTTCCATCCCCATCTACACCCATTTCCGAAAAGCCCTTAAAACCTTTCTTTTCACCCAGGCCTTTCCTTCTTAGGTTCCCCAGATTCCCTCTGTGAGCCCTGACCAGGTCCCCAGCGCCAGGAAGCCGCTTGGCCGCAGTGCGCTTTATTAAATATTTTTTTCATTTCATTTCATTTCATTTCATTTCATTTCATTTCATTTCATTTCATGGCAATGAGGAAGCGCTCGATCTCCCCCGGCGTCGCATCCTGCACAGGGACCGGAGGGTGTGGAGCAGGCCGCGATGCCCGCGACTTCAACGGAGCCGCGTGGGCGGTATCACCCGAACCCCTGCCCGCGTCGCGCGAGCGTCAGGGGGAGTCAAAAGAGCGATGACGTCTCTTCGACTTCTTGTGCTTACCTGATGACAACTTCGACCCGGAGGAGTGATGCAGACTCTCTGAGCTGCGATGGCTCCGACCCCACGACCTGTCCCTCGACCTCCTGTGGGACCGGGACCTCTCGCGGTGCGGGCCGACTGCCGGAGTTCGAGTCGCTTGCGGGACCGCTCCCGCCTAGCTTTCGAAGTCAGGGCCCGGCAGTCGGGGCAGGCCTTGTCGTCGTGGTCGACGCCGAGACAGTGGAGACACCGGCGGTGAGGGTCGGTGACCGACATCAGTCGGTCGCAATACTCACAAGGCTTGAAACCAGGCATCCCTATCGGCAACGTCCAGAGTCGCAAGACTCAAGAAAAATGATCAAAAGGGATCAAAAATGTTTAGTCAAAAAGTGACTAAAGGTACTGCTTTTTCCAGATCTGCGCTGCTGGCGCGGAAAAAAGAAGAACTGACGTCAGCACGCGGAGGCGGCGTCTAAGTACTCCTACGACGTCATCACGGCGCCGACGACGGACGCGGAGCCGACGCCTACCGACGCACAAGGGTACTGCTACGCAAACATTTCCGGATCCAGTCTGACGCCTGGGGATATTCTAAGGTAAGGAATCTATCACTAACGTGTCTCTTTCAGATATATAATACTGCATATTGGCTTGCAACAACTTCATGGACATTCCCTTGGAATAAGGGTATTCACATGAATTTCAAATACAGACATTATCACAACAAAGTTTAGCTATACAATTTCATTTTTCTTATGTGCTTCTGCCTATTTTACTTTTGTTTGAGGGTTCCTTATTCGTTTCCCATTTCTTCTAAACTTGCAAATATGGCTTGATTATATTCAGCTTTATTTTTCCCTTTTCTGTGGCGTCTGGCAGTTGAGATAGAGCCTGCCACCTTGTTTTACCATCCTGCCACATATTCTATGTTGTATAGGTATGTCAACGTTCTCCATGCCAACCTAAGGAGCCTCAGTGGGGTTTTGTCTGTACCTCCTGCTTCTGATACCTTGAGCAATAGTTTGGGCACTGTGATAAGAAGAACCCTTGGCCCTAGAAACACATTCTCAAATCATTCATATGCATGCCAAAGTTTCCTTCTGTATTGTATACTCGATCAGTTGTGGTTAATGTCAATGAAATACATTTTACCTCTACTTCAAGCTATCTTGTCTGGTGTTAACAGGGCACGTGGCTGGTATCAGTGTAATTTTCTTTGTATTAAATGATTTCACTTGTAGAATGAATTTCTTTACATTTTTGAAAACAGTCTTTTGCTTCTCCCTTTTTCGAAAGGTTGACTTTTTTTATTTCTTGTTTAAACATCACACCTAGCAGTCTATGATTGTGCTTTAATGGCAGACAAATCTGGAATGGAAGGGTAACCTATTAAATGATAAATCCCTTCTGATTGTTGTCCCTAGTTGCTGCTGTGCACTACTTAGATTACTGTCAATGGTTTCTTCTCTCTCCCTTTAGTTACAAAACGTAATTTCTTCTTTATAGAAAAACAACTTACCGGCAGTACTTCCACAAAATACAGCAACAACATATCACTAACTTAAAATGCTGACGAACTTAAAAAAATTCTTACCTGTACTACCTAGGAGGAATAATTTAGAACACGTGTCTAGAGATAAGGCAATGACTACACCAGCTTTGGTAAAAATTATGATGAACGTTGAAGCAAGTGCGAAATCCTGTACTAAACTAACCAGTTTGGGAAGGGTTAATGGGGGTAGGATGTGAAGCAGGGTGCTCCAAGCCCTCCTTACTACCCTGCAGAATAATCTGTGTGCCATTATGTGTAATCCTGCCAAATTTAATGTAAATCTATCCAGCTGTTTCGGTGCTATGTCTAGATTAAATGCATTGGGGCAAAACCGGTTTGCGATCCCCCCTTTTTTCTCACCTCCAACCCTTTCACCAATCACCACAAAATGTGCATACTGTTTCTTCCTTCTACATTAGCGGATGATGCAAAGTTTTGTGGCGATTCGTCAAATAGAGCGCAAAGTTACTAAGGAGTAAAATTCTGAGAAATTCTTTTCTCTGGTAACCCTAATTACCTATAGAGTAGCTACCATTGCTTTGTATTTGATATATATATATATATATATATATATATATATATATATATATATATATATATATATATATATATTTTATCATTTCCAGGTTTTATTTTTTATTAAGTGCTTAAATAATTGGTCTTTTATAAATATAAGAAAATGACTTTTTTTTATTATGTCATGAAATGTTATATTTATTAGGCACTGGCACTTTTTCTTGAAATGATTGGAAGTCCCAAATCATTGGTATGACTCTGAAGTAGGGAAACTGTTTAATTTGCACTAGCACTTTAAATTGCCAAGTTTTGTACCCAATCTGAGAAGGCACTTGCCGGAGTATAATGCTGAATCTGAGCTTCTATGAAATTGTCTGCACTTGCACTTTAAATGTATGCTATGCATTTTGATTAGATCTTGGATGCGATCAATCATAATTGTTGGGTATAAAAATGCAAGGAACTAAATTCCTGCAAAATATATAAAACCCATTTTGTTTGATCTCTTTCATATTTTATAAATGCACATTGTCACTTTACTTGAATTCTGTGAATGAGGATTTCAAATAAAAGTAATAGAAGAAGAGAAAAACATGTTTCTAAATAAAAAAAGAACATGTTTATAAATGGCTGCCAAATTGCAAGCAGTAGAGCCCTGAATGCAATGTGTTGAGTCCCTTGTCAAGGTCGTTCACTATTGTTTGTGTATTTTATTGACAAAGAAATGGCGCTCAGGAATCGTGAACAAGGCAGTGTGAGTCTGCTGAAACGCGCTGATTTTAATTTCGTCTGAATAAAGAGATCGAGTGTCAACATTTACCCTTGAGTGCCGGATGATTATTTAGAGTAAGTAGTGTAATCTTATAATGTATATATTACCTACTGGCGGTCGCCATCAGGTAGTTATACTTAGGCCTAGTTGCGATAGGGCCTTGCCTATAACATTGGAATCATATCACCAATCTTCATGACATTCTGCAAAAAGAGGGTCAAAGTATGTGCTGTGTGTCATGGAAAGTTTGGGGGTGATCGAGAGATAGAGGCGCAAAATAAAGGTGCATTTGTAATGCTAATTTCTGTAGAAACGCATTGTCAAACCTACAGCCCGAACCCCCTGGACAGAACTACACCCAATTTGGCAGAAAGGTAAATGTTGTAACGCAGATTGCGCTTTTTGTTATTTGGTGCAAATCCATTCAGTAGTTTTTGAGAAATTAAGGCCGAACATTACAGTGACATCTCTAGCTGCAGATATTTCATTAAGATTTCGTGATGGACGCGAATATTGTGCGACGAGTTTGCAGTAAATTGCGAATGCGCGTGCCAGCGGAAATGCTCCGTTTGGCTGGATGCAACCTGAACGGAAAGTTGCGGCCGTCATTTTATCAATCGAGAACGGCTCCCATGGCTGAAAATTTCTGTGAAAGCTAACATGAGAGGTCAGGGTGGAGGTAGACTGACCCCATGTTTGATAAATGGGGGTGTTAGTGACAAGTTATGTGTCCAAAAGAGTTAAAAGAATATTATTATTATTTTTTTTAAATCGCCTGCGAAATTCACGATGAATCAGTGATTGCCAGCACAGCCCATGTGTACCATGGCACGGACATCGAGACATCTACACGAATATTGTTGTGTATAATATATATATTCTCAGGAATCTTCCGTTTCTCTAAGATGTTTTTAGTCCTATGTTATCATCAGAAAAGAATGGAATTGTGATTTTAATTATGCTGTGCATTTGTTTTTGTTTCAGGAGCAAAAGAGGGGGCCCATCGCACCTTCACTTCACCTCACGGGACTTCTCCCCTTCTCTGGCTCCTTGTCACATGGGCACTATCACGCTGTAAAAACCTTTATGAGATTTGGACATGTAATGGACTGATTTTGTGGACAGAGTATCCGTAATCAGGCACTTGCCAATACTTGTCCCCTTCTTGGGGCAATCAGGCACTCGCCAATACTTGTTCCCTTTTTGGGGTAATCAGGCACTTGTCAATACCCCCCCTTCCCTCCCCCTGTTTTTTAAAGTAGACCAGGGATTCGTGACATTTTAAGTCTCTATTCTTCACGGATTGTGTTTTTCCTCACATGCTTTTCCACACGCATTGAGCGTGAGTAGGGGTGGAGTCACGTCTTACTCCGGGACACATTAACTTCAAGGGAGTTTACATAACTCCATACAACATCCCTTTGGTCTTATGAAAAGTCATGGATACATTAGAGCACGAGGTATACATTATACACTTAACCTCGTGTGACTTTTGCAATTTCCCGCAACCCCACCCCCCTTTTTTCTAAGAACGTGTAATGAAAACGGTAACAAAAACGGTATCTTTGCACAGTACAATACAAAACATGATGAATTGTGAACAGCATTGTAGGAGAGTGGGGTCTGCAATCCTATGGTCACCCCCGATTTTTGCTTTTTGCTTCACTGGTTTACGACTTTCCCTGGCTGTGGGCACATTTTATGAAAATGTAAAACATTGGTCTAGATTTATAGACGATGTTTTCTTTATATGGGAAGGTAGCGAAATCGACCTCACAGCCTTTATTGAGTGGCTGAACTGTGGGGATGCCAACCTTAAATTCACTAGTAATAAAAGTCAAGTGGCAGTTGACTTCCTTGATATAAAAATTAAAGCAGAAATGGGGAAGTTGTGTGTTGAGCTTTTTGTCAAACCATCTGACCGCAACACCTTGCTCCACCATAAGAGTTATCACCCGAAAAATCAAAAAGAAGGCATCCCTTATAGCCAGTTTATAAGGATAAGACGGAACTGTACCGATAAAAATTCATTTGAAAAACATGCAGAAAATATTAAAACCAAACTACTCCAGCGAGGATACCCAAAAAGGCTGATAAGAGATAGCTACAAAAGAGCTAAATATCAAAACAGAGCGTCTTTACTAGAGCCTAAAAATAAGAAACAGGAACCAGAAAACACCATTGTTATGGTCTCAAATTACAATGGTCTTAGTTTTAAAGTCAAAAATCTTATTAATAAAAACTGGTTCATTCTCAACAAACAAGGCAAAATTCCACTCCCAAAACCTATTTTCTCCTACAGGAGAAATAGAACAATACGTAACTGCCTGGTCCATACCTACAGAGAACCAAAGAATGGCAGGCAACTGAGCATAGATCAAGGGAGACCCGTAAGAGGTAATCAACCCTGTGGATCATGCTCTCATTGCAAATCCATCATCCAAGCAGATAAGGTGGAATTGAACGGTACATCACATTGGATGAACGATCACGTTAATTGCAGAACTTCAAATGTGGTATACTTTTTAATTTGTCCTTGCCAGAAGGGGTACATTGGCGAAACAAGCCGTGAAATGAGATTGCGCCTAAATGAGCATAGATCGGCGCTCAAGAATAGGAAAAAGAATGCCCCTCTGGTTGATCATTGGTCAATGGAAAATCATAAGGAGGACGAACTCAAATGGTTCATAGTAGAAAAAATCAAAATATCAGCTAGAGGAGGTAACACAGACCTCAAACGCAAACAAAGGGAGCAGTTTTTTATGTCTAAGTTTTGTACTTATTACCATGGTCTCAATAGCAGAGAAGAGTGGGAGAGATTGGTAAGATAGAGTCATCCCACAAGTACAACTGAATTAACATCTTGCCACTATGTGCTAACTCTCGTCACTAAATAATGCTCCCTTTTGATAATAATACTGTGTGCACACTGTTCCACCTCATGATAGCTGATTATGGTAAATATAATGTGTAAATTAAAATATATACGTGATTATGCTATGAATCTAATAAACATGTCTGTATCTCAGAACGATGCACTGTGTAAAATACTACAATACACACTGAGTTAAAAGAATAATCCCTATAAGTGATATTGATAGATAATTGTCTTGATGACTCATGAAAATGATTCCATTGATGCACAAGAACGTTCCATTATCAATAGCCATATATATGGATTTGTCCATATATTCTTATATCAATATAAGCTTTCCCGTCAAGATATTTGTTTAGCTGTAATGTAATCTGTGTGCTATCAGCCCTGTTTAAATTAAAGGCTGGATAATAGGAACGTTCTTTTCACTATATTGATATGTATGAGAACTAAATGTTTCTTAACTCCTTCGACGCTCATGACGAGCTCAGCTCGTCATGATGTACACCTCCATACACTCATGACGAGTTGAGCTCGTCATGAACAATGGGGAATCTCAAGTGCCAGCACAGGAGGGGAAAATGGCACAGCAGCAATGTGGTTAACTGAATATCAAGATCACAGTTAGGCAAATACATAAGGAACGAGTTAACTCTACACAAAAAGCAATTTGTGTGAAGAGCGCTAAAAATTTCATGTCACTACTTCGGTAGATTTCGTAACGCCGCATAAATGAACTGAAAATATAATAAGAAATAATTCAGGCGCGCCATAGTGCATATACCGTTAGCTTAGAACGATGTGCCCACTCTAATCAATATCGCTGTGAATGTATATGCTGTGAACCCGCAATTCAGCGGAACTTGTTCCTTTATTTATGCGCTCCGTATTAATTTACTTAAACATTGGCTTCGATGTGAAAACCGAAGTCCGTTTTCACCTTCGGACAACATTGCATCGTATGCGTTACCTTGACAACAAAGCGGCATCCTTCTAAGTCCGTTTTTAATTTCGGATCTGCATACTCGATAATGCAAAACTACCAAAATGGCGCTGCTCATTAACAACGTCTAATTAATCACAGGTAGATCTAGTTACCTTGTTTAGTGTAATTCGATCGCGTATAAATACAACTTCCGCGCCCCGGCCTCCATACCGACTCTGGAGACCGGGGAGACCAGGCGGACCGCGTTGAAGGAACTGAATCCAGGTAAGATTCTGCCCGCAAACACAGCGATTTTTACCCGTGTCTGGAGAAATAACTTTCTGGCTGCCTAGCCTTAGCGGACCCTTAGTCCATCTCGCTAAATACAGTACTTACACTGAAAATACCTTATCAACTAACCCGTCTGTGTATGCAAACCAAATTCTACATTGGCTCTAATGCCTCGCTAGCATAACTTAAACAGAGCCTCAGTAACATTTTAAACCAATATGTGCCTGAGGTCCATAGTAAGTCCGTATTTGAGATTATTGAATCACGAGCCTTTCATAGTAAGGTTGTATTTGCACGTGTGGGCATTAATATAATTAGGCATAAATGTTGTGGCCATCATCTGATGTGCATTTTAATAAAACCAACCTAGGCCCTCCAGTTATATTGTGCTATAATTCTGCAGCCACTAGTAAAGCACAGTAAGGCTCTACTAAGAATAATACTATGCACTGGCTATAGTGCTTGTCGGAAATTATGTGACTGTATGCACGTAAATAGATTACAAATGAGACATGGTAATGATTTTGCCCATTGCATTCCGCCTACAGGTGAAAAGTTCGCCCAAATTAACAAGCAATTGAAATTAACTTGTAAGAAGGTTCCTGAATACCTCGAGGCGACCTAGATAAAATGCAGGCGCTTGGAGAAGTCTCCATCTAATATTATAAAATCTGCACATCGCTATCAAGTAAGCATTGGTGCATGTAAAGAAATAATATATGTATCACATAGAGAACCTTGTGTAAAATTAAGTATCATTGTCACTTTAGATCCTCTAGATGGTCAAGCTGAGGTGAATACATAAACTAAAGGAATATTCCACTCCGTGATCAAGACTGGCATAGCAAATTGAAAATGCTCTAAGAGTAAGATATTTTGACCACTAGTAGTTATTACCCTGTATTAATTGAGACAAAAGTGTTTCTGTAAAAAATCCTCATGTACCTTGTATTAATTTCATGCCACATATGTTTCTTTTAGATTTATGAAGTTTTTAATCATAAGTCCTGAAGAAGGTGTTCTACCCAACTAAGCACCGAAACGCGTCGACAACTCTGGCTTTTTTATTTGTTTGTATATGTTTTTATATTGTAACACTTGGAAGAAAAAGTATATGCATGTATGTTGATGATATAATAATGTTTATGTGAAATTGTTTGAATTCTCGAATATAAATGCTTGTTTCTTCTTTAATAAATGTGACAATTTTTGATACAATTTTTGGTCTGAAGGTATATGTGTTTCTGAGGATACTGTAATTTAATTCAAGTCAAAATCTGTCTCACAACAGGTGTCTTGCTCTATTGGTCTGATTTATTGTATAATGATTATGAAATAACCACAGAAAGGAAACCCCCCTCTTTTGGTGGCCTGCTGATCAGACCCACAGCCTAGCTGTTCTCTCTCGAAATTGACAAGCATGTACCTTAGGTACATTTACCGATTGGTACTGGGCCACCTTATCAGTCCCTGTACAGCATACCTTAGGTACCCAGGGCCTACCAGGGGCTGCAACATGTATTATGCCACCCCTGGCTGGCCATCCAAATCCGACACAACTGGCTGCACGACAGCTGGGGCAAGGTGGTGTAATCACCCTTTGCTTTAGATATAGTATCTCTATATCTAACCCTAAAATGGACACATAGATTCCTATCAGTCACTCCTATGGCAGGTCTTATCAATCCTGAAGGCCGAGTACTTGGAATTATGTGAGATGGTGCTCTGGCATGAGCTGAGCCCGTTTGCAGCTTGCGGAACCAAGTCCTAATAGCTGTTCCATGATAACGCGTACCATATACTCTTAAGTGCATTATAATCCTCGCGGTTATTTGCTAACTTTGGAATCAAATTATCAAAACATGTCGAGTAAGGTGTCATACGAATTGGAATACTAACCCCTCTCCAATTCTGGCGACGGGGTTAGCATTCCACCCTTCTAGAGGGACACGACATGGATGTAACTGTGAACCCCGGTTAAAGTTAACTCGAGCCTCAGCATCACAAAATGGATGCTGCCACCACAGACACAAGTCTGACCTCCTGCTGCTGGGAGTCCTTCCAGCGAGGGAGGCTCGGACAAAGGGTTTCCTGCCTTGGGAGGTGCTAGCACCACCCCAGACAGGATTTTGTGTATTAGATAGGCCAGGGCTGAAAGGAATGAGACATGCCTGGGGCACACAAGGTGTCCCTGTGCATATGCTGGTCCAAACCAGTTCCTGGGGCACTCCAGCCCCAGAGCTGGCGCAGGACCGGACAAAGGAAATGGGGTGTAACCACCCCCCTTCCTGGTCCCACCCAGAGGAGGGACCTAGTCGTAGTGCAGCCCCCTTTAGCTGAATAAAGGTAGGAGCTGGTCCCATTCCAAATTAGATTATCCTGATCAACTTCACAAGAAGAAACTCTGGACCTCGACGTTCTGCTCCACAGAAGACCGAAGGAATCTCCCTTGTGGGCAAGGAGTGTCCACCCTGCATCTGCAGGCACCATCAGCGTACCGCGACTTCCCTTTGTCGTTTTCTGTGGAGTAAGGTATAGCGTGCAGATAGTCCAGCGGAACCCCAAAGGTAGGCAGAGGTAAAAGTAGATACTACCTTACTCTCTAATTGTGGTAGTGTGGGCGAGCAGTAAGGCTTCAACGTAGGGTAGTGTTAAGTACTTATTGTATACACTCAGGCCAGAAATGATGTCACACACTCCAAGACTGAACTCAGGCCAATTTGTTTGTATAAAAATATTATTTAGTTGTATTTATTTTCTAGAACCAAGCAAGTCTGGCACAGGTAAGTGTAAATGGCACTTTTCAAGGCAAGTTGAACAATACAATCAAACTGAATGAAAATGACTGTTACAGGTTTGTAAATTCTTTTAATACAGTTGAAATTACGGTTAGATTACTTTTTGATTACTTCACAGATTACTTTTCTGCTCAGTGTGATATGCCTAGATATCACACTGGGACACTTCCTAGAGAAAAGGTAAGTAAATCAGTTTTTGTATATTTGCAGTTTCTTAGCGCTTCATACAAACCAACTCCACACTTAGAACAATTTTCAAAGAAAAGCAGTCAATGCAATCCTATGGGAGGAAATGAAGCTATCGGTTTACAAGTTAGTACTTGGTTGTGGGAGTTGGTTTTCTGGCGTTAGAACCTGGGTTCCCCCAGGTTCGAGGGGTTAGAACCTCAGGGTCGAGTAAGCACCCTCAGCGGCACTAAGGCGGCTGGGTGCTGAGGCCCAATGTTATCCAATGGGGATAGGGGGCCTTCGGTTGGTGGCTGCTCACGAGCAGGCCACATCGTTGTGGGAGCAAAGCTCCTAGGGCTTAACTCAGGGCAACGGGGATCCGAGTTAGCACATAGGGTGCACCCACAGCGGCACAGGGACGGCCGGGTACAGGGTACTGGTTTGGCGTCAGGTGCCCAGTTAATTTCACTGGGGCTACTCTGGTTAAAACAAACAGCAGGCTCAGGGAGGATCATCTGGAGGTGACCAGCAGTTGGAGAGGTAAGTTGGGATGCTGGGAAACCACCGGCTGGGTCACCCAAGGCCTTGGGACGCCGGGTGCACAGGTGACTTTAGGTATCTGCTTTTTCTTACCAGCTCCGGTTGCAGTGATCCTCCAGAAAGGGGCTGCATGCATCGATTGGAGATTTGAGGCAGGTCAGAGATCACCAGATCTCAGGTCAGGCTTGTTGGGTGGACCTTCTCATGGTGTTGGGCCACTCGAACTCTGGCCGTGGGGTGCAGACTCATGGATGAGACCAGAGCCAGAGTCTGTGGGTGAGCGAATCTGGTGTCTTGGTTTGGGAAGGCAGGACAGGTCCTCCGGGATCTTGGGGGCTGCTGGCTGCAGAACACGCCGGGATTTTGCTGGAGCAGGTTCGAGGTGGGGACAAGCCGGTAGGGCTGGGAAAAGTCAGTGGGCGTCCTCCTCTTCTTAGTTCAGCACAGCTTCTTCGGTCCTCCTTCTTCTCTCCTTGTCTGAGGAGGCAAGGTTCGGGGTTGCCCCTAAATATTAAATTTAGGGGCGTTACAGGTAGTTACAGGTCGGGACCAATGGGTCCCTTCCTTGGGGTGGGTACACCCCCTATTATGCCACCCTCCTGTGGCATAATAGGGCCCCCCCATCTGCAAGATGGCAGGGACTAAGTTGTGCTTCACCTCGGCACCCCCTCCACCTGAGGGGTGGGGGTTGGCAAAGGTGGGCACACCTCTCCTCCTAACTTGGTTTTCCAGCAGATTCTCCAACCCAAAGAGGGAGTCAGAACAGATGGGGGCCTGTTGTTGGGAGCAGCATATGGCTGAGATAGCTCACAAAGGCGTCAATCCTTTGAAGCTTTCACTTCGTGGACCCTGCCCATCCTGGGTTAGGAGGCTTGGCACCTCGTCCCAGGATGTGCATTGTTTCAGGACTCAGAGAGGGGCAGGCTCTCGACCTAGGGGTCCAGAAACATGTCTGGTGGCAGTTGTCGAGGAGCCACTCTTTCAGGACACTAGGCTTAGGTCATTTTTGAGGCCATCTCTAAGATGTCCTACGAGTGCATTTTTCATTAAATCTCACACTTGCAACAGTGCGGGTTATATTTCCTGAGAAGTTTGATACCAAACTTCCCAGTTTTCAATAAAGTCATTATGGTGCTGTGGAGTTCGTAATGACAAAATCCCAGCACCATATACTCTTTATGGCATTACTGCACTTACAATGTTTAAGAATGGACTTGGACACTGTAGAGGTACAGAGCTCAAGCACCTGTACCCTTACTACAGGTATAGTGCACCCAGCTGGAGGGGTGGCTTACCTAAGCCAGGGCAGTGGATAGTAGGCATGACACACAGGGATGTGTGCCCTGTACAGTCGTCACTATGTTCTGCACCAAAACACTCAGCCTGCAAGGGGAGTGTGTGGGTGGGTGGGTAAAGATACAGGGTCTCTAAGAGTGGCACAATAAGTGTTGCAGCCTTTAGAGGCCTTCCCTGGTCACAGTGCCCTTGGTACCTTTTACAAGGCCAGAGAGTTGCCAATTGGGTTTTACAATAGTATAGCTTGAGAAAAGAACATAGGACCTGGGTACCTGGTTGTCGGGAACCCAGGACACGCTCAGTCAGAGTACATCAACAGTTTGGCAAAAAGTGGGGGCAACCATGCAAAAAGAGGCACTTTCCTACAAAAATGATTTCCCCAAAATAGTTATTTTATATTTACTGCTGAAAGTGCACAAGAATGTAACAACTCCCCGGCAGACCCATCAATTCTGCACGACACAGCACCTTTGAAAATACCTCCTGATATATAGAATTCTTTTTGCAGGATTTTGTAAGAAAAAATAAATAAATAAATTTAAAAAAAATCTTCGTTAATTTCTTTTAGATACTGGGGAGTTTTCAAAACACACATCTGATATTCCCTGGCATTCAGATTATCTCTTAATGACTCTTGAAGTTTCATCTCTGTACACTAGCATTAACCATCAAGACGGGCTGCGTGCTGCTGAACATTTATTGAAGCGTAGACCTCTGTGTATGTATAACCACAACTGTATGTTATCTATGATTCAATAGTGGCTGGAGAATAATTACTTTTACTTCAACAGAGGTATTCCATCAGGACTGCAATGTGCATGTGCTTAGCCCACAGTACGCGTGTTTACACATGGGCTGGTGGGTGGAGCGCATGCTCATCGCCGACCATGTCATGAGTGATGTAATATGTGAGGTCATAAGCAGTGCATTCCGGGGGCGTGAGCTATAGCTAGCTCATGTAACTAGTACTGCTGAATTTCTCTAGTTTTGTACGAGTAAAATGGCAGCCCAACTATAATATTCTTGTACCCTTTGTTTTTTTTCAGTGAATATACACACACATATATAAACACACAATGTGGAAGTAAATAACCTTTACACTTGGAAGGGGTCTGGACCCCGGCCGAGCCTACCTTGCTCCGCCGAGGCGTCTTTGTGGTTTCCTGCTCCCGTGTGGCGGCCGGGCTTAGCTCCGCCGTGCCTGCTTGCACGCCCTGACTGGCCGGGCTTGGCTCCGACGGTCGGGTTGGAAAACTCCAACTCCCAGCAGCCTCGATGCCAGGACACCGCCCCCCTCACTTTTCGGCGCCAGGAGGCGCATAAGACTCTGCCTGCTGCCGAGGACCTGGTGGCACTTAGGAAGGGGTCTGGACGCCGGCCGAGCCTACCTTGCTCCGCCGAAGCGTTTTTTTGGTTTCCTGCTCCCGTGTGGCGGCCGGGCTTAGCTCCGCCGTGCCTGCTTGCACGCCCTGACTGGCCGGGCTTGGCTCCGCCGGTCTGGGTTGGAAAACTCCAACTCCCAGCAGTCTCGACGCCAGGACACCGCCCCCCTCACTTTTCGGCGCCAGGAGGCGCATAAGACTCTGCCTGCTTCCTCGTCCCACGAGGACGCGCGCGGGACGTGCCGGGCGAAGCCCGGGCAAAGGGCGGGCCGTTTGTGGCCATCCGGGGCTGTTCGTGGCTGGGCTGGGCCACCCCCCTGAAATCTGTCTTTTGGCTATGAAGGATCCCTGAACTCCTGTTATTTCCCAACTGTTCCAGGACTAAGAGTCACACTGAAGGTACTGTGTCCATACCCTGCCATGTCAATGGCAACTCGATCGGGCAAAACCTTGAGAAGGGGGGTATGGGTGAGGATGGGGGTTTGGTTGGCACCATGGGTAAGTTTATCACCCGTGTGGCTACTGTCATAGAAAAGGAGATCGCTATGACAGAGCGGCGCATCTCTCGAGGTCCCCTTGTTGATAAACGGTCATCGCTGGGCCCGATAGCTCTGGTGCCATCACCAGCACGTCCTCTTGACCCATTAATCCCTGCATCTCCTCCCCTGGACCACCCCCGGGTGGCTGCCCTAAGAGCAAGTATAGATAGGTTGGAGAGTCTGGCGGCTGAAGCTTATCTAGCTGAAAGCAATGCTGCCCCAGACCCCCCGGATAGTGAGTCAACTGCCCCTACACCGCCCTTGGTTATAACTCCTACCGATGTGGATACACCCCTCCAACCTGCACTCGTAGTACAGGCACAAATACATCCTGTTCCAACCAAACGAAAAAGAAAGGTTAGCCCTCGGAAAGGTAGATTGGTCAAACCATACAAGAGATCCCAGGGGTTAGGCACTAGGCCAGGTGGTGCCCAAAAGGTAGTGGGACGGGACGTTAGTACTTTGACGGGAGCAAAGGGGGGGACCGTGCCCAATGTCTGTACAAACCAGATTAGTGATCTTGCAGGGACCTCACCCCCACCCTCAGACTCTGTTTCCATTGCAAATATAGAGAGAATGATGAAAGTATTACTTCTCCCTGTATTAGAGAGAATCCAAGGCCTGTCGGAGCGGATGAATAAATTAGAGCAGACAACCCTAGACAATTTCTTCTCCCTAAAATCGTGTATCAAGTTGCAGTTAAGATTTAGGGAGGAGGGGTATGGGGGAGGACCGGACAGTAGGGAGACTCTGATCGCCCCACAAGCTCCTACTCCTATACCCAATATTATAGCCGGTCCCGCACCTGTGCCGGTAGTGATTGTTCCTGCTCCCAACTCCGCGGCTCGTCCAGAGGTAGCCAAGAAGCCCGGACCGTTGGCACCTAATGCCGCAGTTAATTCGAAGCCTTCCAAGGCTAATACTATACCAGCTAAAAAGATGACATGTCCTAGGGCTAATGGCACTCCTGGACAAGCAAGCATTAACACTCCAGCCTCCAACAATGCCCCCGAGTGTACCACCCCTAAAATAGATAAAGTACCAGCCCATGCCTTTCAGCCAGGCAGGGGCCCTAAGGGGGGGGGGGATAGTTCCAAATGCTAATCTACCTCCCGACTGCCAGCCTTTTGTGGCAGTACTGACTGGGGTGCCCGAAATAAGTCCAGGCAAACAAGAGTCTTATGTGGAATTGCTGAATAAAACCATATTCTGGCTTAAAGAAAATAGACCCTTGCCTGATACCTGGGATGGGCGGGTAATCTATGTAAGGAGAGTTGGCTGGATCGGCACTAGACCAAAAAACATAAGCGGGATTGTATTATAGTAAATTTTGAGGATCCAAGGGTTGCCAGTTATGTTTGTTCTTTTCCCATCAGGGAGCATAGCTCAACAGGCAGCGGTGGAGGAATAGGCACACATGACCTCAGTTTCTTTAACCCTCCAAATCTATCACCTAGGCCAGTCGGAACACATAGGTGGGAGGAACGAGGTGGCAGGCAGGTTCGTGGTAATTTCTCCCAATTTAGTCTATTTCGTAACAGCCCGTTCCAGCCGCTGGGTCGGTTGCGGCACAACTATTGACGCGCTAGCTGCCCCTTACGGGAGAAGCATGCAGAGGCATTTGGGGAGAAATCAAGCGACAGTTCAACCTTTAGTGGGGATCCGGTGAGGCCTCTTACTTGCACTCCTTTTTCTCCTGCTAGGTCTGTGGACCAACTGCCTGTGGATGGTGCTGTAGACTTTGAGCTTGCACGACCTCCCTTAGAGGTGCCCGGGGGAGAAGCTTTATCCTTGGTCCCTGAGGAGGCCCCTAGCATTGTGCACGACCCTCTTGTGAGCGAATTAGCGTTAGGACGGGGAGGAGTTGGCGACGTAGCCCTAAAGGTGGTTAGCTGGAATATAGCGGGTCTTGCACGGAATACAGGCATACCTGAATGGAATTCATTTGTTGAATCTTTTGGGATTTGCTTGTTTCAGGAAACTTGGTGCCTGGAACCATGTCACAAGGTGGGTTATACTACCTACTTTGTTTCCGCAATTCAATCGCCTGGTGGGAAGGGCCGCCCTTCCGGCGGTCTACTAATCTGGGCAAGTATTTCCCTGGGATTCTCTATTAGATGTATAGCCACTAAGTCGCCAGATTTGCAGAGAATAACAGTGAGAGGGCCTCGTGGGGGGAGGGTGCTCGAAGTCTTTAATATCTATGTCAGAGGCACAAGGGGTGGCACATCCACACTGTCCCTTACGGGCATTGATGAGGAACTTAGATCTAGCGGTGCTGACTCCCTTGTTATACTGGCCGGGGACTTCAATTGTACATTTGAACCCCTTGCCATGGAGGATATATTGGGTACCCGGGAGGACGATGCAAGGAGAGGTATTCCCCCCCTCACATTACCCCTAATTAGAAGCTGGACACAAAGTGCCATCGATCTTAATGCCCTTTGTCTGGAACATGGTCTTAGGGCAACCAATGGCAGATCAAATTCAGATCCTAATGGGGCTCATACGTTCAATAGAGTAGGTCATTCCTCACGAATTGACTTTATTCTCTTGAATTATAGACTTTGGGCCCACTTGCTAGATATGGTGGTCTTACCGTCTACTGACAGCGACCACAATCCTTTATCTTTGTCCCTGTCCCCTCTATGGGCGGGAGTGACCACAGCTCCACCCCCACATGTTTGGAGAACAACACACGAAGTATGCCCCTCCAACTGTGGTATGCGCCTGAAATGGAACACCATTGCTGTCAATGAGGGGAAGATCCTGTAAATATAATCCATAATGTCTAACATCATGCCCCGTTTAGACTCCCCCGCTCTTAGTGTGCACGAGGTTCCCGCTTTGTTTGCCCAAACCACCAACGCCTTAAGTGATCTATTCCTAGTTCGCTCTATAGGCACAAGGGGCAACGCAAGAGGTGGTCCCAAGGGTATTGTTATGTTATATGGTCTCTTTTATAGCGCACGGCTACTCCGAGGAGTGTCCCGGCGCTTTGGCAAAGAGAACGGGAAAAGAGTACACAACACAGCAACTCACAAAGGGCCGAAAGAATATTATTGAGAGAAAAGCCAGGTCTTCAACTTCTTTCTGAAAGAGAACAAACTGTTGGCTTTTCTTGGGAAAACGGGAAGCACATTCCAGCACCGAGGTGCCAGGTATCGAAAGGAGCGACCTCCAGTACGTGCGCGTCTGATGGGAGGGGGGGGGGGGGGGGGGGGGACAACGGCTTTGGCCAACAAGGCCGACCGTAGAGTCCTCCTAGGCGCGTAGAAGGCCATGCGCTTCCCGATGTATTTAGGGCCAATCGAATGCAGGGCCTTAAAAGCAAGGGTCAAAACCTTAAAAGTTATTCTCTTAGAGACAGGAAGCCAGTGCAGTCTCTTGAGCAACTCCGAGGCTTTTGCCCTGCGCTGAAGACCAAAGATGGCTCTTGCAGCAGAATTCTGCACGATCTGCAGACGTGCTAGAAGATATTTGGGCAGACCGAGGTAGAGGGCATTCGCGTAGTCCAAACGCGAGCCTATCAAGGCCTGAACAATGATTTTTTTTATGTTGCAGAGACAACAACGGGAGAAACTTCTGCCGCATTTTCAAAATGCCGAAGCATTTCCCGGACAGCCCAATGATCTGGGGTCTGAACGAAAGGCCGTCATCTAACAGAACGCCAAGATTTTTGGCTTTTGAAGAGGGATCGTCAGGAGGAAACATGTCCAGAGGCCACCATGTCTTCCAACTGGGATCAGGCGGACATCCGAAGAAAAGCAACTCCGATTTATCGGAGTTGCATTTCAGACTGTGCCGCTGAAACCAGTCAAAAACAGCGCCCAGGCATTCTTTGATCAGACTACCATCAAAGGCCTCACCCTTATTACACGTAAAGAGGAGCTGGGTGTCGTCAGCATAAGATATGATCCGGGCACCAAAGGATTCCGCCACCGCCGCCAGAGGGGCCATATAGATATTAAAGAGGGTGGGGCTCAGGATAGACCCCTGAGGAACCCCCACCTCCAGCGGCAGCATTTCGGCAGAGAACGGAGGTGCCCAGACCACTTGTCGGCGGCCGTGAGAAATGACTTAAACCAGTTCCACACCGTCCCACGAAAGCCAATCTCCCAGAGTCTTAAAAGGAGACTGTCGTGTGGAACGGTGTCGAAAGCCGCCGACAAATCCAACATGACCAAAATAGCCTTACCCCCGGAGTCAAGAGTCTCTCTGATGGCATCGGTGATCTCGAGAAGGGCTGTCTCCGTGCTAAGATTAGCATGGAAACCCGATTGAGAATCATGCAAGATGTTATTGCTCTCGATAAAGCTGGAGATGGAGAGATGCACGTGCTTCTCAGTCACCTTCTATTGTTTTTACGATTTGATCGACTCTATTATAGAGGTAGGACTAAGAGCCCGACGAGGACACGAAGCTTTCGAGCAGAGAACCCCGCAAGACGAAACTTGTAGCACACAACCCGGTAAGACGCGAGAGCGCCGCTCGAAAACGTTAAGATGTCTTTAGACATTCTATTTTAGAGCTTTAAATTACAACCTTGTAACACACGGTTGTATTCCTACAGGTCACGAACTCCAACAAACTCTGCGGAACCGAAGCTTTGTTGCCTAGGAACACAGGTAAAAACCTTTAGACAAATGATGCCATCAATTTTCGACCTGCTAACCCACATGATTATAGGTAGCGTTTCCGTTCATTAGTAAAACCGAACTAAAATAGCGTCTTCAACTTTCAAACAGGTTGTTGCAGACTGGTCAAGCAAAAGAATACAAAGGTGCAACTAAAACTTCGTAAAGAGGTAAATTATGATGTATAACGCAAATGTGCGAACTAGGTATGCCTTTAACATACCTAGAACTTAATTAGGTTCTCTTTTTCACCAGAAATTATTTGTTGTCCCGGAGCACGGAAGCGAGTGAGAAGCATCACCTATAGACTCGCAGGTAACCGCAAAGGTCGAGAACCGACCGCGAGTTAACATTAAGATTTTGTGTACAATGTAGTAAGCTACTTCATATTTATCTTTCGTTTTTCTATAGACAATTGGTTCCTCATCGCGAACAACCGCATAACAACGGTAGGCAGGCTGAGCGAAAGTCTAGCGCTCAACTAGAAATACGTTTTAAGCAAACTAGTGTAAACATAATTTATTCCTTGTCACAACTTCCATTGTAATATAGTAAGAGATAACATCTTAAGATACGTGAGCTTAACTCATTCAAATGATAATAATGATAAATATCAAATAACTGTGAAACCTCTAAGCATCAAGAGTAATGAATTTTCTTGTTCTCTTTCTTTCTCTTTTCTTATTTCTCCCTACTAATTTGTTTTCATCATGTTTGTCTTTGTCAGACCCCTGAAGAAGGGGCCGTAAGGTCCCGAAATGCATTGGGTTGATGTATTTTATACTGTACATTTTTTGGTTGTTTAACTGAATGTGTTGAAATTCATTTTGAGTTATGGCGAAAAATGTATGCAATGTTTGAATATGATTGATACACTGATGTAATACATCGTATGAACAAGAGATTAAACAAGAAATGAAATGTTAAAAGCTGATTAAGAGTTTACTCATTCAAGAGTGCACCCAAGAGCCCTGGCAGCCACTCAGGTGCCAGGCTAAATACATGTTTTAATAGGTGTTAGCAGGCACCAATCGAAGGTAGCACTCACATCGGATTAATTTTGATAAAAACAAGAATACTGAGTGCAGTACCCACGCACATTCATTCTTTCATATTATTCTGCAAACTGTGGGAACTAGCACCAAGAAAATGTCTTTCGATTCAATATCAGGAATTACTGAAAATAGAGCGAACATAAAAATCTATACCTCAGATGAGGCAGACCAAATATATAAGTTGATCAACGAAACCAAAACTTTTGATGCGAAGAGCGGATCAGTCACACAACAATTAAAACAGCTAGAATATTTAACAAAACGGGAGTTGAACCAACGATTACACGCCTCTACGCTAATTCAATATCATCGCGTAAGACGGATTCCCAGAGGACTCAGGCTAGCCATCAGACCTATGTTATATAGACTCAATAATAATCCGCAATTTATGGAGAAGTGGTTCTGCATTTTGAACAAATGTTCGCTAGACTTAATTTTATTGCTTGTGGAAGAACTTTCAAGAATTATAAAGGAATTGGAAGAGGAAATATACAACATCAAAACAGACTTGGCAACTAGAATGGAAAGAGAGCCTTGGGATAAATTTCTAGCGGACTTGGATTTAAAACTAGATAAGTACGGCAAAGAGTTACAGGAAACTAAATTACGCAAATTCAAACGCGATACTATCGACTATAAGCTTAACGAAGCTTATACTTGGGCAGAGGTCTACGCAAAAAGGAGATACACAAGCAAAAAGCAGCAACAAACAACATCAGATGAAAGTGGAGTTTCAGATAGTGATACTAGTACATCGAGACAACCCTTAAGTAAACAAAAAACAACCCCTTTAACTTCAACTGAAACCACAAGCAGTTCAACTCCTATTTCGGATCCTTTTTTAGAGGTGGGCCCTGTGGCCAGCAAACCGCCAGACCAGGCAACGTCAACACAGGCGGACAAAAAACGAGACGAGGAAAAGGAAAAAGAAAAACAAAGGAAAGCGAGTTTAAGAAGCCAGACCAAAACCTCGTGATAAATATATCCAAGTATCCTTTAACACAATTCGAGAAAGATCTATTAAATAAAGGAACATCTTTTGTAAGTACTTACCAAACAAACGAGCTAGAAACAGAAGTTGCGTTCTTTAAGTTCATGCGACTATTGAGGCTTAAACATTTCTTCACAATAGTGAATCCAGTTCAAACTGAAGAGAATGAAGAAGTCAAGTTCAGACCAAAGAGCACTTTCCTAGCTCCTATTTCACATAAAACCCTTGATACTTTCGAAACACTAGTCAAAGCGGACTTGAGCAAAATTCATTTTAAAAGGAAACTCAACAATCTAACTAAGGCTGAATATAGTGCTTTGCAAGCACTGGCAAAAAACCCCGCAATCGTAATCCAGAAAGCAGACAAAGGAGGGGGTCTCGTGATAATGGACTCTACATTTTACCAACAAAAAGGCACAGAGCATGTACATGACACAACAACTTATGTCAAACTGAACAATGATCCAACAATGGGAATAGCGCAGACTTTGGACAAAATACTAGACAAAGCTGAGGAACTAAATTGGATTAATTCAACAGTCAAGCGGTACCTAAGGCAAATCTACCCGAGGAGACCGAGAATTTATTTCTTGCCTAAAATACACAAAGACCTGCACAACCCGCCATTCAGACCTATAGTGTCTGGTTGTTCTTCAATATTTGAGAACTTAGGCATATTCATTGACAGTCACATGCAACCATTCATACAACAATGGCCCACATATTTGGAGGACACTTCCGACTTTTTAAGAAACCTCAAAACTATTGATGTCACATCAATGAGTGAATGGATCATCTGTACAATAGACGTTACAGCATTGTACACATCAATACCGCATAAATTGGGTTTAGAAGCCATGGAATGGGCTTTACAGAAAGGAGAAAAGCCAGAAGAGGTCAAATGCATGGTCATCCAATTATTGGAATTTTGTTTAGAGAACAGTTATTTCACCTGGCAAAAGGACTACTTCCTACAATTGAATGGTACAGCCATGGGCTTCCCTGGAGCCTGCATCTACGCTAATGTCTTCATGGCAAAATTTGAAGATGAACACATTTTGAAACATCCCGAATGGCAAGTAGGCCTGGTCTACTTCAAAAGATACATAGATGATATCTTTTTAATTTGGAAAGAATCACAGGCGAAGCTGATTAAGAACATCCAAGAATTAAATACCATTGACCCACGAATCCAGTTTACACACAACATGAGCACTGAAGCTCTGCCCTTTCTAGATGTTTTAGTAGAAATCAAAGATGAATCCATACACACAAGCGTTTATAAAAAACCAACAGACAAAAACAACGCGCTATTATATGGAAGCTTTCACCCTGTAAGTCTGATCAATAACCTACCAGTGTCACAATTCATGCGAATAAAGAGGATCACGTCAAATCCAGAGATCTGTGACAAAACAATTGAAGAGCAAAAACAAAAATATTTGGACAGAGGGTATCCGAAAAAACTTCTCGAAGCACATGTTGAAAAAATTAAAACTATCCCTAGACATGAACTAATGCAGAAGAAACCCAAAAAAACTAATAAAAGGATGGTATTCGTGACGAAATATTCTACAGCATCATGGGAGATCAAAAAAATAATAAAGAGAAGGTGGGAAATCCTGCAAGCTGAGAAAGACTTTGGTTCTCTCTTTTGCGAACAACCCTTATTTGCCTACAAACGGGCACAGAATCTCAAAGAAATGCTCAACAAATCAAGTAAATCAAAAGAGGACATTGGACCAACAATCTTTAAAGGAACGGCAAAATGTCATAATTGCAAAAACTGCAACAATGTAATACCAGGGAGTGTAATCTTACACCCAAGAACTGGTGAGAAAATACAACTAAGGCACAATGCAACCTGCAATTCTGAACATGTGATTTACACTATTAAGTGTCCATGCGGACTCCTATACGTAGGAAAAACCGATAGGAAATTAAAAGTGAGGTTAACCGAGCACAAGAGCCGGATAAGACTCAAGAACACCACGTCACCACTGGCACAACATTGGATGGAATTTAGACACACAATCGCTCAATTAAGATTCCAAATCGTTGAGCAAGTTCCGCAAAAACTTGGTTTTGACAATGAAAAGATCCTTCTCCAGAGAGAAGCTTACTGGATACGGAGACTACAGACACTTGTCCCTTTCGGGCTTAATGATAAAATGGAGATGGTTTGTTTTCTTTAAGCAGTTATGACATAAGGCTAGTTCTGACACCCTGTGATTTCAGACCCGCGTTATATTGAATAATGAAACACACATATAAGGTTTGAGGAATAACATATAACAACACTTTATCTACACTTAAACAATTCATATAAAATAAGCATATGTAGAGCTCAAGTTTGTAAATAGGCAGGTACAAAGTAAAAAGTTTTCTCTAGTTTTGTCATGGTTGAGCATGAGGTAGATTCTTAGCAACATTTTGTAATTTTTGTTATTTGAGCGAACTACTGCACTAACACATGTTACTTTTTCTAATCCTTTGTTTCTCTTCTACTTATGACGCATATTGCAAAAACTCATAATTCCTATAGAAATAATTAACTTCAGAGCTAAAACAAAGTTGAATGCACGGTCCAGTCATTCAAAGATGGCCACCACGTATTGATCAAAAGTCCTTTAATTGTTTCTATGATAGGACCGACTTTAGCATAGATGGAGGACCATAGCCCAGACATTTAAAGATGGCCACCGCGTAATGATTGAAAGTCCTTCTATTGTTTTTACGATTTGATCGACTCTATTATAGAGGTAGGACTAAGAGCCCGACGAGGACACGAAGCTTTCGAGCAGAGAACCCCGCAAGACGAAACTTGTAGCACACAACCCGGTAAGACGCGAGAGCGCCGCTCGAAAACGTTAAGATGTCTTTAGACATTCTATTTTAGAGCTTTAAATTACAACCTTGTAACACACGGTTGTATTCCTACAGGTCACGAACTCCAACAAACTCTGCGGAACCGAAGCTTTGTTGCCTAGGAACGCAGGTAAAAACCTTTAGACAAACGATGCCATCAATTTTCGACCTGCTAACCCACATGATTATAGGTAGCGTTTCCGTTCATTAGTAAAACCGAACTAAAATAGCGTCTTCAACTTTCAAACAGGTTGTTGCAGACTGGTCAAGCAAAAGAATACAAAGGTGCAACTAAAACTTCGTAAAGAGGTAAATTATGATGTATAACGCAAATGTGCGAACTAGGTATGCCTTTAACATACCTAGAACTTAATTAGGTTCTCTTTTTCACCAGAAATTATTTGTTGTCCCGGAGCACGGAAGCGAGTGAGAAGCATCACCTATAGACTCGCAGGTAACCGCAAAGGTCGAGAACCGACCGCGAGTTAACATTAAGATTTTGTGTACAATGTAGTAAGCTACTTCATATTTATCTTTCGTTTTTCTATAGACAATTGGTTCCTCATCGCGAACAACCGCATAACAACGGTAGGCAGGCTGAGCGAAAGTCTAGCGCTCAACTAGAAATACGTTTTAAGCAAACTAGTGTAAACATAATTTATTCCTTGTCACAACTTCCATTGTAATATAGTAAGAGATAACATCTTAAGATACGTGAGCTTAACTCATTCAAATGATAATAATGATAAATATCAAATAACTGTGAAACCTCTAAGCATCAAGAGTAATGAATTTTCTTGTTCTCTTTCTTTCTCTTTTCTCATTTCTCCCTACTAATTTGTTTTCATCATGTTTGTCTTTGTCAGACCCCTGAAGAAGGGGCCGTAAGGTCCCGAAATGCATTGGGTTGATGTATTTTATACTGTACATTTTTTGGTTGTTTAACTGAATGTGTTGAAATTCATTTTGAGTTATGGCGAAAAATGTATGCAATGTTTGAATATGATTGATACACTGATGTAATACATCGTATGAACAAGAGATTAAACAAGAAATGAAATGTTAAAAGCTGATTAAGAGTTTACTCATTCAAGAGTGCACCCAAGAGCCCTGGCAGCCACTCAGGTGCCAGGCTAAATACATGTCTCAGTCACCTTTGCCAGAGCAGGGAGGAGGGAGATCAGCCTATAATTGGCATGGATAAGGGGATCCAAAGTGGGCTTCTTAAGCAGCGGCAAGATCAGGGCATGTTTCCAGGCCTGAGGTACCTCTCCTGTGATCAGGGAGGAATTAAGCAGCGGATTAAGCAAGGTGTTAACTGCAGGCGCTACTCTCCCCAGGCATTTCGCTGGACAAGGATCGAGTGGCGAGCCGGATTTAAGCAGAGACAGGAGATCAAGAGAAGTAGCAGAAGACATGGGAGGAAAAACGGAGAGAAAAGGACCTTTCCCTTCCAGTGAAAAGGGTAAAGTGGTCAGGTGGCTAGCAGCTGAAATAGGGCTAGCATAGGGGAAAGACTCCTGAATGGATTTAATTTTATTTATGAAAAAATCACCAAGCTGGCTGATCCAAGCTTCGGTGTGAGAATGGGAGGGCGTACTCAAAGAAGGGGAGGAGAACTCTTTTACTATCCTAAAGATTTCTTTACTCATGTTTTCAGCTTCATCAATTCTACGCTCCAGGTATACTTTTTTTCCATCCATAATATGCTTATGATAAAGCCTAATAGCATCCCTATATTTTACTTTATCACCAGGGTCATACATGCGCCGCCAAGCTCTTTCAGCCTTCTTACAGTCTTGGCGCATCTTACCAAGAGAGGGAGTAAACCAAGGGGTCGAGGCATGCCTACCCGCAGACTTGGCTGGCTTTCCAGGGGCTAACTCCTCAAATCTGGCTATCAGCCACTTCTGGACCAAATCAAGATTTTCCTCCAAATTACCAGATAGCTGACAGGGATGACGACGGAGAGCATCAGACAGCATTTCCACCGAAACCTGATGAAATGGCCGGGCCAACCCTCTAACATCTTTCCGCGATCTTGGGCAAGTCATAGCAGAGGAAGGAATACGAAAATTAATTAAAAAGTGATCTGACCATAGGACTGGAAGCGGCGGGGACACGTCAATCGGCCTAGTAGAAAGTATCTGGTCAATAGTATGGCCTTTAATATGGGCGGGACTAGTGATGTAGGGGACCAGCCCTAACGAAGAGGCAATGTCCTGCAACTTAATAGTATCAGGACCAGCTGTATTATCCATGTGAAGATTCAAGTCTCCCAATAAAATGCAGTGCTCGGATCTAAGGCAGGGCACGGAGAGCGCCGCCTGCAGTTCATCAAAAAAAGAGCCGAGGGGACCAGGTGCTCTATAGATAAGGATCCCTGCACATGCTTGACAGGGAGATAGCCGAAGGGTAAAACCTAAGGTTTCACAGCCCGCGATGTTATCAACGGGAAAAGTCGTGCAAGGGAAACGCTTATCCACAATCAGTGCCACACCCCGCCCCTGCCTACCACTCTATTCCTCCTAAAAATAGTGTAATCCGGAGGTATGGCAGTCACCAGATCTGTACCAGAGCACTCTCCCAACCAGGTCTCAGTTAGAAACAGACAGGATGTTTTAGAGTACGACAACAAGTTCCAGATGTCAATGGAATGTCTACTGAGGGATCTGGTATTAAGGAGAGAACATTGATTGTACGTAAGTGGGCTCTCGAGTAAGATTCCCTCCTGATCAGGAATGCGCCAGCCGCAAACCGAGCAGCCCTTCCTAAGTGTTCGTCCACCCGGGAAGACATGATGGCATTTAGTGGTATGTCTTCGCAACGCAAGTAGCTCCGTGGAAGAATAGGAGAGCATGATGACAGGAAATGCAAACACGCCCCCAAAAATATGAAAAGAGACAAGAAAGAGGCCAGCAGTCCTGCCTTGTCTGCCTCCGAGACGCTGACGAGTGCAGACTGGCAGGACCCTGGCACGACTCAGGCGCAGGGAGGGCGCTCCCGCTGCGCGTCACCGCTGCGCACCAGGAAGAGTGCTTTAAATAGCCTGCTCTCTGAGTCCACGAGCGCAGGGACGCTTCAAGATGGCGGCGATACTTCCCTTCCTGATCCAAGATGGCGCTCCCCGCCCACAACCTCCCCGGAACCGGACCCGCAAAACAGTGGTGAGGTTTCTGAAGAATTATGGTGCAGGTAAGGGGCAGGACAGGGTCGCTAAAAACAAGGGTAACTCGAAACAAAAAAATTAAAGTAAATAGAAAAACCGGCAATTTAAAATAAACAGACAACGCTCTAAGCGCGCGCGACCAGCACAGAGGCGCTGAGACTCTAGCCGCAGGTCACCTTCACCAGGGCTTATTGCGGGCTGGCTCTCCCCTGCCTGTTGCTCTGCCAAGAGTGATCTAATTAGGGCGGTGAAAGCTAAGGATGTAGGCCTGATTAGTATTGCAAGGACCAATTACAGAAGGGCAATATCTAAGGCCAAGGCTGAGCACGAAAATCAGTTTTGGCATGACCTTAAGGTGGCAAGCTCAAAGAAGGACTCGAAGGGATTCTGGGACTTAATAAGAGCTAGGAACAGACCTGTGGATTCGCTTATAACATGTAACATAACGGAAAGCGCATGGTTTGATCACTTTTCCCAGCTTTACACTATAGCTTTGGGTACCGAGGTAACCCTGACTGAACAGTCCTCCATAGATTGTACTGAGCGTAATGAAGAACTCCTGTTCACATCTAAGGAAGTGGTGGAGGCGATTAAACTTCTTGTCCCCAACAAGGCAGCTGGCCCTTCAGGTCTACCGGGGGTCTTTCTCCGCATCAATCCAGATGAGTGGGGGAGACTTATTGCCTCCTTACTGAATGCTGGATTGGCTGGGGCAGCTCTCCCGGATTCATGGAAGGGCGCAGTGGTCGTCCCAATTTTCAAGAAAGGGAGCCGGGATGAGCCAGCTAACTATTGTCCCATAAGCCTCCTGGACTCCACACAGAAGGTAGCAGGCAAAGTGGTTCTAGGAAGGGTCTTGCAGTGGGTAGAGGAGAAGCACATTCTTTCTGACTACCAGGCAGGCTTTAGACCAGGTATGGGGACAATAGAGCAATCATTCCGGCTTATGATGCTCTATTGGAAAGTGGTTCTACTGGGCAAAGGCAGTCTGTACCTAGCATTCATAGATCGACGGACTGCCTTTGACCTGGTCCCACGTAGCCAACTCTGGAGTGTGCTCGATGCACTGGGAATTCCCCCATACTTATTAAGCATGCTGATAAAGCTGCATGCTGACAACTTTGCACAGATCAGGTGGGGTAACCAGGGTCAAATAACATCACGTATTCCTGTAAATAGAGGGGTCCGCCAGGGATGTGTGCTAGCCCCCACTCTGTTTTCCTTGTACGTCAACGGAGTGGTGGAGCACCTGCTACAACATCCTGCAGACGCACCATCCCTGGCTGGCAGGAGAATACCCACCCTCCTATTTGCAGATGATACCCTCCTGATCTCCAAAACCCCAGCAGGCCTGCAGACTCTACTAACTAGCTTTAAGTTCTTCTGTGATTCTAGGGGTCTAGTTATCAACACAGGGAAGACCAAGTACCTAGTCCTAAACCCCCCGCAGAAGGTCGCCAAACCACCTACCCTTGACTTAGTTCCACTCGAGATGGTCAAGGAGTTCGATTACCTCGGTATTCGTCTCTGCGACTCCATGAGTTGGGAATGTCACCACCAAAAGATGCTGCTGACTCACAAGAGGGTGGGGGGGGCCTCCTCAACGAACAGCGTGCCTCAACTCTTAAACCCATTGCACCGGTACTTGACATCTGTAGGGCAAGAGGTGTCAGTGCAGCTCTTTATGGGGCGGAACTCTGTGGTGTGGAGAATGTGGACCAGATGTCCCGGTCAGAAAATAAATACCATAAGGACTTAATGGGACTCTCCTACAGTACGCCAACTCTACTACTCCTCCTGGATATGGGTACTCGGCCTATTAGTGACCAGGCGAGGTTGCGCCCTCTTCTTTTGTGGGCGCGTATTTGGAGAGTCCCTGAAATGTCCAGTTATGCTGAAGGCCTAAAAGAAGTTCTTTCAACGCCTGGCTGGTCTAAGATCCGCTGGTTAAGGGAAGTCAAGCACCTTCTTGCAGACCTGGGCCTTGAAGACGCTGGGACTACCAGAACTGCCCCGCCCAAGCCACCTTCGAAGAAGTTATATTGGAGTTGGGTGTTTGACGGCATAAATAGTTAATTTGTGTAGGTCCACTAAGGATTTCCTCTTGGTCAAGGAGGTGCACTTCTGCGAGCCATATCTGTATATTATTCTAAAACCCTGGGATAGGGCTCTGTATTTTAAATTTAGGGTAGGCCTATTCCCAGTTGGGAACTTGACCTCCAGGTGGAAGGTCCCGGCACAGACAATTCCCTTCTGCCCCTTCTGTGAGACCAGGATATAGTCAGTCCCCCACCTGTTGTTTGAATGCCCGGCCTATGCAGCTCCTCGCCGCAGATGGTTGAAACCACTCTGTAGAGAGCTTGGGACTAGATCCCACAAGGAGGCTCTACGAATTTTGAAAACGGACCCGCGGCCCCTGTTTGCATGTGGAATGGCAAAATTTTTAGGTTGGGCATGGCGTATTAGATCCATTAGGCTTTTGCATCTTGTTTAATATGTATTTTTAGACTGTTCTTATGTAATTTATTTGCCATTTCTAATATGTACTGTATGCCTTATATTTATGCATTGGCTTTTTAACTGTTTTTACCTATTTGTAATGTTTTTTAAGATATGTACCATATCGAAATAATTGACTGACTGACTGTAAATAACCTTTTCTTCATTATGGGCATCAGTATGTTCATGCTTATTTTTCTTAATACTTCAACCAAAGAAAAATCTAATTGTTTCAAAACAGCTCTTTGAATTTATAGCAGGCAAATTGTCTTTAAACTGCTCCTAATAGGTTTCACCTGGTCAGAACGATCATCTTCTGCAGGTGTTGCCTGAGGTGAGGTTTGCTGAAGCTCAGCCTATAGGGTTGCGTACCTTCCTGTACAAGTAATCAGAGCATTGATGCCGAAATAAGCATTGTGTCCCTTTATGGCTGCTTTATTCGAACATCATGACACCCTGTTGAACAGAGTGAATGGAACCTGTCAGTAAGATTACGTCAGAGGGGACTTGGATTAAACCCAGATCTGTTGACTGGGTGGGAGTGTTTGATTGGTTCAGATGCTCCGTCCATCACCACCCCCTTTTGCACCGCTGTGTTCGCCATAAGTTGGCAGGGTATGCTCAGACGTGAGTCCCTTGCTCACTTTGCCACTGGATTCAAGCAAGCCTGGCTGAAGACGGCTGTAACGCTAGAAACCGGTCCTAGGAAGCTTGTTTCCAGTCCAGGGAAGGCATGGCTTGGCAGTTCGGGCTGGACTGTTCCCATGAGCCACAGGGTCTGACTGATTTGCATATGGCCATGTCTGAACTGGGGTGGCAGAGTGGGCTAAAGAACGGTGATGGATTAAACCCAGATCTGTTGACTGGGTGTGAGTGTTTAATTGGTTCAGATGCTCCGTCCATCACCACCCCCTTTTGTACCGCTTGGGTCCTTAGAATGGCACAATACGTGCTGCAGCCCTTGAGGACCTTCTTTCGTACCAATGCCATCGGTACCAGAGGTACCATCTATTCAGGACTTATAGGGGTGCTAAAGGTATTGCCAATTGGACAACAATTGTACAGTTTTAGAGAACGAGATCTGGCACTCTGGACCTGGTTAGCAGGAACCCAGCGCACTTCTGTCAAAATTGCATCAAATACCAGGCAACACGTGGAAACATCTTTGACAAAAAAGAGCACTTACATACACATGGTAATCACCAAGATTGTGCTGCATGCTAATTATCAGCTATTGAATATTTGTCCAGGGAAGCAACTACTTAACCAAGACAACAATTATTGTTTAGTCTAAGCTTTAGCTTTATGTCATGCTAACTCTATTTAGGGGTTGCACAGGTTTTACACATTCAGTGTCCATTTCACCCCTGGAATGAAATTACAAGGATTGATTGCAATGCTTCACGTTATTAGGCACCACTTTGGGGAAACAGTTTGACTTTTTTTTTTTACTCAGGGCCCTAACAAATACATTATGTACCTTTGGTAATAGTTATTAGGTCTCGCCTATTCCATTCCGCAAGGAATTAATATGCGAGCCTAATGCAGCTAAACCACTACTTAAACCAAAGGCTCACCAAAGTCTCTCCCAAAGCGGATTTTCGACAGTTCACGAGAATCACGTGACCACAAGCCTCTCGTGCACGAGCTCGCATTCCATCATCAAAGGCAGCCCAGCCTCCCTCACACAAGCTTCTCCCAGCCATATGGTCGCTCGAGTTGCCCACCCCCTCCCTCTTCAGCGCCTGCCTTCCGTGACTCGCATTTGATCATCAGAGGCAGCCCAGCCCAGCAGGCAGCCCACCCCCCTCCCTCTCCATATGGGCTGCCCACCCCCTCCCTCTCCAGCGCCTGCCTTCTCTCTCGCATCACCTCACTGGCCCGTTTGTTACTTGGTGTGCCTTTGTTTGCTTGTTGTATATCTAAGCCTCCCACGCTATCAGGGTACCTGTATCAGTTTCTTCTCTTCGCACATTGGTCTGGCTCTCTGTATTTTCTCTTTTTAAATGTATATGCCTCTCCTGCACCTCTCTCACTGTCATTGTTTGTCTGTGACTCCCTTCTCCATCTACTGTCTCGCTTTTTCTCTGTTCTTGCACCCTCCCCCCTCTTTCACTATCTCTTATTCGGTTTGCATTTCCGCATTCTCTTTCTTATCTAGTTCCCACCCATATCTGAGTTCTGGTCTTCCTCTAATGTTTTCCTCGTTGTTCAGCTCTCCTGCTTGTTCATCAGCTGCCCAGATTTCTCTCCTCAGCTCTCGTTTACAGGTCGCACTTCTCCAGCCCAAAGATATGGCACGCATGATGGCTAGTTAGTCATAATGGATCCGCAATGCAGAACAGAACTCTTGCAAAACTTGAAGCAACCACAAATGATATTCCCTCTTTGCTTTGAAACTCTGCCTTCCCCGCCCAGTCATGTTTGTTTATTCATCTGCCGCTGGACGTTTTTATTGTGCTCAAATTCTCCTGTTACCCAGGCATTTGAATGAAGCCGAACACCACAGAAGTGGTAGCAGCTGCGAATTATCGGAATGTCTGTCAGGGCCACAGACTGGAGAGAGGTGCCCGGCCACATTTGTGTTGGATAAAAACTGCGTAATATCACATGCCAGAACACCTCATCCTTCACAGAGCTCTTAGTGTCAGGCCTGCCGGTGATTGCGAATACTTTCGTCCTTTCCTGTTATTTTGTACCCGTCACCAGTCCAAGAGTCTAACTTCCTCTTCCTCCACAGACAGAGATTTATACATTTAGCAACGTTTCACTTTGTAGGAATGTCTGCAAACCCTGAAAATGATTGCCTTGGCCAAGGTTTCTTACTTTGGGAACTTCACCTATTCTTCCCTCTAAATAAGACACATCACCCACCTTTTCAAGGCAAATCCAAGTTTATTACGAACGTCACCATATTCCTGGTGTCCCTCTTCCTTGCAAGACGATACTACACTAGTCCTGGCTAAACATGTACCTTTTCATTTCATGAGACTCCCCAGGCTGCATTGCTCTACATTTCACTTCTCTCCGAGCTTCATTACAACGTTAGCCGCTTGTTTAAAATTCCGGGTCACTTAAATCATTTTCATTTCGTGCACCAGCCCCCTTTAAGATACATGATTTCCCATATTCAAGCATGTTCCGTCCCTTATCGTCTTCCTTCACCAGCTGCTTCTAATCTTGCCGGTCTTTCCTCTTTTCTAGCTTCTATATTTCCCATCCCCTCTCGTTTTAATCATTATCAATTCATGTCATTCAAACACACCCCACGGAGTGTTGACTAGGACTGAAGTTGGAAAACAACATGTGCCTTTTAAAAATAAAATGTACATTAGCTCCCAAACCCAAGGCAAGCATGGCAGAGTGCAACGACACAGATTGAGAAAGAGAAACAGTACAGCCGTGTATTAAACACGCAGTAATATGGAAAGCATACACTAAATGTTTTTTTTTCAGACCGGTACGAATTAACCTTATCATAACGGCTTTATGTCCCAAAATGAAGTTAGTTATTAGCGCAACAGCAAAAAAATCCGTAGCCTGGTCATATTTTCGAATCATGTAATGTTGCTTGTATAGTTTTGCGATCCGGTGGCAGCAAACTATCATTATCATTTGTGTGACTAATCCGTTTACTCCAAGGCATCACGCAGGCGCATCAAAGGCATCAGCCTCCCTCCCTCCCTCCTAATTGCATTTTTTCACGGCCGCCAGGACGTGACACCACATCAAAGGGCTTCTCCCAGCGTGTGCTCTGCGGCTTCTCCTCCCCTAATTATTCATGGCCGGCCGGCCGTGCTCTGCGGCTTCTCCTCCCAAAATTATTCATGGCCGGCCGGCCAGCCGTACTTTCAGTTTCCCGGCCGCCCCCCACTTCCCATGCATATCTTGTTATGCGCGTGTTTAATTGAGGCTCATTTAATTAAGGCTCGGCGTGGAAACGGTGCCAGGGACCCTGTAACGTTGCTCAGCCAAGGGTCGCCCTGAATACAAGAGTGAAAGGGAGCCGACACACACCACTTCTGCAATCCATTGGCATGCGCGGCCCGAGGCTTTGGTTCTTTGACACCACGCTTGTCACCTTGGAGCCACGCCATGTGTGATCTCTGCTTCTTCAATGTTGTGGTGTCCGCTACTTGCTTTACTTCCGCATACTGATTTATGCAGCAGGAACATTGATTAACCCACTTAGGTATGTATGGAGAAATGCGCGAGTGAGGATACGCCTCTTGCAAATGAGTTCGCACCACTGGTCTAAATTAGTGACGTTTATTGTCCATATGAGTAACATGACATCATGGTCTAAAAACACTGTTCGAAATGAGTGGCGTCGGCGTCCAGATGACATCGGCTGAGAAGCTATGATCAAAATAACGGGCTTCCTGTATTCAATGAGTGACGTCTGTCCAGAGGAATCTGGTATCAGAGGCCTATATTACGAGATTGCGATTCAGAGAGTTACAGTCCATGTGACAAACTTACGTCATGATACCAGCCCAACACAAAGCAAGTAACATTTGAAACGCATAGGTAACTGAGTGGGTTTATCTTAGCTTCTCAAAAAGCTGGAACTGTTGCAGGTGTACGTGTATCCAGTCCTGGATGTTCATTTAATGACCCAGTGAATTATGTGAGTTGCAGTCTTATTTTACATCAGTGGAAAGGAAAATCCAGGTCTGAGAGCAAAGTGTATGAGGCAATGCTGCTAAATAGGCTTTCAAAGACAAATATTGGGAGCAAAAACGTGGCAGGGCGGTTAGTGAGTTATACACTTGTTGCAGCTGCTGACGTTTGCAAGTGATCTGCCGGTTGCATGCTAAAGTTTAGGCAGGGCCAACAAAACCTTTCATACTTCTGATGTTGGTTTAATGAATGCCATGAACTTAGTTTGTTTAGATTCTAATAACGAAGAAAAAACACATATACAATTATATCATTATCTCTATATACAGTCGTTATCATGAAGTTTCCAGCAGTCGGGGCATGGTCACGGGCACATACTAATCGGAAGATATTAAGTTGTATTCATTAGTTGGTTGTCAAAGTTCACGAACAGAACTTAGCTTAGTTTATCAATCACATTGTGAAATGACCATTTAATTTTCAGCAGGCTCCATGCAGCAGCGCTGCTTTGAACATCAGATTCCTTCAAATGAATTAAAGGGGACGCCTGAATATCAATTACTTAAGGCAGCGGGAAATGTCTGGACGGTTCACTTGGTGGGCGTGTGGCTACTGGGGGTATTTTTTTGCCTGCAGCTGGAGTCTGTTGCTGTGTTTGTGAAAGGCTTGTTTTTCACGGCCGCCAGGTCTTGTCTCTCTTCTCAACAGTTTGCTCGCTCGAGTTGCAGGCAGCCCAACCCCTCCCTCTCCAGCGCCCTCGCTGCCTCACCGCCTCCTCTCTATCCCTCTCTCTCCAGTCCCCTAAGAGCCTGCCAACCTTGCTGTTTATAGCTTTTTAAAAATAAACAACTATACTGGGAGAGACAATGCCAAGTCCCTGACCACAGCCCGTTGCCATTGCCCAATGCCCTGGCACAGCAACCAGTACAGCCCGAGCAGTAGGAGAAGGAAAAGCAGCACCAGCACTACCGAGCGCCACGGCATGGTGCAAACCTAGGTTTGATGGTTGGGTTAAAAACAGACTTCATCCTGGGAACTTTAGGACAAGGCTACAAGTGCTGTGCCATTACAGGAACCCGCCTCAGTGCCCTGCAGATGGGTGGAAGAGGGCGATAGAGGCGTGTGCAGTGAGGTAAGAAACAGCGTTGCTGGTATAACTGCCTGCTCTGTGTACGAGGCAGTGGGGTACAGCTGAATGTGAGGCAGAATAGAGCAGCCCCTATTGGTGCTTGCCCATCTTCGCAACCATCTCCCACAACATTGCTTGTTGTTCCTTTCTGCCCTCTGTTAGACTCGTTTTTCCCTCGTTTTTCTGCCCTCTTAGACTCGTTTTTTGTGCCTCTCTGCCCTCTGCATCACCACATCACTCATCACCACCACATTATCACTCAGCACCACCACATTATCACTCAGCACCACCACATTATCAAACCGCACCACCACAGCACCATTCAGCACCACCACATTATCAGTCAGCACCACCACATTATCTCAGCACCACCACATTATCATTCAGCACCACCACAGCACCACCCAGCACCACCACATCACTACTCAGCACCACCACAACATCACTCAGCACCACCACAGCACCACCACATTATCACTGAGCACCACCACATTATCACTCACCACCACCACAGCACCACACTGCACCACCACAGCATCATTCAGCACCACTCAGCACCACCACAGCACCACCACAGCAGCACCACATTGTCACTCAGCACCATCACATTATCACTCAGCAGCACCACTCAGCACCACCATAGCATCACTCAGCACCACCACAGCACCACAACAGCACCAACCAGCAACACCACCCAGCACCACCACAGCATCACTCAGCACCACCACAGCATCACTGGTTCAAATATGTTCTCTCAATGTTTCAAGCTTTATTAAAAATTTCACAAAAAAATGTTAATATTTCACTTATGTTCTTGGATTTTCGTCACAATAAAATACAGCATCACTCAGCGCAACCACAGCACCACTCAGTGCAACTACAGCATCAATCAGCGCAACCACAGCATCGCTCAGCGCAACCACAGCATCGCTCAGCGCAACCACAGCATCGCTCAGCGCAACCACAGCATCGCTCAGCGCAACCACAGCATCGCTCAGCGCAACCACAGCATCGCTCAGCGCAACCACAGCATCGCTCAGCGCAACCACAGCATCACTCAACGCAACCACAGCATCACTCAGCGCAACCACAGCATCACTCAGCGCAACCACAGCATCACTCAGCGCAACCACAGCATCACTCAGCGCAACCACAGCATCACTCAGCGCAACCACAGCATCACTCAGCGCAACCACAGCATCACTCAGCGCAACCACAGCGCAACCACAGCATCACTCAGCGCAACCACAGCATCACTCAGCGCAACCACAGCATCACTCAGCGCAACCACAGCATCACTCAGCACCACCACATTATCACTCAGCACCACCACATTATCACTCAGCACCACCACATTATCACTCAGCACCACCACATTATCACTCAGCACCACCCACATTATCACTCAGCACCACCCACATTATCACTCAGCACCACCACAGCACCACCACAGCATTACTCAGCACCACCACAGCACCACTCAGCACCACCACAGCACCACTCAGCACCACCACAGCACCACTCAGCACCACTACAGCATCACTTAGGGGCACCACAACATCACTATGCGCTACAACAGCATCACTGATCGCCACAGTATCACTTGTCGCCAAAACAACATCACTCAGCGCCACCACAGCATCAATCTGTGCAACCATTCAACAACAACTGGTTCAAATATTTTCTGTCAATGTTTCAAACTTTATTGCAAATGTCATAAAAAGATGTTAAATGTTTTCACTTCTGTTCTTCTTAAAACATTGTGATTTGTCAGATCAATACATGTAAGACAGGGGAAAACTAAACATGTACCTTTACTAATGCTATAGATGTAACATTTGCTAACTTTATAACTATTGGCATTTCTAATAACAAAATTAATACTTTTATATCTTGAAAAACAAACAAAAATTAAAAATTATTCACATTTTACACACCAAAAGCTCAAACTTGTCTATTGCGAGACCTATTGCATTGCAAATGTTTGTTCCAGTGGATACTCTATTTACCAGCAGATTACCCACCTCTTGGGTCACTTCTAGGCATCAGACTGGATTCAGAAATGTCAAAATGGCTCTCCAAAATGAATAGGTGGCACCACGGCTCAGACACAACTAGGATGCGATATTGTGAGCTGTATTTAACACCACTCTCAGACACATTTTAAATATAAAATAAAATGAGGAAATTTAAGCAGAAAGATGTGCGGAACAAAATTGTTTTATGGCCGTCCTGCGTTCTAGCTAGCACTTCAGACCATGACTAGCCTCAAAGGACACAGTCAAACTCGAAGTAAAACTCTAAATCCTGTAAAGATGCAGGTGGCACAGTTACTCTTCTCTCTTCTGTAGGCCACAGGGGCAGGTAGAATAATGGTAAAAGGGAGAAGGAAAGGAAGCCTACATTAGGAGCACCAAACTTGTCAGAGTGATGCAACAGAAGGATGCACACACCAACCAAGGTAGCAGGTCTCACACATATCAAAGTGAGGTGATAACCAACAGAGATGGAGTTAGAAAGGAAAACTGGTACAAATGCAACTATGTACAGGACTGGATGGAGACCTATCAGAGAAACCAGCATCAACACAAAGTTCCAGAGAGGCATGACAAACAGCAAGGAAGAGTATGCAAGAACCAGCCAAAACAAAGCAAACAAGAACAACTGATCAGGCCAACACACCCCAAAGCAAAGACTTACAGATTCAAAGAAAGTTTTATGTTCAAGTTCCTTTAGGCTGCTCCGTCATGTTTCAGCATAAGCTGCTTGGGGTGCCCAAAAAGCACCAGCCTGACGACAACAGAATTTTTGCGCTACAGGAAGGTCCATCCGAGACACCAGGACTGCTCTTCGCGCCACATTGACTACCGTCTGCAATACTTCGCTGCTCCTCACCGCACCCTCCACCGCAAACTGAACTATTTGCGGTGGACTGGGAAGGTAACTTGTCAGCAGGACTAATCTGGTCACTGTATCTGACCTGTCATCCATTGTGGTCAGCATGAACTTGTGACTTTCTCCCGGTCTCGCAAGACCAGATAACCGTGTGTGGCGTTATCACTCGTTCTATTGATTGGATTTTCGTTGCTTTGGTCTCAACTTAGTTATTACATTTCAATATATTTCTCTAATTTGGGGTGGGATTTTTCTTGTGTTGTGTTTTCACTTCAGTACTATTTGAAGTGCTACTTAAATACTTTACACATGTCTCAGAGTTAAAACAGACTAGACTGTATCAAGCTACCTAGGGTGAGCACAGGTTACCTTAGGGTTTGCTCATGAATTCAACCTGTCAAAGATTGTGGCACCTGCTTGAGTGGGGTTTAACACCCCTCCCAACCAGTTACTCAATTTCGTACATTGCCACATATGATCGGTGCCATGATGCCAAATGGGGTAGTCTACCACAGTTCATGTGGCAGATGAATTATAGTCAATTAGACCTCAAAGTACCAGACCCAACAACATAGCCTTAGAGCTTTCAGGCACTGTCAGCTTGAACCAGAAAAGGGACAAAAAACAGAACGGGAAATAATGTAGGGACTTCTTTAAAGTGAGGAGGGATTTAACCCATCTAAAATCTGAAGACCTCAGTGGCCCATACTGATGGCTTGACAGAACATCAGTAGAAAGTCAGCTCCCTTACATGGTTCATGCACTAAAAGTGCCTGGCAGGGGAAGAGGATTGCTGTTGTCTGTACAAGAATTCCTTGAAGTGACCACAATCCGCCACACTCCCCAGACACTAGAAAACCTCAGACCGTTTGACCAAGTTGAGAAAGTTAGCATTGCCGGAAGGCTAGACTCTAGAGTAGCCTTTGAATTTTCCACACTACTCTTGGGACAAAAAATCAGGCTGTGAATAGTGGAACTTTGTTACAATATAAATGTTTTTTGTACACAGGCAAAACAGGACAAAATTATCAACAAAGTAAAAACACAATTTCTATATTTAAAATGCACAGTATGCTTTAGAGTTACAAAGATAAAAATATGAATAATCATTAAAAATCTTTAATTTGATTAATTACGAAATGGAACCAGAGCTCATCTATAAAATAATAGGGTGCTCTTGAGCAAGTTAAAAGCAAATTTGATTGAGTCCTGACTGTTTTAGTGCCGCAAAAGTGCAATTAAAACAATGAAAGGCTACAAAAGATATCAAGGATGCTATGTTTTTGTGATCAGGAGAATTAACATGTTGGAACCCAAAATATGCACCTTCAAACAATAAGCACGTTACTATGCAAAGTTAACATGGAGGAAAACAAGCTTTGTCCATTGCAGTTTTTCTTTAAAACCACATAATATAACCTGTTACAGCGTAGGTATAATGAGATTTGTTACGTTTGAGGCTTTTATACAACAAGTCTATTGTAACAGATTCAGCAGTCTCTAGTTATAATCAAATTACATCTTCAGAAATGAGTGGAACACACTTATACAGCTATGCATTCATGTTCAAAATATTATTCAAAAACATGGACAATATTTTCTAGGCTCATATCTTAATCTTCCAAGCTGCATAAATATACGCTGACACAGAGAAAATAACTTTCTTATTGTTTGTTCCTATGCAAAAGGTTAAAGCTTCATTGCACAATCTGATTTTATATTTAAGAAAAGGTGGACATAGATAAAATATTCAGACACCTAACGTGTGCTAGCATAATAGGGGCAATTGTTTCTTGACCCCCCAAAGAACAGTGGAGCAGAATTGCTCACTCAGCAGACTTTAATAACCATGATGATTGTTGATGCGAGCGACAGAGTGCCCAGTCAAAATTTCAAATAAAGTTACTTTTTTTCATTGGGAAGAGTTAATCCAAGAATGGTTCAAAGCCTTGGTCTTGTTTATACTCCAAAAAAACATTTTAGCAGGCGACCTACATGGCTTGCTTTTAACGTATCTACATAAGACCAGTAGTTTTTTGTTACCAGATCAAGACTAGTCTTTGCCATGTTTTCCTGTATAAGACAAAGATCATCCAGTCCAATATTATGAAGGACATTTGATATATGAGCAAACTAGGGTAAAAAACTATATTTTTGTTTTTCCCTAATATCATGTAGAGCAGGTTTATTAGAGCTGAGCTCCTCTTTGGACCAAACTCGCAACTTTCTTGTTTAATTATGTCTAAGGCTGAATCAGCCTCGTCAGCAAAGAAGCACTATCTCTCAAAGGAAGCATCCATAAGGTTTGACTGGCCTTCCTCTGAGTGACCAGTGAAGCATGCCTAAGTATCATTAAAGAGGAATCCTTAGACCTCGTCACTTGGTTTATTTTGTCAAGACTGGATCTAAGAATTTTCTTGTCAGCCTCAAATGCATCACAAACCACTTCAAAGAGGTCCCTCGCATAGTTCAGTAGAAGCAGAACCAGTTGGCCTATAGCAAAATATTGGTGCCCCTATGCAAATGAGGGGTCCTAACTCTCCAATAACTCAGACATTCATTACCACTGGGCTGAAGGGTTGAAGTCCACCAGTGCCGCAGAGACCTGCACTACACTATTGGAAAAACTACCATCTGCCAAAGGGCATGAAAGATGGGATTAGGAAGCCAACAGGCGTATGGCATTAAAAAGATTTCAGATTACATTTGGAGCCAGACCATCCGGCAAAGGATAAGGATAACAATTTTGCGTTGTGTTTCATGAAAGCCCAACTGAAATTTGCATGAAATGAACAGGGGGCCCACAACTGGCTTTAACTGTGTTCAATCTGGGTCAAAATGGCACTGGCTCAAGTTGACTCCTAATATGGGTACAGAGCCAGCTCCATGGAGAATATTGAAGTCCACACCGATGCTCCAACAAATGGCAAGACCTCTAGCAGCAAAATAAGGGTTGCAAGATCTGGAATGACGTCAGGAGAATAAGCTGGGTTGATTGGCACCAGAGAAGAGGCTGCTAGAGGTGAAAGACTTAGACCTCATAGCTGCCATAGGGCTTAAAGTCGAGTCGCAGGAAGGGGAGATAGCCAGTACGCAACCAAAAAGGCCTGGTGGGGCACCTCCAGCAGCCAGAAAATTCAAAAGTGGGCCTGGCATTGCCAGGCTCGAGAAGGAGTTGCACCACACTCAGATCATCCGTAACAGAAAATTAATCTGAAAAAGACATTGCAATCAGAATCTGGGAATGGGACAGCAGACCAGACAACCTCCCTAGGCAATGGAAGAGAAGTTAAAAGAAATTAGAATTCTTTGTTCAGTACTTCCTATATTTGGTGTGGGACTACTTCTCCAAGGACAAAGTTTCCCTGACGGATCTTAAGAAAGGTATCTGTACCAGGACCTGTAGAGGCAATGACTCCACTGCTTGTTGGATCAAGATAGAGAAGCTCCCACCTGTTCCTCCAACGCGACCAAATGTATAACCAGACAGACGTGCAGATTCATACTCCAAGGGCATGGATCTTCGAATGTGGAGGGCTAAGATCTTTGAAATTCTGAATCAGAGGGAGCATTTCTCCCTAAAGAGCAGTGCCAATACAATTTAAAGTGAAAACTCCAGCAAATAGCAACTCAGTATCCCCACTGATGGGTGCAGAAAACAAGCATTTACAATGCAATGGTTTCGCCTTTGGAAAAGTTAGAGTTATTGGCATTGCTCATGACATTTCTTTTTTTTTTTACTTATAAATAAATGGCATTGTTATTTATATTGCCAACAGCTCTCACAGCCCACACAGCTCTCTCAGCCCACACAGCCCACAGCCGACACAGCCCACACAGCTCTCAGCCCAACACAGCCCACACAGCTCTCAGCCCAACACAGCCCACACAGCTCTCAGCCCAACACAGCTCTCAGCTCTCTCAGCCCACACAGCTCTCAGCTCTCTCAGCCCTCTCAGCCCACACAGCCCACACAGCCCACACAGCCCTCTCAGCCCAACACAGCTCTCAGCCCAACACAGCTCTCAGCCCAACACAGCTCTCAGCGCTCTCAGCCCTCACAGCCCACACAGCCCTCACAGCCCACACAGCCCACACAGCTCTCACAGCCCACACAGCTCTCACAGCCCACACAGCTCTCACAGCCCACACAGCTCTCACAGCCCACACAGCTCTCACAGCCCACACAGCTCTCACAGCCCACACAGCTCTCACAGCCCACACAGCTCTCACAGCCCACACAGCTCTCACAGCCCACACAGCTCTCACAGCTCACACAGCTCTCACAGCCCACACAGCTCTCACAGCCCACACAGCTCTCACAGCCCACACAGCTCTCACAGCCCACACAGCTCTCACAGCCCACACAGCTCTCACAGCCCACACAGCCCACACAGCTCTCACAGCCCACACAGCTCTCACAGCCATCCGCCCACACAGCTGTCACAGCACAGCAGTTGCTCTCAGTGCAAGTGTGCACTGAAGCAGGTACTGTAGTAGAATTGGCCTATACCATGTACTGCACTGTGACATTTACACAGCACTTCATCCCCGGGCTGTGGAGCGCTCTGGTTTGCACGGAGATCCTAGGTGCAAAGGTTTAAGATGGCGCGGGTTCGAGCGTGACCAGTGCCTGTGATGCTGGGTGACGCGTGTGAGGTCTGGAGATGGGGACTCTGCGCAAGCGCAGATCGGCCCTCTTACGTGGCTGGTTATAATATACTACTTTGCACAAGCGCAGACATGCCCTGCCTCTTACATGGCTGCGCAGCCAAGTTTTAATGTGCTCCATTTTTTTTTTGCTGTTTGCAAAGTCCTCTTATTCCTGCTGGCACGGAGTGGTGCATCTTCGGCGTTTCACCCTGTGCGAGATTTGTTGAAGGAAGGAACAGATAGGAGAGGGGCTGCTCCATGACACTGTGGTTTCCTTGACAGTGGTTGCTCACTTTTTTTTGCTGGGGGAATGAACAGACAGGCTGACATTGCAGCACGCACACAGAAAGACGGACCTTAGACACTGCAGGCACACAGACAGACAGACTGCAGGCACACAGATAGACGGACACTGGAGGCACACAGACAGACAGACGGACCTCGGACACTGCAGACACACAGACAGGCTGACATTGCACGCACACAGACAGACGGACACTGCAGGCACACACACAGACAGACGGACCACGGACACTGCAGGCAGGCAGACAGCCGATCACCGCAGGCACACAGATAGACGGACATTGCAATCAGACAGATGGACACTGCAGGCGCACAGACAGCGGGACACTACAGGCACACAGACAGACGGACACTACAGGCACACAGACAGACGGACACTACAGGCACACAGACAGACGGACACTACAGGCACACAGACAGACGGACACTACAGGCACACAGACAGACGGACACTACAGGCACACAGACAGACGGACACTACAGGCACACAGACAGACGGACACTTCAGGCACACAGACAGACGGACACTACAGGCACACAGACAGATGGACACTACAGGCACACAGACAGGCACCGTATCCTGGCCGGTTGACATTGTAAACCTAGACACAAGGGTTGTTTCTTATTCCTGCTGGCACGGAGTGGCGCATCTTCGGCGTTTCACCCGGTGCGAGATTTGTTGAAGGAAGGAACAGATAGGAGAGGGGCTGCTCCATGACACTGTGGTTGCCTTGACAGTAGGTGCTCACTTTTTTTTTTGCTGGGGGAACGAACAGACAGGCTGACATTGCAGCACACACATAGAAAGACGGACGTTAGACACTGCAGGCACACAGACAGACAGAGACTGCAGGCACACAGACAGACGGACCTCGGACACTGCACGCACACAGACAGACGGACACTGCAGGCACACACACAGACAGACAGGGTACGATTTGTTGCGCTTTATCAAGTGAGATTAACATAACCCTGCACATTTCACAAAAACAATACATTCGCTAGATCAGTACCAGTGGGTTCCTCAAAGGGGGGTGTTGCAGCAGACATTAGAAAAAGCTGCAAATGGCGCAGTTGTGATTGTTGCTCCCGTGGTCCCTTAGCCCAGTCTTACCCATGAGCACTGGTGCCTGGAGACATTGGCCCTTTTGGGGGTTGGAGAAAGCGGTCTGCACCAGGGAACTAAGGCATGGACCCAGTTGCCGAGACTGACTCTCCAATGGTGCAAGATGCTCAATCTAGGACGAGCAGGCCTCCTACATGGAGGTTAGTTGTGGTATTTCACATAAATAGTGTTCTAAAGGAAAAGCACAGGGATTTCCGTGTAAGAGTGCTAATCCGGAGTCGGGCACAGAGGGGTGCGGGTACAGGCCAACCAAGAGCTCACAGCAGTTGGTTGGTGGTAGAGGGGTTAGGTGACTATGTATAGCGGACTCATAACACGGGGGAATAATGTTAAAGTAATGTTAACATTTTATATTGGGTTTTTTTGCGATGTGCCATAAAGTTTGCCGTTCTAAAATAAAAACTAAGGCATGAGATTGTAAAATCTCGAAGCAAATTGTAAAGGTGTGGTCTCAGGCTATCTTGGTGGGGTAGAGTGTGGGGAATGGGGAGGGGCGGAGGGGTGCCTGTATTTTAGGGGACTGGTCGCAAAGGCCCTCGATGTGTCCCTTCCCTAAAATGTGCAACTAAAGCTTTTCAGGGATTTCTCTACCAGGTACAGTAGCACACTCGGCACTGCCGACCTCTAGGTCACTGTTGATATGCGATTTGTCTCACTGATATCTCCAATTGATATTTCAACCACAAACCATGGTCTTAGATGACAAAAGAAATTGTTATAAGTCTGTTAGCACTTTATGCTTTCCCGGAAGCAGTCAAATGTTTCCGGAACAATATCCCTACTACTCTATTACCTCATAGATCTATCCCTGCTTGTCTTATTAGCATATGTTCAGGGACTTGCTCTAACAAACCTTGCATTTTTCTGGTTAACAGGGTTATTAATAGTGCTTGAAGATTCTGGGGTTTGGTGCCTACAAAAGGACATTAGTTTCCTTGATGACATTCTGCAGAGGTTGGAGTTCCCACGTAGGAACCTGAAGGAAAATGGTTAGATTAAGAGTCCTCGATACCATTCTCATTTGCCTTCAAAGCTGGAAGCACTGATGGGCACGCTAGATTGGGATTCCTTCAAACATAGCAATAGATGCTCAGGCTTGTGAAATAGCTATCTTATGACAAAGTCTTGAGCACCTATACCTCCAACCTGAATGCCAGGCTTTTTTGTGCGATTTCCCTCAAGTGTGCACACCCTCCTTCCACGACAACTTCAAGTGCTCCTTCACGCATCATTGACTTCTTCATATGCATGGCCACAACTACAACCTCAGGAGTTACTTGATCTAGAAACCTGAAGTTCACACTTTTTGACACCCCCTACACCCTTATCTTCAGGTGCTATGACCGCTGCAACATCAATTTTAGGTGGCCCCCTGCACACCAAAATGTATGTGTTTTTATCCATCCATGAACTCAAACTTACATAGTTTTTCCAGAGCTCTAACTTCAAGTGCCACCAGCACCCTTAACACTCGGTGGACCCCCTGCAACCCCAAAAGGCTGCGTCTAGTCCACCTTCTACACTACAGGCATTTCACGCATCTTGTGTGTGTGCTCGTCCACCCTCCAATGCCAGTTGAATTGGTCATCTTCACTTGACTCGAATGGCTCCTTCAGTCTCAATACTCCAAACTCTAATTATTCTCATGCTCACGTGCCTCAAAATATTCATATGTCCTTGTGTAATGTAAGTGTTGCTCATCTAACGTGCTCCAATACCAACGGGTCGAGTTCGAGCTATATAAAAAAAAAATGTGAAAGAATCTGCATGCATGCCTGCAGACAGCCAAGGCATGAATCGCGAACAGGTTAGCTCCAAATTCATAGATTGCTTCCGAATTTGGAAAAAAAAGGTAATTACCGTGCCCTTCTCGGATCAGGATCATGTGTCAGTTAAGATGGGGAGGAGGATTGCTGGCAAATAGAAGCACACTTTAGAGATTAAATTAAAGACGACCAATCGCCACAAGGGTATCGACTTCTTGCTCAAAAAACAGGGGAAAATGCAAGACAGCAAAAACACAAAGAATGAATTAAAGACCCTAGGAATCTCAGGAGACACATGCGAAAGGGATTAATTGATAATCTCTGGACCAGACAGTCCGAGTAACAATGGACAAGTATATATTTGAGCCAACTCCACGTCAAAGACCGACCAGAGGCATGCACTCCCTCCCGCCCCCCTCCAGGGCCGTGATCGCTCTATAATCCTCAGGGCAAGGGTGAGGCTGCGGAGAGTAAGCGTGCTAGGGGCACCTGATACAGGTGGTGGAGAGGTGAATAGAAATCAGAGAGCTTCAGGAGGGCACAGTTTGGGATTTTCCTTTGTTCACTGGGGTCAATTAGTTCTCAGAGAAGGTACTAATTGCAGGGCTTTCTAGTAACCTGGGGTCACAACTTCAGGTTAAGGATTGAGCATGTCCTGCTGAACTGGAAGTGAGACCAACCGGTTATAAAGGAGTGCTCTGAGGATCCTTTGGAAGAAACTCCCTATGTGCAGTTTGATTGTCCGATAAGAAAAAATACTCTGATCAGAGCACCCTTCACCTATCTTAACTATACAGTACAGCTTCCAGATATGTTCCGGATTACTAATCACAACTTTATAGATGCAAATTTGATGCATGATTCCATATGCATAAAACCATCAGCCAACACGTGTTTTACCGCAAGAGATATCCTGTCGGTTCTACGGAGGCAATTCGGGTATTTTCAAGTTCTGAGAAGACTCATTTCAGTCAGAGAGCGTCACTTCCCTTTTCCAAAGTTCACTCTTTTACCACATAAATCATATGCGATCTTTTGCTCATGAGGACACCAATACAAGAAATGGAAGCAGTGTTTAGTATTAACATACCCAGGAAGTGCCAGGGTCTAAATATCCATGGTCATCCACTCCAACTTATTTGGAAATGACAAAGTGCATTATACTTCGAGATCCCTGTTTCATTGAATTGTATACTTTCATACAGATAGAAACGATCTTTCTCGAGGTTTGTATTTATTGCAAAAATGTAAAAACCTGAAACTAAAGTACAATAAATAGACTCAAATACACAAATGGGTGTGAAAGACAATGGCTTTTTTTCAGGTGTTTGTATTGTTGTTTTTGTATACGGCTGCATACACACGTAAAGCCACACATCCAAGCCTGGCTGTACATGCATTGGTTAAACAAATGTGGACATTTACTAGCAGAAATCCCCACAGGGCATAGAATAGATTTGTATAAACACAGACAAAAGAAGCAACACTCAGAATTGACAGATCCGAAGACTCACCCTCGCAGGCACGGCCCCCGTCGCAGCTCCCACTGGCCTCCGCTGACGTCGAGGGTTCCCCCGGAGTCAGCCACTCACAGCGCGGCTCCCGGGGCAGATCCTGATGACGCGGCGAGGCTCCAACCAACGGCGGCGCAGCTCACGGGGACAGGCCCACTGCAGCGGCCAATCAGAGCGCGCCTCTGTCGACGAGCCACCAATGCGGTCGCAGCCCCTTCGTGCCTCGGCCAAGGTGCCGAGCAGCTGCCGGGCGGCAGCACCTACGAGGACACGGGGGGGGGCGGGAGAGGAACGGACGGCGGGAGGGGGCGGGAGAGGACACAGGGGGCGTGAGGCATGAAAATTGGCACAAGTGCGGCGTGGGCAGCCGCGGATTAAAAAAAAATTAAAAAAAATGGCGGCAGCACCTACGAGGACACGGGGGGGGGCGGGAGAGGAACGGACGGCGGGAGGGGGCGGGAGAAGACACAGGGGGCGGGAGGGGGGCGGGAAAGGACACGAGAGGAACGGACGGCGGGAGGGAGGCGGGAAACGTGGGGACGGCGGGAGGAGGGACACAAGGCAGGACAGCAGCAAACACGGCCCGGCCGGACCAGACACGGGGGCGTTCCCGGCGTCGCGTGACGTCGGCAAAAGCCAAAGAATCTCGGGAACGCCCCCGTGTCTGGTCCGGCATTGGCGGACGCCTCTCTGTTCCAATGGCTAGCCTCCATTTATGGAGCTAGCCAATGAAGCAGAGAGGCGTGTTCAAGTCACCCATACTAGAAACTACAGATTTCTCTGGAGGAGGAGCCTAACGGCTCCGCCCCCCAGCGAAACCTAAAAAGGAAATAACATTAAAGTCCTGGCGTGGCAGCACACATGGCTCATGATGTCACATCAGAGCCAGCGCTACGGAGCCACTTCTTGGTGCCCATTTTCAACTTTTCAGGTACCCGATTGGCAGGTAAAAAAAGCCATCTGAAAATAACGGTTTCAATCAGATCACCTTATTGAAACAGGCTCCATAATGTTACATTATAAATATTTTTAATTGGCTCTGATAGTGGTGAATTACTCTTTATATTTGCAAGTTCAAAGACTCATACGAAACATTAATCACTTATGAACGGATAATACACTTGTTTATGGTTAAATGCGGTCCATCTGCACTAGGGCATCATAAAAGCATTCATTATAAAAAAGTTGTTACACTGAAGAGTGATAAAGGGGTATGATGTATATAGGATATTGGACAGTTATGTAGAGATTGGAACCTAATTCAGATATTGATGCATCGAATGACCCGAGATTAAAAAAATTCAATATTTAAGTAATCCTTTTAATACAAAGTCTTATTCCAAAAATTTGAAAAACAATTGAATGCCAAAGGGGCCGTTGACCTAGCTCATGGTGTCATTCCAAAAGAAGAGACTTACCTTGCATTAATATTTAAGAGGCACAAACTTTTCAGTACTGTTTGGACTTGCATAAATAATCCTAAACTAAATGTATAGTTGACTACAACATTAGTCTGAATTCGAACAATTTTACATTGCATATAGTGCATATCTTCATTATTTTCCACAGGTTAGTCAGAATTAGTAGTTTAGGAAGCTAAGAAAAAGTTTGGTGCGACAAGAGCACCTAAAACTGACGTGTGATGGAAGTTATGAAACAGGTGTCAAGCATCAATTGTGTTAGGAAATAAAAGTGTCTTTACAAATGTTTCAAGAACTAGTCAGGTTCTGATAGTCAAAGCCCCCCTAGCAAGAACAAGCTATCTCACAGGTTCGCAGTAGGTCTGGGTGGTAAACTCCACTCTGTCCCAGAGTTTTTCCCGCTCCGCGTACAGCGCAGAGTTCCTAATACCTTACCAGTGTGGTGAGGAACAGAGTTTTTACTCTCTCGCGGTTCGCCAATATTAGGTCATCTCCCAGGGAGATTTTTCAGGAAGGGTGGTCGCTGTAGTTTGCTACTGCTTGCGTTCAGAAACCTGTTGCTCGCGTTGAGGAAGCTGCTGCAAGAGTACAACATCTATTCGAGCGGCAAAAAGAAGCTGCACCCTCTTGTGCTGTGCGGGGTGCAGACTGTGCTGATTTTACAGTGCGGGACAAACGCCCGGAGCTAAAAATTAGAGCGAGCAACGCAACTTTCCTCACTCTGCCAGAGGTTTTTTGTCACTTCACGGAGTTACGAGTAGCAGAACTCCGCTCAGACCTACTTAGAAGGCCCAAAGGAGAAAGTAGATTGAGCATTTCAAAGTTGGAGCCTCTTGGTAATCAGACTGAAGTAAGTCAGTTGACGTTTAAGACCAAGTCAATCTATGAAATCGTATCAGTTTTAACAATCTACTGTGGCTCGTTAATTCACAATTTTAAATTCTACCTTCAGCTTCTGCAGTACGATCCACATCATTCACCCCACTGGCAAATGGCTGCAATACAGTATTTTCTGCTCGGGTACCAAGATCATAAAGTGTACAGGGTGGCAAGCGATGTTCTATCTGTTCCAAGTGTGTTTCCGAAACCTTCCCAATCCCAGCTTGGCGGTTGAACACAGAGAATGATGCAACAGGCTGCGCACTCATCGACGGATGTTGCTCCTGAAGAGGACTACATAAAAAAAAACAAGAAACAGAAATGAAGCAACTTAATCCATGAAATGGTCGCTATGTTCATAAGCCGCAGTGATTTACCACAATTCTTTACTCCAGAATTCTGTAGAATACTTATGTCTACACATTTTCAACAATTAAGCATGTAAATACAAGGCATAGGTGCCAAACTTACAACAGGTTTTCCACTTCTAAAACTAAAATATAACGCTACAGATATTCTGTTCTTCATATCAAATAGACAGCTATAAATAGACAGCAATAAAACAAAACCGAGAAGATTAGAGGCCTTCACATTTATGTATTGCTACAGTCAAGGTACAGACGTAAGGAATACTCAATTAGAACATAAGTGCTCCAGATATTCCTAGGTCAGTAATAGGGCAGTTACCAAAAATTGACAATAATCAAAGCATTTGGGCATGAGGGGCAAAAAATACTGGCTAGTTGGTAGAGCGACTGGAAGGTCACGTTTTGAGTGGTCTTTCCTGCAGAGGAAAGGGCAGTGGAGGAGGAAGGTTACACAGGTGTGCACTTGTGTGTGCAGGGCATGAACGGGGCAGGGTAGCAAGTTTGGGTTGCCCATTTGTAGGGGGCTTTAAAACGTCTACCGTCAATTTATGGTACCAGGGAGCGTAACATGCCACAGTTCAAGCGGACAGGAAAAAGGTTCTCGATTGTTTTGTTTCTGTCAAATTTAGAAGCGTTTGTAGTTTTAGGACACAAGTACCCTCAGCTCATCTACTGACATACAAAAAGAACACATACCCTTCCCATCCCATTGGCAAACTCAAAAGTACAGTATTTAAAAAGAAAAAAAATAACTAGCCCCGGCATGCCACAGAAGAATGTAGTTGGGTACCGAGGTATCCCCGAGAAAATGCAAGTTATGTGGAAAAGGGGTGCAGGATTTGGAAAGTACTTTCTTAACGTTCAGTAAACTTATAGAACAGTAAATAAACAAAATATGTTTGTGAAAGTAAAAATAACTGTACAGTCTGCAATATAATTTAAATACACTCAGCCTTGACTGTGTTTGCTATCAGTTTTTTTTGTTTTTCCTCAACAATTTGAAATACTAAAACAAACATTCTCTAGCCTCCGTGGAGGTCCACAATGTTTTTAATAATCTAATATTTAATGAACTATAGTTAAACAGGAAAAAGTCTATTGGAACAAATTGCTTCCCTTCGGAAAATTGATACTCTCTATGCCAAGGAAGCCTAGCGGGCGCAGCAAAATGCAAGGTGTCGGAGTTTTAAGCTCCGATGTCCGTGATCCAAATACATGTTATGTTGAACAAGTTACTTAGCTTCAGTAATGCATTATCTGGTAGAGACGATCTAGCTGCAGATTCCTTACCTTTGAATTTCCCAGGCGTCAGCCTGGATCCGGAAGCAATACTCCTTGCGCGCGACTTCGCGTGGCTCCATTCGGCAACGCGGGACGTCTGTTTTGTTCGTGTCAGTTATGACGATGTGGTGCCTATATAGGCGACACCCATATGTGCGGATGCCAGAAGAGCAGAGCCACAAAGTAACTTACGTAGTCGTGTGCAAAAAACTAGGGCCCTGAAAAGGGGAGTAACCTTAGCCTTACATTAGTCGGGAAAGCATGGGGGGAGGGGACTGTAAGGAATCTGCAACTAGATAGTCTCTACCAGATAATGCATTACCGAAGGTAGGTAACTTGCTCATCTGATAGACTTCTAGCTGCAGATTCCTCACCTTTAAATCAGATACCTGCCATACCATCCTGGCAGTGGGTTGCGGACTCACATCCTAAACTAAAAAGTCTTGCAGGACCGAACAGCAAAATGTCCGTCCCTGGGCACCTGACCATCAAAGCAGTAATGTTTGGGAACGTGTGCAGAGAAGCTCACGTTGCTGCGGGACAGATGTCCGGGACTGGGACACTCGGAGCCAAGGCAGTTGCAGCCTTTCCCCTGGTGGAATGGGCTCTTAATCCCTCAGGGCCCTACTTCTTTGCCAAGGCATATCATATCTTGATACAGAGAAAGACCCAGCGAGAGATGGTCCTTTTCTGCACTGCCTTTCTCTTCTTTGCTCCCACGTACCCTACAAAGAGATGGTCATCAAACTGATGGACTGACCCAGATGGAATGGGGGTCACAACCTTTGGCAAAAAGGATGCTCTGGTGGTAAGCATCACCTTGTCCGGAAAGGACACAAGATAATTCCTGCAACTCACTCACCCTCTGGGCAGATGTAATCGCCACTAAGAAGGCTCTTTTGATGGCCAGCAGCCGGTGGGGTCAATTGTGCAAAGGCTCATAGGGAGCACACATCCCAGGGCTCGACAAATCCACTCACCCGCTCGCATTTGCGAGGGAGAATGGATGAGGACGAGCTATTTTTAGGTCCTACTCGCCCTTTCTGGCGAATAGGAAGACAAACTAACTTTTGTCCTCTGTCTTTGAAAATGGAGCAAAAGTGACAAGATAACAAGATTTAAAGGCATTTTTATTACTCACAAAGGGAATGAGCAATAAAGATGCCTTTAAATATTGTTAACTTGTCACTTTTGCTCCGTTTTCAGAGACGGAGTTCAAGTAGGTGGCAGTTGGGGCGAGGGGATTTTCCAAGGTACTAGACCTGCAGGACTAGTACCATTTTTCTGATTTTTCGAGCCCTGCATCCAATAGGTAATTAAGGTCCCACTATGGTATATCAAAGGGCGTGGGTGGAAATAATTGAGCTAGCCCTTTTAGAAATATATTAACAATAGGAGACTTAAAAAGAAAGGGATCGGCTGGCGGCCGCAACAAAAGCAGACAGAGCAGAAAGGTAACCCTTGAGCGTTCCCAAGGCAGAGCCCTGCTGGGCAAGTGAATATAAGGACAGTAGAAAGAAAAGCAGAAAGAGGGTGAATGGACCTTTCTGTACAGTATAATACACATTTTTTCTAACAGCAGTCAGACACCGTTTTAGTGGAGGGCCGCCTGGCAGCCAGAATAACTTTACAGACTAGGGAAGGAAGGTCAAAAGCTATCAACTGCCGCCACTCAATCTCCACGCATGGAGGTGAAGAACCCTCCCCTGCTGCTGCGACAGAAGATCCTCCCGAAAAAGGCAGCCTGATCGGAGGATCGATACTCATTCTCAGAAGCCACTGGATACCAGACTCTCTTCGCCCAGTCTGGAGTCACAAGAATTACTTGGGCCCGTTTGCTTCTGATCTTCTTCAGAACCCTGGGCAGGAGTGGTATGTGCAGAAAGGAGAACAACAGGCCTGAGATTCAGTCGCGGCGAAAAGAGTCGCCAAACATTAGCCGGCTTGGACACTCCAGGGGGCAGAACTACTGACACTGCGGGATCTCTTTGGAGGCGAACAAATCTAACCAAGTTTCTCCCCATTACTGAAAGAGACCTTGCTCCACCTCTGATTGGAGACGCCACTTGTGATCTCCTAGGCATCGACGTCTGGGTTCTACCGCCCTGGCGTTATGAGAACCTGCCAGGTGTTGAACCATCAGGGTTATGTCCTGCTGCTCCAGCCATGTCCAGGGATGCAGGGCCTCTCGACAAAGGGTCCACGACCCTACCCCACCCCACCCTACTTGTGGCAGTGCCACATGGAGGGGGGTGTTTCTGTGACCACCTGCACTAACTTCCACTTGACAGAGGGAAATAATTCCTTCAATGCCAACCGAATCGCTTGGAGCTCCAATACATTTTTGTGGAGCCCAGTGTCCTCTGATCTCCACCCCCCCAGGTGGTCGCCCCATCCCAGAAGTGACGTATCTGTAACAACTTTGAGATTTGGTTGGGGAAATTAGAGAGGTCTGCCGTTGACCCAATCGCTGTTCCTTAACCACCACTGCAGGTTTTTCGCAGTTCCTAATGAGATCTGAACCACATAGGTGAGATTTCCCCAATGATGTGCCCATTGGAACTTCAAGTTCAACTGCAGAGCACCCATACACCACCTGGCAAGTCTTACCAACAGGATGCAGGAGGCCATGAGACCCAACAGCCTCAGAGCCAGTCTCACCGAAATCGGGGATAGAGGCTGAAATAACGGAATCATAGCCTGAATATCCTGGACTCGCTGCTCGGGAGAATAAGCCCAAAACGGCACTGTGTCCAGAACAGCTCTGACGAAACGGAGCGTCTGAGAACGAGTTAGACGTAACTTTGGCACATTTATAGAGAACTCCAGTGAATGCAGAAGGTTTGCCGTAGTCTGGAGGTGGAAGACGACAGCCTGGGGCGAGGATGCCTTCAACAGCCAGTAGTTGAGGTAGGGGAAGACTGACACCGCTAACCTGCGCAGATGAGCAGGGACCACCGCCATCACCTTGGTGAACACCCCAGGGACACTAGTAAGGCTGAAGGGAAGCGCGGTAAACTGAAAGTGCTCGTGGCCTACCTTGAACCACAGGTGACGCTTGTGGCACGGCAGGATGGGAATGTGAAAATACACGTCCTGCAGGTCCAACACTACCATCCAGTCTTCTTGGTCTTGGGTAGAAGAGACCTGAGCAAGAGTGAGCATTTTGAATTTCTCCTTTTTGAGGAAGAGATTGACGGTCCAAAGATCCAGAATGGGCCGTATCCCCTTGTTCTACTTCGGAATCAGAAAGTAGCTGGAATAACAGCCGCTGCCTAGTTCTGAAACTGGGAACCTTTCTATAGCTCCCTTGGCTAAGACAGCTGTAACTTCCTCTTGGAGCAACTTTAAATGATCCTCCGTCAGCCTTTACTGATTTGGCAGAATAGGAGGAGGAACAGAAAGAAAAGGTAGGGCATACCCCTCTTGGACTAACTGCAAGACCCACTTGTCCAATAATATGGATCTCCAGTGAGGGAGATGATGAAGAATTCTCCCACTACTGAAGTAGTGTGGCCCTGCAGAATTAACCTAGGATTTCTTGAAGGCTGCGGCTGCTGGGGGCAATGTGGTTGGCCTCCATTCTGAGATCAGAATGCACTGCATCCACATACTTGCACGGCTTGGGAAATCTGTGCGGGATGGTGGCTGGGATAGGGCTGACGTGGCTGGAAACCCCTTCCGTTGCATCAAAAGGAAGGCAGGCCACAGGGTGGAGGAGAGGTCCAAGGATCTGTCCTTAGCTCAAGTCCTTGAACCTGGCCAGGGCTGAGTCTGCCTTTCCCCAAAAAGGAGGGTTCCATCAAAGGGCATGTCCAATTGGCTTGGACATCGCCCAAGTAGCCAGTTGTTTTAAACCAGACATGGGACCTCAAGCCCACCGTCATTGAAATCGATCTGCCCAGTGAATCGGTCGTATCTAGGCCACACCGTATGATGAATTTAATTTTGCTGCATCCCTCCCATCCTTGACAGCTTGGGAGAGCATAGCCCGGGCCTCCTACAGGACTTGTAGCAGAACTTGCGCAACCATCTCCCAAAGGGAATGGGAGAAATGTCCCAATAAGCATTCAATAGTCACCAACCGCAATGCCAGGCTGGAGGAAGAAAACAACTTCACAAATTAATCCAGCCCCTTGGAGTATCTATCCGGAGGGGCAGAAGGAAATGCGCCTTGGGACGTAGAGGCCTGCAACACCAAACTCTCTGGGGTGGGGTGTTGGCTGAGGAACTTTGGGTCGCCCGCAGCTGGGCGATGCTGGTGTGCAATTGTCATTCACAGGAGCCGCTGTGCTAAGTTTGGACCATGTTTCTAGAAGGACCTATGTAATTGCCTAATTAAAGGGTAACAGGGGTTCGGAAGTGGAAGCCCCAGGTTGAACTACCTCCGTCAGGAGATTAGCCCTGACCTGCACTGAGGGCAGCTCTATTCAAAGGTCCTCGGCTGCTCTCTTAACCACCATGGCCATAGGATGCTTCCTCCTCCATAGCCACTGTTAATGGAGAGAGCATGCCAGTATTTAGAGAAGTATCCAGTCCACTGGCCTCCCCAAGTTCCCAATACCAGTCCACATTTTCCTCAGACACTTCCAGGGTTTTAAGCGGGTCCCCAGATCCCTCCCAAACCTCTTGTGAGCCTAGCACATCCTCAAAGTGCTCAGGTGGCAAAATAGAACCTCTGGGTTCTGTCGACGTCGTAATCGTAGTTGATTAACATCGTTCCGGCTCCGTGCTGTCGGAGAGATTGATGGAGCTTACGCCACCGACGGGCATTGGTGTTGTCGCAGGCACCGACTTCAGATCCGACGCCTGGGAAGGTAGCATTGGCACGACTGGCGTCAAACGGGATCAGATTCCTGAGGCCCCACCGGAGCAGTAGCCAGAGTAGATGGCATTAAACTCAATGGGGCCCTTTCCGGCCCCAAAAGCTCAACAGCAGGGTCGTTCCACTCAATACGAGGCGCATGTCCTCGTAAGACTCTTATTCGAGCGGGAGTCGCGAAGTCGACTCTGGCTCCGTGGAACCATACCTACAGTGTCGGTGCTCCTTACCTCTTTCGACGACGGACACCAGCTGAGGTGAAGACGAAGGCCGCTTGGACTTCTTCTTATGCCCCTGACCCGAGTGTCCCTAGGACACCAATACAGGGAGAGGACTTAGGGCTCCGTGAGCGATCCTGCGACCTCCTCCTCTTCGATCGGGACCATGACCTCTTCGGAGTCTCGCTGGATGGTGTTGACTGCCGAGCTGCGTGTAACTTCATCGCCTACTCCCTCAAGGACTTCGAAGCCATCGCAAGACCAAAGACATACGCGGTGGGGATCGGTGACTGACATCATGCTGGAACATGTCCCACAGGGCTTGAAACCTGCCTTCCTTGAAGACATCCCTTGCACACGAAGTCGAAAAAAATCAAACATTTTGACAAAAGTCCAGAAAAAGCCTTCCAAAAACCAGCAGAGGGGTAGCTCTTCCCGGATCGGCACTTAACTGACATCTATGTGCCTATATAGGCACCGCAACATCATAACCAACGCTGCAGATGTCAGGCAGAGCCAAATGGTGCCACATGTCGTCACGTGCAAGGGGTTTTGCTCAGCAAAAGTTTCCGGATCCGGCCTGATGCCTGGGAAATTTAAAGGTAAGAAATCTGCAGCTAGAATTCTCTATCAGATAATACATTTCTAAAGCGCACAAATGCATTAGGGTGTCTTGGAGCCGATTCTGTAGTGTAGTTCCTATATTCCCAATAGGCTCTGCGCATTGGAATAACAAACGGTAGTTTAGACGTAGGACTGAGGTCGACTAGGTCTCTACTGAATATGTTAGACTTAATTAGGTATGCCAGCTAGCTCAGAGGTCACTATAAACTCTCTCGAATGAACAGGAAGGAGTTAACTTTCCTGATTAGACAAGAAGGGATTAGTTTCTGACAACCGCATAAACATGACAACTTTGCTCCCTCCAGAATAAGGAGTATATCTCCAGAGTCGTGTGAAAACAATAGATAGCTATTTCACTCAGTCAATCGTGCATGCTTAGTTTCACCAGAGTGCAGAGAAATAGAGAGACGGGCGTTTTCAATAAAAGTTGTTATTTATTGAGCAGTCTTCTTTCTCATGCAAGAGAAATTAATTGCCACAATAGCGATACTTATAAAGTAAAGTGCGTACAGTAAAAGGAGTATTATGAAATAATACTGTAAAAGCATTTATATGGTTTCTGAGCCATATGATACTTAAAACGGATAAAATATATACAATACATACAATGATAAAAGTTGACTAAACGTACTCAACTGGTGATTCTAAAACACGCCTATCCCAGTGTACCTAACCTAAGCCTTGTACGTGGGAAGGAGTAAGTGAGCTGTAGTTTAAGTTAAGTTAGTTTTGCCAAGAATCTGAATCAAGAATTCTCAAAGGATCTAATCAGCTCCGTACCTTAGTTATAGAATGAAGGAGGTCTTGTATCTCTTTCTCAGGACTCTATCTCCCAGCAACCCGCAAGGGTGACTGGAAACACTGGAGCTGGATTTCTCGGCAGGAGAAAAGACAGCGTCCTTCTCAGTGCGTCAAATGGGAGGGTCGGCTTTCTTCGGCACTCGCATCAGCTGGGCTTTGGGTAAGTATATAGCTGCTCTGTTCCAAACCATCCGTGTGTTGCTTAAGGCAAATGCTGGTATATTTATACCTGGAAGGTACCATGTTTGACGTAAGGTTGGACATAAGACGTCACTAAGAACTGTCACTAAGAACTGGCAGTTCTTTCAGGACTCTCAGGAGTTCTAGGACAAATCAAAACAGAAGCAGGGGGAATTCCCCGGCTGCTGGAGGTTTGGTTTGTTTAAAGAACGTTTGTACTTTCTAGGAGTCTAGGGAAGTAGCCTTGCCCTATTTGGACTGCATTGGTTATGACTAAATATGGATATGATTCTTATGCCTTTATAAGGATATGATTTGTTATAACCACATAAGGGCATAAATCGGGAATATTTAATTAGGGTCGTAGATACGTTCACAACAATTCGGCAGAACACAGAAAAAGAAGAGGAAGACTAGATGTTAAAAAGCCATGTTTTAAGCAGTTTCTTAAAGATATGCAAGGTGGGAGCTGCGCTGATGTTTATAGGCAGACTGTTCCAGAGTGTGGAGGCTCGAAGGCAAAATAACTAATCACAGTCATTTGAGTCTTTTGAATCTGGTGCGCGTAACCATCATGGTGCTTTTAGATCGTAAGTCCCTGCTAGGTACATAGCTAGGGACTGTTAGAGATGGAGGGGGTCTGAGTCATGAAGAGCTTTGTAGGAGAGGCAAAGAGCCTTCAATTTAATTTGATTGCTCACTGAAAGCCAGTGGATTCCCTAGAAGGCAGCAGAAACTGACTGGAACTTCAGAATATCAAGGAGAAGTCTAGCCGCCGCGTTCTGCACACACTGTAATTTTTACAAGTACTGTTTTTGGAGATTTACATATAGTCCATTACAGTAGTCCAGTTTGGTACGGATTAGCAGTGTAACACTGTTTCCTTGAATTGAGAGGAATAAAAGGAAGAATCTTTCTGATAATTCTCAGGGTGTTAAAACTCAAGGAAATAACTGAACTAATATGTTTACTAAAATTCAACTCATCTATAAGTCCTCCTATATTTTTCACTTTTTGAACTGGAGTAGGGAGTGCTCCTAGGTCAGAAGGCCAACAAGAAGGGCTCCAGAATTGTGGTCAATTACTGAAAATAATGACCTCGCTTTTGTCCGAGATTAACTCAAAGTAATGTTTTCCCATCTAGTTACTAACAGGTATCATACAGTTGTGAAACTGAAGACTGTGTAGTTGACATTGTCAGAGGCAGACACAAAGATCTGGGTATCGTCAGCGTATGACGTGGGGGAAAACTGGAAAGATTTAATCACGGATGCCAGTTCTGTAACAGATATTTAAAAGTAAAGGGCTCAATGAGGATCCCTGTGGAAACCCGCAAGGAAGCAAGAGCGGCCTAGATGAGAAATTATCCAGCGTCACTGAATGTACTCTACCCATCAAGGAGGACTGGAGCAGAACAGGAGCTTTGTTGTTAATGGAAGTAGTTTGAGACGAGAGATGAGAGTGGAATGATCAACTGTATCAAAGGCCGCTGGCAAGTCGAGAAGAATGAGTGCTGCCGAGCTTCCTCTATCCAGGATGGTTCCTAACTCATCAGTGGTTTTTATTAATTGCCGTCTCTGTGCTATGTTCGGCCCTGAAGCCAAATTGTGTGGGGTTCAGTAAATGATTTGATTAAAGTAATTGGATCAATTGAGTATTTATTATTTTTTCTACAATCTTTGCAGGAAAAGGTAACCTAGAAATAGGACGATAATTTGCCGGGTTATCTGGGTCTAGGTTGGGCTTCTTGAGAAGTTGGAGAATAGAAGCCTTTTTCCATGTTAGGAAAGATCCCGGTGTCAAACATCCAGTTAAAGATGTTGGTCAGGTACGAAGCCATAGGATCAAGGATCTGTTGAAAAATGGAGGGGGTCAGGGGTCATAAGGCAACACAGATTTGATCAAATTAAGGACTTTCGGCACTGTAGTAAAAGTGAAGTGGCTGAGTTTAGATAAGGAGCTGCTGACAGGGGGGTTAGTTTTGAATGGGAAGTGAACTATTGAAGGGCTAATATTGGAGTCAGCAGTGCTTGAGAAAGAGAACTGATTATAAATTTGACCTAATTTATCACAGAAGTGGGATCCCTTTACCTATGGCGCTTTGGTTAGTTTAAATATATGAGGCGACGTGCAGCAGTGGCAGTGTTTAGACCCCAGACTGAGCACCGAGGCATGGGAAGTCCAGGTGTCTGTGGGGAGGGAGGACGCGCAGCCCTGAATGCTCCCTAGACACCAAGGCAGCTCAGGCACTTATGAGGACACCGTGGGCCGCTTGAGAGAGCACAGTACGGCTGCCTAATGCAAGGAGTGAAAGGCACAGTTGAACGAGTACTCTGCGGCCCAACTAATTACTTCCAAGAATGATGCCGGGCCAAGGGAATCAAAACCCATTTCTTGGATGCAGCTGAGCACGATTGGCCGGAGTATGATACGGGACACCATTCAAGATCGGCTGTTTGACCTTCAAAGCTGTGTTCGGGACCTCCCCTGCCTTTCTCAAATCACTGGTCATTCCTTACCGTCCGGTACGTAATCTTCGTTCCTCCCATCGCCTTTTGCTAGCTATCCCTGCTACCAAACTAAAAAAAAACGGCGGTCGTAGATTTGCCTACCTTGCCCCCGCCTTCTGGAACCAGTTACCTCTCCCTCTTAAATCTGCCAATTCCCTTCTGGCTTTCAGAAAACTCCTGAAAACTCACCTCGTCACACAGACTGGCTAGACCCCCGTCTCTCCATCTCATTGGCACTCAGCCAGCGCCAGGAAACCTCCCGGTGTCAGTGCGCTATACAAGAATCCCCTAAGATAAGATAAGATATTGACATGAACTGAGGGGCACAGTAGACCTAAGGTTGAGGTGATGGGGCCCGGGAAAGCCTTCTCAGTATTACCCATTAGTAAGGATTGAACCGAGCAACTCCTTCTGGAGCAGGAAGATAGACAGCACTAGAGCTCAGGATGACAGTGGTAGGAAGTTCCTTGAGGGGATTGGAGTCCCTACAGTTAGGGCATCACAACCAGTGAGGCAGCCAATGTTGCACGGATGAAGGGAACCACCAATGAACAACAGACTAAACACCAGGAGAGCTTCCAGAACTCTCTGTCCACAGCATACTGGAAAAAGCCAATAGAGAACAGGAAGTGGTTGAAATAAGTGGTGAGAACACACAAGACTCCGCTTTAAGACAGGCGACTAGATATATAAGGACCACAGATATCTGAAAACAAGCTGATGTTGGACTAGCGTATCATTGACCTTAAGAAATAGGAGGCAAAAAAGGTAGAGAAAGCCATCAAATGCACTGGAAGGTCCAGATGAGGACAACAAGCTAATTCTGGAAACCCTAGACAAGTAGACATCTGTGGCGCATGGAAAGAGTAATCTTCTGATGAAGTAAGACCTTAAGAAACAGGAAATGGATAAGGTTAAAGACCGCATCAATGACACCATCTCAATGTTCTGGCAGGAGGAAGACAAAATGGTAAAAGATACAGGGGCTGGGGCACACTAATGGTGGTGGGTCTGTGCACCCTTAACCAGGCCAAGGCTTATTTTGTAAGAAAACCCAGGCAAAGCTATTGAAGTTTGCTGTAGCACTAACAATGTTAATGGGATATTTAACAATGTGTGATGCAAGGAGAAACACATAGGTCAGTGTGGGGGAAGTGGGGTCTTCTAGAGAACTATCCCAAGTTACAAGTGTAGCTAGGGGAACTGGGACTGTTGGGTGGAGGGCGGCCCACCCTAGGGAGAGAGACATATTTTCAGCAGTGCACTGTACCTCCTCATGATAACCTCCATAAAGTGGTCCACTGTCGAAAACACAAAAAACAAGAAATTGGAAACCAGGTTAGTGGCTCTTAACACATGAAAAGTAGCCTCAACAGGGTGGACTGGATGTTAAAGAAACATTGATAACAAAGTTCACACTGGGAGAGCAATACATTCAGATGGTGATGGTGAGCTACCCGGCCTTTAAAGGACAGGTGATATCTGAGAAAGATCAGATCCCCATGACTAGTCCCGTGGTGCTAGGCAGAGATGCCTTCTATCCCCTCTGTTATATGTGATAGTAATAAGAGCCCTTGGCAATGAGCATACGTTGTGAGCAAATGATAGGGGACATTCAGAATGGGACAGTCAATCATAAAATGTCTTTGTGCTGACAACTTACTTTAGTTGTTAAGTTTTTCAGAACACTCATACACTAAATTAGTACGGCAAGGTGTCGTTATATAAAATGAATGACAAAAAAACAGAAACCTTGCCCCTAGAGTTACGAGCGGATAGAAAGGTAACACTTTGAGAGGTACCATTTAGTAGTAGTTCAGATGAGGAGGAGGTAACTTGGAGTGGACCTGCCCTCCTCACTTTCAAGCTTGTATGCCACAAATACACCTATTCTCTGGGGAGAGATACCAGAAGATCTACAACACTGGCAGAACTTCTGTTTCTTGATTAGGTCGAATTACAGTTTTAACAATGAATGTGATTTGGCAACTTTTGTGAACTTGTCAGGCTCTCCCACGCCATATAGGGTATGAGATGTTTGAAGGTATGCAAGCATCCCAATTCTGAAATTCATGTGGAGGGGTAAACAACCTAGAGCCTCCACACTTTTCTTTATGGCCTCAAGAGACAGACTTTGCTTTTCATGCATCATGACCTACTATGGGGCAGTCAACTGCGGATCCTGGGCAAATGGTCAAAAATGTAATCAGATAAATACTGGTTCCACATGGAAGAGCAGTGGTGCGGAGACCCTCATGGATCCTAGTGTGGCTTCTAAGAAACCTTAGATTCCAAAATGTGTACTGCAGTCTCGTCACATACCATGCTTGAAATATGGGACACAACAGCCACAAGAAATGACATTACGTCCCTTTTCTCCCCTCTAACACCTATTGGTGACAACCTTGAGTTTACAACTGGCAGAGAGACAATTTCTCCAAATGGAGGAACGAAGGGGTTACTATGGTAGGAGTAGTGCTTCAGCTTAAAGCATTGTCAAAACTTGAATGCTGCACTTATTCTGTATTATAATGGTTGGGTCCAGAATACTTAGTTTTTTTGTGTTGGGCATCATTTTGACGCTAAGTCCCTATGGTCTGCCTCCATCTTAGCTAGCCTCCAACTCCATCCTAGCTCGTGGATGATACCATCTTCTCTATTTCGGACAAGGGACATCGTCATGTTCCCTGTTTTTGCAGAATCATTGTCATGTCTGTGTTGTAGTACCGTTGTCGCCAGACCTAAACCATCTAACAACTATGATATCGTCAAGCTCTTTGATCAATGACACAAATACAAGATCTAAGGCGACACTCGTCTGGGTCAAATGTTTTTTCCTAATATGTCAAAGACAAACAACAACCATTATAGTTAGTTAATTAAAATAGTGTAGTCAATTTCATCTATATATGTCCATAAGACCATGTCAGAAATATATACTTTGATGTTCATAAACTAGATCTAGTTCACAAAAAATCTAACCAACGGAAGGGGGATTCCGCTTAACGTGCAAAAAAAGAAGACAACTGTCTAAAGAAAAGAAAATTATTTTCTAGAGTCCCCTCACCCAGGGTTGCCCCTAGGTGACATTTGATGCGGTCCGCCTGGGTGCCAGTAGGTGTTATTAGACGGAAGTGTGCTTTGGAAGCTTGGGATTTGAATAGCTTAATTCATGTGTAACTGTGATATAACCCTTGGTAGAAAGGGTGGTTTAGTTCCCAAAATCCCCCTGTCCTTGTGAAATTGTAGGCATGTGCAGTTACACCACTATGCAAGGTAGGCAAAATTACAAAGGCAGTTTTTAGTTTAACAAATTTAAGTTATGTCCTGTGGAGTGGGTCAAAGGGCTCTCTCGTCAACTGTATTAGCACCATGTTTAGGCTCTACTTGGGTGTTGGTGCCTGTTACACCTGGCACCATTGGCGTGGGTCTCCCTTCCATTTTTTCGCTTTTGTCTCCTCTGTGTTGGCTGGTGTTAGGTGCTCTGGGCGCTGTGCCACTGCTATTCAGTGCCACAGCGCAAATGCGCCCTATTGTAAATGGAATGTATGAATTGGTATAATCCTAATTGACCCAAGGAACATGATAGGAATGTCGAATTTAGTATGAGTGAGCTCCAAATATGAAAGTGCATCTTTTAGTGACGATTATTTTTATACTCTGTGTTTAAAACTACCACTTTTTGGGAAGTGGGTATTTTCTTGCCTAAGCCTTCCCGTGTGCTCTGCTGTTATGTGTATTGGCTGTCTGGTTTGAGGGTCAGGGCAGGCTGAGACCGACCTGGATTAAATGGGGAGATCTGAAGTTGGAGTACGGGGAGGGGTGACCCGTTGATCTGAGCAGGACTGTGCCTGGCAAGGTGAAGCTCCCCCTCCCACTGTGCGTCTGAGGGAAGGCAGTATGCTGCCTCGTAAACAGAATGCTCCAAGACAACACCAAACTGGTTCTGGCTGGGTTCAGTGATTTGTGACTTTTTGAGAACAAAGACTTTTGGGTTGTAAAGATGTAAATGTAAATGTAGTATACTTGTGAAGCGCACAGATGCCCCAGCAACGGGGCGTCCCGGCGCTGTATAACGCTGTGGTACCCTTCCTGGCTCTCCCTGTGAGATGCCCCTCCTGGGCACCCCCAAGGTGAAGCCAGGCATCCCAGTGTTGTAGGGGCTGTTGTGGAGATTAAGCAAGCTATTGCCCAGAGTTGCAGCGTGGGACCCATGATTAGAGTAGGCGCTGAGGCGAGAATTATCAAGTCTGCGGACTTTGAGCCCAAGAACCTGCCGCGTCGGGAATTGAACCCTGGTCTCAGGCCTGATCTCTGCTTCAGAGTCTGCCGCTTCTAACCAGTGAGCCACACTTCTCCACATCTGTGCTGAAACCCCTACATGGTGTGTTACTTCTGGATGTCTAGACTAACCTCTGTCCATGTAAATAGAGGGAAAGGATTTTGAAACTTTCATCCTTCTTGCTGAAGCAACTACCCAGGGGCCTGATTTGAGCTTGTCTCCTGCCGAAGTCTCAGGGACATTAGACTTCACCCATCAGCATTCCGGATTCCTACTTGAGGGGGATTCCACTCGCAGGTGAGGCCTCTGTTGAGAATTTCAGAGCCTCTGGTTATACTGCAGGGAACGCGGGCTGACAGTGATCGCAACGCTATTGTGGGCCGCCGCAGCTGAGGAGCTGCTGCTGCTGAGAGCCCGCATTTGCCGCTGTTACCAAAGTGATCGCACCGCTATTGTGGGCCGCCGCAGCAGAGGAGCTGTGCCGCTGAGTGCCCTCATTTGCCTATGCTACCAAAGTCATCGCTATCGCGGGCCACTGCAGCGGAGGAGCTGTGCCGCTGAGTGCCCGCACTTGCTGTGCTACGGGGATCATCGCTATCGCAGGCCCCTGCAGCCGAGGAGCTGTGCCGCTGAGTGCCCGCATTTGCTGTGCTACGAGAATCATCGCTATTGCGGGCTGCTGCAGCTGAGGAGCTGTGCCGCTGAGTGCCCGCATTTGCCGTCCTACGAGAATCATCGGAATCGCTATTGTGGGCCGCTGCAGCGGAGTAGCTGTGCCGCTGAGTGCCCCCACTAGTCACCACTTCAAGGATCTTATCACCTGCGTGTGCCGCGGGGTCCCCGCCTTTAAGTCTCGTCCCAGGATTATCGTGAGTGCTGCGAGTCTGCCCGTCATCACCGTGGCTTCCTTGTGAGGGTGCGTGCCGTGCCGTGCCCCTTTAAATCTCAGGTACATTGTGCATCTTCGGGTCGCGTGAACCACGGCCTCAAACTAAGTTCGTTCCACATGCTTTTTGAGTCCTCCATTGCTTTTGAAGTGAATCTGTAATTATGTGCATTGTGGTTTCTTGATCGCTTTTGAGCCTTGTGTTAAGCCTATATAAAGAAACTTATTTTTCTATAGCTACTTGTGTGGTGTCCCTTTGTAGTGTATTCACTGCGTTATTGTGTATGGTCATCAATGCTTCACACACTGCCGCTGCCAACTGGGGATCCCCATTTATAACAGAGCTGATCTTGGTGGAGATATTTTTAGTCCCTCTTATCACCCTTTTTATCACCAGTGTAGTAAAGAAAACCTTCCTAAGTGTCCTCTCATGTAGGCCACTATTGCTTCCAAGTGAACCTACAATGAAGCATATGTTAGCTTGCTGTCTAGTAGATTTGTTAAATATTTGATGATAGTGGTGTTCTTTGTCCTTTTGCACCACATAACATATGTTTTCCATTTTGCTGTGTAACATCCTCTTGCACTTAGACATTATGCTTTCCTTAGGACTTCTATTGCTCACTCTAGAATACCTAAGTGCCTGCATTCTATGTCCTCAGGAGCTATGCTGTTGAGTTCAGGATACTGGGCTTCAGGTGGAGGACTTTCCACTTCTTCATGGATAGCAGGTTGTGCAAAGTGGTAGCCCTTGTACGTTGCCATGTGCCATCTTTACTAGGTCTGAGAACTGCATTTGTCTTGTCCATTGGGGGGTAACAAGGATAGCGTCATGTGCTACTGTTTGTACTTGTTTATTAGCAACAGTGGGATTGGAGGAAAAGCATAGGAAAATTTTCATTCCCGCTCCACTGACAGGGCATGGTGGTTTGGGTGCCTGGATGCAAAGTTTTGAGATTTTGCATTTTCCAGGGTCTACCTCCACTGTTTCCCTTAGCTATAACAGCTCTTTAGACTACCATCTGATTTAGTTCCCATTCGTGTGAGAGGCTTGCTTTTCTGCTTAACCTGTCCACTGCCACATTGACAACCCTGCAAATGTATTGCTGCTAGGGTTATTCTTTACTTGGAGAGATCTCCAAGTTTCTAGTGCTGACTTAGAAAAAGTCAGTGGCCCTTGTACCTCCATCCTTGAGGTAAAACACTGTTAAGTTTTCTGTTTGTACTTGTATTGATTTCCCCAGTAGGTTTCTAGAATGCTTTTAGGGATAGGGAGACAGTCTTTAGTTCTGCCACATTTATGTGCTGGAAGACATCATCAAGGTTTTCAAACACCTCTGATGTTGAGTTTTCCCATGTGCACTCCACATCCTGTATGAGGCAGCCTTTATTGTCACCGCTGGTGTTAGACCTTTCATATCACAATTATATTTTCTATTACACCTTGCACTCTCTGATACAACCACTAGAGCCTCCCAACTCCCTGTTGCCTGTAAGCATTGATTTTGGGTCCATTCTTGGGTGCACATGTAGCCTCGCATAGGGAATTAGTGGGATGCAGGAATCCATCATACCTTGCATTTTCCCCACTGTCAGAGACTGACCCTGGGGGAGAAGCAAGCTTGCTGGGTCATCGCTTGAATCCTCGTAGCTGGGGAATGCTTAGCCTTCCACACAGTGGTTATCCATGGTCCTAGGAAGATTTTTTCTTTCTCTGGTGATGATTTTTCTTGGATTATTGTAAAATCTAGCCTACAAAGTGTACCCATGACTTTCACGATGCTATTTGCGCACCTGCAGAATGAATTTGCATTTACTAGCCAGTTGTCCAGATAAGGATATCACCTTTCTCCTCGAGTATGCTGCTACTGTGGCCAGCCATTTTCTAAATACCCTTGGTGCTTACTTTATTTCAATTGACAGTAATCTGAATTGGTAGTGTGCTCTATCCCCCCCACACAAAAAAGGAGAAATCTTGTGTGTGGTTCATGGGAATGTTTATGTAACCATGTCTTAGGTCTATAGTTCCCATGTAGTCCTCCTTTTGCAGTTGGGGGACAACTTCCTGTAGTGTCGTCATCTCCAATTTTTGTGTTTTTATGAACCGGTTTAGAAAGTGCAGGTCCAGTATTGAGAAGATTACTAGGAAGTATGTGGAGTAGTTTCTTCTGGTGGCACCTTTTCTATTGCTTGCTTTTGCAATAAGTTTTACTTCTTGTTGTGAACAAAGCTTTTCCTCTTTCATCTATGGACTTTCTTTTGATTTCCACACTTGCAGTTGCTATACAATTCCTATGCAATAAACATGTTGGATGATGTGGAGTATCTATAGGACAGGACGCCCCTCCACTCATGGGGAAAGGCCTCTATTCTTACCCATACTGGTGTTAAGTTGGGGAATTGATGGAAGGAGGGGAGGGGGGTCTTCATCTGGACGGCTGTCCTCTACACCTCACTCGCCTGCAAAAGGGCTCATGCGAAGTTGCCATTGCTGTGGTGTTCCCAGCTGCTGACTTGCTTGTTAAGCCTCCATTTTGTTTGTTGTTGTCGTGCTCGTGTGCCCGCCCCGCCTCCCAGTTGAGACGCCCTCCCACTGAGCAGAAATAGCGCTCCTCTCCCTGAAGGCGCCGTGACTCGCTCCTCTCTTACGGGCTGAGTGGTCGCTCCCAGTGTCCCTTGCAGACATCTGGTATCGTAGCGCTGCATTGCTTCGTTTGCTTTCAAGATTGCCATTTAATTTTGCCTACTGTGTGCTGGTTTACCGCTTGCTTAATTTGCGCTTTGTGTATGTAATTGTGCTGTTTTAAGTTTGCTAGCGCGTCTACCTCTAGCGCTCCGCTGTGCTCCCCCCTCCGCCTCCATTTGTTTGTTGTTGTCGTGCTCGTGTGCCCGCCCCGCCTCCCAGCTGAGACGCCCTCCCACTAAGCAGAAATAGCGCTCCTCTCCCTGAAGGCGCCGTGACTCGCTCCTCTCTTACGGGCTGAGTGGTCGCTCCCAGTGTCCCTTGCAGACATCTGGTATCGTAGCGCTGCATTGCTTCGTTTGCTTTCAAGATTGCCATTGAATTTTGCCTACTGTGTGCTGGTTTACCGCTTGCTTAATTTGCGCTTTGTGTATGTAATTGTGCTGTTTTAAGTTTGCTAGCGCGTCTTCCTCTAGCGCTCCGCTGTGCTCCCCCCTCCGCCTCCATTTTGTTTGTTGTTGTCGTGCTAGTGTGCCCGCCCCGCCTCCCAGCTGAGACGCCCTCCCACTGAGCAGAAATAGCGCTCCTCTCCCTGAAGGCGCCGTGACTCGCTCCTCTCTTACGGGCTGAGTGGTCGCTCCCAGTGTCCCTTGCAGACATCTGGTATCGTAGCGCTGCATTGCTTCGTTTGCTTTCAAGATTGCCATTTAATTTTGCCTACTGTGTGCTGGTTTACCGCTTGCTTAATTTGCGCTTTGTGTATGTAATTGTGCTGTTTTAAGTTTGCTAGCGCGTCTACCTCTAGCGCTCCGCTGTGCTCCCCCCTCCGCCTCCATTTTGTTTGTTGTTGTCGTGCTCGTGTGCCCGCCCCGCCTCCCAGCTGAGACGCCCTCCCACTGAGCAGAAATAGCGCTCCTCTCCCTGAAGGCGCCGTGACTCGCTCCTCTCTTACGGGCTGAGTGGTCGCTCCCAGTGTCCCTTGCAGACATCTGGTATCGTAGCGCTGCATTGCTTCGTTTGCTTTCAAGATTGCCATTTAATTTTGCCTACTGTGTGCTGGTTTACCGCTTGCTTAATTTGCGCTTTGTGTATGTAATTGTGCTGTTTTAAGTTTGCTAGCGCGTCTAACTCTAGCGCTCCGCTGTGCTCCCCCCTCCGCCTCCATTTTGTTTGTTGTTGTCGTGCTCGTGTGCCCGCCCCGCCTCCCAGCTGAGACGCCCTCGCCCCTCCCCCTCCACTCTCCATATATGACAGTAGTTCCCGCGCGCAGCGTTTACGCGCAGCGACCGCGCCCAATCCGCACCAAAGGTAAGCCCGTCTACGCCCGTCCGCGCCTGGCCCGCGCCCAGCGCCAGACCCCCTGGCCCTCGCGCTGCCCAGCCCTCTCGCATTACCTACGATGCCACCACCCTCCTTGCCCTTAACCCCGGTCGCGCCCCCAACTGCGTCCAAGCCGCTCCTGGACTAACCCATGGACCTTTCTCCTGCTACTCCTGCAAATTCATCGGCACCGTCAACAACTCCGCTACGATCACACCTCAGATTCCCGACCCCAACCACCTACAATGCATCCTGCTCAACACCCGATCGGTCCACAGACACGCCATTGACCTATGGAATCTACTAGACACCATCTCTCCAGACGTCGCCTTCCTAACAGAAACATGGATGAACGCTTCCTCCGCCCCAGACATCACCATTGCCATCCCTGATGACTATAAGATCACTCGCAAGGACCGCACCGGCCACACAGGAGGAGGAATCGCTATCGTCCATAAAAAATCAATCCACATCTCAACCAGCTCTGACGTCAATCTCGCCAACTCTGAACACCTTCACTTCCAGATCCACATCAACCACAAGACCACACTCAGAGGCACCCTCCTTTACAGGCCACCAGGACCCCGCGCAAAATTCAGTGAAGACATCACGGACTTCATCACCCCACACGCGCTCCCCTCCAAAGATTACATCCTTCTGGGAGACCTCAACTTTCATCTTGAAAAGAACAACGACCGCAACACCATCACCCTCTTGGACAACCTCGCCAACCTTGGACTTAAACAACTGGTCACTTCCCCCACCCACATAGCAGGTCATACTCTCGACCCTATCTTCACCTCCAGCAATCACGTCTCCTTCAGCCACACTACGGCTCTCCTTTGGACTGACCACAGCTGCGTTCACTTTACCTACAACAAGCCGAAACCCATCAACCACCCCCAACCGACTCTGCAAAGAAACTGGAACAAAATCACCATCGACCAGATCTCCTCATCGCTCCTTCATAACTCCCCAGCCCACTCTTCTAACCCAGACCAAGCCGCCACCAACTTCACCCTATGGTTATCCAACAGCGCCGACATCCTAGCACCACTGAAAAAACGTCAAAGCAAACCTGGCAGCAAGAAGGCCTCATGGTTCAACGATGATCTTAAGAAATCCAAGAAACTCTGCCGCTCCCTCGAAAAGGCCTGGAAAAAAAACCCAACCACCAGCACCAAGGACGCCTTCAAAAACGCCACCCGCATACACCACCAACTAATCCGAAAGGCCAAGAAAACAGCATTCAAGGATCGACTAGACAACAACGCCCACAACAGCAAGGAACTTTTCGACATCGTCAAGGAATTCACCAATCCCTCAGCCAACTCCAACGACATTACCCCCTCTCAAGCCCTCTGCGACTCCCTAGCCTCATTCTTCCACAACAAAATTGCAGACATCCACAACAGCTTCGACAACCAACCCGGCGACCAACCCACCATACCATATGCTGACCTTTCACCCCCCTTGAACACCCTTAACGAATGGAACCCAATCTCCACTGAGGACACCATCCGCCTGATGAACTCCATCCACTCAGGATCCCCCACAGACCCATGTCCTCACCACATCTTCAACAAAGCAGACTCCGTCATAGCACCGCACCTCCGAGACGTCATCAACTGCTCCTTCAACTCCGCCACCTTCCCGGAAAGCTGGAAACACGCTGAACTCAGCGCCCTTCTGAAAAAACCCACAGCAGACCCCACCGAACTCAAAAACTACCGCCCCATCTCGCTCCTTCCTTTCCCGGCCAAAGTCATCGAGAAAGCTGTCAACAACCAGCTCGCCGCTTTCCTCGAAGCCAACAAATCCCTCGACTCCTCACAGTCCGGCTTCCGAGCAAAACACAGCACTGAGACCGCCCTCATCGCAGCAACAGACGACATTCGAACTCTACTGGACAATGGAGACACAGTCGCCCTCATCCTCCTCGACCTCTCTGCAGCCTTCGACACAGTCTGCCACAGCACCCTTCTACAGCGCCTCAGAAACATCGGAATCCAAGGAAAAGCACTTGAATGGATCACCTCGTTCCTCACCGGAAGAACCCAGAGAGTCCGCCTTCCACCATTCAAGTCCGAGGCCACTGAAGTCATCTGCGGCGTACCACAAGGATCCTCACTCAGTCCCACCCTCTTCAACGTATACATGAGCCCCCTCGCGGCCATCGCACGCCAACACAACCTCAACATCATCTCCTACGCGGATGACACTCAACTGATCCTTTCACTCACCAATGACCCCAGCACCGCCAAAACTAACCTACACGAAGGAATGAAAGAAGTTGCCGAATGGATGAAACACAGCCGTCTGAAACTGAACTCAGATAAAACAGAAGTCCTCATCTTAGGTACTTCCCCCTCTGCATGGGACGACTCTTGGTGGCCGGAAGCCCTTGGAAAAGCACCCATCCCGACAGACCACGCACGGAACCTAGGTGTCATCCTGGATTCTTCACTTTCAATGAACAGACAAGTCAACGCCGTCTCCTCATCCTGCTTCAACATTCTTCGCATGCTCAAAAAAAACATTTTGCTGGATCCCCACCGAAACCAGAAAAACAGTCACCCATGCTCTGGTCACGAGCCGATTGGACTACGGAAACACCCTCTACGCAGGTACTACCGCTAAACTCCAGAAAAAACTTCAACACATCCAGAACGCTTCAGCCAGGCTCATATTAGACATCCCGCGTAACGAACACATCTCTGGTCACCTGAAAAACCTCCACTGGCTACCCGTCAATAAGAGGATCACTTTCCGGCTTCTAACCCACGCACACAAAGCACTCTACGAAATCGGACCAGAATGCCTCAACTCACGACTGTCCTTCTACACCCCCTCCCGCCAACTACGATCTTCCAGCCAAGCCCTCGCCACTGTACCTCGTATCAACAAGACCACCATGGGAGGAAGATCCTTCTCTTACCTAGCAGCTAATACATGGAATTCACTCCCCACCTACCTTCGCCTTACCCAGAACCACCTAGCATTCAGAAAGCAACTTAAAACGTGGATATTTGACAAGTAATCCTCCTCCCCTCCCTAAGCGCCTTGAGACCCTCTGGGTATGTAGTGCGCTATATAAATTTATGACTTGACTTGACTTGACTTGACTCTACGTAGTGCCCTCTAAACTGCAAAGCCTTGCTCTATTCTTTCAATGCTGCAGTGTTGTTAACCGAAGCACAAATGTTATTGTGTATTTAGGAGGGTGTGGTTTATGTTTCCCAATACCTCATTCCCAGGACAATTGCATCCAGGTGTGTCTTCTTAGGGTAGTCCCTGTCACCAGCGTCTGCTTGCCGCATTTGTGGCGTTCTGTGCACATTTTAGGCACGTGTTAGCTATTATTTTTGCGCTTTTTCTTCCTTCAGCTAGGCTCCATATTTATCCGTTGCCCTCTTCACCATTTTGTTGTACATGGCAATGTCGCCCGGAGGCAATGATATAGATGGGTATGTGACTACTCCATTTTCTGGCGATTGGATCTCAAGACTCTGCCACTGAAACGATAATCTTGGTGTCCTGGAATAACCTGTGGGACTCTTGATCTTTGTCCTCACATAAAATCTTTGTTGTTCTTGTAGCTCTGGTGTAGTTGGGGGCTAAGTCGACCTTCTCTCCCCTCCTCATGGCTCTTTATCTTCAAAGGTCTGAGTGGGATTCGGAATTCCCTGTAGGGAAGCACTTCTTTAGAAGGATACCTGCCATTTCACCCTCAAGATGCCTCTTTTGCTGTACTTTGTACTGCACCCCCTCTTACGAGTCTAGCCTGGACAGCAGTCTTTTCTTTGGTGTCAGTTCAGGGATTTTGGCTACTGCCTTATTTGTCCTCTTGTTCCTGCTCATTTGTTTTTTAGGAGGAACATCCTCCAGTTATGTCCCTGTGATGGGAACCGCAAGTCTCTTTCCTTTGACTTGCCTTCGGTCAACAAGTGCTTAAGTGCAGAGACGGTCTTTGTAGGTTTCAAGTTCGAATGTGTCATTTTGGTTAGACCAGGTTTGTTTTTTGTGTTACCTGTACATGTTTTTTCTGCTTCTGTGGCTGCTCCGGTTCAATGTTGAAGGTCCTCACTCTGGTGCTGGGGCCTTCTCCTTGGGCAACCTCAGTGTCCTTGATGTTCTTCTTCTCTTTGCCCAACAACCTGAGACCAGTCAGTGACAAACTCTTTTTGGACTGATTGGCGTAATGTGATTACCTCAGATTCCTGGTTCTAATGAATGGTCTTTTTTTGCAGACTTGATGGCTGTCTTCAGGAAAATGCATTGTGGCCCTCAGGACAGAATCTAAAGGGCATACTCTCCATGGTCCCGGACGATTCAGAGCCCTTGGCTGTACATTTCCGGACAGCTCCACTGGTCGTCCATGTGTCCCATCCACTTTTTAGGTGTTCCATGGATTTTGGTTATCTTCCCTCTCGGCGATGCTGATTGCAGGTGGGAAGTTCTTCAGATTTGCTCAAAAATGTGTCTCTCTTTTTCTTTTGGCATCCATATAGCCTCTGCTGTGGAATCCAGACAACTTCAGAAAAAAATTATTTCAAGATGTTGACTACAAACAGGGGCTTCTGGGGCAGACACCTGATGAATAAGAGGGACGGACACGGCACCAAATGATGAGAGAACTCACAACACAACAACAAAAAGAAAGTGTAAGAATTCCAAACCCAACCACTAGAAAGCAAATTAATACACAACATGTGAATCCACAGAAGATTCATGCTGCAAAACCGAGACTGTCAGATAATATCAGATATATTTAATCAGGATAGGTTTGGCACATTTAGGACCAAGGTAACTTAAGGCCTATCCCAGATAGAGGGAGCCCAATATTATAAATCAGGGCAATAGACCCTGGAGACAAAGAGCCAGCAACAAGGCCACCAAGAGGGAGAAACTTCTCCTGTCAACGGCAATACAGGGGGTGGGTCCCCAAATTTGACAAATTTGAGGCACATCCGATCAGACGACAAATGGGACTTAAGACTACCAATGTGATGTTGCACAACATATGTGGAGTACACATTGGAGGGACATATATAACACCTTGTCAGCTCAGCACAGAAAACATCCACTGAAGATAATGATAGGGTGGTGTAAAACTTCAGATAAGTTACATGCAATGTTCCTTGGGACCACTTACTAATGCTGAAGATTAGGGTGGTACAAAGGAGCTCCTTTAAATAAGGGAGCCAGTTCAATTTTAACCCCAATTTGTGAGTCTACTTCAAGTAAGAATTGAAGCAAGGTATTACTTGATGAGTGAGCTGTAACATTGTGGCTTGATGGCGTTGACATTATTCAAATGAAAGTTATCGAAGTTCATCTTTTCTTTGCCCAAGTTGTCTCTGACGTCTGCCTATCAAATAAAGGACGAGTACAAGTCACAGAATAGGTTGGATGGGCAGGCTGGTGAGTAAACTGCTGTTCGAGTCTGTACAAGAAAAGGCATAATCGAGGCCAAAGACCTTGTTCTTCTAGAGACTTCTAGCTACAGATTACTCATCTTTTGATTATATACATAGCAGCACCCCCCCAGGTGACGGATCTGCGAGATGGCTCAAACCAAACAGTCCTGTGAGACCAAGCGGGCAGAGGGCCCCTGTTGATGGACCAGCTGTCCAGACAGTATCTCTTTGTGAACGTATGGCGCAACAAACATGTAACCACCTAGCAAATGTCTAGGACAGGCACCCTGTGTACCAACGCAGTGGTAGTCTTTTTATTTTCTTTTTATGGAACAATCAAAGAAGTGGTCATTGCATACAAATAGCAGTACGAATATCTGTGTTGCAAAAAGGCCACCAAGAGTGAGAAACTTCTCCTGTCGACAGCAATCTAGGCAGTGGGTACCCAAACTTTAAAACTTGAGGCACATCCGATCAGAAGACAAATGGGACTTATGACTGCCAATGTGATGTTGCACAATATAGGTGGAGTACACATTGGAGGGACATATAGAACACCTTGTCAGCTCAGCACAGAAAACGGGCTCTGAAGATAATTATTGGGTGGTGTATAGCTTCAAATACGTTACATGCAATGTTCCTTGGGGCCACTTACTAATGCTGTTGATTAGGGCAGGTGGGAGACCAAGGTAATTAACATGGTTTATTGGCTCATGCAGAAACAGAAAGCTTGTATGAGCAAGCAATGCAAGTTTAATTGGTAGCACAGGGTCCATAACCCAACTCCGCTATGCTTGCTTTGGTACCACATGGTGGTGGTGTTGTTCACAAGCACCTGCACCAGCTTCCCTTCAATGGAAGGAATGATTTCAATGTCAGGCGGATGGATCAGAGCTTCAAGAGACTCATGTGAAGTCGAGCTTCCACCTGGGACAAGAGACCTTGGATCTCCACCTCTCCCTGGTGGCCACCTCAACTCACAAGCGCTGCATCACCACTGTTGGCTCCAGATGGGGTAGGGAGAGGTGGTACCCCATAGCGGTTCAGCAGCCATCCCTGCAGGCCTTTAGCAGTCTCCTCCAAAGTCTGGACTAGATAGGAGAGATGCCCCATGTCCCTTGCCCACTGCGTCTTCTGATCCCATTGCAGAGCCCACATATGCCATCTGGCGTGCTTGACAAGCAGGTTGCAGGAGGTTATCTGTCCCAGCAGCCCCAGAGTCATCCTTACTGAAATCCAGAATTGAGGCTGAAATGAAAGGATCATAGCCGGCACTGTGTCCAGAATGGCAACGATAAATGGAAGCATCTGTAAAGGAGTCAGAGGTGATTTCGGCACATTGATAGTGAACCCAAATGATGTCAGAAGGTACGCAATAGTGTGGAGATTAGTGACTGCCTCGGGCAAGCTCCCCTTCACCAGTCAGTCAACTAGATAGGGAAGGACTGGCCCCCCAGATCTCCGAAAATTTGCTGCGACCACCATCATTTCATTTGTGAACTAGGGGAACTGGTAAGGCCAAAGGGGATCATAGTGAACTGAAAATGCTCCTGGCCTACCAAGAACTGCAGGTAACATCTGTAGGCCTGCAGGACAGGGATGTGGAAATAAATATCCAACTCTACTATCTAGTCTCCAGGGTTGCGGACAAATAGGACCTGGGCCAGCGTGAGCATCTTGAATTTGTCGTTCTGTGGGATGGCATTGAGAGGATGAAGCCCAGAGACACCAAGAAGTAACAGAAATAACAACTGTAACCAGCTTGTGACATCGGGCACCCTCTCTCTGGCTCATTTTGCCAAAAGAAACAGCACATCCTGCTGTAATAGCCGGTCTGAGGATGCTAAAAGATGGGCAGGTTTCCACGGAATAGCAAGTAGTAACCCTCATGAACAATTTGGAGGATTCAGTGTCCGAAGTTATCAACTAACTACAGAGGCAGGAAATGTTGGAACCTGCATCCAACAGAGATGTCTGTGTATGGTCAATGGTTGAAAAGGCTTGCGAGTGACTGGTTGATTCAATCAACAGTTCATATGTTGTGAAGTGACTAGTGCCTAGAGAAGGTTCCTACAAGTCACAACTAGGATTCCCATGCACCAGTGCTCACGTGGTAGTAGAACTAAAGTTCCTTGGGACCATGGAAGGTATGTTTGGCCCAGAGGTTATCCTTGCCTGACCTACTTTTGATTAAGACTTTACAAATTGAGTTTGATGGTTGCTACCAATGTTTGCCTTATATCTTGATGATTACCTAATGAATCTATAAGGTCAAAACGCTGTTGACACCTTACTTTGGCAAAATAAGAGGAAGCATATACTGCATTTTGTTCAAGTCACCAGACTGACCTATTTTTGTACTCTTTTCCATCTGCATTGTCTTTTGTCTACACTGTGATTTGTATTTTTGTTTGTCCTGTGTAACCCTGTGAGCACCAATTATATATTGTACTTTGGTATTATTGATGTTTTGTATTTATATTTTGCAATAACAAATAATTTTAAAACAATTGTTGTGGGTACCTTTTTTTCAGTTGTATTTGTATTGAGTGATGGTGTCACAGTATTTTTGTTTCTTTGTATAAATTATCTTCCTGAACCATTGTAGCTGTTATATTGTGTGCTGTCAAAGGCATGCTAAAGTAGTTTGGGGATGCAACAGCTGGAGGAACAGAAGACTAGGCTGCATACTGCCCCTGTTGTCCATTTGGTCTGTGGGTACCATGGCAATGTAAGGGCTGGGGGTATTGCTGTACTGGCTACATCTGCTGGTGCCACCTAGATATCACCTGAAAAACCAGTCAACCTCATCCAGGAATGCCTGCCAAGGGACATGCAGGTGCCTGTGGCTCTAAAAACAGAGTCTGTGGTATACAGCCAATGGCAGATGGGGGATTTGGCCACATTAAGCGTCCTGCGTGGCCTGGGTGAGGACGGCAAATGCACAAGTTATTACTTGTGTAACGATATATCTGTAAGAGACATTAGTTAGTGATAGATTCCTTACCTTAGAATATCCCCAGGCGTCAGACTGAATCCGGAAACGTTTGCGTAGCAATACTCCTGCACGTCGGTAGGCGTCGTCCGCGGCTCCGCGTCCGTCGTCGGCAGCGCCGGAATGACGTTGGAGTACTTAGACGCCGCCCTCGCGCGCGGACGTCAGTTCTAATACACAGCTTTTCCGCGCCAGATACGCAGAGCCATGATAGAACCAACACTGGTGCCATTAAACTAGGGCCCTGAAAGGGGATGACCTTAACCCTAGATATCGGTTCGCAGAATGGGGAGGATGGGTGGGTCGGTAAGGAATCTCTCACTAACTAATGTCTCTTACATATATATCGTTACACAAGTAGTAACTTGTGCATCTGAAAGAGACACGTTAGTGATAGATTCCTTACCTTAGAATAGATACCCCAGCAATACCAACCCCGGTGGTGGGTCTGCGAACCAATAATCACATCAGAAAGTCCTGGAGGACGGAACGGCCAAAAAAGCCATACCTCCGGACTTGGCTGTCCGGGCAGTAGTGTCTCGCGAACGTGTGCAGCGAGGCACACGTAGCTGCCTGACAAATGTCCTGCAAGGGGACTCCCCGGCCCAGGGCAGTAGTAGTCGCGATGGGCCGAGTGGAGTGGGCCCTTAGCCCAACAAGAGGTTCCTTCTTAGCCAAGGAGTAACACGCTTGGATGCACAACACGATCCACCGAGAGATGGTCCGCTTGTGCACCGCCCGTCCTTTCTTAGCACCCACGTAACCAAAGAGTTGGTCATCCACCCGGAACTGGCGTGTGCGAACCAGATAGTAAGAGCGCACGTTTTGGGTCCAGACGGTGGAGCCTCTCTTCCTGTTTCGAGGGATGCGGAGGCAAAAAGAAGGTGGGCAAGGTGATGGACTGCCCGATGTGGAAGGATGTGACTACCTTGGGCAGGAAAGAGGGTTTTGTACGCAACACAACCTTGTCCGGATGGACAGAAAGGAAGGGAGGTTTAGAGGAAAGAGCCTGGAGCTCACTCACTCTCCTGGCAGAGGTGATGGCAACCAGGAAAGCAGTCTTAATTGTAAGAAGACATAGAGGACAGTTATGAAGTGGCTCAAAGGGAGCGCACATCAAGTAAGTTAGAACCAGGTTCAAGTCCCACTGGGGCATCACGAAAGGAACAGGAGGGAACATATGAGTAATGCCCTTTAAGAATCTGTTTACAATGGGGGACTTGAACAAGGAAGGCTGATCAGGAAGCCTCAATAAGGCTGAAAGGGCAGAAAGGCAGCCCTTGATAGTGCCCAGAGCAGAGCCCTGCTGGGCAAGAGAAAGAAGGAAGAGGAGAACCTCAGAAAAAGGGCCATTGAGAGGATCCACAGCCTTTGCTGTGCACCATGCCACATATCTGTTCCACCTGCAGGCGTATACCGACTTTGTGGAGGGATGCCTGGATGCCAGAATGACATTACAGACTTCAGGAGGCAAGTCAAATGGCCTCAACTGTCGCCACTCAATCTCCAAGCATGGAGGTGGAGACTGGACAGGTTCGGGTGGAGGACCGTCCCCTACTACTGCGACAGAAGGTCCTCCTGAAGAGGCAGACAAACCGGGGGATCGACTGACATACTGAGTAACTCGGGATACCAGTACCTTCGCGCCCAGTCCGGAGCCACAAGGATGACTTGGGCCCAGTCGCGCTTGATTTTCTTCAGCACTCTGGGCAGAAGTGGTATAGGCGGAAAGGCGTACAACATATCGCAGCTCCACTCGCGACGAAAAGCGTCCCCGAGCGAGTGCCGCCTTGGAAATTCCAACGCGCAGAACTGATGACATTGCGCGTTCTCTTCGGTGGCGAATAGACCTAACCAAGGCTCTCCCCACTGCAGAAAGAGGCCTTGCGCCACGTCCGAGTTCAGCCGCCATTTGTGATCCATCATGCACCTTCAGCTGAGCTCGTCCGCCCTGGCGTTCAGAGAACCTGTCAGGTGTTGAACCACCAGGGTCACGCCCTGATGTTCCAGCCACTGCTAGAGGCGCAGAGCCTCCTGGTATATGGTCCATGACCCCACCCCGCCCTGTTTGTTGCAGTACCACATGGCGGTGTTGTTGTCCGTAAACACCTGCACTACACTTCTTCGGACAGAGGGGAGGAATGCCTTCAGTGCTAGACGAATCGCCCGCAGCTCCAGAAGGTTGATATGGAGCCGGGACTCCGCCGGAGACCAGAGGCCTCTGATCTCCGCCTCTCCCAAGTGGCCTCCCCAGCCCTGGAGGGACGCGTCCGTCACAACTACGTGCTCCGGTTGGGGAAGGGAGAGGGATCTGCCATTGACCCAATCGCGGTCCGTGAGCCACCACTGCAGCGGTCTCGCAGTGCCCTTCGAGATCAGGACATGGTCGGACAGGTTTCCCTGATGCTGGGCCCACTGAAACTTCAGGTCCCACTGCAGAGCCCGCATCCGCCACCGTGCGTGATGCACCAGAAGGATGCAGGAGGCCATCAGCCCCAGAAGCCGCAGCGTCAACCTGACCGAAACTCGGGATAAAGGCCGGAAGATTGGAATCAGAGCCTGTATATCCCGAACTCGCTGTTCGGGCGGGTAAACCCGAAACTGCGCCGAGTCGAGAACCGCTCCGATGAAAAGGAGCTTTTAAGAGGGGCACAGGTGTGACTTCGGCACATTGATGGAAAATCCCAGCTGGTGCAGGAGATCCGCCGTAGTCTGGAGGTGGCTGACGACTGTCTGGGGCGAGCCCGCCTTCAACAACCAGTCGTCTAGGTAGGGGAAGACTGGCACCCCTAACCTGCGCAGATGAGCTGCGACCATCACCTTCGTGAACACCCGTGGGGCGCTGGTAAGGCCGAAGGGGAGCACGGTAAACTGAAAATGCTCGTGGCCTACCGTGAACCGCAGGTAACGCCGGTGGGCCAGCAGGACGGGGATGTGGAAATACGCGTCCTGCAAGTCCAACGCTACCATTCAGTCTCCTGGGTCTAGGGCAGCTAAGACCTGAGCCAGAGTCAGCATTTTGAACTTCTCCTTCCGGAGGAAGCCGTTGACGTTCCTCAGATCCAAGATAGGGCGTAGGCCCCCTTTGCCCTTCTTGGGTACAAGAGAGTAGTGGGAGTAGCAACCACGTCCTACTTCCGGCCCAGGAACGCGCTCGATGGCCCCCTTGGCCAAGAGGGCCGAAACTTTCTCCTGCAGGAGCCGCAAATGATCCCCCGATACGCGGTGGTGTTGCGGTGGCATGGCTTGAGGAGTCGTCTCGAAGGGGAGGGAGTAGACCCTCCGGACGATCTGCAGCACCCACCTGTCCGAAGTGACAGTGCGCCAGTGAGAGTGGTGATGGCGAACCCTGCCTCCCACTGGCGTCGCATGGGCCGAAAAGCACGGACTAGGAAGGTTTAGAGGTGGATGCCGCGGGGGCAGGTGTGGACTGACTCCGCCTGGTTCCCCGACCGCCTCCGCGGCGGTTTCCATGTCCGCCGCCGCGCTGGATGACAATCTGCGGCGAGTGGCTGGGGGCACGTGTGGGGACGCCCCTTCCCTGGCCACGAAAGGAGCGAAAGGCACCCATTTGCTGGCGCGGGGCCGAGAGGCCCAAGGACTTGGCCGTAGCCCTGGAGTCCTTAAAGCGCTCAAGCGCGTGGTCTGCCTTGTCGCCAAAGAGGCGACGGCCATCGAACGGCATGTCCATAAGGGTGTTCTGAACATCTGCCGAGAAATTGGCGGATCTCAGCTAGGCGTGGCGTCTCACCGCCACTGTCGTAGCCATCGCTCTGCCCAGCGAGTCAGTAGTATCCAGCCCACACCTGATGGATTACTTAGCTGCGTCCCGGCCCTCCACAAGGACTTGGCATAGTTTGGCCCGTACCTCCAACGGGCACTCTGGCAGCACTTCCTCCACCGTCTCCCACAGAGAGTGGGTGTAGCGGCCCAAGAGGCATGCGGTGTTGGAAGACCGCAGTCCCAAACTAAGGGATGAGAATATCTTCTTTCCATAATTCTCGTACCTCTTGGATTCCCTGTCCGGCGGGGCCGTCGGGAAGGCGGTCTGGGAATTAGAGGCCTGGATGACCAGACTCTCGGGGGTGGGGTGGGAGGACAGGAAACATGGGTCGCCCGTGTGAGAAGTTGGCCTGATACAAAGTGCTCACTAGAATAGTGAACATTATATATCAGTCCAAACAACCCTTATTGATGATTGGTTGTAAGTCAACCTTATAGACCAGCTATCCTAGTAGCATGGATACGAGCAGTCTTTAGGCTAAACTCTAGAGGGCGTGTTAAGCCAGCTGTTATACCATCACATATACCCCTTGAACGCCAAGTGAAAGGACACCACACAAGGTATTATGAAAATAAACAGTTATTTATTTAGAACACAACAACCCTGGACTCTTTATGAGGACAGGGTGCTAAGCACAATACAAAGCTCTTACCAAAATACTTTAAGTTGCACAATTTACAAAAATGCCCGAGGGGCACGAAAAACCATATACTCTAAAAGTGGAATGCGAAATTACTAGCAGGTAAGTACTACTCTCATAGGCTTTAGGATCGCTAGGACTGGACTACTGAACCTTCAGATTGCTAGCAGGAGGCCTAGGGGGATCGGGTGCAGAGTGTGCACTCTCACACGGGATGCGGGACAAAGTCTATGGATACTAGATTTCGTAAAGTTAGTGTTATCGGACGAATCTGACTAGGTAGAGCTGAAACGAAAAAGGATCTGGACACTTAGACAGTTAAGCTATGCTGGAGCACCGAAATACTCAGGTTACCTAGCCCAGGGGCTGCGGCTGCATAGGTCTGAAAAGACGTCGGGAATCCTCGTTGCAGTCTATGGAGCCTGAAAGAAGAAGTTGCTGGCAGGCGACCAGTGGTGAAGGAGACCTGTAAGCAGAGGGGACCAAGTTCTGAATCACTAGCCAGTGATTAGGTGGGCACCAGGATGGCACCGGACGAAGTCACCTCGACCAGGTGAGTGGGCGACGCTGGGCTCTGCAGTCTCTCGGACCAGGAGGCGTTGTCGGCGACCAGGATGGCGGTGCGAGCTGTCCCACAAAGGTATCTGCTGTCGACGTCGCTGGACCCAGGATTGGGGCAACAACTCTTGGCAAATGCAAGCCCACGCGGTGGACTCAAAATGGCATCTGGAGTGGACAGGAGGGTCCGGGGTGCTCCTCTGTTGGAGGGGAGCAAGGGCCAGTCTGGAGCAACCAGGCCAGCGGTGTTGTCGTCGTGGTTCGTCGTCAGAAGGGCCACTAGCCAACGGGCAAGTGACCTGGACAACGCGGTGAGCAGCAAAGAGCAGAAGGGCCCCACGCAGATCTCGTGGATGCTGGGGGGCTGGACTTCGGTGCTGGAGCTGCTCAGGGTTAGGGCTTCTCAAACCCCAAAGCACTCACTCGAGGATCCCTCGGTGGTCGTGCTGGGCAAGCGTCGTGCAGTCCTGAAGATGGCCGGTCCCTCGAGGTCTCGTCACACCCACGAATCTCAGCTGGGCTGATGATGCAGGTAGAGGTCAGAGGTGCCAGGGAAGCCGGTTCTCATCGAGCTGGGCAGTCTTGATCCGGAGGAGAGACTTACAGCAGACCGCGATGCTTGGATGGTGCCTGCGGGTGCAGGGTGACTACTCCTTAGTCACAAGGGAGAAATCTTAAGAAGTCTTGAGTTCCTTTCGTAGAAAGTAGTTTCAGGATTCAAAGATGATCTAATTTGGAAGGGTCCCCGTTCCTACCTTTATTCTAAAGAAAGGGGCTGGTACGCGACTAGGTCCTGCCCATGGGTGGGACCAGGAAGGGGGGTGGTTACACCCCTCTCCCATGCCGGACTTTCCCCAGCTCAGGGGCAGGTGTGCCTCTGGAACTGGTTCAAGCCGGCCTATGCATAGTGAGCACCGGGGTGCCACTTGCAGTCACCTTCCTCTAAAGCCCTGCCTCTCCAGGATACACAAAACCCTGTCTGGGATGGTGCTAGCACCGCCCCTGACAGGAAACCCTTTGTCCAAGCTCTCCTCGCTGGAAGGACTCCCCCAGCAGCAGGAGGTCAGGCTTGTGTCTGTGGTGGCAGCATCCATTTTGTGATGCTGAGGCTTGAGTTAACTTTAACCGGGGTTCACAGTTACATACATGTCGTGTCCCTCTAGAAGGGTGGAATGCTAACCCCGTCGCCAGAATTGGCGAGGGGTTAGTATTCCAATTCGTATGACACCTTACTCGACATGTTTTGATAAAGCGATACCAAAGTTGGCAAATAACCGCGTTATCATGGAACAGCTATTAGGACTTGGTTCCGCAAGCTGCAAACGGGCTCAACTCATGCCAGAGCACCATCTCACATAATTCCAAGCACTCTGCCTTCAGGATTGATAAGGCCTGCTATAGGAGTGACTGATAGGAATATATGTGTCCATTTTTAGGGTTAGATATAGGTATACTATATCTACAGCAAAGGGTGATTACACCACCTTGCCCCAGCTGTCGTGCAGCCAGCTGTGTCAGATTTAGATGGCCAGCCAGGGGTGGCATAATACATGCTGCAGCCCCTGGGTGCACCTATGCCCTGGGTACCTAAGGTACACTGTACAGGGGCTGATAAGGTGACTCAGTATCCAATTAGATATGTACCTAAGGTACATGGAATCCATTTTACAGAAAGAGCAGTAGGCCTGGGGCCCTGAATAGCAGGGTCCCAGGTCAACTAAGTCAGAAAACCAGCAAAACACCAGGCAAAAAGTTGGGGGCAACCATAGTCAGGTATCCACCCTCCTACAGCCCGGAGCCGGCGGTGGCGTCTGGCCACGTTCCTAACTATGGGGCGAACCCGTAGCGGGCCTGGACCAAGTGCCCAAAAGAACGTCGGTCAAGGCCTCATTAAACGGCAGCAGAGGCTCCATGGAGCATGACTGCGGCTTAAGGACCTCTGTGAGGAGGTTAGTCCTCATGGCCGCGACGGGGAGCTCAAGGTTTAAGGCCTTGGCAGCCCTCGTCAACACCACACCATAGGTAGCTCCCTCCTCCGAAGCCACGGTAGGAGGAGAGACAAATCCAGTGTCTGGAGAGGTGTCCAGGCCACTGGCCTCCCCAAGGTCTCCTGCCCAGTCCATATTAGACTGACACTCCTTGGTCAGAGGGTCCTCAGACCCCTCCCAATCCTCCTCATTACCCATCTCCTGAGATTCAGGGTCGTAATTGTATGAGGTCGGTTCATATAAGTAAAAATCCCCAAACGGCGTCGGGTGCGGCGCCGATAGGCGTCGGAACCGACGTCGGAACCGAAGTAAGGGAGGTATCGGGGACGGCGCCGCCCGAGGACGGCGCCGGAGGTGACACTACACGGACCAACGCCGGGGGGGTCGTAAGGTCCACCGGTGACTGTCCAGAGCCCGAGGAGGGCCCAGCGGCGACGCTGTTCCCTGCGGCGCCGGGCCCGAAGGCACCGGCGGTGTCGGGATCGTGGGGCCCTGCGGTGCCGGGCCCGAAGGCGCCAGCGGCGTCTAGGCCGAAGCACCCGACGGCGTCGGGGTCGAAGCCCCCGACCTGCTAGGGCCCCCAGACGGGTCCGCTGGGCCCGAAGGCGCCGCGGAGCCCGTCGGAGGAGAAAGGGACCTCATGGCCATGAGGAAACGCTCAATCTCCTCCGGCGTCGCGTTCAGCCCAGGGACCGGAGGGTATGGGGCCGGACGCGCGCCTGCGACTCCCGAGGAGCCGCGTGGGCGGTGTCACCCGAACCCCCGGCCGCATCGCGCGAGCGTCGGGGGGAGTCAGAAGAGCGATGATGCCTCTTCGACTTCTTGTGTTTCTTACCTGACGACTTGGACCTGGAGGAGTGGTGCCGACTCCCGGAGCTGTGATGGCTCCGTCCCCGCGACCTGTCCCTCGACCTCCCGTGGGACCGGGACCTCACGCGGCGCAGGCCGACTGCCGGAGTTCAAGGTGCCTGCGGGACCGCTCCCGCCTGGCTTTCCTCGAAAGGGCCCGACAGTCGGGGCAGGCCTCGTCGTCGTGGTCTACGCCCAAACACGTCAGGCACAGACGGTGAGGGTCCGTGACCGACATGGTGCGGTCGCACTCGTCGCAATGCTTGAAGCCGGGCATCCCTACGGCACTGTCCGAGTCGTACACGACTTCGAAATGGATCAAAAAAATATCACCAAAAACGTAGTCAAAAATTGACTAGGGAACTGCTCTTTTCAGATCTGCGCTGGCTGGCGCGGAAAAAAGAAGAACTGACGTCAGCACGCGGAGGCGGCGTCCAAGTACTCCGACGACGTCATCACGGCGCCCACGACGCCGACGACGGACGCGGAGCCGCAGACGACGCCTACCGACGCGCAAGGATACGGCTACGCAAAAGTTTCCAGATCCAGTCTGATGCCTGGGGATATTCTAAGGTAAGGAATCTATCACTAACGTGTCTCTTTCAGATTTGTGATTTCAGGGTGTATAGGGTAGGTATTAAAGTTGGGGCTATGCATTACTTGTGGCACAATTAAGGTGTAGAATGCTTGGCTTGAATTTCCGTGTGCATGTTAGTTGTATGTGTGGTGTCTCGTGTGATTTAGTGGCTAATAATTCATACTTGTGAACATCACATTCCATGTAGCAACAACTTGTAGGGGTGGAGTTCATAGGCTTAATTCTCAGTAGGTGTTTATCTGTTTCCAAGCACATATACAGGCGTATAATGCTAGGTTTGTGTCTCGTACAGGTGTCTGAAGCCACGAGTGATGGTGCAAATAAATGTATGCAAACATACATTACAAGTAGCTCCTACTCTGCACACATTAGTCTTCATGTAGGTGTGCAGCACTTGGGTTTGCCTCGCTATGTAGATTTATGGAGCTTTGTTAACCATATACTGCCAGTGAGTACATGTCTGCAAACAGATTCACGTGAGGGTCAGCAGGGTCTTGGCTTTGCTCATGCCAGTGTCCATGAAGGCACACAGCACCTCGATAGTGGCGCCATGTAGGTGTATGGAACTTGATTTCTGTCTCTAAGTGCATACCACCCATGTGTCACAGTAGCTAATAATTTATATTTTGCAGACAAATTCATTGTAGAGGCATCCTATAGTGTTTCAGAGTTTAGGTTTTGTTCATGTTGGGCCAAGATAGATGAATACTACCTGGTTTGTGTCTGCGTGTACGTGCACAGTGCTGTGTGCATACCTTATACTTCTTGTTAATGTACAGCAGATTACGTGTGAAACCTAGGAACAGTCTGAAAGGCATGGGCTTTGTCCACGCTAAGCTTGTGGAAGGTTTTATTTTTCACTTTGAAGACCCCTTAAAGGTTGCGAACAATATTGTGCCTGGGCCAACATAGCAAACGTGCTGTAGCTTCTATCCTTAGACATCATTTATTGCCAGAGAACATTTATGAATATACGCAGCACAGGTGCATGCGCAATATACATATCTTTTGTTTATCATTAAAAAATGGGTCAACGAAATTACACCAAAACCAAAAAGCGTCACTCATTTATGTTTAGCATTAATGAACTTGCTTATGAGTATTTTATTTCGAAAACTCACTGGATCTGGCATTTCCCTTATAAAAAGTGTTTCTTTCACTAAGTTGAACCACATTTTGCACTCCAAGAAAATACATTCGGAAACTTGTTTTGCTAAACTTCCAAAATAGTCATTTTAGTGGGTCAAGTGTGAGGTGGTACTAAGATGTTCAGGGTGAAAAAAAATAGATATTCAGTTAAGTACCTACTTTAAGCTCACAGGCACCTTTGAATGCATATTGATACAGGCCAATGAAAATAAATATGACCCAAAATTATTTGGAACACTTATAGTAATAAGCATGCATTCGCCCACTTATTACCACAGTTCATTGGCCAGTATTCATGCCATTTCTAAAAACACATCCTAACTAATTTTAGAATACAAGGTTGTCTGACTCACAGGCTCCACCTACATTAGTATTAGGTCAGAGAAAATCTTCACTAGTGCTCAAGCTCTACTGCAAGTGATTTGATCTTAATGCATGGCATTAACGTCTTGCGTCGTGATCTCGGTAAATACCTTTATAAATAACCAAGACAAGAAACACTATCATGGCATTAATATAAGCAGTTTGTTCAGGCGTAAGAAGCTATTTATAACCACTGTTAAGAGAGGCAAGGAGCCATGAGAGTCCTGCCCTCCGCGCACAACGGTAATAAACAGCATATAACACTAGATGTGTGTGTGTATGTCACCAGTAGGTAGGTATGGTTAGGACCTTGTTTATATTGAAAAGGTGTTTTTTCTTTTGCCAATATCTTTGGCGTCGTTTGAGGAATCTTCTGGAAATTTCCAAAACTAATGGGGCAGTCAGGTCAGCTGCTGTGATGAAAGTTTCGGGTTGATTCGTCAAGCGGGGGGCGAGAAAAAGGGGGGTGTCCCAAAACATGTTTTCTCCATGTTAATTTCCATAGGAAACTTTAGACAAGGTTACAGCCGGAACTGCTGAACGGAATTACACCAAATTTGGCAAAAGAGTAGCTCTTGGTTCAGAAAGCACTTTTTCTGTCATATGGTGTAAATTTGTTCAGTAGTTCCTGAGATATTTAAACTTTTTTCAGATACACAACTGGGGAAGCGGAGGATCCACGAACACTCCTGATCTCGTGACTGCAATCGGATTGGCTGCCAACACTATAAAACGAGAAAGTCTTGGCAGCCATCTTGTGACTCGGTTGAACTGAGGGAGGGGGGGGGCTACGAGGACCCCCTGCAGAACCGGGGACCACCACCTCCATCAGGGTTCAAGCAAGCCGGGCCGACGACGGCTGAAATGCCAGAAACCGGTCCCCGGAAGCTTGTCTCCTTTCTGGTAAAGAATTGGCTTGGTAGTTTAGTCTGCCCTGTTCCCATGATGCACTGGGCCAGGGACAGACTGATTTGCATATAGCCAGGTTCTGAGCTGGGATGGTGCAGTGAGCTAAATAACGGTGATGGATCAAGCCCTGATCTTTGGACTGGGTAAGAGTGGTCTGCTTAATTCAGACACTCTGTTCATCACCACCCCCTTTTCTGAATCGTATTTACATAATTAGGTATGGAGGGCTCCTGTCCCCCCATGCAGCACCTGTGAACACACCCCCTTGTAACTTTGCAAACTGGAAAGGGGCTGCATAGCACCCCCTCGTAGTAGAGCTGTAAATGGCCCTGGGGACCGCCAACCCCAGGGCCAGCTCCATTTATGTCCCGGGGTGCCCACCAACCCCGACCATCCCTCAAACCAAGAGTGCACCAGGAGGCGCGTTTGCAGAGCGGTGGAGAAAGTGGCCGTGGCCTGCAACCACTTCTCAGCAATCCCACTGTGTGTGGCTTACTGGAGGTACCGGTAGGCTAGTTGGCCCCTAAGAACCCCCAGCAGTGAATGGGGACTTCATCCTCCAACCAAGACTGGTCGAGAAAGGGTGCATGGCTTACAATCAGAACTCAGCAGACCTGCTGTGTGGTACTTATTGGAGGTAGCAGGAGGGGTAGTTGGCCCTCAAGGATGCCCTTGGGGGCCAACTACCCCATATGTTACCTCCAGTAAGTCCCACACAGCGGGATTGCTAAGAGGTCTCGGAGCCCACGTCCCCTTTCTCCCCTACTCTGCAAGTGAGCATCCTGGTGCAATACTGGTTGGGAGATGAAGTCCATTTGCCTCTGAGGGACCTCGGGGGCCAAGAAGCCCTTCTGGTACCTCCTTTAAGTCCTACGCAACAGAATTCCTGAGACCTGGTCTGAGGCCCAGACCCTTTCTCCACCACTATGCAAATGCAACTACTACTTAAAAAACTAAGAAATTCACAGAAAAAAAACAAAGGTTACAGGGACGTTATAGTGAGGGACTAGCATTTAAAAAACCTTAGAAATTCACAGAAATAAACACAGGTTACAGGTATGTTATAGTTAGGATAACATTTCACTTGTACAAAACCAGAGAAATGCAGTTTTTATAGTTAGCTGAGCCAACTAGAACTCAAGCCCCTGCAATGCACTCCTGATGTCACATTTTACATCACTCATGACATGGTCAGTGACATCACTGAAGTCATCTCAAATGACATCATCCACATAATCTCTGAAGCATCTACTCACACCCCAATATAATCTTTCATACACCCACTCCAAATTTCACACTACCATTCTCAAAACCATAGACGCACCAATACCAGTACGTAAATACCCACTCACTGATTCATAGGCCCACACACTCATTCACTCATCCATACAGTCACTCACTACTACATTCACTGATATAGCCACTCATACACCCATACAGACACTAACACACCACCACTCACATAGTTCCTCACACACCTAGTCAGTCACCCAAAAAGTCAATAACACTGTCATTTACTCATCTAAACAGTTATATACACACCACCTCACTTATTGATACAGTAGATACTAACACATACTTACTCCCTTATACAATCACTGACACAAGCACACACTCCTCCATACAGTCACTTATATACGCCACATATACTTCCTTTCACATATGCAGTTACTCACCCATATACTACTGAGACATCCATTCACTCATCAACACAGCAATACGCACACTCACTCACCCATACAGCCCCTTGCAGATGCACTCATGAACCCATACACCCAGATAATCACCCACTCACACATCCATGCAGGGAGGGCCACCCTCCACCCACCCATCCACACAGACACTCGGTTAACCATACAGGTACTAAGACAGCCTATCAATAACCCATATAGACACTCATGTAGCTACTCACTAACCCATGCAGCCACTTACACACCAACTGACAGACTGACTCAGCCTTTCACGCAGATTAGTCACCCACCCAAACATTCACTGAGACATAGCATTGCGGGGGCGCGAGTTATAGTTAGCTCAGCTAACTAGAACGGCTGAATTTCTCTGGTTTTGTACAAGGGAAATGCCAGCTTATCTATAAGGTCCCTGAAACTTTTTTTCAATACACATACAACACGCACAGTACTGTCAACAAAATGCACAGATTTGTATTGTAAATGAATGTTTCATCTTTGAATTATCTGGATTTGGCATTCATAGGAATACTATTTTTACAGCGGGAGATAGTTCCAGTTCTCCAAAATGGATTTCAAGATCAGTTATCACAATACCTTAGCCTCCTGGTTTTTGCTGCCTGTGTCAACATATCCTCCGAGTCATCGAAGATCATGTGCCCCCCATTGTCAGAGACAGCATTTTCTGAAACCAGAATAAAAAATAAATACGTAAAGGATACATTACTTAGCATTCAAGAATTCACAGTAAGAAGCACGTGTGACTAACTGAAGACTGTAATAAAACCATTGACACAAACAAGAACCTTCATAAACAAAAAGAAATCCTACTAAATTTGTTTAAAAAATAATCCGGGGATACCCCGTTACCAAATACATCTGGGACACTCAAAGTTTTCAACATACCAATAGCATGTTTTCGTAGTGATTAAATCTATTTCACCACCAAAGCTGTCCATTGTGCATTACCCACTGACCATGCACCCTCGTTCTCATTAACAAATACTTGGTGACTGTGCCGGTCAGAATTTCGCTAGCGCCACCCAAGAGCTTGTCGGGTCACCCAGTTAAGTTCACCTTGTGTGAGGAAAATCTGAATTTCCATCATCCATCAGCCTTCCCTGATGGTCACCCTCACATCACATGTAAGTGATGACACAGCAGCCTAGGTGGTACGTTCAGCTGGAGGCAGCAATCCAAAACTATATGATTGGGTGAATTTCAAGGATGAGTTTGAAAGAGTCTACGATCAGTCCTAAAACGAATTGTCACTAGACCAAGAACAGCTGCTAAAGTTCAGTCAGATAATTATTATGGTCACATTTTACTTAGTTAAGTTAGCCTACAGGCTACACGCATCACATTCTAATACTCCTTATTAAATAGTGTAGATAGAAGAGACCTCAAATATTGTAATGGGCTTTGCAGGGATTTAAAAGATCTCTTTGCTGTGGTAAAGCCTTGGTCTACTACATGCAGATTGTATTAACTTGGTCTCATCGCGAAATATAATGTGCCATCCCACCACCTGTGTGGAAGGAAAGAGTTAAACCAAGCACAGATGTTCAAAAGTTAGGAATTTTGCTTCTAATGCAACAGTGGATGCCTCGCAATGCTCGCTTTACCATAACAGATTAATATGGTTCCACTCTTTGTACTGCTACGAGTAATGAATGCCACACAAGGATCCCTTAATCAGCTCCAACGTACAATCACTAACACCTGTTTCAACCATGACTAATTACTTCCACATGGCAGCCAAGGCAGCAAAAACCAAATAAATCTTCCCCTCTCCAGTATACGTCTCTATCTGGCTGAGGCACAAGACGCTACAAAGTCAATGCACTTGTTTGCCAGACTGATTCAGTACTAGCAACAGTCATGCAACTTTGAGGACTATATGCCTAAACAGACTGAAAACATCTCCCAGGACATCTAAGTTTGTTTCAAATGTTCTGATGTTCCTACTAAGCATTTTATTTTTCTAGCTTCTGATATCAACTCATAACTGTCCAAAAGTCTGGTCTAGCACATTAGTGTATTCAGTCAGTGTTTCGATCAGATTAACTGTTACTTTTGCTGTGTGCCTCCTTTGCAGACCACCAACACAAGTCTTTCTATCAGCGGCCTGCTTAGCTATAAGAAAATCAATGACCACATCGTCTGTTACCATGTAGGTGCACCCACAGAAGGGTTGTTCCTACTCCCTTGCCTGAGGACCACAGTAATTTTACCATAGTTGCTCTATGCTGCTATACCATGGTTGGTCCTACGCCATTCCTGAGTAAGTACTACACAGAATTCTAGCATTGCTTCACTGTGCTTCCGTTGGTTGGCCCTGTGCCACTTCCAGGCAGACCAATATAGCATACATCATTTCTCGGGGACCGCACTGATCCATCTCAATGGATGCTTCCTTCATGATACAGACTGCCAACAACTCCATCTATTTTCTCACACTCCACAATATTTCATGCTAACTGAGCACTGACACTGGACCATATACAATAGCTTCCACACAGGTCAACCTACAGCCATTAGCCATTTCAATCATGAATTCTGAAAGCGAGCTCAAGAACCGGATACAAATTGAGGGGTTTTGCAACCTAGCCCATGTTAGGACGCACGCTATAAATAAAACCATACTACCACACAGAGAAATAAATCAATTTACAGTCTTACACACATGACACTGTAAGAGAACATTCCAGTACCTTCCACAAATGTGATACAACACTTAACTAGTGCATTGATGGTGTAAGCTTAGAACTCCTCTAGCTAAATTTATGGTTTCTTATTGCTGCAGATCACAGTCCTAACCAACCAGTTTCTAAAACCCTGTCCCATTACACCTCTGTACAAGTGCTGAGTCAGTGCAAGTGAAAGTAGGGCTCATGGTAACATGTAGTAACACATACCCCCAATTAGGCAGATAAATTACCAAGAAAGAGAGGGATGGAACTGAAATGTGTTTATGAATGCCGTCTGAATGGTCACGTGTCTACAATAATGATTTTTTTTTATAGACGGGTGTTAATACCACCTTTGTTCATTAGTTAATCGATAAGCGAGAAATGGTGAAGTGGATCAGCGATGAAGGAGAGTGATACTGGTAAAATTGTTAGGAATTTGTTAATTTGGGTGGAGATTGCCTGTAATGTATGTAAGGCCAACGGAACAATGAGGGAGGGCCAGAACAAGTTACATATCTTCAATAATGCTCTTTCTGGTAGGTATTCTAACTGCCCCATTTGAATTTTCCCCGGGCACCAAAGTGGACCCTGAAAAAATGTCACACTGATTTCACTTTGCAACAAAGCCTTTGGTGCTCTTGGATATGGAGCATCAGAGACCGATTGAGGACAGTGAGACAGTGTGCAGACTTTAACATGGAAGGAATATGTTACTTACCCTTTAGACATCGGTTTGTGGCATGTAGTCCTGTAGATTCACATGATGTGCATTCTCTTACCATCTAGTGTTGGGTTCAAATGTGTACAACTTATTTTTGTCCAAAAGTCTTTTGAGTCATGAGGTATAGTGACTTCTCCAATAGGGAGTATTGTACATTAACCACAAATCCATAGTTCGTTTTCACGCTCAGCGGGTGTAGGATAGAGAGTACAGTGAAGCATAAAAATGTTCATGCAGTAAGAAAGGGAAAAGGAAATGAACAAATATGGTATTTGCAACAACTAAGGGTTCTCGGCAACGAGGGCGGTGCACCAGAATCTACAGCACTACATGCCACGAACAGATGTCTACAGGGTAAGTAACATATTCCGTTCTTGGAATGTGAAGCTGTAGATACACATGGTGTGCATAGAGTAGAAAGCAGTTTTCCATGAAAGGTTGTTGCTAGCTGGGGGAAGTTGCAGAGCATTGGAAAAGTGTACGCAAGACAGCTTGTCCAACCTGGGCCTGTTTTGCTAGACTGCCCACAAAATAGTGTTTAGAAAAAGTATGTGGTATGGACCAAGTAGCAGCTTTACAAATGTCCGCAATTGGAATGCTGCCCTAAAAGGCCATTGAAGCCTCTTTTTAGTGAGTAGAATATGGCCTGGGAGGTGGTAGGAGCAGTCTTTTGACTATGACATAGCAGGTCTTAACACACAATTTGCCAGCAAGCGAGTTCTTGCTTTGAAACAGCAGTCCCTCTCTGGGCTTTAGAAAACCACAAATACACGTTCTGTTTTCTGAAATGGTTGTGTCCTATCAATATAGTACATAAGGGCTCTTAATATCCAGTGTGTAAAGTGCCCACTCTGCTTCTGTCGCTGGATGTGAAAAGAAAACAGTCAGTTCTATGGTTTTGTTAAGATGAAAAGATAAGATACCACCTTGCGTAGGAACTTTGGATTAGTTCTAAGGACTACCCTGTCACAATGTACCTTGAAAAAAGGTTCTTCACAAGTTAACGCTTGACTCTCATAACGTCTAATGGAGGTAATAGTGACCAAGGAGGCCACCTTCCAGGACAGAAATTGTAACATGAGGGGGCAGAAAACACGTCCCCTTTAATCTTGTGAGGACTCTATTAACATTCCATGATGGGGCCGGAGGTATTCTGGGAGGAAAGCCTCTTTTTAGTCCTTCAATAAATGCTTTAATTGCAAGGATTCTGAAGAAACAGGGGTGTTCCATGTTTTGCAAGTATGCTGCTACTGCAGCCAACTGTAAGCAAAGCAAAGCATATATTAGTCCTGAGTGCTGCAAGTTAGACAGGTAGTAGACAATGTTCTGTAGTGAGGTTCTTGGGAAGGCAATAGTGGACAAATATTTTCTACTTTGCAGCATAACAGGCGTATGCTACAAAAAAAAAATATGGCCATGTCTGAACTGGGGTGGTGTGGAGTGCAAAAAACCCGATAGATTTCGGCCCAGATCTCTGTACTGGGGTGAATGTATGACATTGTTCTGCATCTGTCCATCAATAATTGTTTTTACATTTGTCACCCCGAGTGGGACGGGTATGCTCAGACGTGAGTCCCGTGCTCTCCACACCACTGGAGTCAAGCTATCCTGGCTGAAGACAGCTGATAGCCAGAAACCGGTCCTAGGATGCTTGATTCCGGTCCAAGGAAGACATGGCTTGGCAGTTCGGGCTGGACTGTTCCCATGAGGCACAGGGTCAAGGCTGATTTGCATATGTCCATGTCTGAACTGGGGTGATGTGGAGTGCAAAAAAACGAGTGATTTAGGCCCAGATCTCTGTACTGGGGTGAATGTATGACATTGTTCTGCATTCTGTCCATCAACTGTTGTTTTTGCAAAAAAATAGTGGTATGCAGACATGCCTCCCGCAGAATATCCATGCACTCAGGGGGCAAACGTAGGTACTCAAACTCTAGGAATTTAGGAGCCAAATTGCTAGGTTGAATGTTCTGGGAATGGCAATTAGAAAGCAAATGGCAGTGGTAAAAAAGCACGTCAGCACCTCCGCATTGTCTTCCAGAAAATATTATAGGTTTGTATGTATAGGCGTGCTCAATGTAAAACACTGTGGCACTCACTCAGTGTTCATCTGTATAGAAAAAATAGAGATTTTCTCCATACAATTAATGACAAAACATTGATTACAGAGCACAACCGCTAATTAGTTTATCAACCGACCTTGTTGTCAGTTAGTTTTAATAAACACAGCACCATGCAGTATATACAATGGAAAAAGCAACCATCCAAACAGAGAAAGCACAAACTAGATTGTCTTGATTGTATTGACGCGCAGTGTATAGCGGTGGTGTAGACAGCCAAAACGTGTTTCATCGTGTAGACTACTTCTTCAAGGCTTGACAATAATTTGGTACTGATGATAAGCTCCTTTTGTCCCTTAGGTTGTTCGGGAAAACAGTGGCAATGGCGATAGTCCGGATTTCTTCAGAACACTTTCAAGGGGTATAAATTACTATGTAGACGGCGAGTTGTGAATAATGCTAGAGTTCAATGTATCGAGTTTCCAAAGAACACACAAGCAAATACTCTTTTGAATAGTGCAAAATCAGAACGCTCGTTATAAATCGAGCTTCAGAGCAGCGTTTGTGCAACTAATAGTACAGCACCAATGGTTGCAGCTGTACAAGACCAAGGATGCAGTTACGCGTCACGCTACAAAGTCTCTGTTTGTGCGTTTATGTTGAATTCCAGATTGTCGAGTAAATCCAAAGTTCACTGTTTGTGAGCAAGCAATGTGTTTGATTGAACTCATCAGCCAATAGTCTAGGTAAGGAAAGACGTGGATGCTGCTCCTTCTTAAGTGAGAAGCAAACACAGCCAAACATTTCGAGAAAACCCTGGGTGCGGTGGTGCCTCCAAAGGGGAGACCTTTGAGCTGATAATGAGGACCACTTACCACGTCTTAAGTAACGTCGATGTCCTGGGTGGATTGGGATGTGAAAGTAGGCATTCTTCAAATCCAGGGCATTCATGAAGTCGCTTTTTTGAGGAGAGGAATGTAATCATGTGGGAATGATCTGATTTGATGTATCTGTTGAGAGACCGTAGGTCTAGGATGGGCCTAAAGGGCCATCCTTTTTGGGAATTAGGAAATACACTGAGTACACCCCCTGTACTTCTGTGGCGGTGGGGCATTGGCTCCCTGGCTCCCTTTGAAATAGGGATTTTACTTCCTTTTTCAGAAAATGCAGCTGTTGATGGGCGAGGGAGTGTGGTTATGGTGGTATAATTGGTGGTGGTGTAGTGAGTCCTACCTGTGTTCCACAATATCTAGGACCCACTGGTCTGAAGTGATGTTGCCCAACTGTGGTAGTAACCTCTGCAGTCCTCACCAGACAGGTATTGCATGGTCAGGGTGCAGGGCAAGGGAGTGACTGTTTGGCAAGGATGGCAGATTTAGCCACTCCTCCTCTGCCTCTGGTGTTATTCCCTCTTTAGGGCCCTCTAAAGTACCCCCTGGTAGTATGGGTGTGTTGTTGCTGTCTTTGATAAGAGGTGTGCGCCCCGGGGGAGGTGATCTTAGAACATACGCAAAACTCTGATGAAAATTAGTCAGAGGGAACGGAGATTGTAAAGTTACCATGGCTTTGGCAGGGTCTATAGGAGGCTGGCTCAGTATATAGGGTCCACCTATGGTGAGGCACTGAGTCCAGGTAACCCTTATTTATAGTGTTTTGGTCCCTGAAGGGCAGAGCTCTCAAGGGGTAGCTGTGGAGTGCAGCTAAGGCTTATTCGTAAGCTTTTCACACAAGAAAGAACCACACCAGGTGAGTATAGGAAATTGGTTAGTAGCATAGAAAAATACATAGGTCCCAACCGGTGGTGGTGGTGGGAGGGGCCAAACTATGTACTAAAGTAGTGGAATGCAAGGAAAGTACCTAAGTGGGACTAGTACCCAAGGATGGAGGACCCCAAGAGAAACACAACCCCCCAAGATGAGTAGCCAGGGACCCTAAGGCACCCAGGTGCAGAGTGTTTACACCGGGTCAAGCGTTCATAGGGCAACACAGGGTCAGTCAGGTTGGATTTTTACAGTCCTAGGACCCTTCCCAAAGGAACCACTTGGATCAAGGAAGGTTTGAGTGCCATCCGTGGATACCCCAGGAACCAGGATACCTACACCTGGTAGCCCGGATGCATAGGGATAAAGTAGGCGCCAATTGTGGTTCCAGGAAGATCAACAGCTACAGAACCTTGTGGACCAGGACATTGGTTCCAGGGGGGAAGAACCTCAAAGCAGAAAGGACAGAGTCCAAACCACCTGTAGCAGCACCAGAGCACAATACCAACCGTTGTTGGAGGTCCTTGCTGTAGCACAGTGAGGTTGAAGCAGCAGCTGTCGCCCACAGAGCTTCTCCAGGTGGCCACTTGATTCTGGCATGTTGAATCTTGGCCCCTGGGAGCATCAGACTGTCTAGGACAGCTGAGCAGTGTCCCTGACCCCCCCTTATAGGCAGGTTACCACAGAAGAGGTCCTTACCCTGATCAGGGTTACTTAAGGGCTCCCCAGAGGGTGGGTCCTTAGATTCATCCCGAAAACAACTTCAAGATCCGACTGCCTGTGGTCCGAAGACTGTGCAAAGACTCTTCTGCTGGTGGAGACTGGAACTCTGCTGTTCTTTGAGCCAGGACCAAAGGCAAGACTGATTCCTGCTGCATCTTCTTCCCTGTGATTCAAGTTCTGCAACTCCATGACCATGCATCCACCGGGTCAATAAGTAACCCATTTGCATCCAAGCTAGAAGGAATCTCCCTTGAAGTGAAGGAGTCACTTCCCTGCATCCACAAGCACCTCTACGACATTGACTAGTTTGCTGATTCTGTTGTCCCACGGAAAGCACCAGGCTCTGCAACATAGGTGGTGGTTTGTTGGTTCTCAAGAGGCCTGACCAGTCTTCACTGCTACTGTGGTGACTGTAAACCCTCTCCAGCCAATGTCAACCACCCTCCCTGTCCTTTGTGTGGTTTCGTGCCAGAGCGGGAGCCAAGGGCTCCTGAACAGGGCAAAACTTTTTTTATGCAAGGCAGGCACCAAATGTGCCTTCAATGCAGTGCAGTGGCGCTCAAAGGCACCCCCACCATACCAAACTCTAAATGAGAGGTGGTCACACCTCTCCTTTGCAGGAAATCCTTTGTTCAGCTTCAGCTGCTCGAGTTAAGTTCATCAGCAGTTTGGTCTGGCAGACAGATCTTGTAAGGCTACACAGGTAGCTATTGGGGGGTCCTCCAAGGATCCCCAAGTGCATGGCATCATGCAACTAACACTAAAATCAGTGTATTTGCATGATTCCAACATGTTTGACACCAAAGATTTGAGGTCCATATAGATTTTTGCAAATTAATCTTATTGTAGTACACCATACAATACTTCTTCAGTGAGTCTTTGGGTCATGTTGGCTCGCTCTTTCCTTCCCATGTAAACTTCTGTGACGAGGCCCTCTCAGCATTCATAGCCCATTGGGCTGAGAACAATCAGCTAAGGGACACAGTTGGGATGACTCTTTCTTTGATGCCACATAAAGCACAAAATGATAAATATTTGCGTTTTAGTTCCTGGGCATAAGAAAACAGTGCACCAGAATGGACTAAAAAGTCAATAGCATCCCTCATTAACTCTTAAGATTGTAAAGATGCTTTCAGCATACCATCTAACAAGTGGCAAGGATCTACTACAGGGAATCACTTCAGCTCGGGTATCAATTTTGGCAGGTCATCACACAACTTTTTTATATACGTAGCTGAATCACTGCAAATACAAACAATATTACTCCAATCTTTGTTGAACTTGGAAAGAACCTTTTTTGCAGAGCATTACAAGTGACACTGCGTTCCATGTTTTCCAAAAGTCTGGTGTCATGTTTTCACAACTGTCCCAGATGCTTGGTGATATATATACTTGTCACTATACCTTGCATTGAATGTTTAAAGCATAAGTTGTTGGCAATTCACCTACTATCAATACTTACCCACTAGAAACTATGGTCTGATGTATTAAGGGTTTTTACCCATTCTGTGGGTAAATGTGATGACACATATTAGGAAAGATGTTTATAAAACCAGCCATTTTACCTATCAGTGAAAGAATCAAATACAGCTAAAATATCAAATACGAGTTTGATATTTCCTGATTCCCTATGGTTTATCAAATAATTAAACTAGACCTAAAAAATGAAACTAAACCCTGCATCTTTAGACCAAAGGCCACAAAACTGAAAAAGTAAAAGGAAGAAGAAACAATATTTTAGTGGCATCCCTAAAGATCAAAACTCAAGCAGAAAAATGTTAGGCCGTCTTTCTTTCTGCTAGCTTGTATAACAAAGTTACATTGTATTGACCCCTTCAGGAAGAAAAAAATGACTATTTCACTCTCTTTTTCCTTTCTTTGAATGGCACTTACTTTGTGGTTGTCCAGGTGTTTTTTCAGTGTTTATATGTTTTCACCGGTGAGGGCTATATTTCTTTCAATGGGGTTCTATCAGTTATTATAGGTTTAAACCTAAAACCCCACAGCCTATACATGCTGCAGCCTATGGGAGACCCTTGGTGTACCAATGCCATGGGTATATCAGTACCATATATTAGGGACTTATAATGGTGCCCCAGTATGCCAATTGTGGGGTGAACAAAAGTACCATATAATTTGGAGGACACAGCACTGCCACTGGATCCCAGTCAACTACAAACACACTGACACCAGGCAAAAAAGTGGGGTATCTATGCCAGAAAGGTCCACCTTCTTACATAGTCTTTATACTTTTTTCCAGCATCTGATCAACCAGAGCTGAATAGATGCTCTCCATCAAATGGTAAATTGATCAGATGATCTTGAACGCTAGGTTAAAACCAGAGATTCTAAGCCAAGCGTGCCTCCTAATAAAGATACTTGAATCGAACCCTCTAAAGGCAGTGTCCTCTGCATCAAGGGCACACCTAATGGATGTAATTAGAGATGGACTTCCTTTCAAATACTATTTCCAGGGCACTTTGTTTGTACTGTTCTGGTAAGTGATGCATAAAGCCTCCCATCTCATCCCACTGGGCAAGATCATAATGTGCTAAGAACCCCACTGAATAGGCAATACGTCAATGTGTTGCTGATTGTGCTGCAACTCGCTTTCCTGCTATATAATATTTTTTACTTTCTTTATCTGGGGGTGGGGCATCCCAAGTGCCCTGTGCATTTGCTCTTTTGCGTGCAGCATGGACCACTAACAAGTCTGGCGGGAGCTGGCCAGTAATGTAAGGGGGATTTAAAGAGGAAGGCTTATATTTTTTGTCCACCCTTAGATTAATAATTGTAGGTTTTACAGGGTCTTTGAAAACTTCATGAGTCAGCTTGAGCATGCCTTTAGGTACTGGCAAGAATTGGGTAGACCGCTGAGTGAAAAAGTGTTTCTACCAAGATATCCTCCTCTTTCAGCACTGAATTAAGATCAACTTTATTAAAGTTACATGCCCTTTGAAAACCATCATATCAGGTGGTGTCATCAGGGGAAGAAGGCTTTGCCGGGTAGAAGTGTGGACTGTTGGGCCCTGGAGGTACTACCTCAATCCTCCGATGCATTATATTGTGGATCCTGGGTGTATGGATCATCCTGCAAATGTAAGGGGGAAGGCTAGTCTCTCCATAGTATGAGTGATAACACCTGTGTGGTGATGAGGGCTGTTGTGAAGGTTTTGGTGGAGGAGGGGGAAGGTGGTGATGGTTGTGGAGGAGGAATAGGAGGGTAAATCGCCTTCCGAGGTAGAGGGCTTGTACCCCTATAATGTCTCTTTTTGTGCTTAGGAGGCGATGGTGGCTTCATTGCCATCTCCTGTTGATGAAGGTTTGCTTTTGGAGTGCTCATTCTGTGTTGGACAAAAATATTTACAACAAGGGGTGGTGAGGGACAGAGTCTCTGAATTAAGCAGAAAGCTCTCACCCAGTCAAGAGATCAGGGCTAGATCCAACACCGTTTTTTAGCTCACTGCACCATCCCAGTTTCAGAACCTGGCTGTATGCAAATTAGTCTGTTCCTGTCCCAGTGCATGATGGGAACAGGGCAAACCAAACTACAAAAGCCAATTCTTACACTGGGAAGGAAACAAGCTCCCGGGGACCGGTTTCTGGCATTACAGCCGTCTTCGGCCCGGTTTGCTTGAATCCTGATGGTGCAATGAGCTCATTTGCATATAGCCAGGTTCTGAGCTGGGATGGGGCAGTGAGATAAATAACGGTGATGGATCAAGCCCTGATCTTTGGACTGGGTAAGAGTGGTCTGTTTAACTCAGACACTCTGTTCATCACCACCCCCTATTTGTAAATCGTTTTTGGCCACTATAGGTGTGGCAGGGTATACTCAGACATGAGTCCCTTTCTCACTGCTCCATCAGGATTCAAGCAAGCCGGGCCGAAGAAGGCTGAAATGCCAGAAACCGGTCCCCAGTAGCTTGTCTCCTTTCTGGTGAAGAATTGGCTTGGTAGTTTAGTCTGCCCTGTTCCCATGATGCACTGGGCCAGGGACAGACTGATTTGCATATAGCCAGGTTCTGAGCTGGGATGGGGCAGTGAGATAAATAACGGTGATGGATCAAGCCCTGATCTTTGGACTGGGTAAGAGTGGTCTGTTTAACTCAGACACTCTGTTCATCACCACCCCCTTTTTGTAAATCGTTTTTGGCCACTATAGGTGTGGCAGGGTATACTCAGACATGAGTCCCTTTCTTACTGCTCCATCAGGATTCAAGCAAGCTGGGCCGAAGAAGGCTGAAATGCCAGAAACCGGTCCCCGGTAGCTTGTCTCCTTTCTGGTGAAGAATTGGCTTGGTAGTTTAGTCTGCCCTGTTCCCATGATGCACTGGGCCAGGGACAGACTGATTTGCATATAGCCAGGTTCTGAGCTGGGATGGGGCAGTGAGATAAATAACGGTGATGGATCAAGCCCTGATCTTTGGACTGGGTAAGAGTGGTCTGTTTAACTCAGACACTCTGTTCATCACCACCCCCTTTTTGTAAATCATTCTGTGTTGGAGCAGGCCCAAGATGTCAACTCCGAAACTTTGGATTAGTACCGGCCGGCTCAACTGGGAATGAGGGCTCAAAGCCCAACCCTCGGAGGGGCAGAGAGTGAGTTGTTCGTATGTTGTCTTCACTTGTGGATGCCATATAGTTGTGTTTAAGCCAGCCGTGAAGCTCTTCCGACTCAGATAACTACACTGGCTCCAGGCTGAACACATTTTACCTGCCTGGCTTGGAATTCCTTAACTTCTGACTGTTCGAGGTCTTCAGCGAAGATATTAGTGAGCTCCTCTTCCTTTTATTGCTCTACTGTACGTTGTGCGATTCCTGATGGTCTTCTTGGACCTGGAAGCCTCACTGTGGTCTGAGGAAAGGTACAGATTGCAGATCTATTGCTGGTCTGTCTAGGAGTACTTGGAGTGGCACTGTGGACAGTATTGAAAAAGTATCTTTCTATTAATTTGTGCCAATTTTTGAAGGGGATTGATGCTGAAGAAAGGCTCAGCTGGGCCAGAGATCACCCTCAACACACAATGGTCGACTGCGTCATCGTTAAATAAATGAATGCGGAGAATGTTTGATGAACTATCGGAAATTGAGAAACTCAGAAGGCCCCGACCGAGTCAACCATGCAGCATCAGCTCAGAAACCCGGCAATCAGGTCCGAACCTGATGGCAGAAGAAAACAATTGAACTATGGAGTGTATGTTCATGTGCAATGCTCCCTAAGGAAGGAGTCACTATACCTCGCAACTCAAAAGACTTCTTCAAACAAAAACAAGTTGTACACATCCAAGACCAACACTAGAAGGCAGGAGTATGCACAGTATGTGCACGTACAGCTGCACATGTCAGAAACCTTTATTAACAGTTAAAAGTCCAATCCACAGAACAGGAAAAGGGGTGGGCAGTGAAAAACAAGTTACTTACCTTTGGTGACGCCTTATCTGGTAGAGATAATCTAGCTGCAGATTCCTCATCTCTGAATCCCCCAAGCATCAGACTGGATCCAAAAGATTTTTCTTCTAGCAATACCCTTGCATGCCTTTACGTCACCTTTATAGGCCCCACCTTGGCACGCTGTCAGTTACTTTTTCAAGACTTTCCACAGCAGGAACGTGGAGCTGTTTAGTGTACTGACATTTTTGGGCCCTGAAAGAGAACAGCTCTGACTCTAGAAACTTGTACGCGGAGAGGATGGGTGGGTTGGTAAGGAATCTGCGTCCTGATTATGTTTCTACCAGATAAGGCATTACCAATGGTAAGTAACTTGTTTATTTGATTGAGACTGCTAGCCGCAGATTCCTTACCTATGAATAGATACCCAAGCAATATCATCTCCGGAGGAGGGAATGCCGACAAATTTCAAACTAGAAAGTCCTGCAGGACTGAAAGGCTAAAATGGCCGTCCTTGCGGACCAGTCTGTCCAGGCAGTAATACTTCAATCAATCAATCAATCAATCATATCATTTGTAAAGCGCACTACTCACCCGTGAGGGTCTCAAGGCGCTGGGGTGGGGAATGCTGCTACTGCTCGAAAAGCCAGGTCTTGAGGAGTTTTCTGAAGGTCAGTAGGTCTTGGGTCTGCCGTAGGTGGGTGGGAAGGGTGTTCCAGGTCTTTGCGGCGAGGTGGGAGATCGATCTGCCGCCTGAGGTCGCTCTTCGGAAGCGAGGGAACTAGGGCGAGGTCGGCGGAGCGGAGCTGGCGGGTGGGGGTGTAGAAGCGGAGTCATCTGTTGAGGTACGTTGGTCCGGTGTTGTGGAGTGCCTTGTGTGCGTGGGTGAGGAGCTTGAAGGTTATCCTCTTGTTGACCGGGAGCCAGTTCAGGTCTCTCAGGTGGGGTGTGATGTGGCTGCGGCGAGGGATGTTGAGGATCAGGCGTGCAGAGGCGTTCTGGATGCGTTGGAGCCGTCTCATGAGTTTGGGCGAGGCTCCTGCGTAGAGGGCGTTTCCATAGTCCAACCTACTGCCGACAAGGGCCTGGGTGACTGTTCTTCTCGTTTCAGTGGGGATCCACTTGTAGATCCTATGGAGCATGCGGAGGGTGTTGAAGCAGGAGGAGGAGACGGCGTGACCTGATTAGTCATGGAGAGGGTGGAGTCGAGGATGACCCCTAGGTTGCATGCGTGGTCGGTGGGTGTTGGAGCGGGTCCCAATGCGGTCGGCCACCAGAAGTCGCCCCAGGCCGAAGGGTTGGATCCGAGTATGACCTCTGTCTTGTCCGAGTTCAGCTTCAGTCGGCTGTTCCTCATCCATTCAGCAACGGCCTTCATTCCTTCATGAAGGTTGGTTTTGGCGGTGTGGGGGTCCTTGGTGAGGGAGAGTATAAGCTGGGTGTCATTGGCGTAGGAGTGGATGTTGAGGTCATGCCGATGGGCGACGTGGGCGAGCGGTGTCATGTAGATGTTAAACAGAGTTGGGCTGAGGGATGAGCCCTGGGGTACGCCGCAGATCTCGGTGGCTTTGGAATGGAAGGGGGGGAAGGCGGACGCTCTGTGTTCTGCCGGAGAGGAAGGAGGTGGTCCAGTCCAGGGCCTTCACTTGGATCCCAGCGTTGTGGAGGCGTGTTCGTGGTGTGTGGTGACAGACCGCGTCGAAGGCGGCTGACAGGTCCAGGAGGATGAGGGCCGTTGTTTCTCCGCTGTCAAGAAGGACTTGATGTCATTGGTGGCGGCGATGAGGGCAGTCTCGGTGCTGTGGTTGCTGCGGAAACCATACTGGGAAGGGTCCAGGATGTTGTTCTCCTCAAGGTAGCCGGTCAGTTGTTCGTTGACTGTCTTCTCTATGACCTTCGCCGGGAACGGGAGCAGGGAGATGGGCCGGAAGTTTTTGAGGTCCTTGGGGTCCACCTTGGGTTTCTTGAGTAAGGCGTTGATCTCGGCGTGCTTCCAGCTCTCCGGGAAGGTTGCTGTCTCGAAGGAGGTGTTGATGACTTTCCGGAGATGGGGTGCGATGGATGTGCTGGCTTTGTTGAAGATGTGGTGTGGGCATGGATCTGACGGAGATCCGGAGTGGATGGTGTTCATGATTTTTATGGTGTCATCGTCGTTTATGTTGGTCCAGTAGAGCAGGCGGTTGGTGCAGATGGTGGTCGTGGGGGGGTCTCAGTGGTTGTCGGGGCAGCCGTGGCGTTGAAACTGTCGTGGATGTCTGATCTTGCGGTGGAAGAAGGTAGCCAGCAAGTCGCACAGGTCTTGCGAGGGTGGGACGTCGTTGGTGTTGGAGAGTTCCTTCACTATGTTGAAGAGATCTTTGCTGTTGTGCCCGTTGTTGTCTAGGCGGTCTTTGAAGGAGGCCCTTTGATGAGGTGATGGTGTCTGCGGGTGGCATTCTTGTGGGCGGCGTGGCTGTCCGGTGTTCGTTCACAGAGCCAGATCTTCTCCAGCTTTCGGCAGGTTTGCTTGGAGGCCCGGAGGTCTTCAGTGAACCAGCTGGCTTTCTTGTTGGTATGATTGTTGGAGGGTTTCTTGATCGGGCGAGGGTGTTGGCGCAGTCATTGATCCACTGTCTGAGGTTGCGGGCGGTGGTGTCTGGGTCAGTATGGTCGGCGGGTGGGCTCTGGGCGAGGGTGGTGGTTAGCTGGTCTTCGGTGACTTTGCTCCAGCAGCGGTGAGGCATCTGTTGGGTGCGGTGGTGCGTGGTGGGTTTCTTGAAGGTGAAGTGGATGCAGCGGTGGTCGGTCCAGTGGAGTTCGGTGGTATGGTTGAAGGAGACGTGGGGGCTTGCGGAGAAGATGGGGTCAAGCATGTGACCGGCGGAGTGGGTGGGTGTTGTGACGAGTTGTCTGAGTCCGAGGTTGGCTAGGTTGTCGATCAGGGTGGTGGAGTTGGTGTCGTCATTGTTCTCGAGGTGGAAGTTCAGGGCTCCAAGGAGGATGTAGTCCGTGGAGGCGAGGGCGTGTGTGCTGACGAAGTCGGCGATTGAGTCACTGAACTGTGGTCGGGGTCCGAGCGGTCTGTAGATGAGGGTTCCTCTGAGGGTGGTGTTGGGGTCGGTGTGGATCTGGCAGTGCAGGTGTTCGGCGGTGCTGAGGGTGTCGTCGGTGTTGGTCGAGACTCAGAGTGTTCCTGTGGACGATGGCGATTCCTCCTCCAGCTCTGTTGGTGCGGTCCTTGCGGGTGATCTTGTAGCCTTCCGGGACGGCTATGGCTATGTCGGGTGCCGAGGCGGGGTTCAGCCAGGTCTCCGCCAGGAAGGCGACGTCTGGTGAGGTTAAGTCGAGTAGGTCCCAGAGTTCAACAGCATGTTTCGGGCGGAGCGGGTGTTGAGAAGGATGCATCTGAGGTGGTTGGGTTCTTTCCTGGTCGGCAGCGTGGTGGGCGGATGCTTGTGAAGCTGCAGTTCCGGCAGGTGAAAGCTCCGTGGGTGCGCTTCGGGCGGCCAGGAAGCAGGTGTGTGATCGTCCGGTGTTGAGTGCGTGGAGGGTTCTGGCATCATAGTGGTGTCGGGCGTCGTGGCGTTCGTGGTGTCCAGGGATCCTGGCGCTGGGAGCGGTCCAGGCACGGACGGGCACAGACGGGTTTGCCTTAGGTGCGCTAGCGGCGTGCCAGCGGCGCGCCCGCTGAGCGTGGCTTCCATATGAGGGGATGTGGGAGGGAGGAGCAGTAGGGAGGCGGCGAATGGGATTGCAGGTGGGAGGAGCCACAGGGACGCAGCAGTGGGAAAAATGGGCGGGCCGCAGGAGAACTGGGCACAGGAAGGAAAACAAGTTTAGGCAAGAAAACAAGAACAGGCACAGAGGAATAAAAACAAGTCTGGGCAAGAAAGCAAGTTAGGCACAGGGGAATAAAACCAAGTATGGGCAAGAAAGCAAGTACGGGAACAGGGGAATAAAAACAAGTCTGGGCAAGAAAGCAAGTACAGGCACAGGGGAATAAAAACAAGTCTGGGCAAGAAAGCAAGTACAGGCACAGGGGAATAAAACAAGTATGGGCAAGAAAGAAAGTTAGGCACAAGGGAAAAATACAGGATTAGGCAAACAAAAATGCAGGCAGAGCCGTGCAGCAGTGTGGGGAGCGACCTGCCTGCGAGCAGGGTCATAGGTCGCTCCTTTCACCGCTGCGCGGCTTCCATATGAGGGGATATGGGAGGGAGGAGCAAGCTGGGAGACGGGAGCGGGCGGCGAATGGGATTGCAGGCGGGCGGGGCCACCGGGACGCAGCGGCGTGAAACATGGGCAGGGCCACGGGAGAACTGGGCACAGGAAGGAAAAACAAGTCTGGGCAAGAAAGCAAGTACAGGCACAGGGGGATAAAAACAAGTCTGGGCAAGAAAGCAAGTACAGGCACAGGGGAATAAAACAAGTCTGGGCCAGAAAGAAAGTTAGGCACAGGGGAAAAATACAAGATTAGGCAAAAACAATGCAGGCAGAGCCGTGCAGCAGCGTGGGGAGCAACCTGCCTGCGAGCAGGGTCATAGGTCGTTGGTAAACATGTGCAAGGATGCCCATGTTGCTGCATGACAGATGTTCAAGACTGGTATTCCACATGCAAGCGCTGTGGTAGCAGCATTAGCTCTGGTGGAATGAGCCCTTAAGCCTTCAGGAGGCAGCTTCTTTTGCAGAGCGTAGCAAATCTTGATGCAGAAAACAACCCATTGTGAAATGGACCATTTCTGCCCCGCCTAACCTTTCTAATCCCCAACATACCCCATGAAGATTTGATCATCCACCAGACTCCCTAGCGTGATCAAGGTAGAACGACAACACTGTTTTTGGGTCCAGACGGTGGAGTCGTTAGAGGGATATGGAGGAGCGTAAAAAGTGGGTAAGGCGACATATTGTTCCACATGAATAGGTGTTACCACTTTTGGAAGGAAAGAGTCCCTTGTGCAAAGCACCAATTTGTCAGGAAATATAGTCCAGAATGGAGGCTTGGATGATAAAGCCTTTAGCTCACACTCACTCCAGGCATCATACTGAGCCATAATGAAAGGGGAAGGTGGAAACATATGTACAAGGCCTTTCAAAAATCTAGAAGGAATGTGAGACTTCAATTAAGAGGGTTGGTCTGACAGCCCCAGGAAGACAGACAAAGCATGGTGCCCAGAGCAGAAACCTGCTGGCAAGGGTCCAAATAAAAAGCAAAACATCAGAAAGGGAAGCAGAAAGTTGGTCAGTAGACTTTTCTGTACAATATATTACAAAAGTCTTCAGGCGAATACCGTCTTGGTGGAGGGATGTATGGCTGCCACAACAACATTGCAGACTTTGGGAGGAAGGTCGAAAGCTATTTATGGCCGTCGCTCAATCTCCAAGCTGGAAGGCGCAGATTTGACAGGTTTGGACAGAGAACCCACCCCTGCTGCTGCAACAGAAGATACTTCGGAAGGGGCAGCGTGATCAGAGGATCAATGCTCATTTGGAGGAGCTCGGGATACCAGACTCTCCATGCCCAGTCTGGAACCACAAGGATGACTTGGGCCCGGTTGTTTCTGATCTTCTTGAGGATTCTTGGCAGCAGTGATATGGGCGGAAAAGCATACAGGAGGCCTGAGCTCCACTTGAGATGAAAAGCGCCTCCGAGTTAGTCTCACTTTTGAAACTCCAGCGGCAGAACTGCTGACGTTGCATGTTCTCTGAGCTGGCACACATATCTAACCAAGGCTCTCCCCACTGCTGAAAGAGACCTCGCGCCACCTCCGGATGGAGATGCCATCCGTGTTCTGCTAGGCATCTTCAGCCGAGTTTGCAGCCATGTCATTTAGAGAGACCGCCACGTGTGTTGAACCACCAGGGATAAGCCCTGTTGTCTGAGTCTTGTCGAGAGGAGCAGAGCCTCTTGACAGACACCTCACTTGTTGCAGTACCACATGGTGGTGTTGTCTATGAACACCTATACTAGACTTCTCTTGATGGAGGGTAGGAAGGCTTTCAATGCAAGCCAGATCCCTCAGAGCGCCAGAGGGTTGATGCGGAGGCCAGATCCCACAGGCGGCCTCTGGTCTCCACCTCTCCCAGATGGCCGCCCGATCCCAGGAGTCACGCATCTATCACTACTGTTGGATCTGGTTGGGGAAGGGAGAGGGGTCTGCCACTAACCCAATTGCGGTTTGTTAACCACCACAGCAGATCTTCAGCAGTTCTCTCAGAGATCTGGACCATGTAGGAGAGATGTCTCTGAAGCTTTGCCCACTGGAACTTCAGGTCCCACTGCAGAGCCTGCATATGCCAGCTGGCATGTGTCACAAGTAGGATGCAGAAGGCTATGAAGCTCAACAGGATCAGTCAGTCTCATGAAATACAATATAGAGGCTGAAACATTGGTATCATAGCCTGAATATCCTGTATTTGTTGCTCTAGAGGAAGGGCCCAAAACTGCACATGTCCATATCAGGCCTAAAGAAATGGAGTGTCTGAAAGGTAGTCAGGTGTGACTTCAGCACATTGGGAGAGAACCCCAGCGAATGCAGTAGGTTCGCCGTTGCCTAGAGGTGGGAGACCGCACCCGGGGGTGATCCAGCCTTCAATAGCCAGTAGTCAAGATAGGGGAAGACTAGCACTCTAGACCTCCGCAGATGAGCTGCAACCACTGCCATCAACTTGGTTAACACTAAATCGGTGCTGGTAAAGGAAAATGCTCATGGCCCACCGTGAACCGGAGAGAACATCTGTGGGTAGGCAGGACGGAAAAATGGGAATATGCAACCTGCAAGTCCACCGCTACCATACAGTTTCCTGGTTTCAAGAGGGAAAAGTGGCTGGGCATGTAGAGACAAAAGGAGTAAAAGGTGGATTGGCGTTATTGAGGGGCCATAGACAGGCCCAAGGCCCTGGCCGTAGCCCTGCTGTTCTTATAGAGCTCCAGTGTGGAATCCACCTGGTCTTCGAAGAGACAGGAGCCATCAAATAATATGTCTATAAGCGATGCTTGGTCATTCCCTGAATAGCCAGTTATCCTCAACCCAACGTGTCGCCTCAAGGCCACTGTCCACTCAACAGCTCTACCCAGCTAATCGGTTGTGTCCAGGGGAGCACCTGCGCAACAGAGTCCCATAGAGCACGGGAGTAGCGGCCCAAAAGGTACACTGTGTTCACGGTAGACAGTGCCAAGCTGGTGGAATAAAACATCTTCCCTAAGGTATCCTACATCTTGGATTCACACTCCATGGGAGGTGTAGGGAATGCACCAGGATTTACAGGGCAACTCAGACTTGAACCACCAAGCTCTCGGTAGGGTGATAAAATTGGGGCCCCCTGGGGTAGGACAATGGCAGTGTGCAATTGTCCTGTTCACAGGAGCCCCTGAGCTGGTTAGACCAAGTCCCTAGTGGGACTTTTTTGAAAGAATCAGCAGTTCAGAAGGGGTCACTCCTGATTCAAGCACTTCTGTCAAGACATTAGTCCTGACTGCCACTGAGGATAGGCTAAGAGCCATGACCTCAGCCGCCCTCCATAACGCCATGGCAAAAGACACTCCCTCCTCCATAGCCTTGTTAGGTAGAGATAGTCCAGCTCACTGGCTTCTGCCAAATCCTCACACCAGTTCATATTATGGTCATGAGGCTGGTATTCTTCATGGTCCAAGGTCCCCTCCCAAAGTCCTAGCACATATGACTAGAGCTCAGCATCAAGCCTGGAATGCAAGACTCCAGTCTGCGTCCGACGACGCCCCTCCGGCACCATGTCAGGGTTGACAATGGGGGCAACGCTGACTGGGGGTGCCAGGAGAATTGTCATCAGGACCAGCGTCTGGGAAGGTCAAGGTAAAATTATCAGCACCGGTCCGGATCCATCTGCAGATCCATGGGGCCAGACTGGCCCAGGAGCAGGTGTCGGTAAACCAATAGGGGCCTCTCTCAACCATGCGGGGCCCGAAGGCAAACAGGCGGGCTTCTCAAATATGAGGAGCATGGTCTCAAAACTCAGTTGAGTGGGGATCCCTCCAGCTCCTTGAAACTCAGGGAAGCACAGAGCCGACCAACGCGCTGGCTCAACTGCGGAGCCAGGCCTCAAATGACTACGCTCCCTCATCTAGTGAGAAGACTTCGATGGATGGGATGAAGTGGAAGACCTCTCGACTGGGATCTAAATCATCACAGTGTCGCACGTCGAGCAGCCAGGAGCTTGAGAGGCCCCTGCCTCAGAGGCTTCCGGTGCATGGTGCGGCAATCAGCGAAGAACTTCAGCTCAAGGAACAATGGCAAACAAGACTACCGTAAGGCCAATTTCTCACATCGGATAAGTTTGGGTTCCATTATTATATTTAATAAGTGCTTGATCGGGATCAGATAAAGTCATGTTTGCTAACTGAGAAATCGTAATTTAAAATCCTCTTTAATGGTAAGGTTGCATTTTAAGTCCCAACTTTGAAAATGGCACTTTAAAAAGTTGGCTTTTCCTTGCCCTATTGGTGCCTGCAGCATGTTCCCGGGTCATATGACTAGGTTCGAGTGTCAGTTGGCCTTTGTATATTCATGGAGCTGCTTGATAAAGAACAAGACGACATGACATTGCTTAAAATTGTACCGCCTTAAAAGTGGTATAATATATTTGGCTGGAACAGGGGTGGGAGCACACCGCTTAACCTCCCAGCAAGGTTCGCCCCTGGCATTGTGGTAAATGCAGTTTCAGTTACTTGCTATCTTCAAGAGTTTGAGTGTTTCACCACAGTTGGCGCAGATAGTGCTGATCTCTAGACATGTGTTTCTGGTTCTTTAACCGTCATCAGTAGAGATTACAGTCTTTCGAATTTGGGGTTTGCCCACTAGGCTGCCAACATCTTTCTCAGGTCAGGTACCTCTCACAGGCATGCGGGTGCTTCATCCACAAGCTCGTCAGCTCAATGACTCAAGGGAGAACTATTAAACAGGAACATGGGTGGGAGCACATGTACTCCCGTGAGTCATTGAGCTGACGAGCTCGTGGATGAAGCACCTGCGCGCCAGTGAGAGGTACCGGACCGGATATAATGTTTGGCAGCCTACTCAGCAAACCCCAAAATACAAGACTGTATTCTCTACTGATGACGGTTAATAAACCAGAAACACTGGTCTAGAGCTCAGCACGATCTGCGCCAACCTTGGCGAAATACTAAAAAATATCGGAGCGAGCTACAAGAGACTGCATTTACCAGAATGCCAGGGGCGAACCTTGCCTGAGAGGCCGGCGGTGTGCTCCCACATCCTGTTGTCTATTTAAAGTACTCCTGTGAGTCATTAAGCTGACGAGCTCGTGGATGAAGCTCCTGCGCGCCAGTGAAAGGTACCGGGCCTGGTATAATGTTTGGCAGCCTACTCAGCAAACCCCAAAATACAAGACTGTATTCTCTACTGATGACAGTTAATAAACCAGAAACAAGTGTCTAGAGATCAACACTATCTGCGCCAACCTTGGCGAAATACTCAAAAATATTGGCGCGAGCTACAAGAGACTGCATTTACCAGAATGCCTTAGAGGTCAGTGGTGTGCTCTCACATCCTGTTGTCTAATATATTTGGCTCTCTGTTCCTTATAAAAACGACAAAAGAAAAGGAGGTGAAGGTCAGACTAGACGCACAGGTTACAGTACAAGCAAGTAGTCAGGTCTCTAAGATCATACTTTTTCAAAGGGAAGCCCAACATCAGAGGAATTTGGTTTAGGCGGGACCTTAAAAGGATGAACCTATGGAGCAGGTTCCTTACCGCATCCAAATACGAGTAGCCACCCTCTTTTAGATTTGGAATCAAGAAATATAATTTTACAGTTTTTACCTTCTGGGATTCCTTCCTTTGATAGGCTAGTTTTGCTAAGAATAATGCCTTTGCCTCTTTTTTGGGAACCTGGAGCAAGAGCTGGGATATACAGACAATTCGGGGACTTGTATCGAATAGAGGGTCAGGTTAACATACTCTAGACAGGGGATTTTGTGTGCCTTATCCAATGAAAAGACAGTTTTGTATGATAGTCTGATTACGGTCCACTGAATCCCTGCTCCATATTGAGTGCCAGAGCATGATCAGGGCTACTCTCACTATGTCAGACACATAGGGCAGATCCTGCTCTAAGTGAGTGACATAGTTTGAGAATGAGCGAGGGAGCAAGGCGATCTTCTTGAAGAACCCATTCTCTATCTTCTGTAGGAAGTTGGTTGTTACTGTGCCCCAGATCTCTGTCCCGTATCTTGTCGAGATTGTCTGGCCAATGTAAATCTTTTTTATTGTTGAGCCCAATTTCTTATTAAAACTGGAAACTGTATGCCAGAGTGCGCTCCATTGTTTGTGCCCGGCTACCCACCATGTGTGACCAGGTTTGTTTAGTATCGGAAACAACTCCTAGATATGAAAATGTCTCCAGAACGGCCAGTTTGTGAGTTCCAATATGAAACAATGGAATGTTCTTAGGGAGAGGTAGTCCTGAAACAAAGATAAAGGTTTTTGACTAGTTTATTTTAGGATCCATGGATGACATTAAACTCATGTAGGTGTCAATTAGACGTTGAAGTGGTACGCCTGTCCTTGCTATCAGGAAGGTGTCATCAGCATTGGCCAGGATTGGTAATGCACTTGAGAGAAAAGATGGAACATCAGGCGCACACCTTTTCAGGGCGGCTTCCACCCCATTTGTATAGAGTGAAGAATCAAGACAGCTAGGTCACCCAGAACAGGCCTATGGAATCTAGCAATCTGTTGACTTACTGGGAGCACTGATCATACGTTTCGACCACGCCACAGTCCGTTTCTCAGGGACTAATTGAAAAGTACCAAAGGCTCTAAAGTTGAAGAGCCACTTTGCAAAGTTTCTTTAAGCAGGATGGCAACTGCAGTACGAAAACCTCTGCTGCCCTATGCACTGCTACAGTAAAGGAGGAACTTTCTTGGAAGAAGGACCCAATGGAGAGCTCATGTCAGTCTTTGAGGAGTTAGAAACCATTATAATTTTAGAGATCTAAATACGATCAACCATTAGTATAGTGAAGGGGCAGCAAATGATATGCCTCCTCATCATCAAGGACAACATTATGAAGGTGCAGTATGGAGTCTGAGCCCTATAAGGCCTCACGGAATTGATTATATTGGCACTCCCGGAGAGTTGTCTAACACCACTGGCTGAGCCTTGCTAATCCTGTAAAATAACATTGGTCGAGATCTACCCGAACTTTGCTTTGACTCTGATCGGTGTCCAAGTCAGATCCCAAATCGATACTTCTCGGGACAGGGTTAGTGCTGGACAGCCAGCATGTTCCTCAGCATAAAAGTAGATTTGATGCAGACAGGGAAGTGGGCAGAGGGCTAATTGGGTCAGGAAAGACCCCCATCAACAGAATCCAATTGTGTGTGTGTGTGGAGGGGGGGGGGGGGGTTGAGTCTCTGATGACGCTAAACCTCCTGTGATTCTGGGCAAATCAAGTAATCTAACAAAAATGAATGTGTGTCCTCATGTAATGTAACTGGTGCTATATAAAGCGCTCTGATACCCGATTCGGGTCAAGTTTGCGCTATATAAAACTCTGCAAAAAAAAGAATTATACTCTTACAAAGGAGAGGGAGCTTTTGGGGGGAGGGCAGAATCGCCTGGAAAGGCTGCAGAAAAGTCTTCATGAGGGTCTCTACCTGCTGTGGAATTTAAGACTGCCTAGGAAATTAGTAGTGCATCAGGTTCAGCTATTAAATGGGGTCAGAGTTGAACAATGGGTGTGGAGTCAGGCCTTTTGAGATATGACTGCACAATCTCTGCCAGGAGTGGGTTAACACCAAGAGCACTCCTATCTGGATGCTGTATGTGTGTAGAGATTTGGAATTCAATAGAGGAGGAATCTGCAATTTGAAATGTGCACCAGAAATACTAGTTTCGCAACCTAAAATTCAGGCACTTCCCCTGGCTCGCCTTTGTAGAATGTGAAAATTCACATACTGTGGATGCAGAGAAAGCAACCAATTCGGATACTGATGTGCCTAATTAATTCACTGAATGGACATCATCCACAATCTGATTAATTTGGACCTTGTTTAGAAAAATGTAGGTGGAGACCTGGTTGAACTTCTCAATCTTTCTTTGGGACTAAAAATACCTGGAGCAACAACATTTCCCAATCTTCAACGCTTTATCAAATATTCTCTCGCATCAGGATGTTTGAGCTGGGAATAGAGGCGTTCTCCGGAATAGAATCAAGTACTACAGACAATTTGGGGGGGGGCGCTAGAGGTCGCACAGCAAGATGGCCGCACTCATGTGAGGATCTGCCAGACCAAGCAAAAATCCTCTTATTATTCGACACATCCTGCCTTTGCCACTCGATGAGTTGATGTCCACGCGTGCCTAATAACATGCGGCACTGATTGAGGCTGTTTCCTGACACGGGACCCCCTTTCGAGGCGTGTGCTGGTGCGTGGTTCTCCTGCCGGGATCTGTGCCTCGTGGTGCCCGGGGCCGCTCTGCTGCTGCTAACTCGGATGGAGCCTGGCGGATGTGGGGCGACCCGACAGCGAGAGACGTATTGGCCGAGTGAAGAGGAGGCACAGGGGATCGTACTGAACTGGAGCCGGTGAAGACCACGGAGCCGTGTGACGGCTCGGTGACCTGCGGCTGCATTGACTGGTCGGGCCGGGGCTGGCGCCCACCTGTGCTGGTGGCGGTGAGTGGGGTAGCGGCCTAGGAGAGGTCAGGGCTGCGGAGGCGGCGCTAGGCCGAACTGGGCTGCTCCGCGTGATATGCTGCCGGCGGGGGTGGGGTGCGGACTGGCGCGATCGTTTGGGTGCGGCAGGGAAGCGGTGGCCCCCGTGGAGCCTGGGGCGTTTGAAACAAGCTAAATACCGGAGCCGTCGAGGGGCTCAATATCTGTCCATTGCCCGAGGAGGGGAGTCCGGTGGAGGGCCTGGAGCCTAGCCCTGCTTGTTGTTGCTAGCTGGTGGCAGTGCTCGTGAGGTGATTGAAGATTTGCTGCAATAGGGAACTGGATCTGCTTGCACCCTTTGGTTCCTGATACCATTATCAGTTACTGCACGTGGTGTTCACTGCTTACTGTTGGGCATTACATTGCACTTTTGTCTCGACCGTCGCTGAGGTGCCTGGACGAAGTTGCATTTGCTATACTAGACCGGCGGCAGCATGGGCAGTCCAGAGAGGAATCAACCCAAAATAAACTTGGAAACACGAAAAACTGCGATGTCATCTACACAGGCTCCCTCGGACGCCGAGCAGACCGGGGCATCGGGGGGGACGCCGAATTTAGAGACCACGCTCATGGCTATGCAGAAAACATTGCAATCCATCGAGGGCACCATGGAGGCCGTTAATCACAGACTTGATCACATGGCCACGCAGTTTGACAGGCAGAATGAGAGGATGGGTGAAGAGGAGCAGAGGGTTTCAGCCACGGAGGATGGTCTAGCCACGGTAACTAATAAAGTCTTCAATATGGAGCGGGTATTGGCGGTCATTCAAGCTAAAAATAAGGAATTGGAAGGGCGGTCCCGACGCAATAACATCCGCGGTACGGGGCTGCAGGAATCCACGAATGTTGGCAAAATGGAAGACTTTATGGAACGATTATTTGTTGAAATATTTGGGACTGAGCAACTTTCTCGAGTATTTATAGTTGAACGTGCACATCGCTCCTTAGCGAAACGACCAATGCCTGGTGCGCCACCTCGCCCCATCATTGCTCGCATACTCAATTATAAAGACAGGGACGTGCTTCTACGCTTGGCACGAGAGAAGGGCACCATAGAGTATCAAGGCAGCAAATTGGAGTTTTTCCCCGATTTCACGATGGCAGTGCAAACAGCGTGGAAGGAATTCAATGGGGTGAAGCAACTTCTTCGAGCGGAAGGCATACCATATGCCATGCTGTACCCAGCTCGTTTGCGGATTGAAGCACCGTCGAATAATAAAATTTTCACGTCTCCGAAAGCGGCCATGGATTATGCTAAAAAGCAGAAGAAACGAAAGCGAGACTCCACTATGGCGCAGGAAGGGGATGAAGAGTTGCACGACGAAGCTGCCTGAGCCTTCGAACTTCTCAAGCATCTCTGGATTCCTCGTTCATCTTCACAGGGGAGCTGCTGCTAATCACCACGCTACTCCCCTCGATAGAATTTAAACATTGCATGACTTATATAAAGTTTGGAGGTGGATTTGCGGTGCTGCAAAGTTTTCAACGATGGTCACGAACATTTCAAATGAGGTTGCAGGACTTATGCACTATTTGAGTTAATGATTTCTGGGGCACACAGCTGGAACCACGATATTACCCTTACACGAAGGGGTGAGGGTGTAGGAGGGACTGGCACTATTGGTTAGGTACCTGCTAGGAACAATACTTGTCTATGTGCTGGTACGTTTTAATGGAGGCACTGTCTCACTTATTGGTAATTGTTTGGTGTACAGTCTCTAGATCTATGAGTTAAAGAACTGCTACAACGTAGGGACATGGACCTAGGGTGGTAGGGATGGGCAGTTCATATAAATGGCTTGGTCTCCTCCCGTTTATTACCATTAACGGGAGATGAGTGCCTCTAGGGCCCCACATATGGGAGTACCCCACAATATGTTTGGAGCTGGGTTGGGAGTTTGGAGTTTGGGGGGTTGGAAATGGCTTTGGCAGGTTGGGGGAGCTGAAGTGGGAGGGAGGTGGACAAGGGAGTTTCAGAGAATCCAGGTCCGGATCGGTTCTATTAATGTTACAGGTAGGAGATCGGGAGGGATGGAAGATGGGAATGGGGCATGTTGGCTGGAATACTGCTTAGACTCTAAGAAGACGCCTGCAGTTACCTATTCGGTTTGTTACTCTGTGCTTAGAAGCTGGTACTGGGAGGTGGGCTCGACAGCTATGCTTAAAGGACTAAAATATGGAAGGTCATATGGATAAGGGGGGCAGAATTAATTGGGTCACATGGAATGTGCGGGGACTGAACCGACCACAAAAGACGAGGTAGGTATTGGCATATTTAAACAAGCACGGAGTGCAAGTGGTCTTCCTTCAGGAGACAAACCTTAAGGGGCGGGCGGCAGAAACGGTTGCCAGACAGTGGGCGGGTACTAGGCTAGCATCAAATTACTCCTCATATGCTCGTGGGGTCATGATATTGATTAAGAAAAATGTACCATTTGTTTCGATACACGAGGATATTGACAAAGAGGGCCGATATATTATTTTGCATGGAAAATTGTGTGGTACACTAGTCACAATGGTCAATGTATATGGTCCGAATATTGATGACCCTGAGTTTTATGTCAACTTATGGAACAAAGTATATGCTCTACCACCCTCAGCAATTGTATGTGGTGGGGATTTGAATGTGACGTTAGATAATGCGCTGGATAGGAAGGATGATCGTCCCTACACAGCTAAGAAAGCAGCTGATGCGGTGAGAGATGGTATGAGTGGACTTGGATTAGTGGATGTGTGGCGACTGGGGCATCCGGGAGGGCGAGAGGGTACTTGTTACACATCGGCGCATGACACCTGGTCGCGTTTGGACTATTGGTTGGTGACAAGGGATGTTAGCAGATGGGTGGTGAAAGTGTGCCATCTGCCTCGAACACTATCGGATCATGCCCCTGTGCTTATGGAGGTATGGCTTCCGTCTCATGCACCTGCACCCTTCTCGTGGCGTCTGCCACCTGGTACTTTATCGGACCTGGTGCTCCGCGAGGAGCTAAGAGCAGTCATTGAGGACTTTTTCGTCAGGAATGTTGGCTCTGTGAATGCCATGGGAACAGTATGGGAGGCCTTTAAAGTGACTAAGAGGAGCGTGTATTGGAATGCAGTCTGGCGTGCTCAAATCTCTGAGGGATTCCATGGACAGGTTGGAGCGCGAACTGTTATGCCTAGAGCGACAGCATGAGCTGCAGCCGGCGGAATCTCTATTGGCTGACATCCGAATAAAGGTCTCAGAGTACAATGACCTAGCAGAGCAGGAGGTTAAATTTTTGTCCAAACGTACTAGGGCATGGCATTATGGTGAGGGGGGCGTCCAGGACGTGGGCTGGCGGACAGCATTAAGGAATCGTGGGCTAGGCACAGTGGAGTACAAGAAATCATGGATGGGGACACCAATGTGACGAGTGCGGCTGGTGTATTGGATTGTTTTGTACAATATTACGAGCAAATGTATGGACATAGGGAGACGGCTGGGGAGGATGAGATAGCGCAATACCTGGAAGACATAGCGTTGGTCTGGCTGTCGAAGGGTCAACAAGACTTTTTAATGCATCACATTACGGAGGGGGAGTTCCGTGATGCAATCGCGGCTCTGCCAAATGGTAAAGCGGCAGGTACTGATGGGTTACCATCTGAATTTTACAAGGAGTATGTAGACCTACTGCTGCCACATTTGGCAATGGTCCTGGAAGAAGCCTTAGAGCAGAGACAGTTGCCAGCCACGATGAGGGAGGCTCTACTGGTGGCTTTACCAAAACCGGGCAAACCACGAAATCAATGCGAGTCGTATCGACCTCTGTCCCTGATGAACACGGATGTAAAGATTATTGCCACGGTACTGGCAACGCGATTGCGCTTGATATTGCCTGTTATGGTGCTACCGGCCCAGTTCGGTTTCATCCCCCTCCACTCTACCACACATAATTTGAGGGCTTTGTTCGCTGTTCTGTATCTCCTTAAACCGGATCTTGCTGCTGTAGCGGTGCTATTAGATGCTGCGAAAGCATGGGAGTACCTTTTTTCTTTACATCCTTGATCACTCTACTTTATACAAACCCGATTGCACGGGTGCGGGTAAACGGTCATGTGTCGGCACCATTCTCTGTACAGAGAGGGACTAGGCAGGGTTGCCCACTCTCACCCTTATTGTTTGCCATCATATTGGAACCTCTAGCATGTATACTGAGACAGAGATATGCAGACATGGCGTTACGTTTCCCTCTCAGGTCCCTGGCGGTATCCATGTACGCCGATGATATGGTTCTGTACGTAAGGGAGCCTGCCCAAAATCTGGAAGGAGTACTTCGGGAGTTCATTCGGTTCGAGCGATTTTCTGGTCTCTCCATTAATTGGGACAAATCCATATTATTGCCTCTCACAGATATCACACAGCCGTTTCCATTGGAATTCCCCTTGGCATGGGCAACAGAACCTGTTCGGTACCTGGGGATCTGGGTGCACAGAGACTCCCAAGAGATGATCCGAGCTAACTACGGAGTGGCTATTTCCAAATTGGAAGATCAGGTGACACGATGGATAAGACTGCCACTTTCGTTCGCTGATCGGGTTTCTCTGATAAAAATGGTAGTCCTGCCTAAATTTCTGTACTATTTTGTTCATATACCAATTGCCCTAACATCTCATTGTTTTGCACAGCTTCAGTCAATCAATCAATCAATCATAGGCATTTATACCGCGCACTACTCACCCGGAGGGTCTCAAGGCGCTTGGGGGGGGGGGGGGGGGGGGGGGGTGTCCGCACTGCTCGAGCAGCCAGGTCTTGAGCTTCTTCCTGAAGGAGAGGTAGTCTTGGGTCAGGCGTAGGTCGGTCGGGAGGGAGTTCCAAGTCTTGGCGGCCAGGTGGGAGAAGGACCTTCCTCCTGTTGTCGCTCTGCGGATGCGGGGGACGGCGGCGAGGGTGTGACTGGTCGAGCGGAGATGGCGTTTGGGAGCGTAGAAGTTGAGGCGGCTGTTGAGGTAAGTCGGGCCTTGGTTGTGTAGGGCTTTGTGTGCGTGGGTGAGGAGCCGGAAGGTGATTCTTTTGTTGATCGGGAGCCAGTGCAGGTCTCTCAGGTGTCTGGAGATGTGGCTTCGTCTGGGGACGTCGAGGATGAGTCTCGCCGAGGCGTTCTGGATACGCTGGAGTCTCTTCTGGAGCTTGGCGGTGGTTCCGGTGTAGAGGGCGTTGCCGTAGTCCAGACGGCTGGTGACGAGGGCCTGGGTGACCGTCTTCCTGGTCTCGGTGGGGATCCACCGGAAGATCTTACGTAGCATGCGCAGGATGTTGAAACAGGACGAGGAGACGGCGTTGACTTGTCTGGTCATGGAAAGGGAGGAGTCCAGGATGAAGCCCAGGTTGCGTGCGTGGTCTGTCGGTTTGGGTGCGTTGCCCAGTGCGGGGGGCCACTAGGAGTCGTCCCAGGCGGAGGGTGAGGAGCCCAGGATGAGGACTTCCGTCTTGTCTGTGTTCAGTTTCAAGCGGCTGGTCGTCATCCACTCGGCCACGTCTTTCATCCCTTCGTGTAGGTTGGCTCTGGCGGGGTCGTTGGTCAGGGAGAGGATCAGCTGGGTGTCATCGTCGTAGGAGATGATGTTCAGGTTGTGTTGGCGTGCGATGGCCGCAAGGGGGCTCATGTAGACATTGAAGAGGGTGGGGCTGAGCGAGGAGCCCTGAGGGACGCCGCAGATGACTTCCGTGGCTTCTAATCTGAACGGGGGGAGGCGGACTCTGTGTCCTTCCGGCGAGGAAGGAGATGATCCATTCCAGTGCCTTCTCCTCGATTCCGACGTTGCTGAGGCGCTGCACTAGGGTGCGGTGGCAGACGGTGTCGAAGGCCGCGGAGAGGTCTAGTAGGATGAGGGCCGCTGTTTCTCCGTTGTCCAGCAGGGTTCGGATGTCGTCAGTGGCAGCGATGAGGGCGGTCTCGGTGCTGTGGGTGGCCCGGAAGCCTGACTGAGATGGGTCGAGGGATCCAGTCGTCTCGAGGAAGGCTGCCAGTTGCTTGTTGACGGTCTTCTTGATGACTTTGGCTGGAAACGGGAGGAGCGAGATGGGGCGGTAGTTCTTGAGTTCGGTGGGGTCCGCCGTTGGTTTCTTTAGTAGAGCGCTGAGTTCGGCGTGCTTCCAGCTCTCAGGGAAGGTGGCGGTGTCGAAGGAGGTGTTGATGATGTCCCGCAGGTGGGGTGCGATGACAGCGTCGGCCTTGTTGAAGACGTGGTGAGGGCAGGGGTCGGTTGGAGATCCGGAGTGGATGGAGTTCATCGTGCTGATGGTGTCTTCAACGTTGATCGCTGTCCAGGCGTTGAGGGTGGTGGTGGGGGGCGTTGGTGTGGTCGTGGGGAGCGTTGTTTGTGTGCTGAAGCTGTTGTGTATGTCAGCGATCTTGTTGTGGAAGTAGGAGGCGAGGGAGTTGCAGAGGTCTTGCAATGGGGTGATGTCGTTGGTTCCGGCGTTGGGGTTGGAGAGCTCTCTCACGATGTTGAAGAGTTCCTTGCTGTTGTGTGCGTTGTTGTCCAGCTGGTCCTTGAATGCTGTTTTCTTGGTGGCGTGGATCAGTTGGTGGTGCTTTCGGGTGGCGAGCTTGAGGGTTGTCATGTTGTCCGGTGTAGGGTCTTTTCTCCAGGCTTTCTTGAGGGCACGGCAGTTCTTCTTGGAGCTCTTGAGTTCGTCGGTGAACCACGGGGCCTTCTTGCTTCCGGGTCTGCTGGGCGGGGTCCTCAGAGGGGCGAGTTCGTCCGCGCAAGTGCAGATCCATTTCGTGAGGTTGTCGGCGGCTTGGCTGGGGTTCGCTGAGCTGGCGGGAGGGTGCTGGCTTAGGGATGCGGCGAGTTGGTCGGCTGTGATCTTGTTCCAGCTTCTTCGTGCAGCCTGTTGCTGGTGGTGGTGGACCGTGGTCCTTCTGAAGGTGAAGTGGATGCAGCTGTGGTCCGTCCAGTGGAGTCCAGTGGCGTGGCTGAAGGCGATGTCTTTGCTGGACGAGGACGGCGTCGAGTGTGTGTCCGGCGAGGTGGGTGGGGGTGGTCACCAGCTGCTTGAGTCCGAGGGTGGCGAGGTTGTCCAGCAGGGTGGTGGTGTTGCGGTCGTTGTTGTTCTCCAGGTGGAAGTTGATGTCCCCGAGGAGGATGTAGTCAGCGGAGGGGAGGGCGTGCGGGCTGATGAAGTCAGCGATGTCTTCGCTGAATTGAGTGCGTGGTCCCGGGGGTCGGTAGATCAGGGTGCCCCTGAGGGTGGTCTTGGGGTCGGTGTGGATCTGGAAGTGCAGGTGTTCGGCGGTTGTCAGGGTGTCGTCGGTGTTGGTCGAGATGCGGATGCTGTTCCTGTGGATGATGGCGATGCCTCCTCCAGTCTGCTTGTCGCGGTCTCTCCGGATGATCTTGTAGCCCTCTGGGATGGCGATGGCGATGGCGATGTCGGGCGCTGAGGAGGCGTTCATCCAGGTTTCCGTGAGGAAGGCAACGTCAGGAGCTGTGGTGTCGAGGAGGTTCCAGAGCTGGACGGCGTGTCTGTGGACGGAGCGGGTGTTGAGCAGGATGCACTTCAGGAGGTTGCTGCTGGTGTTCGGCTTGGTGGGCGCTGGTGCAGTGCAGGTCCGGATGCAGGAGAACTTGCAGGACTGGCAGGTGAAGGGTCCGTGGGTGCGTCTCGGGGTGGCTCGGTAGCATCCAGGGGTTCGGCCGGTGTTGAGGGTGGCGGCGTCGTACGTCCGGCGGGTGGGCAGGGGTTTGCGAGGGCCAGGGGTCCTGAGGCTGGGCGCGGTCCAGGCGCGGACTGGCGCAGACGGGCTTACCTTTGGCGCACCTTCGGCGCTCAATCGGTGCTCCCGCTGCGCGCGTCCGCTGCGCGGTCGCTCTGGGGGCGTCATAAGAGGGGAGCCGGTAGGGAGGGTCTGCGGGGAGGCGGGGAGCGCGGGAACCAATCGGCGGCCGGGGTCTCGTGGGAACCGGCGGGAAAGCCTGGGGGCTCGGCGGCGGCCCTGCGGTGGCTGGGGCGTCGCTGGGTGGTCCTGTGGCGGCTGGGGCGTCGCTGGGTGGTCCTGTGGCGGCTGGGGCGTCGCTGGGCGGCCCTGTGGCGGCTGGGACGTCGCTGGGTGCGAGGCTCAGGCAGGTAAGGAGGAGCAGGCGAGAGGTGTGGGGGCGACCAGGCCGAGGGCACAGTGGTCAGTCATTGTTACTCACGTTAGCCTGGGGAGGGAAGAAACCACGTGCAAGGTGGGATACGCTAACAAAGCCTTATGAGTTGGGCGGATTTGCCGTGCCAGATATGAGACTGTATTATCTATGCGCTCAGGCTCACTTCGCTACTTATTGGCTTTCGGCGCCACCATACACGCCGCATGTGGCACTTGAGGCGAGCGCAGTATCTCCACTACCCCTAAAGGCGATGATAGAAAATCCGTACTCGGTATATGAGAAAGGTGAAGTGGACACGGTACAGTGTACTTCTAAAGCCTGGGGGGAATTGAGCAAGCGATCGAACAGACTGCCACTGTACGCGCCGGGAATGCCGTTGCTATATCATGCGGATATCTCGGTTTCGAGTGAAGTGGGAGCATTACAGCTGCTGCAGGGTGCACACTATGGGGGATATTTTCCCGATCGCTCAGTTTCTTCCGTTGCAGAACTTATTGGAACAGGTGACGAATACAACCATGGCCACTTTCCTTTATGTTAGGCTACGAGCTGCGATACGCGCTTTATATCCTTCTTTCCCGGCGGAACCGCCTGTGTTAGGCGCATTGCAGTTACTATATACGACGACCAATCGGGTGAAATTGATCTCGCGATTGTATCGTGCATCACAGGAGGATGAGGGACGAGGGGGTGTGACTGCGAAGGCAAGATGGGATGCGAGTTTGCCTGAACCTTTGACTGATGATGAATGATCTGAGTGCTGTTCTATGACCGGTAAATTTGCAGCGAATGGGAATTTTCGACTCATTCACTATAAATTCTTGCAACAATGGTATTATACACCTGCCCAACTGGTCAAGTATGGTCTCCGCGAATCATCTGTCTGTGTGCGCTGTGGATTGGATGGCGCTGACTTTCTCCACTTGGCCTGGGGATGCGCACGTGTGTATGCGTTCTGGGCGGATGTGACTGCGGCGTTATCGGAAATGACATCAATTGAAATTGCTAAAGACCCGCGCCTATGTCTGCTGGGCATGGCCTCTGGAGTGCCGGCCGGAATGAGAAGATTGGTAGTGTTGGCGCTGCAGATTGCTAAGCGCAGGGTGGCCGCTTGCTGGGGTGGGAGACGAGCACCTGATGTCAAAATCTGGATGCAAGACATGGCATATTGCCGTGATCAGCTGACTTGTTATTATGAAGAACTACCTGATACCTCGCGCACGCGAGATGTTTGGGGCCCTTACACTGCGTATATGCTATCTAAGCTTGATACTGATTGATGTAAGACTCAATGTGTGCATGCAGTGCCTGAAGGGTATTTCCCGGTTAATACTAAATGGGTAGATGTACACTGTCGAGTTGAGATTGTGGTATTGATGCTCCTTGCCTCATCATGTGAATAATAATTATAGAATTGACATCTGAGGTCACTTGGCCTCACCCCCATTACTCTGTGGTAAGTTTTCTTTCCCTTCATGAGCCTTCTGTGAGTGAGCTCGAACTGACCAGTGCCTCAACCAATACTGTGGCGAACTCAATGTGCCGTATATCTTAAATGTCTTCTGATCCTCTGCACTACTGAACGCTGACCTGGTTGGATCCCGGGGTTGCTTGGGAGGGGGGTTGTTGAAGTGTTCGGCTGTTACTAATGTATACATAAAAATAAGACTGCTTGTAACCTATATATTGACAATGCAAGACTTTTGATCGTCATATTGACTTGTTGTAACACCATGCCCTTGGTCGCAACTGCTATGATTTGTCAAGGTAATTGAAGTATGGACATTGACTTAAATTGCGGCCGGCCCTCTCTGTGGGTTGTAGGCCAAATGCTGTGTTTTTGCATTAAGGTACAATAAAGGTCTTCAAAAAAAAAAAAAAAAGTACTTCCCCCATTTGTAGCAAGTCTCACCCTTTCCATCACATGGGCCTAGAAAGGTTGACCAACATTTTCAGGGTGGAGAAGAAAACTACTGGGGGTGCTGGCTCCCGCTTGCTCCTGTGCCCACATATGGTTAAAAAATGGCCAAGAATGGCTTTGGCAGCTTGTGTGAAGTACTTTCAACTCTACCCTCGGAATTTCCAGTATTAGAGGTGGAAAGACTTTGTTGGGCAAGCTAACCAAAGAGCATGGGTCATGACATACTGATATGTTGGGTATCTCACTAAAAATAGGTTTTCTAAGGGCATGCCCAGTAGTCCGGTTTCAAGTCACATCAAAGCATGGCATCCCAATGACAATCACGTCACCACTGCCCTAGTCAGGATGGTCTTGTGCAGTTCCACTGTGAGAAATCCTATATAGAGATGCGGTTTGCTTTGTTAGCATAATTATAAAACCTACACCTCTTTAAAAAAAAAAGTGGGATTTAAAGAGGCACGTACTTTTGAAAGTTGGCCATCTGACCTGCAGGTCCAGCAATCAATCAATCAGTACATTTGTAGAGTGCGCTACTCACCCGTGAAGGTCTCAAGGCGCTGAGGAGGAGGGGAGGGGGGGGGGGGGGTGCGCCGCTATTGTTTGAATAATCAGGTATTGAGGTGTTTCCTGAAGGTGAGATGGTCCTGGGTCAGTCGTAGGTGTGCGGGGAGGGAGTTCCATGTCTTGGCTGCCAGGTAGGAGAACGAGCTTCCTCCGGTGGTGATTCTGCGAATCCGTGGGACGGTGGCGAGGGAGAGGCTGGTGGAGCGGAGCTGGCGGGTGGGGGTGTAGAATGAGAGGTGGTTGTTGAGGTATTCGGGCCCATGTTGTGGAGCGCTTTGTGTGCGTGGGTGAGCAGCCTGAACGTGATCCTTTTGCTGACGGGGAGCCAGTGCAGGTTTCTCAGGTGGGCGGATATGTGGCTGTGGTGAGGGATGTCGAGGATGAGTCATGCGGAGGTGTTCTGTATGCGTTGAAGGCGTTTCTGAAGTTTGGCTGTGGTTTCTACGTATACGGCGCTCCCGTAGTCCAGTCGGCTGGTGACGAGGGCCTGGGTGACCGTCTTTCTGGTTTCTGTAGGGAGCCACCGGAAGATCTTTCGGAGCATGTGCAGGGTGTTGAAACACGAGGACGAGACTGCGTTGACTTGTTTGGTCATCGTGAGGGAGGAGTCCAGGATTAATCCCAGGTTGGGTCCATGGGAGTCGGTGCGGTGTCCAGCAACGTGGGCCACCAGGAGTCGTCCCAGGCGGATGGGGATTGCCAGAGGATGAGGACCTCCGTCTTGTCTGAGTTGAGCTTCAGACGGCTGTGCTTCATCCATTCTGCGACATCTTTCATTCCGTCCTGGAAGTTGGCTTTGGCGGTGAGAGGGTCTTTGGTGAGGGAGAGTATCAGTTGGGTGTCGTCGGCGTAGGAGATGATGTTGATGTTGTGTTTGCGTGCAATGGTGGCGAGGGGGCTCATGTAGATATTGAAGAGGGTTGGGCTGAGCGAGGAGCCCTGGGGTACGCCGCAGATGATCTTGGTGGCTTCGGAGCGGAAGGGAGGGAGGCGGACTCTCTGGGTTCTGTCGGAGAGGAACGAGGTGATCCATTCCAGGGCCTTTCCTTGGGTCCCAGTGTTGTAAAGGCGGGTTATTAGGGTGCGGTGGCAGACGGTATCAAAGGAGCAAGAAGTTGGTCTGTCTATCAATTTGCAGGTCAAACAGTCCTATGTCTAGATGTTCTACAGCCAGCAGATCAATTGGCTCTCTGTCTCAAGGGAAACACTTCATGAAAAATCGAAGCATCAGAGCAAGACAAAAATTTCAGAGTTTGGAAAAAGCCTCTGCTTTTGTGAACTCTCCCAAGTTAAGGATCATAAACGTCTAACGCTCTTCTATAAACTATTTTTTTTACAGAGGTAGATCACAGGGGGTAATCATGGCTACTGGATCCAATGCTTATCCCAATGCAAAGCTGCTGAAGCTGCAGACAGAGCCAGTGGGTGAGACTAAATATCAAAAGGCGCAGGGCCAAAGCAGCCGGCGTCACAATGAGGCCAAACAGTGCTACTTTACCTAGTGGAACAATGCTGGCTCCTGAGGTTATCTACAAGATTCCTAGTTTAGAACTGAAAATGACTAACATAACTTTCTGTGGAGGAGTAAAGGTTACATCTGGGGAGTCATCTTCAGTAGGAGCGATACAGACTTAGAGGAAGATGAGACTCACGTGGTCTCTTTTTAAAGGAGTTTATGCTTTTGTGGTGGATCTTCAAGTGAAGAAATCAGAAGGAGCAGTTTCTAAGAGGGAAAAACTTGGATTTTGAAGGCAAAACACTTTGTGCGAGGCCATGAAAAGGTTAGATTTCTTGTGAATGAAACTGGGGTGCATAATACCAAAAGTTACATAGCACATAATTGCCGTAAGGATGACAAATCTGGTTCTGAGAAAACATCCAGCTGAAAAATGAACGAGAAGACTTAAGGCTTGAGGATTTTGCTGCTGAAATGCTAACCCGCCCCCCAAATCCCCCCCCAAAAGACACAACCCCCTCCACTCAAAAAAAATAAAAAAATTGCGAATTGCATAATAAGACGACTCAGTCAGCTTCTGAATCCAGGACCAATTAGGCACACAAAAAATAGTTGTCATTACTGGTGCTAGTCTTGAAATCACAAGACACCACTTCAACACCACCTGGCACTGATTTTCATTAACTCCTGCAAAATCAACTGGATCCAGCATGGAGACAGAAAAGGTGTCAGAAGCTGGCTCTGTATATACTATACCAAAGTAAGGTATAGTGTGCACAGAGTCCAGTAGATCCCCAGGAGGAAAGCAGAGGGTAAAGTAGATTATACATTACTCTCTCTTGTGGTAGTGTGGTTGAGCAGTCAGGCTTATCAGGAGGGCAGGGTTAAGCATTTGTTTGTACAAATTCAGGCAAGAAATGATGTCACACACTCTGAATCCAGACCAATTGTTTGTATAAAAAGTTATTTTGTTGTTTTATTTCTAGAGCCAAGTGGTACTTAGTAGCAGGTGAGTTAAACTCTTCATACAATATTACTTTTAGAAATACAGAGACCACTGGATTTGTAGGAACAAACATTTTACTTACCTTCGGTAATGCTTTTTCTGGTGGGTACAGTATCTGCCTGTCAATTCCTCACCTTTATTCCTCACCTTGTGAATATCCCCTGCGCCAGCAGCATTCGGAAATTTTTCATAGCTCTCCACGAGGACGACGTCACAATAGTATGGCTCCGCTTGCGGCTCTGCTGACGTCACTGGAGCCATAAGAGAGCCTCGTCGGCGTGATGACGTCAGTTCTGCCCTTTTTTCCGGTGCATTCGAGGCAATCGAGCGGATCAACAAATATATATAGTATACACAGTATTCAAACAAACACACCGTGTGAAATCATTGCAGGAAAGCAATAGAATAATACACTTCCAATGAAAGTAACAGATAAACATTAGAACATTGTCACTTTTGAAGGTATACAAGGGTTGACAACGGGGAGGCGTGTGGGCCAGTGAGGAATCCACAGGCAGATAACTGTATCTACCAGAAAAAGTGTTACCGAAGGTAAGTAACTTGTTCTTCTGATGGATACATCTCCCAGTGGATTCCTCACCTTGTGAATAGAGTCCCACAGCAGTCCCAACTCCCGGAGGAGGATGTCCACCCTTCTATACCAAAAAGTCCTGTAGGACGGAATGCGCAAAGTGTCCGTCCCTCCTCACCTCGGAATCTAAGAAGTAATGCTTTGCGAAAGTGTGGAGGAAGGCCCAAGTTGCCGCTCTACAAATGTCCTCCACAGGAACACCTCTACACAAGGGAGATGTAGAAGACTTTGCTCTGGTAGAGTGAGCTTGAATGCCCTCTGGAGGTTCCTTACCAGACAAAGAGTAACAGATCTTGATGCACAAGATAATCCACCTGGAAAGAGTGCGTTTGTGCACCGCTCTGCCTTTCCTGCGGCCAATGAAGCCCAGGAAGAGCTGGGCTTCCACACGATAGTCTATAGTCCTATTGAGGTAAAAACTCACCGCCCTCTTAGAACCCAGGCGGTGAAGCCGCTCCTCCTTCTTGGAAGGGGGAGGATAGAAGGTAGGAAGGGTAATGGACTGCCCCAGATGGAAGGGAGTTAGCACCTTAGGCAGAAAAGCAGCCCTGGTCCTGAGTACCATCCTTTCAGCATGAATGGTCAAGAAGAACAAGTTACTTACACTAGAACTGTCCCCCAGGCCAACTGGCCTCGCAAGGGCTGAAAGGCCCTGAGTCCAAATGTCAGGGAGGCTGCGCAGGCAGCCAAGAACACAAGCCTAAACGTAGCAACTGTCCACTAAGTGCTGGACAGTTGTAAATCAATGATGGCCAACGTTGGAGCCTCGTGGGCTCAAGAACACAGGTGGGGCGAAAACACAGCGTGGGAGCCACGGAGCTCTAATCAACTGCTGCCCCCAAGAGCCTCTCTGGGCTCTAAACAAACAATGGCACCTTGAGCCTCTCTGGGCTTGTAAATCGCTGTGGGCGTGGAGCCTCTCGGGGCTCGAAATACAGATTGCCCCCAGGAGCCTCGGGGCTCCTAATCAAAAATGCGGGCGTCGTTGGAGTCCCTCTCGGGGGACTCAGGATAAATGCAAATGCCCAACAAGCTTCTCTGGGCTCGAAACCACTATGCGCCCGGCGAGCCTCTCGGGGCTCGAACCCAACTGGGCCCCTCTTAGGCCCGGCCTGCACCCGGGAGGGGAGGAGAGGGGCGGGCACCGGCAATGTACCCCAACGCCCTCCTCCCTTCACTCGCTCTCCCGGCCCCACTCACCGGCTTCTCTTGGACAGCGCTCTCCTCCTTACATGGGAGCCTCGCTCCCTGCAGCACTCCGGCGGTCGTCCGGTGCTGCGGGTGGGGCTCCTTTTACTCCGGGGAAGCCTCGGAAAGACACGGCAGGCACTTCCTGCTCCTTCGCTCTTCCCCCCGATGACGCGGCGGGAGGCTTGGCCGGCTGGGCCAATCCCAGCGCGGCTCTCCCGGCAAGCTTCTCTCGGCGACTCTTTGTCCCGGGCTGCGGCGGTGATCGTCGAGGGGTAATGCCGGGTGGGCACCGGCGAGTTTGAAGTACAAAATGAATCGAGGTGGGCACTCTATCGGGCCGCGAAGATAGCGGCAAGGTCCCTGGCGGGGTGGGCACCTGCCAGGGGATTCAAAATCTGCAAAAATAGACGGGCAAATGCCGGGTGGGCACCGGCTGTGCAAAAAGCGCTCCCAAGCGCTTACGGGCCGAATAAAGCGCTCCCAGCACTAGCAGGCAAAGCTACCGCGCTTCTAAGCGCTGGGGCGAAGGACAAAGCGCTCTTAGCGCTAAAGGCAACGCTCCAGCAAGGTCTGGAGGCAGGCAGGGGGCAAGGCTGGGCCCAGAGCCAGCTCACTGGGTCTCCAGGCAGGGAGACAATCCAAGTGGCACACAATCCCCTCCCACAATCGCAACAACCGCCCCCTTCGTTCATGCAACTCCCACTCGGACCTCGACACTCTCTCCCTCCTCCGCTCCTACGACCAAGCTCCCCTAAACCTCACAACGGCTCCGCACCTCCCCATCCCCACAATACACTCAAACCCCCGTAGATCCTCCACTCTCAACAACAGAATATCCGTCCCTAATAACCTTAGAAAAGTCCCCCTCTCTCTAGCACCCTCATCCTCTCCAGACACACCCCGTCTCAAATGCACTCTCATAAACTGCAGATCGGCTTCTAAACACTCCGCCGCCATCGCTGATCTCATCCTCAGATTGGACCTTGACCTAATCATCCTGACTGAAACCTGGTTAACCGAATCCTCTACACCTATAATGGACATTCTGGTCCCCCCTAACTACCACATCATTAGGCTTGACAGGTCTGGCAAGATAGGTGGCGGAATCGCATGCATATACAGGAACAGCCTTTCTGTTCTGAAAGTCCCCATGCCATCCCTACCCTCTCCAACTTCCTACGAATACATCTGCCTCGATATCATCAGTGATGGCAAACCGATTTGCTCTCTCCATAGCATTTACCACCCTCCCAGAGACCACCTCACCTTCGCCCAGCAAATGATGGACCTGATTTCAACCAACGCAGGACGACAGCTCACCCAAATATACCTGGGCGACTTCAACCTCCATTGGAACGATCTTAACGATGCGGTGGTAAATAGTCTTAAAAGCTTCCTCAGCGCCCTGGACCTCACACAATTATGCAACAGCCCGACCCACGTGAAAGGCTCCATCCTCGACCTCATCATCGCCAAAGAGGGCGCTATTCAACTTGAGGCTATTCAACCCTGTGACTGGTCAGACCATCATATTGTTACATTTCACATCAATGAAAAAGTCAAACTCAACTCTGTTCAACCCACCAGACCTAAAGTCTGGAAAAGAGACCTGAAAAGACTCAACCCATTATCCTTACCTCAGAACAGTCGCGACCTCCTACTCCCACCTACTGGCGTTACAGATGTCCAATCTCTGACTGACCACTATCTTAGTGCAGTGACCTCAATAATTGATGAGGCTGCTCCCATGCAGCTAAAAAGAGTCCCCGCTAAAATCTCCAAACCATGGTACGACGGGAGTCTCAATGAAGATAGACGAGCCATGAGACTGGCAGAGCGCACCTGGAGGACAGCTCCCTCCGCACTACACCTAAAAACCCTGAAGACAAAGAGAAACGCCTACTTCAGGAAAATAAAGCGCTCGAAAGCAAACTTCTTCAGCCTCCAGCTTGACCAAGCAAAAAACCGCCCTAGAAAACTGTTTGAGTTAATCAGAACACAAGCCAAGGAACAACCCCAACCTCTCAGTACCTTGCACGAAGCACCCTCATGTGATGACTTCGCCACTTTCTTTACCCAAAAAACTGACAACATAAAGAATGACCTCCGCGCGGACGCAAGACTCCACAGCACTCTCAATTGCATAACACCCACCGAACCTAAAAACAATGCAACTTGGTCAACCTTTGAAACCTACTCCGAAGAAGAAATAGGCAAACTGCTCAGCACCTTGAAACCTTCCAATCACCTCTCGGATCCCCTCCCTGCCAACGCTGTCAAAGATTTCATCCCACTGCTCCTTCCCCTCTGGACTAAAATCATCAACAGCTCGCTCCAAGAAGGAACTTTCCCTGACTCCCTCAAAATTGGACAAGTCACACCTTTGCTAAAGAAAACTACTGCCGACCCATCCGACTTAAACAACTACCGTCCCATTACCAATATTCCCACTCTCGCCAAATTACTGGAAAAATGCGCTCAACTACAACTGACTAAACATATCGACCAGTTTGATCTCCTCAACCCGCATCAATCAGGGTTCCGTGCAGGACACAGCACTGAATCAGCTATGACGCACATAATTGACGACGCCCTTCAAATTCTAGATCAAGGTGATACCTGCCTCCTCATCCTGCTTGATCTCTCTTCAGCATTCGACACTGTCAAACACGAGAAGTTACTCGAGCTTCTGAGCACAAGAATGGGTCTTTCTGGGACTGTTCTCAAGTGGTTCACCTCCTTTTTACACAACAGGTCGCAGAAATTCAAGAGTAACAACCGGATGTCCTCTCCAATACCTGTATCGTTAGGCGTCCCACAAGGATCTTCCCTATCACCAACCCTGTTCAACCTAGTTATGGAACCTCTCACCACCTTGCTCCAAGCATCCAATGTACTCTTTCACATGTACGCAGATGACACCCAACTATATCTCAAATTACAATCCCCCAACGACATTTTACTACTGAACTCTACGATCAGAAGCACTCAATCCTGGCTTGCTGATAATCATCTCAAACTCAATGCTCTGAAAACAGAATTCCTGCTGATCTCACCCCCGGCGAAGATGCCCATCACGCAAACCTGGCTTAAACAGTTAACTGCACTCAATGTCCAACCCATCATAGTGGACTCAGCGAAATCTTTAGGCATAACGCTCGACTCCAACCTTAACATGCAACATCATATCAGCAAGGCTACTAAGGGAGCAAACTTCCAAATCAATACACTGAGGAAGCTTAAACCCTTCCTGCCAGCCAAAGACTTCCAAACTGCAGTACAAGCTCTAGTTATCCCTCGAATTGAATACGGCAGCATCGCCCTTTGCGGTCTCCCGTTAACCAGCACTGCACCCCTAAGAGCCTCTCTAAACGCTGCAGCCAGACTCATCACTGGATCAAAAAAACACTCACACATCACCCCTGATCTGAAAACACTGGACTGGCTGCCTTTTGAAGCCAGAATACATCTGAAAATCGCCTGCATGACACACAAGGCTCTACACCTGAGCTCTCCCAGATACCTCACTCAGAAGCTGTCAATCTCTGGCGGCTCTAGAATCACTAGAGGCACAGACAACCTTCTGCTAAAACCTCGAAGATTCCGGAAGGTAAAAACATATAAACGCTCTTTCTCAGGAATGGCACCCAGGATCTGGAACTCACTTCCCCCTGAAACTAGGCTCATCTCCTCCTTCACTCTTTTTAAGAAAGAAGTAAAAGCCATTTTTATGGCCAAATACACTTGACCGATTAGCGTGGTTTTCGGAAGACCCTACTCCGACCTGTATTACTTTGCTCGAACTCTATGCATGTATGATCATGTATGATTATGTATTTCACCTGAATTATTGTTGCTACTACCATCTACGCACACATTTAAATCGATGTTCGAACTTTATGACTATGTATCTCACCTGTATTATCGATGCTACTGACTATCTATGCACACATTTAACTGTTATATTTGTATTATTGATGTGTTGTTCTACCTATGTGTAACCCCAATCTCTTGCTGGCATTATCGATGCTACTGACTATCTATGCACACAGTTAACTGTTATATTTGTATTATTGATGTGTTGTTCTACCTATGTGTAACCCCAATCTCTTGCTGGCATTCCCAGCCGTGTAAAGCGCTCTGATATCTGCAAAGATCCTGTTCGCGCTATATAAAACTTTCAAATAAATAATAAATAAAATAAGTGGCGGTCCTCCTGGCCCCAGCAACAGCAGCAGCCCCCTGAGCTAGGATCCAAAAGCAGAACAAATTGTATGGGGACACAGCCCCTTCTTATACAGTAAAATTCTTTGTGTGTAGGTGCAGGGTGGGGGAGAAACCAGTCGCAGCTGGTTTTGGAGCACCCTTGATGGCTCAACCACCCCTTTCATTCACTAGCAGGGCTAAGGTCATCAGTCGCACCCCAGGGGGCGGAGCCAGCATTGTGTGGGGAAAACCCAGCCTCATCCAGGACACAGGTGCACTCCTCCCCAGCCATCAACATGCTAATCTCACACTCACCACCGGGCAGACCCATCCAGCCTTCCTGGAGCCAGGCTCATCAGCCAGCTCCAGCCAATCACACGCCAGGCATATTTTACATTAATATGCCAACTCCTAGAAGTGGCACTTCCGCACAAGACACACTCATGCCACATACATCATTGCGAAGCATTCATTCTCACGAGTTCGCACATACCAAATTCAGGTACCAATTGCAAATGCAGGTACCAATTTACCGGCGGGTACACCTGGCTGGTACTGGTCTCCCTCTTGTGATTCCCGGCGCCGTTTACCAAGGACGGACCTTGGTAAACGGCGCCGGTAAATTGGTACCTGCATTTGCTTCTCCTCCCGGTGACCACTTGAATATCTAACAATCTTGTTTCACCAAAAACCCGCAAAACTTTGAACCGATACTCCTTGGATTTCTGAATACAGGATTCCATGAAATGCCCCTACCGGGTTTTCCCATTCTTTATACTTTTCGTCTATCACTTGTGAGGCCCTGAAGATTCGCAGTCTATTCCCTGCGATGAAACACGTGTTGGCCTATACAAAGGAACAATAAAACAGAAATACTACACCAAGAAAAGAACGTTTCTATACTGATATATGTCAACTTTTGCTTATCTACTCTCGAAATTTGTGATTTCATATTGGTGTGCTCTGTTACTTTCACTACTGTTACGGACACAAATATTATTAATAACTAACTGTAATTGTATAGTGCAGGGGCGTTGCTGTCTGTTGTTGTTTGTGTGGATCCCTCGGGGTCCATCCCAGAGCGGTTGTGAGGATTACCGTTCGCCTCATTGCCTATACTGACCACTTATTGTCACCATCACATTGCGGCCACCCAGGTTGTGCGCCTAGAAATTCTGGAACAACTAAAAACCTCCAAGTTGTGTATACATCCGTTATCACAGTGGCCACCGATGGAGGTAGATGGAAGGGCTTCCCTTGAGACAGATTGCCCTCCACACTCCACCAAGACAGATCCCGCTGCAGTTTCTCTGGAGATCCTGATTGACTCCCTGAGATTTCCGTTGTGTTGATACCACTGCCTGCGGAGGCACCACTGGAGTGCCCTCATATGCCAGCGTGCATGGTTGACCAGCAGATACAGGAAGCCATCAGACAGAGCAGACGAAGGACCTTCAAGACTGGAACGACCGCTCCATTGTGAAATAAAGGAATAATTTCTTGTAGGTCACAAATCCGTTACGGAGGAGGGAATGCCCGACATACAGTTGTATCCAGTACTGCACCAAATGAACAGGTTGCGCTGGGAGAGCACCAGGTGAGATTTGGGTACATTTATCGAAAAACCCAACCTGTTCAACAACTGAGTTGTGTCTTGCAGATGATGGAGCACTCTCTCAGGAGATTCCGCCTTGATCAGCCAATAGTCCAGATAAGGGAATACTGGAATCCCTGATCTTCTGAGATGTGCAGCCACCACGACCATCACCTTGGTGAAGACCTGAGGCGCAGTAGTAAGACCAAACGGAAGGACCACAAACTGATAATGCTGTGATCCCACTGTAAAACGGAGATACTTCCTGTGCGACTTCAGGATTGGGATGTGAAAATATGCATCCTGCAAGTCGATCGACACCATCCAGTCTTCTTCCAGCAGCGCTTGAAGAACCTGCGCAAGAGTGAGCATCTTGAACTTCTCCTGCTTCAGGTAAAGGTTCAAGATCCTGAGATCCAGGATTGAAAGTTGCCATCCTTCTTGGGGGATCAGGAAATACCTGGAGTAGCATCCCGGACCCCTTTCCTGCTCTGGAACCACCTCTATCGCACCTTTTCTCAACAGTGCCAGGACTTCCTCCTCCAGAAGCAACAGATGGACTTCCGAGCAAAAACCTTGGCAAGGGGGGTAATTTGGGGGAAATTCCCGAAAGGGAAGAGCTACCCATTCTCCACGAGATTGTGAACCCAAAGATCTGATGTAACCGATTCCCAATCCCATAGAAAATAGGTAAGCCGACCCCCTAGAGGACCTGCATAATCCGGAATGGCGGATCTACGTTGCTTTGCTGCTGTGGGATGGGGGTGGGTAACATAAGAGGAAGAGGAGAAGGAGGAGGCCTGTCGAGCTCTTTGTCTGCCTTTGAAGGACCTATACAAAGGATTTTGCAGCTGCTGTGTCTGCCTATAGGGTCGAAAAGAAAATCTTCCAAATCCCCTATATCTTTTGTTCACAGAGCCTCTGGATTGCAGACCCAAAGATTTTGCGGTTGCCCTGCTATCCTTAAACCATTCTAATGCAGCATCAGCCTTCTTTCCAAAAAGGCCTGAGCCATCAAAGGGCAAATCCATTAGTGCGGACTGAACATCAGCTGAGAACTCCGAGGTTTTAAGCCAAGCCGCTCTTCTAGTGGCAATCGAAGAGCCCATTACTCTCGCTACCGAGTCTGCTGTGTCCATACCACTTTGAATGACCTGCCGAGCAGCAGCTTGCGTGTCAGAAATCACCTCGTTGAAATTCTTTCTGTCGTCTTCAGGAAGCTTAGGTGACAAGTGCTTCACTGAATCCATCAAAGCATGGATATACCGTCCTAGCAAACAAGTGTCATTTGTTGATTTTAAGGCCATACTGCCAGATGAAAATACTTTTTTTGCAGTTTGGTGCAGCTTCTTTGATTCCTAGTCTCCAGGCACCTGTGGAAAAGCACCTACAGATCTCTTAGAGCAGGCAGCTTGCACCACCAAACTCTCTGGTAAGGGATGAGAGGACAAAAAGTCAGGGTCACCAGGAGCCACTCCGTAACGCCTAGCCACAGCCTTAGACACTGCAGGAGCCGTTAGAGGCCTACTCCATACTTCCAGTACTGGATCCGTTAGGGCGCCAGTAAAGGGAAGAATGGGTTCAACCACTGATGTAGGTGAATGAAGAACTTCAGTCAGTATATTTGACTTATATTCAGAAGTAGGCAAAGTCAAATTCAACAAGTCTGCTGCCTTCTTAATCACAACGTGATAAGGCGCCACATCTTTAGAAGGAGCACCTGACACTGAGTTTAAATCCCACTCAGGGGACAGCTCTAACTCACTTGCCTCTCTCAAGTCAACAAAATAATTCTCAGGATCAAGAAGTTCACCTTCCTCGTATTCAACTTCCCTATAACTCTGCTCCTCCAAAAGGCGCTGGGCTTCACGCCTCGACCTCTCCTTTCGAATCGACTTCGTCGGATCCGGTATCGACTCCGAAGGCTCTGGAGCCGGCGTCGAATGCAGAGCCGGGGCCGGCGTCAAGCTTTGAGGCGGATCTCGAGGTCTATCGGACGTCAGTGAAGCCGCATACGGCGTCGATGACTACGGCGGCACCAAGATATGCCAAGGAGGAGTCGGCGTTGGCACAAAAGGATCGGAAAGGCGCCGGAGCATAGGCTTGAGGCACACCCAAATTATAAGCCAATGGACCCATGGGACCAACCGGTGCTCCAGAGGGGTACATGGCTCTCGCATAAACACCATACATGGCGTTTAAAAAATGCGAGGGGTCCGGTCCAGGACCTGGAAAGGGAGGATACAAACCCACTGACTGCTCCTGAGGAGGCTGCACCGGAGTCGACACCTCTTGTTCCTCTTTGTCTTCGGGTTGGCCAACCGGAGTCGTCGAGCCCTGAGGATCAGGAACCTCTTCCTCCTCACGCTTAGGAGATTGCGATGGAACTGGAGACGGATTCAACTCCGAAGCCAGTGAATGTTCCGGAGTTTCACAAGGCAAGACCTCATCTTCAGGATCCTGAGCCGGTGAGGGAGTTACCATGCCCCTTCGATGCCTACTTTCAGATGACTTTGCTTTTGAGTCCCAATCCTTCCCTGAATGATACCTGGAACCATGTCTCCTCTTCTTAGGTTTCTTCTTCGAAGACCTGGAAACATGCCCTGACGTCGACTTCGAAGCTGACCTCGAACGAGACCTCGATCTTGATCTTGACTTCGAGGACCTCGACTTCGACCTCAAACTCTTCCTGGCCTCCCTACCTTTCAATTTGGCAACAAGCAGTTTGGCCTCACGTTCTCGAAGAGCCTTCGGGTTGATCTTTAAACAGGATCGACAACTCTGGACGTCGTGATCCGAACTCAGACACCAGATGCAGTCACTATGCGGATCCGTGATGGACATCATCTTCCTGCATGCATCACAGGGCTTAATACCTATCTTCTTCGACGACATCTTTCGAAAAGACAGCAACACCAAAAAAGATACAGTAGAAATCCAACAGTAACAAAGTTACCACGAATCGCAACAGAAGATTCCCGAAACCGTTAGCATTGACGACGCGGAAAAAAGGGAACTGATGTTATGACGCCGACGTAGGCCTAATAAGGAGTCAGTGACGTCAGTCGGAGTCGCGCGCAATGTTGTGCTCCTATGACGTCGTCCACGCCGGCGTGCTGCAAAAACATTTTCCGAACGTTGCTGACGCAGGGGGATGTTCACAAGGTGAGAAATCAACTGGCAGATGTATCCATCAGAACGGGGGTTTAGAACTCAGAGCTTGAAGCTGACTTACCCTCTTTGCAGAGGTAATGGCAACAAGAAATACTGTTTTAAAAGACAATAGTCTCATGGGACACTTGTACAAGGGCTCAAAGGGAGAAACAATCAAGTAGGTTAAGACAAGATTTAAGTCCCATTGAGGCACAATAAAAGGAGTGGGCGGAAATGTATTAGTAAGGCCCTTAAACAACCTTAAGACAATGGGTGATTTAAACTAGGACGGCTTATCCGGCAAACAAAGGAACGCCGACAAAGCCGATAAATAGCCCATCACAGTAGCCACAGCAAAGCCCTGCTGAGCTAGAGAGAGTGCAAACTGAAGGATTTTGGATAAACAAGCCCTCAAAGGATCAATAGACTTCTCTCCACATCATATAACAAATTTGGACCACCTGTAGGAATAGATAAACTTGGTGGAGTGTCGCCTGGTCGTTAAAAAAAACGTCCACCACGTCAGGCGGGAGAGAGAATGAGTTCAGGTTGCCCCGTTCAATCTCCAGGCATGAAGGTGCAAGCTCTGGAGGTGGGGGTGTAGAACCTGCTCCTGCGAGAGGATGGTCTGCACTGAGAAGGAGACGGAGCGGAGGGTGCAACGAGCGGTGTTTTAGATCTGTGTACCACACCGTTCTTGGCCAATCCGGGGCGAGCAATACGACTTGGGCCTGGTCTTGGCGATTCTTCCTCAGAACTCGAGGAATCAATGGTATGGGAGGAAACGCGTAAAGGAGTTGTGAGCCCCAACTCAACTGAAAAGCGTCCCCCAAAGTTCCCTGTATTGGATACTGGAGACTGCAGAATGACAGGCAGTGAGCATTCTTGTGAGTGGCAAACAGGTCCACCCGAGGAGTTCCCCACGTCTGAAAGACATAACGAACTACCTACGGATGGAGGCTCCGCTCGTGGAGTGCCCTCATGTGCCAGCGTGCATGATTGACCAGCAGAATGCAGGAAGGAAACAGACCGAGCAGGCGAAGGACCTTCGGGACGAACAACCGCTCCATTGTAGAACAAAGGAATCATTTCCTGTATGTCGAGAATCCTTTGAGGAGGTGGGAATGCTCGACACGGTAGTGTTCAGTACCGCCCCCTATGAACAGGTTGCGCTGAGGGCACCAGGTGAGCTTTGGGCACGTTTATTGAGAAGCCCAATCTGTACAACAGCTGGGTTGTCACCTGCAGATGATGACCACCTTCTCTGGCGACTCCGCCTTGAGCAGCCAGTCATCCAGATAGGGGAAAACAGGAGTCCCCCAAACTCCTGAGATGGGCTGCCACCACCACCATCACCTTGGTGAAGACTCGAGGTGCAGCAGTAAGTCCAAACTGTAGAACCGCAAACTGATAATGTTGCGACCCTACCTTAAAACAAAGATACTTCCTGTGCGACTTCAGGATTGGGATATGAAAATACGTGTCCTGCAAGTCTATCGACACCATCCAGTCCTCCTGTTGCAGTGCTTGAAGAACCTGCGCTAGGGTGAGCATCTTGAACTTTTCCTGCTTCAGAAAAAGATTCAAAATCCTGGGGTCCAGGATTGGACGTAACCTGCCATCCTTCTTGGGAATCAGGAAATACCAGGAGTAGCATCTCTGACTCATTTCCTGCTCTGGAACCACCTCTTTCGCACCTTTCTTTAGTAATGTAAGGACTTCCTCCTGCAGGAGAAGAAGGTGGTCCTCTGAACATGCCCCTTGGCAAGGAGGGTAATTTGGAGGGGATTCCCAAAAGAGAAGAGCATACCCATTTTCCACAAGATTTAGAACCCAAAAGGTCTGTAGTGACCGATTCCCAATCTTGCAGAAAATGGGTAAGCCGACCCCCCACAGGATCCACAATGGTGGATCTAGGGCTGCTTTGCTATGGCAAGAGGGGGGTGGGGGGGGGGGGGGGGGTAGAAGAGGAGGAGGAGGATTGACTACCTCTTGGACATCCCCTGTTCTTGCCGCTATATGATTTAGTGTATTTTGCTGCTGTTGCTGCTGCTGAGGCTGCCTGTAGGTCCGATCGCTTTCCTCAAAGAGTTTTCCCCTACACGGGACATTCTCAACTCTGGACCAGATTTTACCATCAACGCACTTCTTTGAAATATTCCTAGGAACTCCGATGGCTTGAGCCAAGCACTTCACGTGGCAACTGAACAACCCATAATTCTAGCTACAGAGTTCGCAGTGTCCAGACCACTCTGTATAACCTGGAATGCAGCTGCCTGAGTGCCCGTCAATACTTTGTTAAAAAAAAATTCTATCCTCTCAGATAATTTAGGAGCAAGCTGTTTTGCAGAATCCATAAGAGCATGTATGTAACAGCCCAAAAGACAGGTGGCGTTTGTAGACTTCAAGGCCATACTTGCTGATGAAAAGATCTTTTTAGCCGATTGATCAATCCGAACGAACAGGAGTACCTTGAATTTAGCATGAAGGTGATCCAGAGACTAAGTCCTTATGATGTTGAGGTGCTGGTTCTTTGACTTCGAAGCATGACCCCGAGTCGACATTGAACTCTATCTCAATCTTGACCTGGATCTTGATCTTCTTCCACCTCTCTTCTCTTTGCTCATCTTAGCCATGAATAATTTAGCCTCTCTCTCCTTTAATGCTCTAGGGTTCATCTTGCGGCAGCAAGAGCAACCCTCGAAATCGTGATCCGATAAAAGGCACCAAACATAATCCTCGTGAGGCGTCCGTGATGGACATATCTCCCCCACATTTTCTGCAGGGCTTGAAATCCGACTTCCTTGAAGACATCTTCAAAAAAGATACAAGAAAAGCAAGCCAGAAACACAATGAAACTACAAAACCAAGGAGATGCCCAAAAAAACGTTAGTGTCGACGGCGCGGAAAAAAGGTAACTGATGTCATCACGCCGAAGAGGCTCTCTTATGGCTTCAGTGACGTCAGCGGAGAAATGCTATTGTGACGTCGTCCTCGTCGGCGTGGAGAGCTACAAAAAAATTCTGAATGCTGCTGGCGCAGGGGATATTCACTAGGTGAGGAATCAAGGTGAGGAATCCACTGCCAGATGTATCCATCAGAAATTCAGATTACTTTTACAGTTGAGAAAACGATTTATAAACTGTTTAATAATATTTGAAATTACTTTGTGATTACTTTTATATTACTTCGTGATTTCTTTTCTAGTTTAGCATGGAACACACTCCTAACACAGTTTAAGCAACACAGGACATTGACAAACAGGTTAACCCTTTAATGCACTAAGTTACTTTTTGTTGCCGTACAAGATTTTTTTCTGGGAAAACCCACTATTCAGTCCTATGGAGAAAACGAAGTGTTGCGTTTACAGGTAGGTAAAATGATTTCAGGATTGGAGTTTTGGGGGTCGAACCAAGGTTAAGGTTGGCACTCAAGGGCAACCACCAGAAGCACTCGGTCGGCCAGGTGCAGAGTGTTGAGGTTAGCCAATGGGGCAAGGGAGCACCTTGGTTGGGGGTTGCTCACAGGCAGGCCACTGTCTCAGGAGCCAAGCTCCTAGGGTTACGGTCAGGGCACAGGGGGTGCCAGGTTAGCAGCAAGTCCACACCACCAGCGGCACAAAGGAGACCGGGTGCAGGGTGCTTAGGAGGTGTCGGGAGGATATGCTTTCCTATGGAGGATGTCAGTCGCGGAAATGGACAGCAGGGTGGAGCCAGAAGACTGGACGAAGTGAACCAATGACTGGAGGATGAAGACGAAGAGTTGCTTGACACCAGGACACCTGTCAGGCACCTCAGGACTTAGGAGCTGCGGTGCAGTGGTGTCCTTTCATTCCAGGTTCTTCTCACCGGTTCCGGTCATGTCACCCTTGGGGTTGCGGCTGCAGGGGACGAGGAGAAGGACAAGGGAGGCCGTCCAACACTGGTCAGGACCATGCTGGGTGTTGGGCCACTCTGACTCAGTCCGTGGGGTGCAGAATGGGGAGGACTCGCAGATTGGGCTACATCTTGAGTCCTGGCTTGTGTTGGAGAAATCTGGTGGCCACAGAAGATCAGAGTTCTTTAGGAAGGCAGGCCAGGTACCCTGGTTCTTGGAGGCTGCTGGCTGATGGACACACCAGGTTTAGTTTTCAAAGGCTAAGGCCAAAGCAGTTGTTCTCCTCTACTGCAGCATGGCTCTTCGGTATTTCTTCTTGTCACGACAAATCTGAAAAGGCAAGGTTTAAGGTTGCCCCTAAAGAAGAAGATTTAGCGGCATTAAAGGGTTGTGCAGGTTGGGACCAAAGGGTCCCTTCCCTGGGGTATCTACACCCCCTAGTATGCCACCCTCCAGAGGGAGGTTGGGCATACCTCTTCCTGATTGGAGGGGTCCCCTCACCTACAAGATGAGAGGGACTGATATGTGGGCTTCACCTCCCCTCCCCCACCTGAGAGGTGAGGTTGGCAAAGATGGGCATACCTCCCTAATTAGCTAGATTTTGCTGCTGGTTCTTGCACCCACAACGGGGGGTCAGAACTGGTGGGAGCCAGTTGCTATCAGCAGCAAAAGGCTGAGGGACCTAACAAAGGCGGCAGGCCTTTGAAACTCCCTCTTCTGGGACCCTGCTCATCGTAGCGGAGGAGGCATGACACCTCTGCCCAGGATGTACTTTGTTCCCAGACCCAGAGAGCAGAGGGCTCTCTACCCAGGGGTCAGGAAACCTGTCTGGTGGTGGCAGTTGGATGGGAGGGAGTCGGGATCCACACTAGAGGTTGGTTGTTTTTCAGGAGGTATCTCTAATATGCCCTCTGTGTGGACTTTTCATTAAATCTAACATTGGCATCAGCGTGGTTTTAATGTGCTGGTGAGTTTGATACCAAACATCCCAGACTGCAGCAAAGCCATCATGGAGCTGCAGTTTGTGTTGACAAACTCCAAGTCCATGTACTCAAAATGGCTTCACTGCACTTACAATGTCTGTGAATGGCACCAACATTGTAGCGGCATAGTACTCATGCAGCTATACCCTCACCTGTGGTATGGTGCGCCCCTTTAGGGCTGCAAGGTTTACTACAGCGGTGACTTGCCCATGCCACAGGCAGTAATAATGAGTCACGGATGTGTGCCATGGCGACTCTTTAGTTTGGTCGGCACCCAAACACTGAGCCTGCAATGGCAGGGTGGGGGTGTTATGGTGAGGGGTCTCTGAGGGTGGAATAATGCATGCTGCAGCTCTCAGACGCCCTCACTAGCCACAAGGCCCTTGGTACCAGGGGTTCCTTTTACAAGGGCCTTACAGGTGACCCAGAGGTGTGCCAATTGTAGGTAACAAAGGTTCTGTTTGGAGAAAGTACACAGGTGCTGGGGCCTGGTTAGCAGGACCCCAGCACATGCCCAGTCAAGTTGGTATCAGGTATCTGGCAAAAGGTTAGGGAGTAACCATGCAAAAAGGGGCACTTTCCTACAGATGATGTTAGTTTTCCTGATAATAATTAGCGGAAGCTTGTTCCAGGATTTTAGTTTGGAAATGACCACAGCTAACAGAGGTTCATAGTTCAATTTAATAATATTGAAAACCTCAGGGTATAACTTGATACCCAGACAAACTGCTGTAATAGTTCCCCCTCGGGAAGGGGAATCCAGCTTAAAATTCAGAAGCATCTGGGTTTTAGATATATTAAGTTTGTACCCAGATACCATCCCACCCCAGGCGGCCTTTTGGGCAACATGTTTGGTTGCTATTAATGGATTGGAGGAGAAAACTGCCACATCGTCTGCTTATGCAGCCAATTTCTGTTGTTGCTCTCCAACAATAAGAGGTTGAATACCTGCATTTCTACAGAGTGACGGCAGATAGGGCTCTATGCACATAGCGAACAAAAGGGGGGAGAGTGTCTCAGGATATCTGAAATTGGTTAGAGCAGGTACCTTCAAGGACTACACTTGCCCTGGGTGTTTTAATCAAGGAATGGCTCAGATTAATATATCTTTCGCTGACACCAAAGGCCCTCATTGTACTTCATATAAAGTCCCAAGCAACAAGGTCAAAGGCTTTTTCTGCATCTAAGAGAATCATACGCATATTAATGTTGAGCCTCCCAGCAACCTCGAAAGCTGTAATTACCGTGTTGGTATGACTGGTGGTATATCTACCTGGAACAAACTCATGTTTTTTTTAAAACACACTTTATTCACAGTTGTGCAGAGCAGAAGACAAATCACATTTCAGCATAGGTATGCAGCAACCACCCGCCTAGGGTGTTCCAGGATCGTGTGGGTGTTCCGGGGGGGGGGGGCCTATGTTGCTCGGGCCAGGTGAAGAACCGCAGGGTATCCATCATCAAACAACAATCGATACATAATTCAGGTTACACTTTACACATACCCCCCTACAGTGTGTCAAGACATTGAGCCATAACTAAAGATCAAAGTATAAAGGATACAATACGTTTGTCATACAAGTGGTCCACTCCAAGCGGGACCATCCTCACTCTCCATTGTCCAGCAGGTCATCCGCCGCTCGAAGTGTACCTGTAGGGAACAGGATCACACTATGATCACAGTCTGAGTGAACAGTGCTGTCTTCCGAGTCCGTCGCGATCTTTCCAGGGTCTTCCCGGAATGTTCCCACCATCGCCAAAGCATCCAGTTGGTCTTCTTTCTGTTGTGCTCTTGAAGGGCTGTGTCGTCTCTCCTCCCGTCTCGGCTTCAGGGACCCCGCCTCATCACTGGTCTGGCTATTCCTCAATACGTTGGTGGCAGATTCCTGGGTAACCGCCTGGCTCCCATCAATGCCCTTCACCTCCAACCACTCCTCGACGTCCGATGGGCTCTGAAAGAAGTTTATCTTCCTGCCATGGATGATCTTCAGGCGGGCTGGGAAGAGGAGCGCGTACTTCAGCTGAGCCTTTTGTAACTTCCTCTTCAACTCCATGTACTAGGAGCGTTGCTTCTGGACTATGTTAGTATAATCCGGGTAAAGGGAGATCCTGTGGTTGTCGTACTGGATAAGGGATTTCTCCCGCACTTTCTGCAGCAGGACATCCCTGTCCCGATAATTAAGTATCCTCACAATGAGAGGGCGTGGGGGGCAGCCCGGTCGGGGTCGACCAGTCGGGATCCTATGTGCTCTTTCTACACAGAAGTGTGGCGAAAGGCCTTCCGTTGTGATATGATCCCGGAAGGAGTAGTTTCTGTCCTGTAACTCCAGTTCTGTAGTAGGGGTATCTCTGTTATAGTCATAATCTAGTGAATAGTCCCGCCCATGTGCGTGGACCCCGGCAATCAAAAATAATCTCTTAAGTTGTCAAAAATAATGCAGAAACTGCAAAGACACTTAAGAGAGAATTTAAAGACAAATAATGCAGCCTATATCCACAGGCTACACTGTCCAGTACTTCAACTAGAAATTCCACCAAAAAAACACCACACACAACACAGCCTGCCAGTTTCTACCATAGAGAAACTTGCCTCCCCCAGTCAAAGACTCTGGAATGATAGAGAGGAAGGTAGGGACAGACAAGCCCCATAGGCTGCCATTATGTGGCTTAAATAGGATACTATGCCTTTAAGAGAACTTTTCAGAACTTCTCCCAGTATCCCAGAATGCATAGCAGGTCCCTCTACTTTCAGTTCTTTTTGAAGGCGAAGCACGCCAGACCTGTCGCATTCTTTACTGATGAAAGATCTCCACCGGGGGAGGAGGGCGGGCGCTTATGACTATAACAGAGATACCCCTACTACAGAACTGGAGTTACAGGACAGAAACTACTCCTTCTGTAGTAGGGGATCTCTGTGTATAGTCATAATCTAGTGAATAGAATGGCAAGCCCTTCCCCACACCAAAGCGGCGGTGGAGAATAAATACATAACGCCACTACTGTGCGAACAAATTCCGCAGCGAAGCCTGCCCAACCTGAGCGTCTGCCCTGGCGTCAGTGTCCAGGCAGTAATGCTTAGCAAAGGTATGAACCGACTTCCAAGTGGCTGCCTTGCAGATTTCAGCAATCGGCACGTTACGGAGCAGAGCCGTCGTGGCAGCTTTGCCCCTGGTGGAATGAGCCTTAGGCTTACCTCCTATGGTCTTATTAGCCTTTTGGTAACACAATTGTATGCAGGACACAATCCACCTAGAGATGGACTGCTTCGAGGTCGCAAGACCCGTCCTGACCGACCCATAATTGATGAACAACTGGTCAGACCTACGAATATCCTTGGTTTTATCCAGATAAAATTTCAACACCCTCCTAACATCCAGGGAATGGAGAGACCTCTCCGCTGGGGATGAAGGGTTCTGAAAAAACGTAGGCAAAGTTATAGTCTGGTTGACATGAAAATCAGAAATAACCTTGGGAAGAAATTTAGGGTGAGTACGCATAACAACCGTAGCAGCATGAAATACAGTATAAGGTTCATTACAACACAACGCCTGAATTTCACTCACCCTGCGGGCCGATGTAATGGCCACGAGGAACGCCGCCTTCCAGGACAGGTGCTGCAACGACGCCTTATGAATAGGTTCAAAAGGCTCCTTCATCAATCTGGACAGCACCACATTCAATTCCCATGAAGGTGAGGGAAGCCTGACAGGAGGGAATACTTTCTTCAAACCTTCCAGAAAATCTTTGATCACAGGGATCTGGAAAAAGGAAGTCTGTGAAGGGCATTTCCTGTAGGCAGTCAATGCAGCAAGATGTACCTTAATGGAATGGACATTAAGGCCAGACTGCGCCAAATGTAAAAGGTAAGGAAGGATGACATCTTCCTTGCAGGTCGTAGGATCATGGTTCTTAGACTGGCACCAGATACAAAACCTCTTCCACTTGTAAGCATATGAAGTCCGAGTGGAAGGTCTCTTAGACTCCTTCAGTATGTCCATGCAATCATCGGGCAGATTCAGATGGCCATATTGCACTATCTCAGGAGCCATGCCGCCAAACTCAAAGACGAGAGGTTGGGGTGTAACATCCGTCCCCCGAACTTCGTGAGAAGGTCCGGCCTGCACGGCAACCGAATGTGAGGAAGGAGAGACCGGTGAAGTAGGTCCGTGAACCACCACTGCCTGGGCCACTCCGGGGCGATGAGTATCATCCGAGCTCTGGACCGGGCCAGCTTGATGAGCACCGCCGGAATCAGGGGAATGGGAGGAAAGGCGTACAGAAAGCTGTTCGTCCAGTTGATCCATAACGCATTCCCCAGAGTCCCTTGTTGGAAGTACCTGGAGGCGAAGTCTCTGCACTTGCTGTTTTCGGCGGTGGCGAACAAATCTACGTCTGGAGTTCCCCACCTTGCGAAGACCTCTCCTAGTACTTCGTCGTTTATGACCCATTCGTGGTTTTCCTGAAGCAGTCTGCTCAGTGCGTCTGCCTGAACATTCTGCACACCTGGTAGATGGGTGGCCGTTATCGTCAGTCCTCTGGCTAGGAGCCAGTGCCAGATCGTCTGCGCCTCCTGTGACAGAGTGCGCGATCTCGAGCCCCCCTGCTTGTTGAGGTAATACATCGTGGTGGTATTGTCCGTCTGTACAAGCAGAGAGTTGGTCTGGAAGGACAGAAGAAAGGCCTTCAGCGCCAAGTGAACAGCCCTGAGTTCCAGGAAATTGATGATACGTGGCCTCCATCGGTGACCACGTGCCTTGAATTTGTAGAGTCCCGGAGTGCGCTCCCCATCCCAGAAGAGACGCATCCGTCACAACAGTCTGCGTGGGAATGTCCTTGTGAAAGGGAACCCCTCTGAGGAGATTCTCCGCCGAACACCACCACTTCAGAGACTGAAGAGCATGCAGCGACAGGCGAATCTTGTCGTCCCAAGATCCTTTCCTCTGATCCCACTGGTCCTCCAAGCACTCCTGCAGCGGTCTCATGTGCAGCCGTGCGTGTGGCGTCAGGAAGATACAAGAGGCCATCGATCCCATTAGAGAAGACACCGTCCTCACTGTTGTAGATGGAGTCGTCATAAGAGCCTGAGCCTTCCGAAGGAGTGATAATCGTCGCTCTTCCGAAGGAGACACGCTTGCTGACAGCGTATTGATGGAGGCTCCCAAGTACTGTATGCATTGGACCGGAGTCGGGACAGACTTGGCCATGTTGATGTGCAGCCCCAGCTTGTTCAAGAGAACGCACGTCTTCTGGAAGTGTGCTCGCGCTTCCGAGAAGGAGGATGCCTTGATCAACCAATCGTCCAGGTACGGGTAGACGAACACCTTGTTCTTCCTCAGGTGCGCTGCACTTCGAGAACGTTCTCGGCGCCGACTTCAGTCCGAATGGGAGTACTGTGTATTGATAGTGATTGGTGCCGACTTGGAACCGCAGGAACTTCCTGTGTTTGTGTGCAATGGGCACATGGAAGTAAGCATCCTGTAGGTCTATAGCGCATAGCCAGTCGCCCTGTTGCAACTGAGGGTAAATCTGATGCAACGACAGCATGCGAAACTTTTCTCTGCAAATCCATTTGTTTGCCTGTCGCAAATCCAGAATGGGCCTTAACTCGTTCTTGTCCTTCTTGCGAACTAGAAAGAACCGGGAGTACAGACCTCTTCCTCTCTGAGACAGAGGTACGTCTTCTATCGCCCTTTTCCTCAACAGGATATCCGCTTCCGCCTGAAGCTCGCACAGCTGAAACTGCGAGCTGACCGGGGGAATAGCTGGAGGAGGGCTGGTGAACTGAAGACTGTATCCATTGCAAACAATATTCAGCACCCACTTGTCCTGAGTAATTTTTCTCCACTCTGCCAGAAAAAATTGAATGCTTCCCCCTACCGGAGTGGGTAACAGATCCGGGGGAAGTAGGTTCCTAGGGCCTAGACCCAGCCTGGCCCTTGGGCGCCGGGGCCGACTGCTGGCCTCCCCTGCCCTTCTGGCGCTTCTGGAACGGCTTACGGAACTGGTGTTGCTGTTGCGATTGCCCAGAAGCCTGTCCCCGTCCTCGGCCTTGCCCGCCGAACCGCCGTTGGAAAGGGCGGTACTGCTTCTTGGTCTCTTTAGGCTTCTCCAGGCCCACAGCCGTCAGCGTCTCTGCCTCCGCCTTCATGCGGGCCATCTCATCGTCCGCATGCTTCCCGAAGAGGGTCTCACCGGAGAACGGTAGAGTGGCTACCCTCTGCTGAGCGTCCGGCTTCAGGGACGTAAGCCGTAGCCACGCGTGGCGCCGTTGGTTGACTCCGTGGCAAAATCCGTGAGCAGCCAACAGGGAAGAGTCCGCTGCCGCGCTGATAATCTGGTTGGCCACCAGCATCCCCTCACTCAGTACTTCCACGAAGTCTTCCCGCTGCTCCCGAGGTAAATGCTCCGTAAAGCGCTCGAGGGAGTCCCAGAGGGCGCGGTCGTATCGGCCCAACAGTGCCGTGGCACTCGCAGCTTTCATGGAGGTAGCGGAAGTGCCACAGACTTTCCTCCCCGCCGAATCCATCCACCTGGACTCCTTATCCGGGGGAACCGTGGAGGACGGAGTGGTGGCATGCTGCTTGCGGGCCGCCGTCACAATGACAGAGTCAGGAGGAGGCTCCGTTCTTAAAAAGGCCGGATCCGAATCGGGGGCCCGGTACTTCTTCAGTAATCTCGATGGAGCCGCCTTCGTCACCGCAGGGGTGAGAAACAGGGCCATAGCCGGTTCTTCCAGGCCCGGCACCAGAGGCAGGAGAGGACGAGACAGGTGTTTCTGATGTAAAGTCTCAAAAATGACTGACGTTTTCGGAGTGGGCACCGTCAGGGATATGCCCAACTTTGCCGCGCCCCGTAAAAGGACGTCATGGAACGCCACCAGGTCATCTATCGGGGACACTCTCGTGTCCGGTGACCCCGATAGGGTTGGAGAATAGTCCCTGGTCCCAGAGGACCTCGTTTGTGAGCGAGACTCGCGCCTCCTACGGCAGTGTCTTGACCTCGTGGATGATCTGCGTCGCGATCTCTCCTTCCTCCCAGAGCGAGAGCGAGACCTGCCTGCACGTGGCCGCTCCTTCGGTTTTCGTGGAGGGGTCTTCCTCGGTTCCTCACGGGGTTTCGTCGGTTCCTCACGGGGTTTCGGTTTCGGGGTCCCCTTAGGAGGAACAGGCAGGGACGGCAGGGAAGTGGACCTCGGAGGAGGAACCTTCGGCTGCGGGGTGGGCCCATGCGGAGGGACCGGAGGCGGAGGAGGGTCTCCTGAAGGCAGTGGCGGTTTGGGTGGAGGATCCTCCTTAGGAACAGGAGGAGGAGTCGGAGTCCTGGGCCGAGATGGTGTGTACACCTCTGAGTACACCGAGCCCGGTGACCCTTTAGGCGAAGGGTGCGGAGAGCCAGCCCCATCAGCAGGCGACCGCTTCCTCTTGCGTCCTCCACTGGAAGCAGCGTGACTTCTGGGACTAGAATCCCTCTTGCGCCGTTTTGGAGAGGCTGACCGACTCCTAGACGCTGACCGCTGTCTGCTGGACGCAGAACGACGCTTCTCCGGCGTCGAACGACGCTTCCTCGACTCCGGCGTCGATCGCCGTCTCCTCGGCGTCGACCCTCTTTTCCTCGGCGTCGACCGTCGACCTCCTCTTCCGCGGCGTCGCACGCCGCCTTCTCGACGTCGAGCGTTCTGTCTTCGACGTCGAACGCCGCCGTCGTCTTGATGCCCTCGACGACGAGGAGCCCCTCGACGTCGACCGGTGCCTTGACGTCGATCGACGGTGTCGCCTCGACGGCGATCGACGGTGTCGCCTCGACGGCGAGCGTCGGTGCCGCTTCGACGGCGAGCGCCGATGCTTGTCACTTTGCCTTCGGCGTCGGTAGGAAGTCCTCGACGTCGACGAAGACGATGACGTCGACGGTGGCTTCGACGGCGGCTTCTCCTTCGACGTCGAGCCGTCACGCCGTCTCGACCCGGAGCCCCGGGGAGAAGGGGAGCACACCGCCGTCATCCCTCTCGACGTCGTCGTCGATGCAATCGACGTCGACGGAGACCGGGACCGTTTGCTGGACTTCCTGCCCCTGGGGAGCCCCCCAGGGGCCTCAGCAGAGGGAACCTACCCAGCCTGCCCAGACCCACCTGCAGCCCGCAGACGCCTCTCCTCCAGGCCAGACAGCCTGATCTTCAATCTGTCCCTCAGAGTCCGAGCAGAAAGCTGCTGGCAGATGACACAATCCTCAGGGACATGATCTTCTGGGAGGCACACGATGCAGACATCATGGGGGTCGCTCTTGGCCTTCTTCCTCTCACATGCTGGGCACTTAACAAAAAGGCCAGGCATTCTAGAGCCCTAAAACGCCTAAAACAGCACAAAAAAGGAGAAGAGAACACCAAGAAGTAAACTGCAACACTTTTAGAATTCAAAAGTGCCAAAAAATTCCAATAAACCCTTGAAAAAGGGAGAGCTCAATGCCAGGGTCCTGTAAGCAGGAGCCGGAAAAAGGAACTGAAAGTAGAGGGACCTGCGATACTGGGAGAAGTTCTGGAAAGTTCTCTTAAAGGCATAGTATCCTATTTAAGCCACATAATGGCAGCCTATGGGGCTTGTCTGTCCCTACCTTCCTCTCTATCATTCCAGAGTCTTTGACTGGGGGAGGCAAGTTTCTCTATGGTAGAAACTGGCAGGCTGTGTGTGTGTGGTGTTTTTTTGGTGGAATTTCTAGTTGAAGTACTGGACAGTGTAGCCTGTGGATATAGGCTGCATTATTTGTCTTTAAATTCTCTCTTAAGTGTCTTTGCAGTTTCTGCATTATTTTTGACAACTTAAGAGATTATTTTTGATTGCCGGGGTCCACGCACATGGGCGGGACTATTCACTAGATTATGACTATACACAGAGATCCCCTACTACAGAACCACTGTTCCATGAAGTCTGCAGCGTGGGCCCCCTCACATCGTTCCGGAAGGCCTATGACGCGGACATTATTGCGGCGATTACGGCCTTCCGCGTCCTCCACCCGATCCATGAGGGAGGTGACCTGCTGTTGAAGTTGTTGAATAGAGGTAGTGTGGTCCGCCACTGTCGGCGCAAGGTCCGCTATAGCTTCGGCGATCTCCTGGCCTTTCAGGGTCAATGGATCCAGGCAGAGGCAGCAGTACTCCTATAAATCGGGGGTAGTCAGGGGCCCACCTGCACGATCCCGGCCTCAGCTAGCATGTGTCCCCAGCTGGGGTGCAATCCACCTCTCACCAGTGTCCCCCACTCTAGTCTAGACAGGGGGCCGCCCCCGGGTCCTCCACAAACGAGATCTCAGGCCCACTGCCCCAAAGTGCCGTCCAGCTCCAAGCCCCTGGGCCGTCCGCGCTAATAATATGCGCCTCTTGCTCCTCTCTATGTGCCGTGGGGGCCAGCGGTGTCTCTGCGTCCCATGCGGCAGTTCCGGGCTACGGCCGCAGCAAAGAAAAGAGGAAGGGGGGGACGGAGGCCTCCCCCTTGGTTCCCCGCACCCGGCCGAGATCTCCTGAAATGCCGGTGCGGGAGTTAGACTCTCAAAGAACCGGGGGGGTGGAGGGGGGGGGGGCGTCCAACAGCTCTGCGCTGCCTCCCCACCTTCCGCCGTTAGTGTCTTGTAGCTCACCAGTCCCGCGTCGGTCCTCCGCAGTGTGGTGTGCCGGCTCACTCCTCTCCCGTGCCACGGCGGACTCAGGCAATTTGGCAGCCCGTCCCCGCCCAGTGACTTTATTTACACCCCAGACGGGCTTCTGGACTATCGCGGCAGTGTCTCAGCGTCCCAGGGTCTCCAGACCGGGCACTTCCGGCGACGTTCGGCTCGGGTGTTCCGGCCTCACCCACTGCTGTGGCTCCCGACTTCGGCCCACCTCTTCCTCAGCAGGCCCACTCAAACAGCGTCAGGCTGCACGGAGCCTCTCCCGTCCAGCAAAGGATCGCAAGACACAGCTGGGCTCCACCAGTATTCCCCCCTCCGTCGTCACGTCTCCGGGGGGGGGGCTCCAAGGTGCTGATATCAGGATAATGCCCCCGCAAACCCCCCCCCACCCGTGACAAACTCATGTTTTTGTGAGGCGACGAAGGAGGAGATTACGAGGGCCAAACACATGGACAAGATCTTAGCAAACCATTTTGCATCTGTGTTGATTAAAGATATGGGACGATATGACCCCATATCCTCTGAAGGCTTATCTTTTTATTAAATAATAGAGTAAAATTGGTAGTATTCCATGTATCTGGGGTATCTCCCCCAATATAAATGTGTTGAGCCACCTCGAGGAACTCCACAGCTATTATATGCTTAAATACCTTGTAGAACTCTAAAGATATAGCATCCTCACCTGCCGCCTTACCGGTTGGGAAAGCCTTTCATGCAGCATCAATCTCCAATAAAGAGAACTCAACATCTGATGAATTGTGAGCTAGGCAAAATGTTCAAATGATAGAGCAAGCTAGAATCATAACACCATATAACAATAAAAAAAACCTTCATAAATAATACACATACCACACAGCTATGAGTGTATGTTAAAAACCAGTCTTTTCTGGCTGCAAATTAGTGCTGTAGAATGCCATAGTTTAGCGCCGTTATGCTTTTAGGAGTGCAGGTGGCTGTAAATAGATCATTAACTTCAGCAAATTGAAAACAATCACTTCTGTTGGCCTACTTCATAGCTCACCTTTATTCTCTAGAATCTGCCCAGGCTGAAGTGCTATTCCATTGAATGGTGTAGATGAAACCCGAGCAGCTGCAGATGCAAAGTCTCCAGAACAATTGGGATTTGGTGCCAGTGTTTTATCACAAAAATAATACAAAACTGTGTTATCCGATAAAAAATCTGTAGCAGGAAAATCAGCCTAAAAAGAAGAATAGCAATGTCAGGTACGAACATAACACTCATGCAAACAATCGAATTACAATACATGCCTTTTGAAATAGGAGAATACCGCAAACCTAAACTTAAAAGACTGATATCTAGCAGTCTAATTGAATCCTTAGTCCTCAAAATGAACACAGTTCTTCATGTTACAAGTGCACTAGGCTATTTTCAGAATATCCTGACTGAAACGTGGCTAACTGAATCTTCGACACCCATAATGGACATTCTGGTTCCTCCCAACTATCACATTATCAGGCTCGACAGAACAGGCCAAATAGGTGGTGGAATCGCATGCATCTACAGGGTCAACCTCTCTGTTCAGAAAGTCAATTCCACATCCCTACCATCCCCAACATCCTGGGAATACATCTGCCTCAACATCATTAGTGAGGGCAAACCGATATGCTCTCTTCACAGCATTTACCACCCACCCAGGGACAATCTCACCTTTTCCCAACAAATCATGGATATGATCTCAACCAATTCCGGACGGCAGCTCACCCAAATATACCTTGGTGACTTCAACCTCCACTGGAATGACCGCAACGACGCGGTGGTAAATAGTCTTAAAAATGTCCTCGATGCCCTTAACCTCACCCAAATATGCAACAGCCCAACCCACGAGAAAGGTTCTACCCTCGACCTGATCATCTCCAAAGAGGAATCTATCCAACTCGAATCCATCCAACCCTGTGACTGGTCAGATCATTATATTATCACATTCTTTATCAATGAAAAAGTCAAAGTCAACCCGTCTCAACTCTCCAAGCCCAAAGTCTGGAAAAGAGACTTGAAAAAACTCAAACCAGGCTCTTTGCCCCCTAACAGTTGCAATCTCCTACTCCCACCTACAGGCGCCACGGACGTCCAAACTCTGACTGACCACTATATCAACGCTATGACCTCTATAATTAATGAGGTCGCACCTATGCAGCTAAAAAGAGTCTCTACTAAAATCTCCAAACCATGGTACGACGGGAGTCTCAACGAGGATAGACGAGACATGCGAATGGCAGAACGGACCTGGAGATCAGCCCCCTCCGCAATGCACCTAAAAGATCTGAAGAAAAAGAGAAACGCCTACTTCAGGAAAATAAAACGCTCAAAATCGGACTTCTTCAGCCTCCAACTCGACCAAGCAAAAAACCGCCCGAGAAAACTGTTTGAGCTAATCAAGTCACAATACAAGGAGCAACCACAACCACTCAACACTGGGCGTGAGGCACCCTCCTGTGAAGACTTCGCTGCTTTCTTTATCCAAAAAAACGACAAAATAAAAAGCGATCTCCTCATTGACGCAAGCCTCTACTCCAAACCCCAATGCCTAGCACCCACTGAACCAAAAAACAATGCTACATGGTCAACCTTCGGCATATACTCGGAAGAAGAAATTGGCAAACTGCTCAGCACCCTGAAACCATCCAATCACCTCACGGACCCCCTCCCTGCCTCCGCAGTAAAAGACTTTACTCCTTTTCTTCTCCCTCTCTGGACTAAAATTATCAACAGCTCTCTCCAACAAGGCAGCATACCTGACTCCCTCAAAGTTGGCCAGGTCACACCTCTACTAAAGAAACCTACAGCCGACCCCTCTGATCTCAACAATTACCGTCCCATCACCAATATCCCCACTCTCGCCAAACTGCTGGAAAAATGCGCACAACTACAATTGTCTAAACACATTGAGCAATTCGATCTCCTCAACCCTCACCAGTCAGGCTTCCGAGCAGGACACAGCACAGAAACTTCTATGACTCACATAATTGACGACGCACTTCAAATGCTAGACCAAAACGACACCTGCCTCCTCATCCTTCTTGATCTCTCCTCAGCATTCGACACCGTTAAACATGACAATCTACTAGAACTACTAAACACAAGAATGGGCTTATCTGGAACTGTCCTCAAGTGGTTCACTTCCTTTCTTCACAACAGGTCGCAAAAATTCAAGAGCAACAACCTGATGTCCTCGCCAATACCTGTAACGCTAGGCGTCCCCCAAGGATCCTCTCTATCCCCAACTTTGTTCAACCTAGTCATGGAACCTCTCACCACCTTGCTACAAGCATCCAATGTACACTTTCACATGTACGCTGATGACACCCAACTTTACCTCAAATTACAATCACCCAATGACATCCTGCTCCTGAACTCAACGATCAGTTGCACCCAATCCTGGCTTGCCGATAATCACCTCAAACTCAATTCCCTGAAAACAGAGTTCCTTCTGATCTCACCTCCAGCGAAGATATCCACCACTCAACATTGGCTTACACTCCTAACCGCACTCAATGTCCAACCCACCATCGTGGACTCAGCAAAATCTTTAGGCATAACACTCAACACTAATCTCAACATGCAGAAACATATCAGCAAGGCAACAAAGGGAGCGAACTTCCAGATCAATACTCTGAGGAAACTTAAACCCTACCTCCCAGCCAAAGACTTCCAAACTGCAGTACAAGCACTAGTCATCCCACGAATTGAATACGGCAGCACCGCCCTCTGCGGACTTCCCCTAACTACAACCGCACCACTAAAAGCTTCTCTAAATGCTGCAGCGAGACTCATCACTGGGTCAAAAAAGTACTCCCACATTACCCCTGACTTGAAATCCCTGAATTGGCTGCCTTTTGAAGCCAGAATACATCTGAAAATCGCCTGCATATGACACAAGGCGGTACACCTAAACTCACCCGGCTACCTCGCTCAGAAGTTGACAATCTCTGGGGGAATTAGAAACACGAGAGGCACAAACAATCTTCTGCTGAAACCTCGAAGATTCCGGAAGGAAAAAACATACAAGCGCTCCTTCTCAGGAATGGCGCCTAGGATCTGGAACTCACTCCCTCCCGAAACCAGGCTTATCTCCTCCACTACACTCTTTAAAAAAGAAGTAAAAGCTATCCTCATGGCTAAATACACTTGAACTACTATCTCGAACCCTATTAACACCCTGCACCGATCTGTGTTACATGTTTGACCCCTTTACTTATTTGTATGAGTTGTTTTATCATTCACATGATTGGCTTTGTAGGCACTTAGTTGTACTATTTGTACTGTGATTTATTGATTTACTTGTTTGACTATGTTCCCCCATGCACCCTTCTATGTAAAGCTTGATTTACTTGTTTGACTATGTTCCCTCATGTACCCTTCTATGTAAAGCGCTCTGATATCTGCGAAAATCTTGTTTGCGCTATATAACACTTTTTAAATAAAAATAAAAAATCCTTTATCAGTGTACACTGTCAAGTTTATAAGTCACATTAGTCCATTCCATCGAAAGCATGCATAATCTCAACTTCCTCTAAATCCTTCTTTTCAAAACTACATATTACATCAGGTTTATTTTGGGTTTTTGGACCAGTCAAGTGAAGAGGTAGGATAAGACTGTTGCCTTGGCAAGGAGGGTGATAATTTGATGAGTAAGAACACTATACATCTGAACAGACCTTACCAAATGAACAAGTTACTTGCCTTCGGTAACGATAAATCTGTAAGAGACATATATTAGTTATGGATTCCTCACCTTACAATTAGCCCCAGGTCTCAGACTGGATCCGGAGAATTTTTCTTCAGCAGTACCCCTGCGCGTCGGTAAATGGCAGCGGTCGACTCCAGGTTTGTCGTTGGCATCGCCGGAATGACGTTGCAGTATCTACTTAGATGCCGCCCCTGCAAGCTGACGTCAGTTCTTTACACGTCATTCAACGCCAGAATCGCAGAGCCATGCAAGACACTGACCACTGGTGCACACAACTAGGGCCCTGAAAGGGAGTACCTTACCCTAGAAGTCCGTTTGAAGAACGGGGAGGATGGGTGGGGCGGGTGAGGAATACATAACTAATATATGTCTCTTGAAGATATATTGTTACCGAAGGTAAGTAACTTGTTTATCTGAAAGAGACTATTAGTTATGGATTCCTCACCTTAGAATAGATACTCCCGCAATACCAACCCCGGAGGTGGGTCTGCAAACTAAGTTCACAACAGAAAGTCCTGGAGAACTGAACGGCCAAAGAAGCGGTCTCTCCGGACTTGGCTGTCCAGGCAGTAATATTTGGTGAACATGTGCAATGAAGCCCATGTGGCTGCATGGCTGATGTCATGAAGAGGGACTTCACGTCCCAAAGCAGTAGTGGCTGCAATCGCCCTGGTGGAATGGGTGCGCAGTCACACTGCAGGTTCCTTCTTTGCCAAGGAATAACAGATTTTGATGCAAAGATCGACCCATCGTGAGATGGTCCGCTTTTGCACGCCTAACCTTTCTTGGTGCCCACATAGCCAACAAAGAGCTGGTCATCCACCCGAAATTGCTTTGTGGGATCCAGATAGAAGGAAAGCGCACGTTTTGGATCCAGACGGTGGAGCCTCTCCTCCTCTTTAGAAGGATGCGGGGACAGGAAGAAGGTGGGCAAAGTGATGGTCTGCCCTAGGTGGCAAGAGATAACTACTTTGGGAAGGAAAGATGGCCTAGAGCAAAGGACAAAGTTGTCCGGATGAACACCCAGGAATTGAGGTTTGGAAGAAAGAGACCGAAGCTCACTCAGCCTGAGAGCAGAGGTGGTGGCACCCAAATAGGCAGTTTGAGAGTTAAAAGTCTGAGAGGACAGTTATGCAGCAGCTTGAAAGGAGCACGCATAAGGTAGGTCAGAACCAGGTTCAAGTCCCACTGGGGCATTGCAAAGGGAATTGGAGGAAACAAGTGAGTACTGCCCTTAGAGAAGCGACTTACAATAGGGGACTTGAAAAGAGAAGGTTGATCAGGAAGCCAAAGAAAGGCCAAAAGATAGCCTTTTAAAGTACCCAGAGCAGAGCCCTGCTGGGCCAAAGAAAGAATGAAGAGGATAACCTCTGAAAGGGGAGCAGAAAGGGGATCCCCAGCCTTTGCTGCACACCATGCCGCACATTTGTTCCATCTACAGGCGTATACCGTTTAGGTGGAGGGACGCGTGACTGCCAAGATAAGGTTACAGACTTCAGGAGGAAGGTCGAAAGCTGTTAACTGTTGCCGCTCAATCTCCACACAAGGAGATGGAGGCTGGACAGGTTCAGGTGGAGGACCGTCCTCCGTTGCTGCGACAGAAGATCCTCTCAAATGGGCAGTCTGATCGGAGGAACGATGGCCATATGCAGATTCTCAGGATACAACACTCTTCGTGCCCAGTCTGGGGCCATAAGAATGACTTGGGCCCGGTCGCGCTTGAACTTCTTCAGCACTCTGGGCAGTAGTGGTATAGGCGGAAAGGCGTATAGAAGACTGCAACTCCACTCGCGACAAAAAGTGTTGCCTAGTGAGTGCCACCTTGGAAATGCCAAAGCGCTGAACAGCTGACATTGGACTTTCTCTTCGGTGGCGAATAGATCTAACCTAGGCTCTCCCCACTGCTGAAAGAGACCTTGCATCACCTCTGAGTGAAGATGCCATTCAGGATCCATCATGCACAGGCGGCTGAGTACGTCCGCCCTGTCATTCAGAGAACCTGCCAGGTGTTGAACCACCAGGAACATGCCCTGATGTTCCAGCCACTTCCAGAGACAGTGCCTCCTGACAGAGGGTCCACTACCCCACAGTCACCCTTGTTTGTTGCAGTACCACATGGCGGTGGTGTTGTCCATGAACACCTGCACTACTCTCCCTTTGGCAGAAGGAAGGAAGGAAAGCCTTCAGTGCAAGACATATCGCCCAAAGCTCCAGACGGTTGATATGGAGCCCAGACTCTGCCAGAGAACAGAGGCCTCTGATTTACGCATCTCCCATGTGGCTGCCCACCCCGGAAGTGATGAACAAGTTACTTACCTTCGGTAACGATATATCTGTAAGAAACATTAGTTAGTGTTAGATTCCTTACCTTAGAATATCCCCAGGCGTCAGTCTGGATCCGGAAACTTTTGCGTAGCAGTACCCCTGCGCGTCGGTAGGCGTCGTCTGCAGGCGTCCCCTGCGGCTCCGCGTCCGTCGTCGGCGTCGTGCGCCGTGATGACGTCGCTGGAGTACATAGACGCCGCCTCCGCGCGCTGACGTCAGTTCTTTGCACACAGCTTTTCCGCGCCAGGAGACGCAGAGCCATGAGAGAACCAACACTGGTGCCATGTACAAACTAGGGCCCTGAAAGGGATGACCTTAACCCTAGGTATCAGTTCGCAGAACGGGGAGGATGGGTGGGTTCGGTAAGGAATCTAACACTAACTAATGTTTCTTACAGATATATCGTTACCGAAGGTAAGTAACTTGTTCATCTGAAAGAAACACGTTAGTGTTAGATTCCTTACCTTAGAATACATACCCCAGCAATACCAACCCCGGTGGTGGGTCTGCGAACCAATACAAAACTACACCAGAAAGTCCTGGAGGACAGAACGGCCAAAGAAGCCATCCCTCCGGACTTGACTGTCCAGGCAGTAGTGCCTCGCAAAGGTGTGCAGCGAGGCCCACGTAGCCGCCTGGCAAATGTCCTGCAAGGGGACTCCCCGGCCCAGGGCAGTAGTAGCCGCCGTGGCCCGAGTGGAATGGGCCCTCAGCCCAACAGGAGGCTCCTTCCGAGCCAAAGAGTAGCACGCTTTGATGCAGAGGACGACCCATCGAGAGATGGTTCGTTTACAAACCGCCCGTCCCTTCTTCGCACCCACGTAGCCAACAAACAGTTGGTCATCCACCCGGAACTGGCGTGTGCGATCCATGTAAAATGAAAGCGCACGTTTTGGGTCCAGACGATGGAGCCGCTCTTCATCCTTTGAAGGATGCGGAGGCGGGAAGAAGGAAGGGAGGGTGATGGACTGCCCGATGTGAAAGGCCGAAACAACCTTGGGCAGGAAAGAAGGTCTAGTCCTCAGAACCACCTTGTCAGGATGAATGGACAGGAAAGGAGGTTGGACAGAAAGAGCCTGGAGCTCACTCACCCTCCTGGCAGAGGTGATGGCAACCAGGAAAGCCGTCTTTAAAGTCAGGAGACGGAGAGGGCAAGAATGAAGGGGCTCAAAGGGAGCACACATCAGGAAAGTTAGAACCAGGTTCAAATCCCACTGAGGCATCACAAACGGAACAGGTGGAAACATGTGAGTGATGCCTTTCAAGAATCGAGTTACAATCGGGGATTTGAACAAAGAAGGCTGATCAGGAAGCCTCAAAAAGGCTGAAAGGGCAGAAAGGTAGCCCTTGATAGTGCCCAGAGCAGAGCCCTGCTGGGCAAGAGAAAGAAGAAACAGAAGAACCTCCGAAAGAGGGGCAGAAAGAGGATCCACAGCCTTTGCTGTGCACCATGCCACAAATCTGTTCCACCGACAGGCGTATACCGACTTAGTGGAGGGACGCCTGGCTGCCAGAATAACATCACAAACTTCAGGAGGCAAGTCAAATGGCCTCAACTGCCGCCGCTCAATCTCCAAGCATGGAGGTGGAGACTGGACAGGTTCGGGTGGAGGACCGTCCCCTGCTGCTGCGACAGAAGGTCCTCCTGAAGGGGCAGGCGGATCGGGGGACCGACTGACATGCTGAGTAGCTCGGGATACCAGTACCTTCGAGCCCAGTCCGGAGCCACAAGGATAACTTGGGCCCGGTCGCGCCTGATCTTCTGCAGCACTCTGGGCAGAAGTGGTATAGGCGGAAAGGCGTATAACAGACCGCAACTCCACTCGCGCCGAAAGGCGTCGCCGTGCGAGTGCCGTCTTGGAAACTCCAACGCGCAGAACTGATGACATTGCGCGTTCTCTTCTGTGGCGAATAGATCTAACCAAGGCTCTCCCCATTGCAGAAAGATGCCTTGCGCCACGTCCGAGTTCAGACGCCATTCGTGATCCATCGAGCACCGACGGCTGAGTTCGTCCGCCCTGGCGTTCAGAGAACCTGCCAGGTGTTGAACCGTCAGAGTCACGCCCTGACGTTCCAGCCATTGCCAGAGGCGCAGAGCCTCCTGGCAAAGGGTCCACGACCCCACTCCGCCCTGTTTGTTGCAGTACCACATGGCGGTGGTGTTGTCGGTGAACACCTGCACTACACTCCCGTTGACAAAGGGGAGGAATGCCTTCAGTGCCAGACGAATCGCCCGCAGCTCCAACAGATTGATATGGAGCCGGGACTCCGCCGGAGACCAGATGCCTCTGATCTCTGCCTCTCCCAAGTGGCCACCCCAGCCCTGGAGGGACGCGTCCGTCACGACAACGTGCTCCGGTTGGGGAAGGGAGAGGGACTTGCCCCTGACCCAATCGCGGTCCGTAAGCCACCACTGCAGTTGTCTCGCAGTGCCCTCCGAGATCAAGACGTGGTCGGACAAGTTGCCCTGATGCTGGGCCCACTGAAACTTCAGGTCCCACTGCAGAGCCCGCATCCGCCACCTGGCGTGATGCACCAGAAGGATGCAGGAAGCCATCAGTCCCAGCAGCCGCAGCGTCAACCTGACCGAGACTCGGGATAGCGGCTGAAAGATGGGAATCAAAGCCTGAACATCCCGAACCCGCCGTTCCGGAGGATAAACCCGAAACTGCGCCGAGTCCAGAACCGCTCCGATGAAAAGGAGCTTTTGAGAGGGACACAGGTGTGATTTCGGCACGTTGATGGAGAACCCCAGGTCGTGCAAGAGGTCTGCCGTCATCTGAAGGTGGTGGACGACTGTCTGGGGCGAGCCCGCCTTCAACAACCAGTCGTCTAGGTAGGGGAAGACTGAAAAACTTGGTCAAAGACCGGAGTACTGCTCTTCAGATCTGCGTCCACTGGCGCGGAAAAAAGAAGAACTGACGTCAGCGCGCGGAGGCGGCGTCTATGTACTCCAGCGACGTCATCACGGCGCACGACGCCGACGACGGACGCGGAGCCGCAGGGGACGCCTGCAGACGACGCCTACCGACGCGCAGGGGTACTGCTACGCAAAAGTTTCCGGATCCAGACTGACGCCTGGGGATATTCTAAGGTAAGGAATCTAACACTAACGTGTTTCTTTCAGATGCATCTGTCACCACTGTGAACTCGGGCTGGGGAAGGGAGAGGGACCTGCCGTTGACCCAATCCCAGTTTGTTAGCCACCACTGCAATTGGTAGGAAGCGCCCTTTAAGATCTGGACGTAATCTGAGAGATTCCCCTGATGCTGTGCCCACTGGAACTTCAGGTCCCACTGCAGAGCCCGCATATGTCACCAGGCATTGTGCAACAGCCAGTCGTCCAGATAGGAGAAGACTGGAACCCCTGATCGGGGCAGATGAGCTGAGACCACCGCCATCACCTTCATGAACACCTGAGGGGTGCTGGTAAGGTCAAAGGGGAGCACAGTAAACTGAAAGTGCTTGTGGCTCACCGTGAACCGTAGGTAACATTGATGGGCCGGCAGGATGGGGATGTGAAAATAAGCATCCTGCCAGTCCAATGCTACCATCCAGTCTCCAAGGTTGAGGGCAGACAGGACATGAAACTGTGTCAACATTTTGAACGTCTCCTTCCGGAGGAAGCGGTTGACGTTCCTGAGATCCAAGGTGGAGGTAGGCCCTTGTCCTTCTTTGGCACCAGAAAGTAGTGGGAATAACAACCACGACCTACTTCTGGGGCAGGAGCTTGTTCGATGGGGAGGTGTCCAGAACACTGGCCACACCAAACTCCTCTCTCCAGTCTGGTTCTTCTAACTGGTCAGACAGAGGGTCCACAGACCCCTCGCAGTCCTCCTCACCCTCCTCTGGTAGCCACTCAAGGCAAGGGGGAACACCAGGGGTACAAAAGTACGGGTCGGCGCCGGTCCAGATATCAGTCCAGCTACGTGTCCACATTAAGGGTGAGGTTGGGGTCGACGTCCATTGGGGACACAAACGGAGTCGGAGGGGGCGGAGGTGTCGCCAAAGGATTCGGTAACAGAGGAGGTGTCACAAGGTCGACCATGCTGTTCTGGAGCCAGGCCTGATCCTGCTGAATCTGCGGGGCCTGATGTCGCAGCATCTGGAGCAAAACTATCGATCACAACCGACCATATGCCTCATATATTTTTAAGGCGAAACGCCATAAAACTGTTAGCATGCAGCCAATATTGTGCTGTCAGGCATGCCGTCAGGGGTTCGTCAAGGTGCCAGGCGTCGGTAACCGGAGTACAGAAGCAGGAAGCCTGCTCCAGATGCTGTGTATACATGGGGAAACCATTCACATTGCTGAGTGCCATCGAACAGAAATAATTTAAAAATCTCGGAGGGAAGTGCTAATAAACTGACACTTTGTCTAGGACTATGAACAGGCAGTCCTTGGATTCGATCTAATCATATTGTAGATCACACTATGGATCACTACCAATTGAGAATTTGAAGTTGAAACTTTGCTGTCTATGGCTCCTTGCAATTGGATCCACACATCTGTCAACCTAGTTACCCCTATATGATATGGGGAACAACTAATGCCCTGAAGTCCGCTTAAAGGACAAAACGAGTCGGCTGTGCCACTTTCAACAAATGATGCTAATGACCTTGTTTTTATAAACCTTTTGATACAGGAATAAAGGAAAATTTGGAAGAACGCTGCTTTTTGGGAATAGATTGTATATTTGCTTTCCCTGAATATTGAGAAGTGGTGCACCTGTGCTTTTGTTTAAAATTGTTGAGTTCCATTAGGAATTTTATTTATTTTGAAAGTTTTATATAGCGCGAACAAGATCTTTGCAGATATCAGAGCGCTTTACAAAAACAAGGGGTAAGCACAAGAGAGTGATTAACAGACTTTTGACCACAGAATAGTTGTAGGTAATAAATGAGTAGCAAAATAGGGTAGGTACATGCGGGAGCATAGTCAATCAGATAAACCAATAATACAAATAAACAATCAGATAAACAAATAGTACAAATAGGTGCAGAGTCTCAAATAGATCCAAAGTAAAAGTTCAGGTGAATTTAGCCATGAGGATAGCTTTTACTTCTTTCTTAAAAATGTAGTGGAGGAGATAAGCCTGGTTTCTGGAGGGAGTGAATTCCAGATCCTGGATGCCATTCCTGAAAAGGAGCGTTTATATGTTTTTTCCTTCCGGAATCTTCGAGGTTTCAGAAGAAGATTTTTTGTGCTTCTATTGGTTCTTGAGCCACCAGATATTGTCAGCTTCTGAGTGAGGTAGCCGGGTGAGTTGAGGTGTACAGCCCTGTGTGTCATGCAGGCAATTTTCAGATGTATTCTGGCTTCAAAAGGCAGCCAGTTCAGGGATTTTAAGTCAGGGGAAATATGCAAGTGTTTTTTTGATCCAGTGATGAGTCTCGCTGCAGCGTTCAAAGAGGCTCTTAGGGGTGCAGTTGTAGATAGGGGGAGTCCGCAGAGGGCGACGCTACCGTAGTCTATGCGAGGGATGACTAGGGCTTGTACTGCAGTTGGGAAGTCCTTGGTTGGGAGGAAGGGTTTAAGTTTCCTCAAGGTATTGATTTGGAAATTAGCTCCCTTAGTTGCCTTGCTGATATGCTGCTGCATGTTGAGATTGGCGTCAAGTGTTATGCCTAAAGATTTCGCTGAGTCTACTATGGTAGGTTGGACATTGAGTGCAGTTAGGTGCTTAAGCCAAGTTTGAGTGGTGGAGATTTTCGCGGGAGGTGAGATCAGAAGGAACTCCGTTTTCAGAGTATTGAGTTTGAGGTGATTATCGGCAAGCCATGATTGGGTGTTTCTGATCGTTGAGTTCAGAAGTTTGATGTCTTTGGGGATTGTAATTTGAGATATAGTTGGGTGTCATCGGCGTACATCTGAAAGTGTACATTAGATGCTTGTAACAAGGTGGTGAGAGGTTCCATGACTAGGTTGAACAATGTTGGGGATAGGGAAGATCCTTGGGGGACGCCTAATGTTACAGGCACTGGTGGGGACATCAAGTTGTTGCTCTTGAATTTATGAGACCGGTTATGCAGAAAGAAAGTGAACTACTTGAGAACAGTCCCAGATAGACCCATTCTGGTGTTTAACAGCTCGAGTAAGTTCTCATGTTTGACGGTGTCAAATGCTGAAGAGAGATCAAGAAGGATGAGGAGGCAGGTATCGTTTTGATCTAGGATTTGGAGGGCGTCATCAATTATGTGTGTCATAGCAGTTTCAGTACTGTGCCCTGCTCGGAAGCCTGATTGATGAGGGTTGATGAGGTCAAACTGATCAATGTGTTTTGTCAATTGGAGTTGTACGCATTTTTCCAACAGTTTGGCAAGGGTGGGAATATTGGTAATGGGACGGTAATTGTTTAGGTCAGTAGGGTCAGCTGTTGGTTTCTTGAGTATAGGAGTGACTTGTCCAACTTTGAGGGAGTCTGGGATGAGTCCTTGTTGAAGTGAACTGTTAATAATTTTGGTCCAGAGTGGGAGGAGCAAAGGGATGAAGTCTTCTACAGCGTTAGCAGGAAGGGGGTCTGTGAGGTGATTAGAGGGTTTCAAGGTGCCGAGCAGTTTGTCAATTGTTTCTTCTGAGTAGGTGTCAAAGGATGACCATGCAGCATTGTTTTTTGGTTCAGTGGGTGTTATGCTGTGGGGGTTGGAGTAAAGGCTTGAGTCATTGAGGAGATCGCTCCTTATGTTATCAGTCTTTAGATTAAAGAAAGCAGATAAGTCTTCACAGGAAGGTATATCGCCCATTGTGCTATGTGATTGTTGGGGTTGTTTCTTGGATTGTGTTTTGATTAGTTCAAACAGTTTTCTTGGTCGGTTTTTTGCTTGGTCGAGCTGGAGGCTGAAAAAATCTGATTTGAGCGCTTGATTTTCCTAAAGTAGGCGTTTCTCTTTTTCTTCAGAGTTTTAAAGTGCAGTGTCGAAGGGACTGATCTCCAGGTGCGCTCTGCCATTTGCATGGCCCGTCTATCTTCGTTGAGTCTACCATCGTACCATGGGTTGGAGTTCTTAGTGGAGACTCTTTTCAGTTGCCAGGGTGCGACCTCATTGTTTATTGAAGTCATAGAGTTGAGGTAGTGGTCGGTCAAAGATTGAACGTCAGAAGCGCCGGTAGGGGGAAGGAGGAGATTGCAGCTGTGGGAAGGTAAAGAGTTTGGGTTGAGTTTCTTCAGGTCCCTTTTCCAGACTTTGGATTTGGTGGATTGAACCGGGTTAAATTTTACTTTTTCATTGATGAAGAATGTGATAATATGGTGGTCTGACCAGTCACAGGGTTGGATTGACCCAAGTTGGGTAGAGTCCTCTTTGGAGATGATAAGGTCGAGGATAGAGCCTTTGTCGTGGGTCGGGCTGTTGCAGATTTGGGTGAGGTCAAGAGCGTTGAGGAAGTTTTTGAGGCTATTTACCACCGCGTCATTGTGATCGTTCCAATGGAGATTGAAGTCGCCAAGGAAAATTTGAGTGTTTTGTCGTCCGGAATTGGTTGAGATTGTGTCCATGAGTTGTTGAGTGGTAGATGATGTGAGGAGAGCATACAGGTTTGCTCTCGCTGATGACAGAGGCAGTTGATGTCCAACGCCAGGCTCGTCTTTGAATGGAAACAAAGGTGTCCATCACCCAGGAAACTGAATCAGACGTGCCCAGCCCTGATTTGTTGATGTGCAGAGCGGTATTTTGAACAAATCGGCAATCAAATTTCTTGGTTTCTGGACAATATTCAGTTATATTGAGAGACTTCTAGTCTGTTTGGAATAAGGTTGATGACGTTTCAACCCATAAGTTATTTCAAAGGGCATCATTACACCAACAATACTCAACAAAGTCAAAAAAGAGAAAAAAGGGCAAATTATGACCATGTCCCACCTCGAAAATAATTGTAGGGTGTGCTAGACAAACTGTTGCATTATTTTTTTTTTAAACGTATTGCATAGTGATGCCAAGTCAGAGTGACACTTTCTGAAGGACGTTGATTCATGGACTGGTGCACAGTACATATTGTGGTGTTAAAAGCAGGTGTAGGTTAGCTTTTCAGGGGCGAGGCCCAAATACCAGAAGGCTCAAGCACAAAATTCACCTAGCCATGGAAAATATCACAAGAGTAAAGAATGCATTAAGGTACCCAGTGACTGGAAAGTTCTGAAGGACTGTTCAGTCCAATGAGATTTCAGTTAAGAATACTTACAATGGAAAGGGGGATGGGTTGTTTGCATACCAGATTAATTTGTTGAGGGGTCCTCTTGAGACCTGGAAGGGTGTCACAGACCAAATCAATGTTTTGATTCGATAGATTATCCACCAAAATGAGTTACCGAAAGCGAGTAACTTGTACTTCTGATGGATACTTCAAACCGTGAACTCCTCACCCTGTGAACAGATAACATAGCAGCACCACCCAAGTGGTGGGTCTGAACTGGCTCAGATCAACATCCTGCAGGATCAACTGCAAAACGCCCCTATCAACGGACCTGTTGAGGCAGTAGTGTTTGTTGAATATATGTACAGACACCCATTTAACCTCCAAATATCAAAGACCGGTACTCCAAGTAACACTGCAGTCGTAGCAGTTTTGGCAAAGTGAGCTCGAAAACTTTCTGGCAGCTGTTTCTTAGACAGCATATAGCAGATGTTATTACAGAGAAAAATCTATCGGAGATTGTTCGTTTTTGCATTGCCTTGCCATTCTTTGCTCTGAAGAACCCCATCAAGAGCTGATTGTCCACCTCATGGTTTTTAGAGTGCTCCATATAAAAGCTTAGCGTTCTTAGAGTCCAAACAATCGAGACTCTTCCTCCTTAGAAAGATGAGGTGGAGCAAAGAATACCAATGGGAGGCATTTGCCCCCCCTTTCTGTATTTTTGAAGTTCAACAATTGCCTCTGTGTTTTGTGTGCGACCAGGGTATCGCTGTCTGATCAATCAGAGTGACAGTACAACGAATGAGAAGCGTTGCCCAGCTGGGTAACGTCCCCCGGTGGCACAGCCGGTCTCCACCAAGGAGGTTAATCCACTTCTATATAATGAATAAGCAACAGATCAACATGGAAGTGAAGTTTTATTCCCAAATTATTTGAGATTTCCAATAGGTCCTTCTGAAGAAATACGGTTTAAACGCAATGGTTAATCAAACCCAACGCATTTCGGGTAAAAACCTCCCTCAGGGGAAATTCATAGTGCGGTTCCGACAGATAGGAGGGATCCCGTGAGTGAGGGCCCTTGGAGTCTCTCAGCTTTAGCTGGTCTCTGGAGATGACCCATCCGTGAGCAAGACACTGCAGGCACAGTTCCACTCCTTTGCTAGCCACTAAATTCAGCTGTGCAGTCCACACCAATGCAACCTCTTTGCTGGTTCCATGGTGCAGCAGGGCAGCGCTTTGGTCCTCATCCAGTCTCGTCCAGATCTGAATTCAGGGTGCCCTACTTCTACTCAGAAAATGTCCTCAAGGTAGGATCCTCCCACCTAATGACCACTTCCTGCAAAGTGTGGCACCTGGGCATCACAGGATGCAACATTCTGCCCACTTCCAATATGGTAGCATCCATCTCTCTGTGTGTGGAGCTCCCTAGCCCAATTTATTTATTTATTTATTTTATTTATTTCACTTGTATAGCGTATATATCACTCGAAGGTCTCAGAGGGCTTGCAGAAACCCCTAGCAGAAACCCAGATATGGCAAGGGCAGATCAAAAAAGCCATGTTTTTAACTGTTTGCGGAATCTCAGGTAATCAGGTCCTAAGCTGGAGGGGAAGAGAGTTCCAGGCCTCGGGTGCCGTTTTACTGAAGGCCCTGTCGCCGTTTCTAACCGTGCGGACCCTAGGGACACTCAGAAGAGACTTGGAGGACGATCTAAGAGTCCTCACTGGGTGGTAGGCCTTCAGCTTTTGTTCAAGGTATACCGGGCCATGTCCATTGATGGCTTTATGGACGAGGCAGCACAGTTTGAATTTAATACGCTTTTGTATTGGGAGCCAGTGTAAAGTTTTTAGGCAGGGTAGTGACGGGGAGCGGGAGGGAAGATCAAGCACCAGTTTTGCAGCGGTATTCTGCAAGACCTGTAGGCGGGCCAGCAAGGTGGTGTTTGTTGAAGCCAAAAGTGCGTTCCCATAATCAATTCTGCTGATGATGAGACCCTGCACTAAAGGCATGCGCGCCGAGAGGGGGAGCCATTTAAAGATTTTCCTCAGGCTGCGCATCAGGCCATAGCTCATGCCTACTACTTTATTAATATGATCAGACAGATAATTTATTGTCGATCGTTAACCCGAGATTCCTCACTGAGGATTTGGGTGATGGGCATGGGCCAAGCGAGGCTGGCTACCAATCATCGGACCAAACTTTGTCTGCCTTTCCAAACAGTAGGACCTCTGTCTTTCCTGCATTCATCATCAAAAAGTTCCTGGTCATCCAGTCATGGATGTCTACCATGCAGTTCTTAAATCTCAATTTAGTTAGGTCAGGATTCTGATTGATGGTGATCAGTATTTGGGTATCGTCTGCGTAGGATACGGTTCCGAAGCCATGTGTTCGAATGACCTTAGCAAGAGGGGATACATACAGGTTAAAAAGCGTAGGGCTCAATATGGACCCCTGTGGTACGCCCTTATCGTTTTCATAGAGGGTGAAAGAATGAGCATCCACTTGGACCTTAGACCGTCTGTCAGTCAGGTAGCTTTTTATCCAACCTAGTGCGGGGCCCTCAACACTAATCTCAGCAAGACGCTCTAACAGATAGAGATGCGAGATGGTGTCGAAGGCCGCAGACAGGTCGAGCAAGACCAATATGGCAGACTGATTTGAATCAAGTGTCATTCTTATATTGTCCACGACTTCGAGCAGAGCCGTCTCGGTGCTGTGGAATGCCCTAAACCCTGACTGTGAGGGGTCAAGAAGTTTATTGGTCTCGAGATGTAGTTTAAATTGTTTATTTATTTGGGATTCTAAAATCTTCCCAAACAAGGGAAGGAGTGAGATGGGCCGGTAATTAGGAAGCGATTTAGGATCAGCTGAGGGTTTTTTTTAAAATAGGTCTGATTATGGCTTCCTTCCAATGTAATGGGACAGAGGAATGAAGTAAGGACTAATTTAAAGTTTTCGTGAGGGCCGGAATCAGAGCAGGAGCTATTTTAGATAGGATTTGTGGAGAAGCAGGGTCTCCCGGGGCCCCGGACTTCATTCGTTGTAAAATTGCCTCGACCTGAGCTTCGGTACATGGAGAAAATTCTCTTAATGAGGGAAAGCCAGAGTCGGAGTCGCCGCAGTTATTGGCGGGCGAGACTGCTGTCAGACAGGTGGGAGGCAACTGAGGAAAGCGTTTGTGGATTTCGTTAATTTTGTCATGGAAATATGCTGCCACAGAATCTACCCATTCTTTAGACTCATCAGGTATCTGCTGGCTAGCCGAGGGGTTGGTGAAGTCTTTCACTATACTGTAGTGCTCTCTCTGTGAGTTCGACGCCCAAGAGATTCTGTCACCAAGATAAGTTTTTTTTGCCTCGGCGATTCCTTTCATATATTGTCTATGAATGGTTTTATATAAATTCCTATCATTCAGATCTTTGGTTTGGCGCCATTTTCTTTCAGCTACTCTGACTGCCTGTTTGATTTGTTCCAGTTCTGGCGTGAACCAAGGCGAATTTTTCTTAGGAGGTTTAGATGCTCGAGCTGGCGCAATACGATCCAATGCCAGGACAATTGCAGATTCCAACTCTCTGGCGGCTGTGTTAGGGTCAGTATTGTCAGTAATGACTGGGGGGGGGGGGGGGAATTTGTAGTAAAGGATTCCAAGGTTATTTTATTCCACGGTCTGCTCATTTTGACTGGAGTAGTTTTCCGAGGTTCAGACTGGGAACATAAGATATTAAATTTTATAACATAATGGTCAGTCCATAGGACTGGGTCAATCTGCATAATTTTGACATTAGGGGAGTTCGTACAAATAAGGTCTAGTGCGTGTCCCGCGATGTGGGTTGGGCCTGTCGGGAGAATATTTAACTGTAAGGAGGCGAAGCTTGAAATAAGGTCAGCAGTATGAGGGTCATGGGTTTGATCTAGATGATAATTTATATCTCCTAACAGTAGAAAGTTATCCGTTGCTAGGGCGTAGGGTGAAATTGCTTCGACAAGCTTCTCCACAAAATGAGTTTTGGCATCTGGAGGTCTATATATGAGGGCAATTTTCCATGACACCTGGTTTCTTATGGTTAAGGAGGCAATACACATTTCACCCCAACGTTCTAGAAAGGAGTCATTAATGTGAATGTTGATGTCAGGTTTATAAATTATTGCCGTTCCTCCTCCTTTCCTCCCTAGGCGGTCAAGCCTGTGTATTTTGTATGGGGAAGGTAAGGCAACTGAGATATCTGGTGAAGAAGACTCATGTAACCAGGTTTCTGTGATAAATAGCGCATCAGGGCGATGTGAGTCCAGAAGCGGCCAAATTTCCACGGCAAACCCTGAGGTGTGGCTACCAAGGGAGCTACATGCTCCTGGAAAACCAGTTTGGTAACTGGTTTCCGATCTCCTGTCCAAGGTGCCTCGCTGTCTGCTTTAAAAATCGACCAGCCCCTCTAAGTGTTACCCATTTGCCCTCCAAATGCAGCTTCTCCTTTAAAGCTTGTTGGATCCATATGGCTTTCTGCAGAAAGGAAGTAACACCTCATTCAAGAGCAAGCCTCTATTGTATCCTTTCATGGGAGTCTTTAGCACATGCCCCCAGGAGGGCAAAAAGAGGTGTTGGCTACAGGACCCTGTCTGCAACATGTATGGGCATGGCGGGGGGGCTACTGAATGCAACCAAAGTTGCATACTGCATCTTACATTAATTTCTAGAATATAGTCGAGTTAATGTAACAGTGGAGGACCCACTTTGGTTCCACCCTCCCAGAGTTAGCACAGCGGGGAAGGGGGGGGGGGGGGGGGACGGGACATTGTGTAACTGCACTCGCCAAACGGACAACCAAGCTTTCCCACAGTAAAACAGACAGTTCAGCGTTTTCACTATCAAAAAAATTAAAATTGCATGTTCTGCCCGGGGAATACGCTTGACCCTGACAAAGGGGTGACTTACCAATTCGGTAAATGCCAATTCAACTCCTCAATACAAGGGTAAGGGCACAGAGGTCAGGTTAGTAGGTCTCAGTGGACTCAGTTGAAACACCAGCAGCATTTGTCCAAAATCTTGGGAGGGGGGGGGGGGGGCGGGGGGGGGGATGGGGTTCACCATACAAAAAGACATTTCCTTATATTACCACACTTTCCTGGCCAAATCGGGTGCTGCTAGGATGACCTGGACATGGTCATTCCTGATTTTGTTCAGAACTTGAGGCAGGAGAAGTAGCGAAGGAAAGGGATGCAGGAGCCCAAGCTCCACTCTAGGTAGAATGAGTCCATGTACTCTTAAAAACCATAGCACCCACTAGTGCAAACATTGCATATTCTCAGTGGAGGAGAAAAGATTCAGCCAGGGCTCTTCTTATTCTTGGAAGATGTCCTGTGCCACTTCCAGATGTTAACGACATTCGTGGCCTGCGAGGCACCAACAGGTGAGCTGATTTGCACTGGAATTTAGAGATCCTGACCGTTGGTTCACCACTTGGAAAATTCCCCTAAGGTCCAGCAATTTCCAGAGATGTAAAGACTCTAGGCACAGGACCCAAAACCCCACCCTGCCAGCTTGTTGCACTGCCACATTGCAGTGGTGTGGTCCAGGAGCACCTGTACCAGCCTCCCACTGATGGTAGTCAAAAAGGCCTTAAGCCAAGCAAATCTCCAGCAGCTCAAACACACTGATGCAGAGTTAGGTCTCTGTCGGATGGATCCTCTGTTACCCACCTCTCCCAGATGGCCCCCAACCCAGAAAGGAGGCATCTGTCACTACTATTAAGTCTGGTTGATTTAAAAACAGGTGCCCGGCACTGAGCCAATCGCAGTCCAGCAGCCACCAATGCAGATATTTTACAGCCTCCTGAGAAGTCTGAGTATAATCAGATAGTTCCTTAAGATCCCGCTGAAGAGCCCACATGTGCCATTAGGAAAGATTTACCAGCAGGCTGCAGGATGTCAGCACTTCCCAGGGGTCTCAGAGTCATTTGCACCAACTTCTAGGACAGTGGGCAAAATATACATATCATAGCTCGAATTTTCTGGACTCTCTTTTGCGGGGCAAAGACTAATTATCTAGAGCATCTGTGAAGGAGTCAGGTGTGACTTGTACACGTTTATAGTGAACCCCAACAATGTTTGATGGATCGCAGAAGTCTGGAGGTGACTGAAGAGTGCCTGTGGCAAATTTTCGTTCAACAGCCAGTTGTCGAGGTGGGGGTGAAGGGGGAGGGGGGGATTGGAACCCCCGAACTCCGCAGGTGTGCTTCACTGTCATCACTGAGGGGCAATTGTGAGACCAAAAGGGAGCACTGCGAACTACGAAATGGTCCACGGCCCACTGAACTGCAGATAGCACCTGTTGTCCAGTAGTACTGTGCCATGGAGGTAAGTCCCTGCAGGTCCAATGCTACCATCCAGTCTCCAGGTCAAGGACAGACAGGACTCAGGCTAGTGTGAACTTCTTGAAATTTTTCTTCAGCAGGTTGGCGTTGAGGGTTAAGATCTAAAATGAGGCATAAGAAACCATCCTTCAGCACCAGGAACTCTCGGGAGCAACATCCAGCTCCCACCTCCAACGCTAGAAGACTGCACCGCCCGCTGCAAGATGGAGAGGTGTAAGGAATAACATTGTGACAGTGGGTGTGATACAGTGTGCACACATATCCTCACGAGTATAGATGAGGACAGAATAACGGAGGGATAGCAACTCAGGTGCTGCCGATTGAAGGGATCCACTGTCGGGCGCATTGTTTTTACATCTAGTCCATGGGTGACGGAGTAGCTCAGGAGCTACTAATAGCTCACCAACACCCTTGAAGTAGCTCTCCCAAAGGATGCTCGGCGCAGTACATCATTCAGAGAGTTTATGCAAATTAAAGACTACAGCACTGAACATTTCAAAACCCTGAGTGGAAGCCTAACCATATGGAAGGGCCTCACACTAAGACAAATACAAGCTGTTAGCCTATAGGACCAGAAACGTGACAACATGTATCTACAAAAGGATTAAAGCTGGTGTAGGCTCCACTCTCACAATATGTGGCCAACTGTCCAGGTAAGAAGAGTGCCCGCAGTAGCAAGAGCAGGAGACATTGTAGGGTCACTTTGGAGTGGGTCAGCAGGAGGCAGAGAATGAAAGTGTACATACATATATATATATATACATACATATACATACCTACATATATACACATATATACATATACACATACACATACACATATATATATACACACACACACACACATGCACACACACACATATATGTATATATACATATATATATACATACACATATATGTATGCATACACATATGTATACATACATATGTATGCATACACATATGTATACATACATACACATCCATACACGTACGTATACATACACATATACGTATATACACATATACGTATAAACACACATACATATATATACATACATATATACATACATATATACATATACATATACACATATACATACACATATACGTATAAACACATACACATACATATACATATATATATACACATTCCAGCTCAGAGGTACCCAACGTACAAAGGAGCACCCGGACCTCAGCTGCACACAAGGAGCCTTGAATGGTAAGCACGCCTCCAGCACAACCATATCCTTTGACTGTTCAAACTGCCCTGGATGCCTGACGCGTTTCGAAGTGTCCCCACTTCTCTTCAGAGGCTTTGGCAGTTATGAAGGAGCGCTTGAGGCACCACACCCCTTCTTGCTTAGATGCACGCCCTAGATGGGACTTATGGGACTTGTAGTGCCTCACGTCGCGCTAATGTTCAGTTGGTAACTTTTCAAGCCCACAGATGGGCCTCGCTGTGTGGAATGCGTGCAGAATCCATACGCTGCTGTCCCATGTTCTCGGCCCGTAGTCAAGACCGCATGGCCCCCGGTTCTTTCAGGGTGGTGCTCCTTCAGCGGCATGAGCCGCCGCGTAAATATTACAGCTCCGAGGTACCCAACGTACAAAGGAGCACCCGAACCTCAGCTGCACACAAGGAGCCTTGAATGGTAAGCACGCCTCCAGCACAACGATATCCTTTGACTGTTCAAACTGCCCTGGATGCCTGGCGCGTTTCGAAGTGTCCCCACTTCTCTTCAGAGGTTATGGCAGTTATGAAGGAGCGCTTGAGGCACCAAACCCCTTCTTGCTTAGATGCACGCCCTAGATGGGATTTATGGGACTTGTAGTGCCTCACGTCGCGCTAATGTTTAGTTGGTAACTTTTCAAGCCCACAGATGGGCCTCGCTGTGTGGAATGCGTGCAGAATCCATATGCTGCTGTCCCATGTTCTCGGCCCATAGTCAAGACGGCATGGCCCCCGGTTCTTTCAGGGTGGTGCTCCTTCCACGGCATGGGCCGCAGCGTAAATATTCCAGCTCCGAGGTACCCAACGTACAAAGGAGCACCCGGACCTCAGCTGCACACAAGGAGCCTTGAATGGTAAGCACGCCTCCAGCACAACGATATCCTTTGACTGTTCAAACTGCCCTGGATGCCTAACGCGTTTCGAAGTGTCCCCACTTCTCTTCAGAGGCTTTGGCAGTTATGAAGGGTGGTGCTCCTTCCGCGGCATGGGGTGTGGTGCCTCAAGCGCTCCTTCCTGCCGAAAAGGGGGTGAGACAGGAAGGGGGCCTGCTCCTGATAGCAGGAGAAGCTGGCGGTCACGTTGCAAAGGCAGAAAGGCCTTTGAAACTACCCTGCCACTGATTTTACTGCACACCATTGAATTGAAATTAGATTTATAAAGCGCAGTTAATGCCGGAAGGCGTCTTGGCGCTATAAACAAGCTGAGAACAGAAGGTACATTAGTCCCATAGCACAAATGTTTTCCTACGGTAGGCATGCACCGCCTTGGTGGAGGGGCGCCTGGCTGCCAAGATGACATTACAGACTTGGGGAGGAAGGTCAAAAGCTGTTAACTGTAGCCACTCAATCTCCACGCAAAAAGACGGAGAGTGGACAGGTTTAGGTGAAGAACCCTCCACTGCTGCTGCAACAGAAGATAATCCCAAAGGGGCCGCCTGATTAGAGGATCGATGGCCATGCTCAGTAGCTCGAAATACCAGACTCTCCGTGCCCAGTCCGGGGCCACAAAGATGACTTGGGCTCCGTTGTTCTTGATCTTCTTGGGAACTCTGGATAGGAGTGATAAGGGCGGAAAAGCAAACGGGAGGCCTGACCTCCACTTGAGATAAAAAGCATCACAGAGCAAGTGCCACCCTGGAAACTCCAGCACGAAAACCCGCTGACCTTGCGCGCTATCAGCAAGACATGAACAAACCTAACCAAGGCTCTGCCCATTGCTAAAAGACTGCGCAACCTCCAGGAGGGGACACCATTTGTGAGCCACTAGACATCTTCATCTGAGTTTGTCAGCCCTGGTGTTCAGAGAACTCGCTAGCTATTGAACTACTGCAGTTCATGCGATGTCCAGAGATGCAGGGCCCCTTGACAATGTGTCCATGACCCCATGCTGCCCTGTTTATTGCACTACCAGATTCCCTCTGATGGGGGGCAGAAAGGCTTTCAAAGTCAATTTAATTGCATGGAGGTCCAGGAGGTTGATATGGAGTCCGGAATCCGGCAGAGACCAGAGTCCTCCGATTACCTCTTCCAGATGGAAGCCCCATCCCAGAAGTGACGCATCTGTCACTACTGTAAGACCAGGTTGGGGAAGAGAGAGCGGTCAGCCTCTGACCCAAATGCGGTTTGTTAACCACCACTAAAGATCGTTCGCAGTTTTCTCCGAGATCTGGACCAGGTCGGGAGATTCCCCTGATGATGCGCCCACTGGAACTTTAGATCCCATTGCAGAGCCCGCATATGACATATGGCATGTGTCACAAGCAGAAGGCCATGAGGCCAGCAGCCTCAGAGTCAGACTCACTAAAACCCAGGATAGAGCTTGAAACATCAGTACTATAGCCTGAATATCCTGGACTCGCTGCTCACGAGAATAAGTCCAAAACTTCCCTATGTCCAGAAGAGCTCCGATGAAGGGAGCATCTGAGTGGGAGTCAGGTGTGACTTCCGCACGTTGATAGTGAACCCAGAGTGCGGAAGGTTCGCTGTAGTCTGAAGGTGGAGATTGCCATCACTTTGGTTAACATCCGAGGGGCGCTGGTAAGGACAGAAGGAAGCATGGTGAACTGAAAGTGCTCGAGGCCCACCTTAAACCGCAGATATCGCTGATGGGTAGGCAGGACGAGATAATGAAAATAAGCACCCTGCAAATCTAATGCTATCAGTGAGTCAATGTGATCCAGGGCAGACTGGACCAGAGTCAATGTGAGCATTTTGAATTTGTCCTTTTTTAGGAAGAGATTGAGAATTTGGATATCAACAATAGGACGAAGGCCCATGCCCTTTCTGGGAACCAGAAAGAAGCGGCAATCAACCACAGCTACTTCTTGCACTGGAACCCTCTCTATAGCTCCCTAGGCAAAGAGAGCTGTGACCTCCTCATGGAGATCAGACAGATGAACCTCTGTCAGCTGATCGTGGGGTGGTAGCATTGGGGCAGGTGTAGCCTCGAAGGGGAGGGAGTAGCCCCTTCAGACTACCTGCAAAACCCACCTGTCTGATATTATGGGCTGCAAGTGGGGCAGGTGATGGCGAAACCTCCAGCCAACTGGGTGCCCGTGGTGGTAAAGAGGCAGACTAGAAGGTTTGGAGGCTGATGCAGTAGGGAGAGGGGGGGGGGGGGGGGGGCGTGCAGGACTGACCAGACTGCTGGCCACCTGACCCTTGGGGTCTGTGGGTACTGCACCCTCGAACACGCTGAGGCTGGGCAGTCAGCGAGGCTCTGCAGGAATTGGAGCAGCTGGTAGCCCCTTCCGTAGCCACGAAAGGAGCGAATGGCAGATTGAGGTGGACGTGGAGCAGCAGCGAGGCCTTAAGGATCTGCCCGTAACTTGAGAAGCCTTAAAGTGCTTGAGTGCCATATCTGGCTGGTCTCAAAAGAGACAGGTGCAATCGAAGGGTATGTACATAAGGGGGAAGCCTTGGACAACCCTTGGAAAGAGTTGTGGCACCCAGGGGCCACTGCTGTAAAAACTGCTCTGCCTAGAGCGTCGGTCGTGTCAAGTATGCATCAAATAGTGAACTTTGCCACATCTCTCTCACGGGTGACAGCTTGGGAGAGTATAGCCCTGACCTCTTCCATGACCTGAGCAGCACGTGCACAACCATATCCTTCCATGTGTGGGAATAATCGCCCAAAAAGGCATGCGTTTTTCATGGACCGCAAAGTCAGGCTGGCAGAAGAAAACATCTTCCCAAATGAGTCCAGCCTCTTGGATTCGCTATCTATGGGAGCAGTAGGGAAAGCGCATTGGGAGTTGGAGGCATGTACCACCAAGCTCTCAGGAATAGGTTGTTGTGTGATGAAGCCCGGGTCCCCAGGTGTGGGATGATTGGGGCGGGTAATCGTATTCACAGGAGCCCCTGTGCTGGGTTTCGTCTAGGTACCTAACAACACGTCAGTGAGGGCGTCACTGAATGTATCACGACGCATAGGAGCCTGCGTCGTGATACGCCCATCCGGCTTTGTAACAGTCTGTGATGACAATGGGGATGGTGCAGTTGGGGTCATGAACATCAGGACTGGCGAAAGAGAAGGTCGAAATGACATGCCCGGCATCAATCCTGTTCCAGGAATGGATCGCTGGACCCCCAACAAGGCCTCTTTCGACCCCACAAGGCGCAAAACCTGCGACGACTGGCTTGTGATGCCCAAAAATGAGGCACATGGCCTCATAAAACTAGAGTTACTTGGGGGTGGGTCACTTCGAAAATTCAGGGAGCCACAGATTCTGGTGCAGGTTCTGCCGGAACAAGGCCTAAAAGCCAAGGATTCCATGTCCACCAACGGACGAGTAGAAATCGAAGAGCCCTTTGACATCTTGCTCTTATTTTTGTGCCATCCTTCTGAGTGTCTCGAGGACCTCAAATCAGACTAGGTTGATTTCTGGCTCCGCGAACACTCCTGGCCTTCCCCTCAATCGAGATCTTGACTTTGTGGAGTCACATGTCAAGCGTTAACAGCTTTTGGGACTGATCCATCAAAGCCTTGGGTACCGTGGCCCGGCAATCTGAACACATTGGGGTCATGGTCACGCTCCAGACACCAAAGACACACAAGGTGTGGGTCAGGCACCAACATCGGTCGGTGAAAAGCGCCGCAGGGCTTAACACCCACTGTGCGTGAAGACATTATCGACATACCAGGAGGTAAACCTCAAAAAGTTGACAAAACGTTGAAAAAAGCTTGTCCAAAAAGAGAAGTAGCTCATCTCCGGCTGGCATGGAAAGAAAGAACTGACGTCAATGCACCTGGGTGGCGCCTGTATAGTTACCATGATGTCACTACCGCTGTGGAGGATGCCGACGACAGAGGCAATCAACGCCACCTACCGGCGGGCAAGGTTACTGCTCACAAAAAAAAATTCAGGGTCCAAACATAACACCTGGGGAGATTCAGAAGGTAAGGAAACTGCAGCTAGAAGTCTATCGAACAAGTTACTTACCTTCTGTAACGCTTTTTCAGGTGGCTACAGTACCTGCCTGTGGATTCCTCACCTTTTGAATCACCCCCATGTGCAGCATTCCATGGAAACTTTTCTTCTCCGCTCACCCACGTCGACAAGTAATTCACAATGGAACCGCTCTGCATGCCACTCCTTGTGACGTCATCAGAGCCATAAGAAGACCTCGTCGGCTTGCTGAAGTCAGTTCCACACATGTTTTTCCGTGCCTTCGAGGTGAACCGACACACTACAGAAGTATACACAATATACAAACTTAGCCAAAACCGGAAATTTCTCATCAAACATTTCTAGAGTCAAGCAACACATGATTTTAACAACCTTAAGGGCCAACTATGTAAAGGTTCAAAGGGTGAACCCATTAAGAAAGTGAGAACCACATTTATATCCCACTGAGGCATGATAAAGGGAGTGGGAGGAAACCAATGTTTGAGACCATTAATGAATCTCATTACTATAGGAGACTTAAAGTACGAGAGTTGATCTGGTAAACAGAGAAAAGCTGACAAGTAGCCCTTAACAGTAGCTACTGCACAACCCTGTTGAGCCAGGGAAAGAGAGAAACTCAGAATATCGGACAAACAGGCCTGCAAAGAACCAATTGATCTCTCTCCACACCATTTAACAAACCTGGCCCATCTACCAGAATAGAAAGATTTGGTGGAATGTCTTCTGGCCGATAATATAACATCCACCACATCTGGTGGGGGAGACCAAGAACTCAGGTTGCCCCATTCAATCTCCAGGCATGAAGGTGCAGGCTCTGGAGTTGGGGGTGTAGAACCTGTCCCTGCGACTGAGCGAGGTAAAGGAGGTCTATGTACCACACCCTTCATGGCCAATCAGGGGCGATCAATATGACGTGGACCCGGTCTTGGCGAATCTTCCTCAGAACTCGAGGAATCAAGGGTATGGGAGAAAACGCGTAAAGTAGATGTGCACCACAATCGAACAGAAATGCGTCCCCAATGCTCCCTGTGTCGGATACGGGAAACATCCTAAACAACGAACTGTGAACTACGACTTACCTGAACAACGATGTGTTAACAACGAAGAATATCATTCAACAAAGTCCTGAACCACGACTTTTGGGAACAACGTAGAATCACATATTACAGAGTCCAAGACAGACTTACGTCTTGTTTGATTCAGGAAGCATACGTCACTTCTCTCCGCCTCCATATCCCTCATCTTCACTTTGATTAGGCAGTGTTGGTGTGTCACGTCATTCATCTCCGCCCCCTCACGCTTCCGAACTGCACAGTAGTGAAAGTGATAATACCTCACATTAATCTGTGGCACGGTAATCATTTTCGCCCTCCATTCCATTTGAAAAGCATTTCTGGAATCATGCTGGCGGCGTGAACTGCAAAGGACAGCCATTACATCTCGTTTGCACCCTGGCTGGCGGACTACAAAGAGTGTTGGGAAGTAGTCTGCTTATCATCCTGCTTGTTTGTACGAAGTGGGAATTCTCTGGCATTATCAGGTAGGTCATTCATTTGTATCAATGAATTTAAAAACGTTTTTAAAAAAAACAGCTGTTTTGTTTTTCTAAATTCGTGGTATTGAATTTGTATTTAATTTGATATAAACATTTTTACTTCAAGACACAGGTTGTAGGCATGCTATGGGTAATGGTTGGGAAGTAAATTAATTCTTGTTAGTCTGGTATTTAAAAGTAGATCTTTAATTTGGAAAAGACGTTTTTTAAAGTAATCATCACTTAAATCGAATTAAAAAATAATAATCTATTCTTACTTTTTTTTTTTAAACAACAAGCTCATGCTTAATTTATTTAAGCCATACGAGTTTACTGTCCTTGATTGTGCTTGTGCAGAGGGGCACAGCTTGCTGTGTTTGTTACTTGTTAGGTGATTAAGAAGATAAGACTTTAATCTCACTCTGCTTGATTTTGCACGCTGATGGGCTTAAACATTGTTATTTAAGAGAAAATACTGGCATGAATTAATAATGGGCAATTTAAAATATTTTCGTTGTTTAGGAACTCGTTGTAAAATAAGAAGTGGTTAAGCATTGTTCGTTGTTTAAATTTCGTGGTTTAAGAAGTCATGGTTTAGGAAGTTGTGGTTTACTCATACATCCGTCGGATACTGGAGAATGCAGAATGATGGGCAATGCACATTATCGTGAGAGGTCAACAGGTCCAACTGAGGAAACCCCCACATCCTGAAAATGTGAAGGGCTACCTCTGGATGGAGACCCCGCTCGTGATCGGCCGAGTACTGCCGACTGAGACTGTCTGCATGCACATTCAGTTCTCCAGCCAGATGATTCGCGATCATGCACATCTGATGGTCCTGAGCCCAAGGCCAGAGTCGCAGAGCCTCGCTGCAAAGAAGATACGACCCCACTCCTCCCTGCTTGTTGATGTACCACATTGCGGTAGTGTTGTTGGTTAGGACCTGAACAGACTGACCAAGAAAGGATGGAATCAAGGCCTTGAAAGCTAAATGTATCGCCCGCAATTCCAGGAGATTGATGTGAAACAACCTCTCCAGTGGAGACCAAAGGCCTTTGACCTCAAGATTCCCCCAGATGAGCTGCTCTCCCTAGAATGGAGGAATCCATCATCACTGTAGCCACCAAAGAAGAAGGTTGAAAAGGCTTCCCTTGAGACAGGTTGCCGCAGTGTCTCTGGAGATTTTAATCACCTCTTCGAGATTTCGGTTGTGTTGGAACCACTGCCTCCAAGGCACCACTGGAGGGCCCTCATATGCCAGCATACATGGTTGACCATTACTGTGAAGATAGCGAACAGACAGAGCAGGCGCAAAACCTTCAGGACTGGAATACTTACTGCATTCTGAAAAAGCGGGATCATAGTCTGGATGTCCTGAATCCTCTGTAGAGGCAGGAAGGCACAACTTACAATAGTGTCCAGTACTGCGCCTATGAACATGTTGTGGTGTGAGGGCACTAGTTGAGATTTTGGTACATTTATTGAAAACTCCAAGTTGAACATTAGTTGCTCTGTTACTGGCAAATGATGCAGCACCATCTCTGGCGACTTCGCTTTGAGCAGCCAGTCGCCAAGTTAAGGGAAAACAGGTGCCTTTGATTTCTGAGATGCGCTGCTACCACCGTTATCACCTTTGTGAAGACCCTAGGTGAGGAAGCAAGACCGAATGGTAGGATCGCAAACTGGTAGTGTTGAGACCCCACCGTAAAACAAAGATACTTCGATGAGACTTCAGGATGGAAATCTGAAAATACACATCTTGCAAATCGATCAACACCATCCAGTCTTCCTTCTGCAGCGCAAGAACCTGAGCCAGGGTCAACATCTTGAATTTCTCATGTTTGAGGTAAAGATTCAAGACCCTGATGTCTAGGGTCAGCCTCAAGCGATCATCCTTTTTGGGAATCAGGAAGTACCAGGAGTAGCATCCCTGACCTCTTTCCTGCTCCAGAACCACCTCAATTGCACCTTTTTGGAGTAATGACAGAACTTTCGGCTGGAGAAGCAGAAGGTGCTCTTCTGAGCACAAACACGAAAAGGAGGGAACTCCCAGAAGGGTAGGGCATACCCGTTGTCTACGATGTTCAACACCCAGAGATCTGTAGTAACAGACCTCAAATGTTGCAGAAAATGAGACAGCCGTCCTCCCACCGGACAAGCATACTCTAGGATGGCAGAGCTAGAGCTGCTTCCCTGCCGCACCAGTTGGAGGGACAGAAGAGGAGGAGACTTGCTGCTGTGCTGCAACCCACAGATTACCTCTACCCTTTCCCTTGTAAGATCTGTACAGGGGATTTGCCTTCTGTTGCTGCCTGGCATCAAAGTATAAGGTCTTGTCAAAACCGCAAAAATTGTGATATTCAAAGCCCCTGGACTGAGACTAGAGACCCAAAGATCTTGCAGTGGATCGGTCTTTAAAGCGCTGCAGCAAAAAAGTCCACTTTGGCCCCAAAAAGGCAAGACCCGTCGAAAAATCTAACAGGGGGCATGGACATCACCGGGAACCATGAACCCTGTAACTAGGTGTGCCTCCTGGCTGCCACAGATGATCCCATCGCCCTGGGACCCTAATCAGCAGTGTCCAGACCACATTGTATGTCCTGGCAGGCCGCAGCTTGGCAATAAGTTAGAACCTCTGAAAAATTATCATGAACTTCCTCCTGTAGTTTTGGGAGCACCTCCCTGGCCGAATCCATAAGTGCATAGATGTAGCTACCAAAAAGGCATGTATGATTTGTCAATTTGAGAGCCATACTGCCTGAAGAGAAAGTCTTTTTCACAGATTGCTCCATGCGTTTGGACTCCCTATCTGCAGGTGTAGATGGGAATGACCCTGCATACTGCTTCAAGCAGCATGAAGCCTGGATGACCAAACTTTGCGGTAATAAATGAGTGGCAGGAAAGCAGGAACTCCCGGAGCCACCTTGTACCTCCTCGCCAAAGACCTTGACACCAATGAATCAGTCACCGGCTTCTGCCACATATATAGGCTGGACTCAGTCAAAGCCTCGTTGAAAGGGAGTAAAGGCTCCGAGATAGAAGAAGGGGAATGGAGCATTACTGTCAAAATATTACATTTTAATTCTGCTGTGGGAAGAGGCAATTCCAACAGATCCGCTGCTTTCCTGATCATTATACTATGAAAAACAGTTGGTCCTAGACCTATTGTGTAAGAACACAAAGTCAAACAAACTTTTTAGTGAGTGCTGGCCAAATAATGAACAGCTGGTAATCAATACCGTATGGATCAGTAATTAATCTATGGTTGGCACCCTGAATGAAAAAAGGAGAAAACACACCCACATTTGGTTTTTCAAATTGTATTCACTTTTTAATTTTTAAAACAATGCGAAAAGTTGGTAAAGACATTACCACATATGTTTAAGGTTGCTCAAAGGAAAAGGGTGTAAGGTGAAGAAAGTGCTTGTGCTTGAAATAGAAAAGGGAAAGATTACAGGCTGTAGAGAGTCGAAGTAATATCCATTTGAAGTCGATACTGGCTATTTAATGCAACAAAAATCAATATAATGAGACCTGTCCATAATATAATTCATACATCAAACCAATTATCGATTTATAGGTGCATAAATGCAACATCCGGATGAGAGGGCAGGATATGGTGTGGTACAGGCCCTTATTAAGGGGTATGCGTAGTAGTTTCGACCAGACTTGTGGTTTGCTGATCACAACGTAATACGAAGTCACCTCCGGCGTTGGGAGACCTTTCGGAGATGCGTTCCCATTTAGGAGAAGTACCAAGCCACTAGCCTCCTGCAGGCCTTCGAATTCCTGATCAGGAACCACAATCTCCCCTTCTGCAGCCTCCTTATGCCGTTCTTGGTACTCCTAGTCCTCCATTAACCTCTGTGCCGCTCTTCTAGACCTGATCCTTAGAACAGGTGTTGGAGGCGCCATGCGTGGCAACTTCAGGATCGGCGCTGAAGGGAAGTCTACCCGGACAGTAGTCGGCGCCAGTAGAGTCGGCGTTGGTTTAGAACCAGACAGCGCCGGGGAAGATCCATCCAGCGTCACTTGCCCCTCCAGAGATTGTACCAGCGTCGAAAATCTCGGCATCAGGAGAGGCAAACTCCCTGGAGATATCGGCATAAAAGGCATAAGAGGTGCCGGAGTGAAATGAGCTGGCAAATCTTCCAAGGAGTATGCCAGCGGAGCTATGTGGCCAACATGCGCTCCAGTAGGGTTTGCCGTACATCGCATTAAAAAATTGCAACGGATCCGTACCTGGAGTCGGGAAGACAGGATACCCTGAATCCGGTACTGCAGGCTCTGGAGCCGCTCGAGGAGGCAGCACTTTCAGCGCCGGCACTGGAGACCCTGGAGCCAGAGGTGGAGTGGTCAGCTTTGGCAACAGTGGAGGAGTTGCTTCTCTTGGAGCCGGTGGAGTCACTGCTGTCTGAGCCGGAGACTGGGGTGGAGTTACCCTCAGGAGAAGGATGATGGAGACTTCATTCTTCCGATGATACCGGGGACTTCGACTTCACATCCTTCGATGAACGACACTGAGATCCATGGCACCACTAGTTGTGCTTCTTTGACGACCTCGAAGTATGAGGAGTCGGTGACTTGGAACAGGACCTCAACCTTCTTCGACCCCCTTTTTGTTTCTTGGCTTTTGCCACAAACAATTTGGTCTTCCACTCCTTCAGCGCTTTTGGATTCATGCACCTATATATATTACCTACTTGTGGTCGCCAGTAGGTAGTTCTAGTTAGGACCTAGTTTCCATAAGAAAAGCATTTTTTGACTTGCTTATAACTGTGGTGTAGTTTGACCAATCTTCATGAAATTTTCCCAAAAAAGCGTAAAAGTTGGTTTTGTGTGTCATGGAAAATTGGGGGGGGTTTGGGGTTGGGGGGTCCGTGAAGTGATGACCAAGAAACAGGTGCAAAATAAGGGTGTTTTCGTAATGTTAATTCCCATAGGAACGTGTTGTCGAACCTACAGCCCATTCTGCTGGACGGAAGTATACCAAATTTGGTAGAAAGGTAGATGTTACGCAGACTGTGCTTTTTGTTATCGGTGCAAAACCGTTCCGTAGATTTTCAGAAATTTAAAATGGAAATTATAGTGATATCGCTGGTTGCGAAACCTTCGCAAACAAAAGACGAGCTCATGCAGGGAAATGCACAGTTCTGATTGGCTGCCAACCCTTCAAGCAGGAAGTGTTGGCAGCCATCTTGGGACTCTGCTTCACGCGTCCAAAAAAAGTGAAAATAAAGAAAAGGGGGTAGGGTAGGAATACCCTGACCCCCATGCCATGGGACCCGCCACAGCAGAACATTTCCAGCGCTTGCTTTTAAACAACCCCCGGGGGAAATAAAAAATAGGAGGGGGCACACACAGGACCCATCCCCCCATCCCCCCCCCCAAGGTATATGGTAGCCCCGGTGACCGTCACCTCCCTTGGGCACTTTTTATTATGAATGCCGGCGGGCCCAGTGGGTCCACCCGCAACCCCGGGGACTGCCAACTCCATGGGGCTAAATGGGACAAATGCAGTCCCCGGGGACCACAACCTCCCTGAGGCTTCATTAACAAAGAAAGCGAGTGCTGCGCAGCCCCCCTCGAGGAGCCCTACATTGCCCTTGGAACCGCCACCCCCCAGGGCAGGTTCAAGCAGTGTCCCGGGGTGCCCACCCAGATTGCAGTTTGCTATGGCTTGGTGGGAGCACCACTCCTGCCAAGACATAGCAAACGCCACTTTCAGCAAGCGAGAGCAGAAAATGCTCTTGCTTGCTGAAAACAGAGCATGTCTGTTTCCCTGCTTCCTGTCAAGCGAGCAGGGAAACAGACGCATTGCTTGAGATCCAGGGAGCTGAATGTTCAGTTGCTGAGCCTGAGCCGGCAGGGACCAAGGGGGGCCGTCAGGTTCCCCCACTCAGTCCCCAACGGAGAGGCCAGTCCTGAAGGGGTGGGGTCCTTGGGACCAACATCAGCCTGGGGAGGAGGCCAGGCAGCCAGTTGCACCTCTTGACACACTGCAGGTAGGGGGGATGATGTCCCTTTTCCTCCTGAGGGCCTCTGGACTAAAGTGGACTTCTTTCCCCAAGCAGCAGTGCACCAGGAGCCGCATTTGCAGAGTGATTGAGAAAGGGGCGTGGACTCTGACAACCCCTCAGCAATCCAGCTCTGTAACAGGAGGGCTAGTTGGCCCTCAAGAGCCAAGGGAAATTCATACCCCAACTAGTAGTGTGCCAGGAAGCGCGATTGTAGAGTGGTGGAGAAAGGGGGCGGGTCATATGTCTCGTGCAGGCCCACTGTAGCTTTCACTGTGTTAGCATGAGCATGTTGCAGGCTGCTCTCCGCTTTGCACACCTTACTATACAAACTTATGTTGCTTTGTGCCAAATTGTACTTTCACAAAGAACCTGCTGTTTTAGTGTTCTGTTCTTTCCTGGCATTTAGACTGAACACCGTAGACAAGGTCAAACAACAATGCCCCTTGTTATGTTTTTTCTGGTCAGGCCCTAGCATCTAGACAAAACACGCAGATGCAGCTGTTATTGGAAACACATACTCTGCCATATAGATATGCACAGATAGTTAACAACACACATGGAGAAGGATCTTTCCAGGGAAGATATTGTGAAGGCACCGGAGATGTAGAACTTTCATCTGTGTATGCTAAGGTTTGGGGGTCCGCTGACAACAATCAGAGATCTTATGATATATAATCACTTTGATTCTGTAGAAAGGGAGGGGGGCTAGGCTACCCTGTCATATATAATGACTGCTCCGTTTATGATTTATGGATTACTTACTTTGCTAACCGTATTTGTGTTAGGCATTTTCTTACTTATAGTGGCACGTATACTGCATACAAGAGCATGATAGTTAAAATAAACACTTTAAACTTTTCTCTTGTCTGTCAGATCATTTTGTGAACTAGTACAAGTGCAAGAGCGAAAGGGTGTGTCCACTAACCGCAAATCCTGAGAAGGTTGGAAGTGTTGTGTTCTGGGGTGTCTAATCACTTGTTCCTCTGTGAATGAGTAGGAGGGCAAGTGAGACATTTTTGCTAGTCGGTCTCAGGTACAGGGGTACTAAGGTGGTAGGATGACTCAGTCTCTGCCTGCTAAAGTTCTGTGATCCCAAGCAAAGTTCTGTTCCCCCACAGAATCCCTGCAACATGGAGCCGTCAATGTTTGGCCTGGTTCTTATTCTCTGGACCCTTTGATAGCGCTTGTGCTGGTCCACAATACCCTCGCATGCTTGCCAGAGACGTCCATGGAAGGAGGGGTTTGCCTCTCCGTTTGTAGGTTTTTTAAGCTTGAATTTTAAAAGGTTTTTGACCCGTTTTAGTGTTGCCGTTTGAATCCCTTTTTTCTGATTTATGGCACAACTGATTGCGATTCAGGCTCATTGCCGTGCGGCAGTTACCCAACATCTGTTGCAGCAAGGAGTCCTCAATGTGGGGTCTAGCATGGTTGTTGTGGTCGAGGCAGACCCTGGGCACGGTTTCGAAGTTTTCTACTCCTGGGCTACGTTTCCCGCACTAAATGCGAATTATAATGCTTTTCATAATGACGCTGCTGTTCCGACGGCTTATCGCCCTTATGTGGTTGTTAAAGTTTCTCTTACGGCCTAAGAGCATCAGATAAGTTAAATGGCGCCCTACCCCTTCCTATTGAAATTGCTCGAATTGGCCCCTTAAGTATAGATCAATGCTTGTTTTCAACACCTAAGGTAGTCGTTTCTGTATTGATAGTAAAGATATAGCTGTGCTGCTTACTAACTGGTCAATTTCTGTGTTTTCTTTAGTTCAAAACATTAATGTCACTGACAAATTCACCTATTAAGTTACTTTCACCTTTGTTTTTGCATTAAGTTTCTTGTTTTTTTGTTTAACGTAAAGTATTGCTTAATTATCATACTTTTCTGCAACCCCACCCCTACAACAAACCCCACGTAGCACGGAACCTTTGGCAATCTATCCTAGCCCTGGGACCCCATCCCTGAGGGCCTTTTTTTTAGTTACGGGGAGGTGTGCCGCACTGCCCCAACACTGAGCAGTTATATGCCCTGGGGACTCCATCCCCCAGGGCCACTTCAATAAAGAGGAGGGGGGCTGAGTTGCCCTCTGTCCGAGCCGTGTTAAGACCCTGGGGGATCGGATCATCCACGGCTACTCTTTTAAATAAAGGTAAGGGGGCACATGCCCTCCCTGCCTTGGCAGATTTCAGCCAAGAGGACCCCCTCTCAGGGACCCAGTGCAAATGTTATTTATGGGGGGAGAGAGGGGGTACAGGCACACGGCCTCCCATCACAGCCGATTTCAGTGCTGGAAAACCAATACCTTGGGACTTGGCACCACTTTCAAGGGAGAGTAAGGCACAGAGCGCCCCCTTCCCCAGGACTTGGCACATCAAAAGATGGGAGCCCCAAGCCCTAGTAGTCCCAGTCTGCTTTCTGCATGTTGCTGGAGCCGGCATTGCTCTGGTCTGTAGGGAGCAGATATTTATGCTGGTCCCTCTGGGCTGAGGCAATCTTTTGATCAGTTTGCCTTCCTGCATCAGCGCTGGCAGGGAAACAGATCCCAAACCTGTTCCCAGCTGGCTGGAGCATTTTTAAAGCTCTCGATGGCTGGAGCAGATTTTGTGTTTGTTCACATCTGGCCCAAGCACACACAAGTCTCCCAACCCCTGCTGGTGGGCTCCCGGAGACACATTAAGTGAGCTGGAGTAAGGGGTCCCTACGGCCTTTTACAGGCTTTGGGCAGGGGAACAGCGGTTCCGCTTTTTTTTTTTTTTGGGTACCAGCCCAGTTTGCCCTGCGTCGACTTGCACACAGCCTGGATTTGTGTGCACCTCAATTTCCACCTCGGAGGATGCCTTCTTTTGTGCACTGGACATGAGGGGTAAGTTAATGAGGAGTCCCAGTCTTGTAGTAGTTGGATAACGAACGTTCAAAGATGGGGCAGCCCACAAAGCAACTTCTTTCCTAGCCCGACAGCACTATGCAAACACTGTGTACCTGGTACCATCTGAAGTCAGATCGCGTTGTGCTTCTATCTTTCCTAATTGTAAGGCATTTTAGAAAGGGCACCTGCAGCAGCCTGAGGCCTTATTCACTCACTGGGCTCTCTCATGACGTGGCCTCTCTCTCTCAACATGGGAGGAGAGTTAGTCAGGCTGGTCTGGAGCTGCTGCTCCTGTCCCCACTCAAGGTACCCAGCCAGCAACTTGCAGCAAAAATAGCCTTCAATTACCTGGGTTCCAGGGCAGACCCCAATGCCTTCCCCCTGTGCTGCGTATGCCGAGATGCATTGTGTAACAAACCCCATCTTGACACCTGCCCCATGGACCTCGAAATGAGGTCACAGCAGAGTCTCTACTATTTCTCTTTGCTCCTGAGACATGTGTTGCTTCCTTCTCTTGCCATGGGAAGATGATGCAGGACAGCTGAAGTTCTGGGCCAGAGCTCCACCAAGGTGCATCCATCATCTTGACTCTCTGGCCATGCCCCCATGGACCCTATTACACCAGAGGGGGAGATTTTTGTTGGAATGCATTTCTCAGTACAGCAGGGGGGCCACTATAGGAACGATTGATTCTTGGTTTACAGACAATGGTGTTGGGATTACTGTGTTCTTGCACTGAAAGATGTTCATGAAGCTCTAAAAGCTATTTCGTTCAATGCATGAAAAGTCTTGTCTTTACCAACATCTAAACAGTATTTGACATCATGCAGGAACGAACATAGACTCCTCCAACGTAGTCTTAAGTGGAACCTTTACTGCTTTTTAGAAACCTTAGGATTCATTACTTTTAAGTAGCCATTCTCAGTAGACTAGCAACATGTACTCAGGAGTGGAAACACCACTACAGAGATATGTGGTTTCCTTCCCCTTTTAAATGGCCTAAAGGGAGCTGCCTCACGTAACACCGTTCACTTCTTACGACAAAGCAAAAAGAGCCAATTGGGCTATTGTATGGGCAGGCGTGCTGAGAGATCTTCATACTTATTTAGAGGACCTTTTTAGCTGTACGCCTTCCTTCCTCTTTCTGCAGATTCTCAAATTGACACAACCAAGAATGCTGCATGATTCTAGTCACTCCTGTTGGCCCAGACTGTTCTGCATTTCAGATCTTCTGAGATAATCAAGGTCTTTCTTGTTCCATGTACGCCAGTGGGTGCCAATGGGTGCCAATGGTCCTTGTCAATGAGGGCTACTCTACCACACACAGCTTAGCAAAATAGGCACAAGCACACAATTGCAGGTTAGGACTCCAGCACTTCCCAAGCAGACATGGGGAGCTGCAGGGATTATACTACAGTTGCATGAGCCTTGCATTTTTTAAAAATGCTGGAATCTGTTCAACTCACAATTCTACATGAAGATAAACACAATTCAGGAAGAAACGTTTCTTGTTTTAATCACAAAGCCAATAGTTTAATATTATTTACCAAGAATAGATGAATAACCATACTTTTTTTTGGCTAAAAGAAATTTCAATGGTTTTAATCGATTTTACTGACAAAATGCAGTTAACCACTGTCTGCCTTGAAAGACTAGAGCACCAACCTCAATCACACTTGCTAAAGTAAGTCCACTTACATTTGATTTCTGTCCAAATTTGGATAGAGGACGTTGTCGCAATATTGGTATTTCTGGCATGTTTTCTTTCTTCAAAAACCTAAAGAGAGCGATGGCCATTACCAAGTCAATTGAGACGGAAGACGTGCATGCAGAATTTCGATGTGATGTTAACATACTCTACTTACTCGTTTTGTTTAACAGAAACGCCATCTTCGAATATGCTGAATGGAGGTTTGACTGCGGTGACAAAGTTTTGGATGCTCTGTACACCTTTCCCTTTTGAGTCAACTAAAATAGAATTTTTAGAAGATATGAAAACATGCATAAGGTTGATTTTATATGTAGTACACAGTGCAGTTTGAACCTTCTGTTAAGCAAGCTTTTTCTATTGCCATCTAAAAATTTAAGTACTTTAATAAGACGCTCCTTTAATTGACGTGAACAGGTTTCATTTAAATAACCAAATCCTTCTAAAGGGCCATCTGATTTAAGTTGTCATAATAGGTCTCAAAATCCAAACAGACAAAAGAACTTTCTGGAATATCTGTTGATTGTTAAGGATGCAGGACTGAGTAAAGACCAGTTTTTGCCTCTACATTTGAGGGCCACTATAAAAACTTAAGCAAACATAAGAAAATTCACGTAATGAACAGGTTACTTACCTTTGGTAACTATATATCTGTTAGAAACATAGGTTGGTTCTAGAATCCTTACCTTAGAATTACCCCCATGCGTCAGACTATTCCGATAAGTTTTTCGTCAGCAGTACCCCTGCGGGTTGGAAGGTGGCGCCTGTCAACTCCGCGTCCATCGTTGGCGTGGTGGTCGCCAGGAAGACGTCGTGGTAGCTACATAGACGCGCCCTTGTGCGCTGACATCAGTTCTGTACACAACTTTCCACGCCAGAAGCGCATAGCCATGCAAGACACTGACCACTTGTGCACAAAACTAGGGCCCTGTAAGGAGGTCCTTAACCCTAGAAGTCAGTTTCCAGAACGGGGAGGATGGGTGGGGCGGTAAGGAATCTAAAACTAACCTATGTTTCTTACAGATATATCATTACCGAAGGTAAGTAACTTGTTCATCTGAAAGAAAAAGTTAGCTATAGATTCCTTACCTTAGAATAGATACCCTAGTAATACCAACCCTTTAGGTGGGTCTGCGAACCAAGTTCACACCAGAAAGTCCTGGAGAACAGAACGGCCAAAGAAGCAGTCTCTCCAGACTTGGCTGTCCAGGCAGTAGTGTCTTGTAAACGTGTGCAGCGATGCCAGTAGCTGCCTGACAAATGTCATTGAGGGGGGGACTACTCGTCCCAAAGCAGTAGTAGCTGCTGTCGCCCTGGTGGAATGGGTGCGCAGCCCCACTGGAGGCTCCTTCTTAGCCAAAGAGTAGCAGGCTTTGATGCACAAAACGACCCACCTGGAGATGGTCAGTTTGTGCACGGCCCTACCTTTCCTAGTGCCCACGTAACCCACAAAGAGTTGGTTGTCCACCCGGAATTGTTTTATGCGATCCAAGTAGAAAGAAATAGACACAATGATGGGCGGAATGCAGAACAAATCAAAACATTCACCCCCAGTCAAGAGATCTGGTGCCAAATAGAAATAAAGCGCACGTTTTTGATCCAGACGGTGGAGACTCTCTTCCTCTTTTAAAGGATGCGGAGGTGGAAAGAAGTGATGGTTTGGCCAACGTGGAAAGAAGTAACCACCATTGGAAGAAAGGAAGGTCTAGTTCTAAGGACGACCTTATCCAGATGGACAGCCAGAAAGGGAGGCTTAGAAGACAGAGCTTGTAGCTCACTCACCCTGGGTGCAGAGGTGATGGCCACCAGAAAAGCAGTTTTCAAAGTGAGAAGTCACAGAGGACAGTTATGTAGTGGCTTAAAGGGAGCGCACATCAGTTATGTCAGAACCAAGCAAGTCCCACTGGTGTATTACAAAGAGGAAAAAGAGGAGTAATGCCCTTAAGAAATCTATTTACAACAGGGGACTTGAAAAAAAAAGTTTGATCAGGGAGCGTGAGGAAGGTTGAAATGGGCAAGAGGTAGCCCTTAAGAGTATCCAGAGCAGAGCCCTGCTGGGCCAAAGATAAGAGGAACAAGGGAACCTCAGAAAGAGGGGCAGAAAGGGAATCCACAGCTTTTGCAGTACACAATGCCAAAAATGTATTCCATCTGCAGGTGTATACCGTCTTAGTGGGGGGATGCCTGGCTGCCAAGATTACATCACAGACTTCGGGAGGCAGGTCAAATGACGTCAACTGCTGGCACTCAATCTCCACGCAAGGAGGTGGAGGCTGGACAAGTTCAGGTGGAGGACCTTCCCCTGCTGCTGTGACAGAAGATCCTCCCGAAGAGGCAGTCGGATCGGAGGATTGATTGCCATGTTGAGCAGCTCGGGATATCAGACTCTTCATGCCCAATCCGGAGCCCCAAGAATAACTTGGGCCGGTCGTGCTTGATCTTCTTCAGCACTCTGGGCAGAAGTGGTATAGACGGAAAGGCGTATAGAAGACAGCAACTCCACTCGCGACAAAAAGCGTTGCCTAGCGAGTGCTGCCTCCTTGGAAATTCCAACGCGCAGAATTGCTGACATTTCGCATTCTCTACGGTAGAGAACAAATCTAACCAAGGCTCTCCCCACTGCTGAAAGAGACCTTGCCCCACCTCAGAGTGAAGATGCCATTTGTGATCCATCATGCACCTGCGGCTGAATTCATCCGCCCTGGCGTTCAGTGAACCTGCCAGATGTTGAACCACCAGGGTTATGCCCTGATGTCCGAGCCATGTCCAGAGGCGGAGGGCCTCTTGACATAGGGTCCACGACCTCACCCGGCCTTGTTTTGTTGCAGTACCACATGGCAGTGATGTTGTCCGTGAACACCTGCACTACTCTTCTCCGGACAGAGGGAAAGAAGGCTTTGAGTGCAAGACCGTTTGCCCGGAGGTTCAGAAGGTTGATGTGGATCCCTGACTCCGCCGGAGACCAGAGGCCTCTGATCTCCGCCTCTCCCATGTGGCCACCCCATCCCAGAAGGGATGCGTCTGTCCCCACTGTGTGTTCTGGTTGGGGAAAGGAAAGGGATCTGCCGTTGACCCAATCCTAGTTTGTGAGCCACGACTGCAATTGTTGTGCAGTGCCTTCCAGAATCTGGACACAATCGGACCGATTCCCCTGATGCTGCGTTCACTGGAACTTCAGGTCCCCCTGCAGAGTCTGCATATGCCATCTGGCGTGATCGATCAGCAGGATGCAGGAGGCCATGAGGGCCAGCAACCTCAGGGTCATCCTGACCGAAACCTGGGATAGGGGCTAAAAGATCGGAATAATAGTCCGAATATCCCGAACTCACTGTTCGGGAGGATAAACCCTAAACTGAGTCATGTCCAGAACCGCTCAGATGAAGAGGAGCTTCTGAGAGGGGGTCAGGTGTGACTTCGGCACGCTGGAGAACCCCAGCGAATGTAGGAGGTCGGCCGTAGTCTGGAGTTGGGAGACGACAGCCTGGGGCAAGCCCCCCTTCAACAGCCAATCGTCGAGATAGGGGAAGACGGGAACCCCTGATCTGCGCAGATGAGCTGCCATCACTTTCGTGAACACTCGAGGGGCGCTGGTAAGGCCAAAGGGGAGCATGGTAAACAAAGTGCTTGTGGCAAAAAGTCAACCGCAGGTAACACTAGTGGGCCGGCAGGACAGGGATGGGAAAGTTAGCATCCTGCAAGTCCAACGCTACCATCCAGCCTCAAAGTCCGAGGGCAGGCAAGACCTGAGCGAGCGTCAACATCTTGAACTTCTCCTTCCGGAGGAAGCGGTTGACGTTCCTGAGATCCAAGCAAGGACGCAGGCCTTTGTCCTTCTTGGGTACCAGAAAGTAGTGGGAATAGCAGCCATGACCTACTTCTGGGGCAGGAACGCGCTCAATGGCACCCTTGGCCAAGTGTGCCGCAAATTCCTGTTGGAGAAGGGCCAGGTGGTCCTCTGACATGCAATGTTACTGAGGTGGCATGGAGGGAGAGGTAGTCTTGAAGGGGAGGGAGTAGCCCCTTCGGACTATTTGCAAAACCCACCTGTCGACGTGATGGTGCACCAGTGGGGTGCTGAGACTTGGGCTTACTTTTTGTCCCCAGAAAAGACTGTAATATACACAAACAAGGATTGACTTGTTCAAATTTACACCTAAAATAAAACTCCATACATTTTTCAAACAAAACCGCTAATAAATAAACCAAAGAAAACAGGGAAAAAAACAGGCAACTGATATTCTGACAGAGGAAACCCTAGAAATTTTAGAAAATGTACAGACTGATGACATGAGATCACTTGGGTCTCTCTTGAACGTGGTACAACAGACGGAACAAGCAGAAATCGAACACAGCAGTGGCTACAGTCCTTTCAAACCTGTCTCACAATTCCTACCTCAATTGCCTGGCAAAGCCATAGACATATTTGCGGAGGTTGTCAACTAAAACCTAATGCGCTTAAGAGAAAAGGACACAATGCGGAAAACAAAGATACATATTACTAAAGAACAGAGACAAGCGTTGGACAACTTAAGAAAGGACAAATTGATCGTATACAAACCATCGGATAAGGGTGGGAACAATGTACTACAAACATGTGAGCAATATTGCATGGAAGCATTGCAGCAATTATCGAACGTGAACTGCTTTCAGAAAGTGGATAAAAAAAAGAATATAATCAGAGCATCTCAGAACATCACCAATTGATATGTGAATGGTATGAGAGAAACATGTTGGAGACCGATGAATATCTGTTCCTACGGTGTTTGAACCCCATTGCACCCACTTTTTTATCACCTACCGAAGTTTTACAAGGATGATAAACAACCTCGGGACGTCCCATAGTGTCCTCACAAGGAAGCCTGACTGAACACTTATCTATTTATATAGATTATTTCTTATCCAAACTTTTTTTTTTTAATTCTTTTTATTGATTTTAAGGAACAAACACATGGTACACTTGTAATCATACACATCTCATTTGCTAACATCAAATAGTATATATGTCTGCATAGAGATTTACAATCTGTCACCAAAATGATTAGCATTGTCCTTGCCGTGTGGGGGTCTGTCCGCTTACAAAAATGAGGTGAGTGTGTCGGCACAACACAAGCATTAAAAGGAATAATTATAAGGTGAATATATAATATCAAGGTGAACATTGGGATGGCTTAGACAAGGCCAACATGAACCACAGGCATACAAATTCGCAACCCATCGTACCCTAAGGGTCAGCTTCCCATTGCCACCACACAAAGTGAAATATCACAACATGAAGAATGAAAGCAAGCAATCACAATTTCTCATGTAGTTAGCACAACGCCATCACCTCCCTGGGAACCTGTCTGAGTACGGGAAAGCAAGTAGCAGTGCAATGGGGCCCATATATCTCTAGGTCTGGAGGTCACGGGTAGCAACTCTTCATAAGTCGCAAGCTGCTCTTGACAATAGATCAAGTCATCAATCCATACATTGAATTTGGGTGCCCTTCCTCTGCCCCACCTAGATGCTACTCTCCTCTTTGCCAGCAACAGTGCCAAAGCTACAAATTTGCGGTGTGCTGCCTGTATCGGCTCGGTGTATCCTAGCAAACCAAGTGTCGGTGACGGCTCTATATGGGTATCTATCATTGTAGAGAGTGCAGTAAAAACCTGCGAGCAGTACAACTGTACCGTATCACATCCCCATGCAAGGTGTAAGAAATCTGCCCCGGGTGCCCAACAGCGATCACGTGTCTGTATCCCTTAATTTGTATCTGTGCATACGAGCAGGCGTGTAGTACAACCTGTGAAGGAACTTGTAATGAATGAATCTAAGTCTGCTACTCGCCGATACCCGCACCATTTGCTGTGAACAGAATTCCCACTGCCTATCCATCAGTTCTATGCCCAGATCTTCATTCCATTTATTCCTAGCTGGTGCAACTATCTCATCTCCCTGTTCGTGGACTGTCCTATATATTACTGACACAAGACGTCTGTGTTTCGCTCCCTGAAGCGGAGCGAGAATCTGGGGCTCCACAGGTAAATCCGGGGTTATGGAGCAAAATCCTTGCCGGAGGCGAATATACAAAAAGGTGTCAAGTGGCGACTGCGGCATGCCCTGAGACATGTGTTCCAGTGTGCGAAACCACCCCTCATAGTATAAGTCCCCCATGTCCTAATCCTCGTGCGTTCTAAACATTTGTGAAAAAGAACCTCCTGTAAGAGGGGTAATTTTGGATGGTAGACCAGAGGCAGGAATGGCGAATAGAGCATGGGTGCATCCAATCTTTTACTTATGCGTGCCCAAGCAGCAATTGTGCAAATCACCGTTGTTGGCGTCTCAGACCTATTGGGGAGCGGGACGTACAGTGCACCGTCTATGGAAACCAGTAGGGCAAGCCAGTGTTCTGCAGCCACTTGCGGCATATATTGTGGTTGGTGTACCCAAAAATAGGCATAATGCGCTTGCGCGCTGTAATAGTATAATTCAAAGTTGGGGATGCCAAACCCTCCTTGGGAGTACGGCCTAGTGAGAACATTCCACTGGAGTCTGGGGTTCTTCCCACCCCATACCAGGCGTATTAGTTCGGATCACAGCTGTTTTGAAAAAATAAGCCCCTGGATGATGTGGGATATTTAGAAATAGGTACAATAGTTGAGGTAATATTACCATTTTAATGAGACGCACGCCCCGCCATGGATAGGGGAAGCGTGATCCAGCGCAATACTTTATCTGTGATGCGGACCAACGTAGTCCCGTAATTAAGACGCATGAGTTTGTCCCGATTTCGTGTGATATGAATACCAAGGTATTTTAGCTCATCCTCGCACCATGCCAGTGGATAATCTAGTGGGAATCGACCCGTCGCTTCAGTAAGAGGGAAAACGCAAGACTTACTGCAGTTTATTTGAACCCCGAGAGTCTTCCAAAGATTATGAATTCCCGAAGGACTGGGTTCAGATTCTGCTGGGGGTCCCGGATATAGAGCGTAATATCATCAGCGTACAGGGACACCAATATTTGTCTCAGATTACACCGCAGTGCTCTGTCTTTGTGGTGTCGCAGTTTTGCCACGAGAGGGTCAACTGCTATCGCGAAAAGTAAAGGCGACAGGGGGCAACCCTGCCTCATGCCTCTTGTAACTGAGAAAGTCTGGGTGATCTTACCATTAATGGCCACCCTCGCCACCGGTGAGCAATATAACAGTTTAATCCAGGAAAGAAAAATGGGAGGAAATCCCATGCGTGTCATCACTCCAAACACAAAGTCCCATTCAATCGAATCGAAGGCCTTCGTGGCGTCTAAAAAAATCGCTGCCAAAGGTAGTTCCGATGAGACATTATTCAGGGCCGTGAAGAAGGTTCTCAGGTTGTGGGACGTTGCTCTTCCGGGCACAAAGCCCTACTGGTCAGGCAGAATTAAAGTTTCCATAAGGAGATTGAGTCGCGTGGCTATGAGTTTAGCAAGGATTTTAACATCACAGTTAAGGAGTGAGAGGGGTCTGTAAGAATCACAGTGCTGTGCCGGCTTTCCCGGTTTGAGGAGGGAGGTAATAAGGGCCTCTCTCATGGAGGGAGGGAGATGTCCCACGTCCAACGCGTCCTCATATACTTCCTGCAAGGTGGGGGCCATCAAGTCTATGTACGTTTTATAAAATTCTACCGGTATGCCGTCCGTCCCGGTGGCCTTACCGGACTGCATATGCATGATTGCCTCCCACACTTCATCTTACTCAAACGGAGTACTCAAATATCGTTGCTGTACATCGCTTAACCGCCCCAAGGAAATATCCTCCAGGTAGGTATTTAGGTCTAGCACGCCAGACCATGTGGTTGTGTACAATTTAGTATAGTGTGCTGTAAAAGCATTTAATATGTTGGCTGTGTCTCTGTACACCAGCCCGTATATCCCTGCCAATTCCAATACCACATTGGAGCCCCGTGTGCGTCTAATTGTTTCAGCTAATGCCTTTCCCGGTCTCTCACCCTCTGCGTAGCGGCGAGCTATTTCCCACGAAAGTGTGACTCTCTACGGGCCGTGTCTGTGTACTCCGAGAGCTTTTCCCTAATTTTGGACTGAATGGTCTTGTCTGGCGTAAGAACCAGCGACATCTCCAAGGACTAGAGCTCAGTTTCAAGTGTCTGCAAGGACTCCAGCACCTTTCGAAATGCAGTAGCCCCTCAAGGTGACCTTAAACGCTTCCCAGATAGTTTCAACCTTGTCAACCGAATCCTTATTTGGGGCAAAGAAATCTAAGATCTCTTCACGAAGCTCTTTTTGGAACACAGTGTCCAGTAAGATGGTAGGCTGCATTCTGCAACTGGGTCGTGCTGGACCAAGATCTGCCGAGAACAGAGTAAGCTTTACAGGTGTGTGATCTGAATAGGTCCTGGCCAAATGTTGCACCCTAGATATCATGGGACACAAAGTCGCCGACAGGAATATATAATCAAAGCGCGCCCAAGACGAAGTATGTGCAGTAAAGTGGGTACCTTCCAGATCGGAAGGATGTAAATGCCTCCAGGCATCTATCAAATTATACTCTGTAAGTGTGGCATGCAATACAGTACGCGCTTTGGTGTAATGGTGGGGGGAAGGGTGCAACCTATCCACGTTAGGGTTACATGCCACGTTGAAGTCAACGCCCCATACAATGTGTTTGGACCCAATGTCTATAATAGCAGCCCACAGATCTATATAAAATTGCAGATCCTCTGTATTCGGTCCATAGCAGCATGCCAATGTGACAGAGTCATGCCCCAGTCGTCCCCAGGCCAGACAATACCTCCCCTGTGTATCGCAGTGTGTACCAGTTAAAGTGAACAGAGTACGCCTCTTGATAACGATGGCAGTGCCTCTCGCATAGGACGAGAAGGAGGAGAACACCCTGTGTTCTGCCCATTTACAAGCAAAAGTATTGGTATGCTGTGGGCTGATGTGTGTTTCTTGCAGAAACGCCACATGGGCCTGATGTCTGTCCAGGAAGGACAATACTTGCCGCTTCTTGCGTGGGTCCCCCAACCCCCAAACATTCCACGTAACAATATTCAGGGCCGTCCCAGACTCAGAAGGCATAAATCATACTGTTTACCATTCCCGTAATTCTCCAAATAGTAGCGACTGCCAGTCCTCAGATGTGCCTCATCTATAGCATCAGTGACCTTACAATGTATGTGCCATCCCCACCACAACATCCCATAAGGATAAAACAATCATTGTGCATGACATCCACGTGTACCCTACAACCAACACCCAAAACTAAACTCCCAATATGTGCTTGAATATTGAGATTCAGCAACATATATCTCCCTATCCATTAAAGCGGCCAAATCTTGTCTAGTCCCCTCACCCACCACCCCGTCCCACCCTTCAACCGCAACAACTCACACCCCATTCCCCCCAGACCTCCCCCCTCCCACTGAAGAAACCCAATCTTGCCAGAATACTCTACCCTCCCTCCCTTCCCAGCGCCCCAACAAAAACAGAACCCCCATCCAGGTGGCATGGTCCAGCATAGGGGAATACCCTTTGGGGGCAAACACTAGTCAGCTACACAGCCACCCCACCCCCAGAAGCCCAACTTGGACATACCCTATGGGCTCAAATAGGGGGAGGGAGTGGGGCCCAGAGTACATTACCACTGAAACAACCGGTACAGTCCTGGGCATCGTGCTGATTGATTGTCTGTAGCTCTCCGCTGCATGCGGAGTCTCCGGGGTCAATCATAAGTGTCCGGCCTTGTCCGGCAAGCGTGACATGCTACTGTTCCTCATCAGCTTCCACCACAATGAACTGCGTGGAGAAGGCTTCGGAGCCAATGGCAGCCAGGAGTAGTTTCTCCACGTAGTCTTCCATTCACCCAGTGTTCGTGGACTCCGGCACACCAGTTAGGCGAATATTATTGCGCCTACTGCAGGCCTCCAAATTCTCATTCTTTGCTGCAATCACTCGTAGGAGCTTGTCCATCCTGGCTAGCTGCGTCGTGTCGCCAGCAGTGGTATCATCATTCTCGGAGATGCGCCTCTGTGTCCTTAGTGCGCTCTTCATGCAGATCCAATTTGTGCGCTATAGCGTCCATCCTGGAGGATATCTGGTCTACCTTATCCACCACAGTAGTGAACCCTTGCCGCATCTCCTGGAGTATCTGCTGCATATCCATTTCCCTAGATGGTGCACTACCGCCTGGCATATCCGCCTTGCCCGCCTCGCCGTCTTTTTCGCCGCGTCAAAAGTGAGTTTGGGCTGCCGAGTATCCGGTTCACCCATGATGTCCCCGACAGAGGGATCTCCGGGTACGCAGCCGATTCGCCAGTGCAGGCCGTCTGCAGGATCTATAGTGTCGTGTCACCGTCTTGTACTGCACCAGTAATAACAAGACTGACTCCAAGGGGGTCTCAAAATCGTCTGGCCTCTGAGTCCTCAGGTTCACCCCTGTATCTTCTGCTGTCAAGGTGCACCGCTCGGGCGCATCTGCCCAACAATAGCACTGTATTTGGCGCCCAGTCTAATATCATCAGCCAACACCAGAGTTAAAAAGAGGAAACCAGGGGGGGTTTCAGTGCTCTCCACCGTTGCCACGCTGTCCAGACCGCATGGGCACCCTCATCAAGGTACTTATAGCTTCCGCTGTACAGCTTGCGCAACAATAATGACCAGCGCAGGGGCCCACCTCATTGCAGACCGCAGGCCATGTCACTGAATCCGCCTGTCATATGCACAGAGTCAGGCCGTTTCTGCCACAGTCAATAATGTCTGCACATCGCAGGGGGGGGGGGGGGGCAAATACCTCACTCCTACCGTCCTCGTAGTGCCCCAACGTCTAGCCTTGCAGGCAGTCACAATCCCGCTACCGGAGCAGGTGGGTCAATGTTCCGGTGCGGCCCGGCAGGGCCCTCCAGCACTGCGTGCCTTCTTGGGAGTTGGTCCCCGCCCGTGCGGGAGTCACACGCCGCACACCTGCAGCAGAACCAAGCTCCTCGCACCGCATAGCCCGGCAGCCGCAGTCCGCTCAACTCCAAACATCCGGGGGGTCCCGGGAATCGGCAGGGCCGCGCCTGGCTCCGCTCCGTGTGCGCGGCCTGGGGCCCCATGTGAAGCCGGGGTCGGTCCCGGCCGCAGCCACCGCAGGCGCCACTCCACCCGGCTCCAGTGGTAGCGCTGGTCAGATCTTCCCCGAGGCAATGCTGGCGGGTGCGGGGCCCGATCGGCCCAGGAATCCCTCCGATGCCGGCAGGCAGAGTGACCTACACAGCAGCCCCCAGTGAGCCGCTTATTGATCCGGTTGTGTAGGATAAATGAAGGATTTCTTATCCAGGCAGCAGGAGCCTCACGTGAGTGCGGCCATTCTGCTTGTGCGCCCTCTAGCGCCCCCTATTTCTTATCCAAACTTGTGGTCGTATTGCCCTCTTACATCAGGGACATGAAAGATTTTTTGCAACACCTAATGGGGGTTAAATGGGAAACAGGCTTCCAAATGTTGGTGTTGGGACATTTATAGCTTATATACATGCATTGCACATAAGGATGGTCTCAAATCAGTAGAATTTTTTTTCTGATGAACCGTCCTTTGAAGTTTATGGAACATAATATAATGCTGCTAGAATTAATAGAGTTTTGCCTTAACAAAAAAAAATCTCTTTCAAGAGCAATTTTATAGGCAGATCTCATGCACAGCAATGGGCACCTGCTTCGCCCTAGCTACGCAAATTTATTTGTGGGCTGGCGGGAGAAGCAGGTGGCCTTGTCCGACTCCAATGACAGCTGGACAACTAATGTGGTAGAATGGCATAGATATATACATGACCTCTTCATTAATCTGGAGAGGGTCATTAGAAATAGCTAAAGCATACATGGGGTTCTTGAAGATGAACAATGTTAACTTGATGTTCACTGGGGAAGTGAGCTCTACGTCAGTGAATGTTTTAGATTTGAAGGTTTGGTCACTGAAGAGAAGCTCTGCGCCATACTGTATAGGAAACCCACTGCTGGGAATTCAATAATTAATGCCACCAGCAGTCATCCACATTAGCTTATTGCCAACATCCGCTATGGGGAAATCTTGAGAATTAAGAGGAACACATGGGTTAGTGATTTCCGGGTAGTGGCCCAACAGTATAGCCAGATTCAGTACATGGGGTTATGACAAAAAGGTACTGGAACAAGCCCTGAAAAAGGTTGAGGCTATCCCCAGAAGAGAACTGCTCAAGGCAACTCCTAGGGTGAATACAGATGTGGGCAAATTTAGAATGATCACTACCTTCTTGGAGAATGCCAACGAATTAAGTAAAGTTTTCCGCCAGCTTTGAAGCACCCTAAAAACGTACCCGGTCATATGCCGCAATATACTGCATAGTCCCCTGCTAACCTTTAGAATAGCTAGATCCTTGAGTAACAACTTGACACAGTCACTATGAAAAAGAAAGCAAGGGCATATTCAAGGAATTAGAGAGCTTCTTTCTATGTGGAAAGTGCAACAGCACAAGATCCGGTTGTATAAAGTTCCAGGGCTGCAGAAACCCAGACCCATAAGGAAAATGCTACTCACCCAGTATGCATCTGTTCTTGGCATATAGAGCTGTAGAGTCATATGATATGCATAGATCACCATCTAATGTTGGGTCCAAATGTTTGCACTTTGTTTTTCTTCGAAGAAGTCTTTCCAGTCACAAGGCAGGTGACTCCTCCTATCGGGGATAGTGCGCAGGGGCATCAACTCCATTGTTAAATTGTTTTCCCGCAGAGGGTGATAATGGAATTAGTAAGGGTAGTAAAAGGAGATGTCTATGAATGTATGTATCGAAGTAAGAAATCACTGCAAGAGGTATAAGTACCTGGGGAGGCGGGTGGGCGCATATGACTCTACAGCTCTATATGTCAAGAACGGATGCATAATGGGTAAGTAGCATTTTCCGTTCAAGGCCTATGAACTGTAGATCATATGCTATGCATAGACTACAGAGCAGTTATCTCCCAAAGCAGTGGCTAACCGGTAGCTGTTGCAGTGGGCTGAAATAGTGTACGTAAAACTGCTTGGCCCACACTAGCTTGCTGTCTTGCTAACACATCTACACAATAGTGTTTTGTGAATGTGTGAGGTTTAAACCATGTTGCAGATTTCATCTATGGGTATATTTCCTAAGAATGCCATAGAAGCCCCTAGTTTTTGTGTTTAGTGTATGCTCTAAGCGGAACTGTTAAAATTAATTTTGCTTTTGCATAGCATATTTGAATGCACTTGACTATCCACCTTGCAATACCTGATTTTGATATGGGATTCACTTTGTGTGGTGGAGCAAAAGCGACAAATAGTTGATTTGTGTTACAAAAAGGTTTTGCCCTTTCTATGTAATAAAGCAATGCTCTTTTCACATCTAATGTGTGTAGGGCACTGAATCTGGTTGAGGTAAGAACACAGGTAACTCAACAGATTGATTGGTATGAAAAGCAGAAATAACTTTAGGAAGGAATTAAGGATCGGTCCGAAGAAGCATTTTATTTTTGTGTATTTGTAAAAAAGGTTCTTCTATAGTTAATGCCTGAATCTCACCCACTCTTCTGAGTGATGTGATAGCAATGAAGAAAGCAACCTTCCATGTGAGAAAGTGCAGTTCACATCTGTGCAATGGCTCAAATGGTGGACCCATTAGTCTGGTGAGAACAATGTTGAGATTCCACCTTGGAGCGGGTGGACGTCTTAGGGGAATGACTCTCGAGTCCCCCCATAAAGGCTTTGAAAACAGGCACTCTAAAAAGAGATAGATGTTGCCTATTTTGGAGGTATGAGGCTATTGCAGTCAAATGTAAGAGTATGGATGTGCATGCTAAATTGGAAAGTTGTCGATGTAACAAATAACATATAATGTTTTGAACCGAAGCATCGATCGGGTTGATGTGGTTATCAGTACAGTATATCACAATTCGTTTCCATTTTGCTGCATAGCTGGCTCTTGTGGTTGGACGTCTACCCTCTTTGATAATATTCATGCAGTCTGGAGGTAGATTAAGGTAGCCAAACTCCAGACTTCAGAAGCCAGATTGCCAGGTTGAGTTGACTGGGGTCTGGATGTCTTATGTCTCCATGACTCTGTGTAAGGAGGCTGGGTGTAAGACGTAGTTTTTGGTGAGGAACTACTGATCGTTCCAATAGAGTTTTGAACCAGGGTTAACATGCCCACGTGGGAGTAACTAGGATTAGTGTCAGGAACACCTGTTCAAGGTTTCAAACCACTAACGGAATGAGTGGGACCAATTCATCCATAGTGCATTGACCCTGGACAATGGGTGTAGATACCTGGACGCAAAGTTTGGGCATTTTGCGTTTAGTTGTGTGGCGAACAGGTCTATGTCTGGGAAGTCCCACATTTGAAAGAGTGGGAGGAGAACTTGAGGGTGTAGTTCCCATTCGTGGATTTGTTGTGTCAAACGACTGAGCAGATGTGTTATCTGATTGTTTACTCCTGGAAGGTGTTCAGCTAGGAGATACATTTTTTGATGTATGGACCATTTCCAGATGGCCTGTGCTATCTGTGAAAGCTGGAGAGAGTGTCCACCCAACCCCCTTTTTTGGTATGTAGTACATGGCTGTCATGTTGTCTGTACGAGCCAAGACAGTCTTGCCTGCTAGATGAACTTGAAATGCTTTCAGCGCCAGAAAGATCGCTAGCAGCTCTAGATAATTTATCTGAAGCAGTTTCTGCTGCAAGCTCCACATGCCCTGAATAGTGTTAGTTTGGAGATGCGCTCCCCAACCTGTCAGTGACGTGTCTGCTGTCCGTATGATCTGTGGAACCGGGTCGCTGAAGGGCCGTCTTTTAAAAGGTTTTGTGTGTTCCACCACTGCAGAGAGATGAGTGCGGCTATCTACCAACACTAGATCTGATGGCTGACCCAGAGCTTGGTACCACTGACGTGCTAAGCATTCCTGTAGGGGACACATTTGAAGTCTTGCATAGGGGACTATTAAAATGCAAGACGCCATAATTCCCAGTAACTGCAAGAACACTCGAGCTGGTAAAGAGTGTTGAGGCTGAAACGAAGACAGCAGGGTTTGTATATTCCGGACTCTGGCTGGAGTTGGGTATTCCAGAGGTTTGTGTGTATCTATAGTAGCTCCCAGATATGCTTGAGTCGTGGAGAGTTGAAGATGGGATTTGATAGATTTACTGTGAATCCTAGCTCGTGGAGCAATTGCACAGTTTTTTGTATGTGGCGTAGCCAGCTGTCCTGCGAGCTGGCTTTTATGAGGCAGTCGTCTAAGTATGGGACGACATGAACGTGTTGTCGTCTTAGATGGGCTGCGACTACTGCCAAGCATTTTGTGAAAACCCTGGATGCGGTTGTCACTCCGAATGGGAGGACTTTGAATTGATAATGCTGGCCTGCTATCAAGAACCTGAGGTATTTGCAGTGCTCAGGGTGTATTGGGATATGAAAGCAAGCATCCTTTAAATCAAGAGTGGAGAGAAAGTCGCCTTCCTGAAGGAGAGGAATCACTTTTTGGAGTGTTACCACATAAAAATGGTCCGACTGAATGTATCAATTTAGTTCTCTGAGGTCTATTAAAGGCCTGAGAGAGGTGTCCTTTTTGGGAATTAGAAAGTAGAGGGAGTACACCCCTGCTCCCTGGTATGGTAGAGGAACTTGTTCTATTGCACCTTTCTGCAACAAAGAGTGAACCTCTTGCTTTAGAAGGGGAAGATGTTCTTGTGACATAAGTTGTGACCTCTGAGGAATGTTTGGTGGAGTGCTTGAAAGCAAATAGGTAGAAATTGGGAAAGACGTCCCCTGACAGAAGTGGAATGTTCGAGGGGAAATAAGTAATTGTTTGTTGTTTGCAGGGGAAGTGTGTTGAATGACCTTTGCCTCTTCCCTTTCCATTGTTTCCTCTATATCCTCCTCTAAAGTAACCTCTTGAGGAGGGCGATTGGTGGTTGCCCTTGTAAGAGGAGGAGGGATTCTCAGTTGATGAACTTTTGGAGCCACCCCTGTAAAAGGAGCGACAAAACGAACCTCTGTTAGAAGGTAATTGTAAGGCCCCCATGGACTTTGCAACCTCAGTATCCTTTTTCATTTTCTCCAGTGATGTATCGACAGCTGGACCAAAGAGGTGTTCTTTATCAAATGGTTGGTTAAGGATAGAGGCTTGCACCTCTGGTTTAAATCCTGAAATGCTTTACCAGGCATGCCTACGAAGCAGAACGCTTGTATTCATTGCTCGGGATGCAGTATCTGCTGCATCTAGTGCACATCTGATAGAGGTATTAGTTTCCCCTCTTGAATAAGGTCACTAGCTTTAGACTTCTGCTCATCAGGAAGAAATTCTATGAGCTTTTCTTGCTTATCATAATGAGCTCTGTCACGCCTAGCTAATAGTGCTTGAGCAATGCGCCAATGATTAGCCTCTTGTGACGCTACCCTTTTCCTCAAAGCATCAATTAATTTGGACTCCTTATCAGGAGGAGGGGCTTCACCTGTGGTTTGAGAATTAGCTCTCTTACGAGCGTTAGAAACCACTAGAGAGTCCAAGGGTAACTGACATTTAATATATACAGGGTCAGTAGGCGCAGATTTGTACTTTTTCTCTACCCTGGGAGCGATGATTCTTGCTCTTACGGGGTCATTAAAGAGGTAATCAGCATGTTTAATCATACCTTTTAACATTGGTAAAGTTTGGGTAGCCCTCTGAAATGAACTTAGGGTTTCAAACGAAAAATATTCCTCTAAAACCTCTTTATGTAACTCTACCCCATGATAGTTGGCAGCTATTTTAAGGAGCTCAATATAACCAATATTATCGTCTGGAAGAGAGGGACTGGACGGTTATAAGTCCTGCTCAATATCTGATTGAGGGTCAGTGTCATAATGATCCCATGGGTCAGTAGCTTGTGGTGCCAAGTTATCTGCATCCCCATCCCCTGTATCCTGTGGGTCAGGTGGGGGTGAATGTGTGGGTGTGATGAGCAAATTAGGATCAATGGGTGAAGGAGGTTGATAATCAGGTGGAGAAGGGTTAGTGCACAAATGTTTCCTTCAAAGAGAAATGTGGCATTTTTCTGGCAGTTTAGCAGTAATATGTTCAGTTTGTGGATTAATGATGATCTCCTGCTTTGGATCAGAAGGTGGAACATCGGTCCCAAGCTCTTTTGTGGAACTGCTTTCTTTAGATGTCGGATTCTGCATCGAAGGTTTCGGTACCGAAGTTTTCGGCTCTGGAGATTTAGCCTTGGTTAACGGTGGCACGGACACCAGAACGTGTTTGAATTTCAACACCGAAGGTTTGGGGTCGGTGCCGGCATGGGGACGGGTACAGCCAGAGCCGGAAGGCTGATTGTGTGTCGGTGATGAGCCCAAAGGCGGGGTGCTCAAAACGTTTTCTCGGTGCTGACCTAGGCACGAAAGCAGAGGAGGGACCGGAGCCTTTTATGGAGAAGATAGTAGGGGAAGGAAGTCTCTGTACCCACGATCCGTTGACCCATAGTGAGTTCTTCGGTGGAGTCAGCATCCGATATGGAGATGTGTTACTCCTCGCATTCAGTCTCCTGTGCACGTGAATCTTCCTGCTTGGAGTCGCCGCTTTGTTGGTGCATTTCGTGATGTTGAGCCAGACAGTCACGGAGCATCTTCTTTGATCAAAATGATCGACACGCATCGCAGTCTTTCTCGTCGTCTTCCTGGGGTAGAGAAAGGTTGCACACCTCGTGCAATTTGGTGCGCAGGAACTTAGCGCAACACCTAGGACAGAACTTGAATGGAGTCCATTCCATCGACTGCTATCGAGCCCGGTACGGGTAGGCCCGACGGCCTTCCACAAGTCTTCCAATCAAAGTTTGAGAGTAGACGATACGTTGAGAATGGGAAACGTGATTGATAAACAATACCGTCAAGGGTGGTGGATTGCGCGGCGAAGGGGACCCGATGAACGGTGACGAACCGGAGAGCAACAATTCACATCCGAACCAGATGGCGGAAAAAAACTATCTACCAATGGAGTCGATGCCCATACACACTATCACCGTAAGGAGGAGTCACCCACCTCGTGACTGGAAAGACTTCTTTGAAGAAAAACAAAGTGCAACCATCTGGACCCAACACTAGATGGCAATCTATGCATAGCATATGATCTACAGCTCATAGCCTTGAGCACTAGTTTATGACTTGCAGCACAAAATACACTGTCTATTGCCTATCATGCCCCTATGGCCTAAAGAATACTGAAAGTACTATTCATCCTACTAAAATACTCATTTTAGAAAATATGAGGGCTATTGCAAATGAGGACGCAACATAACCAGTTGCTAGACACTTCAGTACGAAGAATCGTTCCAACAGAGATTTATTCAAGGTTTTCTGCATAGACCATGTACCTGACAATCCTTAGGGAGGGGACAGAATCCTAAAACTCAGAAGGCTGGAATCCCGCTGCATAGTAGATCTACAAACCAAGGCCTCAACAGGCATGAACAGTAGCGAGGAATTATCAGTCCACCAAGGAGAGTAACAAGGCTATTCATTTGTGACAGGCTAGACTTCAAGATCTAGACATATTTCTCCAATTTTTAGATTGATTTCTTTCTCACATATATTTTTTGCATAGGACAAATAGGATTTACCCTGATTTTGAGCAACCAGATCTTGAACCATTAAATATATACAGCCCTCTGGTTATTATGGCCCAATCAGGGCTGTCCCACTGACACGCAGCACTCTCTCAATTACAGATCATGTATGATATCATTGGATAATGTAACACGGGTAGGATGCAGTTGCATCTTTTTTGCTTTGATCGCAATGTAGGCATTTGCACTATGTGAGCCCATTCAGGGCGTAATGTTCGATGTGGCACCTATAATGAAATTGATAGGCCATAGTATCAATATTGCGCGTGGAGATACTTAACATTTGAGATGTACATATACCTATAAGGCAGAGTCCTGATCTTCTTACTTTCAGACACTCTCTCAAGACCTGGCTTTTTAAACAGGCTTATTTTTAGAGTATTATTTTGTGTTATGTTCTTCTCCGATAGCGCCATGAAGCCTATGGGCGTACGTGCTCTTAATAAATACATTTTAACACAACATAACATATACAATGCTTCATTTTTAGGTCTCGCCTGTCGATGCGCATGCGCATCGAGCAAGCGAGACTATTGCGAGTTATCCACTCTTTATCCACACTGCAAGGAATCGTGGCGATTCCTTGCAGTGCCCGTGACTTTTAAGGTCAATGCGCATGCGCATTGAGCTTATGCGCATGCGCATTGACCTTAAAATCGCGTGCGCGTGCACGTCCGTCTCCTAACACACACACACCCTCTCCCCCGCTCCGCCCCCTCCCGCCGTGTCGCATTTCTCTTTCTCCTCCCCCTCCCCTCTCTCCCCTCCGTCTCGTTTCACACACACCCTCTCCCCCGCTCCGCCCCCTCCCCGCCAACACCGCCTCGCGAGCTCGTCATTCCAAACCCGCCCTCCCCCGCCTGACCCCGAGCCTAGTTTTCCTGGTCTCTCACTATCCGTTCCAGCAAATGTATCACATTTCAGTTTTCTGAGAGGGCTGACTGAATATAGCGGCAGATACATTTTCATGTTTTTGAGTTAGGATCTACAAATCAGGCCCTAGCAGAAAACAATTTAGTTGTCACAGATGATACTGTGAGTAAAAGTTACATATAAACCATTCAGTGAATAATTGTCTGTGTTTTCGGTGCGTGAAATTAATTAAATTGTTTGGTCCATATCAGGCCCTAGCAGAAAACAATTTAGTTGTCACAGATGATACTGTGAGGAAAAGTTACATATAAACCATTCAGTGAATAATTGTCTGTGTTTTCGGTGCGTGAAATTAATTAAATTGTTTGGTCCATCGACACACCCTCTCCCCCGCTCCGCCCCCTCCCGCCGTGTCGCATTTCTCTTTCTCCTCCCCCTCCCCTCTCTCCCCTCCGTCTCGTTTCACACACACCCTCTCCCCCGCTCCGCCCCCTCCCCGCCAACACCGCCTCGCGAGCTCGTCATTCCAAACCCGCCCTCCCCCGCCTGACCCCGAGCCTAGTTTTCCTGGTCTCTCACTATCCGTTCCAGCAAATGTATCACATTTCAGTTTTCTGAGAGGGCTGACTGAATATAGCGGCAGATACATTTTCATGTTTTTGAGTTAGGATCTACAAATCAGGCCCTAGCAGAAAACAATTTAGTTGTCACAGATGATACTGTGAGTAAAAGTTACATATAAACCATTCAGTGAATAATTGTCTGTGTTTTCGGTGCGTGAAATTAATTAAATTGTTTGGTCCATCGGTCAATTTAAAATGTCTGTCTATTTTTGAAGAATTTCCCAGCTTGGAGTTTTTAGAATATGGTCACCCTAGTTCAGGCTCCTACACTATGCTAGCTTAAAACACTCCGACTAACCCTCAGTAGCCCTCCTTACAGGCCCCTCCTGTTGCAATCTATGGAGAGCCCCCGTCTCCCTGCTGTGGGAGCCGGAGGATAGAGGCCGGAGAGGTCACTCCTCCAGGAGCTCTGAGATTGCTGCCATGGCCGGGCTGGGCTGCACGCTCTGTTCCTGCTCTTGGTGAGTGTTTATGCCACCGGTGTTAAAAGGCTGCCTCAATTCCGGTGTACGCTCTTCCCTGGTTAGAAATTGGTGTCTTGTTTCTAGGGAGAAGTTTTCGGGTGTGGAGTAAAAACATTTTTTTCCTGCACTAGTTGGAACCACTGAAGCCGGTCCCTCCAGCGGGAAAAGAGGCGTGCCGCGGGCTGCTAAAGACCAGTACACGGATGCAAGTAAAACTGCGCCAGTGGCTCGTATGACCTTGAGCGATCCATTCAAATGCTTCTCTGCATCTATCTGCTGCTACAGCCTTAACAATGTCTCTGCTGGACTCTGGTTTAGCCTGCATGTTATTGGCTCCGGCGCCAAAGGTGGTGGTTTTCAATGGTGCATTATCTGAAGGTAAATTCACATACCCATGTTGCCGTGGTGCCCTCTCGGAGTCAGCCCTTATGCTCTGTTCTGCTCCTTGCAAAGTTGGCGAATGCTTGGTATGCGCAAGACTGCTTTGCACGTTCAAATCAACAGAGACATTATTTGTTTACTTACATTTCCTTGATGATAATACTTTCTAAAGCAGGCGTCTGTTTATTGCTGCAAATCGGGTGTAACTTGGGCAAGCTTTAAAAAAATTGTCCAACAATAGCGACTTTGCGCAGCATGACCGGATTTTTATCCCTTTTTTCATATTTACCTTTGCAAAAACTTGCACAGAGCGCAGACGATGTCAGGAGTGAGTCAAAGGGAGAAAGCTTGGGAGAGGATGTGGTCTGACGGCTAGAGCTGCTGACTTTGGTGCTGAAAACCAAGGTTCAAGCCTCGGGGTCGACTCCACATCCTGTGATTCTGGGCAAATCACCTAATCTCCCCGTGCCTACCAGAAATTTAAAAAAACGAATGTGGCCCTTAGAGCTACTCACCCTCACTCACCCTCACTCACCCTCACTCACCCTCGACCCCTCACTCACCCTCACTCATCCTCACTCATCCTCAACATCTCACCCTCACCCACCCTCAACCCCTCACCCTAACTCACAATAACACTCTCTCACCCTCACCCTCACTCACTCTCACTCACACTCACCCTCAACACCTCACTCACCCTCAACACCTCACTCACACTCAACTCCTCACTCACCCCCACCCTCACTCACCCTCACCCTCACTCACCCTCAACACCTCACCCTCACACAGTGCAATAGGTCTCGCAGGATTTTTAGTTAAAGCTTTTACATTTGCTTATTGCTTTTTTGATTTGTAATTCTTTTGCATTGCCTACAAAAAAATAAAATGCAAAAGATTTACAACAAAAAACCTATAAACAATTCTAAAAGCACTAACTCTAATGCTGCGAGACCTATTGCATTTCTAATGCTTGTTTACCTTGGGGTCATTATACATTGGGATGATAATGTTTTAATCAGAATTGAAATGAATTGACACCACGCCAAGATGGAGAGGATACACCTTACTATGTACGCCTGCAGGTCCTTTGTTGATGTTTATGTAACACTTACAATACATTTTTCCAGTTTCCGGCACGCCTGGTGGCATGGAGAAAGGCAACATCCGAAACGCATCTGTTTCTGCAGAGTGAGAATAAAATTTAAATGAACTCACCCCGAGTGCCTCCCCTGGATTTAATAGTAACTGGACAACGGAGCTGGCATTTGGATACGCGGGTACACCCCACGACGAAACGGCACCCGCCAAAGAGTGCATGGACAAAGGTGGTGGGAACAGTGATAATATGTATCCTATCACGGTTAAAAAAAAACAACCATAAAAGGTACAAAAGACATAATAAAATATAACAGTCTCATTCGATAAAATTATTACTCTACTTCATGTCAGCTATTAAAGTGCAGGAAAGTGCATTCTAAACCGTGACTACCGTTATTCATCTGCAGCCACAAACAAATTGGCAACAATAAAATGTGTGAAAACGTCAGGCAAAAGTTGTATAAATAACAAAGATGGGAGTACCTGCTTAAAATTCAACCTTCTTAGCAACGGCACGATGAATTCTTGTCAGGAGATACCTTAACAACAACAAAGACCAGAAGAATTCTTTTATAAAGTCAAACTGGCAAACCACAATTGGCGGTGGACCATGTTAAATCTAAAACAGGTCAATAAACGATAAGCCCTTAAAACTGACCAGAGGTATAATTCCATAACAAATTGGTCTTTAAAAGGGCAGGGGTCCTTACAAAATGTTTAGTAAGTGCCCTTCCCTGGAGTCTTGTTTTCATCTAACAAGTATTTGTGATCGAACCGATCCCACATCAGCCTTTACAATCTTCTCTAGGTTGTCAAAAAGTTCTCTCCTCCCTAAATTAGAGAAGCAAGTACTAACATATCTTAACCATGGTACAATAGACCATGCATCCAGTGAAAAAGTCTCACAAGATCAACCTATTCAAGTTACATGCAGGTCTCATCCAAATCATCAGCAATCTAATAAGAGGGTGCCAACAGACAATATCACTCAGACAGTGAAGGACCAGTTCATGATGGACTGTGCAGGAGGGTACACTGTGTGGAACACCCAGCAATCTCCTACAAAATGTATCTTCAACTAACTGAAGAGCCGTTGCCACATAACCGCACACATCCCCATCATACATGGCTGCTGAAATTTTTTTTGCCAGGAAGATAGCTTAAGCAGAGTGCCTGGTGGTCTCTCACCCAATCTAGCAGCCAAACCAGAGATTTCTCCAATTACTCTTGTCAGGAGAATTATTTTAATTATTGGGAGTGGCTGCATGTACCAGCAACATCCAAATGACCCCTAAATAGGAGAAGGAGATATATTCTCCAAAACATGTTCATTTGCTAGGAAACACTACTTTTTTGTGGATTTAGGGCCTGTTGTCATCACAAAACACTTACTTTAATTAGTAGTCAAGTCAAGATCTTCCATAAAGGCCACTAATGAATCCGCTAGGCCCAAAGCAGTACTCGACAGCAGAACCGCATCGTCGGCATACAGCAGATCAGGTAAAAAGTTTTTTCACCTGCAGTAAATCTGATTCAGGTAGCCGGAGAGAACTCTCCAATGTATTCATATATATAAAGAGTAATGGGGCCAGGATACACTCCTAACACACCCCCTCTTAACTTTAAATAGTTAGGAACCATCCATGTTTTGTTATATCAAGCCATGGAAGTCATATTCAGGTGCAATTCCCCAAAAAACAAAACATAACCCCCAATATTTTGATTCACGCCATTGACAAAAGCATCATCAACACCTTAGACCGATTCACCCTATTGAATGAGGATGTAATATCCATCAATTCTAGATGGATAGAACATACAGCTAGATCTCGTAAACATGTATTTGCTCATGCCCAACTGCAAGTTCAAATACTGGTGACTCGAACTAATGCTGCATCTAAAGACATACTGTTCTCCTCCACCCAGGAGGAAAGCCTATTAAGAATCATCCTTCCAACCACTTTCGAATCCGTGTCTATTAGGGAGATAGGACTATATCAATGAGGGGCATCCTTATTCTCCTTTTTAAAAATGGGGGCAATCACTGGGGAGGATCATGCCTTTAGATTAGCTCCACAACCTCTGCATTAATGCTACTCGTCAATACTGGGGTCCAAAGATATGGATCAATGAGAACTAAGACCTATTAGTATTCCATCCAGTCCAGGAGCATTGGCTTTTCTTGACCTCCTGGTTAATCAACAAGGAAAAAACCTCCACTAAGCAATTTTGCAAAAAAAAGGTTCACCAAGCATCTTAAACATTCCTTCAAAAATAATTTTGCCAATCCTCTGGGGCTAGAAGCGAGGCTACTGAGTCACTCCTGCCATGTCTCATCCTTGATTTCTATTATCCTCCTCACAATCTCTTCTTTGGAGGCACTTCTACGGATTGTAATCCCAATTTGATCCTTTTGGTTACTCTTCAGGGACTTACAAATTAACAAGTTACTTACCTTCGGTAACGCTTTTTCTGGTGGATAAAGTATCGGCCTGTGGATTCCTCACCTTGTGAATATCCCCTGCGTCAGCAACATTCGGAAATTATTTTGTAGCTCCTCACGCCGACGTGGACGACGTCACAGAAGCACGGCATCGTGCGCGGCTCAGCTGAAGTCACTGACTCCATAATAGGACTCAGTCGGTGTGATGACATCAGTTCCTCGAAGGCACGCAAAAAAAGGCGGAACACGGACGGACCGACAACACTTCCTTTGACATTTATATATATATATACATTAAAACATTGTCACTAATGCAGGTATAGAAGAGAGGACAATGGGGAGGCGGGTGGGTCAGTGAGGAATCCACAGGCAGATATTGAATCCACCAGAAAAAGCGTTACCAAATGTAAGTAACTTGTTCTTCTGATTGATACATCTGCCAGTGGATTCCTCACCTTGTGAATAGATTCCCACAGCAGTCCCACTCCCGGAGGAGGGTGTCCACCCTTCTATACCAAGAAGTCCTGAAGGACGGAACGAGCAAAGTGTCCGTCCCTCCTCACCTCTGCATCCAAACAATAATGCTTTGCGAAAGTGTGGAGGGAGGCCCAAGTTGCCGCCCTGCAAATGTCCTCCAAAGGAACACCTCTAGACAAAGCAGATGTAGATGACTTTGCTCTAGTAGAATGGGTTTTCAAACCTTCAGGAGGTTCCTTACCAGCCAGAGAGTAGCATATCTTGATACACAAGACAATCCATCTCGACAACGTGCGCTTGTGCACCGCTTTGCCTCTTCTGGCACCAACGAAACCCACGAAGAGCTGATCATCAACTCTGAACTCTCCGGTTCTGTTCAGGTAGAAGCTCACCGCCCTCTTCGGGTCCAAACGGTGAAGTCTCTCCTCCTCCTTGGAAGGGTGATGGGGAGGATAGAAGGTAGGGAGGGTAATGGACTGCCCTAGGTGGAAGGGAGTTACCACCTTAGGCAGAAAAGCAGCTGTGAGAAGTTGGCCTGATATATGATGTTTCCAATTCTGGAACTACCTTGTATCAGTCCAAACAATCCCTTATGGTGTCTGGTTGTAAGTCAACCTTATAGACAAGCTATCCTAATGGTAGCATGGACTAAGCAGGCTTAACTTAAGAGGTCGTGTTAAGCAAGCTGTTTTACCAATCACAATCCTGTAATATCAAATGAAAGGACACCACACAAGTATATATTATAAAAATATATGTATTTATTACTAGAATAATCCTCTGTACTCTTTGAGTGCAGAGGCACACGCGTTTAAACAAAAGCACAGTTAAACATATGAAAGTTGCACAATTATGGATGAGGGCGGGTGGCCACTCAAACCATATATTAAGAAAGTGGTAGAAGAGATACCAATCGAAGGGGGCGTGGCTTGGGCGCCGATGGCGATGGTCGCCTGAGAGCTCGGCTCCGGGACTAAGCCCGAAATTATCCTGAACATCGGAGGCTGAGGGGCGCCCCAGACCCCGCATTCGGTTGAGCGAGGCGACGACACCCTGCCGGGGGCCTTGGTGGAGTTTGGACGGGGGTGGCTTCGAAGGAATGCCGAAGTTTGCGGAGTTGCGGAGTGCGACCCAACATGGCGCCCGGACCCCTTTGTCCCCTTGATCGAAAATACGGAGTTGAGGAGGTCGCGCGGGTGTCGCTTGGCACCCGGCTTCACCATCCCCAGTTGTTTTAGACATTGGACATTGGCAGGTTCGGACCTTCTACAACGGGTTCATACTCGATTAGACGACCGGGCGGGTGCCCACGCAGTAGAGGGCACCGGGCGCGGGTGCCCTCTGTTCCAGGCGGTGGTCTGCACCGCGACTCCGCAACTAGCTACAATTTCCCGGCCAGCCCAACTACATGGATGGCGCGACACTCTGGCGCCACAGGTCAACCGAGGGAGTTGGTGGCCCTCGCCCCGGAGCTATAGTGGGTGAACGGGCCTGCCCGACTCGGCGACGGTTGTCTCCGCCCCCTTATCGGTGCCCTCGGACGCCGTGGCGGTGGCGTGAGCCGAAGCGGCGGAGTCTCCACAGGCTCTGGAGAAGGAGATCGCCCGTACCAGACTTGAGAACGAAATCCCGGGAAGGTCGTGCTGGACACTTGTACACGGAGACGCCCACTCCGGGACCCTCGCGGAGAGCCCCTGGCAGCATGGGGAAACCTAAGGGAGCCAAGGGATCCAGCCAGACCACCTCAGACTCTGAAGCCCAGGACAAGGAAGAGCATGGAGACCCTAAACGACCTGGGGGCGCACCACTCCAGCAACAATTCGACCGTGTACTGGAAGCGATAGAGGCAACTCGGTCGGCCCTCCAACAGGACATTGCCCAGGTGGGGACCGGCCTGGGCCTCCTTAGGGCAGACCATGGTAAACTCTCAGACCGGGTCAAGGAGGTGGAGGGCACGGTGAAGACTTTAGAACCGGCGCAGAGAACCCTGGCTGCGACGATAAAGGATGCCATGTCCCGAATCGAGACCCTCGAACGGAGGGCGGAGGATGCGGAAGGCCGCAACAGGAGGAATAACATTCGGGTGGTGGGACTGCCGGAAAAAATCGAGGATGGCGATATGGTGCGATACTTGGAGACCTGGCTCCGAGACACGGTGGTCCCGGAGGGCCTGTCCTCCTTTTACACTCTAGAACGGGCCCACAGAGTCCCAGCACGGCCCCCACAGCAGGGACGAGCCCCAAGGCCAGTGGTGGCGCGGTTGCTACATTTCCGGGACAGAGACCTGATCCTAAATGCCGCCAGGCACAATGGCCCGTTCCAGGTTGCGAACAGTCAGGTGAATATCTTCCCTGACTACACCTACGAGACGCAGCGCAAGCGGTTCTCCTTCCTGGCGGTTAAGCGTGAACTCAGGAATGAGGGCATCCAATATTCACTCCTATTTCCCGCAAGGCTCCGAGTCATTGTCGACGACAAAACCCAGTTCTTCGACACCCCAGAGGAGGTCTGTGACTGGCTCGAAATGTACCGGACAGGGAAAGATGGTTATAGCGCCTCGACCCATCAGGCGGAGGAGCCGGAACAAAGGAGGCGATCTAAGAGGGTCAGGAACCGCCGCGGCCGCACGGGAGGGCCCTCGACTGCGGAGACATCATCGGAGCGGAGGGGAGTGTTGGAAGTTCTGTCGGAACTGTCGGGAGCAAGAGGCGAAGTCATCGAGGAGGAGGAAGAAAACCCGGGTGCTCAGGGGGCACCATCGGACTCGGAAGACTCAGTGGCAGACAGTACCCATACACCGGTGATCACACCGAAATCGGTGGAGGACCTGTTGGACGGACAAGGGTAACGGGATATGCTGCCTTGTTTTGGGTGGGGGCCCGGCAGGGGGGAGGCGGTTGCCGCTCTTCATTGTTGACAACGAAGGAGGGAGGGTTGGGGGGCTGCTGCTCTTGCCCCGGAAGGTTTTGACACAGGGGGGGGCTTACAATAGTCCTGGTAGCCTGGGCGACGAGGGCCCACTGCCTCCACTCAGCCCGCACCTGGCCCATAAGGCCTTCCTACGGTGGCGACCGTAGGACTAGTGGGGATTTTGGGGTTGATCTCCGTAGAGGTTTGGATGGGATCTAGATGGTGTAGTTTGGGTCCTGTTCTGGGGTGGTTGGGGGGAGGCTTTGTTGGATTTTGGGTGGTTTGGTTCTGGTTGGGGAAAATGGCCGCCGTCAGCGCTGGGAGGATTGATGCTTTTTCTTTGTGGGGACCCGAACGGGGAGACTGTGCACGAACACTCTGGGACAATGGCTGATGTTGCTAACTTGAAATGTGTTACTTGGAACGTGAGGGGGCTTCACACTATGTCCAGGCGTCACAAGGTCCATGCTTATTTAGTGCGTAGGGGAGTGCAAATGGCGCTGCTGCAGGAAACGCATCTGAACAAGGCGGAAGGGGCGGCGCTTCAGCGTAGGTGGCGAGGGCAGGTCTTTTCCACGGCGTACTCTGCTTATGCCAGGGGGGCGCTAATATGGATTAGGGCGGGAGTCCCCTTCCAGGTCACGAGGACAGTGTTGGACCCAGAGGGGCGTTTCGTGGCCATATCAGGCACGCTAGGAGGGAGGGACCTGAACGTTTGCTGTGTGTATGCTCCTAACGTGGACCAGACTGCCTTCCTTTCCAGGTTATCGGGCTCGCTGGCCCACTTTTTCGCCGGGCCCCTCCTGTTGGGGGGAGACTTTAACTCCGTAGTGGATGTAGACATAGACCGCTCGCATCCCCCGCTCCCCGAGTCTCCGGTCCGGCGGACGGCTAGGGGCCGTCAAGATTGGCAGACCCGCTGGGGTTTGACGGACATTTGGAGGGCGCATCACCCCGCGTCTAGAGATTATTCATACTTTTCGAGCCTTCATGAGCTGCATGTCAGACTAGATAGCTTTCTTGGTTCGTCCGAATTAGTTTCGGCAGCGGTCCGATCGGAGTACTTATCGCGGACCATCTCGGACCATAACCCCCTCCTACTGGACATTCGCTGGTTCCCTGGGACGCCGGCAGTACCCACCTGGAAGATGCGTCCCGAGATCCTCGAGGACAGTGTCTTCAAGGCGGACCTAGGGGAGAAAATCACAGATTATTTTGCATCCAACGGCGGCTCCGCGAGTACTAGGGCGTTCGAATGGGACGCTTTCAAGGTGGTGGTGAGGGGCTACTGTATCTCTAAGAAGGTGGGCATGCGGCGTGTTATCCTGGCTGACTTAGACACAGCGGACCGAGCGCTCCACGAGCTCGAAATTAGCCGCCCCGGACACCCGGAATTGCAAACACAAACGGTAGAGGCGAGGGAGAAGGTAGCGGTGGAGGTCGAACGGCTCCGCTGTTTCGATTATAAGGCCTATACGGTCCGGGCTATTGCGGAGGGCGACAGGTCGAGCGCGTTACTGGCATGGTTGGCCAACCCTACGCGCCAGTCCCAAACGACGACAAATATGCGTAGGGCGGATGGGACCGAGGTGTGCACCCAACCGGAGATTCTTAGTTGCTTCCGGCATTATTACGAAAGTTTATACCGCAGTCGCTCCGCACGTGACCCAGACCGGCTTGACGACTATCTTAGCCCACTGGAACTCCGCACAGTAGGACAGGAAGTGGCGGAAACCCTGGGTTCTGACATCGACTTGGGGGAGATCCGCGGGGCCATCAAACGGATGGCGAGGAACAAGACCCCGGGCCTAGATGGCCTTCCGGTGGAGTTCTATGCAGCTTACGCTGACCTCTTGGCCCCTCGATTACTGGTGGTCTACAGGGAGGCGAAGAGATTGGGTCGTCTCCCTGGCTCGATGTGTGAGGCGTTGGTGGTTCCTCTCCTCAAACCAGGCCGAGACTCGTCTGACCCGGGGTCCTACCGTCCCCTTTCAATGCTGACGGTGGACTACAAAATATTGAGCAGCATCTTGGCCTCGAGGCTGCTGGGACATATGAGTTCCCTAGTGCATGAAGACCAAGCCGGTTTCATCCCACGGCGAAATACGACTATGAACATCCGAAGGTTGTTCCGATTGCTTGGGGAACCATTCGTGGATGCCCCGTCCCCGGTAGTCTTGTCGGTGGACCTGGAGAAGGCTTTTGATAGCCTGGAGTGGGACTACCTATGCACGGTATTACGGAAATTCGGCCTCGGGGAGGGATTTGTCAAATGGACAGCAGTCCTCTACGCTTCCGCTTCGGCCAGGGTTAGATCGGGCCCTTTGATTTCATCGCGATATCCGGTGGAGCGTGGCACGCGGCAAGGGTGCTCCTTATCCCCGCTTCTTTTTGCACTAGCGGTGGAGCCACTAGCGATACACCTTCGCTCGGGAGCCCACTATACGGGCTTATGGACAGCGGCGGGCCCACATTACGTCTCGCTCTATGCGGACGACCTGTTGCTCTTCCTGGAGGATCCGGTCGACGCATTACGGGGAGCGGAATTAGCGCTAACGGAGTTCGGAGCGGTCTCAGGCCTCCAAGTGAATTGGTCTAAGACCTGCCTCTTCCCGATGCGTAGGGGTACCCCCACTCCTGCGCTAAGTAAGGAGATTAGATGGGAGCCCGACTGCTTTAAATACCTTGGGGTATTTGTGTACCACGACCAACCCGACCTCCTAGATGGAAACATTGCCCGTTGCATACAAGCACTCCGAGGTAGCATGGACTTTTGGGCCACGCTGCCGCTCTCCGTGGCGGGACGCATCGCCCTGCTCAAAATGGTGGCGCTCCCCCGACTGTTGTATTACTTTCGGACTTTGCCGATCTGGGTCCCACCGGCTACGTTTCGTCGCTTGCGTTCTATGGTGGTCGGGTTCCTTTGGGGAACGGGCCGGCGGCGGGTGGCCCTCAATACCCTGATGAGGCCGAAAGACGAGGGGGGGCTCGCTGTGCCGGACTTCGAGAAGTATTACCTAGCGGCGCAGCTCCAGACCTACACCCAGGAGATAGCCAGGGAATTCAGAGGCCCGGAGGACGGTAGAGGGACGGGTATGGCCAGGCACGTCCTCTCCTTTATCGCGATGCGACAGCGCTTAGTCTTACGGGACCTGTCGATGGAGGAGCGGACTGTCCGACTCTGTTGGAATCGGGCTCATAACAGAGGTCGCCTACGGACGCCATATGCGCCTGAAATACCATTGGGGATGCTGACGGCCCTCCCACACGGAGGAGATTGGTCACGACTGGCGGACTGGGAGGATTCCGGTTTACAGCTCGTCGGGGACCTGTACGAGGACGGAGCGCTCCTGTCCTTTCAGGATCTCATTGACCGCTTTGGGATCCCCCGGGGCGACTTTCTGCTGCACTCGGCCATCGTGCGAGCGATCCAGGCGCACTGGCAAAACGGGCTAGAGGAACCTCAATTGTCTCAGGTGTGCCAGTACGTAATGATGTCGGCGGGCACGGTGAAGGCGGTCACTTGCCTCTACGGCAGGTTGATTGCCGAGGGGTTGGTTCCTCTCGCCACACTGAAATCCCGCTGGGAAGAGGATATTGGTAGGGAGATCCCGGAGACGACCTGGTCCCAGCTGGTGAGGCGTGCCTGGAAGGGCACACGTAGCGCCCGTTTCCAACTGGTCCACTATTATGTTCTCCATAGGGCGTACCTGACCCCGGTAAAGATCAGGCGGTATTTTGCCACGGCTTCGGCGGAATGCCCTAGGTGCCCGGCTCAGGAGGCGGACCTCTTACACATGCTATGGGCCTGTCCAGGACTGACGTCCTACTGGCAGGAGGTGGCGGCGACTCTGGAAGAGGTGACGGGGAGGCACTTATCATTCGATGTGGCGGTAGGGCTATTGCACTGGTTCCCCCATACCCCCCGGAATAAAATCACCAGTAAATTTATCGACCTGGGGCTCCTACTTGCTAAGCGAGAGGTGACCAGGAACTGGAAGGCACGAGCTGGTCCTACAGGCAGCAGATGGCACAGTGAGCTTTTGAAATGGGCGGCGGGTGAGAGCGCGCTGCGATATCAGTTGGCTTGGAGGCAGGGCAATGAGAAGGCGCAGGAGGCCGCGTTAGAATGGGAAACGCTGGTGCAGGCCCTCAGAGATTATTGTACCCCCAGCGACTCCGAAAGTGAAGAAGCAACTCGACCCGAGTCCCGTTAAACATCAGCATTGACAGCACTATTACCTTCCCCGTGGGTCCAGCAGTGGATCCTATGTTGATGAGCTCCCTGGCGCTGATGGTGGGGGAGGGGGGGGTTTCACAGTAACTGGGAATTTTGAGGGGGGGGTTTCTTTTTGGGGTTTGGGGTTTGTTTAGAAAAGCAGATGACGGACAGTGTGTTATCCGGACCAGCTCCAGCATCCTACTGACCCCAGCTGCATTCGCCGCCCAACCCCAGGGATATGGGCTGATTGGCTATATAGCAACGTTGTGGAAGGGGGTCGGTGGGCTATATCTTGTATAAGTTGTTTATAATACGATACTGGTCGTTACTGTATTGTTTTACTGATTCCTGCAATAAAAATATATTTAAATACAAGAGATACCAATCGAACAGTGGTTAGGCCTAGGGCCTAGGGATTCGCTGGGAGCAGTCGGGACTAGCAATGCTGTAGTCGGGAAAAGCCCGCGGGATTCGGGTGCAGCGCTTAAAGCACAGGCATGCACCAATGCAAAGTCAATGGTGCGTAAAAGTTATAAAGTTATAGTTTAAAGATACTTCCGCTCAACCTAGTAGGACAAAACTTAAGACACATACACTAGAGGTGTGTACCAGTGTGGGAACACCGGCGTTGCTGAGTTACCTCACCCACAGGAAGCGGGTGCACAGGTGCGAAGTAGTGTCGGGTTTTGTCACGCAGGTTTCTGGTGCTTGGAGCTGAAGATGCTGCAGGCGTCGAGACGAGAAGTGTCCGGTGTGATCCAAGGGTGGATCGAAGTTAAGATGATCTGAAAGCAGAGGGAACAGAGTCTGGGTCACTTAGCAGTGACCAGGGTGGAACCAGAAGGAACCAGGCAATGTCGGGCGCTTTCAGGTCGCTGACGGGTCGCTTCTCTCCGCTGCCACGTGGACTCTGGGGCACCGAGGATGTCCAGGAGTAGATCACGAGCTGTCCCACCCAGGCTCTCGCTGTCGGTGGTGTCGGCTTCCGGATTGGAGCAAACAGCCCTTGGAAAGGGCAACACACGCAGGATTCGAAGATGGCGTTGCACTCGGACCAGGAGGGTCAGAGCGGGTGCTCCTTTTCAGGGGAGCGAGGGCAAGTCTGGAGCAACCAGAATCACAAGTTAGTTTTCAAGGTTCGTCGGCACAGGGGCCACAAGCCAACGGGCAAGTGACCGGGCCAACGCGTTGAGCCAAAAGATGCAGAAGGGCCCCACACAGCACTCGGTGAGTGTGGAGGGGTGAGCTTCGGTGCAAGAGAGGCTCAGGGCTGGGGCTTCTCAAACCCCAATGCACAGCTTCGAGGGTCACTCGGGGGCTGCACGGTCAGCGTCTCGTGGGCTTTCCAAGATGGCGGGCCCCACGCTTCAGGTCGCCTCCACGGGTCTCAGCTCTGCAGGGACTGTGGATCGGGCTGTTAGAAGGCAGGCACGCTTGGTCTAGTCTAACTCTGTCGCTCGAGTTCCGGCGGGAACTGCAACAAAGCAAACGTTGAGGTGCTGGATGGGGCCTGTTTGCACAGGGTGGTCACTCCTTGACCACAAGGGAGATTCTTCAGTCTTCTACGTCGAGTAGGATGTCGAAGGGTCCAGAGTTTCGTTTCATAAGTTTCAGTCAGGATAATCCGAGTGCTTTGGCACTGCTCCCATTCTTATACCAATCTAGGGGGCTGGATTACCTGCTAGGTCCCCTCCTATGGGTGGGACCCAGGAAGGGGGTGGTTACACCCCTTTCCCTTTGTCCAGGTCGCGCTGGGACTGGGGCTGGTGTGCACCAGAACCGGTTTGACCGGATTATGTAAGGGGAAGCCTTGTGCGCCCCAGGCACTGTCTGGTTTCTTTCAAACCTCCCTGCTACAATCCACTATCTCCTGTCTGGGGTGGTGTGACACCTCCCCCCTTTGTCCAGGCCTCCTCGGCTGAGTTTCGGTCAGCAGCAAGAGGTCAGACTCGTGTCTGTGGCAGAAGCGTCCATTTTGTGATGCTGAGGCTCTTTTAAAATCAACAGCGTTTCAGTAAAGTAACATGTCTTCTCCCTCTAGAGGTGTGGAAGGCTATCCCCGTCGACAGGACAAAGCGTATGACACCTTACATGACATGTTTTGATAAAGCCAAACCAAGGTTAACATAACCGCAATGGATTATAATGCACTTAATAGTATATGGTATGGCATTATCCCGGAACAGCTTAGGGAGTTGTTCCCGACAGCTGCAGACAGGCTCAGTTCATGCTAGAGCACCATCTCACGTTAAACCACGCACTCTGCCTCCAGGATTGATAAGGCCTTCCATAGGAGTGACTCACAGGTTTATATGTGTCCAGATATAGGTTTAGATATAGGTATACTATATCTAAGCAAGAGGTGATTACACCAACTTGCCCCAGCTGAGTGATCAGCCAGTTGTGTCAATTTAAGAACCAGCCAGGGGTGGCAAAAGCTATGCTGCAGCCCCTGGTAGGCCTTGGTGGCACCTATGCCCTGAGCACCTATAGTGCATGGTACAGGGGCTGACAAGGAGTCCAGTTCCAATTGGGTTATGTACCTATAGTACATGCATGTGAATTTAGAGAGAGAACAGCAGGTTGGGCTCTGATTAGCAGGCCCACAGCCTCATTAAGTCGAAAAACCAGAGAAGCAAAAATTGGGGTGACCATAGGATAGCAGACCCTACTCTCCTACAGCAGCCCAGGTCCGGAGTATCATTCTTTCAGCATGAATGGTCAAGAATGGGGGTTTTGAATTCAGAGCTTGAAGCTCACTTACCCTCCTTGCCGAGGTAATCGCAATCAGAAAGATCGTTTTAAAAGATAAAAGCCTCAAAGGACACCTGTGCAAAGGGTCAAATGGAGAACCCATTAAGAAAGCAAGCACAAGATTCAAGTCCCATTGTGGCACAATAAATGGAGTAGGAGGAAATTTATTTGTAAGGCCCTTTAAAAACCTTAAGACAATAGGAGACTTAAATAAGGACGGCTGATCCGGCAGACAGAGAAATGCCGGCAAAGCCGATAGATAACCTTTCACTGTAGCTACAGCAAACCCTTGCTGAGCCAAAGAAAGCGCAAACTGAAGAATGTCAGACAATCGAGCCTTCAAAGGGTCAATGGATTTCTCCCCACACCAAGAGACAATTTTGGACCACCTATAATAGTAGATAGACTTGGTGAAATGACGCCTGGCTGATAAGATGACATCCACCACATCATGTGGGAGAGAAAAAGAATTCAGGTTGCCCGTTCAATCTCCAGGCATGAAGGTGTAAGGTCTGGAGGTGGGGGTGTAGAACCTGCCCCTCCACCTAAGAGAGGAGGTCTGCCCTGAGAGGGAGACGGAGCAGCGGGCACGAGGAGAGGTGGAGAAGATCTGTGTACCACACCCTTCTTGGCCAATCTGGGGCGATCAATAGGACTTGGGCCGGGTCTTGGCATATCTTCCTCAGAACCCGAGGAATCAAGGGTATGGGAGGAAACGCGTAAAGGAGTTTTAAGTTCCAACTCAACTGAAACGCGTCCCCCAAAGATCCCTGCATCAGATACTGGAGACTGCAGAATGACGGGCAGTGAGCATTCTCGTGAGTGGCGAACAGGTCCACCTGAGGAGTTCCCCACATCCGAAAGATGTGACGAACCACCTCTGGATGAAGCCTCCACTCGTGGTCGGCCGAGAACTGCCGACTGAGACTGTCTGAATGCACGTTCAGAACTCCGGCCAGATGATTTGCCAGCAGACAAATCTGATGGTCCTGGACCCAGGACCAGAGTCGCAGAGCCTCTCTGAAGAGACAGTGCGACTCCACTCCTCCCTGCTTGTTGACATACCACATTGCAGTAGTATTGTCAGTCAGGACCTGAACCGACTGACCGCGAAGGGAAGGGAGGAAAGCCTTGAGAGCCAAGCGTATTGCCCATAACTCTAGAAGGTTGAGGTGAAGCAACCTTTCCTCTGGAGACTAAAGACCCTTGATCTCCAGAACCCACAGATGAGCACCCCACCCTAGGGTGGAGCATCTGTTCTCACCGTAGCCACGATGGAGGTAAATGGAACAGCTTCCATTAAGTCAGATTGCTTTCCACGCTCCAACAAGACAGATCCGCTGCAGCTTCTCTGGAGGTCCTGATTGACTCCCTGAGATCCCCGTTGTGCTGATACCACTGCCTGCGGAGAGACCACTGGAGTGCCCTCATGTGCCAGCATGCATGATTGACCAGCAGAATGCAGGAAGCCATCAGACCAGGCAGACGAAGGACCTTCAGGACTGGAACGACCGTTCCATTGTAAAATAATGGAATCATATCCTGTATGTCGCGAATCCTTTGCGGAGGAGGGAATGCCCGACACACAGTGGTATCCAGTACCGCACCTATGAACAGGTTGCGCTGGGAGGGCACCAGGTGAGATTTGGGCACATTTATCAAAAAGCCCAATCTGTACAACAACTGAGTAGTGACTTGCAAATGATGGAGCACCTTCTCCGGAGATTCCGTTTGATTAGCCAATCGTCCAGATAAGGGAATAATGGTATCCCTGACCTTCTGAGATGTGCTGCCACCACAGCCATCACCTTGGTAAAAACTCGAGGTGCAGTAGTAAGACCAAATGGAAGAAACGCAAACTGGTAATTTTGCGATCCCACCATGAAACAGATACTTCCTGTGAGACTTCAAGATGGGAATATGAAAATATGCATCCTTCAAGTCGATCGACACCATCCAGTCATCTTCCAGCAGCGCTTGAAGAACCTGCGCAAGGGTGAGCATCTTGAACTTATCCTGTTTCAGAAAGAGATTCAACACCCTGAGGTACAGGATTGGACGAAGCCTGCCATCCTTCTTGGGTATCAGAAAATACCGGGAGTAGCATCCCTGACCCCTTTCCTGCTCTGGAACCAACCACCTCTATCGCACATTTTCTTAGTAAAGCCAGGACTTCCTCCAGCAGGAGAAGCAGGTGATCCTTCGTGCAAAATCCTTGGCAAGGAGGATAATTTGGGGGAAACTCCTGAAAAAGGGAAGAGCATACCCATTATCCACAAGATTGAGAACCCAAAGGTCCGATGTGACCGATTTCCAATCCCGTAGAAAATGAGTAAGCCGACCCCTACAGGACCAACATGATCCGGAATGGCGGATCTAGGGCTGCTTTGCTGTGGTTGGAGGGGGGTGGGAAGAGGAAGAGGAGGAGGAGGAGGAGGAGGAGGAGGAGGAGGAGGAGGAGGAGGAGGAGGAGGAAGCTTGACTACCTCTAGGGCGGCCTCTGTTTCTACCTCTGTACGCTTTGTACAGAGAATTCTGCTGTTGATGCGGCTGCTGTGGTTGCTTGTAAGAGCGAAAGGAAGATCTCCCAAATCCATTGTATCTCTTACTCGATGAACCTCTGGTCTGAAGGCCCAAAGACCTAGCCTTCACCTTCTGTCCTTGAATCTTTCCAAGGAAGCATCTGCCTTTTTCTCAAACAGGCCGGAACCATCAAATGGAAGTTCTATTAAAGTAGCCTGTACATCAGGAGAAAATTCAGAAGACTTCAACCAAGCAGACCTCCTTGTGGCAACAGATGATCCCATGACCCTTGCCACAGTCAGCTGTATCCAAACCGCTCTGGATCACCTGGCGAGCAGCAGCCTGAGTATCCACAAGAACCTCATTGAAGTTCCGCCTGTCCTCCTCCAGTAACTTTAATACCAACTGTCTTGCAGAGTCCATCAAAGCGTGTATATAGCATCCTAAAAGGCACGTGGCATTTGTGGACTTGAGAGCCATGCTATCCGAAGAGAATACCTTCTTAGCTGACTGGTCCAACTTCTTAGACTCCTTTGCACCAGGTACCTGTGGAAAAGCCCCAGTTGATGTCTTGGAACAGGCTGCCTGAACAACTAAACTCTTTGGAGACGGGTGGGCTTAGAGGAAGTCAGGATCTCCAGGAGCCACCCTATACCTCCTAGCAACAGCCCTTGATACAGCAGGTGATGAAAAGGGCTTTTTCCACACTTCTAGGACAGGCTCTGTAATTGCCTCATTAAAAGGCAGCATTGGTTCCACCACTGAAGAGGGAGAATGGAGTACCTCGGTCAAAATGTTCCACTTAATCTCCGCAGTAGGCAGATTCAAATTCAAAAGTTCAGCTGCCTTTCTAATAACCATATGATATGGTGCACCATCCTTCGAAGGGACGTCAGGAGCTGAGGAAAGCTCCCACTCTGGCGATAACTCCAAACCACTAGCTTCCTTAAGGTCATCAAAAAAGTCATCGGTGTCTTGCAGCTCTCCTTCCAGCAGCTCTATATCTCTGCTCCTTCAAAAGCCCTTGATCCTCCCGCCTAGACCTCATCCTCGTGGTCGGCGTCGACGGAGCCACAACCGACTCAGACGGAGCCGGTGCCAGCGTCAAACTCGGAGCTGGTGGATCAGTTTGGAGCGCACAAGGTCGGACCGGAGCCGGTGAAGATGGAACCGGCGTCGATGACTTCGGACCCGGAAAATGCAAAGCCAGAGCCGACGTCGGCATAAAAGGCATAAACGGCGCCAAAGCATATGCCTGAGGGACGCCCAAATTAAAGGCCATAGGACCCATGGGACTAGCCGGTGCTCCAGAGGGGTACATGGCTCTCAAGAAGACACCATACATTGCATTCAAATAATGCATAGGGTCCTGTCCCGGGCCTGGAAATGGAGGATATTGACCCAAAGGCTGCTCCTGTCGAGGTGCAGGAACTGGTCAGCCAGACCCTCTGGCAGATGCTCCGGAGTTGCAGAACCTTCTGGCAATGGAGCCTCTTCCTCCTCTCGAGGTTGAGTGTGTCGGCGCCGGAGAAGGATTCGATGCCGGAGCTGGAGAATGTTCCGGTGACTCCACTGGCGAGGGCTCACCTTCCGGATCCAGTACAACAGGTGAAGGAGACACATAATCCTTCCGATGTCGACGACCTGGAGACTTCGACTTCGGATCCGACTCCCTTTCGGAATGACGCAGAGACTCGTGCTTCCTCTTCTTACGCTTCTTCTTGGATCAAGAAGCATGCCCCAAAGACGACCTCGAAGCCGACCTCTACCTCGAACGCGACCTCGACCGCCTCGAGCAGGACTTCGAACTCTTCCTGTCTTTCTTGCCTTTCATTTTTGCCACAATAAGCCTTGCCTCCCTTTCTTGCAACGCCTTGGGATTCATCTTCTTACAGCATGGACACCCTTGAACATCATGGTCAGAAGAAAGGCACCATACGCAGTCATCGTGCGGATCCGTTATGGACATCACCTTCCCTCACTCTCTGCACGGCTTGAACCCGGTATTCTTCGAAGACATCTCGACAGGAAACAAAGAAACAAGAAAGGACTAGAAACAATCAACAGTAACAGAGTTACCCACAAGCTACTGAGGATCCCTAGAAAAACAGTTAGCGTTGACAACGAGGAAAAAAGGGAACTGATGTAATCACGCCGACGGAGTCTTATTATGGAGTCAGTGACGTCAGCAGAGCTGCGCGCAATGCCGTGCTACTGTGACGTCGTCCACTGCGGCGTGAGGAGGTACAAAAGAATTTCCGAATGTTGCTGATGGAGGGGATATTGACAAAGTGAGGAATCCACTGGCAGATGTATCCATCAGAAATCAATGCACCTTTGAGCAACCTTGATCAAACCACTTGGACCCCATCTAAGAGCCTGCTCAGTTCGGCCACGTAGGCATAGAGCAAACTAACTTAGCAATGGATTTATAGACATTAAAACCACCTGAGCATTTGCTGACCTGTTCAGCAAAGCTGTATTTCTAGAGGACACAACTTCATTTTAAGGGGGGACATATTTCTCTAGAGCTACTTTTGCTCACCTTAATCTTCTCACTTGCTCACAAGATGTTAGACCTGAAGCACTTTTTTCAAAAGCCAAGCTGTCCTTGCCCTAGAATTTCACAATATTATTCTTAAGTGAATAGGGTTATGCTCAGTAAGACCCATAGTATGCACCTTGATATTTTCTACCTCAAACAGATTGCTGAGACCAGGATGTAATCCACCATCACCAGGCAACCTCAACTCGTAAAAGCTGGGGTGTGAAAATTAACACCATATGAATCCAGTCCTTCAAACGAACAAACCAGGTTAAACTCACTGGAGAGAATATTAAAAAGATTTCCCATAACAGAGTGTTCAGAATAAAACAAGTGTTCATCCTCCATCAAGAACTGCAAGGCAAAAAGATTACAATGTCCCGACGCGGATAAATATTAAAATCTCCCGTCGCTACTGCCCTGTAGTGGAATAAACCACTAAGCATTTGTTCTTTAAACAAGCAACGTAATGTATCCAGGGGCTCTGAAGAAATAGACCCAAAGATATCATAAAAATTAACTAGTAAGAGTTCCAATTTGCAGGTGTTAGATTTACAGTTCCCAGATAAGCAGAAGACCACACTTGCACAATTTGTGAATGTACAAATTAAGGAGTGACATCAACAATAACAAACTGCCTCTTGGTTAACGCATTGAGAAGTGAGTTGAGGGACCACAAAGCTTTGATAACATCTAGAGCAAATGAAGCGCTAGTGTCCCATGTTTCTTGGAGAGCAATTATATCATAATTAGGGCACCCGGTTTTCCTTTTTTACTAATTGTTACAAATAAACACAGACCGAAAACATTGCGATACCTGTCTGACTTTATATTTGAAAGCTGCAGTATACAGATAATTTGGCTTCTTCTAAGAGACTTTCCAAGCGGAGCTTAATGACTTTCAGGCCAATAGCTGTACATATTGGCAGCATTTGGAGGTACAAAGCTCAATGAGATTTGCCTAAATTACTGCATACATGTATTTGTGCGAGTGTGCAATTTTTATGTGGGTACATTATATTATTATTTTTGACTGTGCAATGTTCTAAAAGTATCAAAGTATGAGTGCACATTTATCCATTAAATAAATGTGGAAATATACAAGTTATCACCTCATCTGTTCACAAAACACAAAATACATATGGATAAATACCAACAAAATGGCGCAAAAAAAGAAAGATGGATAAATAGACGGAAAAGTTAAAAAAAATAAAACCAGGAGCCCTAATCATAATTAGCAATAGAAATCAGTCACTCTGCGATTGATTGATTTTATTTTTTAACTTAAGCTGCAATATTACAACTCAAAACATTTAAAGCCTGGTTAGATAAGCTACAAACAGCATAATTGTTCTTAAAGGGTGAAAGGCAGCCCAAAAAGGATATTAAATGCTCCTCCTCTAGTCACTACACATCTTCCAACCAGCTCAGGGCCTCCAAAAACATTGAGGTCCGAATGTTCTAGACATCTGGGGCATGCAGTGGCCTACCCTTTAAAGTAGGAGCAACAATAGGGACTACCTGCAGCGAGTCGCCACATGTGACAGGTTTATAAGGCGGAAGAAAAGGATCTGAATACGAGAAAGTTAGCGATGTGCCCAAGGAGCTTCAGCCAAAATACAGACTGCAACAAGATCTGGACATGGTTACAGAGATCTCCTTTATCTTGGGCCCGCTAACTTCAGATCCCACTGTAGAGCCTGCATATGTCACCTGCCGTGCTTGACCAGTAAGATGGAGGAGGCAATCAGATTCAGGAGCCTCAGAGTCTACCTCAGTGAAAGATCAACATCATAGCCTTAAGGACTCTACTTTCCAAGGGTAAGGCACAAAACCAAACAGTGTGCAGAATCTCTCTGATGCAAGGGAGGAGTCCGAGAAGTCGTCAAGTGTGAATTAAGCATGTTGATAGTGAACACCCAATGATGTCAGAAGGTTTGCCATACTCTGAAGGTGGATGACTGTGGCCTGGACCAAACCTGGCTACAGCAGCCAATCCCCAAGGTAGGTGATGACTGGGACCCTTGGCGTCCGATGGTGTGCTTCCACAACTGCCATCACTTTCGTGACACCTGAAGGGCACTTGTGAACCACAGATAACGTCTATGGTACAGAGATGTAAAATTAAGCATCCTGCAAGTCCAATGCCACCATCCATTCTTCAGGGTCGACGGCCAGAATCAGCATCTTTAACTTGTCCTTCCAAAGGAAGGAATTAATAGGGTGCAGGTCTAAAATAGGACAGAGGCTGCTGTCCTTTGAAATCAGAAGTAGCTGGAGTAACAACCATAACCTACTCCCAACGCAGGCACCCTTTCAATGGCCCATTTGATCGAAAGAGCTTGCGCTTCTTGTCGTAAGCCATACACATGGTCCTTAGTCAGTTGTTTCAGAGATAGCTGAAGGTGCAGCGGAGTGACCAGGAAAGGTAAGTGTACCCGATGTAATGGCTTACCAGCAAGTTAAATATGCATGGATGTTGCATGCAACTGGGTGGTTATGCTCTACTAAGGGCACACTAAAGGGGTTCGGAAGGTGTGTCCCCAGAGGGTTTGGTTAGTTTTTTTGTGTGGGGGGGGGGGGGGGGCGGTTGGTGGGGCTGCAGGGTCTGTGTCCCACAAAACATTTGGAAACCCTATTGAGGTCGAGGTGACTGACTGTATGGGGTCCCTCTGCCAGAGCCATGCAAAGATCAAAAAGGCTGATGCAGTTGCCATGACAGGTCAGACAAGTCCCAGGGACACAGTAGAGTCCACTTTATCCCCAAAAAGGAGTCCCATCAAAGCGCACATAAGGCACAATTGAACATGGCCAGAGAAAATCCATGGAACTCAACCAGGTGTGGTGACAGATCACTACACTAATGCCAATGGCTTGATCAATGGAATCAATGGTATCCAGGCCACTATGGTTGATAAATGTAGCAGCGTTGCAGCCCTAACGGATGGCCTGGGTTAGCACAGGATGATGGAGGTTTTCCTGTCTGGTGGGACATTAGGAAGGGTTGAGATTTTGGGTGGCTGAAACGGCCTGTACTTCAAAACTATGATGAGTTGGATGCCAGAGAAGACAGGGCGGATCACTGAGGGCCAGGTGATGTCTGTGAGAAATAGAGCTATCCGCAGGAGACCCTATCTGGTTTAGCCCAAACCTCCAACTAAATGTCAAATAGAGCTTCACTATAAGGAAGCACCGGCTCTACTTCGGTTTAGCCCTGATGGAGGCCCAAGGGCGCTCCAGGGCAAAGGTAAAGACCCAAAGATGGTATAAAGAGGATTGTAATAGTCTTGGATCTGAGTTAGAGTTGGTCCAGCTCCAGGGAAGGTAGGGAGGTGCGGGCTAGACTCGTGCACTGACTTAAACCAAAGATCAGGAGGAGGCTTTATGCGGCAGTCAGGGGTGCTGCAACTTTGACCGCCTGCGTTGTGACTTCTCAGGACGTCAATGGAGAGTGATGCCCACAGGAACGGCTCCTGGATGGGGCCCAGGGGCGGTCCGTGGAGCGTGAAGGATACAGAGGTTGACAGGAAGCCTTGGAAGACTGCAACATCCATGCCACTAGGAGCTTCACTCGATGTTCCCTCAGTGCCTTCGGGTGAAGTTGGCAACAGTAGTCGCACTCCTTGAAGTCATGGTGCTCCCCCAGGCACCACAAGGGTCAGTGGCAGACATTTGTCGACCACACGATCCACAAGACTTGAATCCTGAGGACATGAGAGATTGTTTAAAAGCACACTGTTACATTTGACGTAAACGTCGAGGTAGGCCTAAAAACGGCCTGAGGAACCGCTTACCGGATCTGCGTTGGAAGTGAGGAAAAGAAGAAACGAACGTCAGCATGTCAAGAGGGGCTATATATGGACTCAGTCATCGTCACATCCAATGGTGGTCGACGTCACATCCAATGGTGGTCGACGTCACATCCAATGGTGGTCGACGTCACATCCAATGGTGGTCTGACGTCACATCCAATGGTGGTCTGACGTCACATCCAATGGTGATGTGACGTCACATCCAATGGTGATGTGACGTCACATCCAATGGTGGTCGCCGTCACATCCAATGATGGTCGCCGTCACATCCAATGGTGGTCGCCGTCACATCCAATGGTGGTCGACCTCACATCCAATGGTGGATCGACGTCACATCTAATGGTCAATTTCACTATGGGGTTGTGCAACGTTCACTATCGTCGTAGACCACATTGGTTTTGAACTCTACGTTGGGAATTGAAGCATGACCATCAAGGAGGAGGCACTTTCCTCAGTGGCAGGGCCTAGTGAAGAGACAAGGCCAGTGTAAAGAGAGGTGTCTGGGCCACTTACATACTGGAGGTCCTCATACCAGTTTTCTTCACAGTAGGGTTGACCAAATTCATCTCCGGATCATACTCCTCATCAGAATCAGTCTCAAATTAAAAAAAATGGAGTATCTGAGACCTGCCCTGCAGAACTATGGTGTTAAGTGGCTCAGATAGAGCGGGCAAAGGCTGCTGATCGATGGACACAGAGCGCAGCCTCGGATGAGTCCAGTGATGACCGAGTCACAGTGCACAACGGGTTGTGCCTCATCCTGCAGCGTTAGTGAAGTTGGCATATGTGTTCCAGGAAACTCAGTGGAATGTTATGTTATGTTATCATAACTTGTATAGCGCACAGCTGCTCCAGCTAAGGGGCGTCCCGGCGCTTTGACTAGCAGAAAGAACACAGCATACATAACAGAAAGAGGAGAAGTAGCAGAGGAGCAGTCCATTAGGGTCCAGGAGGGAAAAGGTAGGTTTTGATAGCCCTCCTGAACATAAGCAGGTCATCTAGGGCATGGATGTGAGCTGGTAGGGAGTTCCAGAGCTTGGCCGCACGAAAGCAGAAGGAGCGGCCTCCCGCTCTGCAGCGTTTGAACCGTGGAACTGTAGCCAAATTCTGACCCAATGACTTCAAGGAGCGAGAGGGGACATAGGGAGTGAGAAGGTGTTCTAGGATCTGGGGAGAAGACAATTTAAGAATCTTGAAGGAAAGACATAGGGTCTTAAACTCAATCCTTTAAGCCATGGGCAGCCAATGGAGTTTCCGGATGGTTTCCTTTGCTGAACAGAATCTAGGAAGACCCACCAGGGCCCTGGCTGCCACATTCTGCACGCACTGCATCCGGGTAACTTCCGCCGGATTGGACCCCAACAGAAGTGAACTCGCATTATCAAGCCGCGAGAGTATGGTGGCCTGAATTATCCATTGCCTAGTAGGGGCGTCGAAAAATTTTAAGATTGGTCTGAGCCCACGCAGAATACCAAAGCATGTAGCAGCCACTTTTTTGGTGTGTCCGCAGAAACCAAGGGCAGGGTCTAACCAGACACCTAGATTTTTAACCTCAGATACCGGAATGGGGGTTGGGCCCAGCTCTGGAGGCCACCACTGATCACCCCAGAGGTTGCTGTGCTTACCAACAACAAGAACCTCAGTTTTCTTAGCATTGAGCTGCAAGCAGTTCGCTGTCATCCAGCCAGCCACTGCTGTCAGACCCTCCCTAAACTGAGGGGCCTCAGAGTCGGAATCCCCACTGAGTGCAACCGCCAGCTGCAGATCGTCCGCATACGAAACCATAGTCAGGACCCACTGCTTGCCGACCGCAGCCAGCGGCTGAACGTACAGATTGAACAATGTGGGGCTAAGTGCCGACCCCTGCGGTACTCCCTGCTCGATGAAATAGGGGTTAGACTCAAATGGAGGAGTTGCGACCCGAAAAGAGCGGCCTGTTCGAAATGACCGAAGCCATTCAAGTGCAAGACCACAGACCCCCGCCTCTCCCAAACGTCGTAGCAGTATCTCATGTGAGACCGTGTCGAATGCAGCACTGAGGTCGAGTAACACCAGTGCCGCAGTCTGACCAGAGTCAAGCACAGAGCGCAGATGTTCCGTCATAGCAAGGAGAGCAGTCTCAGTGCTATGACATGCCCGAAAACCATTCTTAGAGGGATCTAGAATATTAGCAGTCTGGAGGGGTTTGGTCAAGATTCCATTGGCATGAGCCTCCACAACCTTTGCGGCCCAAGGGAGAAGAGAGATCGGACGGTAGTTCTCCAATAGGAGAGGGACCAGCGCGGGTTTCTTCAGGATGGGAGTGACGTAGGCTTGTTTCCACTTCGTTGGAACTGTCCCTGAGGAGAACGAGAGATTAATGAGTTGGCGCACAGGGGGGAGGCATAGTGCAGCCGACTCTCTAAACTGCGCAGGTCTGAGCGGGTCGGTGGGAGATCCGGAAGGAGCGATAGATAGTGTGCACCTTTTCCATAAAAAAGGAAGCAAGCTCTTCGCAGTGGGACACTGAGCATATCTCGGCTGCTGGAGCTCTTTTAGCAGTCAGGTCTTTAAGAACTTTAAAGATCAGCTTCGTAGGATTAGAACTGCGTTTGAACTCTTGGGAGCAGTAGGCCCTACATGTAGCTCTGTGGTAGACTTTAACTTTAGCAAGGTACTGCATTTTTTTCCCTGCCTCATAAGTTTTTCGCCAGTCTCTTTCCGCTTGTTTGCACGATTTTTTCAGGAGCAGTAAGGTGTTATCATACCATGGACTAGGTTCTAAGCCACGGCATTTACTCCATTTAGCAGGGATCAGGGAATCAAGTGCCAGAGAAACCCAATCACAGAACAGATCATAGCCAGACTCGACGTCGTTAAACGAGCAGAGTGGAAGTTCGCTGAGCAATCGATGGAAATCCTCAAGCTTTAATTTCTTCCATGGGCGTTTAAGAACGACTCTGTCTATGGTATTAAAGGGGGGGTCTCCAATCGCAAGGAGCAGTTCCACCAAGAGATGGTCCGACCAAGCTATTGGAGTAGGTGGTGGGGTCTTTGCCACTGTCAGATTAGTAAAGTTTGGGTCCAGAGTGTGGCCACCCACATGCGTGGGGTGGGTAATCACCTGACTTAACTGCAGCGCCTCTATATCTGCGACTAATAGCTGGGGTATGACAAAGGTCAAAGTGGAGGTTAAGATCGCCAATGACACTAAAATTAGCAGATCCCATCGCAAGAGAGCTCACGGTTTCAGGAAGAGCCTTTCTAAAAAGCAATGTCGTTGCCAGGGCGTCTATAAATCAGAAGCCCAGAAAGGGTAAAGTGGTGACTTACTGTAATACGAAAGTGCGCACTCACGTATCCATCCATAGTTAGTTTCTTCCAGATACAAGGATAGCTTGATTTAACTACCACTGCAATACCCCCACCCCTAGAGTTACGATTATGAGTGTAAATGGAATAATCAGGAGGGAGTGCTAAGTTCAATTCAGCCACGGCCTCATCGTGGAGCCAGGTTTCAGTCATGAAGAAAATATCAGGAGTCTCTTCCCGGATAAGGTCGTGAATTTCGGATTGGTGCTTCACCAACGACCTAACATTAAGGTGCCAGACTTTAAGATCTCGAGGAGCCGGAGGCTCAGTCGGCGAGGATACAGAGGGAGGGGGCGCAAAGAGAGCTCTAATAGGGGTTGGGGGAGTAAGAGAGAGATTACCACATGGACACTGATAAGGGCCACACAGCGGATCAAGAGAGGAATGCTCACAATACCGGGACAATTGCCGAATACTGAGTAGCTCCTCCCGCATATAGATACCTCCGTCGGGCTTAGCAGGCACAGTATCCCTGGCGCAGGGCGCCTCCATAGCGCTGACGGGCGCAGACGGGCAGGACTCTGGCACGACTCTGGCACAGATCCGGGGCGTCCGCTGCGCGGAGACATAACCGCCCCCTTTTAAGCACAGCTAGAGCGCGTCCCAGCAATATCCCACACCCAATATGGCCGCCGTCAATCACTCGCCTGGACCAACTGTCAGCGTCAATGCTTGGCCGAGAGCGGTCAGGTAGCGGGGGGGGGGGGGGGGTTGAAGAGGTCACTGTACAAGTAAAGAATAAAAGCTTATTAAATCAAGCAGATTGGCAATAAAACACGCGATTTTTAAAAAAATGCGCTAAAGTGAAAGATAGACCTCCCGGCTTCCACCTCAGGAGGGGGAGAAGATCGTTCTGCCTAGACGAGCGCCGGGCTCCCAAAAGCCCCTTTTAAGCGCAGCTAGAACGCGTCCCAGCAATAGCCCACACCCAATATGGCCGCCGTCAATCACTCGCCTGGCCGGGACCAACTCTCAGCATCAATGCTCGGCCGATCGGCCGAGAGCGGTCAGGTAGCGAGGGGGGGGGGGGGATCACAGTACAAGTAAAGAATACAAGCTTATTAAATGAAGCACATTGGCAATAAAACACGCAATTTAAAAAAAATGCGCTAAAGTGAAAGATAGACCTCCCGGCTTCCGCCCCCTTTTAAGCGCAGCTAGTGCACGTCCCAGCAATAGCCCACACCCAATATGGCCGCCGTCAATCACTCGCCTGGCCGGGACCAACTCTCAACTCCCAACTGAGGAGGTGGAGTTGACACAGGTGCCAGTAGAGGTCCAGCAATGGGGTAAAAGGGTTCAAAAGGGCACCAAGGGTGAACCCACTGGCAGTATCCCAGATGCAGGACCTCTTGCATCTGTGAGGATATGGAGGCACGCCAGATGAAGTTGGAAGGCTTCCAGAGTCACAGCATGGCCTCAAGGGACTCTTGTATCTGTATCTGTCACAGACTGCCCTGAAATTCGATTTATGCAGAGACAAGTTGAAGGATTGTCCCAGACATCAACCAACTTCAGAAGCTTGATTTAGAGGCAAAGCAGTGCCCTCACAACTTCTCACGTGTAAGAGAGGTAGGAAGGAGCAGAGTCCAGCTTTGATTTTTTATGTTTTATTCTTCAGTTTACTCGAGGTTATCAATCTCAGGACTGACTTCTGGCTGGCAACGAGACAGACCTTTAGACTTGGACTGTCTGGGTGCAGGGTCGTTCGATGCTTGGCGACAGAGTTTAGCCTTGCAGTCCCGAATGGCCTACAGATTTATTGACATGCAGACATTGCAGGCCTTAGAGGCATGGCCCTACCACAGGCAAACATGATGTGCTCTGACAGATATCTGCTCGCGACAGTCCTCACAAGGTTTAAACCCTGCTGTCTTAGGAGGGGATATTTTCCATCCACATAGTTTAAAACTGAGATAAACTGGTCTCAAAAGAGACAAGAGGTTGCTCCGGATCTGTGTCTGGTGACGAGGAAAGCAAGGAACTGATGTCAGTGTGCATGAGTGGTGGCTATTATTTCTGCTTGTCATTTCCAGAGCAGAACGGCATTGGTGCGGAGCCCCAAAGCACCCCCTGGTACGATTCAAAGGCACTGTAGGAACGTTTCTGGACCTAGTGCGACACCTGGGTAAATATTCAAAAGGTGAGGAATCTGCCATGTGGAGTCCATCATAATTGAATAACTACAGACAGACGACATTACAATTTCGTTAAACAAAGTGACAGTACCATTTTTCTTTTTTTTTTTTTAAACTCATGATTTATACCCTCAAGATCCACTGTGTGAAGGCTCAACAAGAGTCTAGCCTTTGCTGTCAATATTGGGGTCCTCTGTCCATGTCCCCTGACTCAGTGGCCAGATGTGGAGTGTTAAGTGTCCAGGTGAAAAAGTGTAACCGTATCCAATTTGCAAAAGATACTGGTGTATGATAATCATCTTTTCAGAAATGGTGAAAACTGAAGTTTCCATACACAAAGAACTTCCTCCCCAAAGCATCCTTAAATTGTATATATGTAATTTTGGCACAGGCTTTATCAGGACAGTGATCGGTATCACAAAGACTTTAGTGGCAAGTGAAGGCACAGCAGAGGTCACAGTACAGGCCATTGCAAAGAACATGTCTTCTGACAAAATGCCTATTGTTTGGGTATGCTGATGTGGGAAAGACACCTGATTAGGCTACACCACTAGGACCTTCACACTGAGAGAATGATGAGAACCTTAAGACACCTCTGGTTGAACCCTCTGTTTCTCTTAGTGTGTGATCTCCACAGCCTTGTGTATTCATTTCAACACAGAAATACAACTCAATCAAAGAACTAAAGGCCGCAACATGACTGTAGAGCCATAAACTTGCCTCCCCATTCGAAGTCTTTAGGATGAACCAAATACCATAAATCACAGGCCTCTGCATCCCCATTCCAACACCATAAGCAGCAGTTAGGATTCAGCAACAGATCTATTCTGACTGCACTTTATACCGGGCTGAACAGTACACACCCAAACAGCAATCATCATACTCCCATTTCCATGCTGGCCCAGCTCCTCAAATACATTCTTCTTCCATTTCAACAGTGCTTGATGATTAAGCCCGGTTCTAGTTTTGAAAATTCATGTATCCATTAGGGTGCAGGCAAGACTCCCACCTCAGTACTACACCTGCTTCCTGAAAAAATTCCAAGAACCTGGCAATTAAATCCACAGCACCAAGATGCACCTCCAAATTTTAAAAAACAAATATTCATTAGAAACATCCATTAGGAGTTCAGATACAGTCATTATACCAAAGGTTTTTTAATTGTGTACCAAACGTTTACGTTTTGGGCTAACCCAGACCAAAATCAAGATGATGTTTAGTTATACAATTAACATGAAACTTACAGTCGTTTCTGCAAAAAGCCTCTAGGTCTAGATTATTTCCTTTATCCAAGTCCAACATCTCATCTTCCTCCATATTAGCAGACCCAGGCTGCACCTGAAACATGTCCCATATATAACCTGCAAAAAAATAGAACAGCCTGTTGAAACAATTAAGGTTGTAAATAAATGCATGCAAAAAAAGAAGACGTTACTTAATTTCCCTAATTTCTGGTGGATACCGACTACAAAGCTGCACATAATGAATAGCCTTCAGGTGTTAGATTGACTCTGCAAGACCTTTCCCCATCAATAGCTCTCCTATGCCACCATAAGCCTAAAGACGTGGCTTCATTTTCCCCAGATCAATATTTTCTGCAGATTACTCACCTTATGAATGAGTCACAACGCAATAACCAAAATGGATGTGTGGGGACGCTTTACCAAGGTAAATTATATACAAAGTGATGGAAGGAATGGTTGAATTAATCCCAGCGACTGTAATTACTCAAGCCCAATCACACTCTAGCCCAATCACAGTCCATCAGTAGTGATTGCAAACCATGCTGCCTCAGTTTGATGTTAGGGTTTTGGGCAGTTAGTCCCTTCTCAGTGACCATGCCGTGGCATCACATGACCAATGACCTGTAGGATAAAAGTGTAGTCATCCCTTTACTCTTTGCTTGAAATCGCCAAACTTGGATTCCGGTTGCTGGCTGCTGTTCGAAGGCGCTTCTGCTGATTCCAACCCTTTTTGTCCTGTCTTCTTCACGGGCTCGTGAGAGGAATTCCTGTTGCCTTGTTGCATTACGATATTTTATTCCTTTCCCCCGTCCTTGTCCTTTCCCTGAAGTTATTTATCGTAGGGTCCCGGGTAGGTGCTTCCCTTCTTGTTTTTCCCTTGCTTCCTTGTCCCAGCGTAGTGAGGAGGTGTGTGTTCGGGGGCTCCCGTTCACTGTTTATTAGTTGTTTCCTTTCGGTGTATGAAGGCCTTTGTCACCGAACGTTTAGGAAGCTACGGATGTGATTAGCACGTCCTGGTTAGACGCCGGTTCACATCGTTGTTTGCGGAAGTGACGTTTCGGGTCACTCCGCGATAGCGGTATCTCTAGCGCTGGGATTTTGGTTTAGGATACCCCTCGCTGTCAAACGGTCCCGGTTCCATTTCCCTATCAATTCTATAAAGGGTTTTTTTCTGGTACTGGTCAAAGTCCTTTTTTTCCCCTCGCACTGTTTTTAAGGACACTGCAGACGTGCTCCCGATGGGAGATAGCATTGAAAGCAGGAAATAGCATTCCAGTGCCCTGTGTTTAAAAGTGCCTTCACGAAGCAAAGCCTGCGCTTTAAACCGGTAAGAGGGGTTGTTTGTGTTGTGTCAGGGCATGGTCATAGGGGCTGGGATACACCCTGTGGTATAAGTCTATATGAAAAAGTTGTCTTTTCTACAGGTGCAGAAGCGTGGAGGAAGAAGGGAGCAGTGTCCTAGTGCTTCACAAGGGTGGCAGACTTGGTGTCTCCTCAACAATACCACCCTCTTTTCAGGTCCATTGGCTCACTCATAGTGGTTATCCTGTGAGTGGTCAGTGGGCAGGGGAAGGGGACTGGTGCCTGCTACGTTCCTGCAGTGCTCGGGCTGGTTGGAATCCAACATTTGGACTAAAGTCACATGCAAATCAGTCTTGACCCTGCTCTACATCAAACAGTCCAGCCTGAACTGCCACGTAAACAAATGGACGGAATGCTGAATAAAACATACATTCAACCCCAGTCAAGAGATCTGGGTTAAATCTATTGTTCTTTTGCTCACCATGCCACCCCAGTTTAACCAGCCATCTGCAAATCAGTCTTGACCCTGTGCTTCATGGGAACAGTCCAGACTGAACTGCCACGTCAGGTCCTCCTTGGACCGGAAACAAGCATCCTGGGAACGGTTTCTGGGTATTACCCTTCATCAACCAGGCTGGCTTGAATCCAGTGGCAGAGTGAACACGGGACCCACGTCTAGGCATACCCCGCTTAGGGTGAAAAGTGCTACGCAAACAAATAATGGATGGAATGCTGAATAAATCATACATTCAGCCCCAGTTAAGAAATCTGGGTTAAATCCATCATTTTTTTGCTCACCATGCCACCCCAGTTTAGACCCAGCAATATGCAAATCAGTCTTGCCAGGCCCTTCCTCTTATAAATCAGTACTTAAGCAAGCAAGTCATATTATAAACCCTTACAAAAATATCCATCACTGTGTGCTTGAGCTGTAAGACAGGAATGGTTCCCAATGCACAAAAGGCCAAGTTGCCACCCGGGGAACAATGAGACGCTCCTAGGAAGAGTGGGAGAAGCAGGGATACCATGTGTTTAGTGAATACCAGCTGGAGGGCCTTCTTTAGCTAAGGCATTGCTGGCCCTTATGATAAGGGTAAACCAACATGAAATTGTATGTTTAGCCATAGCCTGCCCAAGGGATGCAGTCAGACCATAAAGAACTGGCAATTCAGTAAGCATTGTGCTGTCGACATAGTAAGATACTGGGGTTAATTCTATATTGCCTCTCATCTTTCTTGTAGGAGTGAAAGAGAAGGAAATAAGAAATAAAAGTGACAGACTGGCCCATGTGAAATGAGAAGGCCTGCATTTACCAATACTATGAGTCAAATTTATTGTCGCAAAGAATACAGTCTTCAGAGTTAGTTGGCAAACTGAGGACCAATGTATTAGTTGGAAAGGCCAGGCTTAAGAAAGCTGCACTCTATAGCTAACGCACCTTCGGCTGCTGCATTTTAATTATTTTTGTATTTTACTGTGTTTCTTTACTGCGTTTAAAAAAAATAGTAAAAAACTTGCGCTTTTTAACAAAATTGAAGTTGGTACCTTTGTTTATTTGGGAGCTGTACGCTCTGTTTGACTTCATTTCTCCTGTGGGGCTCTCACTTCCTGGTTGTGCCAGCCTAGAGATGCCATTTTGTTCAGTGCGAGCTCTAGTGCTTTTTAGAGGGTGGGGTTTAAAAAGGCGCGCTGTACGAGCGTGCAGGGGACACTCATCGGATGCACCTAAGGCAAGCCTGTCAGCGTCCCGGAAGCACCAGTCGCTATGCTAGTGTACTGTTTCATACCAGTATCGAAACTTTGATGTATGATGGTCCTGAGCTGCTGTCTCTCAACCTTAATTGTGGGGAATGTAAGAAATGGGATGCTGCTGTGGACAATAATTGCACCTGTGATAAGTGCAATCTTGAATTTCCCCTGCTCCCCTTGGCCTCTATTGGTGAGTTGGAGGGTAGAAATGTGTTACATGATATTAAGGCTGTGCTTATCAATGCCCGCTCCATTCCAAAGCATTATCAGGATATTTTTGACCTGCTTATTGATGAGTCTTTGGACCTGCATTTTGTAACTGAAACCTGGTTTAGCCCTTTCTCTAATCCAGTTGTGGAAATGGCTATCCCTAATGGGTTTAGGATATTTAGAGCCAACCGCAAAGTAGGGCGGCGGTGGGTGTTGTGTTGATTGTGAGGTAAGAGTGGGCATGTCAATGCAGTGAACTGACGGATTCCTCTGACTTTTTGCATCCAAATTTCCCCTCACTACTGCTTGGGTGGGATACTGCTTTATCGTCCCCCTGGACCTGCTGGTACCTTTCCCAAGTTGCCTGCCGACTGGATCACGCCTAGGGCTTTGCAATAGTTGCATTTTCTCCTTCTTGTTGACTAACATTCACATCGATAACACCGATGGGAGTGACACACATGATTTTCTAGCTGTGATACAGTTGTCTTCACTCCAACTATGTGTGTCTGACCTGACTCATTGTGGTGGTCACACACTAGATGTAATTTGCTCTAGTTTGCCTTTCCTACTGTCTCCCCCTCTACCAGTCACTTGGTCTGAACATTATCAGATTTCTTTCTCCTGGCAGATTTCCAAAGGTCATCCTTCTCTCAGGCCTCGCTTCAATGGCTGGGGAAGGGCGCCCCCTAAAATAGAACCTGCTGCATTCTGTTTAGCTTTTAGCAGAATATCCGCCTTCGCTCCCTGCAGATTTTGTTCCTGTCCTTGCCCATTTTAATAGCTGGATTGAGAAGGTGGTGATCGATCTCACTCCACAAGCCAAACCTAGACACCATAAGGCCCCACTGTCCAAACCATGGTTCTTGCCCCAGCTCAAAATTCTGAAGCAGCATTGTTAAAGGCTGGAAAGAAAATGGAGACACGATTATGGTTCTGAGGCCAAGACCAAATTGAAAAAGGCCCATAAGGCCTACTATGCGGCCATTAGATTAGCCAAGTGGCCCTTTTACGCTGATCATATTGCCCAGTAGTAGTAATTAGGTTAAAGAGTTGTTTAGCATTGTAAAAAGCTTCACTTCACCCAATGCAATGAGCGTGGCTCACACCCCTTCTCTCGAATGGTGTGAAGAACTCTCCAATTTTTTTATCAATAAGGTCAGGGTATTGCAATCGCTTTTTCATAACTGATTGCCAGTCTTTTCAGCTGTCCCCTGATTACTCATCTGGTTCCACTACCTGCGTTACTTTTTCTGCATTTGAACCTGTATCTTTGTGGCTGCTGTATCTTGCCTTAAATCGGGCTCCCCTCATGATCCTTGCCCTGCGAAACTTATGTCTACAGCAGCTGCTGTTATCAACCCCATTTTTTAATCAGCTGATTAATACTTCGCTCTCACTTGCTTTCGTTCCTACCGACTGGAAACAGGCGTTGCTTGCCCCTCATTAAAAAACCTACTCTGGATTCCCACCTTTCTTCCAGTTATCGCCTCATCTCTCTGCTTCCTGCCATTACCAAAGTTTGCGACAAAATGGTGAACAAGCAGCTTATCGCCTTCATTGAACAGCAGGGCCTTCTCCATCCAGCCCAATCAGGATTCAGGGCGACATACAGTACTGAGTCTGCCCTAGTAGAAGTAGCGGAGGCCATTCGTGAGACTCTGGTTGCTGGGGGCAGGGCCGTCTTGGTCCTGCTGGACCTCTCGGCCGCTTTTGATACTGTCCCCCTTTCACTTCTCCTTGCCAGTCTACAGAAGTTGGGCATCATCGGTACTGCTTGGCAGTACATTTGGCACCCGTGGGCATGGTCAACAAAGGGGAAGCTTCAAAAGCTTGCTGCCTTTGAGAGCTTCCCCAGTCCTTTTGCTGCTTCCAGCAACTGGTCCCCACCGGTTCTGACCCCCACTTTGGGCGGGAGAACCAAAAATTAATTTTGTACTTTGTTTGAATTAGGGCTTAGTCCTTAGTATTGCATGGTCTGTTTTTTATAAATTGCAGGAACGTTTCTGTGGCAGTAAAGGCCTGAATCTTGGTAAAATCTCCCTGCTGAATATATCTCGAAGGAATGCAGTGTTCCAGGTTAAGTACTTTATGGTTGACTTGTTAATGGGCTCAAATGGAACTGACCAGTGATTGCTCGTTCCTTGGCTGCTGTTGTGGTTCTGGATGGTGGTGGGAAAACTCTGAAAAACTCTTTCAGAACTTCCTTGACAAGTGTGTGATTACATTGATGGCTCACTATGTGTCCATTTGAAACATGAGATGTCTGCCAGGTGAACTTTGATTAAGGTGTACCAGATTCCTAATCTTGCCAATTATAGAAGGTACCAGGGTATCTGGTGAGCCTGAATATGGAAGGGATGTAATCGGTTAGTGGGACTACACACAAACATTTCCATTTTGCAGTATATGTTTTATTTGTTTACACGGCCCTGGCTTGTGTCAAGACATCCTTATAGTATTGAGGGATATTAAACTGTCCAAATTCATGGTGCTCATGAGCCAGGCTGCTATTTGAGAGATTGGGGGTTGGCAAGTTAGGGGAGCAAAGTCCAGATTGGTCGCATGGCACTACCTAGTGGCAAACTCTAGCACTGCTGTGAAAGCTTTCGGGATCACTTTGGCACTAGGATTATTATAAAAAAGGCTCCCAGTTTTTCGTTTTTAGGTTTCACCGGTTTCACCTGTTTTCGGCGCAAGCGAAATCTTATGTGTACAGTATGTGTGTGTTGTCCCGCCCCTCTGTTCCATTGGCTAGCTCCATAAATGGAGGCTAGCCATTGGAACAGAGATCTGTCCGTCAATGCCGGAGCAGATTCGTGTGCGTTCCGGCGATTTTTAGGCTTTTCGCAACTTCATGAAGACGTGTCCACTGTGGGCGTGTACTTATTTTCTTTTTTTTTACATGGCTGTTTTTCATCATTTGTTCGATCGTCCTGGTCCCGCATGGTTGTATCCCGCTGTCCGTGTCTTTGTTCGCCCCCCCACCCCTCGTGACTCCCGCTGTCCGTGTACCCGTCCCCGCTGTCACACAGGGCACATCTAGCCGTATCTCAGCCCTCAATCCCAGTCTTGTCGCCAGTATGCAGGGGCCCCACCGGACTCGGTCGTCTAATGGCTCTACAAGGGCTCCTCCGCCCACACCAGCCTTACCTGACCCTCTGCAGCATCGGGCAGAAACAGCCTCCGCAGCGCCGTCCTCAGAGCTGCGCCATGCCCATCGGCGATGTCACAGTGCCAGGCGCCAACTCCACAGTAGCCCGGTTCAACGTTAACACCGCCCTCAGCTGCCAGCTATATTCACAAATCCACGGGGCACCGCAGTCTCTGGCGTATATCCGGTCCTCAACTGAGTGGGGGCAACACACAGGAGCCGCGTCTCCTCAGGACGACTCACAGCTGGGAAACATAAAGTGCCGCCGCCATGTCAAGGCCCAAAATCCTCGTGTGCAGCCGCGGCCTCTCCTGCACCCAGTGTCCGTCTCCCGCACCTCCGTTGTTCTGGCGCTGCAGCCGGGTGATGTTAGGTCGGGCTCGCAGGTAGGCAAATCGCCTCCCAGAGCTGCGAGCCCGTCCCCGCTGCTATTTTTGGAGAGTTTAATGCTGAGGTGTTTTCCTTCTGTAGATGAAATGAAAAGAAGACGGGATTTCTATGCAGCCCACTCTTCGGCCGATGGTAAACGTTGTTTCTTTTGTGCCACAACGCTATGCTTACGTTGCCTACTTGGCTATATGAATTCCGTGAAAAGCAGAGCTTAACATGAAATCTAGTATCATTTACAAATGCATGCGGTGTAATTATCCCTGTGAAATCTTACAGCTAGAGCTAAGTAATACTGTCTAAAATGTGGGAATGTAGTCAAGACTCTCGGGTGCTGTGTGAGCCCGTCCGTCCGCCCCTCGGTCGCTCCCTCGATCCCCCCCGTGGCCCCGCCTCCTTCCAGTGTGTGCCGGTGCTGGTCATAGCCCGGCGCGCCGCATGGACGGAGCGCACAGAGCTGCACGTGCCCGGCCGCCCCAGGGAGCCTGAGATGTAGATCCTGCTGGTCCTGAGGCTGTGCTGCAACTGCACCTATGGTAACGACCCCCAGCCTTGGCTTTCACGGACCCCCGCTCTTGCAGCGATGCGTTTGTTATTGGCCATTTTCACTGAGAGTTTGGATGGCGAACTCCCGGAGGCTAGACTCCTGTGCGCTTTGAAGGCATCCTAGAGGACAGGGCTGAAGGAGAGGTTTGCGAAGCATTATTTCTACGATATTACTGCTAGCACTGGCAGCTGTAGGAAGCAGCAGCGAGGGGGAGGGGTTTCTCATCTTCTCATGAAAAGGATGACCAGGTTGCATGGTTTGGATACTTTCTGCTGACCTAGTCCTTCAGGTCCTACAAGTTTGAGAAATCATTGTGACAAGCTAGATGGTGTGCACTGGACGCTTCAGACCGGGTATAGGCACAGCAGCCTGTTCAAACTGCCCACCTCTCGCTCTCTTCATTAAAGTAGCAACGCATCTGGCGTCATAGGCAATTTTGTAGGTTGTGTATTTTCCATATTATGTTTTGCAAGGGGACACCTTTTAAACAGTGGAAACGCAAACACTATAAAACTATGCAGTGTCGCCGTTTAGTCGGCGTTCGGACAGTGATGCACAGACAGACTGCTGCCATGGCGCGAGGACTGGAACTGTGCACTATTCATATCTGGTACAGAAGGGGGTGTGACGTGGCAGATATCCGACAAACCCCAGATGTCCAGCGCGTCTCCGCTGTGTTGCAGGACCCTAGGAAGGCAAGGTCTTTGGAAGCGTTCTCACCGCCTCTTACTCTCCTTTAATGTCTGTTTTGGAGGACGTCCTGCTTCGAGAGAGGAAACTGATGCAGTAGTACTGTGGTGCAGCTTGTAAGCGCTAGTAACGCTGTACGGGTTTCAAGCTGTCGGAAGCGTCCCCGGCTAGCGGGAGGATGCTGACTAGCAAAGCTGTCCAGCAGTGGCTTGGCTAGCACGTTGGCTAGACACGCTCTCTGGTGCCCGCGGCGTGTGTCAGTGGGCTTGGCAGAAAGAACCTCAATCAAGGTCGTTTGTGTGGCTCTGGGTGTGTGTGTGGCTCTGGGTGTGTGGGTGTGTGTGGCTCTGGGTGTGTGGGTGTGTGTGTGGCTCTGGGTGTGGGTGTGTGGATGTGAGTGGCTCTGGGTGTGTGTGTGTGGGGGGGATTGTGTGTGGCTCTGGGTGTGTGTGTGTGTGTGTGTGTGTGTGTAGCTCTGGGTGTGTATGTGTGGCTCATGTGTGTGTGTGTGTGTGTGTGTGGCTGGCTCTGGGTGGGTGTGTGTGTGGTAGTAATTGCTGTCTGCTGAGCTCTTCCAGTAGGGTACAATACATTTGCAAGAGATTAAACTATTGGCAATGTAAATGACAATGCCATTTATTTATCTGTTTTCAAAACCAACACATAAATAAAAATGTTGTCATTTACAATGCCATTAGCTCTAACTTTTACAAAGGCGAAACCGTTGCATTGTAAATGCTTGTTACTGATTTTTACAGATAAATACATTCAGAAAATAATGTGTTTCCTGTCTGTATTTATTTTTAAAAGCGGAAAAATAGGGAAAGGTAGCTCCTTTTTGGTGATTCTCGATGCTGTTTTTTGTCATTTCCAGGGCAACAGCTGAGCATTCACAGCATGGCTAAGAAAAAAACCAGTTTCCCTAAATGCAGGCGTGTGCTAACATATATTTGTACTATAATGCTGATATTTCCTGTAGGTGTAGTGTTTTGCTACATTTGGCTGCTTAATTTGCAAAAAGGCGACAGGCAGCATAGTATTATTGGATGTTAATCAGTTAAATAAATATGGAAATATACCATTTTAAGACTACATATATTCGCAAAACACGAAATAAACATGGATAAATACCAAAAAGATGTCCAAAAAATAAATATAGATAAATACAGACGGAAATGTTAATACATAATATATATATATATATACACACACACACCATAAAACCGGGATCCCTAATTATAAAGGTGAAGAATCTGCAGTTACAGTATCCACAAGCGTTATTGAAGGTAACTTGTTGTTTTGCTGAAATGATTATGATTTAGTAAAAAGTAGGGTTATCGGTATTGGTGCCAGCTCTGTACTGCCTGGAAAGTTTGAGTCTCTCAACCTTCCCCCCCTTTTCTTGCTTATAGCCAAGAGAAAGATTCCATGCCTGCCTCCTCGTTCTCCTGTCAGACAAATGTGTTAAGCTGATTTGGTAGAGGTATTATTTTGTGTATTGGCGGCGTTTGTCATTAGTAAAAACATAACTTCACGAGAGGTTAAGGACACCTTTTATTTCCCACTTCTCATGCAAGCCCTGGAATGTTCAGCCACATTTATGATTGTGAGTATTCATACGCTAGATCCAGAGCACCTCAGTCCCTTAATTAAAACCGCCGCCGCCTTGAAACCATCCCACTTACCTGCTCCGGGGGCCATACATCCTTTCTCCGCCACAGACGGGCCTGGGCCCGAGGGCAGAGATGTGCCCCCCCCCCCCCCCCCTTGCTGACCACGCTGTTTCGCGCCAACGGTGCCTGACTCCAAGATGGCGCCCTTGGGGACACGCTTCCTATGTCCGGCGGACACAGGCTCCAGGGACACGAACGCACCCCTATACCACCCCTATGCGTCTCTTAGAGTTCAACCAGTCATGTCCCTTCCTATGTGTATGTAGTGGACTCTTATCACTAGTGTGTGCAGTGGACCTTTGTACTCTCTACCACCCCTATGTGACCCTTAGAGTGTTTCCAGTCACATCCCTCATGTGTAGATAGAAGATAACTCTAACGACTAGTATCCTATGTGATTTTTAGATTGTATCCATGTGTATCCCCTCCCTGTGTTTAGAATTATAGCTTTAACGACGAATCGCCTGTGTGACTGTTGGAATATAGCCAGGTGTATCCCTTCCCCCGAGTGAAGAGATAACCCTATTCACTAGAACAAAAAGAAATGTGCTCCTGAAATGTGTAACGTAACTGATTCTATGTAAAGTGCCTTGATAACATGTAACGGTACTGGTGCTATGTAAAGCGCTTTGATAACCTAATCGGTTCAAGTTCCTGAAATGTGTAACGTAACTGATTCTATGTAAAGTGCTGTGATAACATGTAACGGAACTGGTGCTATGTAAAGCGCTCTGATAACCTAATCGGTTTAAGTTCGCGCTATAGAAAACTCTAAAAATAAATAAATAAATAAATAAACAAGTTTGAAATCCCCCTTTTGTGTCCACATCTCAAGCTTTGCAGACAGGGGTTCCTCAGGGGTCTATTTTGAGTCCCCTGCTATTCAATCGCTATATGACCCCTCTTATTCACCTGGCTGAGGACCTAGTTGCCAAAGTGGTTGCCTACGCCAATGACACACAACTTTTGTTCACCTGGAGGAAACATGAGGCCGCCGCATCTCATGTCAAGGCTTGCCTGTCTGCGGTATTTAGCTGGTTTGTGTCTCCTCAGTTAAAATATAACTCAGACAAAACAGATTCTTTTCTTCGGGGAGTTTCCCCCATTGTTTTGGCATAATTTCTGGCCGACTGAATTTCCGTCCTTCTCCTTCTGGCCATCCTGTGAAAAATCTTGTCACCTGGTTTGATGAAAAACTCAGCTTTGGTAACCAGATTGGCAAACTCACTGGCAATTGCTTTGGTATTTTAAAACTCCTCCGCAGATTCTTGCCACTGCTGCCTCTCTCTGCTAAAGAAACTGTTATCCGTGCTTTGGTCACCTCTCGCATAGACTATGCAAATGCACTTTACGTCGATCTTCCTTGCTACCTTTTGGACAAATTGCAGGTTGTTCAGAATGCTGCCACCCATCTTCTATTGGATCTTCCTAAGCGCTCCAGTGTTAGGCAACACTTGAGTAACTTACACTGGTTGCCAGTTAAAGCTAGGATAATGTTCAAGGCTGTGACCATTGTTCATGCTACACTTTGCCCTGCCTATCTCAGGAAACGTTTTCAGTTTTATACCCCGGGCAGGCTTCTTCGCTCCTCAAACATGTTCCTAGCGTCTGTTCCCAGGTTTCTTCTGAAATGTTAGGGGTGTAGCTCATTAGCCTTTCTTGCCGCAACATACTGGAATTCCCTACCTCTGGATTTGTGGCATCTTAAGAATCCTTCTCAGTTTAGAAAAAAACTAAAAACTTCCCTGTTCAATTAGCCTGTTTCTAGTTCTCCTACGCTTTGGTCTCCTATGACTCTTGGGCTTGCGCCGGGGCACTCTATTGAGTAGCTGTGCGCGCTACAAATCCCTTAACATTAACAATAACATTAATACAAAATTCAAATCCCACAGTGAACCAAACTACACGGAAGGAAAGAAGTGTCGTGTTCTAATCTAGGGCCCAGATCAATATTGTAACCTTATGCCCCTATACGGCTATAATCCATTCATACCCCTATAATGGCATAAACGATCAGAGCCATATTTCAGCCATATTTCAGAAACTCGCCTCTGCAGCTCATTACAGTACATGACACAGCAGAAGCCACTATCTTAGATTCCTAGATTACACTCAGAGTTCTTCAACAAGATAAAACCCCCAGCAACCTGGGAAAACCCCGCTTGCTATGTTTTGATTAGTAATAGAACTCTAATGAGCACTGTAAGAACGACTGGTTCTTGTGACATCTTTATTGACGTCTTATGTCCAAACACTTACGTCAAACAAGGCACCTTTCAGGTATAAATATTACCAACGTTGCCTTAAGCAAGAGCGATGGTGAGGTGAATACAGGAGCAGAACAGCTGTCCCTTGCAGAGCCCAGCAGATGCACGCAGTCCACGGACGCTGCCCCTCCTCCTCCTTGACGCGCTGAGAAAGACGCTGTCTTTTCTCCTGCCGAGAAAATCCAGCTCCGGCGCTTCCAGCCTACCCTTGCGGGTAACTGGAATATCGAGTCCTGAAAGGAGATACAAGACCTCCAACATTCTATTCCAGAGGTATGGTGTTGACTAAACCCTTAGAGAGAATTCTTGAAGCAAATCCTTGGCAAAACCAACTTAACTAAACTGCTACTTACTTACTCCCTTCCAAGTATTAGGCTTAGGTCGGGTACACTGGGGTAGGCGTAGTTAGAAGCACCAGTTGAGTAAGTTAGTCAAATGTATATATGAATGTATATATTTTATTCATTTTAACCATTGTATGGCTAAGAAACCATATCAATGCTTTTACAGTATTATTTCGCAATCCTCCTTTTACTGTACGCACTTTTTATAATAAGTCTTGCAATTGTGGCAATTCATTTCTCTTTCATGAGAAGAAAGACTGTTCAATAAATAATACCTTTTATTGAAAACGCCCCGTCTCTCTATTCTCTGCATCTTGGTGAAAGTAATCTGCACAACTGACTGAGTGAAATAGCTGTCTATTGTTTCACATGACTCTAGAGATTGACTCTTATTCTAAGGAGCAAATTTGTCATGTTTATGCGGTTGTTGGAAAACTGAATCCCTTCTTGTCTGTGCCTGGGAAGCTGATCACTTCCTATTCAGTCAAGAAAGTTTCCAGTGACCTCTGAGCTAGTTGGTAACAAACCCAATTAAGTTTAGCATAGTCAGTAGAGACCTGGAAGACCGCACTTCTACGTCTACACTGCTGTTTATGTTATTCCAATGCGCAGGGCCTATAGGGAAAATAGGAACTACACTACAGAAGTATATTAGGCAGTCTAGAAAATGCCCTCTATCTCTGCACCTCAAATTCTATGGATTCCACAGGCACATTCTCATCAGCTGTGACACCTACACACAGGATTACACGACCAGCAAGCTACCCTCCAATGGCACAAAATGGTTGGAAAAATATATACTCCAGTCATCATGATCCTAATGTGCAACACCAGTTCCAGCTTTAAGAAACCCCCAGGGCTACACTAATAAGGGGTCAAGTTGTAATATACAACTTTTGGTTTAGTTATGATGGCTTACTAAAGATCAAAATTGATCTACATACTCTATGCTACTATAAAACCATTTCTTACCTTCGGTAACAATATATCTGTAAGAAACATTAGTTCGTTTTAGAATCCTTACCTTAGAATTACCCCCAGGCGTCAGACTGGACCCGGAAAGTTTTTCGTCAGCAGTACCACCCGAGCATCGGAAGGTGGCACCGGTCAGCTCCGCGTTAGTCGTTGGCGTTGTGTCACAGGGATGACGTCGCGGCAGCTACTTAGACGCCGCCCCGAGCGCTGATGTCAGTTCTATACACTACTTTCCGCGCCAGAAACGCAGAGCCATGAAAGACACTGACCACTAGTGTACAAAACTAGTGCCCTGAAAGGACAACCTTAACCCTAGAAATCAGTTCGCAGAACGGGGAGAATGGGTGGGGCGGTAAGGAATCTATAACTAATGTTTCTTACAGATATATTGTTACCGAAAGTCAGCAACTTGTTCATCTGAAAAAAACACGCTAGCTATTTATTCCTTACCTTAAATAGATACCCCAGCAATACCAACCCCAGAGATGGGTCTGCGAACCAAGATCACACCAGAAAGTCCTGGAGAACAGAACGGCCATAGAAGCCATTTTTCTAGACTTGACTGTCAAGACAGTAGTGTAACAAAGCCCACGTAGCTGCTGGGCAGATGTCTTATGCAGTGGAGTCCCAGAGCAGTGGTTGCAGCCGTCGCCCTAGTGGAATGTGCGCGCAGACCCACTGGAGGCACCTTCTTTGCCAAAGAATAGTAAGCTTTGATACAAAAATTGAACCATCTGGAGATATTTGGTTTGTGTACGGCCGACCTTTGTTGGCGGCTTCGTACCCAACAGCGAGCTGAACATCCACCCGGAACTGTTTGGTGCGATCCAAATAAAAGGAAAGCGCACGTTCTGGGTCCAGACGGTGGAGCCTCTCTTACTCCTAGAAGGATGCGGAGGCGGAAAGAAGGTGGGCAAAGTGATGGTTTGCCCAATGTGGAAGGCAGTGACTACCTTGGGTAGGAAGGATGGACAAGTCCTGAGGACAACTTTGTCCAAATGCACAGATGGAAAAGGAGGCTTAGAAGAAAGCACCTGGAGCTCACTCACCCGTCTGGCAGAAGGTGATGGCCACCAGGAAAGCAGTTTTGAGAGTCAAGAGCCTCAGAGGACAGTTGTGGAGGGGCTCACATTAAACAAGTTAAAACTAGGTTCAAGTCCCACGGAGGCATAACGAAAGGAATAGGAGGAAAGAGATGAGTATGCTTTCAAGAATCGATTTACCACCGGGGACTTGAAAAGGGAAGGCTGATCTTGGAGCCGAAGGAAGGCAGAGATGGCCGAGAGATAGACCTTGATAGCTCCCAGAGCAGAGCCCTGCTGGGCCAAAGAAAGAAGGAACAAAAGAACCTCAGAAAGAGGGGCAGAGAGGGGATCCACAGCCTTTGCTGAGCACCATACCACGAAATTGTTCAACCAGCAGGCGTATACCGTCTTAGTGGAGGGACGCCAGCCTGGCAGAATTACATCGCAGACTTTGGGAGGCTGGTCTAATTACGTCAACTGCCGCCGCTCGAACTCCACGCAAGAAGGTGGAGGCTGAACAGATTCAGGTGGAGGACCGTCCCCTGTTGCTGCGACAGAAGATCCTCCCAAAGAGGTAGACGGGTCGGAGGATCGATGGCCATGTTGAGCAGCTCGGGATACCAAAGTCTCCGTGCCCAATCCGGAGCCACAAGAATGACATGGGCCCAGTCGCGCCAGATCTTCCTCAGCAATCTGGACAGAAGTGGTATAGGCGGAAAGGCATACAACAGACCGCAACTCCACTCGTGACGATAAGCAACGCCTAGCGAGCGCCGACTTGGAAATTCCAACACGCAAAATTGCGGACATTGAACGTTCTCTTCGGTAGCGAATATATCTAACCAAGGGTCTCCCCACTGTTGAAAGAGACCTTGCATCACATCCGAGTGAAGACGCCATTCGTGATCCATCATGCACCTGCGGCTGAGCTCGTCGGTTCTGGCGTTCACTGAACCTGCCAAGTGTTGAACCACTAGGGACATGCCCTGATATTCCAGCCATGTCCAGTGGAGGAGAGCCTCCTGAGATAGGGCCACGACCCCACCCCGCCCTGTTTGTTGCATTACCACATGGCGGTGGTGTTGTCCCTGAATACCTGCACTACTCTTCCACGGACAGAGGGGAGGAATACTTTGAGTGCAAGACAAATCACCCGAAGCTCCAGAAGGTTGATGTGGAGCTCGAACTCCGCCAAAGACCTCTGATCTCCTCCTCTACCATGTGTCCGCCCCATCTCGGAAGGGATGCGTCCGTCACCACTGTGTGGTCTGGTTGGGGAAGGGAGAGGGATCTGCTACTGACCCAATCCTGGATCATGAGCCACCACTGCTATTGTCGTGCAGTGCCCTCCGAGATCTGAATGCAATCAGACCGATTCCCCTGATGCTCTGCCCACTGGAACTTAATATCCCACTGCAGAGCCCGCATATGCCACCTGGCATGATCGACCAGCAGGATGCAGGAGGCCATGAGGCCCAGCAGCCTCAGGGTCATTCTGACCGAAACATGGGATAGAGGCTGAAAGATTGAATCATAGCCTGAATATCTCACTGTTTGGGAGAATAGACCCGAAACCGCGTCGTGTCCAGAACCGCTCCGATGTAGAGGAGCTTCTGAGGGGGAATCAGGTGTGACTTCGGCACATTGATGGAGAACCCCAGTGAATGCAGGAGGTCTGCCGTAGTCTGGAGGTGGGAGACTACTGCCTGGGGCAAGCCCGCCTTCAACAGCCATTCGTTGAAGCACCTCTGTCCTGACCGCCACCGTAGGAAGCTCGAGGTTTAGAGCCTCTGCTGCCCTACGTAACACCTGCGTATGACGTTCCCTCCTCCGTAGCCACGGTAGGAGGAGACAACATGCCACGGTCAGGGGAGGTGTCGAGACCACTGGCATCCCCCACTTCCTCCCTCCAGTCCTATTCATCTAACTGGTCGGTCAGAGGGTCACCTGACCCTCCCAGTCCTCCTCCTCTGGGAACCATTCTGCTAAAAAAGGACACCAGGAGTGAACAGGGGGACAAAAACCCCTCTTGGCGCCAGATCTGACGATGCCGGTCCAGCTCCAGGTCCACGCCGGGATGGAGGCCGGGGTCGACGCCGGCCAGGGGGCCGACTGTCAGCGAATGCGGTATTGGTGCTGGAGGAAGCGGCCCTGGTGGATGTGTAATCAGGTCATCTGGTGCCGATCCGGATCCAGGTCTGGATCCAAGGGGGGGCCTGCTGCGCCGGGGACGTCGGCGGAGAAGGCCTAGGCCACCCAAACAAGTCAGCGGGGCCCGAAGGCACGCCAACGGGTTCGGGCCACCCAAAGATGGCATGCATCGCCTTGTAGAACAAACAAAGCTGGGCGGGAGTCGCTGTGAGTCCCGGAAAGGGAGGGAAACAGGAGTCTACTAGGGACTGCATGCGGAGCAATAGGAGGGGCACCACCCACATCTCTCGTCTGGCCGACCGACTGGGAAAAGTTGAAGAGCGTCTATGCTTCTTCTTATGCTTAGACTTAACCGACCCCGAAGACTTTGATGACTGACAAATGTTGGTGGCTCTGGGACCTCTAATGGCGCGGAGCCGACTGCCAGCACTCCAGCAGCTTTCGGGACCGCTCCCACAAAGCCTTCGGCGCCATCAACCGGCAGTCGGAGCACGACTTGTGGTCGTGGTCGCGCTCCAGGCAAAAGAGACACACTGACCGATGCCCCTTTCTGACGCTCAGGGGTACTGCTGACGAAAAACTTTCCGGATCCAGTTTGATGCCTGGGGTAATTCTAAGGTAAGGAATCTATAACTAACCTGTTTCTTTCAGATAAATCACCTACAGGCATAAGGAATAAAGAATTAAATCCAAACAGTAGCAGAATATCCTTTTGTTATTCTTGCAAACTATTGAAAATCTTATCGTATTACAATGCTTAAAGCTTTTTGGCGTAAAAAAAAAAGTCTAGAAATGCACCATTAGGAGGCAACCTAAACAAACAAATATATTACCTTCAGTAACACCTTCTCTGGTAGATCATATCTAATTGCAAATTCCTCAACTTTTGAATACCTCCAGGCGTCAGTTTGTAATCCAGAAGCTTTTGAATGGCAATATCCTCTCGTGCCTTGTCAGCGTTCCTCATGCCACGGTCTTGTGTGGTCCGAACGTCAGATTCTGTACATAGACAGCTGCTCACACTGGTGTCAGTTTCTTTCTGTACTCATTCTGTATCATATTTTATGTATTTGTTTTATATATCGCTGGCTAGACCCGGAGGTTATCAGAGCGCTTTACATAAGGAAGTGGTTACAACAAAATATTGTAAGAAAGCTTTTATCACAAGACTTGTGTACAGAATTTCATAAATGGAATCTCATAACCTACAGCTATACCACAGAAATTCCAATGAATGGGGTGGTTGGGAGGGCAGGCGAGGAATCTTCAGTTACACAGATTCTGTACCAGAAAAGGGGTTACCGAAAGTAAATATATTGCTCTTCTGATAGAGACTTTTAACCGTAGATTCCTCACCTTTTCAATAGACATCAAAACAATACCTCCCAGGTGGTGGGTCTGTGCAATGTCTCAAACTACTAAATTCTGCAGGAAAGATTGGGCAAAATGCCCTTCTTTCCCGACATGATTGTCCAGGCAATAGTGCCTGGTGAACGTGAGCAAGGATGTCCACGTTGCAACCTGATGTATCCAAAACCGGTACACCCGAAATAATTCTGTAGTAGCAGCTTTTGCCCTAGTGGAATGCGCATGCAATCCTTCTGGTGGGTGTTTCATGGCTAGTCCACTACAGATCATAATACAATCCATCAACAGTGTCCTCTACGGCACAGACTCACCTATTTAACTTCGGAAATTCCGTCAAAGTTGATCATCCTGTTCGCTTTCGCTATGCATAGGCTCAAAAGGTAAACACTTCAGGTAAAAACTAATTGTAAATCCTACTGTGGCATTATAAATTGAACAGGAGCAAACATATGGATCAATCCGTTCAAAAAACACTAGAACAGGTGATTTAAAAAGACGGTTGATCAGATAAACTGAAAGCCGAAAAGGCTGCAAAATAACCTTTCACTGTGGCCCAGCAAAGCCTTGTTAAGCCAGTGATAAACAAACAAGAGACTATCAGAAAGGGGAGCTTGTAATGGTTGGGATTTGACATAAGAAACACCAGAAACTTTTTCCAGTGTCCACAATTAACCATTTTTATAGAATGACACTTGGCTGCTAAAATCACTCAAAGGACATATGGAGAAAGATTATATACTATCAACTGTCACCGATTAATCGCCATGCATGGCGGTGTAAACCGCTCAGGATTGAGTGTAGCATCTGACCCTGCTGCAGTAACAGGAGATTCTCCCAAAAAGGCAGCAGACTTAAAAGACTGATCCTCATTGCAAGAAGTTCGGAGTACCACAATCTCCTTGCCCACTCCAGAGCCGCTAGGATGACATAAACCCAGTCTCTTGTGATCTTTTTGAGCACTCTGTGCAAGAGATATAGAGGTGGATAGGCCAAACCTCGATGTGGACCCTAAAGAGGACCTACTTAAGTACTCCAACAAACAAAATTCTGAACACTGCGTGTTCCCTGTGGTGGTAGTTAGATCAAGCAAGGGCTCACCACATCGGGAGAAGATACCCTGTTCCACCTTGGAGGTCAAATGCCATTCCTGACCAGCTGCGTATCACAGCTCAATTCGCCCACTCTGATGTTTAAAGATCCCGCCAGGTGTTGGATGACCAGAGATATGCCCTGATCGCTCAACCACTTCCAAAGAAAGAACTTACAGGCAGAATCCAGAATCCTACTCCGCCCGGTTTGTTGCAATACCACATGGCAGTCATATTGTCTTAATATCTGTACCAACTCCCATTTGATCTTTGGAAGGAATGCTTTTAAATCCAAATGAACAGTGGACATGGGTGGCTGCCCTTTGCCTATCAGCTCCACAATAGCATCCTCTAAAAGCCCGAGTGGTCTGCTGTACTGAAGGCATGCCTGCCTTTGAAGATCGCCTCTCCCAAAACCTCAAAAGGTGTGCTGTGATTGTGAGAGCTGATGAACTGCAGGTGCCAAGTCTAAAGAAAGGGCAGTGGCCTTGCTCTCTCTACATCATTTATTGGCTGGGTCTGCTTTTCCCCAAATAATCAAGAACCATCAAATGGCATGTTCATTAAAGAATGTTGAAAATCTGGATCTCCGGGAGCTGGACAATGTCTTCTAGCTATCTGGTGATTTATAGGGGGAAAGATCCTGACTTGGTCCAGGAGCCTATTAAAGCATCAGGAAAATCTCAATAAAAGGCAATAAAGGCTATTGAGAAGCAAGAACTGAGTACAGTTGTTAGACTTGGCCCTTCAGGCAGGTTCACCCCTAAACTTTTTGGTTTTGATATGTGACTTGGTGCTAGTTATTTTTGGCTTCTGCGCACTTTACCACTGTGTCCCAGAGTAAAGTGCGTGCGTGTGGTGAGGTTGCCCTGCACTCCCACAGGAATGCATGGGGAATGTATGTGCCCCTAGTAGTTCCTGATGTGTGGGGAGTGCAGGTGCGAGTTTGGTATGTGCGGACTCGTGTGATTAAATGCTGTGCGATGATGTGTGTGGCGTTATTGTGTCTAGTGTGGAAGTGCCACTTCTAGAAGTTGTACAAAAGGGGGTGGTGATGGATGGAGCATCTGAATCAATCAAGCACTCACACCCAGTCAAAAGATCAGGGTTTAATCCATCACCGTTCTTTAGCCCACTCACCATCCCCTTTTGTACCGCTTTTGGCCGCCATAAGTGTATGCTCAGACGAGAGTCCCATGAGGCACAGGGTCAGACTGATTTGCATATAGCCATTTCTGAACTGGGGTGGCAGAGTGGGCTAAAGAACGGTGATGGATTAAACCCAGATCTTTTGACTGGGTGTGAGTGTTTGATTGATTCAGATGCTCCGTCCATCACCACCCCCTTTTGTACCACTTCTAGAAGTTGGCATGTCTGTGTAATTTATGTGAATTGGCTGTCTGGCTTTTGATTGGCTGGAGCTGGCTGGTGAGCCTGGCTCCAGGAGTCAGGATGGGTCTGCCCCGGTGGTGAGTGGATAGATCTGCATGATTGATGTGAGGGAGGAGTGCACCTGGGACCTGAATAGGGCTGGGCTTTCCCCACACAATGCTGGCTCCGCCCCCTGTGGTGCAACTGATGACCCTAGCTTGGCCAGTGAATAGTGAGAGGGGCTGAACACATCAGAGTGCTCCAAAACCAGCTGCGACTGGTTTTCCACCCACCCTACAGACACAGACAAAGGGTTTCTGTGTATAAAAAGGGGCTGTGACCCCTTACAAAATGTTCTGTTCCTGGATCCTATCTTGGAGGGGGCCTGCTGCGTCTGGGCGCCAGAAGGAACACCACTGGGACTGCCTCCCTGCCTTGAGGGCCCTGTGAGCAGGCCCCTGGGCCCAGCATTCCCACCCCCCCCTTTCCTTCCTAAGAACCTGGCCCCTAAACTTTGACCTGCAGCGCCGGGGGGGCGCTGGATTGGCTGCCTGCAGCATCGCGCTGCTGGGGGGTGAGAGAGGATACCCCTCCTTGCTTCATTTTTGGCGCGGGTGCCCACCCCGCCAGGGACTCTGTGCCGATATTTTTAGCCGTCACGGAAGCCCACCCCATTTTATTGTTTAATTGTCGGGAGCCTACCCCGGATTACTAAGTGAGCCGCTCTTCCCCCCCCCTCCGGGCCGCCGTCCTGCCTGCGACGACCCGGAAGTACTTTAGCCAAAAACCGGAAGCTGACGGGAGCCCACCCTACGGTCCGGTGAGAGAAAGAGGACGCCAGCACCAGGAAGCAGGAAGCAGAGGGAGCCGACCCCGCACTCCTGCGTGAGACGACAGGTGCTGCCGTCAGCCAGGCTCCCGGAGTGGAGGGAGAGCCCAGGAGACGCCGTCTCCCAACCAGCCGGTGAGTGTGGGCGTCCCTGCGGGTCGCTCCTCAGTTTCGTGAAGCGCTTCCGCTTCTTCAGAGCCCACGAGAGGCTCAGTGGGCATTTTTTCGATTCGAGTCCCCGAGCGGGACTCCAACGACGGGGGCAGTTCCTCCGAGAGGCTCCACCCACGACAGGGGCATTTTCTTTGTTGTTTCGAGTCCCCCGAGCGGGACTCCAACGATTCCGGGGGCACTTTGGAGGGTAGAGCGGCCCCGGTTGGCAGCGGGCCACTCCCCCCCCCCCCCCCCCCCCCCCCCCCCCAGTTTGCAGGGCACATTCCTTTTGAGCCCGAGAGGCTCCAACGTCACGGGGGCATATTTGTTATGTAGCCCAAGAGGCTCCCGGTCACATTGTGCATTTGTTCTTTCAAGCCCACGAGGCTCCTGAGGCCCCGGTCGTTTGTCCAGAGCCCACGAGGCTCCCACGTTGTCCAGCAGTCATTTTCTTGATAGAGCCTGAGAGGCTCCAGGGGACACCGTTGGTCATTTCTTTCGAGCCCACAAGGCACCAACGCTAAAGGGGCATTTGCTGATTTAGAGAGCCAGGAGGTACGCTGGTGCCAGGCTCTGGTCTTACAGCTGCCCAGCACTTAGTGGGCAGCTGCTACGTGTAGGCCCGTGTGAATCTTCTTCGGCTGCCAGCGCAGCCTGCCCTAACATTTTGGACAAAGGGCGTTCCAGCCCCTGAGAGGCCAGTTTGCCCTGGGACAGTTCCATGTGTTGTGCCCTTGGTGGGGTACTTGTTTATGCCCTATGTGATCTTTTGCGCAAATGTGACTATATGCCTAATGTGATTTCCGCATCATGTGTAATGCCTTTTTACCTACACCTCTGAATGTCTGTTTATGCTTAAGAGGTTGTTTTACCTAGTATAGTTATACTAGTGAGTTCATGGTTCCCTGCGTGATATTTTCCTAAGGTGGTTAGGGTTGCGTAGGTGGTACTTACCTTTTACCAGTGGTTACTGGTTGTGTGCTACATTTTGCTATTTGGTGCTACAGTTATTATATTTGCTAAGTGTTATTCCGACAAAGTGCTAATTCTACCAAGTGCTAGTTCTAAAAGTGCATATTCTTGACAGTGGTCCATGTGGCCCTTTCCCCTGTATATAATCCCCTGTAAATTCTGCCCGTGCCTATGGCACAGAGTAAAGTGTGTGTTTATTATCTAATGTGTTTGGTATAATACAAAGGCTGTTTTATATAACCTTGTGTGGAGTTTCCTTTGTGCTTGGCCTTGGGTGTTGTTGCTGTGTGCAGGCGCAAACGCTTAACTTACAAAGCCTCAGAGATTAGCCTTACTGCTCGTGTCACGTTACCAATGGGGTAAGCAGGGGTTATCTTGGCGTGTAACTCCCTTGCCCTGATGTAGAGTGGTGGTATCTGCCTGGTTTTGGAGCAAGCCTTAGCCAACCAGAGATCCCATTTCTAACAACACTATTTCATTCATTAAGGTAGTCCTAACCTCTTGTATTAGCAATACAAGGCCAAGAGTCTTAGCTACTCGAAGAAGGACTGTGGCAAATTATGCTGCTTCCTCAGTTGCTATAACCGCTGTAGTGGATGATAAACCTACATCTGGAAAAGTGTCCAAACCCATTTCATCTTGTTAGACTCGGAAAATGTAATCTTGAGGCTAATCAACATCAAATAGATACTCCTCCTTACTTCTATCTGGTTCAGACTTAGCGTACACTAAATTAGATAGTATACTCGCTTCAGTATCTGAAAGAACAATCAAATATACAACGGGCTCCGATGGCGTAAATCCCAGCAGCGTCTGTGGCCTTGTGCAGCGCCCGGTGCGGCACCGAAAGCAGAGATGTGGAGAGGCCCACACTCAACAGCCCAACCTACTCGGCTTTAAAACTATTGTAAGAGGCAAGGATGCCATTGAGGATGGATCTGTCGAAGTCTGAGCAGCCGGATATCAACAAGTCGGATCTTTAGAGCCAGAAGGAATGCCAGAGGAATCCAGTAAAGCACCAAGGTTACAGTCCATAGCCTTCTTTAGTTGTTAAAGATGATCTGGATTCGCTACCTTTTCTGCAGAAAGACAAAAAGGAAGACGTTGTAGGTGGATGGACCACGGGGGAAAAAAGTTTCTAGAGGTTTCTGATACCTCATGGGACTCAGAACAATGGGAAAGGTGCTAAGCGGGAGAGCCATGGTTGGATTTGTTATGGTTTATGAGTCTTCCTACTTTTACTTGACTGCAACAAAGTTCTGTCCTTTGAATGACCATGGGATTAGAGCAAGAGTCTTCTAGACCTCTACCGAGAGCTTCTTGCTGTTCACATCGAACAAGAGAGTCTTCGACTTCCTCAGCTCTGCCACCGTAAGTTGTGTTTCCCAAGCTCAAATTGCTTTCTTGTTCATCTTGGCACACAACGAACCGGACTTCGAGTCATTGCCTGAACCAAAGCACCATAAACAGACATCATGTGGAACCAATATCAGTTGGTTACAAGTCATACACTGCTTAAAGCCCGATGGTTAGGGAGACATTTAGCACATGACAATTTTTATATAGAAATCCCCCAAAAACATCAAATTACAGTTGACGCTGCAGATCAAAGTATGTTTTTTGCGGAAAGAAAGGAACGATCGCCAACACAAGCATGTGGCTTAAATATACGGCATCTGACATCACGACCACACAAAACTAAGTGGCATGAAGTACGTTGGTGTTGCATGATGCCACCTGTTGACGCTGGAGGATATTGCTATGCAAGAGTTTCCGGATCCCAGTCTGGCACCTGGGGGTATTCTAAAGGTGAGCGCAATCAATATGCGGTTAAAATTCTATATCAGAAAAATATGGTTGATCAGGGAGACACATTAAGCTAGACAAAGTAGCTGGATATCCCTTTATAGTTATGACTGCCAGACCTTAAAGGTCAAAGGAAAGTGCAGATCACAGAACATTAGAGAAGCAAAACTGGAAAAGGCAATAAGGCTCAGGGGCACACCAGAAAACAATTCCTCACCAGCAAATCAAATAGATTTTCTTTCTACCAATCTTCTAACAGCCAAGATGAAGCCTACCACTTCTGGTGGAAAACAGAAACTCTCTAATTGACACCACTCTGTCTCCACATGCACGGACAAAGGATCAAGATTGTGGTGGTGAACAGGCCCATCCTGCTGTGAAAGCAGGTCCATTCAGTGTGGGAGTGCAGAGTGGCAAAATATCAGCATACAAGGTACTTCTTGTCAAATCTGGCAACAACAGGATCAAGTGGGCTAGATGCTCTGAACCTTGAACAAGACCTTTGAAAAAAATGGGATTGGTGGGATTCGCAGAGCAGACTGACTAGTTAACACTGAAGGCATTTGGCAGAAGTGTATGACAAAAGCAAGAGAAATCACATCTACCGCTTTCAGATGAAGTTCCTACATCTAAAGCTCTAGTAAGTGACTACTTGGTGCATCTGCTCTCACACTGAGGGAGACACTGCAGCATCACCTGCCACGTGTCAGACCTCATAACATATGGTCCAAGACCTCACAACACCATTCTGTATACTTTAGAGAGTAGTTGTATTGTCTTACTGGACTTGAATGGTGCTCCTTCAGATGGCAGGGAACAATCACTGTCAGACCAAGCTGAAGTGTCCACAAATAGAGCACAGGTGCTGGGCTGACCCAGACCAGAGGCCTTGCATCATCATCATGCCCACATGACTACCACCTCCCAAGGAGTGTGGTATAACCTATTTCCTATGGGAAATAGGTTATTTGTTTGCAGGTAACTAAGTATTTACCTGCAAGAATAGATTTTGGCAGTTAGATCCAAGGTACCCCAAGGTTCAGGCAGGCACGCAAATTGCAACACCAGAGGCACTGGGGTAGCTGGGTGAAGATTGCAGGGGACCAGAGTCAGCGAATGAGGCAAAGGGGGCCTTTAGTCAGGAGCCATCAATCACCACAGGAGCTGCCCCACCAGTGCCACGGGGCGGCCAGGTGCAGAGTGCCGAGGTGACGTAGGGGACTCTGTGAATTCCAATGAAGATCGTCTGTTCGGAAAACATGCTGCAGGTGCGGGCAGGGAGGCTTTCTAAAGGCGACCACTGGCTGGAGAGGTAATTTGGGCTCTTGGGGGATGCCACGACACCATCTGTTGGGCCATCCTAGGCAGGTGGGCATCGGGTGCAGGGGTGTCTTTTGACATCAGGTCTTATCAGCTCTGGTCGCGGTTAGAGGGATCCTTCAGGTTGAGGCTGCAGGCGTCGACTTGAAGCTTGAGGAAGGAGAGTAACACCAGATCCCAGGTCAGGATATACAAAAAAAAGTGCAACGTGAACTAAGAGATTCAGAGGTGCAGGGGACACAAGGAACCACCCAAGGTAAGTGCCAAGAAACTCCACAAAGGCTGTGTAGCGAGTGGAAACAGCTGTGTGCTCAATAGAAGTAAATCGGAGAGTCGCAGTTGCAGTTTTCATGAAGGAGGACACTTCCCAGTGTATTCTGAAGGAACCCTGTGGAAGGCAGAAGGTTGGCGTCACCAAACCCACGGATAACCCCCAGGAACCAGCATACCTACACCAGATAAGCCTAGTGCATAGGTGTAAGTGACGTCAAACTGCTGTAGACCACAATTGAGAACTTCAGAAAAGATGCGGCTGGAGAAGACTGTGCAAGAGTCCAGTGGAACCCGAGGGTGGATATTTGAAGTCAAGAACCTGTAAGCAGAGTGAACAGAGTTTATGCCATGTCAGAAGTCGAGAACCAGGGGGTCGGTGTCCGACAGGAGCACCAACAAGCCTAGGCAGCTGCAACCGGCATGGATACAAAGTAGCAACATTGGGACCAGCAGGTCCAAGGGACTCACCACAAGCAGGAGAGTCAGAGCAGGCCCGAGCAAGCAGGGGAGCCCACTTAAGCAGAAGACTCACAGGAGGACCGACAGGTCGAAGGCACATGAGTCTCAAGAGCACCTCACCAAAAATGAAGGCCCACGGTGCAGAGGATGCAGTGAGGATGCTGTACTTGGCAGGAAGAGATGCTGAAGGTTTTTGTAGCCCAAAGATCTCTGGAGTGCTGACCCAACAAGTCTTGGCAACAGCAAGTTGACGTGTTGCACAGGGGTTTGGTCCCAGCAGTTCCAACAAGGGATACTGGCCTCAAAATTGCAGAGAGGACAGGTCAGGCCTCAAGGAAGTTGCAGAAACAACACCTGTGTTGCTGAGCCTTTCGAAGTCCGTTGGACGGCAGAAGCAGCAGACTGGTCAGCTCCATTGCGTTGCATGCAGGTGAGTGATTCCTTCACTCCAAAGGAGACTACTCCGGGTGTCTTTGATGCCCACAGGTCTGTTGTAGATCCTAGAAGAAGCACAGACAGACACAACAAAGAAAACTTGCAAAACAGCGAGACCAGGAGCAGCCGGTGTCTTCCTTGATGCAGTCTCGGGCCTAGGTGTACAGACGGTTGATGAGTAACATGGTTTTAGGCTAAAGACTTGTCCGACGACAAATCAGAGGACCCACCTACAGGTAAGTCCTTAAAAACCTTAGGAAGGGGGTTAGGACGACTCAGGGGTCCCTCCCAGAGGAGAGACTGGACAGAAAGGATTTGGTCCAGTTTCGTGCCAGAGCTGGAACTAAGGTCTCCTTGAACTGTCTCAAACCAGAATATGCAAGTAGGGCAACAAATGTGCCCTTCAAAGCAGTCTGGTGGCACTGGCAAGCACCCTCACCCCAGCCCAATACACAAAGCCCTGTCTGGGAGGTGGTTACACCTACCTGTGACAGGAAACCTATTGTACTACCTTCACCGGTTTGAGCTCAGCTCAGCAGCAGGAGGGCAGAATTGTGTCTGGGGTCGGCAGCAGCATTAGCTTGCTGGCAGACCCTGAAAGGCTTTTAACAGTAATACTGAGCGCTTCCAGGAGGAGCCCCCGTGCATGGAATCCTACTTTCAACACCAGTAACAGTGTTGGAGCATGATTCCAACATGTTTGTTAAGAAACATGGCCAGCTCCGGCACAGCCACTACATAGTTAGCCATCGCGTAGTGACGGATGGCCACTATAAATATCAATATGGCTGGCCGCACTTACAAAGCCTGGAGAATCGATTTTGGGGTTTCCTGCTCATGAAGGGGCACCCACACACTTATAACCCAGCACCCTGCCTTCAGAACTGAAAGGTCTGCCTTAGGGGTGACATAGGTTCTAAGTGTAGTGACCTTAGATATAAGAAAACGTATATCTGTGGTAGGTGGTGTTAGCAGCAACTTATACAGGCTGCAATGGCAGGCCTGTAGTCACAGGTTGAGTTGACTTATGTGTGGCACAATACATGCTGCAGCCCATAGGAGACCCCTGCTATACCTATGCCCTGGGTACCTTGGTACCATACACTAATGAATTATATGGCTAATGAATTAGAAGGGTACACCAGTAGCCAATTGTGGATGTACAGAAGTACTTACCATAGTCAATTTAGGGAGAAAGCACAGTGGCTGGGGTCCTGATTAGCAGGATCCCAGTCAGACTGGTCAGAAAAATATACTGACACCAGCAAAAATTTGGGTAGAACCATGAAAACAGATCCTACTTTCCTACAGGAATGCCTCCTCCAAAATCATGAAAAAAAACAGTGGAATTGTTGCGGTCTGCGACACTGGGCAGACAACTAGAAAGCAAGCAGTAGCCCTATTCTAATTGAAATGTTCAAGTCCGGAATTAGCCTTGTCCCCAAATATGCAAGTTCCATTGAATGTCTTGTCCATCAGAAAGGACTGACATCACCATAGAAACCAGTCAATCATAGCCATAACGAAGACTGGCGACACTGGTGCCTATAGCACGCCCAACAATGTCAATGGTGCCCACGCCACAACTAATTGTAAACTTGGCCACATCAAAACTATCTTGAATTGCCTGCAAAAGGACAGGATGAAGGTCATTTGGTACACCAGGGAGGATTTGTGCCACAGAGTCCCAAAGGGCAAGAGAATAATGGCCCAACAAACAGGCGGCATTGATCGATCGCAGGGCCAAATTGACTGATGAAAAGTTGTGCTTTCCAAATGTCTCCAATCACTTTGATTCCCCGTTAGGGGGAGTGGTATGAAATTTGTTGGGGTTTGTCCAGCTGATGGAGGCCTGCACTACGAGGCTCTGGAGAGGGTATGGAGACAGAAAGGCTGGGTCGCCTGTAGCAGGGCCATGGCAACTGGCTATTTGTCTGTTAACCTGAGTGCAAGTACGAGGCTTGGCCCAAAACCCTAAGACAGTATCAGTCACAGCCTCATTAAAAGAGGAGGGAGCGAAATGGGTGGGCCCGTCCACATGCTTCGTCATGGAGTGGAAACGGAATGAAGGAGCAGAACTCCCCTTTGGCTGTGTTGTGTGCTTACCAAAGGACCCGGAGTGAGACAGAGACTGGCCTCTAAAGAGTCTTCAACAACTTCAGGAATGGAACAGTGATGAAGCTTCGAAGCAGGTCTTGACCCTGCATCTTCTAGTGCTTGAAAAGAAAGTTTTGCCTCCTGTTCCTTCATGGTCTTTGGGTTTGACACACAGTCTTTGCATGTCATGGAGTCATGCCTCGCCCACAGGCATACCTGATGAGGATTTGACAGACATCTCCCTGTAACAGTCATTACAGGGTTTAAAGCTCGTCGCAGGGGGCGATATCCCTTGCACACTGAAAAAATTCTGTAAAAATCAAATTGAGGTAAAAGTGAGAGGCACGAGAACCAGCTCTGGAGGTGTGGAAAACGCAGGAGTTGCGCCAATATGGGCTCCACATGTCACTTACAGAGTGGAACGTGTCAATGCAGAGCCGCATGGCGCAACCTGTCATGCAGAGGTATTAAGGAAAAAGTTTTCCAGATCCACTCAGTCTTGTGGCGAATATTTAAAAGGTGAGGTATCTATGGCTAGAAGTCTATCAGAAAATGACTTTGGTGACGATCTTGAATATGCTTACGGACTGATGTGCTGGAATGTAACATGCCAACTTTGAAGCTACACAAGTATGTAATCTACAACACCTTACAACTTCACTTTAATATTTACAAAAGAAATTCTCATAGTATCAGGATATCCCACCACAAATAGAATATTTTACATGATCTTCATTTTCTCTATTTTAGCCCTGGAGTTCTCCAGAGTGGGTTGGATAACTAAGTTCTGTGGTTTGTTAATAACAGCTGTTTGATGGAGACTTCTAGTTGTAGAATCCATACCTAGAATTTCCCCCAGACGTCAATCTGGATCTGGAGATTTCCCATCAGCAGTACCCCTATGCGTTGGTAGGTGGTGTTGGTCGACTCTGCGTCAGTCGTCGTGTGCGCCGGGATGACATCACGGGACCTAAATAATCGATGCTGTCCAGGAACGCTAACGTCAGCTTTTTCTGTGCCAGCCTTAGCGCAGATCCAGAGAGAGGTACCACTTAGCCATTTTTGGAGTTTTCAACTTTTGTCAAGATGTCCCAATGTAGGACCTGATTCAAGCCCTACGTATCCGGTCATCGGATACTGTCCGTGATGGTTCAGCACCTCGTGTCTCTCTGGTGCTTGGAGTGGGACCACAACTCGAAATTGTGTTCCAAGTGCCGGGTCATGATTCCGAATGCTTTGCAGGAGCAGCCCCAAAAGCTGCTGGAGGCCCGGTGATCAGCACCACATTGCTCGTGTTCTCGATCGAGAAGGAGGTCTAGAGGATAGTCGCGAAGCCAGCACTCATCCCATTCAACATCTTCAGACACTCAGGTAAGCACAAGAAGAAGTTGAAGCAGCATAGGCTTTCTTTGACTTCAGCAGGTCCGTTAGCTGACACGGCGTGGGACACAGAGCATAGTCGCTAAAAGGCCATCATCATCTGAGCCTTTTTCTGAGACAACTCCGCATCTCCCCACTTTTCCGGGAGTCGGAGCGTCTCCTGCCGAATTATGAAAGTTTTATGAGGCCCAGCAGCTCATCTCTGTACATCCGCTGGTGCGCCTTTGGGCCCTGCTGAGTCTATTGAGGGCCCCAGGATTTCGAAGCCAGCAGCTTCGGCTCCGGAGAGCCCCCATGGATCCGTTAGCAGATCCCAGACGCTGATCCCGGTGGCGAAGCTCCCAAAGTCGACCATGCCCCTGGTGAGCATCGACCCCATCCTCGTCCCCAAAGTGGACACAGAGCGGAACTAACGTTGATTGATGTTGGTTCAGATGCCGGAAGGGACTTTTGCCCCTGTGTTCATCCCTGGTGTTGATTTTGTGCCAGGAGGTCGTGAAGAGGACTGGGAGGGGCAGATGGACCCTTCAACAGACCACCTGGAGGACCCCATGGACTGGCGGATGGACCTGGGTGAGGCAAGTGGGTTGGACACTGTCTTGCTTTCACCCCCTACCATGGCTATGGAAGGGGCCTTCCAACACAGTGGTGGTGAGAAGGGCATCCGAGGTCCATGGCCTCGAGCTCCTTTCGGTGGCAGTCAGGACTAACATCCTGATAGAGGGGCTTCAGCAGGGGCTTCTACTTTTGAACCGCTTTTGCTCTTTAATGAAGCCCTCGCTGATGTCCTTCTGGGCACTTTGTCCAAGCCAAGCACAGGTGCTCCGGTGGACAGGACAATCGCCTTAGACATCATCCTTCCCCTGAGAGCTTGGTTGCCACGCCTCATCTTCCAAAGGCACGTTCCCTTCTGCACCCCTGATAGGGAATCCAAGAAGCAGGATCATCTTGGGAAGAGGATGTTTTCTTCCTCCAGCTTTGTCATGCGGTCGGTAAACACCGCTTGCCTCTTGGTCCAATACTACCATACCATCTGGGATACGGTTGCGCAGGTACTGCCTCAGTGCCCGGAGAAGGCCCAAGTCACTCTCTCCCAGGCAGTTGCTGACAGGAGAGACACAGCAAAATTCAACATTAGTTGTGGATTATTCTCTGGGCAGAACGGTTGCCTCGTCGGTTGCATTACGCCACAATGCCTGATTGAGTACTTCTGGCTTTTCAGGGGATGTCCAATATACACCGATTAACGTGCCCTTTGGTGGCACTCAGTGCTTGAGCGCTTCAAGGAATCTCGAGATACGGCCAGATCTTTGGGCATCATGGCTACCATCTGGGCTACTCCCTCCCCTTTTAGACTATCCCTCCCTCCAAGCCACTTTCCTACGACTGCATGTCGGAGGTCATTGGTCTTCTCCGCGAGCAAGTTACGGCTCTTTTGGCCAAAGTGGTCTTGAGAGGGTCCCTGTGCCAGAAACAGGACGTGATTGTTATTCCCACTACTTTCTGATGCCCAAAAAGGACAAAGGCCTGCATCCAACCCTAGACCTTCGGACCCTCAACTTCTTCCTTTGGAAGGAGAAGTTCAAAATGCTCACTTTGGCCCATGTCCTTTATGCCCTTGACACAGGAGACTGGATGGTAGCATTGAACTTGCAGGTAGCCTATTTCCATATCCCCATCCTGCCTGCTCACAGATGTTACTTATGGTTCATGATGGGCCACGAGCACATTCAGTTTACCTTGCTCCTTTTTGGCCTTACCAGTTCCCCTCAGATGTTCACTAGAGTGATGGCTAGGTCATAGCTCATTCCAGCATATCAGGGGTACCAGTCTTCCCCTATCTCAACGACGGCTGTCAAAGGCAGGCTTGCCGCAGGCTGTCGTCTACCATCTCGAGGCTACGGCGGACCTCCGGCACTCGCTGGGCTTCACTATCAACGTGCCAAAGTCACAAATGACTTCCTCTCAGATGCTCCCTTTCATCAAAGTGATTCTGGACACACCGCAGTTTTGGGCCTATCCTCTCGAGGAGTGAGTCCAGGATATTCGGGCTATGATACTGATGTTTCAGCCTCTATCCTGGCTTTCAATAAGGCCTTCTGCATCCTGCTGGTGGATCATGCCAGATGGCAGATGTGGGCTCTGCAGTGGGACCTGGAGTTCCAGTGGGTGCAGGATCAGGCTCTTTCGGCGACTCTTTGACGCAAGTGGAGCTTCGGCCTCCTCTGTGCCTTTCTGCCTATACCACTTCTGCCCAAAGGGCTCAGGAAGATCAATCACAACCTGGCTCAAGTCAATCTTGTGGTTCGGGATTGGACATGAAGAATCTGGTATTCGGACCATCTGAGCATGGCCATCAATCCTTCAATCAGACTGCCCCTTTGGGAGTATATTCTGTCACAGAAGCAGGGGACGGTTCTTCACGTGAACCTGTCCAGTCTCCCTCTCCTTGCGTGGAGATTGAGCGGTGGCAGTTGACAGCTTTCGACCTTCCACTCAAAGTCTGTGATGGCATCTTAACCAGGCATCCCTCCACTAAAACGGTATACGCCTGTAGATGGAACAAATTTGTGGATTGGCGCACAACAAAGGCTGTTGATCCCCTTTCTGCCCCTCTTTCAGACGGTCTGTTGTACATTTACGTTAGCCCAGCAGTGCTCTGCTTGAGCACCCTTAAGGGTTATCTCTGCCTTTGAGACTTCCAGATCAGCCCTCTTTGTTCAAATCTCCCATTCTTAATAGGTTTCTTAAGGGCCTTACTCACTTGTTTCCTCTAACTCCTTTCATAATGCCCCATTGGATTTTTAATTAGCTTTTGACTTTTCTTACAAGTGCTCCCTTCAAGCCTCTTCATAATTGCCCTCTCAGGCTTCTAACCCTTAAGACTGCTTTCCTCATTGCCATCTCGTCTGCTCACAGAGTTAGCGAGCTCCAGGCTCTGTCTTCCAAGTCTCCCTATCTGTCTGTCCATCCAGATAAAGTGGTGCTTCAAACTAAATTTTGTTCCTCCCTAAAGTGGTCACACCTTTACATGTGGGTTAATCCATTACTCTGCCCACCTTTTACCCAGCTCCGCATCCCCCAAAACGTGTGTTGTCTTTATCTTGATCGTACAAAAGACTTCGGGTGGGTGATAAACTCTTCATTGGCTATATGAGTGCTGAGAAAGGTCTGGCAGTACAGAAAAAGACCATCTCTCAAAGGGTTGTACTAGTCATTAAATTATGCTACGCACCGGCAAAGAAGCAACCTCCTGCGGGGTTACGTCCTCACTCTACTAGAGCAACAGCGGCAACTACTGTGTTAGCACCCGGAATCCCAGTCCTGGATATCTGTCGGGCGCCAACACAGGTATCCCTGTACACGTTTACAAGACACTACTGCCTGGACAGCACAGTCCAGAGAGACAGATACTTCGTTTGTTTGGTCCTCCAGGACTTCGTGTGATCTTGGTTCGCAGACCCTCCTCCGGGACTGGTATTGCTGGGGTATCTATTCTAAGATAAGGAATCTACAACTAGAAGTCTCTATCTGATGAACAAGTTACTTACTTTCGGAAAATATGCATCTGGTAGAGACATTTTCTAGTTGTAGATTCCTTACCGTCCTACCCATCCTTCCCGCCCTGCATACTGATTTTTAGGAATAGGGACTCCCCTAAAGTGCCCTGGTTTTTGACACACCATTGTTCAGTATCTTGCATGGCTCTGCGCCTCTGGCGTGGAAAGTTGTGTTAAGAACTGACATCAGCGTGCCTGGGCGGCGTCTACGTTGGTCCCACGCACACTACGCGGACGACAGAGGCGGAGACGACTGACGCCAACTACTGACGCACACAGGTACTACTGATGAAAAATCTCTGAGTTCAGAATGACGCCTGGGAGAAATTCTAAGGTAAGGAATCTACAATTATAGTATGTCTCTACCAGATAAATCATTACCAAAGGTAAGTAACTTGTTCTTCAAGTTTAATAGGACAGCAGACAATAGTGTAGTTAATAGAGTCCCTTGTTTAGCAATGGCAACCTGGATAGCCTACAGACATGCCCTTACTGCGGAATTACTAAAAACGAAATTTTGAGAAAGTGCTTCTAACATTCTCATAATAATATCACTAAAGCTCAAATAAATTTCATGAGAACCTCAAATACAGCTCACAGGACTTGTGAAGAGGCTAGATGACCGTGGCATACAACAGCATTTCAGATATTATGTCCTCTCAAAAATATATTGAGTTTTATTGACTTTACTTGTTCTTGAAGAGAACAAAAACATACATGAAAGTTGTAAAGGTTTTGTCAGCCAAAGTTAGTACGATGAGTACCAGTTTCCAGAGATCTGGGAGAAGCTCCTAAACAGGACCCCCATGTGGAATCCCCACCCTAAGATTCCCCTTCCTCCTCCCCCCTATAGCACAACAGAGGTGTGGCATACAATCCTATGTATAACAGGATTTAGAGAACACAGTCGCCAGTTCAGTCCTTGTTGCTAAGCATATTTCTATCCCACTCATTGTTTCTTGTGGTCGGATCAATAGCTTCTTGCGTGGCTGCAAAGTTGTCATTGCGGCATTGACTGAGCGGCCAAACTGGGAACTATGCATATGGAAGAAGCAACCTCACCACAGCATTTAAACTTTCCCCTTTGTTGCTGATCCCTTCCAGCATTCTATACATCTGCTGCATGACTTAGGCCATGCAAAGGACGCACAGAATGATCTGTGATAGGAAAAACATTGGAAGCACTTCATTTTCCACAAGTCACTGTTCTTTTCTGTCATGGAAATGTAAGTTTTTGTTGTCCTGAATAAAATTTCTTAATTTCCTCTTTGGCGTGGGCCCCCAAGAAAAATAGCCAAAATCTTCTCCTGCACCTGTACATAGGCCTGCAATGCAAAAAGTTACTGACCTTCTGTAACAATATATCTGTAAGAAACAGTAGTTAGTGTTTGATTCCTTACCTTAGAATATCCCCAGGCGTCAGAATGGATCCGAAAAGTTTTCGTCAGCAGTGCCCCTGCACGTCGGTAGGAGTCGTCTGCGGCTCCGGGTCCGTCGTCGTCGTCGTGATTGCCGGGAGGACGTCAGAGTAGTTAGACGCCGCCCTCGCGCGCTGACGTCAGTTCTATACATAGCTTTCCGCGCCAGGAACGCAGAGCAATGCCAGAAACCAACACTGGTGCCATGAAACTAGGGCCCTCAAATGGAGATACCTTAACCCAAGATATCGGTTCGCAGAACGGGGAGGATGGGTGGGGCAGTAAGGAATCTAACACCAACTACTGTTTCTAACATGGAATATGCTACTTACCAGTATGCATCTGTTCTTGGCATAGAGGGCTGCAGAGTGGTACATTATGAATAGATCGCCATCTGGTGTTGGGCTCGGATGATTGCACTTTGTTTTTCTCTTGGAGAGTCTTTTGTATGTTGGTGACTCCTCCCTTAGTTGGTAGTGCGCATGGGCATCGGCTCCATCCTTAGATTGTTTTGCCATAGTAGGGTTAGATGGAGTAGTATAGTAGAATACAGATAAGAATGCCCATGTAAGTGTATCTAAATAAGATAATGTTGGAACAGACACAGGTTTCCGGGGAGGCTGGGAGGGCATGTACCACTCTGCAGCCCTCTATGCCAAGAACAGATGCATACTGGTAAGTAGCATATTCCGTTCGAGGCATATGGGCTGCAGATGGTACATTATGAATAGACTATACAGCAGTTCTCTCCCTAGCGGTGGTCGCCCGTGTCTGTTGCAACTGTCTGAAACAATGTTTTTAATACTGCTTGTCCCACTCTAGCTTGTTGTGTTGCGTGCACATCAACACAATAGTGTTTTGTGAAAGTGTGCGGTGTAACCCAGGTAGCCGCTTTGCATATGTCATCTAGTGGAATGTTTCCCAGAAATGCCATAGATGCTCCTAGTTTACGTGTAGAGTGAGCTCTAGGAGGAACAGTTAATGTTCTCTTTGCCTTTAAGTAGCATATTTGAATGCATTTTACAATCCATCTGGCAATGCCCGCTTTGGAGATGGGATTGCCTTTATGTGTGGGAGAAAACGCAACAAATAGCTGTTTTGTCTTTCTGAAAGTTTGTGTTCTCTCTATATAGTACAATATGGCCCTCCTAACATCCAGTGTATGTAGGGCTCTTTCCGCTACTGTTTGTGGTTTTGGAAAGAAAACCGGTAATTCCACTGACTGATTGATGTGGAATGCTGAGATAACCTTTGGTAAGAATTTTGGGTTTGTTCTAAGAACCACTTTATTTTGGTGTAGCTGCATAAATGGTTCTTGAATCGTAAAAGCCTGCAATTCACTTACTCTTCTAAGTGACGTGATAGCTATGAGGAAGGCCACCTTCCATGTGAGGAATTGTATTTCACACCTATGCATAGGTTCAAAGGGTGGCCCCATTAGTCTGGTAAGCACTATGTTGAGATTCCAGACTGGGGAAGGTGGTCTTCTTGGTGGAATGACTCTTTTGAGTCCTTCCATGAAAGCTTTAATTGCTGGTACTTTAAACAGTGACAGGTGTTGCCTGTTTTGTAGGTACACCGCTATGGCTGCTAGATGAACCCTAATAGAGGTATATGCTAGATTACATTGCTGTAAGTGTAATAAATAGCAAATGATTTGTTTAGTGGATGCATCCAGAGGGTTGATGTGCTTACTGTTACAGTGTATAGCAAACCTCTTCCATTTTGCTGCATAGCATGCTCTGGTGGTAGGACGTCTTGCCTGTTTAATGATTTCCATGCATTCTGGTGGTAAATCTAAATACCCAAACTCTATGACCTCAGGAGCCAGATCGCTAGGTTCAGTTGTTTGGGATCTGGGTGCATTATTTCTCCATGGTTCTGTGTAAGATGCATGGGTAATAACCTTAGCTTTTGATGTGGTACTTGTGAGAGTTGTAGCAGCGTGGTGAACCACGGCTGTCTTGCCCACGTGGGTGCCACTAGTATCATTGTCATTGAGTGTTGCTGCAGTTTCCTCACCAGTAATGGAATTAGTGGTAGAGGAGGGAACGCGTAAGCAAATTTGTTGGACCAATTTATCCACAGTGCATTGCCCTGGGACCTTTGGTGTGGGTACCTGGATGCGAATTGTTTGCATTTTGCGTTCTGATGATTTGCAAACAGATCTATCTCTGGTTGCCCCCATTTTTGGAAGAATGGCTGTAGTATTTGGTTGTGCATTTCCCATTCGTGAACTTGTTCTGACTGTCTGCTTAGGATGTCTGCTATTTGATTTTGAATTCCTGGTAGGTGTTCCGCTAACAGGTAGATTTTTTGCGGAATGGCCCATCTCCATATGTCCTGTGCTAGTTTGGACAGTTGGAGAGAGTGTGTCCCCCCCTGTTTTTGAATATAATACATTGCAGTCATGTTGTCTGTTCTGATCAGGACTGCCTTGTTTGTTATTTGCATTTGGAAAGCTTTTAGTGCTAGAAATATTGCTAATAGTTCCAGGTAGTTGATGTGCAGTTTCTTTTGCTGCGCACTCCACTTCCCCTGTACTGTGTATTTGTCCATATGCGCTCCCCATCCGGAGAGCGATGCGTCCGCTGTTATTATTACTTGTGGAATTGGCTCTAGGAACGACCGTCCCTTGGAAATGTTTTCTGTGTTCCACCACTTCAGAGAGCGATACGTCCGGTCGTTTACCAACATCAGATCTGTAATCTGACCTTGAGCCTGATTCCACTGTGTCGCTAGACAATCTTGTAGTGGGCGCATTTGTAGTCTGGCATGTGGTATTAGCAGTATGCAAGAGGACATCATGCCTAATAGTTGCATAAACACTTGTGCTGGTAGTGAGTGTTGTGGTTGAAATCTTTGTATTAACCCGACCATTGTCTGTACTCTGATTGGGTTGGGGTATGCTATTGCCTTTTCTGTGTCTACTGTAGCCCCCAGGTATTGCTGGATCTGGTTTGGTTGCAGGTGTGATTTTTTGTAGTTCACCGTAAACCCTAGGTGGTGCAGCAGTTGAATTGTCTTCTGTGTGTTGTGAAGACATTCCTCCTTTGATTTGGCCTTTATTAGCCAATCGTCCAAGTATGGGAAGACATGTATTTGTTGTCTTCTTAGGTGTGCTGCCACCACAGCTAGGCATTTTGTGAAAACTCTCAGTGCTGTTGTGACACCGAACGGAAGGACCTTGAACTGGTAGTGTTGTCCTTCTAACACAAACCTTAGGTATTTTCTGTGGGCTTTGTGAATTGGGATATGAAAGTAAGCGTCTTTTAGATCCAGTGTAGAAAGAAAGTCCCCTTTCTTCAGTAAAGGGAGTACTTGTTGGAGCGTGACCATGTGGAAGTGTTCCGAATTTATGTAAGCATTGAGAGGTCTGAGGTCTAATATTGGTCGTAGGGACCCGTCCTTTTTGGGGATCAGGAAGTATAGAGAGTATACTCCTGTTCCTTGTTGATCCTTTGGGACCTTCTCTATTGCATGCTTTTGTAGAAGTGCTAGCACTTCTTCTCTTAACAATGTCAGATGATCCTGACTCATTGGACGCTGTTTGGGGGGGATGTTTGGTGGGGTAGCTGTGAGTTCTAGGCAATAACCATGTTGGATAATTTGTCTCACCCACTTGTCTGACGTGATGTTTTCCCAGACAGGTAGGAACTGTGATAGACGTCCCCCGACCGGTGTTATGTGGTCTGGGGGGAGATCTATGAAGTCACTGTTTTGGTGTTGAGGCGTTGCGGTTGTTATTATTTCCGCGGCCTCTACCCTTATTGTTGTTACCTCTGTAATTACCTCTTGAATTACCTCTGGGTGATGTTGGTGTGAAAGATGTGGATTGCTGATTTGTTCCTGTGTTTTTTGAGCCCCCTCTATAGGTGGATCTACGAAAGGAACCTCTGTGCGTTGGCTGTTGCAATGCTCCCATTGACTTAGCCGTTTCCGTATCTTTCTTCATCTTTTCTAATGTCTCGTCTGTACTTGAACCAAACAAGGTCTTCTGATCAAATGTTCTGTTCAGTAGGGCTGTTTGAACTTCTTGTTTGAATCCTGAGATTCTAAGCCACGCGTGCCTTCTTAGCATGACACTAGTGTTAATAGACCTTGCTGCAGTGTCTGCTGCGTCTAATGCACACTTAATGGAAGTATTGGTTATTATTTTACCTTCCTGTATTAATTGGTCTGCCTTCTTCTGATATTCTTTTGGAAGATGTGTGAGAAGTTTTTCTAACTCATCATAATGTGCCCTGTCGTAACGTGCGAGTAGTGCTTGTGTATTAGCTATACGCCAGCTATTCGCTGCCTGTGATGCTACTCTTTTGCCTGATGCATCTATTAACTTCGACTCTTTATCTGGTGGAGGAGCCTCTCCTGTAGATAATGAGTTTGCTCTTTTACGAGCGTTTGAGACCACCAGCGAGTCTAGAGGTACATGCCCTCTAATAAATATTGGGTCCTTTGGAGCCGCTTTGTATTTCTTATCGATTCTTGGGTTTAACACCCTGGCTCTCACTGGGTTTTCGAATATTTCTTCTGTGTGAGTGAGAAGACCCTTTAGCATAGGAAGAGTACCTGATGTTCTCTGTGCACTAGGTAGAGTCTCTAACAAGAAATCCTCTATCTGAGGTTCTGTGTGCATATCTAGTTTGTGATATTTTGCTGCCCTATTAATGAGCTGCACAAAACCTGTGTTATCATCAGGTGGTGAAGGCTTTGAGGGGTATAGCTCTGGGTCGTTGTCCTCATCTGACCCTACATCGTAATTTTCCCATGGATCTTCCTCATCTTGGATAGATTCGTCATCCCCTTGAGGTTCTCCCTCCCCTATATCACTGTCTACATCTGACTGAGGTGTAGCTGGTCTTGGTGTGGAGGGTGTAGGAATATGTGGCCTATTGTGAGGAATAGGAGAAGAGGGTGTGTCTCTAGGACGAGGAGAAGCAGGAGGAGTTATGTTCGTCCCCATTGTTCTCTTTTTTGAAGGAAGAGGTTTATCTTCTGACTGTTCACTCTTTCTCTTCTTCGTGACCACTTTCCCAGTCTGTGGGTCAATAAACAAGATCTTTTGTTTGGGATCTGTTTGTTGCTCTTGAATCGGTACCGAGGGTCCTGGTTCCGAGAGCTGTTTTTGTTTTCGATCTTCAGATCTTTCTGTTTTCGACACCGAATGTCTGCTCGATTCCGACTTTTTGGGTATCGAGTGTCTTTTGGGCGATACATCATATTTCTTTTTCGACATGGAATGTTTCGATACCGAGCTCTCCTTTGTATGCAGCCTCGGTGTCGAAGTCGATGACGCCCTTTTCTCGGATCCGACGTGGTGGGATTCCGAGTGTTTCGGTTTCAGTTTCGGTTTCGTTGCCGGGCCCGAAGGCGGGGCGTCGGAAACTTTTTTCAGCGGTTTGACCGGGCCCGAGGGCGGGGTCGTTACCGCACGGGGTCGGTTTTTCGGTAAGGGGACGTCGTCACTCACGGTTTGTTGCTCGAAGAGTTCTTCAACCTCCGACTGGTCCCCTTCCGACCCAGACTGGTCCTCTTCTTCCTCGATTTGTTCGTCTCCGAACAGCTCCGGGATTGCCTCCGCCTGCATTCTGGAAGCCTCGTGTCTTCGAGCTCGACGATTTCTAATCGTTAGCTTAGAGGAGAATGCTGCGCAGGCTTCGCAGTCCCTGGATTCGTGTTCAGGCGATAGACAGAGGTTGCACACCTCGTGTAGGTCCTTGTGTGGGAACTTAGCACCACACGATGGACATTTTTTGAATGGAGTCCTTTCCATGGACTCCGGGCTTGACTGCGTCGAGAAAGGTCTCCTGTTCTTCGACGTAGATCTAAGTTTTTCTCTTCTATTTTGAATTTATAACGCGTCGGAATGGAAAAGAACGCGTTCGCTAACAATACCGTCGAATTGGAAAGGGAATACGCGCCGAAAAATCACTTTCTTCTGAAGTTGATCTGGAGCGTCTCGATCTTCATCCGAACCCGATGGCGGAAAAAAACAATCTAAGGATGGAGCCGATGCCCATGCGCACTACCAACTAAGGGAGGAGTCACCAACATACAAAAGACTCTCCAAGAGAAAAACAAAGTGCAATCATCCGAGCCCAACACCAGATGGCGATCTATTCATAATGTACCATCTGCAGCCCATATGCCTCGAACATATCGTTACCGAAGGTAAGTAACTTGTGCATCTGAACGAAAGAGGTTAATGTTAGATTCCTTACCTTAGAATAGATACCCCAGCAATACCAACCCCGGTGGTGGGTCTGCGAACCAAGATCACACCAGGAAGTCCTGGAGAACAGAACGGCCAAAGAAGCCATCTCTCCGGACTTGGAGGTCCAGGCAGTAGTGCTTAGCGAACGTGTGCAGCGAGGCCCACGTAGCTGCCTGACAGATGTCCTGCAAGGGGACTCCCCGACCCAGGGCAGTAGTAGCCGCCGTGGCCCGAGTGGAATGGGTGTGCTGCCACACAGGAGGCTCCTTTTTCGCCAAGGAATAACAGACCTTGATGCACAAAATGAACCCACCGAGAGCTGGTCCGCTTGTGCACCACTCGTCCCTTCTTAGCGCCCACGTAAACAACAAAGAGCTGGTCGTCCGCCCGGAACTGACGTGTGCGGTCTAGATAAAAAGAAAGCGCACGTTTTGGGTCCGGACAGTGGAGCCTCTCTTACTCTTTTGAGGGATGCAGAGGCGGAAAGAAGGTGGGCAAGGTGATGGACTACCCGATGTGAAAGGCCGTAACCACCTTGGGAAGGAAAGAAGGATGAGTCCTCAGAACAACTTTGTCTGGATGGACAGAGAGGAAAGGAGACTTAGAAGACAGAGCCTACAGCTCACTCACACTTCTGGAAGAGGTGATGGCAACCAGGAAAGCAGTTTTAAGCGTCAGAAGACAAAGAGGACAATTATGAAGTGGCTCAAAGAGAGTGCACATCAGATAAGTAAGTACCAAATTCAAGTCCCACTGAGGCATCACGAAAGGAACAGGAGGGAACATGTGTGTGATGCCTTTCAAGAATCTATGTACAACAGGGGACTTGAAGCCTTAAGAAGGCTGAAATGGCCGAGAGATAGCCTTTGATAGTGGCCAGAGCAGAGCCCTGCTGTGCAAGAGAAAGAAAGAAGAGGAGAACCTCTAAAAGAGGGGTAGAAAGTGGATACACAGCCTTTGCTGTGCATCATGCGACAAATCTGTTCCACCTGCAGGCGTGTACCGTTCTTGTGGAGGGAAGCCTGGCTGCAAGAATCTCATCACAGACTTCAGGAGGCAAGTCAAATGGCCTCAAACTGTCACCGCTCAATCTCCACGCAAGTAGGTGGAGACTGGACGGGTTTGGGTGGATGACCGTCCCCTGCTGCTGCAACAGAAGGTACTCCTGAAGAGGTAGACGAATCAGGGGATCAACTGACATACTGAGTAGCTCGGGATACCAGTATCTTCGTGCCCAGTCCGGAGTCACAAGGCTTACTTGGGCCCGGTCCTGCCGGGCCCAAGTTTGGAGGTGGGAGACGACTCTCTGGTGCGAGCCCACCTTCAACAACCAATTGTTGAGCTAGGGGAAGACTGGAACCCCTGATCTGCGCAGATGAGCTGCGACCACTGCCATCACTTTCGTGAACACCCGAGGGGCACTGGTGAGGCCGAAGTGGAGCACGGTAAACTGAAAGTGCTCGTGGCATACCGTGAACCGCAGGTAGCGCCGGTGGGCCGGGAAGACAGGATGTGGAAATCGGCATCCTGCAAGTCCAACGCTACCATCCAGTCTCCAGGGTCCACGGCAGCCCGGACCTGAGCTAAAGTCAGCATCTTGAACTTCTCTTTGGGGAGGAAGCCGTTGACGCTTCGGAGGTCCAAGATAGGGCTCAAGCCCCCCTTGCCCTTCTTGGGAACCAGAAAGTAGTGGGAGTAGCAACCACGTCCAACTTCTGGCTCAGGAACGTGCCCGATGGCCCCCTTGGCCAAGAGGGCCATAACTTCCTCCTGCAGAAGCTGCAAGTGATCCTCCGACATGCAGTGGTACTGCGGTGGCACGGCTGGAGGGGTCGCCTCGGGAGGGTGTAGCCCCTTCGGACGATTTGCAGCACCCACCTGTCCGAAGTGATGGTACGCCAGTGGAGGAGGCAATGGCAAACCCTGCACCCCACTGGCGTTGAATGGGCCTGAAAGCTCGGACTAGGAAGGCTTTGAGGCAGATGCTGCAGGAGTGGATGTGAACTGACCGGGCCTCTGTCCCCCTGCACCGCCACGGCGGTTACCGTGTCCACGTTGAGGTTGGTTCTGTGGCCTCTGGCTGGACGAACATGTGGGGGTGCCCCTTCCTTGGCCACGAAAGGGGCGAACAGCAGAAGGCTGCTGGCGCTGGTCCGACAGGCCCAAGGACTTGGCCGTAGCCCTGGAGTCCTTGAAACGCTCAAGCGCACTGTCTGCTTTGTCGCCGAAAAGGCGACGGCCATCGAAGGGCATGTCCATGAACATTGACTGGACATCCCCGGAAAAATTGGCGGACCTCAGCCAGGCGTGGCGACGGATTGCCACAGTCGTAAAAATCGATCCCCAGCGAGTCCGTGGGATCAAGTCCACATCTGATAGAATAACGTGCTGCGTCCCACCCCTCAGAAAGAGCTTGGGCGAGCTGTGTCTGGGCCTCCTCCGGACACTGGGGCAGCACATACGCAACCGTGTACCACAAAGAGTGGGTGTAACGGCCCAAAAGGCAAGCAGTGTTGATAGACCGCAACCCCAGACTAAGTGAGGAGAAAAGTTTCTTCCCAAAGTGGTCAAAACTTTTGGATTCCCGATCTGGAGGGGTAGTCTGGAATGCGGTCTGGGACGTAGAAGCCTGGCTCACCAGGCTCTCTGGGTGGGGTGTACGGACTGAAAACCGGGATCGCCCGGAGCCGGGCGGTGGAGTCGGGCCACGTTCCGATCCACAGGGGGCACTGTGGAGGGCTTGGACCAGGTGCCCATCAGAACGTATGTGAGGGCCTCATTGAACAGCAGCAGAGGCTCCGAAGAGCTTACTGGTGGCTGAAGCACATCGGTGAGGAGATTAGTCATCAAGGCCGCAGCAGGGAGCTCAAGAGACAAGTGGATAAATGTTTGGGTGGAAATTGCTGGGTCTCGGTGCTAGAATTGTCAGGGCTCAATTGTGTTGTGGCACATTCCTCGCGAAAGGCTTCACCCAAGAGCCATTGTAAGGGCAAGTATAGAGGAAAAGTGGAGGACTGTGCCCTCACGTTTTGTCAGAAGTGATCCGAAAATGAAATACAGACGTTCTTTGAAAGTTTTATGTGCGTAGTTTTTATTTCATGTTACATCTGTGAATATAGAACAGCAGACACGTGTTTCGCCCTAGTGGCCTATAGGCCGTGGGCTTTTTCAAGGCAAGGGTCTGGTGTTGGTGTAGGTCAAGATCATTATTCTGTTAGAAAGCCGGTATTTCGTCTCTGCGGTCCAGGGCGAAACACGTGTCGGCTGTTCTATATTCCAACTTTCAAAGAACCTCTGTATTTCATTTTCGGATCACTTCTGACAAAACGTGAGGGCACAGTCCTCCACTTTTCCTCTAAGCTCAAGAGAAAAAGGCCTTGGCTGCCCTGCGCAACACCACACCAAAGGTAGCACCCTCCTCCGTAGCCACGGAGGGAGGAGAAATTAAGCCAGTGTCAGGCGAAGTTTCAAGGCCACTGACACCCCCTAGTTTGTCTGCTCAGTCCTGACTCAAGTTGCACTGCTGTGCCAGAGGGTCCTCTGACCCCTCCCAGTTCTCCCCTGCATCCGTGTCCTGATAAACAGACAGGAATTACAGAACCGGATCATAGATGAATTGCTCCCCCATCGGCGCCGGACCCGAGCTGAAACTGGGGACGGCGTTGTCGACGGCGCCGGGAGTGACACCATCGGGGTCGGCGCCAGCGGAGGAGTCGTGAAGTCAACTGGCGCCGACCGGGATCCAGGCCTGGATCCCCCGGGCCCTGCGACGTCGGGACCGAAGTCGACGACAGCGCCGGGGCTGAAGTCGCTGGCTAGCTAAGGCCCCTCGTCGGGTTTGCGAGGCGCGCCGACAGGCCTCGCCAGAGGGAAGTGAGTCCTCATGGCCACGAAGAAATCACATAGCTCCTCCGGCGTCGCATTCAGTCCAGGGACCGAAGGGTATGGGACCGGACGCGACGCCTGCGGCTCCGGCAGAGCCGTGCCGGTGATGCCAAATGAACCCTCGACCGGCGAGGGGAGTCAGAACAGCGATGTCGCTTCTTTGACTTTTTTAGAGTGCCTCGACTTACCAGAGTTGAGGAGTTGGAGCCCAACGAACGGTGCGGGCTCCAGCTCCACTAATTGCCCCTCGACCGGGACCTCGAGCGGCGCAGAGCCGACTACCGGAGCTCTAGTAACTTGCGGGACCGCTCCCGCCTAGCCTTTGACGTCAAGGACTGGCAGTCGGCCCCTAGGCAGTACAGACACCGGCGGTAGGGGTCAGTCACCGACTTCAGGCGGTGACGGGCGTCACACGGCTGGAATACAGGCATTCCTACCGGCACTAGGAGTTGAATCGAATCGAAAAAGATAACCAAAATAGGCCAAAAGGTTAGTCAAAAAGTGACTAGGGTATTAGCTCTTCCCGGATCTGCGCTTGCTGGCGTGGAAAAAAGAAGAACTGATGTCAGGGCGCGAGGGCAGCGTCTAAGTACTCAGACGACTTCATCCCGGCGATCACGACGCCGACGACTGACGCGGAGCCGCAGACGACGCCTACCCACGCGCAGGGGTACTGCTGACGAAAACTTTCCAGTCTGACGCCTGGGGATATTCTAAGGTAAGAAATCTAACACTAACCTGTTTCTTTCAGATCCTTTACTACAAAGTATCCTACTTTACTACACGTGTAGCAGAGTCTACATTGTTCACTGAAGCAATTTGGCTTTTGACCCAGACTGCTCTAAAGTCGAAGAATCTGAAACACTGAAGAAGGCGGAATTTTATGTTATGCGACGAATATAGACCCAGTGCAGAAGACTGCCCAGCCTCCTCCTTTTGCTGCTAGAAGACATTGCCCCTTGGCAAGAAGGTTTTTGCTTTTAGCAACTGAAAAGAGAAAGGGTTTGAAGTCATGGAATTTGAATTTTTCGAATCACAAAGAACATTTTCTTGCAAAAGCGGGTGTTTAGAATGTAAACTATGTCGACTACAGTAATCCGTCCTCCAGAAGAGCTCTCTAGTTTCAGAGCAGTGTGAAGATTGCTACAAACACAATGATTAAAGCGGAGATATAAATCATTCAATTGAATATTGAATGTAGCAGTTTACCTCAAAAAATCCCAAAACTTTCAGATTAGGCCATAACAACCTACAAAGAACATTTTAATGAATAGGAGACATGGGGTAGATGCATATTTTAAGCCAAACTTATCACAAGGGTTTTTTCAACTGTAACAATAAGTGCAGTTATGTACAGAATACGTTGTCGCTATTTTAAAGCATTTTTTTGCATCTGCGGAAAATTGTCTGACAGAGGAAATATTTGGCGGCAATATTAATCTTGACATCTACATCCTCACTCTAAATCAGCTTCAGAGGTCCTCTTGCCCAAGTGGCCCCATTGGATATTCATCACAGCCTGCTGAAGAACTTGACATGGCAGTGGCCACAGCGCTCTTGACAGACCAACAGCAACACCACCACAAAATAAAGATAGAGGCCTCCAATGCCTTGGGTTACCTTGTGCACAGATGATACAACGGTCCACGTTCATATCAACAATGCTCGTAAGCTGTTAGTCTCTCAGAGTTCTTGGATAAGTGGGGGTGAGAGGACATGTTCCTCTTCAGCCCAGACATGGGTAAGATCAATAGTCAAAGGGGACATGGCAGTCTCCCATGCTCAGCACTGTGGTGTGCTGGGTCTTTGATTTTAAATGTTTTTATTAACGTTTCTTAAAGTCTTGTTACAGATTCACACACATGTAGTTTATACAGGCGATTAAATCAATTCAAGAGAAATGTACCTGGCAAGTATCAAATCTGAATATATAGAACACCGTCAAATCAGACAGTTCAATAAAACAAGCATTGCAACAGCCTTTTGTGCATATTAGCATTGGGTACATCAATGTGGTAAGAGTCACAGCACAAGAGTACCAACATGTGTGACGCTGCATAGCTGCTATTGGAGAACGTGAGGAGTTGGGTCCTTGGCTATCAAGCAGCATTAGATAGTGAGGCACAACAAGGATGTTAAGAAGAAAATAAAGTTAAGCAAGTTCACAAGGTAGAGATAGTGGTCAGGTTAACCTGTGCATCAGTCATTTGGACTTTGAAAGTAGAGCTGCTGGTTCCAGTAGCTTTTGTGCAGGCACTTATTCAAACCATCACAAAAGCTGAAACTTCTGCCATACCTTCAATTATGTCTTCAGGTAATGGATGTGAGAAAGTGCCATCTTTCTTTCATTGCACTTTTTGCTGAACTGCTGATGTGCTTGACAGAGTGTGCACTGGGCTCCTGCCAACCAGGGCCTGTGTTCCTTCTCTGAAGCTGTGTTGAAACAAAACCCAATTGGCATCTCTGGCCACCTATCAGCCCCTAGTAAATGGTACCCTAGGTACTCAGGGCATGGTGACCAGAGAAGACCCCCAAGGGCTGCAGCACTTATTGTGCCACCCTTAGGGGCCCTGTACCCTGACACCCACATACTGCCTTTGCAGGCTGAGTGTCTAAGTACAGAACTAAACAGGGTGTCGACATGGCACACATCCCTGTGTAAATGTGTGGTAGTGTGTGGCACACTGTTTATTCTTCGTGGTTTATTCTGTGTAAACCAATTAATCTTGTTTCTTGAATTTATGGGTGCTGGTGGGTAGCTCCTTCTGATCACGAGGAGTTTAATGATCAAGTCATGAAAATTACACTGTTTTTTTCCAATTACAGATTGAACTCACTTCCCCTGATGAAGGGCTCAGTCCCGAAATGCATAGGGATGGGACACATATTGTATAACTCAATCAACACATATGTGTAAAAACGTTATCTGAAGAAAGGAAATATAACATTCTAATGCGGAAATTGTGATGTAAAAATGATGACAACGCATTAAAAGACAAACAATTGGTTTGAAGAAAGCAAATACAAAGGTTCAATGTTTTCATTTTATGTGGATAATGAATGCAGATTACCTGGAATGAATACGTTCTGCAAGGAGTGCTAGTTGGGCACAGTGTTATTGAATTAACAGTGTACTTTTCATGACACATCCCTGTGTGCCATCCCCACAAACCCCACTGCCCTGGCACACATAAGTCACCCCTCTAGCTGGGTGCCCTATGCCAGTGGTGTGGGCACAGGTGCATGAGCCCTGTGCCCCTACAGTACCCAGGGCCATTCATGGGCACTGTAAGTGCAGTGCTGCCATTTAAGAGTATATGGTGCTGGGAGGTCGTCATTACGAACTCCACAGCACCATGATGGGTTCACTGAAGACTGAGAAGTTTGGTATCAAACTGCTCAGCACATTAAACCTGCACTGATGCCAGTGTGAGGTTTAATGTAAAACGCACCAGAGGGCATCTTAGAGATGCCCCCTGAAACCTAACCTACAATCCAAGTCTGGACAGAGGGGCTGCCTAGGCTGCCACACAGCAAACATGTTGTTGGACCCCTGGGTGGAGAGACCTAGCACCTCGCCCAGGATGTGCATTGTTGCAGGCTCTCCTGGGCCTGCAACAATGCACATCCTGGGCGAGGTGCTAGGTCTCCTTCCCCAGGTTGGCCATGGGGAAGCTTCAAAGGCATGCCGCCTCTGTGAGATTCTCCAGACCATTTGCCGTACCCAGCAACTGGACCCCACCATTTCTGACCCCCACTCTGGCGGGAAGACTGGCGGGAAACCCTACGTCAGGAAGGGGGGGGGGGGGGGGGGGGTGCCAGCCTGTGCCAACCCCACCCCTCAGGTGGGGGAGGCGAGGTGAAGCACAACCCCGGGCTCCAGCCATCTTAAAGATGGGGATCCCTGCCCAATCCCAGCAAGGTTCCTGCCCCCCTCCCACCGGAGAGGAGCATACTAGGGGGTGTACCCACCCCAGGACAGGAACCAATTGGTCCCTGCCCTTGTCCTACCTGTAACACCCCTAAATTCAGTATTTAGGGGCTCTGAACCTTCCTTCCTCAGATCCCGATAAGAAAAGCAGAAAGAAGATCAAGAAGAAGACGACCCGCTGTGCAGCTGCTCACAACAGGACGACACCCACTGACTTGGGCCCAGCCCTACCGGCCTTCCGATCCTGGAACCTGCTCCTGCTTAATCCCGGCGACTCCTGCAGACAGCAACCTTGGGACAATCGGAGGCCCTGCCTGCCTTGACCCCCTTAAAGACTGGGACTCCCATAAGCAGAGGCTCTGCTTCAACAACCAACCCCAGGTGCCAGCCAGGAAGCTTAAGACCTGCCCACTTTGCACCCGCCAAGCCAAGCCCGTGCCCGAGTGATCCAAGACCACGAGGACGTCTCCCCGGCGACTGGGACTCGAAGTCCAGTGCCCAAAGACCCTCCTCGACGAACCAGACGAAGCCTGCAGCCTCAGAACCCCTCCAACCACAACCAGCCGAGGGTAAGACTTCCCGACACCCAAAGACACCCCTGCACCCGGCACCCTGCGGCTCCCTGTGCCTCCTTTGGGGTACCTATCTCTTCTCCAGGATCCCAACTTATCTCTCAAAATGGTGTTCGCACCTGAAGAATCACCGTCCCAGAGTCTGCAGCCTTTCTTCCCTTTTTTCCTTTCCCATTGAATAACATTGAACGACTGACGGCTCAAAAGCACCCTGCACCCAGCCCCCCGACTGCCTCTGGCAGGGCAACCTTTGCCATATCCTACTTCCCCATTTGCCCTGAGCAAGTGACCAGGAGCCCAGCTCCCACAGCCGCGTGGACTGCTAGCCAGCAGCCACCAACCAAAGGCCCACTGCCCCTCATTGGCTAACATTGGGCCTAACTATCTCTGCACCCGGCTGCCCCTGTGCCGCTGAGGGTGAACCAACTGTACCTACCTGACCCTAGGGGACCCCGGAGTCTATGCCCAGAACCTTAACTTCACCAGCCGAGTACTCACCTGGAAACAGGTAACTCACTTACCTGCCATTGAATAACATTGACTGGTTTGACATGAAAAATCTTCTAAGTGTGAAGTTTTGAAAACTTAAAATATTCCTATAAAATCAGCCGAGTAACGAATTCCGAAGTACTCACCTGTGATCAGGAGAGAAGCTAATACTGTACATTGTAGCCCAGTATTGAACCACAAAAGTAATCCGAACCGGGTTTACCATTAACCTGTATTTTCTCCATAGGAATCCATTGTCTGCTTTTCTATGAAATTTCTTCCAAGTGTCTACTTTTCAAAACTTGAAATATTCTTTAAAATTCCCACATACTACTGAAACGTAATAACTCACCTGCCGCAAGTCGAGACCCCAGTGCTGGACCTAGGAGTCCAGGACTGGATTACAAAAGTAACGAGAACGTACTTTACATGCAACCTGAATTGTCTCCCATTGGATAACATTGTCAGATTTTCACTGAAAAGTTTAAGCGTGAACTTTTAAAATACCTTTTTACTCCTTAAAAATCATTACAATAAACAAAACATGTTTACTAAACTGTTTCCAGCTTAGACCCCAGGACTGAATCTAGGATCCAGTCTTGGACTTACAAAAGTAATCTATAAAGTAATCAACAGTAATTGTGTAGAAAAACCCATGGAGCTCAATGCTAAATTGTATGTAGAACTGTGTTGCCTATTGCAACCCATGTACCTATTGTGTTTACAACGTCATTGACTTTCTGCAAAGCAATAACCTGAGATTACTCATCACTGAGAAAAGTATATTTTGATACCTGTTGGTTCCAAAAATAAAACAACTATATCTTTTGATACAAAAACAATTGGCCTGGAGTTCAGTCCTTGAGTGTGTGAAACCTTTTGCTGACTGAGTGTGTACAACAAATGCTTTACACTGTCCTCTGGTACTGCCTTACTGCTCGACCAAGCTACCACTTTTGAAAGTAAGGTCAGCCCTGACTTTAACCTCCGTTATACCTCTGGGGTTGGTGGCCTCTATACACACTTCACCTTACTTTGGTACAGTACATATAGAGCCTCTTTCTCACAATGGACATCCCCCACCTCGCTGAACAGTCCAGCTCTTCTTTCTGTCTGAAGGTCCGAGAAAGCTTCCACATTTCCTTAGAATCGGTAGGACACTAATTGAAGATTGTTGATCTAGTTCTAGTGGCTGCTCTGCATTTTCCCCGAATTATGCTGCAGAGCTTTTCCTTGAAGTCAACATAAAGGCCAGTATGTAAAAGACATTCGTGCAATTCATCAATACAACATTAAAAGATGGACCTGAATGGTCCAAACTAATGTATCGTATTTTTAAGCCATTTGCCTGTACTTCCTATTTAAGAAGAGGGAAAGAAAGACTAAGAACAGATGTGCACTGGGTTGCGGATTGCACATCCACACCAAAGTATCTATCACAGAGATGCCAGGCAAATCAAGTTTCTACTCCGTAAACTATTCAAGAGTTTGGTCAGGCACTATAACTGGGCAGAAGAGACTTAGCAAGATGTAAAGGCCATTTAGGCAGACAGCAACAGTGTCACTGGGGTGCAGGTGAAGTTACACTAAATGCTTGGGACTCTAGTCAAATAGCAGGAAAATCTATCAAAGATCGTATGGTGAAGTATAAGTTATTGACCTGTAAAGTTGGTTGTTCAGAATTGTTCCCTTCTATATATTCACTTGAATCCCTTATGGCCTCCCTGGCAAAGCAGATTGTTTTTGTTGTTTTAGGTTAATAGATTTTCTCAGTATCTCAAAAAGGCTAATGGATGGAGGGGCCTCTGGAGGTTTGGGAGGCAGGAGAAAAAGGGAACTCTGCAAGAAAGGAGCACCGTCACTGGGTTTTTGTTTAAAGTCCTAACGTGTTGCATGTTAATCGGTTAATTCACATTTTGATGTAGGGGAATATTCAACTGACAGGTCTATAAAAGATCTAGTGCATCAATCCCCTGTCAGACCTACCTATTTCTAACTCCACAGAAAAGTTAAATGCCATCAACATTTCTTCAGTGAGATCTGAAATCAAACAGACAACCTAGTCCACTCCAAGAATGCCACTTATAAAGATGTTTTACCTTTGCTCTTCAAAAAGCTTGGTCATCTTCCACTGATCTTTAAACACAGGCCAGATCCTCCCACTCCTAAACAAAACGTACATAGACCCGACAGGCCCTTCAACCACCTATCATTCAGATCATTAATAAGAACCAACTCATACAGGAATACCAGTTTGGCTTCAGTTCACGCTGTTGCTCGAGATGATCCCTTACACATTCTACATGATGCTCACATTACCAGAGATCATGGTCAGGCCGGGTCATGGGAGCAGGCACGGCCCGTGCAGGGCGTTATACCGGGGCGGTGACGTCAGGCAGGGGAGGGTCAGGGTGGGGGTTTTTAAAATGTGGGATATGGACCATTACAGGTAAGTACCGAAAAAAAAAAACGAATTTTGTTGCCCACGCTGCATCGCCAAATTTGATGCAGCGTGGGCAACGAAATTAGTTTTTTTTTTTTCGGTACTTACCTGTAATGGTCCATATCCCACATTTTACAACCCCCCCCACCCTGACCCTCCCCTGCCGGATGTCACCGCTGCGGTAGAACGCCCTGCACGGGCCGTGCCTCCATGGGAGGGAGGAGGAAGGAATTGGCATGTGCACCTCTAAGTGCACGTCTGTTTTGCCGGCCATCTTAGGCCAAAGAAAAAATTGGACGGAATTCTGGGCAATGCAAACATTCACCCCTTATCACAAGGATCTGGGTTAAATTCATCATTCTTTTTCTCACCACACCACACCACCCCAGTTTGGACCCAGCCATATGCAAATCATTTTTGACTCACTTCCTTGTGGGAACAGTCCAGCCCGAACTGCCAAGCCAAGTCCTCCCTTGAACAGAAACAGGCATCCTGAGACCGGTTTTCAGAGCATCAACCTTCATCAGCCAGGCTAGCTTGAATCCAGTGGTGTTGTGAGCATGGGACCCACATCTGGGCATACCCTTCCCACTTAGGGCGACATATGCAAAAGAAACAATTAATGGACAATGCTGGACAATGCAAACATTCACCCCCAGTCACAAAGACCTGGGTTAAATCCATCATTCTTTTGCTAACCCCTAAAACCAGTCCTAGGATGACCCGGCATTATCCAGCATTCTGTCCATCAATTGTTTCTTTGCATACATCTTAGGCCAGGTAAACAGACATGCGCATTTTAGTTTCTCCAACCCAGCTATATTGCACAGGCAGGTTGGAGAAACAGCACAGACTCCCTGTGCCTGGGTAAGCATTAATCAAGCCCGCTCAGGCCAATCCCTGCGCTGCTCTCATGCTATTGGTAATAGCATCAGAGAAGAATGGGGATTGCACAGAGAGTCTCATGTTGTCCCTGTGTCTGCTGGGACCAGGAAGCAGAGGAACACAGAGGCGTTAGGTAACCGGCAGCTTCAGGTAAAGCTTATTTTTTATTATTAACCCCCGGCTCTCCCCCCAGCACCCCTTCCACCTTTTGTTAGAGTCGGTCTCCGCTGAGCAGCGTTCCCCCCCCCCCCCCCCCAACCAAGATTCTGTACTGTCTTCTGTCATCTTATCTCTAAGCAGGGCAACTTGTTGACCTTCTAACAGATAACAGCTTCAGGATTCAGCAATATACTGATGATATACAAATCCACCTGAAAGTTTTATCTGCTTCAGACTTTAAACACCTCAAACATCACCTTCACATCAGCCAGACCTGTATGTTCAGCACCTACAACAAGCTCAATTCAAAACAACAGAATTTCTTCTATTTGAAAGAGAAACAGTACAAAGCTAGCCCAAGAACATGAGTATTGACTGCATTAAAGCCCGTCACTGAAGGCCAAGTCATTTGGATTCACCCTGCACCCGAATTTCATCCTCAAGGAACACATTACCAAAAAAACAGACAGTCTGGCTTCAGCTCTCATAAAGAAAGAGCAACATTTGCTTCAAGAAAGCAACTTCCATATTGCTGCTCAAGCACTCCTACTTTTGTATCTGGATGGTGGTAACGCTTTACTTCAAGGCTTCCCAGACCCCCCATTGGCACCGCTTAAAGGAATCCTAAATGCTGTAGCAGATCTCATCAAGGGCTTGATGAAATCGGATTTATGCCCCACCATGATTGAACTCCTACGGCTCCCTTTGCCAGCCCACACCAAAGTCAAACCCAGCCATATCATTTAACAAGCATTGGAAATGCAATAGGTCTCGCATTAGAAAAGTTGGAGCTATTGGTCTTGTAAATGACAAATATTTTATTTATTTGTTGGTTTTTAAAATAGCTAAATTGATAGCTTTGTCATTTACAACGCCAATAGTTATAACTTTTGCGAATGTGACACCTATAGCATTTGGAATGCAACATGTTTTGTATTTACGTGACATAGATGGCAGCTCTGGTCGTTAGGCCACATCTCTAGAGAGCAGGAGAGTTCAGCAGGGGAGAGAAGCACAGCAATATATAGATTCAATGTATGGATACTTTATGTTGATATAGTGAAAATCTACACAGATCCGCCCATGAGGGACAGACCTTCACAAACCTGCTCCAGAACATCACATCAAATTAGGATGTAAAGAAGTTTAGTAACAATGTAACTGGATTGCTGCATGTATAAATACTATTATTAGTAGACTTTGCAATTATGAGGAAGGCGGGCCCACGGGAGGCCGCAGGCGGAGGGAAGGAAAATATGAAAGTCTTTGGAGGGATTGTGGGCAAAGGGAGCCAGGAGTAAAAGGTGTGATCTTCCATGAGGTGGAGTGGGGGCTCAAGTATATGTGGGGTGGCGGGGATGCGAACTAGGGGACTTAGGCATTCATAGAATTGTTAATGGTGGTACTGCATTGCGTGCTGCGGCAGCCTTAGACACTTGTTTGTGGTGGGCGGACTGTAAGACACTGGGTTGGGCTGGATTTTGGTAGGATAGACGCACTTTGTGCGAGAACGCGCGCACATTTTTTTCCCATTACTGAACACGAGGCAGGTTAATAATGAGTAAACAAAAGGCCATGAATGCTCTTGCAACCCGTGTGAATGTGCCCCTCGCTTCGAGTCTCACGCCTCCCTCGTTCTCGCTGTCCCAAGTGAGTCCTTGTCGGCCTGTTCGCCACAGGTAAGTTCAGTATTAACTTACTTTGGTAGTAGTACTGTACTGTCACGTCAGAAAAGGGCGGGGGCATGGTGTCCATGAAACAACAGTAGGGGGGAGGGGGTGTTGAGGACGAGCACGAGGAGGTTAGGTGCGATGTCTGTGGAAAGCGAGCCTACAGGAGGCTGCGGGTGCAGGGTTGGAAAATGAGAAAGGGTTTGGAGGGATTGTTGCCATGTAACTCAACGTCTGCTTTTGTAATCAGTTCTCGTGTAATGCTCTTACCATGTATCATTTTCGTTCCTATTGTGAAGCGCTCTAACACCCTTCGGGTAAAGTGTGCGTTATATTAAAAGGCCTAAATAAATACAAAAGTACATAAGTAAAGTTAGTGGAAGTAGAGATCACGCAGCTGAGATTGTTTTCTTGTATCCGAAGCAGTGGATGTTGTAATGGGGTGACCATTTGTCACTAAACTGAAATAACACGTGGCAGCGCCTGCTTAGTATCCTTTTGAAGTGTCCCTGTGCTTTGTAACAGTCTACTTCTAATGAAAGCGGAAACAGTGTTGATGGCTGTAGGGTGGGGGAAAGGATGTCTTGAACAGCGTAAATGCAAGTCTTTGGAGAGAACAGTGTGCACCACCAAGCCATTTTTAAACGGATTCCCTCGTTTTCGACGTTCGGTCTTGGAATATTAAATAAAAGTCATTGCCAAGCCTGGTGGCAACAGATTTGATTATATATAATGAATAAAGATGGACAGGTTTAATTGGAAGCCCCAAATTGACTGAGTGAAAATCTCTGTAATTGAATCCGGTGTGAGCGGATACAGGGGGCCGCTGATGACGCAGGCTCCAGGGCTACTGATGCGATTACTGGACCGGTTATTGAGAAGGATCAATCCGGGGCTCCGTCCCTTTCACACGTACGAGCCGGGAGAGTTTATCTCTTGGTGTTGCTGTCTGTGTGACTCTCTTTTGCTCACGGTACCAAGTCAGCTTGTCAGAAACCTGCATTAAAGTCGGCCGGGCCCGATTTGATGACTGGTATTGTGTTCGCAAACCCAGCGATTCACTAAGTCACGAGCTTTGCCACTGCAGAAGCGTGATGTGCAATGTCCTAAACCGATTTTGTGAGTCCATTTCCGACATACGAAATGGGTTTTGGGACACATTATGGATCGCAATTAGGAGGCGTTTAACTGCGTTAGGATGCCAGGTATCGGAGGATTGCGACGGCAATTGCAAAGCAGTCATCACTGACCGACGTGTTGGGGGGAGTGCAGAAGTGCGGGGGGAGTGCAGAAGTGCGGGGGAAGTGCAGAAAGTGGTTTACGTGCTCATTATATGTTCTCTACATCTTGCCAAATGGGAAACTTATTTTCGACGCTGTATCTGTTCCTTCAAATTACACAAACTGCAGACAAAATGTTACCTATTTGGGGCCGCAAATGCAGATATCGAGCTCTGCTTCGCTTCAAGGCCACTGGCACTTTGTTCATTGCCGATCAAACAGGTTGGACATTGTGACGAGAGTAATTAATATTCATTAGGACATTTGGAGACCCCTGAAAACTGAAATGTATGATGAGACCGAACAGTAGATAGGCGTGATTGCATGCCGCATCCCTAGTCACAGTCCAAGGTTTCAATATCCCTGGTTTGCAACAAAAGATAGTACATCAAAGAAATGTAAAACAAGTGGAAAAAAAAAGAGAAAGCAGGGTAACCTGACCCAGGAGGGGGGAGGAGGGAGGAGAAATGCGTCTCGGCCGGAGCAGGGGGCGGAGCAGGGAGAGCGGGCTTTGGAATGTAATTCACACGGCCGGCCGGTCGTGAAACTGAAAGCATGGCCCGCCGGCCGTGAAAGCCTTTGATGCGGCAGGGGAAATGCGAGACGGCGGGAAGGGGAGGGGGCGGAGCGGGTAAACAAAGACGGACGTGCACGCGCTTTTAAGCTCAATGCGCATGCGCATTGAGCTTAAAAGTCACGGGCACTGCAAGGAATCGCCACGATTCCTTGCAGTGTGGATAAAGAGTGGATAAGTCCCAATACTCTCGCTTGCTCGATGCGCATGCGCATCGACAGGCGAGACCTAAAAAGCTATGACTATACCTCTAGTTTTCTTGCAGACACGCTCACTATATCTGGTGGTACTCTAGAAACAAGCATTGTGAACACCATCAGATTGCACACTAAAATGTAAAAAAGGAAAATAAAAACATCGAAATAGGCCTTTTCCATTTATGACCCAAATTCTGGAACACCCCTGTATCGGTTAGGACCGCTCCAGCACTGCTCAGTTTACACGTTCATCGCTCTACTGCCTTTTGGCTCATTGCGCGCTAGAGCAATGCGAATGCATTCATGCATGCAGCTTGAAAAATCCAAAGCGCGCCCTGGAATCTGAAATGTCAATTGCATTTTTATCTAAATGAAGAGTATGAAAAAAGTTAGGCTGTGACCACAAATCTATAAGAATGCAGAACGTTGTCTTTAAAGTTTTTCAAGAGTATCACAATCCTACTGTGAACAGAACATTTAGTGACACTATTTTTGAAAAAGCCTTTTTTGGCATACTTTGAATCCTGACGTCATTGATTTAAAGTTTCTTTCCAAACCCATACAAATATGACCTTTCCCTCTTGTTATCAAAGACACAGGAGACATGCATCGGACAAATGTACATGTTCTTTCAAGTGGTGCTATTTGCTTACCAGGATTGGATTGCTGGATGGAGTACAATAATGATAATGGATGATAACATAGTTATGAACCTTCTATAATTAGACGGAAAAATAAAGATATTAAAAAAATCACATGAAGATAAACAATACAATAAACTCATACAAAAGAAGTCAAACAAGCACTAAAAACGGCGCTCTCTTACCAAGTGCTTCCTTTGTGTGGACAGTGGGTGATGGCTGAACCTTTGATGGAGTTGCTTGCACCAAGCCAGAGGATGTATTTGGAGTAAAATGTATAGAATTTCCAAATACTAGTGAAGAACTGCCAACACGAGGCGCTAGAGAAAAAGGTATTGCAAACAATCAGATTGCCCTTCTGTTCAACTGTATAATTAATTTAAGCATAATTACGAAGCTTCCGGAACATAATTGCAAACATTTACATAAGCAGTTATTAAAAAGCTAAATTGCCAGAAGAAAAAGCAAGCCACTTATTGAAAAAGTAACATCTTTCTGGTAGTTACTAGCTCTACCTTCAGATTTCTCACCTGTAGAACAACCCCTGGAATCAGAATCAAAGTTAAAAGCTCTCCTGTTGTCAGTAGGGGGTTCTGGCTGCGCATCATAGCCGGAAGTGGTGTCTGGTGACGTCATCAAAGTAATATTTCACAAACCTGGCGTAGCAACACGAGTTTACATCAATTTTTTTCCCCATCCTTCGAGGCTAGTGATGGACTGATATTGATATAGTGCAGCACCAAACACTTAAAGAGATGTAACTAATTTTCCCTATAACATCGATTAAACGGGGAGGTGTGAAAATCGGTGGGGAATCTGCAGATAAGTATTCAACAGTAAGATAACGCAAGTGAGTAACTTCATCTTTAATGAATACTGCTACATACAAAATATTCATCTGTAAATGGGATTACTCAATAACACGCTGCCTTTGGACAGCTGATGGGTAGTTAGACAATGAAGCCCTGAAGAGCTGCTGTACCAAAGCACCCATCCCTACGAACTTCAGAATCTAGGCAGTAGTGCTTGGCGAACATATGCAGGGATTCCCATGCCACTGCCTTGCAGATCTCTATGGTGGTAACTCACCTAGCAAGGGAAGAAGTCGCGGACTTGTCCTTGAAATGAGCCTTAAGTCCTTCCGGAAATTGTTTCTTGGAGAACACGTAGGAGGTTTTAGTCCATCTTGAGAGAGTCCTTTACTGAGCTGCCCTTTCCTTCATAGCGCCTTAGCAACTGAAAAAGAGCTGCTGGTTATCCAGTCCTATGTCCTTGGTGCAGTCAAGATAGTAGTTGGCCACCTACCTACGGTCCAATCGATGCAACAGCTTCTCCTCCTTCGTGGGATGAGGTAGGCATAGAAGGCTCGGAGGGTGATGGACGGACTCAGATGGAAAGAAACCACTGCTTTTGGCAGCAAAATCCCCAGCTCGCAACACCAATTTGTCTGGAAAACTAGGTTAAAAGGGGGACTTGAAACTGAGCTTTTAACTGGCTAATGCGTCCGGCTGAGAAAAAAGCCAACAAACTACAATTTTGAACTTCCACATTCCTTGAGGGACAACTACGTAGGGGCTCCACCTAAGTCCCTATCAAAAAATTAAAGACTATATTAAGGTCCCATTGGGGTACAACAAATGGGGTTGGAGGATAAAAAACTGTCAAACCATCAAAAACACATAAAAGTGGAGGGGTGGGGAGACTTGAAAAGAGATGGGTGGTCAGGCAGACAGAATTCAGACAAGGCAGCTGAATATGCATCGACAGTGCCCATCACCCAGCCCTCCGAGCAAGAGGAAGTGCCAGAGATAGCTTGTCCTGCAACAAGTACAAATTATTGACTGCATACCATGCAGCAAAATTGCTCCAACAGATTTGGTGGAGGGGCGAGGTGCAGAAAAATGATGTCCGCCACCTCCACTGGCACCTATGGGGTCCCTGCTCAATCAACAAGCATGTAGGTGGAGGCCTTGGAGATTTGGGTGGATAACAATTCCTTGCAACTGGGAGAAAGGGCCTAGCCTGAATTGTAGACGCAGTATCAAATACGTGGAGATGCACAGATGGCCATGGAGAATGTGGTATAAGGACCAATTCAGAGCAATGAGAATGACTTGAGTGTGATCTTGGTGAATCTTACTGAGGAATCAGTGGTAGTGGTGGTGAGGGGGTACACGCAGTGCAACTGGTATTCCTCCCCCCAAGATTCCCCGATGAATACTGTAGCGGTCAGGACCGTTGGCAATGAGCACTGAGTATTTTCTGCGAAGGTGAACAAGTTCACCACCGGAGTAGGGCACCATTGGGGAAAGAGATCCTGGACTACCTTTGGTAGAAGATGCCACTATTGCTCAGCAAGATAGCACCAGCTCAGACTGTCAGCGGACATCGAGACCTGCTAGGTGATTGACTATGAGACAGATCCCTTGGGAGTATGACCAAGACCACAAACTCAATGCTTCCAGGTCCAAAAAGTTGAAGCCCTACTCCCCCTTGCTTTTTGATATACCACATCACAATTGTGTTTTCCGTCAAGATCTGGACAGATAGCTCAGATAGAGGGAAGGAAGGCCTTGAGGACCTTTCGAATTGAACACAGCTCAAACAGCTTGATGTGAAGGACCTGTTCTTCCTGAGACCAGAGCCTCTGATCTCCAGATGGGCTCCTAAGGTGGAGGCATCTGTTGCTAGGGTAGTCATGGCTGGAGATGGAGCCAAGGCAAATTGCAGCTCAAGTTCATCTCATTCCCCCAACAAAGCACTTCTGCCATAGCACTGGGAAATATGATGGAGTCAATCAGGTCTCCCTTGTACTATAGCTATTGCCTGCAGAGTCAACACTGGAAGGCCATAGTGAATGATTAGAATGCAGGAAGCTAGCAGACCTAGGAAACCTAGGGCTCAGGACTGTAGTTCTCATGTTATGCTGGAAAAATGTAACCATTTTTTGAATGTTGCTGATTCTTCTTAATATGTATATTGATACTTGTATAGCGCACTACTCACCCGCAAGGGTCTCAAGGCACTTGTACGAATACCTCTGTGGAACCCATCCTGGCTTTCCCTGTGAGGCGTCCACTCCTGGGCACCCCCAAGGTGGAGGCCAGGCATCCTTAGCGTTGTGGGGGCCGTTGTGCAGATTAAGCAAGCTATTGCCCAGAGTTGCAGAGTGGGACTCCATGATTGGAATAGGCACAGAGGCGAGAATTAACAGGTGGGTGGAATTTTGCACCCAAGACCCGCCGAGGCGGGGAATTGAACCCTGGTCCCGGGCTAGACCTCTGCATCAGGGTCTGCCGCTCTAACCATTGAGCCACACTTCTAGGGGAAAGGCACACAGAAGAGTGGTGTCAACTACTGACCCTACAAAATGTAGTCATTGGTAAAGCTGAAGGCGAGATTAGCGCTAGCGGATAGAAAATCCCAACTTGAATAGCAGGTATGCTGTCGACTGCAGATGGTGTGACACCAGCTCTGGCAAATCAGCTTTCATCATCCATTTGTCCAGATACAAAACTATTGGGATGCCCGATCTGAAATCCAACGCCACCACTGCATCACCTTCGTGAAGACCTGAGGTGCCAATGTCACGCCAAAGGGGAGTAGCCGAAATTGTTTGTTTGTAGAACCCACCATAAATCACTAGTCTGTCCAATGTGACCACATAATAGGGTTGTGGAAGTAAGCATTCTGACTGTTGGGGGACACCATTCAGTCTCCATATTCAAACACTAGTAGTACTTGAGCCATAGTCAGAATCTTCAAAATTTTGTTTTTGAGGAAGAAATGTAGCTTCCCGAGATCCAGGATCTTACACAGACTGACTGCTTTTTGGGGAGCAGGAAGTAACACAACATGCTTGGCCCTTCTCCAGCTCTGGCACGAACTTCACTGCTCCGTTCCATAGGATGCTGCCACCTTCTGTTGCAGTATGGCAAGGTGGTCTGGAGGAGGGGAAATGGGGAAAAGGGTGGAGCAGAATAGTGCCAGAACGTGAAGGAAGGGAAGGGTGTAACACCTTTCCAAAATTTGGAGGATCAACTGATCCAAAGTACTGGTCTTCCAGTCTAGGAAAGGTAGGATGACAGCCCTTCCACAGGCAAAGCGAATTTAGGGAAGTAATCTAGGCCAGGTGGTGTGGGATATGACAAGAGGGAGGGCTGCAGGATAGCTCCAGGGCCCTGGATCTACGTCTATACTGTTGGACTAATAGTTTAGGCTGTGTTTGGGATATTGCTGTTGGAATATTGCTGTTGAAAGGAATACCGTCTAAAGAAGACACAAAAGCATCAAAACTGGTGAAAGTCACTTGAGGAAGGAAGCAGTTTGAGATAGGCAGTGAGCTGTAGTTTTACTGTCCTTAATATGCTTCAATGTAGAATCAGCCTTGTCACCATAAAGACATGCATCATCAAATGGCTGCTCCATAAGCTTCACCTGGACATAGAATGAAAAGTTGATGTCCAACGCCAGGCACGTCTTTGAATGGAAACAAAGGTGTCCATCACCCAGGAAACTGAATCAGACGTGTCCAGCCCTGATTTGTTGATGTGCAGAGCGGTATTTTGAACAAATCGGCAGTCAAATTTTTTAGTTTCTGGACAATATTCAGTTATATTGAGAGACTTCTAGTTTGTTTGGAGCAATGTTGATGACTTTTCAACCCACAGGTTATTTCAAAGGGCATCATTAGACCAACAATACTCAAAGTCAAAAAAGAGAAAAAAGGGCAAATTATGAAAATGTCCCACCTCGAAAATAATTGTAGGGTGTGCTAGACAAACTGTTGTATTATTTTTTTTTTAAACGTATTGCATAGTGATGCCAAGTCAGAGTGACACTTTCTGAAGGACGTTAAGCCATGGACTGGTGCACAGTACATATTGTGGTGTTAAAAGCAGGTGTAGGTTAGCTTTTCAGGGGCGAGGCCCAAATACCAGAAGGCTCCAGCACAAATTCACCTAGCCATGGAAAATATCACAAGAGTAAAGAATGCATTAAGGTACCCAGTGACTGGAAAGTTCCGAAGGACTGTTCAGTCCAATGAGATTTCAGTTAAGAATACTTACAATGGAAAGGGGGATGGGTTGTTTGCATACCAGATTAATTTGTTGAGGGGTCCTCTTGAGACCTTGAAGGGTGTCAAAGACCAAATCAATGTTTTGATTAGATAGATTATCCACCAAAATAAGTTACCAAAAGCGAGTAACTTGTACTTCTGATGGATACTTCAAACCGTGAACTTCTCACCCTGTGAACAGATAACATAGCAGCACCACCCAAGTGGTGGGTCTGAACTAGCTCAGAGCAACATCCTGCGGGATCAACTGCAAAACGCCCCTGTCAACGGACCTGTTGAGGCAGTAGTGTTTGGTGAATATATGTAGACACCCATTTAACCTCCAAATATCAAAGACCGGTACTCCAAGTGACACTGCAGTCATAGCAGTTTTGGCAAAGTGAGCTCGAAAACTTTCTGGCAGCTGTTTCTTAGACAGCACATAGCAGATGTTATTACAGAGAAAAATCTATCGGGAGATTGTTCGTTTTTGCATTGCCTTGCCATTCTTTGCTCTGAAGAACCCCATCAGGAGCTGATCGTCCACCTCATGGATTTTAGAGTGCTCCATATAAAAGCTTAGCGCTCTTTGGGTCCACACAATCAAGACTCCTCCTTAGAAAGATGAGGTGGAGCAAAGAATGCCAATGAGTGGTTTTTGAACCCCCTTTTCTGTAGTTTTGAAGTTCGACAATTGCCTCTGTGTTTTGCGTGCGACCAGGGTATCGCTGTCTGATCAATCAGAGTGACAGTACAACGAATGAGAAGCGTTGCCCAGCTGGGTAACGTCCCCCGGTGGCACAGCCGGTCTCCACCAAGGAGGTTAATCCACTTCTATATAATGAATACGCAACAGATCAACATGGAAGAAGTTTTATTCCAAAATTATTTGAGATTTCCAATAGGTCCTTCTGAAGAAATACGGTTTAAACGCAATGGTTAATTAAACCCAAAGCAATTCGGGTAAAAACCTCCATCAGGGGCAATTCATAGTGCGGTTCCGACAGATAGGAGGGCTCCCGTGAGTGAGGGCCCTTGGAGTCTCTCAGCTTTAGCTGGTCTCTGGAGACGACCCATCCATGAGCAAGACACTGCAGGCACAGTTCCCCCTCCTTTGCTAGCCACTAGGTTCAGCTGTGCAGTCCACACCAATGCAACCTCTTTGCTGGTTCCATGGTGCAACAGGGCAGTGCTTCGGTCCTCATCCAGTCTTGTCCAGATCTGAATTCTGGGTGCCCTACTTCTACTCAGAAAATGTCCTCAAGGTAGGATCCTCCCACCTAATGACTACTTCCTGCAAAGTGTGGCACCTGGGTATCACAGGATGCCACATTCTGCCCACTTCCAATATGGTAGCACCCATCTCTCTGTGTATGGAGCTCCCTAGCCCAACCCGGAGGTGTGGCTACCAAGGGAGCTACATGCTCCTGGAAAACTGGTTTGGTAACTGGTTTCCCCTCTCCTGTCCAAGGTGCCTCACTGTCTGCTTTAAAAATCGACCAGCCCCTCTAAGTGTTACCCATTTGCCCTCCAAATGCAGCTTCTCCTTCAAAGATTGTTGGATCCATATGGCGTTCTGCAGAAAGGAAGTAACACCTCATTCAAGAGCAAGCCTCTATTGTATCCTTTCATGGGAGTCTTTAGCACATGTCCCCAGGAGGGCAAAAAGGGGTCTTGGCTACAGGACCCGGTCAGCAACATGTATGGGCATGGCGGGGGGGGCTACTAAATGCAACTAAAGTTGCACACTGCATCTTAATTAATTTCTAGAATATAGTCGGGTTAATGTAACAGTGGAGGACCCACTTTGGTTCAACCCTCCCAGAGTTAGCACAGCGGGGAAGGGAGGTCGGGTGGGGGGGGGGGGGAGGGGGGTTGGGACATTGTGCAACTGCACTCGCCAAATGGACAACCAAGCTTTCCCACAGTAAAACAGACAGTTCAGCGTTTTCAATATCAACAAAAATTAAAATTGCATGTTCTGCCCGGGGAATACGCTGGACCCTGACAGAGGTGTGACTTACCAATTCGGTAAATGCCAATTCAACTCATCAATACAAGGGTAAGGGCACAGAGGTCAGGTTAGTAGGTCTCAGTGGACTCAGATGAAAAACCAGCAGCATTTCTCCAAAATCTTGGGGGGGGGGGGGATGGGGGGTCATCATACAAAAAGACATTTCCTTATATTACCACACTTTCCTGGCCAAATCTGGTGCTGCTAGGATTACCTGGACATAGTCATTCCTGATTTTGTTCATAACTTAAGGCAGGAGAAGTAGCTAAGGAAAGGGATGCAGGAGCCCAAGCTCCACTCTAGGTAGAATGAGTCCATGTACTCTTAAAAACCATAGCACCCACTAGTGCGAACATTGCATTTTCTCAGTGGAGGAGAAAAGATTCAGCCAGGGCTCTTCTTATTCTTTGAAGATGCCCTGTGCCACTTCCAGATGTAAACGACATTCGTGGCCTGCGAGGCACCAACAGGTGAGCTGATTTGCACTGGAATTTAGAGATTCTGACCGTTGGTTCACCAATTGGAAAATTTCCCGAAGGTCCAGCAATTTCCAGAGATGTAAAGCCTCTAGGCACAGGGCCCAAAACCCCACCCTGCCAGCTTGTTGCACTGCCACATTGCAGTGGTGTGGTCCAGGAGCACCTGTACCAGCCTCCCACTGATGGTAGTCAAAAAGGCCTTAAGCCAAGCACATCTCCAGCAGCTCAAACACACTGATGCAGAGTTAGGTCTCTGTCGGATGGATCCTCTGTTACCCACCTCTCCCAGATGGCCCCCAACCCAGAAAGGAGGCATCTGTCACTACTATTAAGTCTGGTTGATTTAAAAACAGGTGCCCGGCACTGAGCCAATCGCAGTCCAGCAGCCACCAATGCAGATATTTTACAGCCTCCTGAGAAGTCGGAGTATAATCAGATAGTTCCTTAAGATCCAGCTGAAGAGCCCACATGTGCCATTAGGAAGGATTTACCAGCAGGCTGCAGGATGACAGGACTTCCCTGGGGTCTCAGAGTAATTTGCACCAACTTCTAGGACAGAGGGCAAAATATACAGATCACAGCTCGAATTTTCTGGATACTCCTTTGCGGGGCAAAGGCTAACTATCTAGAGCATCTGTGAAGGAGTCAGGTGTGACTTGATCACGTCTATAGTGAACCCCAACAATGTTAGATGGATCGCAGAAGTCTGGAGGCGACTGAAGAGTGCCTGTGGCAAATTCTCGTTCAACAGCCAGTTGTCGAGGTGGGGGTGGAGGGAAAGGGGGGGTCTATTACACTACATCAACATTCTGCCATGTTGGTAGAAAGGGGCAGAATCTGTGTTGAAAAGGTTTTCATGTACATTTCAGAAACATACAGGCAAGTACAAGGGACTGTGATGGGCACCTGCTTCGCCCCCAGCTATGAGAATTTGCAAATGGGCTGGTGGGAGGAGCAGGTGCTCAGGGTGCAATTCCAACAAGAATGGGAGACTAAGATCATTGTATGGACCAGGTTCATAGATGACCCTTTTATAATATGGGATGGCACTATGGACACTGCAAATCACTTCATAAGAAGATTAAATGACAATACTATGAATTTAACATTCACTAGTTGTATTGACAATACATGAGTAAACTTCTTAGATTTAGAAGTGTTTGTGAAAGAGGGCACATTGCATACACAAGCTTATAGAAAGCCCACAGTAGGAAACACGATACTGCATGCCAGGAGCCACCAACCACAAAAACTCAAGAACAGTATCTCATATGGAGAGCACCTTAGGATCAAGCAAAATTGCAGTGAAAATTCGACTCTTGAAAGTGCGCAGAAAGATTTAACCACTAGATTCATACAGGGAGGATACAGCCCACAAGTACTTGGTCAGGCCCTCACTAAAGTCAATAAGATGCAGAGAACAGACCTAATTTACCCAAAAAAAAGAGACAGGGTTGTGAAGAAAACCCAGAACAGTAATGAGACACGTATGATCACCACCTACAATGCCTACCACAGCAGGTTGAGAGACTCTGTGAGTAGGCATTGGCATCTATCTTGAGAGGTTTAATCTCTCAAAATCATTGATTACCTTCAGAAGGGCAAGGTCCCTAAGGCAGGACTTAGTCAATAGTAGTCCTGAAGTTAGAGATACAGAAGGGTGGTTGAGGGCAAGCACTAGTTTCTATAAATGCTGAAAGTGCAAAGCATGTAAAATAGGAAAGAACATGAAACAAATTACATCACCCCTATTAAAAAGCCCTTGGAACATTAGAGCCCACCTAACCTGCAGAAGTGATTTTGTTGTTTAGATGTTACAGTGCACTTGCCCCAAAATGTATGTGGGCGGTACCATTCACATGGCCCATGTATGAATACTGCAACATTTAAGGATGGTTACGAATAAAGACAGGAGCTACCCTGTAGCAAGGCATGTGAATGAGGAGCATGGGGGCAACAGTAAATACCTTGTGTACTATGTAATTGACCAGGTGGAACAAAGCAGAAGGGGTGGAAATCGGGAACGAAGGCTAAAACAACTCGAGTCCCAATATATCATCCTATTCAACGCAAAGATCCCCTTTGGGCTGAACACAGATGAGGATCTTTCTGTACATTTAAGTACTTAGACGAAATTGTGAATAGCTCCTCAGTTTTTACATTAGTTTTTAGATTGGATTAAGTTTTAGGCTAACCCTCGTAACCTGAGACCATGAATTTAATACGGCGGAAAAAGAGTATGCAACATAAAGGAATTGTGATGTCAACATTCATTTGACTTGGATGACCAAAATGATGAATTATTCTTGAAATCAATCATGTTTGTGAAAAATCCGAAATAATTAGTGATATTTTGCACTAGCTTGGAAGTTCTACGTTTACGGGTATCGCAGGAGAAACAACTCAATAGTGATATTACTAAATGTCTAAATTGGTAGGTTACTCTTGGCACATTGAATGTGAAGTAAAGCTATGCGCTTGCACTTTAGCGTAAAAATAAAAAAAAACATGGTCTTGTATAAACAGAATAGGAACAGAAGGAAGCAGTAAGCTTCAAGACAGAATCATGTGTGTCACATGGAAAAATATATAGAACATGAATGATATATGTATATTTCATTATGTGACAAATTTAAAACATAATAATCATAATTGTTGACTGAACAGATACATACATATGTAGAAATAAGAGTTTATTTAACAAAGTTGAAAAAGAAAAAAATCTTGCTATGAAAGTCTGGTTTCAGTTGCACTGAAATCTTTGCCCATTTGACCACAGGACTCTGAGGGTTTTTAAACTGAATGAATGCAAAGCGCCTGATGTGTGAACAAGGCAGTAACGCCGAAACGTGTTGAAGCAATATTAAAAGAAGTTCGGAAAAAGCATTGAAGTGTCTTACCCTATGTTGGTTTCCGATTTACATTTGGAAAACCCAAACTGTAAAAATACCCTGTGCACCCCAAAACCAAACCCACCCTGAACCCTAAAATGACCCTGGGCACCCCAAAACACAAACCCAACCTCAACCCTAAAATTACCCTTGGCACCCCCAAACTCACCCTCAACCCTAAAATTACCCTTGCACCCCAAAACCCAAACCCACCCTCAATCCTAAAGTTACCCTGGGCACCCCAAAACCCAAACCCACCCTGAAACCTAAAATGACCCTGGGCACCCCAAAAGACAAACAAACCCTTAACACTAAAATTACCCTTGGCACCCCGAGACCCAAACACTCCTTCAACCCTAAACATACCCTGGGCACCCCAAAACCCACCCTAGAAATACCCCTGCACCCCAAAACCTAAACCTACCCTAAAATGACACTCGGCACCCCAAATCCCATACCCACCCTGAACCCTAAAAATACACGTTCACTGAAAAACCCATACCCACCCTGAACCCTAAAATTACCCTTGGCACCCCAAACCCACCCTGAACCCTAAAATTACCCTTGGCACCCCAAAACCCAAACCCTGAACCCTAAAATTACCCTGGGCACCCCAAAGCCCAAATAAAGCATGAACCCTAAAGTTACCCTTGGCACCCCAAACCCTCCCAACCATAAAAATACCATGGGTACCCCAAAATCCAAACCCACCCTAAAAATACCCTAAAACCTTAACCCACCCTGAACACTAAAATAACCCTTGGCACCCCAAACTCACCCTGAACCCTAAAATTACCCTTGGCACCCCAAAACCCAAACCTACCCTGAACCCGAAAATCACCCTTGGCACCACAAGACCCAAACCCACCCTGAACCCAAAAATCACCCTTGGCACCACAAAACCCAAACCCACCCTGAACCCAAAAATCACCCTTGGCACCCCAAAACCCAAACCCACCCTGAACCCGAAAATCACCCTTGGCACCAGAAAACATCACCCTTGGCACCACAAAACCCAAACCCACCCTGAACCCTAAAATCACCCTTGTCACCCCAAAACCCATACCCACCCTGAATCCGAAAATTACCCTTGGCACCCCCAAATCCACCCTGAACCCAAAAAATTACCCCTGGCACCCCAAAAACCATACGCACCCTACAATTACCCTTGGCACCCCAAGACCCACACCCACCCTGAACCCTAAAATAACCCTTGGCAATCCAAAACCCATACCCTCCCTAAGCCCTAAAATTACCCTTGGCACCCCAAGACCCAGACCCAAACCCTTAAATAACCCTTGGCACCTCAACCTAAAAAAACCCTTGGCAACCCATACCCACCCTGAACCCTAAAAATACCCCTGCACCCCAAAACCTAAACCCACCCGAGCCCTAAAATAACCCTTGGCGCCCCAAAACCCATACCCACTCTAAACCCTAAAATCACCCTTGGTGCCCCAAAACCCATACCCACCATGAACCCATAAAATTACCCTTGGCACCCCAAAACCCATACCCACCCTAAAATTACCCTTGGCACCCCAAGACCCACACCCACCCTGAACCCTTAAAATACCCCTGCACCCCTAAACCCACACTGAGACCTAAAATAACCCTTGACGCCCCAAAACCCATTCCCGCCCTCAACCCTAAAATTAACCTTGGCACCCCAAAACCCAAACCTATCATGAACCCAAATATTAACCTTGGCACCCCAAAACCTTTACCTATACACCCCAAAAAAACGATGGATTTGGGCCCAGATCTTTGGACTGGGGTGAATGTGTGACATTGATCCACATTCGGTCCATCACCTGTTTTGTTTTCAAATATTAACCTTAGCACACCAAAACCTTTACTCCAAATCCCAAACCCATTCTGAACCCTAAAAATAACCTTGGCACCCCAAAACCCAAACCCACCTTGAACCCAAAAATTAACCTTGGCACCCCAAAACCTTTACCCATACACCCCAAAACCCAAACCCACCAAAAGCCTTATACTTACATGTAAAATATATATGCCTTTACAACAAAATTTTTAAAAGCAAGCATGGTAAATGCATATGCATTGTAATGCCATGCGTTGTAATGGAATTGCTGAGTCATGGTAGTTGTGTTAGCATGCGGGGTGGTGGTATTAGTTGTAAACTGTTGGTTGTTTTCCGCTGGAGGGGGAATGAGCTATCTGTATTCTGGGGAGTTGCCTCTGTAAGCCACAGGCTCTGCGACAAACTGGCTAGGAAACCTGTTGTGCTGGCACCAGGGTCTGGCATTGGCAGTACTGGAAGCTCCTACCATAGCCGTAAAAGCGGCAAAATTGTTGATAGAACTGTCTGGATGAGGCAGGAATGTGCGGTGTCCCTGGTTTCTTTAAACATTCCAGGGCGTATCAAGCTTTTTCACCAAAAAAGGTGAAACATCAAATGTTATGTACATTAGATTGGCCTCCCTCGATAAGCAATAAACTTCATCCATCATACCAACTGCCTGACCTAAGCAGTCAGTTATGTCGCAGCAAGAGAGGATCACTAATTTTGATTGTTCTCGGCCATCCTGACCATGTTTGTTCAGGAACAGCTGGAGGTCATCTGAAAGTGCCAGGAAAACACCAGCCACCATGCCTCATAGTATGGAAGCAAGTTGAAGGCTTGTGGAGCAAAAGATACACTTGCCAAATGTCTCCATCTGCTAAGACTCATACTCAGGTGGGGTGGTGGGAAGGGAGCTGAGATTTACTTCACTGGGGGACGCCTGCACCACCAAGCTCTCTGGTGCGGGATGCTGTGTAAGTCAGGGCCATCTGGTGCTGGTCGATGGTGCAAAGCGACCTGCCTAATGACTGGTGAGTCCAGAACATGGTTTTGCCCAAATGGGTATCTTTGAGGGCCTCATGAAATGATCGAGGTTCTGTAAGTGGTTGGCAAGGCGTGGTTACCTTTGTATGAACGTTAGTCTTCATCAACATGGTACGTAGCTGTGGGTACAGTACTTCTGCTGCCCTTCACACAACAAAGGAAATGCTTTCTGCAGAACTTTGGGGCCCCAAAGGCACAACAGAATGAAACTAGTAAAATTCTGAAAATGTGCAGCATGGCCTCTCTATAGGTCTCCACTTGCAGCCTAATTGCTGACAGGCAGGCAAATTCAGGGTCCATCGGGACTATGCTCGGGCTAAGAAACAATAGAAAGCACAAATGAGGCCAGGTGCCATGCTGAGCCCTCACGTCCTCTCTGTTCAAAAGTGGTGGGAAGGGGCTGATGCCCGCGTACATTTGTTAGGTCTCGTCTAAGGATTACCCAAAGACTTCACCGTGAATAAGATACCTCTGAGAACAGGACAGCCTTTCTGACCTTAACTCACACTGAGGAGTGTTCCGATGTTTAGCAACAAGGTTCTGCCTCTCAGTCCCATAGGACCTTTAGATTCATCTGGAGCCAGTAGTCATGCTCCAACACCAGGCACAACAGACAGTTAATGCTCGACTGGAAGTCTGCCATCTTGGGTGATATTTTCTGTTCCATACGCGATACATGTTGTGAACAACTATTGAATAGGTCTTGAAAAGACAAAGGAGTAGCTCTGGATCTGCATTGGAAGGCATCAAAAGAAAGGAACTGACATCAGAGTGCATGTGTGATACTTATATGTGGGTCCACTTGCCACTGAGAAGAGAATTAAATCGGTGTTTAGCTGCCCAACACCACCTACCAGTGCACCGAAGTACTGCTTTAAAATTTCCTGATCTAGTCTGATGCCTGGGTAATCTTCACAAGGTGAGGAATATTTTAGTAGCATTTATCGGAAATCTTTGTGTTAACCCACTCATCATACGGAAGACTTTAGGAGTCAGGTCAATGTTTTGATCTTATTTACATAGAAGAGGGAAGGTATCCTCAGAAGGGTTGAAGGAAAGAAGAATTTATTTCACTTTTATCGTTGGACGAGGAATGGTTGTTCTTACACCTAACAAAACTTTACCAAGTAAGCAGTTTATGTAAAAGGAGCGTTGATGGCTTTAGGTGTAAAGTAAGACCGTGACTTGCATATCAAAGTGTAGACTAACACAAAGCAGTAAAAGCTTTCATAAAAGGTTTCCAAAATGTAAACAGCACATAAAGATGTGGTTGATAGCTCTTATGATATTTAACCAAGTCCTCGTCTTTCTTAGGGCTTCATAAGCAGGTATTCATTAAACACATCGTTCTCAAAGGATTGGGGTCAGGTAAGCTAGGCATAAGCTAAAAAAAGTCAACTTATGGGACTTCTATTTGCAGCTGTCGGAGAACAGTTAGGAAATGGTGCCTTAGGTGGAGATGACTGGAACAAGTTACTTACCTTCGATACCGCCTTATCTGGTAAAGACTATCTAGCCGCAGATTTTTTACCTTCGAATTATCCCCAGGCGACAGACTGGTTCCGAAAATGTTTTGGGGAGCAGTACCTCTGTGCATCAGTAGGCGGCGTCAATCGGCTATGCGTGGTGTCACCCACGCCGGAACTGCCAAGCGTGCTGCCTATATAGGCAGCGCTCTTAAGTCCATTTCTTTTCGCGATTTTCCATGCTAGGAGCACAGAGCCACAAAGAACACTAGCCACTGGTGTGGAAGACTGGGGCAGTGAAGGGGGAACATTTCTGTCCCTGTTCGCTGAGCAGGGAGGATTGGTGGGTCAGTAAGGAATCTGCTGCTAGAGTCTATTTGTATTTATTTATTTATTTAAGAGATTTCATATAGCGCTAGCTTTACCCTTGGGTATTAGAGCGCTTTACATTGGAAAGAAGATAACACATGGGTTAACAAAAACGCCGAAAAGAAACCGAGATATGACAGGCTTAAGCAACAAAGTAAATAACATATCTTAATTAAGATATAAAGTGAAAGGATGGAGCTATTTGCTAAGCAACAAAGAAATACAAAATACAGAATATTAAACAGTAAAAGGAGCTAGTCCCGCTATTGTCTATACAAAGTGAAAGGATGGAGCTATATACTAGGCAGTAACATAAAGGAGGGGACCCCTCTAGCAATACTTGAGGCCAGGGAAGAGAGGGGAGAAAAACAGTACAACACTAGAAAATTCCCTCATGACCTATCTACTTTACACGTTCTAACATTGTTTCTTCTTTTCAAATTTTAAATTTCTGAAACACAACACATACTTTTTTATATAATTTCTTAAGATATGTCTATATACTAGGCAGTAAACGGTTAACAGCTACAAATTATTAAAAAGTAAAAAGGGACTAGACTCATTTTGAATGAAAACGGAAGGGTTAGGCGAGAGTGGAGGGAGGGGTGGCTAATTATAAAGAGAGTGGTGAAAAGAGGGGGACGCAAGAGGAGTGGATGGATAAGGTGGGGGTTATACAGTGTTGGTGGAATGCAGGAGAGGTGGGGAGAAAGGGGGGGAAAGGTAGGGGATTTAAAAGGGAAGATACTGAGCAGCAAGTATGGGCATAAGATCATTATGGACCCCAATACTTGTTGAGCAGGTGCAATTTAAGGTCTTTTTTTAAACTGAAGTATGAAGGATTCAGTCGTAGGTCTTTGAGGAGGGTATTCCAGAGGCTGGGCGCCTTACCAGAGGAGGAGCGAGATTGTGCAGCTTTCTTTTTTTAGCAAAGGGGGGACGAGGAGGAGAGAGTTAGTGTCTCTCATCGAACGGACACTGCCGCTTTTTTGAGTTTGTTAGCAAGGTGGAGCAGGTTTTTTTTTTTATGAGGGGCGTTGTGAGTAATGCCGGCTAATTTAAAGGAGAATCTGCCTTCAATAGGAAGCTATTTGAAGGTCTTTAGGGCCGGTGAGATGTGTTCAGAGCGTTTGCAACCAGTTATAATCCTAGCCGCTAGGTTAAGAACAAATTTGAGGGGGCAAAGTGAGTTTTGGGAGAGCCAGTGAGAAGGGCATTACCATAGTCTATCTTCGAGAGGACTAGGAATTGTACAACTGGTTTGAAATCTTCCGCTGGAATGAAGGGTTTGATTTTTTTGAGATGTTGGAGCGTAAAAAGTGCGCCATTAGCCGGGTTGTTTGCATGGGAGTGGAGCGTAAACTTACAGTCGGGGGATTTAACCGATTCGGAGAGGGAGAGTGTACAGTCAAGGGCAGTAAGGTTGGTGATCCATGTATGGAGAGGGTTGTTTTTAGGAGAGAAGAGAATGATTTTGGTTTTGTTAGGGTTAAGTTTGAGATGATTGGAATGGAACTAGTTTTGTATGTTAGTAAGGGCGGTGTTAAGGTGCAGAACATCAGAGTGGGATTTGATTTTATAGTAGAGTTAGGTGTCGTCAGCATATAGGGGATAGTTGATGCCTGCTTGTTTGAGAATGAGGGTGAGGGCTTCCATGAAAAGGTTGAAGAGAGGATGGATCCTTGAGGGACACAAACGGAGACTGGAATTGGGCTAGATAGGCAGTTGTGGATTTTTACTTGTTGGGTTCTGTGTTGGAAATATGATTTGAACCAACTGAGGACGGTACCATTAAGACCATATTGAGATTTAAGTGTAGAGAGTACGGTTGAATGGTTAACTGTGTCAAATGCCGCTGAGAGGTCAAGGAGAATGAGTAGGCAGGTCTCGCCATTGTTCAGGGCAAGGTGGATGTCATCAACTATATTTAGCAATGCAGTTTGAGTGCTGCAGCCTGTACGGAAGCCAGATTGTAGGGGGTCAAGAAGGTTGTAGGTGTCAATCTGTTTATCCAGTTGCTGAAGGGCACATTTTTCAAGTGTTTTAGAGAGAAAGGGGAGGTTTGAGATGGGGTGGAGGTTGTTCGGGTCATTTGGGTCGGCCGTAGGGTTTTTTTGAATGGGTGTGATTTGTCCGAGTTGAGGGAGACCGGGACGCATCCAGAGGAAAGGGAGGAGTTGATGATATTTGTCCAATACGGGACAATGACGTGCTTTAGGTCTTGGATGAGGGAAGATGGGAGAGAGTCTTTAATGTGGGAAGATGGTTTTAGTTTGGACAGGATGTTACAGACTTCAAATTCAGAGACAGTGGAAATTCAGCCAGGAGGAGTTGTTTTTAAGTTGAGTGTTGTCAGAAGGAAGCTCAGACAGGGTTAAAGAAGGTAGGGGTGGGGAAGAAAAAGGGGGAGTGAGCAGAGGGGAAGGTGTTGAAGTGGTGTCAGGGGAACCGAGGGCGTAAGGGGGGATTTGGGTTAGAGTGAAAGATTGGTAAATTTTGGCAATTTTTTCAGAGAAAAAGTTAGCTCTTTCTTCGCATTTGCTTGTGGTTGCCATAATGCTGGGTTGGGCAGGGGAGGTTTAATTTCTAATAATGTTGAACTATTCTCTGTGTCTGTTTTTTGCCCGCGAGAGCTGTGATCGGAAGAAGGAAGCCTTTTACCAGCGAAGATCTGTTTCTTGTACACAAATCTAGCGGTTCGAAGGAGGACCAGATTTGAGGGGGAAGGGTGTTGTCTCCAGGTTTTTTCTGCCAGTCTAAGAGCTCGTCTTTCATTACTGAGGTCTGGATTATACCAAGTTTTGGAAGGAATATTTTTAAGAGTTTTTGGTTTGGATGGTGCAAGTTGATCTAGAACCTCAGAGACAGTTTTATTGTAATGTTCTATGAGAACGTTTGTATTGAGAGAGGGAGGTGTGCGACTGAGTTGTTCTCGTAGTTTAGACTCCAGTAAACCTGGGGGGATTCGTTAAAGGTTTCTGGATAATATTGTGGTTTTGTTGATTTTAGTTGGGGCAGGCTGGGTTAAGGGTGAGATCGTGAACAGGATGAGGTGGTGATCAGACCAGTCAATAGGGATAATGTTGGAAAGAGATGCCAGATTACTGTTAGCAATGATGGCGTCAAGAGTAGCGCCTTTAGAATGGGTTGGGGTAAGGCAGAGTTGCTTGAGGTCATTAATCTCAAGGAGGTTATTGAGAAGTTTGATGGTTGGGTCGTCTGGCAAGTTCCAGTAAAGGTTAAAGTTTCCTAAGAAGAGATTTTTAGAGTTTGAAAGGGACGATTGTGAAACAAGTTCAGATATTTCCTCAGCGAATGGAAGAGGTTCACTTGGAGGGTGATAGATGTTGTGTAGTCGTATTGGGGGGGCAACTTGCATTTTAACTTTTACTCCAAGATATTCAAATCTTTTGAAGTCAGTATTTTTGGCTAGGGATAGCTGAAGATCTTGTTTAAAGATTATTGCTAGACCTCCTCCTATTCTTTTAGGTTTGTCTTTTCTGAGGATAAAATAACAGGGGGGAGAGAGTAAGTCTAGGATGGGTGTGGAGCGATCGTTGAGCTAAGTTTCTGTGAGGAAGGCAAGTCTATATCTTCACCAAGGATGGTTTCGGAAATGTCTGAGACATGTTGAACCACCGAGCGGCAGTTCCCAAGCATGCATGTTAGGGGCTTAGGGTTAGATATTGGGGATGGGGGCATGAGTGTATATCGGTAAGTTGCAGGGGGTTCTGGGCGAGCAAGGAGAGGAGAGAGTTCTGCTGGTCCCGATAATAACAGCGATGTTGGAATGAGGAAGGGCCGTACCCTTGCGAGGGACCTTAGGAGAGTAGGAATTGCAGAGGTCGGAGAGGTTAGAGGTGGAGTAGTCATTCAAGGTGCGACAAGGTCTCAGAGCAATTTTTAAGTGATGTGGTTTTACGGAGTTTGGGATTAATGAGTTTTGGGGGGCCAGTGTGTGGCGAAGTGGGCCAAAAGGGGTGGGATATCGGTTTGGAGGATTTGGAGTTAGTGAAATCCTCTCTAAGACAGACTAATTCGGATAGGAGGGAGGCAATGTTGCGATCAATATTGCACAGGGCCGGGTTAAAAGAGAGTAGGGGAGTATTAGGTGCGGCGGGGGTGAGGTGTGTGCTAAGTTGGTTGGGAAAGGAGGTCTAGCTTTAGCAGAGGGTGATAAGTCTGGAGGGGGACGAGTGAGGCCTTGTAGCAGTGGGCGAGAGGGAGGACTGTGGGGGGGTAAATCGGGGGTTCCAGTTATCAGCGGGGGGTGGGGAGTGAGGAGGACTTGGTAAAACTGGAGGTAGTTTGGGCAGGGGGAGGGTGGGAGGTTTCGGAGTTGATCGGGTGGAGGTCTGTTGTTCTGAGAGGGAGGGAAGCCTGTGGGATGGCAGGTTCCTGCAGACATTGGTGGGAGGGAAGAGGGGGTGGACTGGATATTAGTGGAGGTAGTTGGAGCAGGAGGGTGGGTGGGATAGATCGGGGTAAGTTAGGGGTGGGGATCAGTTGTTTGGAGAGGGTGAGAGGTCTATGGGGTGACAAGTGGGGCATTGCAGTGGTGGGAGTGTGGTGCTCCTGGCGGGTGGAGAGAGGGGAGATCTGGCAGTGTGTGGGAGGGACGAGTGTGGAGAGAGATGGGATAGTTAAAGGGGTAGAGGATGTGATGAGGAGAGCAGAGTGGGTGTATGGGGTTAGCGGGGAGGCAGCATTGGCATTAGGGTCATGGGGTGAATTAAGGTAGAGGGGATTAGGGTCAGAAGGGGGAGTGATAGGACCGGCTGGGTGGAAGTTTGGAGGGAGGCGGAAGGGTTAGGAGTGGTTTGGGGGGAGTAGGTGAGGACATTTGGTGGGACAGAGTGCTAAAATGCTGTTCAAAGATATTAATGTGGTGTTAAGAGGCTTGGATGAGGATATTTCCAGTTTTGAAGATGGAGATGTCAATTTCACCATGAAAGGTGGAGGATGGAGTAGTAGAGAGTTTGAAACTGTAGGGAATATTGTTAGATGTTGTGATTGGGAGACGGAGAAGGAAAGTGCTCTTCCATTTGGAGGGACGTTTAGAGTAGAAAATTTAGTTCGTTTTTAAAGGGGACGTGAGGCTGTGGTAGTTGTCTACAATTAAGGTTTCGGGATGCCGGATAAGTACTTTATGTTTAAAATATTTTTGGGCATTTTTTGAGAGATATGGGGGGGGGACTAAGTTAGGGCCATGCCTGGCGAGGGGGGTGTTAAGGGGTAAAGTGGTGGGGCTGGTTCGGAATGCGGGGGAGGGACTAAGGGGGGACATGATGGACAAACTGGTTGGTGGAGGGGGTGGAGAAAAAAGGGGGAGGAGCGCAGTGGAGATAGTAAGGGGGAAAAAAAGAAACAAGGAGAGAGAAGGGAGTTGAGGATAAATGTCAGAGGAGTGGAGGGGGGGGTGAGGTTAGTTAGGAAGAGACTTCCTAGTAACGGTGAGGAGGGATTAGGTAGCAGAGTAGACATACAACATTTTGTGACTTTGGGAGATCATAAGGGAGAAGGACGTTAGGTGACAACGCTAGATAGGAGTCATGTGTAGTTGGAAAATCATAGTGCTAACCACGGCTGCGAAGGAGTGCCGCAAGCTGCGATGAAGAAAATTATGAAGGAGGGGGATGGATCTCGAGGTGGTTAGAGGTTGTAGGGTCATAAGGAGTAAAGTAAACCATATATTACCAATGAAAGCAAGGGGGCGGTGGGGAGTTGAGGCGCAATTAGTGTAGGGGTATCAACTAAAAGCCTCTGGATCAGTGTCTGAGTGGGGCATAAAGTGGAGGTTGATGGGAGAGAGTAATTTAGAGTTGGTCTTGATCGATTTACAAACATAAGATCAGGACCTAGAGGAAACATTGCAGAACCATTGCAGAAACATTAGTGCTAGCATTGATCATAATAAAAAAACCTACGTTCAGGCACTAGAAGAGGAATGCCTACAGGAGTGAGGCAGAGGGTAGCAAACTGAGCAACAAAGTATGATTTTTTTTGCGGGGGGGGGGGGGGGGGGGGGGGGGGAGGGGGACACAGTAGAGGTCACACCGGGGCACAAATTAAAGGCAGTGGAAATGAAGATAAGGAAAAGAACAAACAGAAGAAGGCGATAAGATGTAGTGAGAGAGACTATTTAGCAGGTTAAAGATGTGTGAGACCCAAAGAAATTAGTGCAGACCTTGAACATTAAACAAACCTGAGAACAGGCATTGGCGGAAACAAAGTCGAGGATGGGGCAGAGGTTACCATCTATTCCCAAAGGTAAAGATCTTTGGTGAGTAGGATTTAATGGGGTGATAATAATTAGAGGCTGGGGAAAAGAATAAAAGTACATTAAGATGCGGGCTCATTGGAGAGTCAGATTTGGAGGCTTAAGGAGCAGCATGGAGGATGCGGTCTGTGAGGCAGCAGATGACTTCGGCAGAGGATTCCTTTCAGAGTCAACAGCGGTAAGGATACGGCATGGGTCCAGGGAGACCTCACAAGCTTTTAAGCTACAGCATTCAGCAGGGTCCCATAAAAAGCTGGACATAGGGGTGTTGTGGCGGTCTAATGGGGCTGGAGAATAGAGGCAGACTAGAAGACATGGGAGGCATTAGGGTGCTGTTCTCACATGTGGTGTGAGTTCCAAGTGAGCCAAGCAGGGGGTGGTGACACTACATAAGAAAAATTATAGGTTAACATCGAACATCAATTTGTGGAGTGTGTCTTTCCTGTCATGCGAAATGTAGGCAATCACCATGTATGAGATGGCCGAAGCAGGCACTCACGATCGCCTTTTAGTGGAGCACCATCGCCCGCTATCTTAAACAGCCATCCCTTCATTTCATCGTCGTCCTGTAACCCAATACCATTACGGAGGTGAAGACTTGGTCGCAAAATGGCCACTTCCCAGTTTGGGTACTTTTGAGGGACTGTATGCAGCGGGGTAGTGGGGGATCGGGGAAGGCGATCGGCGGCGGCAGTAGAGGAGGCAGCTGGAGGGGTGGGGGGAACATCTTGGGAGCTTGGTGTGTTGCCAACAAACAACCTGGAGGGCCGGGGTGGGCGAGACAGCCGTAGAGCAGTCTATACCATACAAGGAGTTACTGAAGGTAAGTAACTTGTTCATCTGATAGAGTCTATCAGCTGCAGATTCCATAAGTTTGAATAGATACCCAAGAAATATCTCCCCCGACCTGGGTCTGCGAAACTGATTAACACTAGAAAGTCTTGCAGGACCGAACAGGTAAAATGACCATCCCGACAGACTTGAATGTCCAGCCAGTAGTGCTTGGTAAAACCTGTGCAGAGATGCCCATATTGCTGCCTGGCATATGTCCAAGGCCAGAACTGTTTGCTAACCCAATGGTTGCACCCTTGGCGCTTAAGGAATGAGCACACAAACCCTCAGGGAGTTGATTTTTAGCCAATGCGTAGAATGTCTTAATACAGAGCATGATCCAACGGGAGATGGTTCGCTTCTTTGCGGCCTTTCCCTTCTTCGCTCCAGCATACCCCTTGAAGAGTTAGTCGTCCACAGAGAATTCTTTTGTTCGGTCAAGGTGGAAACACAGCACTCTTTGTTTTGTCCAGTCGGTATAGTTGCTCCTCTTGAGGCAAAATGTAAAAAGTAGGCAGGGTGAGGGACTGGCTTCCATGAAAAAGAGTGACAACTTTCGGCAAAGTAAACTTTAGTGTAAAAATACAGCTTGTCTGGATAGATGTTCAGGTATGGAGGCTTGGGTGACAGCCTGGAGTTCACTGACCTTCCGGGCAGATGTTATTGTCACCAGGAAGACAGTCTTGATGCTAAAGAGCTTGAGAGGACAGTTGGGCTGGGTCTGGTGGCTCAGTGGGCTAATGCATCCACTGCAGGGGGCTGTGTTCGACCTCAAGGTCACAGGTTCAAATTCCAGCGGGTCCACTCAGCCTTTCATCCATTTGAGGTTGATAAAGTGAGTACCATTGTGTTGGGTAACAATAAACATCTGTTATTCAGTGCCAGGACACCTACTGGTAATCATGCGCTTTACAAATACACCTGTTATGTTATGTTAGTTCTGCAAGGGCTCAAAGGGAGCACAGATCAGGAACATCAAGACTAGATAAAGGTCCCACTGATGCATGATGAAGTAGGGGATTTGAGGAGGATAGCTGGTCAACCAACTGCAGAAAGTCTGAGAAAGCAGAAAGGTATCTCTTTAATGTGTCCAGAGCAGGGCCTTGCTGAACAAGAGAAAGAATAAAAAGAAGGACCTGAGAAAGGGGAGCAGAGATAGGGTGAACCTTCTTTATTGCACACCATGCCACAAACTTGCCCCAAAGTCAGGTAGACTTTGTTGTGTTAGAGGGACACCTGGCTGCTAAGATAACATTGCAAACTTTCAGCGGAAAGTTGAAAGCGGTCAACTGTCGTTGCTCAATCTCCACGCATGAATTCGAAACGTTGACAGGTTTGGGTGCAGAACCTTCCCTTGCTGCTGCAAAAGAAGATGATCCCCACGGGCCATGCCTAACAGCTCGAGATAAAAAACTATCAGAGCCCCGTTGGAGCGACAAGAATAACTTGGCCTGGATGTTTCTGATCTTCTTGAGAACTCTGAGCAGTATTGGCATGTATTGGCATAGACAGAAAGGCATACAGAAGGCCTGTGCTCCACTCAAGAGAAAAAGTGTCTGAGTGACAACGACCTTTGACAATCCAGCTCGCAGAACTACTGACATTTTGTTCTCAGTGGTCATGAAAAGATCTAACCAAAGCTCTCCCCATTGCTGAAAGAGACATTGCACCACCTCAGAAAGGAGACTCATGATCTGCTGGGCACCTTCAGCTGAGTTTGTCCGCCCTGAAATTAGGACAGCCCGCCTGATGTTGAACCACTAGGAAAATGCCCTAATGTTCCAGGCATGTCCAGAGATGCAGGGCCTCTAGACAAAGGGTCCACGCACTACCCGCCCTGTTTGTTGTGAGACCACATGGCAGTGGTTTGTCGATAAACACCTGCTGCACCGGCCTTCCCTTTATGGAGGTAAAAAAGGCTTCCACTGCATGCCAGATCGCAAGGAGTCCAGATTTCTCCAGAGACCAGAAGCATCTGATATCCACTTCTCCCAGATGGCCACCCCATCAGATGAGAGGTGCATCTGTCACCACTGTGAGATTTCGTTGGGGAAGAGAGAGGGACCTGCCGCTGACCCAATCATGGTTCATTAACCACCACTGCAGATCTTATCTTGTGAAGTTCCCACGGAGATCTAGACAATGTCTAAGAGATTACCCTGAAGCTACGCCCACTAGAACTAAAGGTCCCATTGTAGAGCCTGCATATGCTAGAGGACATGTTACACAAGTAGGATGCAGGAGCCATGAGCCCCAGCAACCTCAGAATGAGTCACCAAAATCCAGGATAGAGGCTGAAAAATCAGTATCATAGCCTGAATATCTTGCCTCGTCGTTCAGGAGGATAGGCCTGAAACTGCACCCTGGGCAGAGCAGCTCAGAGGAAAGGGAACGTCTGAGGGAGTCAGGTGTAACTTCAGCACCTTGATAGTGAACCCCAGCAAATGTAGGATGTTCGCCGTATCCTGGAGGTGGGAGATGACAGCCTGGGCCAAGCACGCCTTCAACAACCAGTCGTCAACATAGGAAGGCTGACATCCTTGATCTCTGTAGATGAGCTGCAACCCACTGGCATCACCTTGGTGAATAACCAAGGGGCGCTGGTAAGGCCAAAAGGGAGCCCGGCAAACTTAAGTGCTCGTGGCCTACCTTGAACCGCAAGTAAAGCCTGTGGGCAGACAGGATGGGAATGCCAAAATACTCGTCCTGCAAGTCCAATGCTACCATAAATTCTCTCAGGTTCAGGGTAGACAGAACCTGAGTGAGAGTTAGCATTTTTAACTTCTTCTGGAGGATGAAATTGAGAGGGTGCTGGTTTAAGATGGGACGAAGGCATTCATCCTTCTTAGACACCAGAAAGTTGTGGGCATAGCAACCACAACCTACTTCTAGCATCAGCACCGTGTATATTGCCAAGACAGCTTATCACTTTCAGGCAGAGCAAGGTAAGATGGTCCTCTGTCACCCTATCGCACGCAGGTGGTATGGGTGGAAGGGTAGTCACGAAAGGGAAGTACCTCTCCAGACAATTTGTAGAACCCATCAGTTTTGATGTTATAGACCTCTAATGGAGTAGGTGATTGGGTTTCCTGCTTCCCACTGGGTGCCGATGATGGTAAGGGGGCAATCTATAAGAATTTGGTGAATGCAGCTGGTGGAGGGATGACACCCCAACCTCTGGCTGCCCTACCCACGGAGTCTGTTGGTACCACATCCGCAGCAACGCAGAGGCTGGGAAGCTTGTGCGCCGCAGTGGCTGGGAGGTTATAGACTCTGCTGGAAGCCCCTTCAGTGGCCACGAAAAGAGCGAAAGTCAGATTGAGTGTAATGAGGGACCATGGAAATGCTCAAGGATCTGGCTGCAGCCCTGCTATCCTTAAAGCGCTCCAGTGCTGAATCTGCAATGACTCCGAAGAGCCATTAAAGGAAATGTCTATAAACAATGCCTGGACATTGATGGGCAATAAATAAATGAATAGATAGATAGATAGATAGATAGATAGATAGATAGATAGATAGATAGATAGATAGATAGATGGGCTACGTATGCATTTCCAATTCTCAGCCGCACCTTCCCAACTCACTAAGTTATCTTGACTCACTACAGGAGCTGACGACGACCAAGGCTTTCCCTGGCCTGCTATGTGTTTTGGACCATTATCTTGTATCAATTATCTCAAACTACGGCTGTCATATATACTGTTCAGCATCACCCACCTTAAACAAGCTAATAACATACCAAATGAACAAGTTACTTACCTTCAGTAACGCTTTTTCTGGTGGATACAGTATCTGCCTGTGGATTCCTCACCTTGTGAATATCCCCCTGCGTCAGCAACGTTCGGAAAATTCTTTTGCAGCACGCCGGCGAGGACGACGTCATAGGAGCACGGCACCGCGCGCGACTCCGACTGACGTCACTGACTCCTTATTAGGCCTACGTCGGCGTGATGACATCAGTTCCGCCCTTTTTTCCGTGCCTTCGAGACACCCGGACGGACCAATGACAATAGATATATACATACACAATGTACATAGCACAAAATATTCAAGATAACACACACAGTGTGAAGTTAAAGCATGAGAACACAGTATATAAAAACAAATATATATATAAACATATACATTCAACATCACCACAATCTTTGGTATAGAAGAGTGGACAACGGGGAGGCGTGAGGGCATGTGAGGAATCCACAGGCAGATACTGTATCCACCAGAAAAAGCATTACCGAAGGTAAGTAACTTGTTCTTCTGATGGATACATCTGCCAGTGGATTCCTCACCTTGTGAGAGTCCCACAGCAGTCCCCACTCTCGGAGGAGGGTGTCCACTCTTTTATACCAGAAAATCCTGGAGACAGAACGCGCAAAGTGGCCATCCCTCCTCACTTCGGTATCTAAGCAGTAATGCTTCGCGAAAGTGTGGAAGCCCAAGTTGCCACTTTACAAATATCCTCTACAGGCACACCCCTAGACAAAGCAGATGTAGAAGACTTTGCTCTAGTAGAGTGAGCTCTTACACCCTCTGGAGGTTCCTTACTAGCCAGGGCGTAGCAGATCTTGATGCATAGTATAATCCATCTTGAGAGAGTGCGCTTGTGCACAGCTCTTCCTTTTCTGCAGCCAAGAAAACCAACAAGAAGCTGGTCATCTACTCGATAGTCTTTTGTTCTATCAAGATAAAAGCTCACTGCCCTCTTGGGGTCCAGAAGGTGAAGTTGCTCCTCCTCCTTGGAAGGGTGAGGGGAGGATAAAAGGTAGGGAGGGTAATGGACTGTCCTAGATGGAAAGGAGTTACCTCCTGAGGCAGAAAAGCAGCCCTGGTCCTAAGAACCATTCGTTCAGCATGAATCGTCAAGAACGGGGGCTTTGAACTAAGAGCTTGAAGCTCACTTACCCTCCTTGCCGAGGTAATTGCAACCAGGAAGACAGTCTTAAAAGATAAAAGTCTCATGGGACACTTGTGCAAAGGATCGAAAGGAGAACCCATCAGAAATGTAAGCACAAGATTCAAGTCCCATTGAGGCACAATAAAGGGAGTAGGAGGAAATTTATTTGTAAGGCACTTTAAAAACCTTAGAACCACAGGAGATTTTAACAAAGACGGCTGATCCGGCACACAGAGAAAAGCCGACAAAGCCGAAAGATAACCCTTAACTGTAGCCACAGCAAACCCTTGCTGAGCCATGAAAAGAGCAAATTGAAGTATGTCAGATAAACGAGCCCTCAAAGGGTCAATGGACTTCTCACCACACCAAGACACAAATTTAGACCATCTGTATGAATAGATTGACTTGGTGGAGTCACGCCTGGCCGATAAAATGACATCCACCACATCATGTGAGAGAGAAAAGGAATTCAGGTTGCCCCGTTCAATCTCCAGGCATGAAGGTGTAAGGTCTGGAGGTGGGGGTGTAGAACCTGCCCCTCCATCTGAGAGAGGAGATCTGCCCTGAGAGGAAGACGGAGCGGCGGGCACGAGGAGAGGTGGAGAAGATCTGTGTACCACACCCTTCTGAGCCAATCCGGGGCGATCAAAATGACTTGGGCCCAGTCTTGGCAAATCTTTCTCAGAACCTGAGGAATCAAGGGTATGGGAGGAAACGCGTAAAGAGTTGTGAATCCCAACTCACCTAAACGCGTCCCCCAAGGCTCCCGGCATCAGAAACTGGAGACTGCAGAATGACGGGCAGTGAGCATTCTCGTGAGTGGCGAACAGGTCCACCTGAGGAGTTCCCCACGTCCGAAAGACGTGACAAACTACCTCTGGATGAAGCCTCCACTCGTGGTCGGCTGAGACTGTCTGCACGCACGTTTAGAACTCCGGTCAGATGATTTACCATCAGACAAATCTGATGATCCTGAACCCAGGACCAGAGACGCAGAGCCTCTCTGCAGAGACACTGCGACCCTACTCCCCCCTGCTTGTTGACATTCCACATCGTGGTGGTGTTGTCCGTCAGGACCTGAACCGACCGACCGCGAAGGGAAGGGCTTGAGCGCTAGACGTATCGCCCACAACTCTAAAAGGTTGATGTGAAGCAACCTTTCCTCTGGAGACCAAAGACCCTTGATCTTCAGATCCCCCAGATGAGCACCCCACCCTGGAGTGGATGCATCCGTTTTCACCGTGGCCAAAGATGGAGGTAGATGGAAGGACTTTCCCTGAGACAGATTGCCCTCCACTCTCCACCAAGACAGATACTTTGCAGTTTCTCTGGAGATCCTGATCGACTCCCTGAGATCTCTGTTGTGTTGATACCACTGCCTGCGGAGGCACCACTGGAGTGCCCTCATATGCCAGCGTGCATGGTTGACCAGCAGAATGCAGGAAGCCATCAGACCGAGCAGAGGAAGGACCTTCAAGACTGGAACGACTGCTCCATTGTGAAATAAAGGAACCATTTCCTGTATGTCGCAAATCCGTTGAGGAGGAGAGAATGCCCAACATACAGTTGTATCCAGTACTGCACCAATGAACAGGTTGCACTGGGAGGGCACCAGTTGAGATTTGGGTACATTTATCAGAAAAACCCAACTTGTATAACAACTGAGTTGTGTCTCGCAGATGATGGAGCACTTTCTCTGGAGATTCCGCCTTGATCAGCCAATTGTCCAGATAAGGGAATACTGGAATCCCAGTACTTCTGAGATGTGCTGCCACCACAGCCATCACCTTGGTGAAGACTCGAGGCGCAGTAGTAAGACCAAACGGAAGGACCACAAACTGGTAATGCTGCGATCCCACCGTAAAACAGAGATACTTCCTGTGCGACTTCAGGATTGGGATGTGAAAATATGTATCCTGACACCATCCAGTCTTCTTCCTGCAGTGCTTGAAGAACCTGCGCAAGGGTGAGCATCTTGAACTTCTCCTGCTTCAGGTAAAGGTTCAAGATCCTGAGATCCAGGATTGGACAAAGTCTGCCATCCTTCTTGGGGATCGGGAAATAACGGGAGTAGCATCCCTGACCCCTTTCCTGCTCTGGAACCACCTCTATTGCACCTTTTCTCAACAGTGCCAGGACTTCCTCCTGCAGAAGCAATAGGTGGTCTTCCAAGCAAAAACCTTGGCAAGGAGGGTAATTTGGGGAGAATTCCCGAAAGGGAAGAGCATACCCATTCTCCACGAGATTGAGAACCCAAAGATCTGATGTAACCGATTCCCAATCCTGTAGAAAATAGGTAAGCCAACCCCCTACAGGACCCGCATGATCCGGAATGGCGGATCTAGGCTGCTTTGCTGCTGTGGGAGTGGGGTGGGTAGCAGAAGAGGAGGAGGCCTGTCGTCCACGGGGACAAGCTCTTTGTGTGCCTCTGTAGGACCTATACAAAGGATTTTGCTGCTGCTGTGTCTGCCTATAGTGGTGAAAAGAAGATCTTCCAAATCCCCTATATCTTTTGGTCACAGAGCCTTTGGATTGCAGACCCAAAGATTTTGCTGTTGCCCTGCTGTCCTTAAACCGTTCTAAAGCAGCATAAGCCTTCTTTCCAAAAAGGCCTGAGCCATCAACGGGCAAATCCATTAATGCGGCCTGAACATCAGCCGAGAACTCCGAAGTCTTTAGCCAAGCCGCTCTGCTAGTGGCAATCGAAGAGCCCATTACTCTTGCTACGGAGTCTGCCTTGTCCATACCACTTTGAATGACCTGCCGAGCAGCAGCTTGCGTGTCAGAAATCACCTCGTTGAAATTTTTTCTGTCCTCTTCAGGGAGCTTAGGTGACAATTGCTTCACTGAATCCATCAAAGCATGGATATACCGTCCTAGCAAACAAGTGGCATTTGTTGATTTTAAGGCGATACTGGCAGATGAAAATACTTCTTTTGCAGTCTGGTCCAACCTCTTTGATTCCTCGTCTCCAGGTACCTGAGGAAAAGCACCTACAGATCTCTTAGAGCAGGCAGCTTGCACCACCAAACTTTCCGGTAAGGGATGAGAGGACAAATAGTCAGGGCCACCAGGAGCCACTCTGTAACGCCTAGCCACAGCCTTAGACACTGCAGGACCCGTTAGAGGCCTACTCCATACTTCCAGTATTGGGTCTGTTAGGGCGTCAGTAAAGGGAAGAATGGGTTCAAACACTGATGTAGGTGAATGAAGAACTTCAGTCACTATATTTGACTTATATTCAGCTGTAGGCAAAGTCAAATTCAACAAGGCTGCTGCCTTCTTAATCACAACATGATAAGGCGCCACATCCTTAGAAGGAGCACCTGACACTGAGTTTAAATCCCACTCAGGGGACAGGTCTAACCCACTTGCCTCTCTCACGTCATCAAAATAATCCTCAGGATCAAGAAGTTCACCTTCCTCGTATTCAGCTTCCCTATAACTCTGCTCCTCCAAAAGGCGCTGGGCTTCCCCCACCTCGACCTCTCCTTTCGAATAGACTTAGTCGGATCCGGTATCGACTCTGAAGGCTCCGGAGCCGGCGTCGAACGCGGAGCCGGGGCCGGCACCGAGCTTCGAGGCAGATCTCGAGATCTATTCGACGTCGGTGAAGCCGCATACGGCGTCGATTTGTTCCTGAGCATCTGGTGTCCTCCTGTCTATCCATCCGGTGAGACTACAGGTGTTGTTTCCTGACAAACATTCCCTGAAAATCCAGTTATTCTCAGGCAGGCATGGCGCCGTAAGATCACAGTTAAGGAACAACTCTACCCTTGGAGTCGGTGGTATCCAGTCCACATCTGATAATGAACTTAGCCGCATCTCTCTCGTCAGCAACAGCCTGGGAGAGTATGGTCCGGGCCTCCTCCGGAACCATTAGCAGCACTTGCGCAAACGAATCCCTTAGAGCGTGAGAGTAACAGCCCAAAAGGTAAGCAGTGTTCATCGACAGCAGGGCCAGGCTGGTGGAAGAAAACATCTTCTTGCCTCTTGGATTACCCATCCAGTGCAGTGGGGCAGTAGGGTATGCACTACGATTACATAGGAGGCAGGGGCTAGGGTAGGGTGTTGTGTGAGGAAACGGAGGTCCCCTGGGGAGGGGCGGTGGGCAATCTTCCTGTTCACAGGTCTCCCTGTGCTGGGTTTCGGCCAGGTCCCAAGCAGGAAGTCAGTAAGGGCTTCACTGAATGGGAGAAGTGGTTCTGAGGGGGGTGACTACCGACTGAGGCACCGCCGACTAGACGTTCATCTTGACTGCCACAGAGGGCAGGGTAAAATCCCTGACTCTGGCCGCCCTGCTCACCCTCCCCTGTAGCCACCTATGTAGGGGGAGAAAGCATGCCAGTATCTGGAGCAGTGTCCACTCCACTGGCATCCGTCAAGTCGTCACACCACTCCATGTTTGGTTCTAAAGGCTGGTATCCTTCAGAGTCCAGTGACCCCTCCCAATCATCCTTGAGCCCTAGCCCCTAGGAATAGAGCTCAGGCTACGGCCTGGAAGGCATCGTACCAGAGTCAAGCAGCGCTCCTCTGGCTCCGTGTCGGAGTTTGGAGTCAGAATGGGGGTGGTGCCGCGAGGGTCGCTGGCATTGGGACCGGTGGTGGGGAAGGTCGATGTGGTACGACCAGCACCGGTCTGTATCCAACCATGGGTCCAAAGGGCCTGTCTGGAGCTGGCACTGGGGCCGCAGGCGTAGAACCAGTAGGACCCCTTCCCGAACCTGCAGGGCCCGAAGGCATGCGGGCAGGACAGACAGCTCAAATGTAAGGCATATGGCCTCCTAAAACTCCTAGAGTTGAGGGGGAAGTTTCTACAGCACCTGTAAACTCCGGGAGGCACGTAGCCGATCCAGGCACAGGCTCAACCATCAAGCCAGGCCCCAAATGTCGACGCTCCCTTCTCATCAGCCTACACACAAGGAGAAGTCAATGTCCTCTTTGACTTCTTGCTCTTCTTCTAGCAGTGGGACTTACCCGAGTGACCTGATGACTTCGAGTGCGATGAAGATCTTGGGCTTCACAACCACTCCCAGGAACCACCTCTCGTCTGGGATTGAGAGTGTTGGGTTGACACACACATAGAGCTTCCAAGAGCTTGAGAGACTGCTCCAGCAAGCCCATCTGATTTATCGCACAACAGCTGATACAGGTCTTCATGTCGTATTCGCACCCGAAGCAGCAGAGGCAAACAAAGTGCAGGTCAAGCACCAACATCGATCAGTGACCGGTGCATCAGGACATGAAGCCAGCTTGTGACATGACAACCCTGTCACACCAGTGAACTCTCAAAAAAGTTCGACAAGTCGAAAAAAGGCCAGTTAAAATGCAATTATGGGTAGCTTTCGCCGGATCTGCGCTGACTGGCACAGAAATTAAAGAACTGACGTCAGCATGCTGGAGTGGCACCTATATAGGCATAGTGCACGTCACTTCTGGCATGGACGACGCGATACAGAGGCAATTTACACCACCCTTCGGCACCAAATGGGTACTGCTCCGGAAAAAATGTCCAGATCCAGTCTGACGCCCGAGATGAATTTACGGTAAGGAAACTGCGAGGGGTGCTAGGTGGTGCAATGGCAAGATGGCCGCACTGATCGGCATCTTAATCCGATCATTTATCCGATCCAGTCGCATATTAAGGCATAAAAGGAGCAGTGGAATGCAGGTGTAAGTTTGTAGAAACACGAAGGGTTCAATTTAGTGCGCCTACGAGATGATCTGGAGTCGCTGGTGAGGAGTATAGCATGCACCGTTAAAAGAACTGCTATGGGGTGGAGCTGCCACCAGGCAGAGGAAGTCACGAAAATCCGGTGCTGACCACGAGGTGTGGGGGCAGTGCTAACAGGGAGGCGAGAGTCAGCCCCGCATATACAGCACAACACTCACCCCTACTGCAAAGACACAGGCCTCTCCACACACGCTGCTCAGGGACGAGGTATAGTTCTCAATGTCGTCCGGGTGGCGGATCGGCCACAGAGGTTCTGATGCAATGGCGGCAATGTGACTCCCTGATACAAGCGTATGCCCTCAGCTATGCGCTAAACAGAGCAGATCTGCGATCATAGTCACACGCTCAAAGGGAGGGGAAAGAGCACCCCGGGAGACGGTAGATAGCTGCTGGCATGGTGGCCGCAGCAGCGCAGTAATGCCGTATTAACGGCAGACCGCCATATCAAGAGCAAAGCGCTGGGAAGGCGGGATAGTGGAAGGCGCTCTGAAGAAACAACAGATTGCTGATAATTACGCTGCGATATGACACAGGAGCGTGCAACTCGCGTCTATACAGATCTGATGTAAAAGAGAGCAACTGTACTAGCCCAGCCAAGAGATTACTGTCAGCAGGATTAAGGTTTATTTGAGGCACACTGACGCTGAACCAAAGTAGTAAGGACACTGCCGAGTAATACTGCCGCTTAACTGACCTCAAAAATTTAGTTGCGGAGGTTGTGAAGCCTCCAGTCATCCTCCCACTGCATCTACACAACTCAATGAGTCCAATCCTTCCACAGTAGTAGATGCTGGATCTGGACCCTCTAGCTGTAGCACCACATTTTGCCCAGAAGGTATAAACAGGACACAGTTTGGACCGTGCAGAGAATTCCTGACCAGCTTAAGCTGCACTGCCACGATTACAAGGTCACAGAACTATAACTCAGTGCTTCCTCGAAATTCATAAGGCACTACTCTATGCAAGGGTGTAATTGAAGCGCAGGAGAGAACACCCGGACAGGTGAGCCTAGGCACGGGAGGATGCCCTCCAGTAAATCCTGCCACTGCTGCTCCAGGACGTGGAATATAGCGATCATGGGGAAGAGTGACACAAAACAGACCGGCTTACTTTTGATGCAAAGAAAAATACGCGATGGCAGCAAGAGGAGGACGAGAGGAGACTGGAGCAATCTGCAATCCAGGAGGGTCCAACCCCAAACGATGACATGAAGGCATTACTGCAAGGAGGTCAGGCTGAGACTCACCACCATCGCTGATAAAAATGGATGCCATGACCAAGCGCATGGATGCCATAGTGCACAAGTTTGACACTCATGATGAACGCATTAAAGAAGCAGAGCGTAGAATCTCACATACAGAGGATGCGACCTCTCATCTACAGGATAATGTAGCACAAATGGATAAACTATTGAAAATCATTGCGACCGAAAATGAAGATATTGAAGCGAGAAGCAGGCGCAATAATGTACACATAATTGGCATTCCAGAAAGCTCAAACATGGGTAAAATTGAGGAATATGTGGAGATGTTAGCGACAATCGGAACGGAGGCCCTCTCCACGCTCTTCATAGTAGAAGGAGCTCATCGGTCTTAGGTCCCAGACCTCCACCAGGTGCTGTACCCAGGCCAATTATTGCGCGACTATTGAATTGCCGGGATCGGGATGTTGCCCTGAAAATAGCTCAAAACAAGCAGCAGCTCGGCTTTGAAGGAAATTAATTTACAATATATCCTGACTTCACGGCGACTGTACAAGAAGAGAGGCGCAAATTAATACCGGTTAAGCAGAAGTTGAGACAAGGAGGCTTGGGGGCTCCTGACATGCATCTATATGCGCTTTGCGCCCAGGCCCAGTTCTTGCACTACTGGGTCCATCCAACGCCTCTCCAACCCCATGTGGCGGTAGAGATTGATGCAGTCGTGCCCGTCCCACTTAAGGTGGCTATTTACCAATCGTCATGGCACCCCCGTGGAGATCTAGACACCGCTGGAACGCTGCGGTGGGCATGGGACGAGCTGCGCAAATGGGTGGGTTTTCCCGGTGTTTTATGCCCCCTCCGTCACACTGGCATAGAATCCCATGCTGCCCTGTATTCGGAATGGTGTTACTAAGACACTAGAACAGAAGATGCATCTTCACACCTTCGCAGATTTATATCCGGAAGACATGTTTAGACCTCTCCCAGAGGCAGACGAGGGACAGGCGGTACCTTTTTTCTGAGCTATTCTTATATCATAAGCTGCGTGCGGCATGTCGTGCCTTCTGGGAGGGCTTTCCGTCTGCCCCACCGGCTCTGCCCACATTGGAAAACCTGTTGGGATCCCCATCTCCCCGTAAACTGATTACGAGACCATATACACACATGCAAAACACTGCCCCGTTGGTGAAGCCCAGATCCCCCCAGTGTTGGAACAACAAGCTACCTACCCCGTTAACTGAGGCTCAGTGTGACTTCTGTTGTGGGTAACTCAATGAGCTTTCTCCTAACCACAGGCTCAGATTGATTCACTTTAAATATTTGCATAGATTCTATAGAACACCTGTGGGTCTGTTTCGCATGGGGATCAGAGGAGATAACAGCTGTTGGCGTTGTAAGTACACTCCTGCTTTGTTTTTACATGTGGCATGGGAATGACCAATAATTGCTGAATTCTGGTCTATGATTTTTTTTCAGTGAATCAAATCATTGGAGTGTCGGATGTTCCATCCCCCATTCTGGGCCTCTCAGGCTACGTTAAAGACACCCGCCTAAGCTGCGCAAACTACACGCACTGCTTCTGTTATTTGCCAAGCGTCAAGTTGCAGTACATTGGGGTAGGAGGAGGGCGCCCTCGCTCAAGGCATGGATTGCCGAGGTCACATACGGTTATACATAGCTGAACACATTTTGGAAGCTTATGGCCCCTACTTCCAGACCTTGAAACATTTGGGAACCATTCTTGACCTGGGCTCAGGGGCAGAATATGTTTGCCGCAGCAACGCAATCAGGCGCTACGCAGACTGTGGTATTGATGTAATGAGCTATTGAATTTCACATGTTTTTGACATGTTCCCACTCTCAATTCCCCTGAAACCATGGTTTTAATTACATGTGACTGGCAGAATCTTGGCACTCTCTGTAGAATTATGTAATTCCTTGTGGGTTTTTTAGTTTTTTTGTATTTCCTTACATTATTGTCAATGAGCACCTGGATCTATGATGTCTATGTTTTCATTAGCCGTGGACGCAAGTGAGGCGTGACCTAATACTGAACTAATGATTAATGTATAGACTGTGATTTTGTTACATCCTGTATTGATGTGTCAACATGCTCGCCTATTGTGTTGTTAAAGTATTTTGTTTCTTTACCAAAATGTCAATAAAAAAATAATTTTAAAAAAGCATTACATGGTAGCTTGCTGTCATTTACAGACGAATAAAACGATGTAGCTCACAAATGATAATGTGTGGCAATCAGGTTTCTGTGAATAAATATCATTTGTGCATAAAGAAAAAAACTGAAAAAACTCTCAGATCCGAAATGGTAAGGTTGATATGGGGAGGCAAACAGCCACGTTTGCAATGGCAAATAATCACACAACCATATGAACAGGGGCTTAGATATCCCGGCTTTTGAATTGTACTATACGTGTGCACAGGTCCATTATGCGTTTTACTGGATTCACCCTCCTAAGGTATATGCCACAGATTGCAGCCGAGCACTGGCTGGCGGATCCCATCCCATTGAATGGTGTGTTTTACACACACCCCCGAACACGAGACAGTACACCTACCACAATCACGTGTACAGTAGATGCTTGGCATTGTATCCTAATGCTTCTCCAATGCCCAATGTTATACTCGCCGTTACTCCTGCTCTCATTTCAACTCCAATGCCATTGCTACAAGAAACAGGGTTCCGCAGACTGTGAACGTACGCGCATTACCACATGGGGAGACCTTTTTCAAAATGGGCAATTTCGATCGTCCGAGCCCTTTTTCGGGAAGGGCGACCCCCTTTATTGGACAGATATTTTTATGTCCACCTCCGCCAGGGCATACGATCAATTACCACAGATTTCCCCCAAGAACATCCTGCACTTGCTCCCCTACATACAATGCTTCGCAATACATCGCCGGGTCATTTGGCTTCCACACTTTATCATACGGTTCACACTCAACGGACAGCACCTCCCAGATCCTCCCGTGTGTAGTGGAGTTTGGAACTAGGGATGATCAGTGGACGTACTGTTGCCAGCAAACGAAGCAGATCTCTGCTAGTGGTAGATTGCTGGTTACACATTATAAACTCCTACGTCTATATTATACTCCTGTCAAAATGTTTCACTTTAAATTGAAAAGTACGGATTGCTGTGAGATGTGGAAGACCAGGTGCAGATTTCCTTCACTTGTCATGGGAGTGTCCACGAGTGAGTGAATATTGGGCTCAGGTTTTCGATGCCCTAGACCAGATGGTGCCCATTTCTGTGAACCGTTCGCCTTTAATAGCGTTGTTGGGATACACTAAATCCATTCCCAGGTCATGTCGCAAATTTCTCGCAAGAGCATTGTGGTTAGCTAAACGTAGAGTTGCGTGCAGGTGAGGTAGGGGGAGGACACCCAAATTTAAGGAATGGCTAACTGATCTAGTATACTGCCAAGACCAACTGACTCTGTATGCTGAAACACTGCCTTGTGCCTCAAGACCAAGGGACATTTGGAGTCCGTTGCAGAGCTACCTTCTAACACGCTCCTCAGACTCAAGTGGATTAGCCAGCGACACTGCAGTAGTGAGAAACAGCATGGTATGTTCAGATATAGCTGTTGCCTTTACCATTCCAGAAATGTCTGATTATTGTACTGAACCCAGAAAGAGATGAGTTAGGTTTTACTTAAACATTGTAAGGAGCAATGGTGATCTAGGATGAGAAATAACAGCACCTGATATGTTCATGTGTCAGGCCAGGAGTACTGTATTTTTACGCATGACAGACACCTGTCTCTAGACCGGAGCAGTGCCATCAATGTACCCATCTGTTGCAATGCGCCTATACTTCACTTAATTAGGCTGTGCCATATATGTGCCTGTGTGGAGCTGAAATTGCCCTTTTTTACTACTGTATTATGTCTGCAGAATGTCGCTGTGAATTATACTCGTTATGTATTCATACTTTAAATGCACAAAAAAAAAATATATATATATAAGGAAACTGCAGCTAGAAGTCTCTATCATACCGGCCAAATTACCACTGACTAGGAGCGCAATAGACATGTCAGACAAAGTGTAGGGGAATGTTATACTGTCAATGAGTCAGACGTGTTATTATAAGGAGAATCGGCTTGAATTACATCACAAACAAAATTGCAAGATCCTAATCAGGACCAGGAACTGCCACTTCCAAGGATAAAAACACATGAACAAAACCATTTTAAATCCACACAGTTAATGTGTTATTGTAACTTCAGCTATTTAAAGCTTATAGAACCTAATAATGCATTATGATAACTAAAATAAACACTGCTGTTAAGGAAACACTGCTTTGAACATCTTTACTTTGACACTTTCTCATTTGGACAACAAACCCATCAATAATGGGCCTGATTCAAAGAGGAGAAAGGCCTTGCTCATCTTAACTTGCTTTATAAATTACCTGTTGCTGCAGCAGCTTCGTCAGCCTTGTTCTCTTCACAGATGTAGGACTTCGGTCCACAGTTTACTGGTTCCCCTTGAAATATTGCGGACATTGACTCGTTTACTTTATCAGAAAGACTACATGCTGCGAGGCGGCGTTCTGTCTGTTCAATCTCACCGATGGAGAAATGGCCGATCACATCCGGGCAATCAAAAGAGGTGCTAGATTTGGTGGCCATTTGCAGGGCTGCTTGCTCTGGGCTCTGCTCTTGAATTGGACTACAAGTCGACAAACAAACAAAATAATTGTCACACTAAGAAAGCTGAAAAAATCTTTAAACATGGAAACCTCATAGGAAGGCCCAAATGATGTAAGTAAACACTTGCAGCTAAGAATTTCATTTTTATATTCCAACATTTTCCACAGCCCCACAGGCTTTTTGGTAGCACGGATATAGGCGTATCAGTCACAAAAACACCACACAGAGCAGGAAATAATTCCAACGCCAGCTGGCTTCAAAAGAAAACTGATGCTATGTAGGACTCCTACATAGCATCAGTTTTGTTTTGCAGCCAACTACAGGAGAGCAGGCGTGGGTTCTCCGACACAGAAAGGGTGGTGCAACAAGAGAATTTGGATCTCAATATCTGAAGCTCTAGTTGGTTTATTAAATCAGGAACTAGTCATATGACATTGGTAGGGAGACCGAACACGTGCATCTGAAGCCCATGAGAATAAACTGTTCATGGGATGTGAAGATTGAGCCAAGCATCTACAGGGGTTTCGGCAAATTATGGCAGATTTACAGGCATATCAGAGTGTACAAAGGAACAGAAGACCGCACATGCGAGCATATAGGCAAACAAAACTCTTCCATGTATATGCTGGAGGTGCAAGGGCACCAGCGTTATTTGTGTTGTGATGTTAAATCAAGATTTTAGAAAGAGTTTCTGGGCGGCTGTGCATAAGCATGTGAGGCTGAACCTGGGCTTCGAATGGTTGAACACAGGCATACGATCCAGTAGCTATTCAAGTAGTGTAGTAGTAAACAAGACAACAATGACAATGACATTAGGAAATTTAAGATCCCAGACTAAAAATAAAATTTTAACATTTGGGTGCAAAAAGAGCATTTTTTTAGAATAATTGCATGATAATTTATAGCAATTTAATGAGTGCCTTGCTTCACTATTTCGAAGTAATATTTCAGTAAAAATATATGTTGATTTGGGAGCACATATAGCCAATGTTATGCAAGAAGGCAAACACTTGTTCAGTCACATAAGAAATTACTAAAATATGTCCTATGTATCTTGCCTAAACTGGTTGCAAGTCCTAAAACTTATCAGAAAAAATTCCCTTCCCCACTTCAACCCCAGGCTCTGCTTTAGTGGAGGGGTGGTGGAGGCCAGGCATGTTTGCTGAACTATAAAGCTGTTTCAATCACCACTGATCGCTTGATGGAATACGTAATAGAATGCTGCCTGTGCTAGGCAGAAGCTGAGTGGCTGGGTAATTAGATTTCGCAAACCTTCATTTTATGGGATCTGCATTAAATGTTACTTGTATTGTTAAGATTAAGATGATCACTGTAAGGAAATGCCTTTTTGGTTGGTACCCCCCCCCCAGCCAGGTTTTTACAAGTTGGTATCCCAGGTTCTTCAGTCTGCCACTAACCACGACTGTGCAGGACCAGGGCCCAGGACCTGATGCTCAAAGTTTCACCAGAGTCGCTGATCCCCAGAGAGTCGTTTGAGGGCAGCTTGGTTAACCAGAAGATAAGTAATCGTCCAGGGAAGGATTTGACAGATACCTGGTGACAGTAGCCCAATGGCGACTGGCCTATTACCAGCACAGAGAGGACTTCAAGGAATGTCAACCTTCTGACCATGACAGCCTCACCGCCTTCGTAGACCAAGGGGTAGCCACAGGAGGATCACTGTCGACTGAATCATATCACACCGTCCTTGAGCATCTTCACCATTCTTCATCCACTGCATAAGGACCATTTCCACGGGAAACCGCTGCAACAGAAATGCTTCACCTACTGAGGAAACTATTTCCCAGGACCATGTTTGTCCCAGATTGGCTCCCTACTGGAGTTGGTCGCATTAAGTAGCTCTAAGTGACCACAATACAACTAGCTCAACTTTCTTGAGAAAACGTTTGAGTGTCACGTTCGAAAAATTTGCCAATACTTGTTCGCAGGTCAGTGAAATGCTTGGATTTTCTATGTAAATTCTATTTCTCCAGAACCCTTGGGTAGATCTTTTCGTGAAAGTACAGTTTATTTTTATAAATTGGTGTCTGATTTGAGTGCTGTCGATTTCTTCATCAATTGTTTAAATACTTTCAATTTGTTGCTCTGTGGAAGCCTTGCTGCAGAGAGCCACAGCTACCCACGGTTAAGCTGAAGGTTTGCCGACAAAACCTACTGGTCCTAAAGGGGTTGGTAAGTGTATTACACAGTGCAGTTGGACAACTACATGATATAATACACCCAGTTTCCTCAGTCGCTAGTAAACATAGGTGCATTTTAAAGCATGAACTCTCTTGCTAGTACCAAAGGAAGCCACGTTTAAAATAAAAAATACAGACCATTTAAGTAATGGTCTGAACAAGATTTATTATGATGAATATCGGTCACAGATTATGGCTCGTTTTCAGATTAGTCAAATCATGTACATTATACTTCAATGCTGAGCATTTAACAGAACCAAATAATCTGTTCCACTATATCTTCTTCTTGGTGAACCCATACAGCAACACATTACCATTAACTCTATAAGCAGGTTGCTAGCTCAAGCAAAGTGTAACCTCTTGGGACTTGGTGTCTCACGACCCCATTTGATCAAAAAAATTAGGGTATTTTTAAAACATCACTGGGGAAGTCCAGAAATCTCAGAAAGGACAATGGTACTCCATCTGCGTGGAGAAATTACTTCAGCTGTTTCAACACATTTCAGCTGCATTACAATGATGTAGCCGGAGTGGGACTGCCTTACCCAGCAGTCTGCACGAAGGAGGTGGGGTACAGACTTTAACTTGAGCTTAAAAGTGCTTTGGGACTTCTGCAGTACAGGACGCACCTGGGTGAAGACCAGGATGCTGTCGCTAGTCATCGTCAGGAAGAGGCAGGGCAGTGCCACCCCTCTTGGTCCGGCTTGCAGGAAGGTAGGACCTTTAATATGGGGATTCAAGGTTTACCTGCACCTTTATTACTGCTCATTTAAAAGCAGCCTTTCGGGTATTACGGGCAAAAGGAAAGCTATGAGCAGGCAAAAGGACTCTGGATCTGTGCTTGGCCCTTCCATTAACAATTACTTTTACCACTGTAATGGGAGCGATTGACTCACAAATTGATTTAGTTGAGAGAATCGATGCAGTAAGGCGGCTTTCTGGTGTCTCTGGCAACCACTGTCTCCAACTGAATCTTGTATGTGTCAGTTGTGGCTACTTAGGAAGGTAGTGAGCTAGCCCCTTCCAATAATACTGGCAACAGTAGCATTAATTTTGGCAAGAGGAGCCCTTTGCCCCAAGGCCAAAGTGAGTCCCAGGTTGACAACGCCTTTGCAGTCCCTAACACCTTAAACCCAATTGAAGATGGTGTAAATCCTAACTTGGCTAACATCACCAACTAAGTTGCTGCCCAAACCCGTTTAGACCAATAAGGGCAGTTCTCCTTCGTGCTCCGCTCTGCTTGAAGATAGTACATTTACATCTTATATAGCCCTTCTTAATTCAGTCACCAAAGACCATTATGATTGATTGTGTGAGAAGCTGGAGATGTTTTTGAAGGATCTAGGAGAAGCACTACTGGCTAAACTCAAGCAAGGCTTAAGGAAAATCTTGGCTTCCCTTGGTCCACAATAGGTCCAACTACCTGCAGAGGTGAACTCAAAGCCTCTTCAGTCCATTTTAAAAACAACCAAACCCGTTCATTCTGTTAACACCGTGTTACCCATGGGCCATTTAGCCATCTGGTGGCTAATTCACCTGGCTGAATTGGTTCTTAGGAAAGAGAAGAGCTTCCACATCTCAACCATGCCCAGTTACGAGCCCTCTCCTCAGTAATCCTGACAGTGAGGAGGGTGTCTAGGGTGGGCCCGCCCCAAAATCATCTGTGGGGCCGCCCCAAAATCATCTGTGGGGCCGCCCCAAATTAATCTGTTGGAGATTGTGTTATTAATTTCAGAAATCCATGGTTGGTGGAGAAATTGCTTGCAGCTTTGAAATATCTGGCTGACCTTCATGTTCAAATCAGAGCCCTTCCTTTGGGTTTGTTTTTATAAGTCCGCTTATACACATGGACAACCGGGGGCTGAAAATGGCTAAGATAAGAGAAAATAGCTGCTCCGGCCCCGCAGATCCCTTTGTGTAATTGTTTCTCCCCATTGAGTAATCTTCAGGACATTGACAGACAACCAAAGTAGTCCAAGGCCAAAATTTGGCCGACCCCTGCTGTGCCATGGGGGGCTTCCATCAGGTTGGACTTGGGGCCAGCTCCAGAACTCGACTTTGCTTCTGGTGCAATCAGATATATTACAATTTTTCACTTGTTGTCATGGAATATTGCTGGGGTTCGAGCCATTGTAGTATTGTATTGCATTGTATGGCACATTTATAGAGCGCAACTGTCACTCCACGGGTATCCTGGCGCTGTGATCCTCAATGGCCTGAGCACGATATTATAGTGGCAGCTGTAATTACAATGTCCTTGGGAAAAGATGAGTTTTTAGTCCCTTTTTAAAAGAGGATAAGTCACCCATACTTCTAGGAGACAATGGCAGCGTGTTCCACAGCCTTGATGCCGTATAGCTGAAAGAACGACCACCCATTCGCATCCTCAGGATCTTAGGAACTACCACCAGGTAGGCTGAGGCAGAACGAAGGGATCTAGTAGGGGTGTACCAGGAGAACAGCTCCTGCAGGGAGATCGGCCCCTGACCGTGGAGGGCCCGAAAGACCAAGCAAAGGGATTTAAAGTCGACACGTTGGGAGACTAGCAACCAATGAAGATCCGTAAGTGCTGCCGAGGAAAAATCAGAGCACCGACGAGAGAGTGCCAGCTTGGAGGCAGAATTCTGCACCCGCTGCAGTTTGCCCAACAAGGTTATGGGTGCCCACAGAAGTAGTGCGTTGCAGTAGTCAAGTCTGCTTAAGATAATACTACGCACTACTTCTGGGCTGGCATGGGCCGGGAGCAGGGGAAGAATCTTCCGCAAGGTGCGGAGCAACAACATACAGGTGGACACCGTTTTATTCACAAAGCCATCCAGTTGGACATTGGGTTCGAGCATCACCCCTAGATTCCGAACGGAGTCTGCTGCCGCTACCGTACCCTGAAAAGAGGGGGGCCAGAAATACTGTGGTAAAGGCCGGGAGATATGGTCCATCGAACAGTGCAACACCTTGGTCTTAGAGCTGTTGAACTGTAAGGAGTTGTTGCTCAACCATTCCGCTGTGGTGGTCAAACAATGGTGGAAGGTCTCCTGTGACACCGCATTCTTACCTTCAAAGGAGAAGATAAGCTGGGTGTCATCGGCGTAGTTGGTGACCGCAATGCCGAAAGATTTAATTAACTTGACCAAGGGGCGGAGGTAAAGATTGAATAGGATGGGACTGATGGCCGATCCCTGAGGCACGCCCTGTTCTACCCTTTTGATGTTGGATTTAAAGGGTGGCAAGGCGACCACCTGGTGTCTGTCACCAAGGTAGGAGATCAGCCAGTCCAGGGACAAGCCCGACACCCCAGCCTCCTGACCAAGATGGCATGGCTGACCGTGTCGAACGCTGCCGACATGTCGAGCAGCACTAAAAAGGCTGCTCGACCTTGGTCGGCACGCGAACGAAGGTCGTCCAAAACGGTCACTAGTGCCGACTCTGTCCCATGGGCTGGTCTGAAGCCAAACAGCGCCACGTCCAGGCAAGCATTGGTCTCTAGGAAGTTGGACAGATGTTTTGTGGCCAGTTTCTCCAAGATTTTAATCGGGAAGGGGAGCAATGAGATGGGCCTATAATTTGCTGGACACATAGGGTCCTGAGTTTCCTTCTTCAGGAGCGGGGAAACCACCGCAAGCTTCCAGCTATCCGGGACCCGGGCGGAGGCTAAGGACTGGCAACAAATCGCATGGAGAGGAGGAAAGAGCTCGTCACGGAACAATTTCCAAAATGTGTGCGGGAGTGGATCAAGGGGAGAGCCTGAGGATACTCCGTCCGCTAAAGCACATAAATCCACCAAAGAAGGAAGGGGGAAACTATCAAGCCGGGCTTTCCCGGCCTCCACCTCCATAGAAAAAGGCAGTGCAACAATAGATGGCAGCTGGAGATTGGAATCTGACGGAGTACTCAGCTTACTCAAGATGGTAGCGATCTTGTCCTCGAAGGCCTTTGCCAACGAGTCACACAGCGATTGAGAAGCTGGGATAGCAGTTGCGGCGCAGGCCGGGCGTGACAAATCTTTAACGATTTTAAACAAGGCCTGAGATTTATTTGAAGTAAACAAAACAATTGCCAATACTGTATCTTGTTCTCTAAAGTCAACTAAAACCCATATGAATAAAACATACTGGTCCGTTTAGTATAACGTCACTAGTTAAATGGTTTATTAATTCCACTAGTTTCAAATTTTTAAATTTGAGAAAACTTTTTTTATATATGCATAAACAAAGTATACAATTAAATACAATCTATAGAAATGACAAACCATAACTATACATATTTACAACTCATCCTCTCTGTATTTACAGTCTAATACATTCATTCCACAATCATACCATCCTCACACACAAAATATGAAACACAGAAAAATGGCTTTGTGTCTCGGAACTGTTCACCGCGAAGAGATTATGGCTAAATGACTACAGAAAAGAGCTGCGCCGGCGAAAACTACCTTAAACCCGGGTTACATTTCTTGTGAATAATACCGGGAACTGGGGTCACGCATTTGCGAAAAGACCATTGCTATCGGATCACGTTTCCAAAGAATCGGGTCACCTCAACATACAACTTCTAGATTGGGATTTGCACCCTGTTAGCAAAAAGATTTAGATGGTCCTGAAGAGAACTCCGCAATTGGGGAGTTCGAAACGCGTCGACTGTAGGTGGTTTAGTGTCATTAACTAGGACTAGAAGGACGTTGTTACAAAAATTTAGATTATATTTTCTACCTGTAGATTGCATTGAACATAGTTGCACTAAAAAGGTTTCTAGGGTACATCAAGTGTTAAGAAAAACGTTTGTTCTGACACAAAGCCATTTTTCTGTGTTTCATATTTTGTGTGTGAAGATGGTATGATTGTGGAATGAATGTATTAGACTGTAAATACAGAGAGGATGAGTTGTAAATATGTATAGTTACGGTTTGTCATTTCTATAGATTGTATTTAATTGTATACTTTGTTTATGCATATATAAAAAAGGTTTTCTCAAATTAAAAAATTTGAAACTAGTGGAATTAATAAACCATTTAACTAGTGACGTTATACTAAACGGACCAGTATGTTTTATTCATATGGGTTTAAGTTGATTTTAGAGAACAAGATACAGTATTGGCAATTGTTTTGTTTACTTCATTATTCCTGGCTTAGCCTTACTGGAGTAGGAGCCAAGACCCTGTTTTGTTAAACTGAGATTTATTTGAGGCAGATAGGAATGTCTCCTCTAAAAACCTAGCTTTGGCGCATTTGATCTGCGCTTTATAGGCCGCCAGTTCTTGTTTGTAGAGAAGTTTATCAGAGTCAAGGTATTGCTTCCTCCAGACACGCCCAGCCCGCCTGCACTGAAGTTTGAGCTGAAGAAGATCCCTTGAGAACCAAGGCATGGCGAGTTTAGTTCTGTCCCGCGTTTTCCGCAGCGGAGCCAGAGTGTCCAAGGAGACAATAATTTGCTGGCTAAGGAAATTATAGCTGTCGTCCGCACTGCCTCCCAACGTAAGGGCTCCAGAGAGCAAGTTTGGCAGGCTTGCCTGTTTCAGGAGCCTGGACCATTGTCTGCCAAACTTGGTGGCTCCCAAACTACCGCTCTTAGTGTAGCCTGCTGGGAGCGTTATAGAAAATTGGACGAGAGCATGGTCCTTCCAGCATTGCAGTAGGATATTCCCTACGATTACCTGGCTTGTGTCTGCAAAGATCAAATCCAGGGCGTGGTCCTTTAGATGGGTCTGAGAAAGAACTAGCTGCTCCAGATGGATGGTACAGCACGCTTGAGCCAGATATTTGAAAGCTGAGTCTGTCGGTCCGTCCGGCCACAGATTGAAATCACCTAACACCATAAATCTGGCGTGAGTGTTCGAAAGATCGTAAATCAAGTCAGTGAGCTCGGTTACTGTAGACAGAGCACTGGCCGGGGGTCTATAGCACAACAATCCAGTGTATAAAACCCCACCTTGTCCCTTCAAGGAGAATCCCAACAGCTCACATCCCGGGATTTCCTTAATTTCCAACTGGGAAAAGTCCAGTGACTCCCTCTATATCAGTCCTAGTCCTCCTCCTACTCTAGCCCCAACGCGAGGATTGTGTCTAATTTTGTATCCTGGAGGGCAGGCTTGCCACAACTCCACCGCGCTGTCTACCCTGGTCCAGGTCTCTGTCATGAAGAGTGCATCTAGCTCATGATTTTCAATGAGTAGAGCTATCTCCGCATGATGCCTTCTCAATGATCTCACATTAATCAGGCCACAGGACAAGAGTTCCAGGCGCTTACTGATTGTGGGAGGCTGATGGTCAGAAGGAACACGGGGTTTCAGACTGAGGAGTTCATCGCTAGTGTAACTGATGCGGGAGAGGGACATAGGAGCAGCAAATCCGGCCGCCCGCGCGCCCTGTGTGTGAACGGGCGCAAACTGGCTTACCTCTGGCACCCCTCTGGCGCGCCATCGCCGCGCCCGCTGCGCCCACGCTGCGCGCTGGGCCCACCATCCCTATTTAACACTGTGAAGCGCGGGAGTCTGCCGATGCGAGCCTCTAGACCGCCAACCAAGATGGCGCCTAGTAAACGGCCCGTTCAAGATAACACCTACCCAAGATGGCGGCTAACGCCGCGATGCAAGCCTAAGAAACAGCCAAGCAGTCTAAATCCTGCAAAGTGCGGGTGCGTCCACTATAATGGTGCGGGTATGTCCTACGGCTGTTTGTATCCCCTGAATTATTTTATGTCAAAGATGCCCATGTGACCGCGCGATCGTGCGCAGTGCAAAAGGTTTTTAAAAAGATAAAAACTGGCAGCTACAATATATATACGCGCGTGCAGGTAATAAAGATCTGAGTCATGTTAAACAAGCATTGGCATAGCCAATAGGTCTCGCCTTTGGGATCTTATAAGTGTTTAGCCAGAGATATTGACTTTGCCTATGTCTTTAAGATGTGCTGTACAGAAGTCTGCAGCATGCTTAAAAGTTATAATAAAGAAGTGCCAGAACCATTTGAGTTACTGTATATATAACCAAGAAAGCATTATGTACAACTGAATGACCATATTGAAAAATTATTAACAATAAATAACGTTTGAGTTTTTTTTGTCCTTTCAATGCTGGCAACTTCTATCTGCTTGTCCCAATGGTTGCTTTTATTGGGTTTTTTTGTTATGGGGGCATAAATAACAGGAGGGTGATGTTTGGGAAATAGTACCTGTGTAACAGTCAGTCAGTCAGTGAAAGAGTCAGTTAGTTACTCAGTGAGAGAGAGAGAGTCCATCAGTTAGTCAGTCAGTGAGAGAGAGATTGAGAGTGAGTTAGTCAGAGAGAGAGTGTCAGTCAGTTAGTGAGAAAGAGATTGAGAGAGTCAGTCAGTCAGTGAGAGAGTCAGTCAGTAAGAGAGTGAGTCAGTCAGTAAGAGAGTGAGTCAGTCAGTAAGAGAGAGTCAGTCAGTCAGTGAGAGTCAGTCAGTCAGTCAGTGAGAGTCAGTCAGTCAGTGAGAGTCAGTCAGTCAGTGAGAGTCAGTCAGTGAGAGTCAGTCAGTCAGTGAGAGTCAGTCAGTGAGAGTCAGTCAGTCAGTGAGAGTCAGCCAGTCAGTGAGAGTCAGCCAGTCAGTGAGAGTCAGTCAGTCAGTGAGAGTCAGTCAGTCAGTGAGAGTCAGAGTGTGAGAGTCAGAGTGTGAGAGTCAGAGTGTGAGAGTCAGAGAGTGAGAGTCAGAGAGTGAGAGTCAGAGAGTGAGAGTCAGTCAGTCAGTCAGTCAGTGAGTGAGAGTGAGAGAGTCAGTCAGTGAGTGAGAGAGTCAGTCAGTGAGTGAGAGAGTCAGTCAGTCAGTGAGTTAGTCAGTCAGTGAAAAATGAAACATTGTATGGTGATGGTGCATTTCAATTGTGTGAAGGCCTTTTTCACTACATTCACTTTTCTTTTAAGGTTGTGATGGTATATTGCACTTGCAGTAAGGTTGGGTGACAGAGTACCCGTCAGTCAAACTCCAAGGCAGGGCCTGTGAAAGCCCCTTGTCCACATACCTCTACCCAGCTGCAGAGTTCGCTGCACCCTCAGTCTATACAGATCAGGTGTCCCCGGGCAGAATATGCATCATAGAAAGGCTCTCAGTCTTCGGGGTGGTCACCGCATGCTCCAATCTGTACCTGTCCTGGACTACCTATTAGACGGTCACAGTGGAGCTATAATGTGTGAAACGGAACATGCTCTGTGGCTAATGCATGGCTAATGAAAGCTTCGCTTATACCACCATCTCACACTGTAGAGTCCTTTTAAAAGCAATTACAATAACTAAAACCGATTGAAAACGAAACACCGGTAACTTCATTTTTCAAAATAATGTTATGGAAAGACATCTTTAAACCCTTAAACGTAAATATTGAACTTTAATATATAAAAGCCACGATGTAATTAGCAAAAATGTATTATCAGCATGATGAGTACTCTCTTTGCTGTGTGTTTCACTCAGTTGTTTGCAGAATCCTGGGAGTTTTGACGAGCCTGAAAAAGGAAATAGGGGGTACCATGATGAAGCCTCTTTAAAACCAGTGTAATAGAGAACCTTGCTCCCCGGATCCAATAAAGGCTCGACTGCTGCCGGGTGTCCCACGCACATTACCTACGTTAAGGCCTTTGTGTAACCAGAACCACAGCCTGTACAATATGAGTTATACCTGCTAACTGTGCATCGAGGGTTTTACTGAGACACGATGATGCAAATATAGACCAGCAATTCTGAAAGAAAGATTTTTACTTTCTTTAGATAGAAAGCTGGTACCAGGGAGTCTTTGTTGTTGGCAATGTGTTTTATGTGCGAAGATGGTGACCAGGGTGAATTTAAGCGACTTGGTAATCAGAGAAGGTTGGGGCATGAAGCAGTCCACGTTCATCTCATTCAGCTAGGTTTGTGCGGCTTCTTTTTTGTGGTTCCTGGCAGTTAAAGCGAATTCTGTCTCAAGTGGATTTATGTATGAGCAGTAGTAGCAGGATTTTCTAGATTTATATCTCCACTGCTTTGAAGATAAACTTGCTCTAAATACTGGCTTGTCTTACTGTGTTGAGGCAGACATTTTGGTTGTGTGGAATTTGCATGTGGTACCGGTTGTTTTGTATGTGTGTATGTTGTGGCATTTGTATTGTGCGGACCTTGCTAGAGAGTAAGAATGCTGAATATTGTGCACAGCCAGAAAACAATCACTGTTTTCAAGGAGGCTGGGTAAGATAAGTTTGTACTGTAGGGGGAGCTGCTCAAACGGCAGGTTTGCACAAATTTTTGTGAACCAGGTTGCAGAGAGTTTGGTTCCACGTTTATGGTGCAGAAGGGGAGGGATTAGATCACAGGTATAAGTCTGGCTTGCTGATATGTTGGCAGGACAGAGTGTGCACAAGAATGCATGTGTGTGTGAGTGAGGTTAACCTTGGGAATGAGACTGCCAGTGGGTGTTCAAGAAAACCAATGTGAGAATTAGGGGGTGTGGGACCCTGTACCAGTGAGTATAAAAGATAATGAAAGAATGAGTGGCCGAGACTGCAACGGAGTGTGAATGACTGCGAGTAAGAGAGTGAGTGTTAGTGAAGGAGAGTTAGAGTGAGTGATATAACAGGAGCTGGGATCAGGGGAACGTCAGTAATGCATGACAGATGGTATTCTTTGTTAGAATCCTGATTCAGGTTTCAGTCTCACAGCCCGTCACCATACTTCACAGGTGAGAGAAAGAAAATGTCTTTGGTATTGGACTAACCTGTTCTGCTCTTACGCAACTGCCATGTTTTCCAATGACGAATTGCCATGCAATCTAGTATCACTGAGCAAACATAGATTAGAATATCTAGCCAGTACAACACAAGCCAGGCGCAGTGCGTTCACAACAACTCAAAGACTGCATAACAAGCAGAAACAAAATAATACTTCAGTTAGCATACAACACCATCATACGTGGAACCCTGCTTCATGGTAAGAATGAAGGAATGTGGAAATATTTCGCTTTCGCCTACCAACCTTAGCAGTTATCATAGAATAGCCATATTTGCAATGTCGTGGTTATGTTTTGCTTTATTTAAAAACTTAGAATATACAAACAAGTTGCCACAGGTCCACACGTGAAAAGTGCACAAACATACACAGGCCAACGAATTAATGGAAATTCATTAACGGCACCGTTCTGGATTATTTATCAACTGGTACCCGAATTGCGTTTCCCGGCTAGTATCTCTGCTGCAAAGGCTAGCCTTAAAAGTTGTTACACCGAACGGGGAGCAACTGCTCGCATCCAAATTTATCAGGTGATTATACGAGCAGTTTTCCCCCATTTTAGTCGGGAAAAAAGATCTGACATTTTGCACCTGCTCAGAGGTGGAAAATGTCAACTGGACTGTTGATGAGGGTGGGGGAGCGTTGCATCGAGTACAAGTGTAACAGGCACGCTTGTGTATGTCCGGGAGAGGGGGGTAATTAACTGCTCGCCACTAACAAGTAGTGGGCAGGCAGGGCTGTGCAGCGTTGCTTGCGCAGCAATATGAAAAGGCCAATGTGCCCAGGAGTCACCGGGTCGGAGAAAATTTAGACAATAATTCTGACACCTGAAACACCAGTAATTGCAAATTGGGTTATTTCACTCGGAGTTCCCACGCCAGGTGAAATAAAGCAAAACGTAATTAGAGACTATGTTTAAAATGTTAGTTTCGGATTCCTCGCGCCTGGGGGAGCGCCCGGGGCAACGGGTGTTCTCGTGCTGGGTAGCCATGGCCTCCAGGCTTTTACTCTAACCACTAGCACGCAGGCAAGAAAAAAAAAGGGAATAAAAAAAAAAGAAAAATGAAAACAGCAGTTTTTAAGCACTTGTGCTTGTGCGAGCTTGCCCCTAGCAGGAGCAGCAGCGCGCGGCCCATCTGTTTTCAATTAGAACGCGCGCTGCTGCTCGCTCCCGCAAGGTGGATGCCAGCACAAGCATGAGTGCTTAAAAAGAACTGTCCAATTTCTAAAGGTCATCTCCTAGAGCAGTGCATGTGCGCTGCCGAGGCGAGACCTAAAAATGAAGACTAGTTGGGTCTTATAAAAGATTTTGAGGTCATCTGTCTACAAGAAACTTGGTCATTGGACAAGTTTCACATTGATGGTTTCCATTCATTTTGTTGCCCACCACTTCCTTCCAACTGTGGGCGGGCAAGGAGAGGCGTGGCTATTTTGGGGACTATTAAGAATAGATCCTAGGCCTCAAAATAAAGTCCCTAGGATCCACCCCTTGGTTCTAGCTGTCGAGGCCATCTGGTCCGTTCCCTATGGACCTATTAATCATTAACTTTTACCAGAATTTGTTTGATCATCGAAGTTTTGACATTGTGGTCTTTTTAGAAGATATAATTGTCAATTTTAATCTCCCAAATAGATTGCATTGATTTTTTTTGGGTTGGGGATTTTAATTGTACCTTATGTGAGCATAGTGGGACGAGGGTTTGTGGTTTTGGAAATTGAGAAGGCCAGATGATGGTCCATTTTAGACAGTAAGTATAGGGGCGCTTTGAACTTTTTGTTATATTCCAAGGATCTCACTTTTGCGTGAGTGTGGATCTGTGCTAGCGAAGCTTCTCCCTACTTATGTTGGGGGTCGTAATCACAGTACTATTCATATTGATCTCAAATTAATGATTTTTTGTTTCTGAATTTACAACCCTGCTCAACTCTACAATTGATCATAACCCTCACGTAGCATAGTTCAAAGCACCTTATCCTACAGTAGAAGATAACTAGGAAGCGGCCCTTATTGCCATTTTATTGCCCAATAAAGGCATTAGAAGGGACTTTAGTGACTTGAAACAACTTTTGGCAAGTGTGGTCTCCTAAAATTTGGGGGTAATTAAATGTTTATCAGTTGACATCCACCCCCATTCTATTATTGAGGGTTTTTGGCACGCACCGTCTCATTTGTTAACTTTGAGACTAGGCCCATCCAGTCCCTCTCCACAGCAAAGGTTTAATGTAGTTTGCTCGAAGGCACACAAACAGCTGAAGGTAGCCTTAACTAGTGTCTCGAAAGACTTAGGGAACTTAAGACAAGAATGCAAGGTCTATAAAATTTTACTGAGAGTTGGGAAGGCCAAATTAAGATCGCTTGCTTGGTCTTACTTAATATCTGCAGGGAACTCTAAAGTCGCCAGGACTTTTTGGGAGGTTGTGATTCACTCAATATTCTCAGAAGGGCCGTCCTTTAAGGAAGGGAACTGTCTTATTACGGCTGGGTCCTGAGTACTTTACTCAAGTATTTAATTTTAGTACACGCATGCAACAGGTTGATAAGGCTCTCCCTGTGCAAAACTTGAAATTGACCATTCAGTTTAGCCTCACAATTAGGGTGAAGAATGTTATCACATCCATTATGGCTTGTCACTGTGGGAATGTACCATGCCTGGATGGAGTTCCTTTGGCCGGGCCCGGATGGAGTCCCTTTGCACTTGTTCAATGCAAATATGGAGTTATTGGATGTAGGAAATTAGAATCTTTCTGGCATAGTAACCCTACTTTCTGCCTGGTGGAAGTGTGTTTTGACTGTAGTACACTGGGATCCTGCTATTAAGGTCCCCAGTGTCTGTGCTCTCTCTCCCCAAATCTTGATAAGTACTTTGTACACCCCATAATTGGCATACTGGTGTACCCCAGTAAGTCCATAGTATATGGTACTAAGGTACCTAGGCCATTGGTACACTAGGGGTCTCCCGTGGGCTACACCATGTATTGTGCCACCCATGGGAGGCCATGCAAAATGTGTCTGCAGGTCTGCCATGGCAGCCTTCATGGTGCATGCACCTTTCACTTCAGCTAGACGGTTTACCTTATATTCCGATCACTGCACTTAAAAACCAAATTGTTACCCCTAAGGTAGTCCTTACAGCCCACAGACAGGGTTCATGGTGCTTAGTCTGAGGGTGCACCTGCATGAGCACAGACACTCCTACAAAACCGGGAGTCCTGTTTCAGGTTTGGTACTTGCGAGGAACCCATTTTAAAGGTATGTAGTGGACACCAGCGAAGTCGAGATGTCAGCTACAAAATGGCTTCACCGAAGCTTGTCATGTATGGTATCAAATATGTTGAAATCATACAACTATATCGATTCTGGTGTTACCGCTGTAGTCTGGGTTAAAGGCTCCCCTGAACACATTGGCTTTGCCTGAAGATTTGTCTAAAGACTCTTCTGCTGGATCGAGCCAGGAATCAAGACAAAGACTGCTTCTGGTAGGAAGGCTCCTACTGCAACTTTGTCTCTTTGCTCTTCCAAGTTCTGCAACCTCGGTGGACGTGCATCCTTCTTAGTCTCCCACGACTTTGCATGTATCAAGATAGCAAAAAGGCATCTCCCTTGGAGTGAAGTCACTCCCCTGAATCCTCAGGCACCCCAACCACACCAGACGTGTGGATCCTGCTGTCCTACGGACATTTCCCAGCTCTAAAACACAGGTCATGGTTTGTTGGGTTTCCAGAGGCCTGACCAGTCTTTCCTGCAACCTGGGAGACTAATTCCTCTCCAGCCGACCGGAACCACATCCCTGTGCACTGTGTCTGCCATTGCCAAGGCTTGTTGTCGCTCCTGACTGAAGAAGATCTTTGAGCTCCAAGAAGCCCCAGGATCACACAGCTCCAAAAATAACACCAGCGACAAGGATAACTTCAGTGTGCTGCCGAGGTCTCTCTGTGACTCCCTGTGTCTGCTGCCAAAGGGTCCGCCTGGAGTCTCTAACAATTTCTGCTGGCTCTCCTCAGACCTCCCTGGTTCCAAAGGGTTTCATCAGGGACCTCTGGGAAGGGTCCTGAAACAGCAAAACTCCAACTACGACTTCCCCATGTTATCTTATAGACACCAACCCGGGGTACCAACTCTGCACACAGGCACCTAGCAACTCCAAGTTACTTACCTGTGGTGGTTTTGTGCTCACCCTGGTCCCTAATACCTTTGGTGTTAGTCTTGGTTTGGTACTCATCTCGCATCCCATTTTCTTAGTTTATGGTTTGGACCCCGCCATAGGGGCCCATCTGGTTTATGTACTTTACTTACCCGTTATGAAGTATATTTTATTGTGCATTGAGGTCTTCAGATAGGAGATATACCAAAGTCGTTTTAGTGTATAATAAATACACAGTATTTTTCAAACACTGGTGAAGTTCTTTCTTGTGTGTAAGCTTCACTACCTGAGTGTGCTGTAATGTACCCGCTTTACACCCTGCTAAATAAGCCTCATAGCTACCCCTTTGAGAGCTTTGGTTATCAGAGACCACTAACACTATCACTAAGGGTTGTCTGGACTCTGTGCAGGGGTCCTCACCAACAGGTGTGCACCATATAGTGAGCCAGCTCCCTACAAAGGCCACCTTGCCTATAAACATTTTTAGAGCTGCAATTACTGGCCCTCTACCCCCTTCATGGACGGAAGCTATAAGTGTTCCTATTTTTAAAAAGAGACTGGAATACCCAGCATGTTACCACCCAATCTCACTACTGGACTCCACAGTAAATATTTTGTGAAGGGTTATTTTAGATAGACTGGAGGAGTGGGCCACTGCAAATAATATTCTTCCGGAGGTGCAATATGGTTATAGACAAGGCACAGTTGAACAAGATCTGAATCTCTCTCTTCTAATCAGCAAGTATACTATAGTTACCAAAGGGGACCTGCACTTGGCTTTAATGCATTTGTCATGTGCATTCGACTCAGTGAATCATTCCAAACTTTGGGTAATCCGTGCAAACTTGGTGGTGGAAGATGCATTAATTACCCTATAAAGATCCGCTACGGTTTGTCTGTGTGTGTGTGTGGGGAGGGGCACACAATTCATCTTTTGTAACCAGGGAGCTTGTCAGAGCTGCATCTTAATACTGTTTGTGTTTCTTATTTATATAAATGGCCTCGAAGATCATCTTTTAGACAAGAAATTAGAGTTCATGAAGGTGGGCAACTGGTTTATTACAGCCCTTCTATATGCAGACGATGTCGCCCTTTTAGCTAGTATGGCAAATAGTCTCAATAGAGCGATGGATGCTTTCTGTGAGTTTATGGCAGCTATAGACTTGAAGATTAACTGCACTAAGTCTTATTATGGTCTGTGGGCCAAAAATTAAGTCCCAGTAAATTGATGGCACCCCGGCCTCCAAAAGTAGAGACTTTCAATTATCTTAGACTGGTTTTTGACTCACAAAAAATTGGGATTCACTGCTGTTACTGAGAGCACAGCAATTGCCCAGATCATTCGCAGCAGTTTTCTGGTTTGCACTAAAACTGGCCATTAGACCAGAGAAAAAATGATAACCCTGTACAAAGGTAAATGCTGCTCCATCGCTACTTACGAGGCTGGAGTTACTAAACCTGTAGTGGCCTTCAAAAAGTGGAAAAGTGTTTCTTGCGTAGACTACTATTCCCCCGGGTCTACTTTTTTTGCTGTTTCCAAGTGGGTCTATGTTACCTGGAAGATTCCATTGGGATTTTGCCACTCACGTTATGGCTGAAAATGTGGAAATCCCTGGATTTTAGTCTTTCTCAATGCATTCTTCTGGACTGCTAAGCCCTAGACGAGACCAATGACATCCCCTGGTTAGCATACGTTAAGAGTACTTTCTCCAGACTGGGGGTTAAAGAGTATTTTACTACTATTGCATCTTCCCCCGTGTTTAGAGAATGGCTAAATACATGTTATGAGGAGACTACTTTTAACGGAGGATGTAAAGCATCTCAGTTGCCCTTCTGGAGAAACTACCTTCTTTGTAGGATTTGCCTATGCAGCGCGCAAGTGCTGCATAGTAAAAATACCTTTAGCCATCAATTTCCTTTTTCAGGCAAAAACGTGCACGCGTTGCATTGCTTTGAATGGCAACGCGTGTACGTTTGGCAATTCACTTGCGGGAGTCAACAATGGTTCCTGCTCGCTCCCGCAAGGGAAACCGGCGCAGGCCTCCTCCTCTCTCCCCTCCCCCTGCTGCCTCCTCTCAGCGCGAGGCGCGCATGCTTGTTGTCTTGACTCCCAGCGCGGACGTTGGTGCGATGGTAAGTTTGCAGCTTGTGCAGCTCCTGCGAGAGCTTGCCCAGCACACATGTACTCCGGTACAAGCATGCACTGCTTGGACATGCATCTATCCAGGCTGTAGGGACAGAAAAACATGTATGCAGGATAAAGATAATGATGGCGCTCAGGCAGTTTTGCAAACTATGCATAGTTAATGTTATTGTTTTTTTTTTTTTTAAATAGGACCTCATGCGCGGCAGTAAGACTATTAATTAAGAGTGCAGAACTGTTTATATTGTTTAATAACATGCATCAGCAGTCGGAGCTGATAACACGTTAGTGCAAACATTCTATTAAGGAGGGACAGACATGGGACTGGTCTGTCTCTACTCCATCCAGATGCCAGGGGGTGTTTCCATCTCATCCGGGGAGGCAGCTCTTGTATGCTCGGGGGCTCCTCCCTGCTCAGGTCTCTTTGCAAAAAGCTTCCGGTGGGCAGGAGTCTATCGCTTTGACACAGTCGTGTCTAGGAGCTTGCTCTGACCCCCGCTTCCCCCAGGGGCTCTGCTCTGTCTCTCTCGCCCAGTCCCGGTCTCTAAACACATCTTTGACGTCAGTGCTTGTTCCAGCCTCTCAAAGCTTTTGATTTGTAACTGGAAGGAGGCGCCATCTCGGGGGACCCTGGGAGGAGTCTCTTCCTTCAGCAGGAAGTAGGGTTTGCTTCCCCTCCCACAGGAAGCGCAGCAGAGAGGCCTCGACTCTGTCAGGCTCTCATGCTGACCTCACACGAGGCCTCTGAGCCTCTGTCTGCATCTCTCCTCCTAGCCACTAAAGCTTCCCCCTCCTCCTGTCTCTCTGCCTCACATCTCCCCCATAGCGCATCCCCCTACTCCCGTCTCTGCCCCCCAAAGCTCTACCTCACATCTCCCCTGGGGCTTCTATCTCCTCCTTTCTCTTTGCCACCCCAAAGTTCTGGCCCACACCTTCCCCTTAGTGCTTCCCCCTCCTCACGTCTCTGCCCCCCCAAAGCTCTACCCCATATCTCCCCTTAGCGCTATCCCCTCCTCCCGTCTCTCTGCCCCCCCTAAGCTCTGCCCCACATCTCTCCCTGGGGCTTCCCCCTGCTCTCGTCTCTTTGCCCCCCCCCCCAAAGTTCTGCCCCACCTTACTCCCCTGACCTTTCGGGGGCAGACGCCTGCCGTGTGACTGACACGGCCCAGCTCTCCTGAACTTTCACAGAGAGCTCACTCCTGGCATGTGACTGACTCGGTCCAGCTCTCCTGTCCTGTCAGGTGCACACTACTGCCATGTGACTGACTATCCAGCATTCCTGGCTTGTCAGGTGCACACTACTGCTGTGTGACTGACTCAGCCCAGCTCTTCTGTCCTGTCAGACGCTCACTCCTGCCATGTGAATGACACGGCCCAGCTCTCTGGCCTTTCGGGGGTGAACACATGTCTTGTAATTGACTCGGCCCAACTCTTCTGACCGTTCACAGGCGCTCCCTCCTGCCTTGTGACTGGCTCTTCCCAGCTCTCCTGACCTGTCAGCACTCAGTCCTGCCATGTGACTGACTCTTTCCAGCTCTCCTGGCCTTCAAAAGGCTTAGACCTGAAGTATTTCAGTTGGCCATTCGGCCTTATCATGTAGCCAGCTCTGTTGAGTGAAGATGGCCAGGGCAGTTAGGGATCCCCAGGGGGACCACCATGGGCCAGAGGTCATGGAGCCTGAGTTAAGCACAGACCTACCCATGTGAGCTCACGACTTCCGGCTTGGCATAGGCACAACCCAGGACTCCCTGACCAGGAGTGTCCGTGCGTGGCACGGCCTGATTGGCGCCTACTTTACGTTCATAGAGGCCCTACTCTGCAGAGCGCTGCTCTTTCCTGGCTCTGCCTGGTTGGATCCTTATTTTATCATTAGACTGCGTGTGTTCTTAAGCAGCTCCCTGGTTTCAAACAAGGCTTGGTTGGCTCCTGTTATCATTGCCCAGGTATGTTGTGAAGAATGTATTGGTTCCGACATGGCCTCGTTGGCTCCTGATGTTAGCATTGCCCAGGTATGTTGTGAAGGATGGATTGGTTCTCACATGGCCTTGTTGGCGGCTCCTTTCATTGCCATCAGCACTGGTGTGCTATGAAAGGTTTCATGTTCACCGACATGGCCAGGGTGGCTCCTGATCTTAACAAGAGATCACTGTGTTCTGAAGAGTTCTGGTTTCCGTCAAGCCCTGGCGGTTCCTGGTTTTATCAAGATGCTCACTGGTTTCTCACAGTCCCAGTTGCAGACACAGCTGTTCTTCTCGGGGCCAGCGATTCGAAGGTACTCGGGTGGTTTGTTGGCGCGGAGTCCTGTACAGCAGGTGAGGTGGCCGGCAGCTGCCGCTGGCAGCCCGCAGGGTCCCATGAGGTGAAGTTGGCATGTCCAAGGAGAGAATGGGCAGATCTCTCTGTACGGGGACAAGTTCAGGGGCCTCTAAGAGGGGCAGAAAAACAAGCAACAAGCATTGGCATAGCCAATAGGTCTCGCATTTGGGACCTTACAAGTATTTAGTTATGCAGCAGGTCCCAAAGGCGAGACATATTGGCTATGCCAGTGCTTGTTTCACCTTGTCCAGAGCTGGAATTTTATCTTACTTTTTTAGATAGTGTCCCATATAGATTTTACTTGACTAGGTTATGACTGGAGTCTTCACAGTTTCTCCTGGCTTTCTCCCAGCAAGGCCATTGGTTTGACAACCTCCAAGTTTGTCCTTGTGACAATTGCAAATGCCAAAACACCTACCATCTCATGCTTTTTTGCCTACTTTATAAACCAGTGAGAATGCATTTTTTAAACTCTTTTATGATCACTTCGCTTTAGTTCACTCAAAGGGTTTTATGTATCTACAGCAATTTGGCTAACCCCAAGTCTGCGGCGCATTGATTAATTTTATCCGAGGGTTGTTCAGTATTAGAAAGATATTCTTAACCAGCCCGCATTCATGATTGTTGGATACATTTATTACATATGGTCTACTGCAAATTTTCAAATTAACTAGTTTTAATAACTTCTTTGATCTTATGGGATTGTTTTTATGACTTAATTTCTTTGGATGTTATTGAACAGCTGATTTTTTATGGCTAAATTTGCTGAATAAAGACAATACGCTGATGAATAGATTCCTCCACTGGCTCTGTACACTGGCTGTCTATTTTGTTCTGCCTTCTCTCTTGGGAAACATAGGATCTTACACTAAAAAGAAACAGATTGAGACAAAAATAATGAGATTTACTATCTCAGCAAAGCGAAACAAAGTCCATCATGATCATAGGAGATCAATAGTGGCCGGACTGACTCCAATTTACATTCCTTGGGCCTAAGAGCGCAATAGAGTTTCTACACAGGGTGAGAGGTCAAGACATGAGATAGGATACATACTATATTTAGTCAGGAAGATCCATAGATCTTCACAAGTCCCAATAGTATCCACACATGTAGATACCATGCTCCAACTATTTCACAAATGTTTGCCTTTAATATTGAAAAATGTCATAACGCCTGCAATCCTGTGACACTCGGCAAAAAATCAGTAAAATACAATAGCATTAAGGATTGACGACTATTTTGTACACAATAAAACAAAGCTAATGACCACATACAATTAACACTAAATCAGCTCTATGATAGTCCTTAATGCTGTAGCTTTCCAAAGTTTCAAAACTCTGCAGCAGGGTGAATGGACGAGTTACGACAGAAGGTAATTTCTGCCTTAAATAATCAATAGAATCCCTTGCAGAAACTATAAAACTGCTGACTGGGAGATGCTGGATACACACTGAAAGCCTAACGAAATAACCAGCAAAAACTGTCTAAAAGCAGCAGGTAAAACTGCTGCTGGGCATGGCTGAAGGTGGAAAGAGTGGTGTAATGCACACAATTTGAATGTTTGCTATAAGAATCACGATATTGCCTTGATACAAGACAGGACTGAAGTCAATAAGAATTGTTTTAATTAAGGGACTGAGGTGCTCTGGATCTAGCGTATGAATACTCACAATCATAAATGTGGCTGAACATTCCAGGGCTTGTATGAGAAGTGGGAAATAAAAGGTGTCCTTAACCTCTCGTGAAGTTATGTTTTTACTAATAACAAACGCCGCCAATACACAAAATAATAACTCTACCAAATCAGCTTAACACATTTGTCTGACAGGAGAACGAGGAGGCAGGCATGGAATCTTTCTCTTGGCTATAAGCAAGAAAAGGGGGGGAAGGTTGAGAGACTCAAACTTTCCAGGCAGTACAGAGCTGGCACCAATACCGATAACCCTACTTTTTACTAAATCATAATCATTTCAGCAAAAACAACAAGTTACCTTCAATAACGCTTGTGGATACTGTAACTGCATATTCTTCACCTTTATAATTAGGGATCCCGGTTTTATGGTGTATATATATATATATATATATATATATATATATATATATATAAAAATATATATATATATATATATATATATATATATATATATATATATATATATATATATATATATATATTTATTATGTATTAACATTTCCGTCTGTATTTATCTATATTTATTTTTTGGACATCTTTTTGGTATTTATCCATGTTTATTTCGTGTTTTGCGAATATATGTAGTCTTAAAATGGTATATTTCCATATTTATTTAACTGATTAACATCCAATAATACTATGCTGCCTGTCGCCTTTTTGCAAATTAAGCAGCCAAATGTAGCAAAACACTACACCTAAAGGAAATATCAGCATTATAGTACAAATATATGTTAGCATACGCCTGCATTTAGGGAAACTGGTTTTTTTCCTAGCCATGCTGTGAATGCTCAGCTGTTGCCCTGGAAATGACAAAAAACAGCATCGAGAATCACCAAAAAGGAGCTACCTTTCCCTATTTTTCCGCTTTTAAAAATAAATACAGACAGGAAACACATTATTTTCTGAATGTATTTATCTGTAAAAATCAGTAACAAGCATTTACAATGCAACGGTTTCGCCTTTGTAAAAGTTAGAGCTAATGGCATTGTAAATGACAACATTTTTATTTATGTGTTGGTTTTGAAAACAGATAAATAAATGGCATTGTCATTTACATTGCCAATAGTTTAATCTCTTGCAAATGTATTGTACCCTACTGGAAGAGCTCAGCAGACAGCAATTACTACCACACACACACCCACCCAGAGCCAGCCACACACACACACACACACACACACACACACACCCACCCACACACACACACACACACACACGAGCCACACATACACACCCAGAGCAACACACACACACACACACACACACACACACACACACACCCAGAGCCACACACAATCCCCCACACACACACACCCAGAGCCACTCACATCCACACACCCACACCCAGAGCCACACACACACCCACACACCCAGAGCCACACACACCCACACACCCAGAGCCACACACACACCCAGAGCCACACAAACGACCTTGATTGAGGTTCTTCCTGCCAAGCCCACTGACACACGCCGCGGGCACCAGAGAGCGTGTCTAGCCAACGTGCTAGCCAAGCCACTGCTGGACAGCTTTGCTAGTCAGCATCCTCCCGCTAGCCGGGGACGCTTCCGACAGCTTGAAACCCGTACAGCGTTACTAGCGCTTACAAGCTGCACCACAGTACTACTGCATCAGTTTCCGCGTTACTAGCGCTTACAAGCTGCACCACAGTACTACTGCATCAGTTTCCTCTCTCGAAGCAGGACGTCCTCCAAAACAGACATTAAAGGAGAGTAAGAGGAGGTGAGAACGCTTCCAAAGACCTTGCCTTCCTAGGGTCCTGCAACACAGCGGAGACGCGCTGGACATCTGGGGTTTGTCGGATATCTGCCACGTCACACCCCCTTCTGTACCAGATATGAATAGTGCACAGTTCCAGTCCTCGCGCCATGGCAGCAGTCTGTCTGTGCATCACTGTCCGAACGACGACTAAACGGCGACACTGCATAGTTTTATAGTGTTTGCGTTTCCACTGTTTAAAAGGTGTCCCCTTGCAAAACATAATATGGAAAATACACAACCTACAAAATTGCCTATGACGCCAGATGCGTTGCTACTTTAATGAAGAGAGCGAGAGGTGGGCAGTTTGAACAGGCTGCTGTGCCTATACCCGGTCTGAAGCGTCCAGTGCACACCATCTAGCTTGTCACAATGATTTCTCAAACTTGTAGGACCTGAAGGACTAGGTCAGCAGAAAGTATCCAAACCATGCAACCTGGTCATCCTTTTCATGAGAAGATGAGAAACCCCTCCTCCCTCGCTGCTGCTTCCTACAGCTGCCAGTGCTAGCAGTAATATCGTAGAAATAATGCTTCGCAAACCTCTCCTTCAGCCCTGTCCTCTAGGATGCCTTCAAAGCGCACAGGAGTCTAGCCTCCGGGAGTTCGCCATCCAAACTCTCAGTGAAAATGGCCAATAACAAACGCATCGCTGCAAGAGCGGGGGTCCGTGAAAGCCAAGGCTGGGGGTCGTTACCATAGGTGCAGTTGCAGCACAGCCTCAGGACCAGCAGGATCTCCATCTCAGGCTCCCTGGGGCGGCCGGGCACGTGCAGCTCTGTGCGCTCCGTCCATGCGGCGCGCCGGGCTATGACCAGCACCGGCACACACTGGAGGGAGGCGGGGCCACGGGGGGATCGAGGGAGCGACCGAGGGGCGGACGGACGGGCTCACACAGCACCCGAGAGTCTTGACTACATTCCCACATTTTAGACAGTATTACTTAGCTCTAGCTGTAAGATTTCACAGGGATAATTACACCGCATGCATTTGTAAATGATACTAGATTTCATGTTAAGCTCTGCTTTTCACGGAATTCATATAGCCAAGTAGGCAACGTAAGCATAGCGTTGTGGCACAAAAGAAACAACGTTTACCATCGGCCGAAGAGTGGGCTGAATAGAAATCCCGTCTTCTTTTCATTTCATCTACAGAAGGAAAACACCTCACCATTAAACTCTCCAAAAATAGCAGCGGGGACGGGCTCGCAGCTCTGGGAGGGGATTTGCCTACCTGCGAGCCCGACCTAACATCACCCGGCTGCAGCGCCAGAACAGCGGAGGTGCGGGAGACGGACACTGGGTGCAGGAGAGGCCGCGGCTGCACACGAGGATTTTGGGCCTTGACATGGCGGCGGCACTTTATGTTTCCCAGCTGTGAGTCGTCCTGAGGAGACGCGGCTCCTGTGTGTTGCCCCCGCTCAGTTGAGGACCGGATATACGCCAGAGACTGCGGTGCCCCGTGGATTTGCGAATATAGCTGGCAGCTGAGGGCGGTGTTAACGTTGAACCGGGCTACTGTGGAGTTGGCGCCTGGCACTGTGATATCGCCGATGGGCATGGCGCAGCTCTGAGGACGGCGCTGCGGAGGCTGTTTCTGCCCGATGCTGCAGAGGGTCAGGTAAGGCTGGTGTGGGCGGATGAGCCCTTGTAGAGCCATTAGACGACCGAGTCCGGTGGGGCCCCTGCATACTGGCGACAAGACTGGGATTGAGGGCTGAGATACGGCTAGATGTGCCCTGTGTGACAGCGGGGACGGGTACACGGACAGCGGGAGTCACGAGGGGTGGGGGGGCGAACAACGACACAGACAGCGGGATACAACCATGCGGGACCAGGACGATCGAACAAATGATGAAAAACAGCCATGTAAAAAAAATAAAAATAAGTACACGCCCACAGTGGACACGTCTTCATGAAGTTGCGAAAAGCCTAAAAATCGCCGGAACGCACACGAATCTGCTCCGGCATTGAGGGACAGATCTCTGTTCCAATGGCTAGCCTCCATTTATGGAGCTAGCCAATGGAACAGAGGGGCGGGACAACACACACATACTGTACACATAAGATTTCGCTTGCGCCGAAAACAGGTGAAACCGGTGAAACCTAAAAACGAAAAACTGGGAGCCTTTTTTATAATAATCCGAGTGCCAAAGTGATCCCGAAAGCTTTCACAGCAGTGCTAGAGTTTGCCACTAGGTAGTGCCATGCGACCAATCTGGACTTTGCTCCCCTAACTTGCCAACCCCCAATCTCTCAAATAGCAGCCTGGCTCATGAGCACCATGAATTTGGACAGTTTAATATCCCTCAATACTATAAGGATGTCTTGACACAAGCCAGGGCCGTGTAAACAAATAAAACATATACTGCAAAATGGAAATGTTTGTGTGTAGTCCCACTAACCGATTACATCCCTTCCATATTCAGGCTCACCAGATACCCTGGTACCTTCTATAATTGGCAAGATTAGGAATCTGGTACACCTTAATCAAAGTTCACCTGGCAGACATCTCATGTTTCAAATGGACACATAGTGAGCCATCAATGTAATCACACACTTGTCAAGGAAGTTCTGAAAGAGTTTTTCAGAGTTTTTCCACCACCATCCAGAACCACAACAGCAGCCAAGGAACGAGCAATCACTGGTCAGTTCCATTTGAGCCCATTAACAAGTCAACCATAAAGTACTTAACCTGGAACACTGCATTCCTTCGAGATATATTCAGCAGGGAGATTTTACCAAGATTCAGGCCTTTACTGCCACAGAAACGTTCCTGCAATTTATAAAAAACAGACCATGCAATACTAAGGACTAAGCCCTAGTTCAAACAAAGTACAAAATTAATTTTTGGTTCTCCCGCCCAAAGTGGGGGTCAGAACCGGTGGGGACCAGTTGCTGGAAGCAGCAAAAGGACTGGGGAAGCTCTCAAAGGCAGCAAGCTTTTGAAGCTTCCCCTTTGTTGACCATGCCCACGGGTGCCAAATGTACTGCCAATTGGGAAAACTGTACAGTTTTAGGGAAAGCAATCTGGCACTGGAGACCTGGATAGCAGGAACCCAGTTCACTTTCTGTCAAAACTGCATCGAATACCAGGCAAAAAGTAAGGGTGGCCATGTCAAAAAAGGGGACTTTTTTACAGTTAAGAGCAGCAGAAGCAGATAAATATCTGAAAAGGGAAAGAGTCAGATGCACAGCAACAGTATGAATGCCTGAAAGGAGCTTGATTACATAGCTGTGAGACCACAATAGAGCTTTCCCATAATCTAACCAACTTAGGATAGGTACCTGAACAATCAAAGTCAGTTAATGGCAGGAAGAAGACTTAGTATCTGATCATAAGGAAGAAATGGGAACAAACCTATTTACCTGAGCCATCAGAGATAAATTGCTATAAAATTGGAACTCCAAATGCCTCAATACACTTTAGGGCATTAGAGGTCAGCCTGTTCTTGGTTTTGCAGATACAGTTTTGGAAATTCTCATATGACGCAAGTGATGTATAGTCCAATAAGATGACAAGCTGGGTGTGGTCTATATAGTTCATGAAGACAACACGCGGATTGTAAATTAACAGACCCAATGACCTCACAAATATTGAGTAGAGGGGGCTCAGTGCTAGCGATCATCCATTAGGTAAGTTGCACAAATACATTCCAACTAAGAAGGGGAAGCATTGTACATCAGGAGTAGTCCCATGTACATGACTGTTCAGAAACGTCGAGCAGATTAGCACAGCAGTACATAATGATCATAGAAATTAAAAGAAAGTGAAACAAACGGCTTATAAATAGAGGTTCTAATACAGTTAACTCCCATTTCACAAGGAGTATGGCCACCTCATCAGCACTTTGTAGGTGTGCCACTGCTAGAAATTTGCTGGGCAGCAATGTGGACTAGCAGACACACCTTCACCAGAGGCAGTTGAAGACAAAGAAGTTGTAGTGAGGCAGGCAATTCTGTCATTTACTCAAATAAGGCGAGCCTGTTATTCTATTCCACCAGTGTGTGTGTGTGTGTGTATATATATATATATATATATGTATGTATGTATATATATATATATATATATATATATATATATATATATATATATATATATATATATATATATATATATATATATATATATATATAAAAAATCCGCAACATTCTATTTGGAATAACTATGGCGTCCATTGAGGAATTTGCGTGCAATTTTCCAAAATTTTGGCCAGCTAAGTTCTCCTCCTTCCCTGAAAGTTTTGGGGGGATTCGTGAAGCGGGCGCTGAGAAAAAAGGGGGGTCCCAAAACGCGTTTTCCCCATGTTAATTTCCATAGGACGTTTAGAAACGGCTACAGCCTGAACGGAATTACACCAAACTTGGCAAAATTGTAGGGACTGGTACGCAGAAGTGCCTTTTGTTTAAATGGTGTAAATCCCTCCAGTAGTTCCTCAGAAAATCAAAAGAGAAAATATATATATATCTATAGCAGCTTACTGTAAGCTTACTGTACTCTGTACCATTCCGAGCACGAGCTGCATGCTGATTGGCTGCCAATGTCTGTCAACACTCCAAACTAGAAAGTGTTGGCAGCCATCTTGTGCCTCGGTAGACTGAGGCACAGGAAAGCAGAAAAACAAAGGTGCAAAACACGCATAGGGGGCAGGGTAGAAGCACCCTGACCCCCTAGGCCTGCTCAGGGGGTCCCACAAGGACCCCCCAGGCCCAAAAAAATTATTATTATTTTTTTTTAAATCGCAGGGTACGCGTACATGATAACACCTCATTAAAAAGCATTGCAGTTAATAGAAGGTTTTAAGACTTTAGTTACATTATAAATTATTTGTGGATGGTACCATACTCATTTTAGGAATTGTGGTGTGTTCTAAGGTGATTTTACCATGTGAGAAAGCCTTCTGCTGGGATATCATGAATCATGTTTGAAAAAAAACTATTATCTAATGCTTTTCCCACAGTGGTTTGGAAGGGGATCTATAAGCTAAACTGAAAGCATATTTTCTGTAAATTCACATTATCTTTCTCAGTCATGTGAAAATGAAGTCTGACATTCTCAATAAAACATGTACATCCAACAAGGACAGAGACTGTCAGTTGATTACTTTGTGTTCTACTGCAGCCTCCTAGAGTGTTCTAAAGAACAACTAGAGCGCTAACAGTCCTACTTATTACAAAGGTATGGCACACCTGAAGCCATCTTGATTGGAATAAATTGGTAACTCTTAAAACATTTCATTTAAAAAAGGAACAAAATGAGGGGCTTCATTTTGCCATAGAAAGTATGATTAGTGCTGCAGAAAGAAAAATTAGGGCACATTTTGAGTGACTGCTCAAATTCTCTTCTCTTTCATTAAAAAAATTCTGACATGCAGTCTCCCAAGATGGCCACCAGAGACAAAAGAGCCCAAATGTAGCCCAAATATCACCGAGATGTTGCCCCAGTATAGCCCAATGACAGAATGTCCCAGAGTGTTCTAAAGAACAACTAGAGCGCTAATAGTCTTACTTATGACTATGGCACACCAGAAGCCATCTTGATTGGAATGAAGTGGTAAGTCTGAAAACATTTAATTTAAAAAGGAACAAAATGAAGGGGGTTCATTTTGCCGTAGAAAGTATGATTAGTGCTTCAGAAAGAAAAATTAGGGCGCATTGAGTGACTTCTCAAATCCTCTTTTATTTCATGAAAAAAATTCTGACATGCAGACTGAAACATGCACTTTGAATACCAGCAGCAGACTTCCCTGGTGAGCAGTAGCTTTACTACAGTGATCTAATGAGCAACTAGAGTGCCAACATTCAGAATTTATGGCAAATGTGTGACATCTGAATGCCTTCTTGATGGAACCAAAGTAAACAAGCATTGAAAATGCAATAGATCTCGCCCTCGTTCAAGTTAAAGCCATTCTGTTTGTAATGAGGCGGCTTTTTAGCTTTGGTTAGTGTTTTTCAAACTTTCATGTAAATAACAATCATATGTATGCATATATGTATAAGTATGCATGCATTTATATTTGTATGTATATATAAATATATATATATATATATATATACACATACATATATATAAATGCATATGCATATATATATATGTGTATATGTGTGCGTGTAGAGAGAGGTAGAGGTAGAGAGGTAGAGACTAGTAGAGAGGTAGAGAGTAGAGAGTGAGTAATAGAGAGTGAGTAGTGGAGAGCAGTAGAGAGTGATAGAGAGTAGTATAAAGTAGTAGAGAGTGAGTAGTAGAGAGTAAGTAGTAGAGTGAGTAGTAGATAGTGAGTAGTGGAGAGTAGTAAAGAGTGAGTAGTAGAGAGTAGCAGAGAGTGAGTAGGAGTGAGTAGTAGAGAGTGAGTAGCAGAGAGAGAGAATAGTAGAGAGTGAGTAGAGTGAGTAATAGAGAGTAGTAGAGAGTGAGTAGTAGAGAGTGAGTAGTAGAGTGAGTAGTAGAGTGAGTAGTAGAGAGTGGGTAGTAGAGAGTAGTAGAGAGTGAGTAGTAGAGAGAGTAGTAGAGAGTGAGTAGTAGAGAGTAGTAGAGAGAGAGTAGTAGAGAGTGAGTAGTAGAGAGTAGTAGATAGTGAGTAGTAGGGAGTGAGTAGTAGAGAGTACTAGAGTAGTAGAGAGTAGTGGGGTAGTAGAGAGTGAGTAGTAGAGAGTAGTGGAGAATATTCCAAAGTTTGGCACATCACCACTTGCAAAACAAGTCCAATCAAATCATATCACTTCAGAGTCCTTATTGAAGCGCTGAATCTTGGTGTATATTCAAATGCTTTTGTTTTCCTTAAGTTTATGTACCACAGCCAGCCGACGCGTTTCGTTCTGTACAATAGAACTTCTTCAGGGCGTTCTTATTTCCTTCAAGTTATGTCGGTATCCTGTTGTCATATACCTAGATATTTCTTCCAAATGTTAGACGAGACGCAAGTACATTCTTATTCAAAGTGACTAGGTATCAATTTTACCCACACAATTCGGGCAAACTTGAGTAATTTATAGCATCCTCAAAGTCAGTCTTTCAAAAATTCCAAAGTATAGGACATGATAATCCAACTCCAAATGTTTCTCAAGAAAAGTCATTTTCAATCGTTCGGAATATCAGCGTTTGGGCAGATATGACCCACGGACACGGTTTATGACTTTTCTTGAGAAACATTTGTGTGTAGCTAAGTAAATATGTAAGTATGATCCATTGTTTGCATAAGTGAGTAGGATGACTTTATATGTGAATAGGATGTGTGCTGGTGTGTAATGTCGATATAGGTGTATAAGTATTTTTGATAGTCTTCTATTGTTCATTGACAGCATGTATGAGTGAATCTACAGGTAAGTGATTAGATGTGTGTATACATCTATGAATCACTGAGTGGGTTTTTTAGATACTTGTATTGCTGTGACAATGGATTCAAATATGATACTCTGTATTTTACATGAATGATGTAATATGTGACATTATTAGCAGTATATTGCGGGTGCGCGAAATCTAGTTAGTACAACTAACTATATAGGAGCAATTTCAATGGTTTTGTATGAGTGAAATGTCCAGCTAACTAGAACACCCCTAAAACTTAGTTTTTTGAGTGAATTTTAAAGGTTTTTAAAATGCTAATTCCTAACTATATAAGGCCTGAAACCTATGGTTTTTTCAGTGAATTTCAAAGGTTTTTTAAATGCTAATTCCTAACAATATAAGGCCTGAAACCTATGGTTTTTTCAGTGAATATATATGTATATATTTTTTTTTCCTTCCCGATTTTCCCGAAAGGAAGTTTTTTCTTTGTGCACTCCCAAGCTTCAAAATTATTTCTCCACAGACTTTTCTTTCAATGGTAATTTTCTTTAATTCAATATCACAGCCAGCCAGCAACACCTTACGCGTTTCGGTCTCTACGGAGACCTTGCTCACAGGAAGATACACTCACTCCAGCGTTTGTATCTTTTAGTCACATGCAGCACATCCTCATCCCTGAATAAAGGCTCACTTCAGATACATCCTCTATGGTTTGTATTTTTACTTGTGATGCAAAATCTGAGAGGGGAAGTCTTTCGCGAGGGGGTGAGGCAGAGAACACCTTTTTTAAGGGGCCCAAACTTAAGACTATGATGTTGAGGTGGATATGCTAACAAAATGGGAAGTGCATATGGCCTTTACAGCTGTCACAGCCTTTTACTGCCACTGTAGAGTTACTAAGGGACTCCCACTTCAACAGAGAATGATTCAAATACTTGAATCTATGAAAGATCCAATGCTGGGAACCAATATGGTGTACACAACAAGAGTTACTCAGAGGGGGCGTGGCCAAGTGCCTAAGATGGCGGACACGTTTTGATCGCGCGCCACACCCTATCCCCCGTTTATCTTGAACATCGTTGCATCTCGCTGGCAATGTCATCACTGCAAACGTGGCGGACGTGAGCGGGGGGTCCTGGCCTTCGCTACAGGCTTTGAGCTAGGTTCTTCGGCCCTCCGCTGCCGGGGTGGGGCCCCGGCTTGACACTGTGGAGGTGCCTGAGCCTGGAGCGGAGTCATGCGGGCCCTGCGGATGGCGGTCTACTCCACCACCGAGTCTAGTGCCTTGTTGGGAGGCTGGGGCTTGGACCCCTACCAACTGGGCGAGTCCTTGGCGAGGCACCGGGCAGGCGCCCTCACGTGGAGCAGCAACCGGGGTAACATCCTAGATGATGCATGGGGCACACTCAGGTCGGAGCTGCCTCGAGACAGAGTGGCCCGAAAACAGGGGAAGACCCCTGTGTGGCTTTGGCCCGGTGAGAAGACGTGGCTCCGGGCCTGCCCTGCTACACCACAGACGCCAGCTGATCTCTGCTGCCACTAACCATACCTTTCGAACTACTAACAGTCCTGGGTAGGGGGGGCACAGGAGTCAGTCGGGCCCAGGCCCCCCCAAGCAGTGCATCACAAAGTTGAAGGAAAGACCAATATCAGCACTACTGTCCTGGGGGCCGCCAGGGTTAGTCTACTAAGGGCAGCACGGGGTCATATTGGACCCGGGCTGTCCCTCATTTCGCCTGCAATAACCTCTGGGTCCGCCGTGTTAGGGACGTCCAGTCGCCAGTTGGGCCTAGACTTCCAGGGTGAAGCATTGCGGAAAAGGCGCCGTCGATATTGACGCAAGAAACCCACGTAGCGTGTGCAGCGGGCTGAGTTGGATCAGCTCGGGGATCGCATTGGGCCCAGCCGGTTTCCTCTCTCCTCGCATGTAGTGCCCGAGCCAACTGGAATTGTGGCTCGATTCTGGTCCTGGGGTCACCTTTTCCCTGGCCTAACAGTTCTCTATGCTGACTTTGCTGTGGTCACTACCATTGAGGGCCTGGGACTTTCTGCGTGGGGGCAGGCCCCGGGTCTAAGCAAGACCCAGCCCATACTCTGCTAATTCTGATTGAGGGGGGGCCCCCTGAACGGGCTACATAACGAAATCAGAAAAGGCACAGCCCAGGGTGCGGCTATAGCCTTATTGCCCTCGCTGTACTCTCCTACCACAGCAGGCGGCTTTAGGGAGACGGGGGGGGGGGGGGGGGGGGGGGTTAGTCATACGGAGGAGTGGGGAAGTCTTCAGAGCCCAATAGATCATATCTCTCGGCTAGGCTAGACTCAGTACTGGCTGCGGTGGAACAGATAGGCACAGCACTGGGCCCACGCCTCCCATGAGGGCATAATAGACAGCATCCCCTCAGACTTCACGCTCTTGCGGGCGGATCATCAGAAGCTGACTGAACCCATACACAAAGCTGAGATTACACTTGCGGACCTACAACCCAAACCTCCCAACCACACTATAACCTTACAGGATATGCTGGACCGGGTCTGCACCCTTGAAGAGAAGCTACAGGACGCTGAGGGCCGCTTGCGTAGTAATAATGTGCTCATGATTGGCCTACCGAAAGGGACAGAGGGTCGAGACGCGGTGGAATATGCAGAGTCCTGGCTGAAAGAGTTACTCCCCCCAGTTTGTTGTTCAAGGGGCACACAGGGTTCCTGCTGGAAGGACCCCACCAGGGGCTAACCCACGTCCCTTACTCATCCGTCTGTTAAAAATCCGGGACAAGGATGTAATAGTGAGAGGTGGGGAGGCACCCGGGACCCAAGATGCAAAACATCAGTCTCCTTCCCAGATTAAACCGCCCAGGTGCAGAAGAGACGTGCCAAGTTTGGAGCAGTGAAACATCAGCTGAGAGCCCAAGATCTACGATATTCGCTGCTATTTCCAGCCCGCCTCAGGGTAATTCATAATGGCACTAATTTCTTCGACCCCCCCTCCGACGCTTGGGGCTGGCTGGAGGAAAATGGACTGGCAACTGCTGCTGGGCCACAAGGAGACCTCTCCGTACAAAAGAGGAACAGGCGTGGTCGTCGGATGGGCAGGGGCGGAGGATAGCAGCGGTCCTTGCCAATCAACACCCTAGACCCCGAGAAGATCCTTTCCGAACGCCAGGACGCTCTACATATTGCATTAACCCTCCAAACTATTAGATCACCCTCAGAGTTCATATCTTCACTTTCCAGATCCAGGGGAGATGCGGACTCCTTGCCGGCTTGGTCTGCTGACTCGGGCTCGCCTCACCCTAGTGACGTCTCGCCTCAAACATCGGACAATATTATTTAACTGCACTGTATGTATTAGCTCCCACCTCAGATATAGATCACATCTTTGCAGAAATATGTAATTGTTCCTCATGCTCAGACTCTGGCACCCTGCGTCACACGCTCATGTCACAATATACATGCATAGAGACACTCCAGGATGCCAGTTCTTGAAGTAGCATATTTGGGGGATAGGTCACTTACAGCCTTCCCAATTTCATGCACCCCCTCTCACTGTCAACATCTGACTAAGAATGATTTACCATGGTTAGGCACACCTGTTTGGGGTTCGCTCTTATGTAGTTTTATGAATTAGTTTGAACACTACTGTTTTTCCCTGTCAGGTCATTGCCCTTCCTAGTGACCAGAGGCCATTCCACACACATCAACTCAACACATCGGCACTACTGAATGGGTTCTACAGATTTGCACTGATCACATGACAAACATTAAGATCATCTCCTGGAACGTTAGGGGTATCCACAACCTGCACCCAGGTATTCCATTTACGTATACCCACGGTGCAGATCCGCTGGGTTTGCATTCCTTCAGGAGACACCTGACGAGTCTAGAGGCGGATTGACTGACGCCGCTGATCCGGACAGGATTATAGCACTAACTTTTCATTCCAGACTAGAGGCGCTTTGATATGTGAAGAGGAGATGGTGGTAGTTGACCCTGCAGGGCGCTACGTTTGCTTTAAGGGTAGCCTCAATGGGCAGACTCTACTGCTAGGCTCAATCTACGCCCAAACATAGAACAGATCGCTTTCCTCAAAAGCCTAGCCACCTTACTGACCCGATGGAGACGTTCCATGGCAGGGATTTTAATTTGGTCCTAGATTTATCTCTTGACCGCTCCTTCCCACCCCTTACCCGCACTTCAGCCTCATCAAATGCACAAGCATTACACAGCTGGCTGGTACACTGGTCCTTATCGGATGATTGGTGAGCGGCAACCCAAACTCGTGGATATATTCCTTCTATTCCCCAGTTCATAATCTTCATGTGCGGCTGAATCGCATATTGGCATCAGGTGCGCTGCTCCTCCTAATCCGAGACCCACAAACCATGTTGCTAGGCTGGGTGCTCCCCCGATCCCAACTTGGGGGCTGCAGACGGCAGCACTAGAGGATCAGGCTTTTCGCAGCTCCCTAGAAACGGCGTCACTCGAGTATTTTGAACACAAGGCTGGCTATAGGAGCTCCCCACTGACAGAATAGGAGGCTTTTAAGGTCACACCTCAAGGGAAATGTCTGGGCCTTACACGGAACATCTGCAAGAAGTTAGACACCTTCCTCGCCTCTATTGAGCGGAAGTTCCTCCATTAGGAATCTCTATCTGTCACCCATCCTGAAGCCAAGACACACATAGATACAATGCAAGGGGACCGGCTAGAACTCCTAGAGAAACTGCGCTGTCACAACTACCTAGCTCACTTGGCTCGTACCCACACGTTATCTGACAAGGCGGGCAAACTGCTCACACTCCAGTTTAGACAGGAGCACCCACATCTTCCCATACACTCAATTAGGGATGAGCTAGGGCAGTTGAGGTGCACACAATCGGACATTCACACAGCCATGGCTAAGCATTACACTACACGCACCATTAAGGAGAAGTTCTTTAATATCAGGCTCAATGCACCTCACCAGTAATTCAGTAAGGCAACTTTGAAAGAAATCTCCAAGGGCCTGAAAGGAAGACCACCAACTAGAGCAGGCAGTACTAAGGCGACAGTTTACTCCGATGAAAATTGCTAGACTCCTTAAAAGGTGTACTGGACGAAGACAAAACCGCCCCAAAGACAGTGAGTCAAACATGTTCCAAGGTGTGTCAGACTTCAAGTTATGCAGATCAGTTATCAGGATAAGAAAGAAGAAAGGGGAAACAGCTGATGTCAGAGGTGGCCATTAACCTCCAATGAAGGGCAATCCACTGCAGGCATCTTGCACAAGTGTGGCCCCTCCTCACTAGGTAAAAATCACTTGGACAACATAATTAAGAATAATTAAAGGTAACAAAGGAAGAAATTTGGTATTGGTGCAGTCTTTATGTAAGCACTGGCTGAGGAGCTAAAAGCCCAAGTAGAAAAGTTCATGGGCTATTACTCGTTTAGGCACACTAGGAAAAACTGACTGTTAAACGTATGGCAAAAGAAATGACTGGAACACAGGCACAGCTACACAGAGTTCAGATGCTGTACTGATTTGGCAAATATTACATTGTGAAGAAAAGGTTGCAGGATTTTCCTGGAGAAGATATCGACTTAATCCTCATAGGATCAAGGCCACGCCTAGTAATAGCTGGTACAGCAGCATAATCACTACATAAACAATAAGCATGATTTCCATTTGGGAAACAATGTAAGAACTTCATATAGCTCATAAAAAATGTAAGTTCAAGGTAAAAAAAATACCTTAACTTCCTGGTTTTTGTAGTCTGCATTATATTTTCTCCAGTTGAATTGAACGTCTGCCTCATACTGTCATCAATAACATTTTCTGAAATGGAAATAAAGCTGGATTATTTACTAAAACTTTACACTGGATACAATGGCTCTATCTAGAAATTATGCGCCACCACATCCAAATAGGAGTCCTGCAGCCCACTCAGTTTACAAAGTTTTTTCATGGTATGAAAACTGCAGTATTTATGGGGAGAGGGGCAGGAGAGTAGCAATTGGTTGAGGAGCACAGTAATTCAAATGAAGGTATTAATACAGAAGGGAAGGGCTTTTATGATGTACGTCTGTATGAAACAGCAGCATGAAAAGCACTAGGGGTTTGCTGTACTGATCATATGGAAGGAGGTGCTTTGGGTAATGTTTAATAGATGGAGGAGTGCAGAGTTTTTTTCAGTAGAGGAAGAAAAGGCTGACTAGGATCAAGTAGATAATTGAGCTGTTCAAAAAAAAAGAGAGAAATCAGGAAGTCATTAACAATGAGAGGTATTGAGCAAGTTTCCCTAAAAGAGGCAATAAGATTTGTATAGTTCACGGTAATGAGTACATAGCAAGAAGAGATTGTGGAAGTATGCAGCGGCTGCATGCTTAGAGCCACAAGTAGAGCTCATAGGTCTTAAGTGTTGATGATCAAATTTTGGTGCTGGTGGACCTAGGTTGTAAAGGTAGGAAGGTGACGGAGTACCAACATGTAAAGGTACAAAAGAGACTGTACATTTCCGATTTCTGGATCATATTAAACAAATCGAAAGCTGCAGAAAGAGGGATGGGGGCTAGGTGGAAAGGTGATGGTTAGATGAGAAGCAATGTGGGTGCAAATTCACACTTTCTTAGAGTGATAAGGAGAGGTTTGGGAAGGACTCACAGTGACATGTGGATGAGAGCAGGATTAGAAAGGCAAAAGACTATTGTTAAGGATGAGCGATAGAGACATAACAGGACTAACTTGAGAAGCTTACCAAGTGAGCACTGAGAGGTGGAGGCTTCAGTTAAGTGTGTGTGAGATAAAAAGGATTTGGGAAAGCAGGATTTTGGTAAGTTATGTCAATTACAGTTTTCATTTTCTCACAAATTTGACCATAGTTATACATGTAAATAGACCAATTTTTTCTATAAACAAAAACGTTCTGTTTGGAAGGCGTTTCAGTACCTGTTACAAAAATAAATCGATAACTATGATCATTCATTTTGATTACTTGACAAATGCTATTTACTAAGCAAAGTTTAATGTTAATCGAAAATCCCCACAGTGCATCACTATCGTATAACCAAACTTAAACTCCTACCATCTTTATGACCTACAGAATGCCTAGTACAGTCATCTGTTTGGCTCACTCTTCCTACAAGGGACAGCTTGAATATCTAACCTTGAATCCATATTCAACTCATCCTTTTCACCCACCAACATCCTTAGTGAGTTCTATTTCATTACTGTTCATAAATTAGCTCCAACTTCAGACCCTTTTTTTCTGACTATGCCCTGGTGCCCTCATCTCTAAAATTCTCATATTTTCTAAATCTCCATTACAACATTAGTTTATCAATCAAAGACTCACAAACAGGGCCATGGGGCACCTGGAAACAGCGAGAGCCTGGGGGTGACTAGTGGATGACCTACGGACACTGGACCTAGATGAAACCACACAACATCCACCAAATTCGCCACCACAGGGAAGGGACAATGAGATAGGAACACAGAGGATATAAGATAAGACTAGGGCTGAGAGGACCCCCCCTCGCCACACACAAACCCCAGACACAGATAGATGAAGAAGCAAACACATTCCGCTGGAAACTAAACACTGAGGATTAAGCAACTCGCTCAGGGGGTGGGAGGGGGAGGATTGAGAATTAGAACCGGTTGAACATATTGAATAGTTTCTTACCTGTCGGTGTAGTTTTGCAGCTTGAAGATCTTTCTGGATTCACTATGCTGTGCATATTCCGCTATCTGGTGGTTGGGTCCGGAATCGTAGTCTTTTTTCTCTTTTTTTTTTGTAGCCCAGGTGGGCGTCGACGTCCCACCATTTGGTGTACCTTCGGTGACGTCGGCATGCTTCCGGCGGAAGCTCCCGCCCTTGGGCGCCATCTTCGGATTCTTCTTTTTTTTTTTTCTCTTTTGTGTCCTTGTAGTGAATCCATGGCTATGTTTGTTAAACCTTTCTTCAACGTAATTCTTTTCACGTATCTTGTAAGCTTCAACTTGCTTTCTATTCCATGTGTTTCCACCTTCTTCTCCAGCCTCATCTTTCTGGCACAGGCGGGTGGGTTCGCTAGTGAATCCAGAAAGATCTTCAAGCTGCAAAACTACACCGACAGGTAAGAAACTATTCGTTTTGCAGCGTGAATCTTTCTGGATTCACTATGCTGTGCATAGATTTTGTAGCGGTTTCGTTACTTTTGGAGCGGCTGGGTGGAAGATGAGCGTTGTTTGTTGAATATATGTTGAAGCACTCTTTGTCCTACTTGTGCTTCCTTGTTCATCTGTACATCCACGCAATAGTGCTTAGCGAACGTGTGCACTGAAGCCCATGTTGCTGTCAGGCATATGTCCTGAATTGGTGTGTTTGCCAAAAAGGCAATTGTTGCTCCTTTCTTTCTAGTCGAGTGGGCCTGTGCCCCTCCTGTTAGCTCCTGGCCCGCTTGCTTGTGGCAGAATTGTATCGTTTGTGCAATCCATCGAGCTATGGTGTTCTTAGTCACTGGTCTACCCAGGTAACTGTTTGCGAAGGATACGAAGAACTGTTTAGTCTTCCTGTGTTCCTTCGTTTTTTCAATGTAGTGCATCACTGCTCTTCTTGCAACTAGAGTGTGGAGCGCCCTCTCAACACTTGTCGTGGGGTTCTGGAAGAAGCTAGGAATTTGAATACTCTGATTCATGTGGAACCTTGACACCACCTTTGGCATAAAGTGCGGGTCTGTTCTCATCACGACCCTGTCACTGTGTATCTGGATGTAGGGTTCCTGCATTGTTAGTGCCTGTAGTTCGCTCACCCTGCGTAGCAAGGTGATTGCTACCAGAAAGGCCGCTTTTATTGTCAGCATTTGCAGTGATGCCTTGTGGATCGGTTCGAAAGGTGCTTTCATGATCTCTGTCAGTACCACATTTAGGTTCCAAGCCGGCGGCGGCACCCTTTTTGGTGGCGCTTTTATGTTAGCCCCTTCCAGGAATCTTTTTACTACTTCAGATGTAAAGAAGCTTCTCCCTGTTTCTCCTCTTATGTATGCCACAATCGCTGCCAGGTGTACCCTCAGCGAGGATGAGCTTAGCTTAGCTTCTATTAGGTGCGTGAGGTATCTTAGCACCGTTGATTCCCTGGTCAGCTTTCTATTAAGGTTTTCTTGCAGCACCATTGAGTGACTCTTTTCCATTTTTCCCCATAGCACTTGCGTGTGCTGGGCCTTCTTGCCTCCTGCAGCACCCGCAGTGTGCGCTCTGGTAGTTTTAGATGTGCGAACTCTTAAGTCCTCAGGAGCCAAGCTGAGAGGCTGAGTCTCTCCGGCTCTGGGTGTAGGACTTCTCCGTTTTCCATTGAGAGTAGGTCTCTTCTTTTTGAGAACTTGTGGGGTGGGCCCGGCGCCATCTCCATTATCTGGGAGTACCAGGTCTGCCTGGCCCATTGTGGTGCCACAAGGATGAGCGTCATGTTGCTCGTCATGCATTTGTTGAGAACCCTGGGGATCAGTGGTATGGGGGGGAAAAGCGTAGGCAAATGTTTTTGACCAGCTTATCCATAGGGCATTCCCCTGGGATAGTGCCTCTGGTTGTCTGGATGCAAAGTACTGGCAATTTGCATTCTGGCGTGTTGCAAACAGGTCTATTGTCGGAGTGCCCCACCTCCTGAATAGTCTTTCTGTTTCCTGTATGTTGAGTTCCCATTCGTGGGATGCTGAAGTCTGCCTGCTGAGCCAATCCGCTTCTACATTGTCTTTCCCTGGCAGGTGTATGGCTAGCATTTTGAGTGGTATTGCCATCTCCAGATTTCCTGTGCCAAGCTTGACAGAGGGAATGATTGAGTTCCCCCCTGCTTGTTGATGTAAAACATCGTTGTGGTGTTGTCTGTATCAGCACCTTTTGGTTGTACAGTTGTTTCTAAAAGGCCTTGAGGGCAAGCAACACTGTTTTCAGCTCTAGGTAATTGATGTGTCTGACCGCATCCGCTGGGCTCCACAGACCCCTCACTCTGAGCCTGTTCATGTGTGCGCCCCATCCCTTCTGGGATGAGTCTGTGGTAAAGGTCACTGTTGGGTCCAGTGGCGTTAGAGGCTTCCCTATTGTTATCCTCTCTTGGTCCACCACTTCATTTCTTCCTGCACCTTGCGCGTTACAACCACTAGATCCTCCCAACTTCTTGTAGCTTGTGACCATTGCTGTTGCAGCCACTCTTGGAATGGTCTCATCTGTAGGCGTACATTGGGGACCAGGTGTATGCAGGACTCCATCATTCCCAAGATCTTGTTCACTGTCCTCACTGTCAGAGCTCGCCCCTTCTGGTAGTGACGTTTCTCCCTCAGTAGGCTGAGTGTCCTCTTTTCGCTGGGTAACACCCTGCATTGGACAGTGTTGATTTGAGCTCCCAGGAAGATCTTCACTTGCTCCGGTTCCATCAAGCATTTTCTCCAATGTATGGAGAATCCCAGGCTTGTTAGCGTTCTTGTGACCTGCTCTGCATGAACCTTGCATGTCCTGTAAGAGCTTGCCTTTATGAGCCAGTAGTCTAGGTAGGGGTACACGTGTATCCCCTTACTTCGCAGATGTGCGGCCACTGCTGCAAGGCATTTGGTGTATACCCTTGGTGCGGACTTTAGACCGAATGCCAGGGCTGTGAATTGGTAGTGGTCCTTGTTTACTGCTAATCTTAGCATGTGCTTGTGCTGCCTGTTCATGGGGATGTGCAGGTACGCATCTTTGAGGTCTACGGTGGACAAGAAGTCCCCGGCCTTTATCTGTGGGATGACCTCTTGAAGGGACGTCATTTAGAATTTTTGAGTCTTTACATACTTGTTTAGGACCCGTAGATCCAGGATGATTCTTAGGCTTTTGTCCACTTTTGGCACCAGGAAGTAGTTTGAGTACACTCCCCTGTTCCGTTCTTTGAATGGCAGTGGTTCGATGGCCTCTTTGAGGAGGAGTTCTTGAGCTTCCTCTTGGAGCAATTGCAGCTCTCTTCCCGAGTGCTCTCTTTTCTTTGGCTTTCCGTTTGGTGGTCTCTTTTCCAACTCTATGCAGTATCCGAACTGTATGATGTTGAGTATCCACTTGTCTGTGGTTATTTTTCTCCACTCCTGGAGAAAAAATCTCAGCCAGCCTCCTACTGGTGTTACATGTTCCTTTGTTTCTTGTCCGTGTAGCCCTCTCCTCTTTGTTTTCCCGGGTACCTCCCCCGGAGGGTATGAGTGGGTGAGCACCTTTTTCCGTGTGAAGTTACTTAGAGGGGGGTTGTTCACCGCCTCTCCTATGGCCCCATCCGTTTCTTTTTCCTCAAAAGGACTGGCCCCTGTTCTGATAGTTCCAGTTTTGCTTCTGCTGGCCCTGGTGACCTTGGTTGTCACTCTGTTGACCCTGGTGGAACGCCTGGTGTGATTGTCCTTGCTGGTTTGCACCCCTTCCGTTCGGCCTCCGCGTAGGGGTGCCTCTTCTCATCCCCCTGAATTGCAGGGCCCCCATGGACCTTGCCGTCTCGTTGTCTTTCTTCAGTTGGGTGAGTTTCTCATCAACTGGGGCTCCAAACAGTGTTTCTCTATTGAAAGGTGTGTTCATGATGTTATTCTGAAACTCTGTTTTGAAGCCTGAGATCCTGAGCCAGGCTTGTCTTCTCTCTGTGATGCTTATAGTCATCAGTATTGCTGGATGTTTCAGCCCCTTCCAAGGCCGTCTTCAGCCATGAGTTAGCAATGCTTTTCCCTTCTTCCACGAGGTGCGTTGCCCTCTGAAGGTATTGCTCTGGGAGGTGCTTGAGCAATTGGCCGATCTCAACCCAATGTTGGTATTGGTGCCTGTTCAGGAGGGCGTTGGAGTTAGCCATCCGCCAGTGCATTGCGGCGTTCCTCTCAATTTTTCTGCCCGTCAGGTCCATCCTCCTGCTTTCCTTGTCAGGTGGTGGCCCAGATGTTGTTGGGACGTTGGCCCTTCTTCTGGCCGTTGCAGCGATTATTGAATCTGCTGTGACGGACCCCTTGATGTAAGCAAGAGGAGAATTTGTTTTTCTTCTCTGTCCTCGGCGTGACTGACCTGCATGTAGCCGGGTCCTTGAAGGCTTCCTTCCCCTGATCTGTGATACTTTTCAGCATGGGCAAGAACTGGCTTCTTGTCTGTGTGGGGAACAATGTTTCCAGCAGGAAGTCCGCTTTAGGCTTCCCCTCTTCCAGCTTAACCCCATAAGCTGCTGCTGCGTTCCTGACGACCTCATTGTATGCTCCAATGTCATCTGGCGGCGAAGGCCTCGAGGGATATGTCTCCACAGGCTCCTCCGGGTTTTCGGCCTCGGTGTCCTGCCATTCCAGGTCTTGGGCCGTCGAGGATCCTGAGCCGTAGCTTGACTGCTGCTCCCCATATTCACCCTCTGTGTAATAGAGGTCCTCTTCCTCTTCGTGCTCCGAGGGCTCCGGAGTTTTCGGCGGCTCTTCGACGTCGAACTCCTCGTGCTCCTGCACTTCAGCGACAGCCGTCGCTGGCTTCGAGGGGATCCTGAAACTTTTTATCTTTTCCTCAAAGTCCTTCTTTCTTTGAAGGAGGTTTTCCATCTCGGCCTCGAGCCTTCTTTTCTTTCTCTCCAACTGTGCGGCCTGCTAGTCGTCGAGCGTTTCGGCTGCTCTCTTTGAGGGCGTCATCGACGTCGAAACTTTTTTCGGCTCCTTCTCCTTCGAGGTCGAAGTCCCTTTTTCGGGGGCTTGCTTTGACGACCTTGGCTTTTCGCCGGTCTTCGGCGCCCGAGAGTCCTTCTGGAAAGATCCGCTGGGCCCTTTATCGGGGGATGCAGCTTCGGTCGTCGAAGTTTTCGGCGCCGTTGCTCCCTTCGAGGCTCTGGACTCTGATTTTCGAGAGTCTGTCTCAGGCTTTCGAGGCCCTGTCGAGGTTTTCGAGAACGTAGACTTTCCTACCTTGTCAGACGTTTTTTTGTCGGTCTCTGCGACCGTGAAGTCATCAGGACTTTCGGCGATGTTGTCCTAGTCGTCGGTGGAGAGGCCCAGTTCGTAAAGCGTCGGGCCTGGCCTTTGCCCTGCATCGTGTAGTGAGCTATCCTCTGCTTCTTTCAAACCCGGAGTGTCTTCGGTTTGAAGACTGAGCAGGCATTGCAGTCTTTGCTCTCGTGGTCAATCGGCAGGCAGAGGTTGCAGACCGGGTGCTGGTCCTTCTGCGCGAACTTGTGTTGGCAGTTTTTGCAGAATTTAAAGGGTGTCTTGTACATTCCTGCGCTCAGGGGGCCCCCTGCGTGCGCATTCTCCGAAGGGCGTCGAACATCTCGAGGTTCTTCCCCTTCTTCATCGTCTCCTCTCTGATGGTCTTCTCCTAATCTTCTTAGGTCTTTTCTGTCGAAAAATTGCTGTATTTTCTCCTTTTCTCCTCTAAAACTTCTGGTGCTTCACGTGACAATCCAGACCCAACGGCGGTAAAAAGAATCTGAAGATGGCGCCCAAGGGTGGGAGATTCCGCCGGAAGCATGCCGACGTCACTGAAGGTACACCAAATGGTGGGACGTCGACGCCACCTCGGCTACAAAAAAAAAAAAGAGAAAAAGACTAAGATTCTGGACCCAACCACCAGATAGCGGAATATGCACAGCATAGTGAATCCAGAAAGATTCACGCTGCAAAATGAACAGTTTCTTTTGCAAAGAAATTCAAACAGAAAAGAGGCAGAGCAAGCAACACAACCATATAAACATGTAAATGTTTTGACAAATGCTCATTTGAATGCTATATGAACCAAATGCCAATAAAATCGGTTTGAAAAAAATAAAATTAAAAAAGACTCACGAACAGGGATGATCACAATCTGAACCTATGTGTAGCAGCAGCACCTCTATGATCTTAAGAGGTACCCTACACTTCTGCACATTTGGCAGCAATGAAGAAGAAATGAAGACGCCTCCAAATAAGCTTTCTCACACCACTGGAAGCTCACTCTGTTTACCCTTTCTCTTGTCCCACCACCATTTTCAGACACAGCCTTTCCACAGTGCAGTTCGGCCCATGACCACAATAAGTTGTAAATATACAGGACATATCAGATCCCCTGCTTCTAACCTGCCACCTTGTGGGAAGGATATTACATATTTTTCAGTTTTAAGAAGTGACTATCAGTCACAAGGGAGTATGTTACAAAACTTAATCAAAAAAGTATTTTTCAAGTTGTGCCCTTCAGAACATGGACAACATTCGTTTTTTCTGTGCTACTTATAAATGGAAAGAACGGCCTGGGGGTCTTAATTATGTTAATCACAAAAGGGTACTCGAGGGTCAAAAGTAAGACAGGCTGATTAGCAGAGACAGAGACGGTGTAGCGCTCCCACTAGCCATATAACTGTGAAAGGAACAATGGAGAACATGCCAGATCAAGAACAGTGTCTGGTCTCTGGCTCCCATCAGTCACCACTCGGAACCTCCCTTCATCATTTGGGGCTCCGAGGACCAGCACTATACTGGATCTTGGTTTCACAACAGAAAGGAATGAACCTTCCTGTTGGTAAGTAAGTGTTGGTGTAATGGTAAAGACCATATGTGTTGGTGAAGTAACTGACAGGGATAAAAAGTGTAGTGTGCAGTGCAAGGAAAACCAGGAAGGGTAGGGAGGAGTGAATAAAATTGGTTAAAAGGAGCAAAAAGATAGTTTAATAGGGTGTAGCTCCTAATACCAATATTAAAAGATAGCCAAGACAGGGTAAAGCTATGACCTGTCTAGTGGTGTAACGTGGTCGACATGTTTCAGCAAATATTGGCCAATAGCCTTGCTTTCTTCAGGACAACAAATATACGGCTACTGCAAACAAAACACCAAGTGTGACAGATAAGTGAAAAATAATTAAAAAGAAGGAACGACACAGAAAAGTCACCTGGACATCCAGGTGTGTCTGTTCCGAATCTTCTCACTTGATCAGCAATGGGCTGAAAAAATAATAAAAAGCATGGCATGAGCTGAAGTCCCATCCCTGTCTGAGAATAGCCTGTCATTTACACCTGTTGCAATCGTCAACATGGGCGTAGTTCATGTCACGGGATCTGAACAGTCACATTGACAAAGCTAGTGTATACCAACATTCACAGAAATTGAAACTTTTCAAGTTTCACAAGATCCTTCTTACCTGGTCAGTAAGAAGTGTATCTCACCTCGCCTGGCCACGGCTCAGGACTGGTGAAGCACCGCTCTAAAAAGGTGAATAAATTCAAAAGAAAGAATCATCCACCATGTAATGCCTGAAATTCAGTCAAAGCGAACCATTACAGATGCTAGTAATTAATGAAAAAGAAGCGGAGGATGTTATATCCGCTTCGCAATTGGAGAATATGCCATATTCATGAGCCAGTATAGAATACTTCCTTAAGTGCCAACTAAATGGTGCCAACAAAGTAAAAAGCCCCTCCAAGTCTCACACACCGAGGATCGTGGGTGCCCCGTGGGCAAAGAGCCGCCAAACCCACGGGGCACCCACGATCCTCGGTGTGTGAGACTTGGAGGGGCTTTTTACTTTGTTGGCACCATTTAGTTGGCACTTAAGGAAGTATTCTATACTGGCTCATGAATATGGCATATTCTCCAATTGCGAAGCGGATATAACATCCTCCGCTTCTTTTTCATTAATTACTAGCATCTGTAATGGTTCGCTTTGACTGAATTTCAGGCATTACATGGTGGATGATTCTTTCTTTTGAATTTATTCACCTTTTTAGAGCGGTGCTTCACCAGTCCTGAGCCGTGGCCAGGCGAGGTGAGATACACTTCTTACTGACCAGGTAAGAAGGATCTTGTGAAACTTGAAAAGTTTCAATTTCTGTGAATGTTGGTATACACTAGCTTTGTCAATGTGACTGTTCAGATCCCGTGACATGAACTACGCCCATGTTGACGATTGCAACAGGTGTAAATGACAGGCTATTCTCAGACAGGGATGGGACTTCAGCTCATGCCATGCTTTTTATTATTTTTTCAGCCCATTGCTGATCAAGTGAGAAGATTCGGAACAGACACACCTGGATGTCCAGGTGACTTTTCTGTGTCGTTCCTTCTTTTTAATTATTTTTCACTTATCTGTCACACTTGGTGTTTTGTTTGCAGTAGCCGTATATTTGTTGTCCTGAAGAAAGCAAGGCTATTGGCCAATATTTGCTGAAACATGTCGACCACGTTACACCACTAGACAGGTCATAGCTTTACCCTGTCTTGGCTATCTTTTAATATTGGTATTAGGAGCTACACCCTATTAAACTATCTTTTTGCTCCTTTTAACCAATTTTATTCACTCCTCCCTACCCTTCCTGGTTTTCCTTGCACTGCACACTACACTTTTTATCCCTGTCAGTTACTTCACCAACACATATGGTCTTTACCATTACACCAACACTTACTTACCAACAGGAAGGTTCATTCCTTTCTGTTGTGAAACCAAGATCCAGTATAGTGCTGGTCCTCGGAGCCCCAAATGATGAAGGGAGGTTCCGAGTGGTGACTGATGGGAGCCAGAGACCAGACACTGTTCTTGATCTGGCATGTTCTCCATTGTTCCTTTCACAGTTATATGGCTAGTGGGAGCGCTACACCGTCTCTGTCTCTGCTAATCAGCCTGTCTTACTTTTGACCCTCGAGTACCCTTTTGTGATTAATGTTAGGTGGGCATGTACTCAGAGCTGGTCAATAAATTGCCCGTGGGTCCCCTTTACTGTGTGTGGTTTGGATAGGTCTTAATTATGTTGCATTGTACAGACTGAATCAGGCTTGTGCTTCCCGCTTACATGGCAAGGAACCTGTGGCATCTAGATTAACCTGGCTATATTTCAGTGGAATATAGGTATGGTTTGTAATGCCATGTAATATCGTGGTTTGCTTTTTGTCACCTAGGGATGAGTTATATCTGATTTTACTGGCTCGCAACAAAATGGTTACTTACCAGTAGGAGTAGTTTTGATGCCTAAAGAGTTTTGCTGGCTACCCGATAGGTCCTGCATCCATGGCCACACAGAGGCTGGAAAACCTGCACATCACGGTGGCCACGAAAGACGTATTGAGGGTGACCAGAGGTCGTGGAAAGGTTGATGGACTTGGCCGTAGCCCTGCTGTCTTTAAAGCTCTCCAGCAACCAAACCGGCTCGTCTTCGAAGGGACGGGAGCCATCAAAGGGCATGTCCTTGAGTGATGTCTGGAGATCCCTAGAAAAAACAGTAGTCCTCAACATGGTATGGCGCCGCAGGGCCACAGTTGACAAAACCGCTCTGCCTAGTGAGTAGGTGGTGTCTAGTCATTTGGTGTTCACTGACCGCAAAGCCAGGCTTGTGGAAGAACACATTTTCTTTCCAAATTTGTCCAGCCTTTTGGCGTCTCGATCCTGCGGTGCTGTTCGGAATGTGCCAGGATTTACATGTGACCTGGAGGCTTGGACCACCAAAGTCTCCAGGGTAGGGTGTTGCATTAGGAATTTGGGGTCTCCTGGAACAGAGCAGTGACGGCAGAGATTTGTCCTATTCATTGAAGCCCGTGTTGGTTTTGGACCAAGTACCAAGCAGGACATCAGTAAGTGCTTCTTTGAATGGGAGAAGCAGTTAGAAAGGAAACACTCCAGAACGTAGCACTACATCCAAGACATTATTCTTGATTGCCACCAAGGGCAAACTAAGGTCCAGGACATTAGCTGCCCTTCCTTACACCAGTCAAAGGAGTCATATGGCTGGTATTCTTCTGGGTCCAGCAACCTCTCCCATTTCTCCCCTAGTCCTAACCTATAGAAATAGGGCTCAGGCCAGAAAGGCATTGCTCCAGTCAGCACCAGTGTTGGCGTAGGGCAATGAACCTCTAGCGCTGTGTCGTAGTTAGGGATGCAAATGGAGATGGTGCAAGCGGAATCCGAAATGTCAACCTTGGGACGTCACCAGAGAAGATCAACATGGCACGACCGGCGATGATCTGGATAAAACTGTAGATCCCTGGGGTCGAGTGGGTCCGGGGCCACCAACTTGGATTCAATAGGGGACCCTCCTCTCCCGAACACACAGGGCCCTTAGGCACACCAGAGGAAACAGGACGTACCAACATGAGGCTAATACCCTCATCAAATTCTAAACTGGGCGGGGTTGCCCCGACTCCCAGAAACTCAGGAAGGCGCAGAGCCGGCTCAGTCAATGTACACTTCAACAACTTTGTTTTCTTGTGGCAGGACTTACCAGAGTGAACAGACGGCTTGGAGTGCAACAAACTCTTCAACCTCATTGCCCCTTCCTCTCTACCAGGATCTTGATTGTCACATGTCAAGCCTCTAGGAACTTGGGGGATTTCTCCCTCAAGGTCTTTGGGTGCATGGCATAACAATAGGAACAGGCCTTTGGGTCAGGAGACAAAAAGTGTGGGCCTGTCACAAACACCGAACGGTGACAGGCGTTGTTGGGCTTGAAGCAGGCCTTCTTTTATGGATGACCTGCCACACCAGGAAGTAAAAACCTCAAAACAGTACGACAAAATGTTGAAAAATGAAGTAAAAAATGGACTAGAGCCAGCTCTTTGCAGATCTGCACTGACTGGCGTGGAAAGAAAAGAAATATAGTCCGCGCCCTGGTATTGGAGCCTATATAGGCACCATGTGCTTCAATTCTGGCACGGACGAAAATGTCTTGTGGAGCCAAACAACGCCACCTACCGGCGCGCATGAATACTGCTTAAGTAAAGTTTCCAGATCCAGTCTGATGCCTGGGAATAATTCTAAGGTAAAGTATCTGTGGCTAGAAGTCTCTCAGATTTTCTCCCTGACCAAACTATCGACAGGTAATTCCCATCAAAATTGTAGAGTTGGACCTTGGAAACAAAGTGTTTGCTTTTTGCGTTTTCTGGAGAGGGAAATACATCTATGTTTGGTGTGCCCCAGCTTCTGAACATGCTGTCCAGTACTTCCAGCTTTATCTCCCATTCGTGGAAGGTATTTTCTTGCCTGCTCAATTTATCTGCCTAGTTGTTCTGCCTCCCCAGGGAGGTGTCTGGTTCTATGGTTGTATGTAATTGGATTGACCATTTCCATATCTCCTGCACTAGTTTCAACAGTGGGAACAACTGTGTTCCTCCCTGCTTGTTGAGATAGAACATTGTTGTTGTGTTCTCCATTTGGATAAGCACGGCCTGTCTATCCATGTGCGCCTAGAAAGCTTTCAGCACTAATTCTAGGTAATTTATGTGCTTAACAGCATCCGTAGAGTTCCAGAGACCTCAGTCTTTCAGATTGTCCATGTGTGCTCCCCCACCCCAGCACTTGTAGAATGCATCCATTGTTATGGTCCCCTTGGGAGCTGGTAATTTGAAATGCAATTTGTCTGGTTCCATCATTCTATTTCCTTCTTGCCCTTCACTGAGACGACCACAAAAACCTCCCAGAATCCTGAGGCTAGTGATAATCTGTTGCAGTCATTCCTGTAAGGGTTGCATGTACAGTCTCGCATGCAGAATGAGTGGAATGCATGATGTCATCCTGCCCAGTTTCATGACAGTCAGGCTGTCCAAGACAGCCCCTGCTAGTAGAGCTTGCTCTATTACAGTTGCCCTCTTGGGGACTGGGTATGCCTGTGCTGTTCTTGAGTCCAGTATTGCCCCCAGGAACACCTTCACCTGCTCCAGGAGGGGTGAACAGGTCTATGGTGCACCTGAGGCGTTGTAGCATGCGGACTCTTAGCAGGTTTCAGTGGCATTTTTGTTTTTAGTTTGCCATTACCAACCAATCATCCAGGTATGGGTAGATGTGTATAACCGGTCTTCTCAAGTGTTTAGGTACCTGACGCTCAGAATAAGTCTTGGTATCCTGTTTTTTTTCAGTACTAGAAAGTACACTGAGTAGACGCCACCATCTGACTCCCTTGGAGGAACTCAATCCATGGGTCATTTTTTGATAAGTTCCTTTACCTCTTCATGCAACTGTGTGAGTTCCTATTTCCTTAAGGTACTGGGGGGTATTTAGGTTTAAGATCCAATTGTCTGAGGTGAAGGACTACCGTTTCCGGAGGAATCCTCCTATTCTTCCTCCTTCTGGTATCAAGTGGCAGGGTTGTAGTCTCACTTGCTTGTTACCCCTTTTGAAGGTTGTCCTTTCCCTCTGGGTTTCCCACGAAAGAGCTACCTGGCCGGGTGTTGCAACAGCTGTTGGACAGGCTGGCTTGCGGCTTGCTAGCTGAAGCCTTGTGTGCTTAGTTTGAATCTAGCCCTGCCTGTTGGCCTTCTGCTAGGGGTCCACTGCCTCCCCCGACGGATTCTCTAAACTGCAAACCCGAATTCCCTTGGCTGTTTAATTGAGCTTTATTTGTTAAAGTGACTCGGCAACTAAAGTCCAAAAGAGGACCTACCCTGTGGCAGGCATGGTTATAACAGATGCCTTCATCTCAGCCTTGAATACAGAGAGCCAGAGCCATGCATGCCTCCTAACGATGGTACCCATGTGCATCTGTCTGCTGGTAGTATCAGCCACGTCAACAGCTTATTCGAGGCCGGAGTGGGCAATGTTTTGCCCTCTCCTAGATGACTGCCTTCGCTCTTTTTGAACGCCTCCGGAAGGTTCTGCATAAGTGTAGGAAGTTGAACTCTTTGGCAAATGTTCCCCCCCACTTATGCCCCATTTGAACTACTAGATGCTGGTTTTTCCACTCGGACAATGCACTGAAGCCTGCTAACCAGGCTCCAGTGCCAGTGTTCTTTCCCATAAACCGACATGTTTAATTGAAATGTAATTGGCAGGGACTTAAGCAACCTTGTAAGTCACTGGTAAATGGTACTTATGGTACCCAGCGCATGGGTACTAAAGAGGGTCCCTTTGGGCTTCACTATTAATTACGCCATCCAAAGGGACTCACATAAAAACTTCAGCCTGCCTGCCATTGCAAGGTACGTGAGATGGTGCAAATCATTTTGACAAGACATGGCACACTCCCAGTGTGCCTTGCCCAAGCACACAGCATATACTATATGTTAGTCACCCCTACAGCAGGGCTTAGAGCCTGAAGGCAGGGTGCATGATATATGTGAGGACATATCTGTATGAGCAGATATGACCCTGAGATGTCTGGTTAATTGCCACGACATTGCAAGTGTTCGGTAAGACATCTTAAGTATATATACTGGACACTGGTCATTACGAGTTGCCCAGCTACAGGATGGCTTCACTGAAAATAAAGGTGTTTGGTATCAAACACCTTGTTTTGACAAATCCATACTGATGGCAGTTTCGCATTTGTCCCGACATGCACCTAGTGGGCACCTTAGAGATGCCCCCTGAATCCTACTAATCTTAGTGTACGGAGTGACAGGTATTGTCCAGCCTGCCACCACAGACCAGTTTCTGCCCACCCCCCTCTTTGCAGGTGAGAGCCTGCGCTCTTTCTGGTCAGAAACAATGCCTGCTCCAGAGGAAGCTGTTCACACCTCTTACAGCAGGATGGCTAGTGTTTTAGTATATAAAGGCCAGACGCTTCAAAGAGTATCGCCTTTGATGTGCGACCCGTTTGTTCCAGACCCCCAGATCCGAGAAATTCAACCCCCTGCCATGAGGCCAAATTAGCACCAGCACAGGCATAAAAATTAGCTAGTCAGAAGGCATGTTCACTCTCAGGCGAGGCACACCCCTGAGGTGGGCTACCTGAAGTGAACAATGGAAGGTTTCCAGCATCTAGTTTTTAGTGGAACTAGCAACTCTGGGTCAGGTTTAAGCCCACTGTTCACAGGAAGTGGTCATATAAGAGGTAGGTAGCCCAGGTTACTACCTTACACTCCCCTTAATGCCTCTAAAGTCAGAATTTAGGTTCCCCCCTGACACCAGGAACTCAAATTCGTCTAAGGGAACAGAGGAAGGACCAAAAAATGCAGAAAACACAAGAACTGTGGGCCAGCCCCAGAATTAGAGCCAAACCCTCCCTGCAAAAACCTGACTTGTCCTGCAGCTATGTATCATCTTAAAAAGCCTTGGATGGCTGCCAGCACTTTACCAACCATCTCCCTTGAAGTGGAGGAGCTACTTACTTGCAGTATGCAAGCAATGACTGCATCTGCCTGGTACACCGTTCGCCAACTACCAGGACCACTCAGGAAGCAGCACCCCGGGAGGACTCTGTGGCTCCCAGAGGTCAGCCCCATCTCTCAGCAAGTTTCGGCCCTCCGGGAGCCCCCTCCCATCACCAATTTACCTGGATAACAGAGGTTTTGCAGCAGCCAAGGCTTGGTCGACCCCAAGAAGTGAGAGCCTCCAATGCAAGCGAGCCACCGAACAAAACACCTCTGCACCTGAGCCCAAAAGCCAATCAACCATGGTCCTTTGCTCCAGGGACCCTCAAGAGCCAATCCCCCCTTTGGGTTCTGCCAGACATGTCCCCAAGTCCCCACTAAGAGCCTTTTTCTGTTACAGGTTTCTCCATTGACTTAACAGGTAGCATTTGAAGCTTCCATCACAACAACCAACTTTGCATTCCGACACACCGGAGCAGGAATCTGAACTGCTGGTGGTTCTTTAGACCTTGGCCCCTTGCACCTTATGTCCACGAGAGTAACCATGTGAATCCTCTGTAAGTGTGCCTATGCAGTGAATGAATCTAGGATAACATTACCGTGTTCGATGAGCAAACCAGACAACTGCGATTTTTTACTGTTTGATCAGTAAAAATCTATAACTTCTAAAGTACTTACCTGATTTGGATGATCTTGGTGTATAAAATTATATTAAAATCTGCATTACTTTTCTAAACTAGTCTTGAGTTCTGTCTTAAGTGTGTGTCCCCTTTATTGACCCTGTGTGTACAACACACAAGTTACTACTTGTGTAACGATATATCTGTAAGAGACATTAGTTAGTGACAGATTCCTTACCTTAGAATATCCCCAGGCGTCAGACTGGATCCAGAAATTTTTGCGTAGCAATACCCCTGCGCGTCGGTAGGCGTCGTCCGCGGCTCCGCGTCCGTCGTCCGCGTCGTTAGCGCCGGAATGACGTTGTCTGAGTACTTAGACGCCACCCATGCGCGCGGACGTCAGTTCTGATACACAGCTTTTCCGCGCCAGATACGCAGAGCCATAATAGAACCAACACTGGTGCCATGAAACTAGGGCCCTGAAAGGGGATGACCTTAACCCGAGATATCGGTTCGCAGAACGGGGAGGATGGGTGGGTCGGTAAGGAATCTATCACTAACTAATGTCTCTTACAGATATATCGTTACACAAGTAGTAACTTGTGCATCTGAAAGAGACACGTTAGTGATAGATTCCTTACCTTAGAATAGACACCCCAGCAATACCACCCACGGTGGTGGGTCTGCGAACCATTAATCACACCACAAAGTCCTGGAGGACGGAACGGCCAAGGAAGCCATCCCTCCGGACTTGGCTGTCCAGGCAGTAGTGGAGGGACGCCTGGCTGCCAGAATGACATCAAAGACTTCGGGAGGCAAGTCAAATGGCCTCAACTGCCGCCGCTCAATCTCCAAGCTTGTAGGTGGAGACTGGACAAGTTCAGGTGCAGAACCGTCCCCTGCTGCTGCGACAGAAGGTCCTCACGAAGAGGCAGACGAATCGGGGGGGATCGACTGACATGCTGAGCAGCTCAGGATACCAGTATCTTCGTGCCCAGTCCGGAGCCACATGAATAACCTGGGCCCGGTCGCGCCTGATCTTCAGCACTCTGGGCAGAAGTGATATAGGCGGAAAGGCGTTCAATAGTCCGCAACTCCACTCGCGACGAAAAGCGTCTCCGAGCCAGTGCCGCCTTGGAAATTCCAACGCGCAGAACTGATGACATTGCGCGTTCTCTTCTCTGGCAAATAGATCTAACCAAGGCTCTCCCCATTTCTGAAAGAGGCCTTGCGCCACATCAGAGTTCAGACGCCATTCGTGATCCATCATGCACCGACGGCTGAGTTTGTCCGCCCTGGCATTCAGTGAACCTGCCAGGTGTTGAACCACCAGGGTCATGCCCTGATGTTCCAGCCACTGCCAGAGGCGGAGAGCCTCCTGGCATAGGATCCATGACCCCACCCCGCCTTGTTTGTTGCAGTACCACATGGCGGTGTTGTTGTCCGTGAACACCTGCACTACACTCCCCCGGACAGAGGGGAGGAATGCCTTCAGTGCTAGTCGGATCGCCCACAGCTCCAAAAGGTTGAAATGGAGCCGGGACTCCGCCGGAGACCAGAGGCCTCTGATCTCCGCCTCTCCCATGTGGCCTCCCCAGCCCAGGAGGGATGCGTCAGTCACAACCACGTGCTCCGGGTTGGGGAAGGGAGAGGGATCTGCCACTGACCCAATCGCGGTCCGTGAGCCACCACTTCAACTGTCTTGCAGTGCCCTCCGAGATCAAGACATGATCGGACAAGTTGCCCTGATAATGGGCCCACTAAAACCTTTGGTCCCACTGCAGAGCCCGCATCCTCCACCGGGCGTGATGCACCAGAAGGATGCAGGAGGCCATCAGACCCAGAAGCCGTAGCGTCAACCTGACCGAGACTCGGGATAAAGGCTGAAAGATCAGAATCAGAGCCTGAATATCCCGAACCCGCTGTTCGGGAGGATAACCCCGAAACTGCGCCGAGTCTAGAACCGCTCCGATGAAGAGGAGCTTCTGAGAGGGACACAGGTGCGACTTCGGCACGTTGATGGAGAACCCCAGCAAGTGCAGGAGGTCGGCCGTAGTCTGTAGGTGGCTGACTACTGTCTGGGGCGAGCCCACCTTCAACAACCAGTCGTCGAGGTAGGGGAAGACTGACACCCCTAACCTGCGCAGATGAGCTGCGACCACCGCCATCACCTTCGTGAACACCCGTGGGGTGCTGGTAAGGCCGAACGGGAGCACAGTAAACTGAAAGTGCTCGTGGCCTACCGTGAACCGCAGGTAACGCCGGTGGGATGGCAGGACGGGGATGTGAAAATAAGCGTCCTGCAAGTCCAACGCTACCAGCCAGTCTCCAGGGTCCAGGGCAGCTGAGACCTGAGCCAAAGTCAGCATCTTGAACTTCTCTTTCCGGAGGAAGCCATTGACGTCCCGTAGTTCCAAGATAGGGCGTAGGCCCCCTCTGCCCTTCTTGGGTACCAGAAAGTAGTGGGAGTAACAACCATACCCTACTTCTGGTCCAGGAACGCGCTCGATGGCACCCTTGGCCAAGAGGGCAGTGACTTTCTCTTGCATAAGTTGCAAGTGATCCCCCGACATGCGGTGGAATTGCGGTGGCATGGCTGGAGCGGTCGTCTCGAAAGGGAGGGAGTAGCCCCTTCGGACGATCTGCAGCACCCACCTGTCCGATGTGACAGTGCGCCAGTGCGAGAGGTGATGGTGAACCCTGCCCCCCACTGGCGTCACATGGGCCTGAAAACTCGGACTAGGAAGGTTTTGAGGCAGGTGCTGCGGAGGGAGGTGTGGACTGGCCTCGCCGTTGTCCCCGACCGCCGCCACGGCGGTTTCCACGGCCGCCACCGCTCTGTTGAACATTCTGCGGTGCGTGGATGGCAGCACGTGTGGGGCGCCCCTTCCGTGGCCACGAAAGGAGCGAAAGGCACCGGATTGCTGGCGGGTGGCAGAGAGGCCCAAGGACTTGGCCTGAGCCCTGGAGTCCTTAAAACGCTCAAGCGCATGGTCTGTGTTAGAAATGGGATCCCTGGCTGACCAGGGCTTGCGCCAAAGTCAGTCAGAGACCACCACTCCCAAGTCAGGGCAAGGGAGTTACACGCCAAGATAACCCCTGCTCACCCTCTAGGTAACATGGCGCGAGCAGCAAGGCTAAACTTGGAGGCTATGTGAGTTAAGTATTTGCGCACGCACCCCAGCAACAACACCCAAGGCCCACCACAAAGGAAACTCCACACAAGGTTATATATAAAAATAGCCTTTGTATTATACCAAAACACATTAGATAAAAACACACACTTTACAATGTGCCAACAGGCACGGGCAGAATTTACAGGGGATATGTACAAGACAGGGCCACATGGACCACTGTCAGGAATCAGCACTTTTAGAACTTAGCACTAGGTAGAATTAGCACTTAGAACATGGAATATAAATCACTGTAGCACAAAATAGAACATAAAGCACACAACCAGTAACTACTGGTAAAGGTTAAGTACCACCTACGCAACCCTAACCACCTTAGGAACAGGTCCCGCAGGGAACCAGGACCTCACTAGCACCACCTGTACAAGCAAGAACAACCACCTAAGTACCGCAATACCTGTAGGGGTATAAGCATAGGAACATATCACATGATGCATAACCATACATTTAGCGGTGTAAGGAAGGAAAACACATGATGCATCAACAACACATTCAGAGGTGTAAGAACAAGGCACATGACGTATAAAAACACATTCAGAGGTGCAGCAAAAGAACAATTGCGCCAAACTTACAAAAGTCACCACCTGTGACTGTCCATAGGCCAACTGGCCTCGCAAGGGCTGAAATGCCCTTAGTCCCAATGTCAGGCAGGCTGCGCAGGCAGCCAAGAACACAAACCTAAACGTAGCAACTGCCCACGAAGTGCTGGGCAGTTGAAGTAGACAAGATGGGGCCAACACGGTGGAGCCTCGCAGGCTCCGGCCACCAAAAGCACTTGTGAGCCTTGTGGGCTCAAGAGCAACAGGATGGCACTCAAGAGCCTCTCTTGGCTCGTAGGCCAAATGTGGGCTGTGAGGAGCCCCGGGGCTTTGAACAAAGGAATGCCCTCTAGAGCCACTCAGGCTCATCAAACAAAGAACTAGCCCTCGAGCCTCTCTGGGCTCGTAAATACACAAGATGTGGGCGTGGGGAGCCTCGTGGGCTCGCAGAACCGGAATGGCACCTCAGAGCCTCTCTGGGCTCAACACACAAGGCCCGGCACGATGGAGTCCCTCTCGGGGGACTCGGAAACACAGAATGGCGCCTTGAGCCTCGCAGGCTCGTAATTACTAATGCCCAAGGTCTTTGGAGCGGCCCTAAAGAACTGTGGCCATCGGTGGAGTCCCCCCCTCTGGGGACTCAAAGCACAAGATGCCCAAACAGAGACGTGACCCGGGGCACGCCCGCACTCACCAGATACTTCGGGAGGCGGCGTCTCCTCGCAGCGTCGGCTCTTCTCTGTTGGGCATCTCCGGCTGCTGGCAGAGTTCCATGGGCTCTCCTCTAGCGCAGCGGGGCTCTCCCTTCACTCGGGAGCCCCGGGGGACCCGGCAGGTAGCTTCCTTCCCTCCTTTCGCGGCTGCAGTGAGGCGGGACTTCCGGTCCTTCTTCCGGTCGGGCCGCAGGTATTGGCTGGCCGGGTCGTCGCGGGCAGCACGGCAGCCCGCTTCAGGCACTTGCAGGCGGGTTATCACTATCCAAGGGGTAGGCTCCCCCGTGATAAATTAATAAAAAAGTGAATACGCGGCGTGGGCAGCCGCGGAAGGGCATAACAGCGCTACCACGCGCTGAGGGGATAATTACAGCGCTCCCTCGTAAGCGCTAGCCGCAGAATAAAGCGCTCCCAAGCGCTAGGGACAGAAGTACTGCGCTCTCAGCGCTATGGGCACAAGCAGAGTTCCAGCAAGGTCTGGAGACAGGCAGGGGGGCAAGGCTGGGCCCAGAGCCAGCTCACTGGGTCTCCAGGCTGGGAGACAATCCAAGTGGCGGTCCTCCTGGCCCCAGCAACAGCAAAAGCAACAGCCCCCTCTGACAGGATCCTGGAAGAGAACCACTTGCAAGGGGACACAGCCCCTTTTTATACTAATAAATCCTTTGTCTGTGTGTGCAGGGTGGGGGAGAAACCAGTCACAGCTGGTTTTGGAGCACCCTTGATGGCTCAACCACCCCTTTCATTCACTAGGGAGGCTAGGGTCGTTAGACGCACCACAGGGGGCGGAGCCAGCATTGTGTGGGGAAAGCCCAGCCCCATTCAGGAACCAGGTGCAGCCCTCCCTCACATCACTCATGCTGATCTCTCCACTCACTCCTGGGCAGACCCATCCAGACTTCCTGGAGCCAGGCTTGCCAGCCAGCTCCGGCCAATCACGCTCCAGCACCCTCACTGCACACACACATCAATGTGTAGAAGTGGCACTTCCCCACTAGACACATACACGCCGCACATACCATTGTGCAGCATTCACTCTCACGAGTTCGCACATACCAAACTCGAGCCTGCACTCCCCACACATCAGGAACTAACATGGACACACACATTCCCCATGCATTCCTATGGGAGGGCAGGCCAACCTTACTCCACGCACTCAGAGTGCGCACGCACCTTCCACTGGGACACAGTGAAAGTGCGCAGAAACCAAAAAATCACTATCTCCAATTCACATTCACAAAGCAAAAAGTTTAGGGGTGAACCTGCCAGAAGGGCCAAGTCCTACAGTCTGCCTTGTCCCCAAAGAGGCGACGGCCATCGAACGGCATGTCCAGAAGTGTGGCCTGGACATCAGCCGAAAAGTTGGCGGACCTCAACCAGGCGTGGCGTCGAACCGCCACTGTTGTTGCCATCGCCCTGCCCAGTGAGTCCGTGGTATCCAGCCCACACCGGATGGAATATCGCGCTGCATCTCGGCCCTCCACAAGGGCTTGGGCGAGTTTAGCCCAGACCTCCTCCGGACATTGTGGCAGCACGTCCGCAACAGTGTCCCACAGGGTATGGGTGTCGCGGCCCAAGAGACATGCGGTATTGACAGACCGCAGCCCCAAACTCTGGGACGAGAACACTTTCTTCCCGAATTGCTCATATCTCTTGGATTCCCGATCGGGCGGAGCCGTCGGGAATGCGGTCTAGGAAGTAGAGGCCTGGATGACCAGGCTCTCTGGGGTAGGATGAGTGGACAAAAAGCAAGGGTTGCCTGGGGCCGGGCGGTAGCGTCTGGCCACGTTCCTATCCACAGGCGGACCGGTGGCGGGCTTGGACCAAGTGCCCACAAGAACGTCACACAAGGCCTCATTGAACGGCAGTAAAGGCTCACTGGAGCTTGCCTGCGGTTTGAGTACCTCAGTGAGGAGGTTAGTCCTCATGGCCGCGACGGGGAGCTCAAGGTTTAAGGCCTTGGCCTCCCTCGTCAACACTACACTATAAGCAGCCCCCTCCTCCGTAGCCACGGTGGGAGGGGAGACAAATTCAGCGCCTGGCGAAGTGTCAATACCACTGGCCTCCCCAAGCTCATATGTCCAGTCCTCTTGAGACTGGCACTCCAGTGCCAAAGGGTCCTCAGACCCCTCCCAGTCACCCTCGTCACCCATCTCCTGTAAAACAGGTGCAACAGACGGGGCCTCCTCATGGAAATAAACATCTCCAAAGGCCGTCGGAAGCGGCGCCGTTTCGGCGCCAGAGTCGGACCGAAGGGAAGATTGGGAACGGCGTCCACAGCGGGCGCCGGGGACGGCATCCACAGCGGGCGCCGGGGTCGGCATCCACAGCGGGCGCCTGAGGCGACGCCGGTGAGGTCGTGAGGTCAACCGGCGACGACCCGGATCCGGAAGCAGATCCGGTGAGGCGTCGGGGTCGAGGCACCCGACGGCGTCGGGGCCGAAGCACCCGACCCGCTAGGGCCTCCAGCCAGGACCGTCAGGCCCGGATGCGCCGCAGAACCCGGCTGAGGAGGGAGGGACCTCATGGCCATGAGGTACCGCTCGATCTCTTCCGGCGACGCGCCGTGCCCAGGGACCCAAAGGTGTGGGACAGGTGGCGACGCTTGCGACTCCGTCGGAGCCGCGTGGGTGGGGTCACCCGAACCCCCGGCCGCATCGTGCGAGCGTCGGGGTGGGTGGGAGGAACGAGGACGTCTCTCCGACCTCTCATGCCTCTTACCTGAGGACTTGGATCCCGACGACCAATGTCCACTCCCGGAGCTGAGATGACTCCGACCCCGCGACCGGTCCCTCGACCTCCCGTGGCGCGGGCCGACTGCCGGAGCTCGAGTCGCTTGCGGGACCGCTCCCGCCTAGCTTTAGACGTCAGGGCCCGGCAGTCGGAGCAGGTGCAGTCATCGTGGTCGAGGCCTACACACTTCAGGCACCGGCGATGGGGGTCGGTAACCAACATCAATCGGTCGCACTTCGAGCAGGGTTTGAACCCGGGCATCCCTACCGGCACCGTTTGAGTCGAAGACTCGAGTAAAGAAATGATCAAAAAGATCAAAAAGTTTAGTCAAAAATGACTAGAGGTAGAGCTTCTCCGGATCTGCGCTAGCTGGCGCGGAAAAAAGAACTGACGTCAGCGCGCATTTGCGGAATCTAAGTACTCCGACGACGTCATCCCGGCGCCGACTACGGACGCGGAGCCGCGGACGACGCCTACCGACGCGCAGGGGTATTGCTACGCAAAAATTTCCAGATCTAGTCTGACGCCTCGGGATATTCTAAGGTAAGGAATCTATCACTAACGTGTCTCTTTCAGATAAATGCTTAACACTACCCTCTGATAAGCCAAACCGCTCGCCCACATTACCACAAATAGAGCATCTGGGCTTAAATAATTTAAGCCCTGCAAACAAATAAGGGTCGTCTGGTCTCTCTGCATAGTGAACCTCATTTTGGTACACTACAAAGAAAGCCAGCTTCCTACAATGAGCCCTTCGATTTTCTGCCATTGCTGCTGTCGTACCCGTTGAGAAGGGCATTGCAGTTGGCAATTCTCCATTGTGTCGCTGCTTCTATTTCCATCTTTCTACCCATCAGGTCCAGGATTTTGCTGGTGCTGGTCCAGTTGACATGGGGACGTTATTCCTTTTCCTGGCTCTCGCCACTATGATTGAGACTTCTGGTATGTTTCCCTTGATGTATTGAGGGTCTTGTTTGGATTGTTTATATTTCTTTTCCAAACGAGGAATGACCGCCCAGGCTGTGGCAGGTTCCTTGAAAACTTTCTTACTCTGGTCCAGTATGCTGTACTGCATGGGTAGGGACAGGATCACGTTCAGCGATGGCACCAAGGTTTCCATGAAAAATCACGATTCCTCCCTCTCTTCCTCAAGCTGGACCCCATATGTTGTATGCTGCACTCTTTATTAGTGCATTGTTCATGGACAAGTCTTCCGGGATGAGGGCCTTGAGGGGTAGCCATGGGCACCTTCCTGCGGGGATCTGGCGTTGAGATCCTGCTATTAATCGTCAGACTAGTCCTTCTTCTATCACGATGGGCTCCTCATCCTCTTATTCAAAAAAGTCCTTCCTGCTTCTCTTTGAGCGGCTCTGGCGTCGAGGGTGCCTCTATGTCTGGTAGGTCATCGCCCAATTCCCTTAACCCCAAGGGTTTTGTGGGTATGTGGAATGCCTTCAGGGAGTCTAACTCCTACGTGCACTGCAGGAGCGCTTCCATTTCGGCCTCAAGTTAATGTCTTTTCTTCTCAAGCGAGCATATGGCTTCAGTCACTGAGGAGCGTTTCCTCTTTGGGGCCATCCACTCTTTGCCCTAGCCTCCTTGCTCTTTCTCTTCACTACCTCCTTTGTGCCTCCCTGCATCGAGGGTTGGTTCGAAGGTTTGCCCCCGTTGGTGTCTTTTGGTTGGGATCCATGCTGATTTTCCTTTCGTCGTCTAGTGTTGTTTTGACATCAAGGTGACTTTCAGGGCTTTGGGGTCTTTTGTTACCTTCTGTTGCTTGGCCTTTCGGCATCCTTTGCAGTCATTGCGCTCTGCTCTTTTGAGGATTCTCCCTTCGGCATCCTACTCTCCTTGTGCAGGCCCTGCTTCTTTGACCTTTTCCTCATTTTCACTGGAGAGGGGCAGATTTTTCAGGGATTCCTGCCACAGCTTGGTGTGCCAGTTGCTGCTTTAACCTTGTCTTGAGTCTTCTAAATCTTCATTTTTGAGATCCGTCAGGAGGCACAGGTTACAGACCTAGTGTGGATTCCTCTGTGCAAACTTGTGGTGGCAGTAATGACAGAATTTCCCTTAGCTGCCACTCTCCTGTGCATTCTAAGGTCACGTGGCGCTCATCAACAGGGTCCCCTGTCAAGGTCAAGAAGGCACCCCTCCTTGGTCTACGGTGTTTCTCGAGGCCTCTGATGATTTGTGGTGTTTTCGGTCAACCTTTTTCATATCTCTACAAATCGTCGAAGACTCTTTAGATCTCCTCGGGTGTCCTTCCAGGCCCAATGGCAGAAAAAAGAACTTGAGATGGCGATCAGGCACAGTAACATCTGTGGTGCAGTCGGACATCACGCAAGAGATTAACGTACCACCAAATGCTGGTCAACAATGCCCATACACAGAAAAAAAAAGGAAAAAGAAAACGAAGAGATGATTCTGGATCCAACCACTAGATTGCGAATAGATGCACAGCATTGAAATCCAGAAAAGGATTCATGCTGTAAAACGTCCTTTCAGTGGTACTTTACTATAAAAAAGAAGCAATGAAGGGTTGGTGTACCTCTGTTACAAAGATAACTGTTGATGTGGGCTTTTGATTTAACTCCTAGGGGATGCAATCTAGAGCAGAGAGGAACTAGTAATTTTTCTTCAACAACTTTCTGATGAATGTCGTCTTCCGAAAGGTTAGGACCCTATAGAAATTTCCAAAGACTGGATAATTGAAATTTTTCAGCTCGGTTAGGCACATTGCCAGAGATCAATTTCAGAATATAAGCAGCCTTAATGTTACTAATGGATGTAGGCCACAGGCCTCTAAATGTTCCAGGAGGATATATGCAACTCCCTCACAAACTTAGAATAAAAAGGGAGAAATGGAGATGTATGGTGTGTTGGAGTAGCTGCAGAAAATGCTTCTGAGACGTAATTCAGAATTATAATGTATTTTTCTGTTCTGACCAATTTCCCATCTAAATAGAAACATAAAATTTCCCTTAAACTTGGGTGCCTCTGAGAACAACTATTTCTAGAAGAGGCAACCATACGTTCCCATCCTCCTATGGACCTGTATCTATCAAGTAACCTGTAAATGTATCAAGAAGTAACCATCATAATCAATATTCACATTTTGTAAACCTTGAAAAATGGCTACAGAAAATACATTTCCTGAAATGTTGTGACATCACGGCCTCCGAATTAATATTTGCTGGCACCTCAGAGCTATTTAATACAATTAAATAGAAGTGCTATTAGTTGAGCCACTCAACTATATGAAATTATTAAGAAAAAGATTCAAATTAATAGAACAGGGCTGGAAAAATGTGCCGGGGACGGATTCCTCACACAAAGTTATAATATCGACCGGACATGTTTAATATACTTTGAGACGGTCATAGGCCAAACCAGACAGAAGAGCAAAGAAGCATCAATTCAAAACACCGAAAGAAGCTCTGGCAACTCTGAAAGCACTTTCTCAGCTCCCAAATATCTGACGCACAGCTCTTTTATGCATTACAAACGTAACCTTAGGCGTATATCTACCTCAGTGCCTACCTCACAGGTATTTGTGGTGAACTTTCTAATAATTTTTGTTCATGAAAATATAATCAACCATTAGTGGATTCATTTAGATTTGCCTTCTAAAATTGCCAAGGGGGTCAAGAAGAAAGCCATTTTGTCCTACTTCAAAAGAAAAAGCTACAATACCCATCACAAGCATTAAATATTGTCCCTTTACTGATCCAGGCCCTGTAGTTGTGCAGTGCATTCTTGTCCCATGAACAGCTAACAGGGTCCTGCACCTTACAAAGGACAGGCGGATTCCTAACAAATAGCACTAAAGAGTGGTCTCTCTCCTACTTAAGAAAGCTAATCTGTACATAGATGTGTACAGCTGGCACACTAGTAACACCACTTTCTGTACTCAAACTACAAGACAAGGAGTTATCCAGCCATCTCGCCAATTTATTTTGAAGGAGTCCGCATCTTGACTCCTGGAAATTAGGTGTGAAGCTAAGCGGTGGCACAGACTAAGCACTTGCTATCAGACTAGATTTAGTTGGATCTATCCTCAACAATGTGGATTAAGCAGAAGTGACCCTACTGGATCTCTACGGCTTTTGACACTAGGTCATGAGCTCCTAACACAACCCTCGGGTAACAATGTTACTTAGCACAGTGTAGGAATGTTAAACCCCTTTCAGTAGTTTACTTCATCCAAACAAAAGCAGCAAATATCCAGCTCCCTCGCAAAAAGAAAATCCAGTACGTAATTCCAATGGATCTAAACTGTGAGGTTTGCCCTAATCACCTAAAGGCTGGGCTTTGAAAATTCCTTTGCAGGGGTGCTCATATCTCACCTTATCCATCTCTCCAAAGCTTGACTCAAATTTGCTGCCATACTACGTCATAAAGCAAAATAAACATAATATAAAAATAATAAAATAAAACAATTGCATCACAACCATCCTGCAAGACCTGCACTGGTTTCCCAATCTAATCAGGATCACTTTCAAACTCTGCACCCTTACTCACAAGACTATACATCTAACTGGTTACCATTGCTTGCTTCTGCAAGTCTCCATAAGCTCTAATATTAATTTCAATACCTATGACTAACCTGAATCACACAAAGCAAACTTTTAATAAGACTAGATGTAGGAGAGTAGGATCTAATTCTTCTAGTTTCCCCTGCTTTTTTGCTGATGTTTCACTGTTTTTCGACTTTAGTCTGGCTGGGGCCCTGCTATCCAGGACCCCAGTCTAGCTGCTGCCTCTCTAAAATGATTGCATTTACTTTAGGTACACCACAGATTGGATTCTGGGGTACCCTTATAAGTCCCTAGTATATGATATCCTATATACCTAGGGCATAGGTACCCCAGACTCCTCTCAGGGGCTGCAACATGTATTATGCCATCCCTCGGACCACTCAAAATGATACTACAGGTGTGCTACAGCAGCCTGTGTAAGGTGGTGTATGCATCCCTTACTTATATATGGGTTCCCTATATCTACCTTATATCACTGCACATGTAAACCTATCAGTCACCCCTATTGCAGGCCTGCTCAATCCTGAAGGAAGGGTGCTGGGATTTGTGTGAGAGGGTGCCCATGCATGAGCAGGGCCCCTCTGCAGCCTTCGGAATCTATTCTCTGGGGTTGTTCTGTGATGCAGCCTGACCATATTCTCTTAAGTGCATTAGAACCTCGCATTGAATGCTAACTTTGGAATGGCTGCAAGGAAACACGTCGTGTTTGGTGTCAAACAATTGGGAATCATACCTCCCCGCCAGTACTGGCAGCGGAGGTACGATTCCACCCTCCTAGAATGAGAAACATGGCCACACCAGTACACCCGGTACCAGCTTAAACAGAACCCTGGCATCACAAAATGGATGCTGCAGCCACTAACACAAGTCTGGCCTCCTGCTGCTGGACGAAACTCCGTCAGGGGAGGCCTGGACAATAGGTTCCCTGTCACAGGGAGATGTAACCACCCCCCAGACAGGCTTTGGTGTATTGGGGCTGGGTGGGTGCACTCTAAGAGTGCTTTGAAGTCTGCACTAGGGGCACATTTGGTGTCCATGTGCATAGCCCAGTTCAAACCGGTCTCAGGGGCTACCCAGCCCCTGCTCTGGTGCGAAACTGGACAAAGGACATGGGTGTAGCCACCCCTCTTTCCAAACCCTCCCACAGGTGGGTCCCCAGAGTTTGTCCCACCCCTTCTTCGGGTATAAAGTTGGAACCCCTGACTACAGGACTTTAGATTTACCTGGACAAAACTCTGATACATAATCCTGGAACTTCGACGATCTACAAGGCGATAGATGACTGTAGAATCTCCCTTGGAGTAAAGGAGTTACTCCCCTGCTTGGCAGGCACCCAAGATGCATCTGACCGGTTTGCATCTCCAAAGCTCCTGCCGGACTCCGAAGAATTTGCAACCCAGGAGGTGGGTTTCCAGACTTCCCAGAGGCCAACCCGAGCTCCCAGCACAGCTGAGTCCTGTAGTCCTCGTGGGGACCGTGGAATCAGAACCCCTGGACACCGTGCACCTTTGCAAGTGCATATGATTCTTGGCGATGTTCGAGGCTGTGCATCGGGCTACTTGTAGTCCAAGCCCGAGCAGAGTTTTCACCGAAGATTACTGGTCTACACTCCGAGTGTCCCGTGGGCTGGTATTGTGTGATGCCTCTTGAGGTCCCTTCGCAATCCCTGGTCCATCGAGTGGTGGGTACCTGTGAAGGCAACTCTCACTTTCAACGGGCTTCCCTGGTTGCTCCAGACGTGCCCTGACTCTCCACCACTTGGGGAGTCGCCCGGACCTTGCTGGTCCGCACAGAAGCATATTTTCTCTTCCTGCGTGGGTTGCTGTTGCCGAAGCTGGTTGGGTTCAATTCAAGCACCAACACCGCAGCACTTCACATACTTCGTGGGAAAGCTTGAATCTAACTCTTGGTCATCGTCAAAGCCTCCTGTTCCTCGTGGCTGCAGAGTCCAGCTTCACCTCTTCGCACCTGAAACACCGGAGGGCATTCGTCTATCGTGCCCCTGGTCACAGGCAAGTGACCCAGACTCTGTCCCCTCTGCTTTCAGGTTATTCCCATCCTAGATCCAGGCTTGGATCTCTCCGGACACTTTCTTCCTTCACAGCAGCAGCACTTTGCAGCAGGTCGCCATTGAAAACGACGACGCAACCCGACAGCATTTGACACCTATGCACCCGGCTTCCCTGGGTGAGGTAACTGGAGTACTCTGGTGCTCCCGTGGGTGTTGGCCCTAGAACCCCTTAAGTCTAAAGGGGTTTGCTCAAAGTCCTCTCCTAAGTGTCCTTAAACATTAAAATTCCAAACGCGACTTTCCCCATAGAAGCTAACAGAGTTTGCTGCTGTGTTCTCACACTGCACACGCCCCCCATGGGTCCCCTGTGTCACTACCTTGGGTGGTTCCTTAGGGTCCCAGGGATTCTACGTGCTTTAGGCACTGTGTCTAGTCAAGTCGTGGTTCTTATACCACTTTAATACATGGTTTGGTCTCCCCCTGGGGCCCATTGTATATTGTGTTATTTACTGAAGTTCTAAAGCGTTGATATTGTGCATCTTGTTCTCTAATCTTATAAAGAGGTTAGTAGAGAGTATTTAGTAATAAATACATATATTTTATATATACCTTGTGTGGTTCTCCTTTCATTTGGTTATTCAAGAGGTTATAATCTGGTAAACCAACCTGCTTTACACTCCTTCTAGACTTAGCCTGAAGGCTGTTCTCCGTAGCTACCACTAGGATAGATTTAAATAAAGGTAGTCTTTAAACCTATCATCAATAGAGTTGTTTGGACTGATGCAAGGTGCCCACTAGAACTAGTGGACAGCATATGCCAGGCCAACTTCTCACACTAGGCAAGCACATTCCTTGCTTCAGAACTTAGAATGAAGGTCTGAGGACTATTCAACATTGGATGTGTCACAATTTCCTGAAGTTCAATGGTGGTTAGATCGACTACTTTCGGCCTCAGTTCATTGATCGGAATGCACAGCGTCCACGTCCTGCACTGTTTGTGAAGTCTGTGCAGGACGGTGGCTGTGATAGGACTGACGCAGCTGGAAATCCCTTCCGTTGCAATGAAGGAGCGAAAGGAAGACACTTGCCACGAGAGAGTAGTGGAAAGGCCCAAGGATCTGGCCTAGCTCGAAAGTCCTTGAAACTGACCAGGGCAGAGTCTGCTGTTTTCCCAACCAGACATGTTCCATCAAAGGGCATGTCCATGAGATTGGCCTGGATATCGCCTGAGAAGCCAGTTGTTCTAAGCCAGGCGTAGCCACTGTTAAAATTGACCTGCAAGGCCAATCTGTCGTATCTAGGCCACACCGAATGGTGAATTTTGCTGCATCTCTCCCATTCTTGACTGCTTGGGAGAGCACAGCTTGGACCTCTTCCGCGAGTTGTGGCAGCACTTGCACAACCGTCTCACAAAGGGAGTGGGAGAAACGGTCCACAATGCCTGGTTGGAGGAAGAAAACAATTTCATTCCAAATGCATCCAACCTCTTGGATTCCCTATCCGGAGGGCCGAAAGGGAACATGCCCTGGAAAGTAGAAGCCTGCACCACCAAACTTTCTGGAGTGGGGTGTTGGCTAAGGAACTTCATATCACCCGGTGCTGGGCGATGGAGCGTGCAACTGCCCTAGTCACAGGAGCCTCTATGCCAGGCTTGGACCTCATGCCTAGAAGGACATCTAAGTGCCTCAGTAAAGGGCAAAAGGGGTTCGGAAGTGGAAGCCCTAGTTCAAGCACTTCGGTCAGGAGATCAGTCCTGTCCTGCACGGAGGGTAGCTCTAGTCCAAGTACATCAGCTGCCCTTTTTACCAACATTGCAAAAAACACAGTTGATGGACAGAATGCAGAACAATGTCTTACATCCACCCCAGTACAAAGATCTGGGCCTAAATCCATCGTTTTTTTGCACTCCACACCACCCTAGGTCAGACAATGGCTATAGTAGCGAGGTGTGGCTCACTGGTTAGAGGCGGCAGACCCGGAGGCTGAGAACGGCCCGGGACCAGGGTTCGATTCCCGACGCGGCAGGGTCGAGGACCAGGGTCAGCGGACTGATAATTCTCGCCTCGGTGCCCACTTTGGGCAGTGATCACACTCGGTAACTCTGGGCATTAAGCTTGCCTCATCGCTACAACGGCCCCCCACAGACGCCGGGGATGCCTGGCTTCACCTTGGAGATACCCAACATGGGACCATCTCACAGGGAAAGCCAGGACGGGTTCCCCAGCGGTCATTCGCGCCAGGATACTCCGGTAGTAATTGAGCGCGCTACAAAACACCTTACATTTACATTTACATTTACATTTATGCAAATCAGCCTTGACCCTGTGCCTCATGGGAACAGTCCAGCCCGAACTACCAAGCCATGTCTTTCCTAGACCGGAATCAAGCATCCAAGGACCGGTTTCTGGCTATCAGCCTTCTTCAGCCTGGATAGCTTGACTCCAGTTATGTGTTTTTTGCAATTTTCACCCCGAGTGGGCTGGGTATGCTCAGACGTGAGTCCCGGGCTCTCCACATCACTGGAGATCAAGACATGATCGGACAGGTTGCCCTGATGCTGGGCCCACTGAAACTTCAGGTCCCACTTGTAGGAGAGTAGGGTCTGCAATCCTATGATCACCCAGATTTTTTGCTTTTGTTTCACTGGTTTACGACTTTCTCTGGCTGTGGGCCTGCCAATCAGACCCACAGCCTAGCTGTTCTCTCACTAAATTGACATGTGTACCTTAGGTGCATTATCCAATTGGAACTGGGCCACCTTATCAGACCCTGTAACTTCGGGCATAGGTGTACCCAGGGCCTACCAAGGGCTGAAGCATGCATTATGCCACCCCTGGATGGCCATTTAAATCTGACACAACTGGCTGCACGACAGCTGGGGCAAGGTGGTGTAATCACCCTTTGCTATAGATATAGTATACCTATATCTAACCCTAAAAATGGACACACAGATTCCTATCAGACACTCCTATGGCAGGCCTTAACAATCCTGAAGGCAGAGTGCATGGAATCGTGTGAGATGGTGCTCTGGCATGAGCTGAGCCCGACTGCAGCTTGCGGAACCAAGTCCTAATAGCTGTTCCATGATAACGCATACCATATACTCTTAAGTGCATTATAATCCTCGCGGTTAAATGCTATCTTTGGTATTGCTTTATCAAAACATGTCGAGTAAGGTGTCATACGAATTGGAATACTAACCCCTCGCCAATTCTGGCGACGGGGTTAGCATTCCACCCTTCTAGAGGGACACGACATGTATGTAACTGTGAACCCCGGTTAAAGTTAACTGAAGCCTCAGCTCCACAAAATGGATGCTGCCACCACAGACACGTATATTTACAACAAGGGGTGGTGAGGGACAGAGTCTCTGAATTAAACAGAAAGCTCTCACCCAGTCAAGAGATCAGGGCTAGATCCAACACCGTTTTTTAGCTCACTGCACCATCCCAGTTTCAGAACCTGGCTGTATGCAAATTAGTCTGTTCCTGTCCCAGTGCATGATGGGAACAGGGCAAACCAAACTACAAAAGCCAATTCTTACACTGGGAACGAAACAAGCTCCCGGGGACCGGTTTCTGGCATTACAGCCGTCTTCGGCCCGGTTTGCTTGAATCCTGATGGTGCAATGAGCAAGGGTCTCACATCTGAGAATACCCTTCCACGCTTAGGGTGGACAAAAATATTTACAACAAGGGGTGGTGAGGGACAGAGTCTCTGAATTAAACAGAAAGCTCTCACCCAGTCAAGAGATCAGGGCTAGATCCAACACCGTTTTTTAGCTCACTGCACCATCCCAGTTTCAGAACCTGGCTGTATGCAAATTAGTCTGTTCCTGTCCCAGTGCATGATGGGAACAGGGCAAACCAAACTACAAAAGCCAATTCTTACACTGGGAAGGAAACAAGCTCCCGGGGACCGGTTTCTGGCATTACAGCCGTCTTCGGCCCGGTTTGCTTGAATCCTGATGGTGCAATGAGCAAGGGTCTCACATCTGAGAATACCCTTCCACGCTTAGGGTGGACAAAAATATTTACAACAAGGGGTGGTGAGGGACAGAGTCTCTGAATTAAACAGAAAGCTCTCACCCAGTCAAGAGATCAGGGCTAGATCCAACACCGTTTTTTAGCTCACTGCACCATCCCAGTTTCAGAACCTGGCTGTATGCAAATTAGTCTGTTCCTGTCCCAGTGCATGATGGGAACAGGGCAAACCAAACTACAAAAGCCAATTCTTACACTGGGAAGGAAACAAGCTCCCGGGGACCGGTTTCTGGCATTACAGCCGTCTTCGGCCCGGTTTGCTTGAATCCTGATGGTGCAATGAGCAAGGGTCTCACATCTGAGAATACCCTTCCACGCTTAGGGTGGACAAAAATATTTACAACAAGGGGTGGTGAGGGACAGAGTCTCTGAATTAAACAGAAAGATCTCACCCAGTCAAGAGATCAGGGCTAGATCCAACACCGTTTTTTAGATCACTGCACCATCCCAGGTAAACCACACACAGACACGAGTCTGACCTCCTGCTGCTGGGAGTCCTTCCAGCGAGGAGAGCTTGGACAAAGGGTTTCCTGTCAGGGGCGGTGCTAGCACCATCCCAGACAGGGTTTTGTGTATCCTGGGTAGGCAGGGCTTTACAGGAAGGTGACTGCAGAGTGGCACCCCAGTGCTCACTACGCATCTGCCGGCTAGAACCAGTTCCAGGGGCACACCAGCCCCTGGCCTGGGGAAAGTCCGGCATGGGAGAGGGGTGTAACCACCCCCCTTCCTGGTCCCACCCCTAGGGCAGGACCTAGTCGCGTACCCACCCCTTTCTTTAGGATAAAGGCAGGAGCGGGGACCCTTCCAAATTAGATCATCTTTGAATCAAGAAACTACTTTCTACGAAAGGAACTCTCGACTTCTTCTCAAGATTTCTCCCTTGTGGCTAAGGAGTAGTCACCCTGCATCCGCAGGCACCATCTAAGAACTCTGCGGTTTGCTGCACGTCCTTCCTCAGGAATCCGACCGGCCAGCACGACGAGACCCGGCTTCCCTGGCACCTCTGACCTCTACCTACCTCTACAGCTAAGCTGAGAACCGTAGGTGCGACGAGACCTCGAGGGACCGGCCATCATCAGAACTGCACGACTTCCATCCAGCACGACCGCCAAGGGATCCTCTGGTGAGTGCTTTGTGGTCCGAGAAGCCCCGACCCTGAGCAGCCCCAGCACCTAAGTCCAGCCTCCCAGCATCTCCACGATCTGCGTGGGGCCCTTCTGCTTTTTGCTGCTCACCGCGTTGTTTGGCTACTAGCCCGCTGGCTTGTGGCCTTCTTAACGACGCCCGACGACATCACTGCTGCTGGTGGTCTGGTTGCTCCAGACTGGCCCTTGCTCCCTTCCAAAAGAGGAGCACCCCGGACCCTCCTGGTCCACTCCAGACGCCATTTTAGGTCCACCGCGTGGGCTTGAATTTGCCAAGACTTGTTGCCCCAATCCTGGGTCCAGCGACGTCGACAGCATCATCTATCGTGGGACAGCTCGCACCTCCATCCTGGTCGCCGACAACGCCTCCTGGTCCGTGAGACTGCAGAGCCCAGCGTCGCCCACTCACCTAGTCGAGGTGACTACCATCCGGTGCCCTCCTGGTGCCACCTGACTACTGGCTAGTAGTCACGAACTTGGTCCCCTCTGCTTTCAGGTGTCATCCATCTTTGATCCAGGCTTGGATCACTCGAACTATCTTCACTGGTCGCCTGCCAGCAACTTCTTTCTTCAGGCTCCTGGTTCGTCTACGAGGATTCCCGACGTCTTTTGAGACCTATGCAGCTGCAGCCCCTGGGCTAGGTAACTTCGGCATTTCGGTCCCCCAGCATAGCCTCACTATCCAAGGGTCAGGATCCACTTTCATTTTCGATCTACCTAGTCGGGTTCGCCCGAGAACACTAACTTTGTCTTTACTAGCCACCATAGACTTTGTCCCGCATCCCGCGTGAGAGTGCACACTCTGCACCCGAGTCCCCTAGGCCTCCTATTAGTAATCAGAAGGTTCAGTAGTCAAGTCCTAGCGATTCCAAAGCCTATTAGTACAGTACTTACCTGCTAGTAATTTCGCATTCAGCTTTCAGAGTATATGGTTTTCCGTGCCCCTCGGGCATTTGTGTAAATTGTGCAACTTAAAGTATTTTCGTAAGAGTTTTGTTGTGTGCTTAGTACCCTGTCCTCATAAAGAGTACAGGGCTGTTGTGATCTAAATAAATACACTGTTTATTTTCATAACACTTGTGTGGTGTCCTTTCACTTGGTGTTCAAGGGGTATATGTGATGGTATAACAGCTGGCTTAACACGCCCTCTAGAGTTTAGCCCGAAGACTGCTCGTATCCACGCTACTAGGATAGCTGGTCTATAAGGTTGACTTACAACCAATCATCAATAAGGTTTGTTTGGACTGATACAAAGTGCTCACTAGAATAGTGAACATTATATATCAGGCCAACTTCTCACACCACTGCTGAGCCCGCATCCGCCACCTGGCGTGATGCACCAGAAGGATGCAGGAGGCCATCAGCCCCAGAAGCCGCAGCGTCAACCTGGCGGAGACTCGGGATAATGGCTGAAAGATGGGAATCAGACCCTGTATATCCTGAACCCGCTGTTCGGGAGGGTAAACCTGAAACTGCGCCGAGTCGAGAACCGCTCTGATGAAGAGGAGCACAGGTGCGACTTCGGCACATTGATGGAGAACCCCAGCAAATGCAGGAGGTCGGCCTTAGTCTGGAGGTGGCTGACTACTGTCTGGGGCGAGCCCGCCTTCAACAACCAGTTGTCTAGGTAGGGGAAGACGGACACCCCTAACCTGCGCGGATGAGCTGCGACCACCGCCATCACCTTCGTGAACACCCGTGGGGCGCTGGTAAGGACAAAGGGGAACACGGTAAACTGAAAGTGCTCTTTTCCTACCGTGAACCGCAGGTAACGCCGGTGGGCCGGCAGGACGGGGATGTGGAAATAAGCGTCCTGCAAGTCCAGCGCTACCAGACAGTCTTCCGGGTCCAGGGCAGCTAGGACCTGAGCCAAAGTCAGGATCTTGAACTTCTCCTTCCGGAGGAAGCCGTTGACGTTCTGCAGGTCCAAGATAGGGCGTAGGCCTCCTTTGCCCTTCTTGGGTACCAGAAAGTAGTGGGAGTAACATCCACACCCTACTTCTGGCCCAGGAACGCGCTCGATGGCCCCCTTGGCCAAGAGGGCCGTGACTTCCTCTTGCAGAAGTTGCAAGTGATCCCCCGACACGTGGTGGCATTGCGGTGGCATGGATGGAGGGGTCGCCTCGAAGGGGAGGGAGTAGCCCCTTCGGACGATCTGCAGCACCCACCTGTCCGACGTGATAGTGCGCCAGTGGGAGAGGTGATGGCGAACCCTGCCTCCCACAGGCGTTACATGGGCCTGAAAACTCGGACTAGGAAGGTTTTGAGGCGGGTGCTGTGGAGGGAGGTGTGGACTGGCCTCGCCGTTGTCCCCGACCGCCGCCAAGGCGGTTTCCACGGCTGCCACCGTGCTGTTGAACATTTTGCGGGGCGTGGCTGGCAGCACGTGCGGGGGCGCCCCTTCCGTGTCCACGAAAGGAGCGAAAGGCACCCGTTTGCTGGCGTGGGGCCGAGAGGCCCAAAGACTTGGCCGTAGCCCTGGAGTCCTTAAAACGTTCCAGCGCATGGTTTGCCTTGTGGCCGAAGAGGCAACGGCCATCGAACGGCATGTCCAGAAGTGTGGCCTGGACATCGGCCGAAAAGTTGGCGGACCTCAACCAGGAATGGTGGCGAACCGCCACCGTTGTTGCCATCGCCCTGCCCAGTGAGTCCGTTGTATCCAGCCCACACCGGATGAAATAACGCGCTGCATCTCGACCCTCCGCAAGGGTTTGGGCGATTTAGCCCGGACCTCCTCCGGACATTGTGGCAGCACGTCCGCAAACGCGTTTCACAGAGTGTGGGTGTAGCGGCCCAAGGGACAGGCGGTATTAACAGACTGCAGCCCTAAGCTTACAGGCGAGAACACCTTCTTCCCGAACTGTTCGTATCTCTTGGACTCCCCGTCGGGCGGGGCCAACGGGAATGCGGTCTGGGAATTGGAGGCCTGGATGACCAGGCTCTCGGGGGTGGGGTGGGTGGACAAAAAGCATGGGTCGCCCGGGGCCGGGCGGTAGCGTCTGGCCACGTTCCTATCCACAGGCGGGCCTGTGGCGGGCTTGGACCAAGTGGCCACAAGAACGTCACACAAGGCCTCATTGAACGACAGCAGAGGCTCGCTGGAACTTGACTGCGGTTTGAGGACCTCTGTGAGGAGGTTAGTCCTCACGGCCGCGACGGGGAGCTCAAGGTTTAAGGCCTTGGCTGCCTTCGTCAACACTACCCTATATCTAGACCCCTCCTCCGAAGCCACAGTCGGAGGGGAGACAAATCTAGTGTCTGGCGAGGTGTCAATACCACTGGCCTCCCCAAGCTCATATGTCCAGTCCTGTTGAGACTGGCACTCCTGTGCCAGAGGGTCCTCAGACCTCTCCCAATCTTACTCGTGACCCGTCTCCTGTAAAACAGGATTAGTAGACAGGGCCTCCTCATGGAGATAAAAATCTCCAAAGGCCGACGGAATCGGCACCCAGCGGTGCCGTTCCGGCACCAGAGTCGGACCGCAGGAAACATTGGGGACGGCGTCCACAGTGGGCGCCGGGGGCGACACCCGTGGGCCGGTGCCGGTGAGGTCGTGAGGTCGACTGGCGACGACCCGAATCCGGAACCGGATCCAGTGAGGTCCTGCGGCGCTGGGACCGAAGTCGCCGACTGAGTCGGGCCGAAACACCTGACTGCGTCGGGGCCGAAGCACCCGACCCGCTAGGGCTTCCAGTCGGGACCGTTGGGCCAGGAGGCGCACGGAACCAGACTGAGGAGGGAGGGACCTCATGGCCATGAGGTACCGCTCGGTCTCCTCCGGCGTCGCGCCGTGCCCAGGAACCCGAAGGTGTGGGGCAGGCGGCGACGCTTGCGACTCCCGCTGAGCCGCGTGGGCGGTGTCGCCCGAGCCCCCGGCCGCATCGTGCGAGCGTCTGGGTGGGTCGGAGGAACGATGACGTCTCTCCGACCTCTCATGCCTCTTACCTGAGGACTTGGATTCCGACGACCGGTGTCCACTCCCGGAGCTACGATGACTCCGACCCCGCGACCTGTCCCTTGACCTCCCGTGGGACCGGGACCGGGACCTGGTGCGGCGCGGGGCCGACTGCCGGAGCTCGAGCCACTTGCGGGACCGCTCCCGCCTAGCCTTCAACGTCAGGGCCCGGCAGTCGGAGCAGGTGCGGTCGTCGTGATCGAGGCCTAAACACTTCAGGCACCGACGATGGGGGTCCGTAACCGACATCAGTCGATCGCACTTCGAGCAGGGTTTGAACCCGGGCATCCCTACCGGCACAGATAGAGTCGAAGACTCGAAGAAAGAAATGATCAAAAAGATCAAAAGTTTAGTCAAAAAATGACTAGAGGTAGAGCTTCTCCGGATCTGCGCTAGCTGGCGCGGAAAAAAGAAGAACTGACGTCAGCGCGCATGACGGCGTCTAAGTACTCAGACGACGTCATTCCGGCGCTAACGACGACGGACGCGGAACCGCAGACGACGCCTACCGACGCACAGGGGTATTGCTACGCAAACATTTCCGGATCCAGTCTGCGGCCTGGGGATATTCGAAGGTAAGGAATCTATCACTAATGTGTCTCTTTCAGATACCTGTCTTCCTCGAAGACATCCCTTGCACGCGAAGATTATTAAAATCCCAAATTAGACAAAAAAAGACTTCCTGAGGCGACCACAGGCTGGAGAGGCAAGTTGGGTTCTTGGAGGATGCCTGTACAGTCTGTTGGGCCACCCAAGGGTATCAGGTGCAGGGGTGTCTTTTGGCATCAGATCTTCTTACCAGCTCTAGTCACGGTCCAGGAGGACCCTTCAGGTTGAGGCTGAAGGCGTCGTCTTGAGGCTTGAGGGGCATCAGGGATCACAAGATCCTAGGTCAGGGTCGATGGGGAGACCTCCTTGTGGTATTGGGCCACTCAGGCGTGGGCGTCTGGTGCAGAGTCAACGGAATCCGCATTATGTGATTGATTATTGGCTTGAGACAATCCGGTGCTCATGGGAGACAGTCTGAGATGGTTGCAGGGCAGGTCCCCGAAATACTAGATTTAGAGGTGTAAAAAGGGTGTGCGGGTCAGGACCAATGGGTCCCTTCCTTGGGGTGGGTACACCCCCTATTATGGCACCCTCAAGTGGGAAGGGGGCAAGAGCCCCTCCCAAATTGGCTGAGTCCCCTAATCTTCAATATAGAGGGGCCTGAGATGTGTGGTGCACTTCGCCTCCACCATCTGAGGGGTGGGGTTGGCAAAGGTGGGCACACCTCTCTTCCTAGCTTGCTTTTGCCGCTGATTCTCCTGCAGAAAGTGGGGGGCAGAACCAGTGGGAGGCAGCTGCTAGGGAAAGCAAAAGGCAGGGTCAACTTCTAAAGGTGGCAGGCCAAGGAAGCTTCCCTTTTGTGGATCCAGCGCATCCCTTGGGAGGAGACATGACACCTCTGCCCAGGATGGGCTTTGTTTCTGGCCACAGAGAGCGAAGGCTTTCTACCCAGGGGTCCACAAACCTGTCTGGTGGTGACAAATGGCATGCAGCCATTTCGGAGCCACACCAGGACTGGTTGTTTTTCAGGGAGAATGTCTACGATGCCCTCCGAGTTAATTTTACATTAATTCCCACACTGGCATCAGTCTGGGTTTAATGTGCTGAGAAGTTTGCTACCAAACTTCCCAGGTTGTAGCAAAGCCATTATGAAGCTGTGGAGTTCGTAATGACCAACTTACAGACCATACAGTCTTTATGGCTTTACTACACTTACACGGTCTAAGAATCTGCTTAGACACTGTAGGGGTATAGTGCTCATGCCACTGTACCATCACCTGAGGGCTAGTGCACCCTGTTAGAGGAGTGGCTTACCTAGGCCTCAGACAGTGGGTTGAAGGCACGGCACACGGGTAAGTGTGCCATATCGACTACTTTTCTCCACACCACAACATGCTGCCTGCAATGGCAGTGTGTGGGTGTTAAGGTACAAGTACCTCTAAGGGTGACAAAAAAAAAAAAAGGTACTGCAGCACTTAGAGGATTTCTCTAGTCACAGTGGCCTTGGTACCCATGATACCTTTTACAAGAGGCATACCTGAGGCCAGAGATGTGCCGATTGTGGGTACGAAGGTAACGTTTTGGGAAAGAACACAGGACCTGGGAACCTGTATGACAGGGACCCAGGGCACATCAAGTCAGGTTGCATCAGTTGTCTGGCAAAAAAATAGGGGTAACCATGAATAAGTCGAACTTTCCTACACCTGTTTTTTTGGTGCCGGCAGAGCTCTGGGCTGAATGAAGACTGCAGACTGAAAATCAATTTCTACAGAGTCTTCAGGGGACACGATGAGCAAGGCTCATGTAGAGAACTTTGTTTTATGACATGCAAGGATCATTTCTGAATATACTAGACATCAATCACAGCATTTGACAAGTGCTAAAACCCTAAAGTATGACTAATGCTTCATAGTGTACACAGTCTTCACAGAACCTTCTTCCTCCAACAGCAAGTAAATCACAGCAGAGTTAGGCTTTCAGAGCACCTTGGTGCCATGTTTAGTGTATACCATACACAAATATTAAAGCAGACCCTTGCATGAATTGACTCCAATGGTGTCTCCCATGAAGTACTGTAGGGTAACCCCTCTACAACCCTTCAGAGCAGCATGTTAAAAAAATTAGAAGTCCTTTCACAGCTGTGGTCATTCTGTTTTGAAGATGTTAAAAAAAAATTATCAAGAGGACTGAGTCCACACTTAGAGTAGTACTCTACTACCAATTCTACTTGAATAATTCTGGAAACCGAAGAAACAGCAAGTCTAAAGACCAGTGACTGATTAGAGTTTTATGGCGAAATAGCACACAAATTAATCATATGTTCTTGAGATGCTCAGGCCCTCAGGACTCCAAACATTTGTGTGAACTAGCTTGTCACACACATGATAGAGAATCCGAGAATTAAGCAAGTCCGCCAGTACCCAACATAATTAATGAGGTCACAAAGGAGGGTACACAGTGCCAAGTGAATAGGATGGTGCCCTTTTACGAATACCCCCCGCCGCCGCTTGGAACCTCGTGTTCGCAGAGTGGGGAGGGGGGGGGGGGACTACATCCCCCGGAGCCTCCAGGGCACGATCCCGCCCACTGACGCGCCCGGAAGGAGCTTGAAAAGAACGCTGCTCCTTCGGTGGAGCTGGTGCCCTTTTGCGAATCCTACCTGCTGTTGCCTGACATTGTTTGGGGTCCTGGTGTACTGCAGAAGCCTTGCTGGCCATATCCTTGACGGTCCCCCCCGTCGCCGCTTGGAACCTCGCGGTCGCAGAGCGGGGGGACTACATTCCCCAGGAGCCTCCAGGGCACGATCCCGCCCACTGACGCGCCCGGAAGGCGCTTGAAAAGAACGCTGCCCCTTCGGTGGAGCTGGTGCCCTTTTACGAATCCTACCTGCTGTTGCCTGACATTGTTTGGGGTCCTGGTGTACTGCAGAAGCCTTGCTGGCCATATCCTTTGATGGTCCCCCCCGCCGCCGCTTGGAACCTCGCAGTCGCAGAGCGGGGGGGACTACATCCCCCAGGAGATTCCAGGGCACGATCCCGCTCACTGACGCGCTCGGAAATCGCTTGAAAAGAACGCTGCTCCTTCGGTGGAGCTGGTGCCCTTTTACGAATCCTACCTGCTGTTGCCTGACATTGTTTGGGGTCCTGGTGTACTGCAGCAGCCTTGCTGGCCATATCCTTGACGGTCCCCCCCGCCGCCGCTTGGAACCCCACGGTCGCAGAGCTGGGAGACTACATCCCCCAGGAGCCTCCAGGGCACGATCCCGCCCACTGACGCGCCCAGAACGCTGCTTCTCCCGCATTGAGGGACGCGCGCGGGTGCTCGCCGGGCTGAGCCCGGGCAAAGGGCGGGCCGTCCTAGGCCGGGCTGGGCCCACTCTCTTTGAGGTTCATCAAGGCGGACTTAAGGTACTGTTTTCTCACTATAAGTCTTTGTTTGTTGTTCTTCCTTCTCACCGTGTTGGTGTGCTGACTATTGCCTTGCCCCATTCTCCTTTCACCATCCTGCAAAGTGGATACCAATTACCAACTATGTCTAGACCAATACTGAGTACAAGATCTGTGACAAAACGTAACGGGTCTTTGGACGATTTTATTTCTAGAGCGGAGGCATTTGTAGACCGTGAGATAGATCTAGTACAGAGAAGATTTTCCTTGGACCCTTCTAAACTACCGACCTATGTAAACCATATGGACAAGTCAACATCGGAACATTTGTTATCACAAACAGTCCAAGTTATGCACAACTCAAACTCTGAAAGTCCTTCTGCCGATTCCTTTGTGAGCATAAATCAGGTTACAGACAATTTAGCATCAAGCCCGGGCATTTCAAGCAGATTACGGACTGCTAGGGCCCAAAGGGCTAGGGGTCAAACCAACATTGAGAAGAGTGACAACCCGATTAGGGGAAAGCAGACTAGCCAGAAAAAAAAAATCTACTATGAAAGGGGGGGTTTCATGCAAGGAAACTAACTGCAACTGTAACCCCAGGGCCCATATTTAGGTCCATGGGTACACAAACTGAAGGAATTTATGTCAATGATTTTCAAAGGGACATAGGAGTACTGGAAGGTTGAGGTAATATGAATTTTTATGGTCAATTGTGTCCCCTAACATAGACCCCAACGGCTCCATGTACGTGCTTCAAGTACATGTATGTTCCCTCCACAACCAGCTATGAAGACGCAAATACATTTGCGTCCAACGTTAACATGTCCTCTTTCAGATCCACCATGAATGGATCGATTATTCAGTTCCTAAGTATGCCGTGCCACCGTCTTTACATGGTGCACTTTTCACGTTTTCCTGGCTCTGGCGAGTTAGGCCCTGATTTCTGCCATCGAGCCCTTTCTGCCTTCTGCCTCTGAAAGCTGCAGCCTGGATCCGCATCCATGACCCTTGCCTTACTCCCTGCGTGGCGAGCGGTGCCCGGCTCGGCCTGCTTGCCTGCCAAGACAGTATTCAGCCTTCAAGTTATCTGCTCCGCTCCTCGAAAATACATTCCTGTCTAGAGATTTAGGTAAACACCTTCCCAGCTGCAGAGCAAAGGGCCCGGCCTTTCTGTCTCTGTGCAAGTAATTCATTGCTCCCGTTACCATGGTAGGCCCATGGCCCCCTTGCATTACACGCAGACACGTAGTCACATATGCACGCACTAGCAGTCAGTATAGAATAGCCTCTGCCCGAGAGACCTTTCCTTCTAGATAATACAGTTCCTCAAACACAAGATACCAGATATGATTTGGGTTTAGGTTGTTCTGACACGCCAGACTTCTGTCTCCCCGTATAGTGCAAATGTCAAGTCCCCTTCACCCTCCAGTTCCACGTCAATCACACGTCATGTTGCCTGCGCGCGCATCTAGACCAATATTTCTGCTGACACTGCAGGATTCTTCTATGGATCCACCCACCTGTGACACTTTTATGTGACGTTTCCAGCACACACCTCCGTGTACGCCCTCGTGCACGCCTTCTGTTACGCACATGTGTTCTTATCTCGTTTCTTTTCAGCTGTTACGCCTTCTGTATCCATCACCACTGTATGCATTGACTATATATATTGTACTCTGTTAATAAAGCATTGTCTATCCCTTCCTGAACCCTCGTGGTGATGGAACATGATACCTGGTTCGAACCAATTCCATTTTATGGAATAAAACCCTTATAAACTCAGATGCCACGGACTCTGCCTCTCATTTTCGATTGAGTTATTTTATTGAACTTATCCGCATAGAAATTCCGCATAGGTAAATCTTTATTTACCACATAATTTGGCGCCCGAACAGGGACCCCTCGCCCACCTTACGCGCCGGCGGTGCGTTGCAGGCCTAGCCCCCTGCCACAGCCGTGACGGACGTTTACGCGTACCCGCAGGATTTCCTGTATCTCCCTCTGGCCAATGGAGGTGACTGAGACTGCGATCGACACCCAGACGAGGCGGTGAGGAGTGCGGAGGATCCCGACCAGAGCCCAGCCGAGAGAGCAAGGTCCGAGGTGTTCAGAGGCCCACCAGTTCCGAAGTACCTACGTCACGAGTCGAGTCCAGTCCAGTCCGGTCCAGTCCAGTGTCGAGTTTGCGAGGCCTTCCGTTCCGTGCTTCCCGGTGAGTACCGTTGCTGGGGATGCATCAAGACGGGTGCATTAATTTGTGTCCGGTCAAGACGGGTTTGGGTACGCAGACCCGGTCTGCACTGTTTTAGCAGTGTATCTGTACTGTTTAGCAGTATATCCAGTATCTAGTTATCAAGTTATCTAGTAAATGTTTTAATGTGTGTCTTCAATGTCGTGGTATGAGTGATTGTTTGATCTTCATTATTGTGTTTATTGTACTAGTTGTGTCCAAGTCCGAGTAAGTATCAAGTATCAAGTATCAAGGGTCGAAATGCCGCTATTCTCCAAATTAAGACAGATAGGAACTAGGAAAGGGATACTCGAGGAAGCTGTTCCCATCCCACCCAGGGACACTCCCGGATATTTTATGTACCACAAGCACGGCCTAGATGCCGTATTATATCTCGACTTGTGGGTGGATTACACTAAGGATTTAGCAGAAAATCAAAGATGGCCCGCTACAGGGACATGGGATGCCGAGTGCATCATGAGGGTAGAAGAAGCATTATGGAAAAAGAAAGCCAGACAGTCACAGAAAGATGCCATTGAATTATGGCGTAAAGAATCGCATAGACACACAGAGAAAGCACTCAGAAAAGCAGAGAAAAGTAGAGAGGATTCTGAAAAAGCCAAGGAAAAGGAACTACTAGAAGAAGGAGAACGAGTTAGAATAGAACAACACGATAGACGTAGTAATGCAATTATGACAGGATTGTATCCAGTCCTGGCCGAGGGCCTGCCCAAGGCGACCCCGGAAATACCGAAAAATCTGCCCCCTCCATTGGTTCCGACTAAATTACGTCACAAGACCGCAGCAGATATTTTCCTTTCTTCCTATTTAGACGTAGCTCCCGAATATACTAATGTCCCACCTGCACCTGTACCACCCGCTGATCATCAGCCCCCAGGTCCGCAACAGCTTACCCCTCCCGGTCTGCTTCCTCCACCCTTACCTGTTATTCCCCCCGGTAATCCTTTTGGGCCTGGCGCGGTTCAGGCCCCAACCCAGTTACAGCAGGTACCGACCCTACAGCCAGTTCATGCTCAAGCCTCCACTACAGGAGGTGCTACAGGAGGTTTCCGTACCCCACCACCAGTACAGCGATTAACTGTCAGAGAACTAGCGATGCAACGTACTCCGAAACCAGCCACAATTGAAAGGCTTAAAGAATATCTTACAGACTGTAGATATGATCCCATACCAGGCCAAGACGATTGCATGATATTAGCTTCAATACGTATAAGACGTGCTGCAAACTTTTTAGTTCTATTTCCAGTAATGGCAAAGTATCTAGACAGGATATATCATTTTGTTCAGACTGGGGAGGATCAGGAATGTATTCAAGAGGCTATGGCACACCAGAAAGTAGACACCCAAGGTTTAATATTAAGATTCCTCATAAACTGTTTCATAAGAGAACGAGACCAGCCTGGTGTAAATAAAGACGAGATGGAAGTACTAACTACATGGGGTCAGAATATTGCAGACGGAAAACATGATAGACAGAAAAGTATAGAGCACATGTACAGAAAAATCCGTAAGGAAATAACAGTATTTCATGAAAGACAGAAAGCTGAAAGTGAAGCAGATGCTGACAAGAATGAATCCTCAGAAGAGGAGGAGCCAGAACATACAGGAACAATAGCATATGTAGGAAAGGGTAGACCCTTTAATAAAACGTTACGCCCGGAAAGCAAGAGACTTTTTCACTCTATGTCAAACCTGAGGAGTCCTGAACATCTATTTCAGGCTACCGATAAAGTACTTCAAGAACGAATGGGGTACCATGTACTCAATTCTATGGATGAACAAGAATTAGCCAGGTCAGCAGTACAATGGGCTGACAATTCCGATAAATATAATGATGACGCAGTAGCGCAAACCTTTTTGAATCTCTCTCCAGACGAACAGCGACTAGCTGGTATGTACATGATACAACACCTCCTTAGGTTGTATAAGAGCCAACATTCTGATCCAGGTCCCCTACATGATGTACTAATAGAGTTACTCATGAATAAGTGGAGAGGCCTAGGTACCGATTTAATTAAAGTAATTTTAGAACATCGACACAGATATAGCGCTTTCCTGAATCCACAGTTTGTTTCAGCTCCACCCCCAGAAAGGAAAATGTTTTACATAGACAGACAGAATCCTTTACGAGAAGTACATCCAGTCAAGAATGCTGATGATACCCTTACACGTGTGTATGTATACACGCCTATAACTAAAATGGAATTATTGGAAATGAAGAAAATAGTGCCGAGTCATGATAAAGACCCTGCAGGTTTCCATCGTGAAATAAAAGATATGTTACTCATGGGAGATTACACCTATCCCGACATTATGAAAATATTGAAAGTGTTATTGCCTGCCGGTATTTACGAGAAACTCAAAGAAAAAGAATGGGAGGTGGGAGACACAAAGATTGATTGGGCTGCATTAGAAACTGAAGAAACAACTCGAACCCCAGGTATAGGTCTTGGGGATAAAACTAAAGCATTACCAGGATTGTTAGTACAGGTGTTGCCACGTTTATTAGCAACTAAAAAGGAGGACTGGGATGCAATCTCAGCCTGCAAACAGAAATCCGATGAAGACACTAGTGATTTTTATTCCCGATTTGAGAAATGTTTTATTATTAATAGTGGCCTGAAAGCAAGTAGCGAATCATACCCACAACTTTTTGTAAGTAAGTTAGTCGAGAATTCCCTGCCCCAAGTTAAGAATCGTGTACTGAAGGTCGAGAGCACATGGCAAGCAAATACGCCTTCCCAAATGTTACAAATGTTACAGTATCACCAGAACAGAATTAGAGAAGAACATGATCACGAACAAAGACGTATGAAAGACACGAAAATGAAAATTTTAGTAGCTCAGTCAGTTTCAGCTGACGGTCAGAAAAAGGGCATGACACAGTCCAATAATTCAGCAGCTCCTGTGAAAGGGACATGCAACTATTGTAAACAGCCAGGTCACTATGTAAACGATTGTGCAGTTTTGAAACACAACATATCTACAGGTAAAACTAAAGAGAGACCGCGTCAACCTAGACAGGACCAGGCCCAACAACACGTGCCACAGAATGTACAGCCTATGCATGCTCCACAACAGACAGTACAGACCCAAGCGGTACCACAGCCACAACCGATTGCCGCAACGCAACATGCAACGCAGCAGATGTACCAATATGCACAAACTGATTATCCCGATTGTGAGAAGTTGGCCCGATATGCAACGTTCGCTATTCTAGCGACCGCTATGTATCGTTCCAACGACCCTTATGGTGTTTGGTTGTAAGTCAACCTATAGACCAGCTATCCTAGTAGCGTGGATACGAGCAGTCTAAGGCTAAAGACTCGAGAGGGCGCGTTAAGCCAGCTGTTTACCACACATGTACCCCTTGAACACCCAGTGAAAGGACACCACACAAGTGTTATGAAAATAAACAGTATATTTATTAAGAATCACAACAGCCCTGTACTCTTTATGAGGACAGGGTACTAAGCACAAACCAAATCTCTTTAGCAAATACTTCAAGTGCACAGTTTAAAACAAGTGTCCGGGGACACGGAAAGGTTAAGGCAAGTCGGAAGCGAGGGACTCGGGACCCTAGAGTAAGGAGGCTATGCAGGCACCGAAATGCCGAGTTACCTAGCCACGAGGGCTGCGGCTGCAAGTCTTACAGGCGTCGGGGTCTTCGCTGACGAGCCAGGAGCCGGAAGAAAAGGAGTTGCTGGCCGGCGACCAGTGATGAATAGTTCGTAGAGATCCAAGCCTGGATCGGAGATTGATGATACCTGAAAGCAGAGGGGACCAAGTTCGTACTACTAGCCAGTAGTCAGAGAGTACCAGGAAGGCACCGGTTGGCCGTCACCTCGACCAGGTGAGTGGGCGACGCTAGGCTCTGCAGTCTCACGGACCAGGAGGCGTTGTCGGCGACCACGGTGGAGGTGCGAGCTGTCCCACGACGGATGTCGCTGTCGGCGTCTTGAGTGGACCAGGAGGGTCCGGGGTGCTTCTCGAAAAGATGGAAGCAAGGGCCAGTCTGGAGCAACCAGACCGGCAGTGTTGATTTTCGGATGTCGTCACAGAAGGACACAAGCCAGCGGCTAGTGACCAGACAACGTGCTGAGCAGCGAGCAGAAGGGCCCCACGCAGATCGTGGAGATGCTGGGAGACTGCACTTCGGTGCTGGAGCGGCTCAGGGTCGGGGCTTCTCGGACCCCAGAGCACTCACCAGAGAGTTACCTCGATGGTCGTGCTGGTTTTTAAGAGCGTGCAGGTTCTGATGATGGCCGGTCCCTCGAGGTCTCGTCGCACCCACAGATCACAGCTGAGCTGATGACGTGGGTAGAGGTCAGAGGTGCCAGGGAAGCCGGTTCTCGTCGAGCTGGGCCGTCGGATTCCTTGAGGAAGGACTTACAGCAAACCGCAGAGTTCTTAGATGGTGCCCGCTGATGCAGGGTGACTACTCCTTAGCCACAAGGGAGAAATCTTGAGAAGAGTCTTGAAGTCCTTTCGTAGAAAGTATTCTTGATTCAAAGATGATCTAATTTGGAAGGGTCCCCGCTCCGGCCTTTATCCTAAAGAAAGGGGTGGGTACATGACTAGGTCCTGCCCTAAGGGTGGGACCAGGAAGGGGGGTAGTTACACCCCTCTCCCCTGCCGGACTTTCCCCAGGCCAGGGCTGTCGCCCCTGGAACTGGTTCTAACCGGCAGATGCGTAGTGAGCACCGGGGTGCCACTCCGCAGTCACCTTCTCGCAAAAGCCCTACCTACCCAGAATACACAAACCCTGTCTGGGACGGTGCGAACACCGCCCTTGACAGGAAACCCTTTGTCCAAGTGCTCCTCGCTGGAAGGACTCCCAGCAGCAGGAGGTCAGACTCGTGTCTGTGGTGGCAGCATCCATTTTGTGGAGCTGAGGCTTTAGTTAACTTTAACCGGGGTTCACAGTTACGTACATGTCGTGTCCCTCTAGAAGGGCGGAATGCTAACCTCGTCGCCAGAGTTGGTGAGAGGGCAGCATCCCGATTCGTATGACACCTTACTCGACATGCCTTGATAACGCGACACCGAAGTTACCGATATGGTACGCGTTATCATGGAACAGCCATTGGGTCTTGATTCCGCAAGCTGCAACCGGGCTCGGCTCGGGCCAGAGCTTAGTTCACACGAGCCCATGCACTCTGCCTTCAGGATTGTCAAGGCCTGCCATAGGAGTGACTGATAGGAACTCGGGTGTCCATTGGAGGGTTAGATATAGGGCTACTATATCTAAAGCAAAGGGTGATTACACGACTTCGCCCCAGCTGTCATGCAGCCAGTTGTGTCAAATTTAGGAGGCCAGCCAGGGGTGGCATAATACATGCTGCAGCCCCTGGCGGCCCTGGGTACACCTATGCCCTGAGTTACAGGGTCTGATAAGGTGACCCAGTACCAATTGGTAAATGCACCTAGGGTACATCTCGTAATTTAGAAAGAGAACAGCCAGGCTGTGGGTCTGATTGGCAGGCCCGCAGCCAGAGAAAGTCGTAAACCAGTGAAACAAAAGCAAAAAATCTGGGTGATCATAGGATTGCAGACCCTACTCTCCTACACCGATTATCAGCGATACACATGAAACAGCCTAGAGAGGGAGGTTGGCTTGCCTCTTATTGAGGTTCCTGTAGATCAAGAGGGTCCTTACGTACATAGTCAGGTATTAGGGAAAGATAGAAAGTTTTTGATTGACACAGGGGCAAGCAGAACGACAATCAGTCACGACGAGGTTCCAGGGGCACCCCTCTCAGGCTCACAGAATGTTTCCCTTGGATTTTCAGGAAAACCTATTGTTAATGAAGTATCGAAACCAGTTCCCCTTGCAGTTGGTCCATTGTCACGTACTACAGATTTGTTGCTCACGAAATCTTGTCCAGAAAACTTGTTAGGTATCAAGACACTGAAAGCTCTAGGAGCTGTGATTTGTTGTTCTCCGGAAGGAGTAAGATTGTTTCTGCGTGACTTTAAGGGTCACTATGTGTTGAGAGATATTGATCCCAGATTACAGAATGTTCCTGCACATTTATGGGCACAAGGCCCCACTGATGTAGGTTGTATGCATATTACACCATATCGAGTTACACTCAAGCAAGGTGTTGTTTTGCCACGAATCCGACAATACAAGTTACCCCCTGATGCTGTAGTGGATTTACTGAAAATCATTGACGAGCTGATTGCACAAGGAGTGGTTGTAGAAACCGACTCAAATCTATGTAATTCCCCTATCATCCCGATTCTTAAACGCACTGATCCGAATGCACCTCCAGTTTATTGATTAGTCATCGATTTACGAGAATTGAAGAAATGCATCGTACCACAATATCCCGTGGTCCCAGATATTTCGTCCCTATTGACAGCTATTGATTCCGAAGCGACGTTCTTTACTGTAATTGATCTCAAGAACGCCTTCTTTAGTGTCCCCATTGATCCGGAAAGCCAATATCTTTTCGGATTCTGTTTAAATGGCCGAAGCTTCAAATTTGCACGCGCACCTCAAGGATTTACAGAAAGCCCCAGCATCTATAGCCAAGCATTGAAAAGACAACTTGACAGTATTCACATGCCTGCTAACACTGCCCTACTTCAGTATGTCGATGATATTTTGATCACCGCCCGAAGTGAACTAGAATGTGAACAAGCATCACTGACAGTCTTGTATTTCCTGGCTGACAAGGGACACAAGGTGTCTCCTTCAAAGCTGCAATTCTGTGTTCAGCAAGTGGTGTACCTTGGGCACTTGCTGTCCAAGAGGGAGAGAAAGCTAACACCTGACCGCATCCAGTTAATTGTAAACATGTCACAACCCAAGACACAAAAGGAGGTACGGGCCTTTATAGGCCTCACTTCTTACTGTAGACAATGGATCCCTCAGTATGCATTTCTAGCCAAGCCACTCATACAGTTGACAACTCAGGAGGCAGCGACATCGACTGTCCTCCCTTGGACTCAGGAACATACACAAGCTTTTGACGACTTGAAGAAAGCCTTATGTCAAGCACCAGTTTTAGCAACACCATGTTACAGCAATCCTTTTACACTTTTTGTCACAGAACGCGAAGGTACTGCATTGTCGGTACTCACACAGGATCAAGCAGGTTCACACAAACCGTGTGCTTATTTTTCTAGTACATTAGATCCAGTAGCCCAGGCTCTGCCTGCGTGCTTGAAATCAGTAGCAGCGACAGCTCTAGCAATTAGATAAAGCGATTCCATAGTGTTAGGACATCAATTGACAGTACAAGTTCCACATTCCGTGGAAGTTCTTTTAAACCGTACACAGACTCAGCACTTGACCATAGCGCGACTGACAGGTTATGAATTAACATTGTTTCAGCCACACATAGAAATCAGACGTTGCAATACATTGAATCCAGCTACACTTTTACCACTAAGTGAGACAGACCCTTTGGCACATGATTGTGTTGAAGTCATTACCATTACGACGAAACCCAGACAAGACTTGACAGACACCGCATTACCAGATCCAGACCTGACACTTTATGTGGATGGTTCATGTATGAGAACAAATACAGGAGAGTTGGTAGCCGCATATGCAGTAGCGACAGAAACTGAAGTCATAGAAACAAATCGTATTGACACCCTGTCAGCTCAAGCAGCAGAGCTCATTGCTCTGACTCAAGCCTGTATTCAAGCCAAGAATAAGAAAGTTAACATATACACAGATTCACGTTATGCATTCGGAGTCGTACACGACTTCGGTGTCCTCTGGCAAGAAAGAGGTTTTTTAACTTCTCACGGTGCCAAGATCCAGCACGGTCCCCTCATTCAAGCTCTGTTAGACGCAATACATTTGCCTACAGCCATAGCCATCATGAAATGCAAAGCACAACCGAAAGTCACAGATACCATTTCCCAGGGTAACGACCTGGCAGACCAAACAGCCAAGCATACAGCTCAGACTCATACTCACACAACTGACTTGACAAAGACAATAGTCCAGACGCCGATACATTGCATGACAGTTAAGGATCCCGCCCTAGATGTAATTGACATACAGACACATGCTACACCAGACGAAATCAAGAAATGGACTGAACTAGGAGGGATCCAGACAGAACAGGGATGGATGACGAAGGGAAAATCCACATGGTTTCTCCCCGACTCTATGGTTCAAGTTATCATTAACACAGTACATAGTCCTGCACATTTAGGAGAAAAAGCCATGTTAGACAGTATTCAAAACCTTTGGTTCAATAAACATTTACGAGCAGCAGCAAAACAGAAAGTGCGTACTTGCATGATCTGTTGTCAGTTCAACCCAGGTAAAGGCATTCCCGTAGAGCAAGGTGGATTTCATCCTCCCGATCACCCTTTTGAAGTCCTCCAGATGGATTATATCCAGATGGAACATTGTCGAGGATTTAAGTATGTCCTCGTAGTTGTATGTGCACTTTCCCGTTGGACAGAAGCATATCCAGTCCCAGATTACACTGCTCCGACCACTGCCAAGCAGCTGGTACGTGAATTCTTCCCGCGGTATGGTTTGCCCCGTATCGTGTACTCAGATAATGGTCAGCCATTCTCGTCCGAGCTTATGAAGCAGGTATCACTCCTGCTAGGTTATCAGTGGAAGTTCCACTGTGTCCGACATCCCGAGGCAGCAGGTCTCGTGGAACGTCACAATCAGACCCTGAAAATACGTCTCGCTAAAATATGTAGGGAGAAAGGCGTAGACTGGATAGTAGCCTTACCAGTTGCTCTTTTTTACATGAGAATGATCGCACACTCTAGAACAGGGCTATCCCCGTACGAGGTGGTCTTTGGCAGGCCACCGAATATGTGGGGGACGCCTCTGCCTCGTAAAATTACAGATGTTGACTGTAATATGCTGACAGATTACCTTGCTTCCTTGATGTCTGCACTACAATCATGTCGTTCACAGGTAGCTGCAGCCTTTCCCGACAACACCGAGGTGAAGCCACACGAGATCGTCCCTGGGGATCTGGTATACATCAGGAACTTCGACAGGAGAAGTCCGCTGGAGCCCCGCTGGCAGGAGCCGAAGCTTGTTTTACTAACCACAAGGACAGCAATCAAGGTGGAGGGCCGTAAGGGCTGGCTCCACTTGAGTCATGTAAAAAGACACTATGGACTGCCGCCAGAACTAGACTCCCAGCCCGGCCCCCTTCCAGAGACTGATACTAAACTCCCCCTGGTAGAGAAAACTCCTTCTCAAGAATTTCGCATGAAGTTGAGGTCTAGCAAGTCAGACAGTTTAATTGTTTAAGTCCTCCCCTAGGTGAATCGGTTAGACAAGTTTTTGACATGTACCCGCTAGACCCCAATAGAGAGAGAGATAGACAGAAACAGCTCAAGAAACGTGAATATTGTAAATCTCTCCGTAGTCACTGCATAGTGACATTACTGATTATGTTTTTTCTGAGTCTTATGATTATTGCTGCAAGTATATTGCTACACATATACTTTCCTATTTTCACACGTGCACATTCTTCTTCAAATGACACTGTCGAGCACACTTTCAGTGAATTACCCCCGCACAAGTTATCTTACCGACTTGCGCTGCGCAACAATACCTTTATCAGTATGTTACATCATTCCCATCAGACCAGCAATGCTACAAATTGTTGGATATGTGGCCGACTCCCTCCCTATCAGAAATACAAGGGAGTTCTGCCCCTCTTTCCGTACCCGTTCACACACAATGGTTCCTGTGGTGCATGGTTTAGTTTAATGAATTCTTTAAATTCTGATTCCGTAGTTTACCAGGGCAATTGGGTATGGAGAAATCTGAACACAGTTATGCATAAAGTATGTTTCCCTGACAAGGAGGGTCTTCCCCAAAGGACAGGGACCGATCTAGAAAACGAAGTATATGGATTAGGTAATTTTACACTTAACCTCATGATTCTGAATGTCCAGTCCGATACAAAACCAGACTTACCCGTTATGTCAGTATTACCAGTCAAAGGTGAATTATGTGTCAGAAAGAATGGTTCAGTACACCTAGGTCATAGTAAATGTACCACCGTGATCGAATTCAGTGATAAAGGCAAGTCTACATTCAAGGCTTCCCGTCATTCCTATTTCATTTGTGGTCATACAGCATATATACGCTTACCTCTAGATTGGGATGGTACTTGTTACATCGCATTCCTTCTGCCACCCGTTTTTCTAGCCCCTCCTGATTATCATAGGGACTCCCATCTAGTACACAATAGATCCAAGAGAGATCTCCTGATTGTCGACTATACTGAAACGGCATGGGAGCAATACACAGACTTTAATAAAGGCTTCTTTCCTTATTTAGGTACTGTCTTTAACAGTACACTGATACGTAAATTAACCAGAACCCTTGAAGCAGTAGTGAATGAAACTACTTCCGCCCTAGGCAACTTAACAGAGGAACAGTCTGCTATGAGACTTGTCGTTCTTCAAAATCGTCTTGTTCTTGATGTCATCCTGGCCGATAGGGGCGGAGCTTGTAGAGTCATCGGATCGAGCTGCTGTGTTTTCATTCCAGAAAACGCACCATCAGTATATAAAGCCATAACCCGTCTCCACAAGATTGCAAGTCAGATACACCAGAATCCAGGCACCTGGACTTGGTCCGGTTGGCTCTGGAGCGTGTTATCAGCCTGGGGATGGAAAGTCCTATCCTTCCTCGGAATAGCCCTTCTCATAGTATTCAGTTGTTGTTTATGTCTGCAATGTGGGCCAGCGATTTGCGGCTTGTGCGCCACATGTATTCCTCATCCAAGTTCACGTTCTAAACCCCGCCTGAAAAAAGAAGAGCAAATGATGTTACATGAACAGATTGATAGATTAATGAGGATTGATATATCATGAAGGGTCCGTAGGGGACAAGGAGGGAATGAGGTAATATGAATTTTTATGGTCAATTGTGTCCCCTAACGTAGACCCCAACGGCTCCATGTACGTGCTTCAAGTACATGTATGTTCCCTCCACAACCAGCTATGAAGACGCAAATACATTTGCGTCCAACGTTAACATGTCCTCTTTCAGATCCACCATGAATGGATCGATTATTCAGTTCCTAAGTATGCCGTGCCACCGTCTTTACATGGTGCACTTTTCACGTTTTCCTGGCTCTGGCGAGTTAGGCCCTGATTTCTGCCATCGAGCCCTTTCTGCCTTCTGCCTCCGAAAGCTGCAGCCTGGATCCGCATCCATGACCCTTGCCTTACTCCCTGCGTGGCGAGCGGTGCCCGGCTCGGCCTGCTTGCCTGCCAAGACAGTATTCAGCCTTCAAGTTATCTGCTCCGCTCCTCGAAAATACATTCCTGTCTAGAGATTTAGGTAAACACCTTCCCAGCTGCAGAGCAAAGGGCCCGGCCTTTCTGTCTCTGTGCAAGTAATTCATTGCTCCCGTTACCATGGTAGGCCCATGGCCCCCTTGCATTACACGCAGACACGTAGTCACATATGCACGCACTAGCAGTCAGTATAGAATAGCCTCTGCCCGAGAGACCTTTCCTTCTAGATAATACAGTTCCTCAAACACAAGATACCAGATATGATTTGGGTTTAGGTTGTTCTGACACGCCAGACTTCTGTCTCCCCGTATAGTGCAAATGTCAAGTCCCCTTCACCCTCCAGTTCCACGTCAATCACACGTCATGTTGCCTGCGCGCGCATCTAGACCAATATTTCTGCTGACACTGCAGGATTCTTCTATGGATCCACCCACCTGTGACACTTTTATGTGACGTTTCCAGCACACACCTCCGTGTACGCCCTCGTGCACGCCTTCTGTTACGCACATGTGTTCTTATCTCGTTTCTTTTCAGCTGTTACGCCTTCTGTATCCATCACCACTGTATGCATTGACTATATATATTGTACTCTGTTAATAAAGCATTGTCTATCCCTTCCTGAACCCTCGTGGTGATGGAACATGATACCTGGTTCGAACCAATTCCATTTTATGGAATAAAACCCTTATAAACTCAGATGCCACGGACTCTGCCTCTCATTTTCGATTGAGTTATTTTATTGAACTTATCCGCATAGAAATTCCGCATAGGTAAATCTTTATTTACCACATAATTTGGCGCCCGAACAGGGACCCCTCGCCCACCTTACGCGCCGGCGGTGCGTTGCAGGCCTAGCCCCCTGCCACAGCCGTGACGGACGTTTACGCGTACCCGCAGGATTTCCTGTATCTCCCTCTGGCCAATGGAGGTGACTGAGACTGCGATCGACACCCAGACGAGGCGGTGAGGAGTGCGGAGGATCCCGACCAGAGCCCAGCCGAGAGAGCAAGGTCCGAGGTGTTCAGAGGCCCACCAGTTCCGAAGTACCTACGTCACGAGTCGAGTCCAGTCCAGTCCGGTCCAGTCCAGTGTCGAGTTTGCGAGGCCTTCCGTTCCGTGCTTCCCGGTGAGTACCGTTGCTGGGGATGCATCAAGACGGGTGCATTAATTTGTGTCCGGTCAAGACGGGTTTGGGTACGCAGACCCGGTCTGCACTGTTTTAGCAGTGTATCTGTACTGTTTAGCAGTATATCCAGTATCTAGTTATCAAGTTATCTAGTAAATGTTTTAATGTGTGTCTTCAATGTCGTGGTATGAGTGATTGTTTGATCTTCATTATTGTGTTTATTGTACTAGTTGTGTCCAAGTCCGAGTAAGTATCAAGTATCAAGTATCAAGGGTCGAAATGCCGCTATTCTCCAAATTAAGACAGATAGGAACTAGGAAAGGGATACTCGAGGAAGCTGTTCCCATCCCACCCAGGGACACTCCCGGATATTTTATGTACCACAAGCACGGCCTAGATGCCGTATTATATCTCGACTTGTGGGTGGATTACACTAAGGATTTAGCAGAAAATCAAAGATGGCCCGCTACAGGGACATGGGATGCCGAGTGCATCATGAGGGTAGAAGAAGCATTATGGAAAAAGAAAGCCAGACAGTCACAGAAAGATGCCATTGAATTATGGCGTAAAGAATCGCATAGACACACAGAGAAAGCACTCAGAAAAGCAGAGAAAAGTAGAGGATTCTGAAAAAGCCAAGGAAAAGGAACTACTAGAAGAAGGAGAACGAGTTAGAATAGAACAACACGATAGACGTAGTAATGCAATTATGACAGGATTGTATCCAGTCCTGGCCGAGGGCCTGCCCAAGGCGACCCCGGAAATACCGAAAAATCTGCCCCCTCCATTGGTTCCGACTAAATTACGTCACAAGACCGCAGCAGATATTTTCCTTTCTTCCTATTTAGACGTAGCTCCCGAATATACTAATGTCCCACCTGCACCTGTACCACCCGCTGATCATCAGCCCCCAGGTCCGCAACAGCTTACCCCTCCCGGTCTGCTTCCTCCACCCTTACCTGTTATTCCCCCCGGTAATCCTTTTGGGCCTGGCGCGGTTCAGGCCCCAACCCAGTTACAGCAGGTACCGACCCTACAGCCAGTTCATGCTCAAGCCTCCACTACAGGAGGTGCTACAGGAGGTTTCCGTACCCCACCACCAGTACAGCGATTAACTGTCAGAGAACTAGCGATGCAACGTACTCCGAAACCAGCCACAATTGAAAGGCTTAAAGAATATCTTACAGACTGTAGATATGATCCCATACCAGGCCAAGACGATTGCATGATATTAGCTTCAATACGTATAAGACGTGCTGCAAACTTTTTAGTTCTATTTCCAGTAATGGCAAAGTATCTAGACAGGATATATCATTTTGTTCAGACTGGGGAGGATCAGGAATGTATTCAAGAGGCTATGGCACACCAGAAAGTAGACACCCAAGGTTTAATATTAAGATTCCTCATAAACTGTTTCATAAGAGAACGAGACCAGCCTGGTGTAAATAAAGACGAGATGGAAGTACTAACTACATGGGGTCAGAATATTGCAGACGGAAAACATGATAGACAGAAAAGTATAGAGCACATGTACAGAAAAATCCGTAAGGAAATAACAGTATTTCATGAAAGACAGAAAGCTGAAAGTGAAGCAGATGCTGACAAGAATGAATCCTCAGAAGAGGAGGAGCCAGAACATACAGGAACAATAGCATATGTAGGAAAGGGTAGACCCTTTAATAAAACGTTACGCCCGGAAAGCAAGAGACTTTTTCACTCTATGTCAAACCTGAGGAGTCCTGAACATCTATTTCAGGCTACCGATAAAGTACTTCAAGAACGAATGGGGTACCATGTACTCAATTCTATGGATGAACAAGAATTAGCCAGGTCAGCAGTACAATGGGCTGACAATTCCGATAAATATAATGATGACGCAGTAGCGCAAACCTTTTTGAATCTCTCTCCAGACGAACAGCGACTAGCTGGTATGTACATGATACAACACCTCCTTAGGTTGTATAAGAGCCAACATTCTGATCCAGGTCCCCTACATGATGTACTAATAGAGTTACTCATGAATAAGTGGAGAGGCCTAGGTACCGATTTAATTAAAGTAATTTTAGAACATCGACACAGATATAGCGCTTTCCTGAATCCACAGTTTGTTTCAGCTCCACCCCCAGAAAGGAAAATGTTTTACATAGACAGACAGAATCCTTTACGAGAAGTACATCCAGTCAAGAATGCTGATGATACCCTTACACGTGTGTATGTATACACGCCTATAACTAAAATGGAATTATTGGAAATGAAGAAAATAGTGCCGAGTCATGATAAAGACCCTGCAGGTTTCCATCGTGAAATAAAAGATATGTTACTCATGGGAGATTACACCTATCCCGACATTATGAAAATATTGAAAGTGTTATTGCCTGCCGGTATTTACGAGAAACTCAAAGAAAAAGAATGGGAGGTGGGAGACACAAAGATTGATTGGGCTGCATTAGAAACTGAAGAAACAACTCGAACCCCAGGTATAGGTCTTGGGGATAAAACTAAAGCATTACCAGGATTGTTAGTACAGGTGTTGCCACGTTTATTAGCAACTAAAAAGGAGGACTGGGATGCAATCTCAGCCTGCAAACAGAAATCCGATGAAGACACTAGTGATTTTTATTCCCGATTTGAGAAATGTTTTATTATTAATAGTGGCCTGAAAGCAAGTAGCGAATCATACCCACAACTTTTTGTAAGTAAGTTAGTCGAGAATTCCCTGCCCCAAGTTAAGAATCGTGTACTGAAGGTCGAGAGCACATGGCAAGCAAATACGCCTTCCCAAATGTTACAAATGTTACAGTATCACCAGAACAGAATTAGAGAAGAACATGATCACGAACAAAGACGTATGAAAGACACGAAAATGAAAATGTTAGTAGCTCAGTCAGTTTCAGCTGACGGTCAGAAAAAGGGCATGACACAGTCCAATAATTCAGCAGCTCCTGTGAAAGGGACATGCAACTATTGTAAACAGCCAGGTCACTATGTAAACGATTGTGCAGTTTTGAAACACAACATATCTACAGGTAAAACTAAAGAGAGACCGCGTCAACCTAGACAGGACCAGGCCCAACAACACGTGCCACAGAATGTACAGCCTATGCATGCTCCACAACAGACAGTACAGACCCTAGCGGTACCACAGCCACAACCGATTGCCGCAACGCAACATGCAACGCAGCAGATGTACCAATATGCACAAACTGATTATCCCGATTGTGAGAAGTTGGCCCGATATGCAACGTTCGCTATTCTAGCGACCGCTATGTATCGTTCCAACGACCCTTATGGTGTTTGGTTGTAAGTCAACCTATAGACCAGCTATCCTAGTAGCGTGGATACGAGCAGTCTAAGGCTAAAGACTCGAGAGGGCGCGTTAAGCCAGCTGTTTACCACACATGTACCCCTTGAACACCCAGTGAAAGGACACCACACAAGTGTTATGAAAATAAACAGTATATTTATTAAGAATCACAACAGCCCTGTACTCTTTATGAGGACAGGGTACTAAGCACAAACCAAATCTCTTTAGCAAATACTTCAAGTGCACAGTTTAAAACAAGTGTCCGGGGACACGGAAAGGTTAAGGCAAGTCGGAAGCGAGGGACTCGGGACCCTAGAGTAAGGAGGCTATGCAGGCACCGAAATGCCGAGTTACCTAGCCACGAGGGCTGCGGCTGCAAGTCTTACAGGCGTCGGGGTCTTCGCTGACGAGCCAGGAGCCGGAAGAAAAGGAGTTGCTGGCCGGCGACCAGTGATGAATAGTTCGTAGAGATCCAAGCCTGGATCGGAGATTGATGATACCTGAAAGCAGAGGGGACCAAGTTCGTACTACTAGCCAGTAGTCAGAGAGTACCAGGAAGGCACCGGTTGGCCGTCACCTCGACCAGGTGAGTGGGCGACGCTAGGCTCTGCAGTCTCACGGACCAGGAGGCGTTGTCGGCGACCACGGTGGAGGTGCGAGCTGTCCCACGACGGATGTCGCTGTCGGCGTCTTGAGTGGACCAGGAGGGTCCGGGGTGCTTCTCGAAAAGATGGAAGCAAGGGCCAGTCTGGAGCAACCAGACCGGCAGTGTTGATTTTCGGATGTCGTCACAGAAGGACACAAGCCAGCGGCTAGTGACCAGACAACGTGCTGAGCAGCGAGCAGAAGGGCCCCACGCAGATCGTGGAGATGCTGGGAGACTGCACTTCGGTGCTGGAGCGGCTCAGGGTCGGGGCTTCTCGGACCCCAGAGCACTCACCAGAGAGTTACCTCGATGGTCGTGCTGGTTTTTAAGAGCGTGCAGGTTCTGATGATGGCCGGTCCCTCGAGGTCTCGTCGCACCCACAGATCACAGCTGAGCTGATGACGTGGGTAGAGGTCAGAGGTGCCAGGGAAGCCGGTTCTAGTCGAGCTGGGCCGTCGGATTCCTTGAGGAAGGACTTACAGCAAACCGCAGAGTTCTTAGATGGTGCCCGCTGATGCAGGGTGACTACTCCTTAGCCACAAGGGAGAAATCTTGAGAAGAGTCTTGAAGTCCTTTCGTAGAAAGTATTCTTGATTCAAAGATGATCTAATTTGGAAGGGTCCCCGCTCCGGCCTTTATCCTAAAGAAAGGGGTGGGTACATGACTAGGTCCTGCCCTAAGGGTGGGACCAGGAAGGGGGGTAGTTACACCCCTCTCCCCTGCCGGACTTTCCCCAGGCCAGGGCTGTCGCCCCTGGAACTGGTTCTAACCGGCAGATGCGTAGTGAGCACCGGGGTGCCACTCCGCAGTCACCTTCTCGCAAAAGCCCTACCTACCCAGAATACACAAACCCTGTCTGGGACGGTGCGAACACCGCCCTTGACAGGAAACCCTTTGTCCAAGTGCTCCTCGCTGGAAGGACTCCCAGCAGCAGGAGGTCAGACTCGTGTCTGTGGTGGCAGCATCCATTTTGTGGAGCTGAGGCTTTAGTTAACTTTAACCGGGGTTCACAGTTACGTACATGTCGTGTCCCTCTAGAAGGGCGGAATGCTAACCTCGTCGCCAGAGTTGGTGAGAGGGCAGCATCCCGATTCGTATGACACCTTACTCGACATGCCTTGATAACGCGACACCGAAGTTACCGATATGGTACGCGTTATCATGGAACAGCCATTGGGTCTTGATTCCGCAAGCTGCAACCGGGCTCGGCTCGGGCCAGAGCTTAGTTCACACGAGCCCATGCACTCTGCCTTCAGGATTGTCAAGGCCTGCCATAGGAGTGACTGATAGGAACTCGGGTGTCCATTGGAGGGTTAGATATAGGGCTACTATATCTAAAGCAAAGGGTGATTACACGACTTCGCCCCAGCTGTCATGCAGCCAGTTGTGTCAAATTTAGGAGGCCAGCCAGGGGTGGCATAATACATGCTGCAGCCCCTGGCGGCCCTGGGTACACCTATGCCCTGAGTTACAGGGTCTGATAAGGTGACCCAGTACCAATTGGTAAATGCACCTAGGGTACATCTCGTAATTTAGAAAGAGAACAGCCAGGCTGTGGGTCTGATTGGCAGGCCCGCAGCCAGAGAAAGTCGTAAACCAGTGAAACAAAAGCAAAAAATCTGGGTGATCATAGGATTGCAGACCCTACTCTCCTACATGACCCCCCCCCAAACGTCGGAACAACTAGCTAACCTTGACCAGGTGAGTCTTCTTGTTCTAAGTGGAAATATCTGGAGAGCCCATCGGCATTGCCATGATCAGTACCAGGTCTATGTTCCACTGTGAAGTCCATCCCCTGTAGGGAAATGGACCACCTAAGCAGTTTGGGGTTTTCACCCTTCATCTGATTTAGCCACAAGAGGGGCTTATGGTCGGTCTGAATCTTGAAGTGAGTGCCAAACAAGTATGGCCTCAGCTTCTTCAGGGCCCAAACCACAGCAAAGGCCTCCCTCTCAATAGCTGACCAATTCTTCTCTCTAGGGGTCAGCCGTCTGCTTATAAAAGCAATGGGCTGGTCTTGACCATCAAAATTCAGTTGAGAAAGAACAGCTCCCACCCCCAACTCAGAAGCATCTGTTTGGACAATGAATGGTTTGGAGTAGTCCGGACTCTTGAGGATAGGCGCCGTGCACATGGCCTGCTTTAGGTCATCGAATGCTTTTTGACAGCTCGCTGTCCACTGAACCTTTTTTGGCATTTTCTTACTTGTCAGTTCATTTAATGGTGTCACGATGGAACCATAGTTCCTGACAAACTTCCTGTAGTAACCAGTCAGGCCCAAGAAAGCTCGAACCTGAGTCTGGGTGGTTGGAGGAGCCCAGTCCCTGATTGACTGTATCTTGCTCTCCAGTGGCTGAACCTGACCTCCACCTACAAGGTGGCCCAGGTATACAACCTGTGTCTGCCCTATCTGGCACTTGGTGGCCTTGATAGTGAGACCTGCTGCTTGCAGTGCCTCTAACGTCTTCCGCAGGTGGACCAGGTGATCCTCCCAGGTGGAGCTAAAGACAGCAATATCGTCAAGATACGCCGCACAGAAGTCATCCAGCCCAGTAAGGACGTGATTCACCAACCGTTGGAAGGTGGCAGGTGCATTTTTCAGACCAAAGGGCATCACCACGAACTGATAATGCCCACCAGGGGTTGAAAATGCGGTTTTAGGCTTGGCGTCCTCAGCTAACCTGATTTGCCAATACCCAGCGGTCAGGTCAAACGTACTTAAGTAGTTGGCCGAAGCCAATCTATCGATAAGCTCGTCTGCCCTTGGTATTGGGTGGGCGTCAGTCTTAGTGACTGCATTGAGACCCCTGTAGTCTACGCAAAACCTCATCTCTCTCTTACCACCCTGGGTGTGAGGTTTCGGCACTAGAACTACGGGACTAGCCCAAGGGCTATCCGAGGGTTCAATGACTCCCAGCTCCAACATTTTCTGCACTTCACTTTTGATGCAGTCTCTAACGTGATCAGGCTGCCTGTAGATTTTACTCTTCACGGGCAAGCTGTCACCAGTGTCGACCTCATGGGTGCACCAATCGGTCTGACTGGGTGTCAGAGAAAACAGATGTCGGAACGACTGAAGAACCTGTTTACAGTCGCTCTGTTGATGTTCGGAGAGGCTGCCACAAAAGACAACACCATCTACCGAGCCATCGTCAGGATTCTGAGAGAGCAGGTCGGGGAGAGGGTCACTCTCCTCTTCCTGTCCCTCATCTAGGGCCATGAGCAAACTCATGTCCTTCCTGTCGACATATGCTTTTAGCCTGTTGACATGAAGCACCCTGTGGGGGCTCCGGGGAGTTCCCAGGTCGACCAGGTAGGTGACCTCTCCCTTTTTCTCCAGGATTGTGTGGGGCCCGGACCATTTGTCCTTGAGTGCTGCTGGGGCCACTGGCTCCAACACCCACACCTTCTGTCCGGGCTGGTAAACAGTCAAGACAGCCTTTTGGTCATGCCAAGCTTTTTGGAGTTCTTGGCTGGCCTTAAGGTTTTCGGATGCCTTCTCCATGTATTCAGCCATCCGCGAGCGGAGGCCGAGCACATAGTCCACTATGTTGGTTGCAGGCTTTTTGAGAGGTCTCTCCCATCCTTCCTTCACCAAACACAGGGGTCCTCTTACAGGATGCCCGTACAAAAGTTCAAAAGGGCTGTAGCCAACCCCCTTCTGTGGGACTTCTCTGTAGGCGAACAAGAGGCAGGGGATCAGGACGTCCCATCTACGCCGAAGCTTTTCCGGTAGTCCATGAATCATCCCTTTTAGGGTCCTGTTGAATCTCTCAACAAGCCCATTGCATTGTGGATGATAGGGTGTAGTGAACTTGTAGTTGACACCACATTCCTTCCACATAGCAGTTAAGTAGCTCGACATAAAGTTTGCACCTCTGTCGGAGACGACCTCCTTAGGGAAGCCCACTCTGGAGAATACTCCAACTAGGGTTCTTGCCACAACAGGTGCTGTAGTGGTCCTAAGGGGAATAGCTTCAGGATACCTGGTGGCATGATCCACTACCACCAGTATAAACTTGTGCCCTGATGCTGTCGGTGGTTCCATGGGACCGACGATGTCGATCCCCACCCGTTCAAAGGGCACCCCCACCACAGGCATTGGTATAAGGGGGGCCTTTGTCGTGCCACCTGACTTACCACTGGCTTGGCAAGTGACACAGGAGCGGCAAAACTCCTTGGTATCTTCGTTCATGTGAGGCCAGTGAAAGTGCGAGACAAGCCTGTCCCACGTTTTCGTCTGGCCTAAGTGACCTGCTAAGGGAATCTCGTGGGCCAAGGTAAGTAGGAAACCACGCTGAGACAAGGGGACGACCAGCCTCCTGGTCATGCCAGGCTTGGGGTCTCTTGACTCAGTGTATAGGAGTCCATCTTCCCAGTATACCTTGTGGGTACCTGTGGCGTTCCCAGCAGCCTCAGCAGCAGCCTGCTGTCTGAGGGGTTCAAGAGAAGGGCAGTCTAACTGGTCCTTCCCCAGATCTTCCCTTGAGGGTCCCCCTGAGCCCAAGAATTCAACTTGATCAAGTTCGAACTCTCTCGGCTCAGTTTCCCTCAATTCCTGTAGGTCAGCCTCCTCTGAGACTTGATCCTCGACCTGGGGCAAGGGGGAAGGCGCAGCCTTAACCCTACTGCTCTTTTTCTTGGGAGGTGTCTGGTCCGTTGTTCCAGGATCCAGCACCTGTTCAGTGGGGCATTTCCTGACCTGTGACCTAGTCACAGCGAACACATGTGCTGGCAAACCTAACATTTCCATGTGAGTCCGGTGCTCCACTTCTGACCATTGTGACGACTCCAAATCATTGCCCAACAAACAATCCACTGGGAGGTCTGGACTAACTACAACCTTCTTTTGGCCAGTTACCCCTCCCCAGGAGAAAGCTACAATTGCCATACTGTGATTGGTAGTGACATTGCTTGCATTGGTCACCAGGAATTCTGTACCTGGCATGATCTGTCCAGGGTCCACAAAGTTAGGCGTCACCATGGTGACGCTGGCACAAGTGTCCCTATAGGCCTGAGCCATCTTTCCATTTATGAAAGGCGTCTGTCTGTATTTGCCCAAAGTATTGGGGCTTACGTCAGGGGACACGTCCACGTCCCCTGTACTGACAAGGACAGCCTGAGTGAGTGTGCCAACTAAGTTGTCACGCCCCTCAGAACCCAGGGTTAACCCTACTAAACCCTTGGGAGGCGCACTACCACTGCTGACTGTACTAGGGGGCACAGGTGCCTTAGGGGCTGCAGTGGCAGGAGTCTGCCCTCCTCCTTTCTTGGTGCACTCACTAAACCAGTGAGATTTACTTTTACAGTACTGGCACCATCGTTTGGATTGTCCTTCTTTCTTCTTTTGGGGAGCCTGACCCCCACCCTCTTTGGGTTGTTGGGGACCTGTCGAAGACTTCTGGTCATTTTGTTCCCCCTTAGAATCTTTACCCTTCTGGTCTGCTTTCTTCTGACCACCTTGATTCTGGCCCTGGTTCTGTTTAACTCTCGTACGAACCCATTTGTCTGCCTTCTGCCCCAATTCTTGGGGAGAGGTCAGATCCGAGTCGACAAGATGCTGATGCAACAACTGGTTCTGACAATTGTTTAAAATTTGTTCTCTCATCATCAAATTGTACAATCCTTTGTAATCAGTAACCTTACTGCCCAGCAACCAGCCCTCAAAAGCCTTAGTGGCACAATCGACAAAATCAGACCAGTCTTGAGCCTGCGTTTTCTGGGTATCCCTGAACAGCACCCTGTACTGCTCAGTGGTTAGGCCGAACCCTTCAACGAGTGTATTCTTCAAGACTTGGTAATTGTTAGCGTCCTCTACCCTTGTGGTGAGAAGCTTGTCTCTTCCTTTACCTTCAAAGGAGAGCCACAAGATAGCTGCCCACTGACTCTGGGGAACGCCTTGCACAGTGCAGGCCCTCTCCAAAGCAGTAATCCATTTGTGGATGTCGTCCCCTTGCTTAAAGGGGGGCACTATCTTCCCAAGGTGTTTCGTATCGAAACTCTTTTCCCTATTACTAGGTACATTGCTGCCACCAGTGGGGACTGCCCCACTTAACTGTTGCTCTCTAGCAAAAGCAAGCTTTTCTTTGGCCAGGGCAAGTTCTTCCCTTTCGATCCTCAGATTAGCTGCCCTTTCCTTAGCTTCGTACACTCTCCTCTGAGGGGACGTCATCCCTCTTTGAGAAGAGTTGCGAGAGCCATTGGTTCGAACGGATCTGTTAGAGCCTCTTGATAGAGACCTAACTCGTCCATTCCCAATGTTAAGCGCACCTGACAGTAGCGCCGGGGGTCCCCCAGTACCACTATCATGTCTGCTTAAGTTGGACCGTGTCAGTCTGACGACTTCTACCTGTCCCTTATCTGCCTCGTCCCCAGAGAGATCCTCATCCTCATCCTCCTCGCCATCTTCGTTCTCAGTTGCGAGGTGAATGAGGTCAGGATCGTCCCGGGTTCCCTCGAGGGGAGGCATGCCTCCTTCTGGATTAGAAGGGCTAAGAAGCTTCTCAGCCTTTCTGGCATCATAAGTCTCTAGGAGACCAATCAGAAAGGAGGTGGTGGGGTTAGCCCCTTGCTTAATCTTCCTAGAGGTACATACTTGTCGTAACTCATGGAAGTTAAGCGCAGTATATCTTGACGGGATGACCTGTGGAGGGTCTACTGACACAAGGGGAGACTCAGAGTTTCCTCCTTTGTCCGACATACTGTTTCTAGTGTGGTGTAAGTGATGCACCTACCTACACTATGTGTTTACCTACTTTTCCCTTGCTAAGAGCTGTAGCCAAGGTGTGCTAAGCCTTGAGGAGCTACAACAGCTGGTTCAGTAGAACTCAGAGTATTCTAAGCTTTAGTTATATGTACTAACAGTACTTGTGTGATCTTTCAACAAGATATTCTTAGGATACGTGTGGTAAAACAACAGCAAGCTCAAATCCCAACCGCTGCTCACCAATGTGAGAAGTTGGCCCGATATGCAACGTTCGCTATTCTAGCGACCGCTATGTATCGTTCCAACGACCCTTATGGTGTTTGGTTGTAAGTCAACCTATAGACCAGCTATCCTAGTAGCGTGGATACGAGCAGTCTAAGGCTAAAGACTCGAGAGGGCGCGTTAAGCCAGCTGTTTACCACACATGTACCCCTTGAACACCCAGTGAAAGGACACCACACAAGTGTTATGAAAATAAACAGTATATTTATTAAGAATCACAACAGCCCTGTACTCTTTATGAGGACAGGGTACTAAGCACAAACCAAATCTCTTTAGCAAATACTTCAAGTGCACAGTTTAAAACAAGTGTCCGGGGACACGGAAAGGTTAAGGCAAGTCGGAAGCGAGGGACTCGGGACCCTAGAGTAAGGAGGCTATGCAGGCACCGAAATGCCGAGTTACCTAGCCACGAGGGCTGCGGCTGCAAGTCTTACAGGCGTCGGGGTCTTCGCTGACGAGCCAGGAGCCGGAAGAAAAGGAGTTGCTGGCCGGCGACCAGTGATGAATAGTTCGTAGAGATCCAAGCCTGGATCGGAGATTGATGATACCTGAAAGCAGAGGGGACCAAGTTCGTACTACTAGCCAGTAGTCAGAGAGTACCAGGAAGGCACCGGTTGGCCGTCACCTCGACCAGGTGAGTGGGCGACGCTAGGCTCTGCAGTCTCACGGACCAGGAGGCGTTGTCGGCGACCACGGTGGAGGTGCGAGCTGTCCCACGACGGATGTCGCTGTCGGCGTCTTGAGTGGACCAGGAGGGTCCGGGGTGCTTCTCGAAAAGATGGAAGCAAGGGCCAGTCTGGAGCAACCAGACCGGCAGTGTTGATTTTCGGATGTCGTCACAGAAGGACACAAGCCAGCGGCTAGTGACCAGACAACGTGCTGAGCAGCGAGCAGAAGGGCCCCACGCAGATCGTGGAGATGCTGGGAGACTGCACTTCGGTGCTGGAGCGGCTCAGGGTCGGGGCTTCTCGGACCCCAGAGCACTCACCAGAGAGTTACCTCGATGGTCGTGCTGGTTTTTAAGAGCGTGCAGGTTCTGATGATGGCCGGTCCCTCGAGGTCTCGTCGCACCCACAGATCACAGCTGAGCTGATGACGTGGGTAGAGGTCAGAGGTGCCAGGGAAGCCGGTTCTCGTCGAGCTGGGCCGTCGGATTCCTTGAGGAAGGACTTACAGCAAACCGCAGAGTTCTTAGATGGTGCCCGCTGATGCAGGGTGACTACTCCTTAGCCACAAGGGAGAAATCTTGAGAAGAGTCTTGAAGTCCTTTCGTAGAAAGTATTCTTGATTCAAAGATGATCTAATTTGGAAGGGTCCCCGCTCCGGCCTTTATCCTAAAGAAAGGGGTGGGTACATGACTAGGTCCTGCCCTAAGGGTGGGACCAGGAAGGGGGGTAGTTACACCCCTCTCCCCTGCCGGACTTTCCCCAGGCCAGGGCTGTCGCCCCTGGAACTGGTTCTAACCGGCAGATGCGTAGTGAGCACCGGGGTGCCACTCCGCAGTCACCTTCTCGCAAAAGCCCTACCTACCCAGAATACACAAACCCTGTCTGGGACGGTGCGAACACCGCCCTTGACAGGAAACCCTTTGTCCAAGTGCTCCTCGCTGGAAGGACTCCCAGCAGCAGGAGGTCAGACTCGTGTCTGTGGTGGCAGCATCCATTTTGTGGAGCTGAGGCTTTAGTTAACTTTAACCGGGGTTCACAGTTACGTACATGTCGTGTCCCTCTAGAAGGGCGGAATGCTAACCTCGTCGCCAGAGTTGGTGAGAGGGCAGCATCCCGATTCGTATGACACCTTACTCGACATGCCTTGATAACGCGACACCGAAGTTACCGATATGGTACGCGTTATCATGGAACAGCCATTGGGTCTTGATTCCGCAAGCTGCAACCGGGCTCGGCTCGGGCCAGAGCTTAGTTCACACGAGCCCATGCACTCTGCCTTCAGGATTGTCAAGGCCTGCCATAGGAGTGACTGATAGGAACTCGGGTGTCCATTGGAGGGTTAGATATAGGGCTACTATATCTAAAGCAAAGGGTGATTACACGACTTCGCCCCAGCTGTCATGCAGCCAGTTGTGTCAAATTTAGGAGGCCAGCCAGGGGTGGCATAATACATGCTGCAGCCCCTGGCGGCCCTGGGTACACCTATGCCCTGAGTTACAGGGTCTGATAAGGTGACCCAGTACCAATTGGTAAATGCACCTAGGGTACATCTCGTAATTTAGAAAGAGAACAGCCAGGCTGTGGGTCTGATTGGCAGGCCCGCAGCCAGAGAAAGTCGTAAACCAGTGAAACAAAAGCAAAAAATCTGGGTGATCATAGGATTGCAGACCCTACTCTCCTACACCGATTATCAGCGATACACATGAAACAGCCTAGAGAGGGAGGTTGGCTTGCCTCTTATTGAGGTTCCTGTAGATCAAGAGGGTCCTTACGTACATAGTCAGGTATTAGGGAAAGATAGAAAGTTTTTGATTGACACAGGGGCAAGCAGAACGACAATCAGTCACGACGAGGTTCCAGGGGCACCCCTCTCAGGCTTACAGAATGTTTCCCTTGGATTTTCAGGAAAACCTATTGTTAATGAAGTATCGAAACCAGTTCCCCTTGCAGTTGGTCCATTGTCACGTACTACAGATTTGTTGCTCACGAAATCTTGTCCAGAAAACTTGTTAGGTATCAAGACACTGAAAGCTCTAGGAGCTGTGATTTGTTGTTCTCCGGAAGGAGTAAGATTGTTTCTGCGTGACTTTAAGGGTCACTATGTGTTGAGAGATATTGATCCCAGATTACAGAATGTTCCTGCACATTTATGGGCACAAGGCCCCACTGATGTAGGTTGTATGCATATTACACCATATCGAGTTACACTCAAGCAAGGTGTTGTTTTGCCACGAATCCGACAATACAAGTTACCCCCTGATGCTGTAGTGGATTTACTGAAAATCATTGACGAGCTGATTGCACAAGGAGTGGTTGTAGAAACCGACTCAAATCTATGTAATTCCCCTATCATCCCGATTCTTAAACGCACTGATCCGAATGCACCTCCAGTTTATTGATTAGTCATCGATTTACGAGAATTGAAGAAATGCATCGTACCACAATATCCCGTGGTCCCAGATATTTCGTCCCTATTGACAGCTATTGATTCCGAAGCGACGTTCTTTACTGTAATTGATCTCAAGAACGCCTTCTTTAGTGTCCCCATTGATCCGGAAAGCCAATATCTTTTCGGATTCTGTTTAAATGGCCGAAGCTTCAAATTTGCACGCGCACCTCAAGGATTTACAGAAAGCCCCAGCATCTATAGCCAAGCATTGAAAAGACAACTTGACAGTATTCACATGCCTGCTAACACTGCCCTACTTCAGTATGTCGATGATATTTTGATCACCGCCCGAAGTGAACTAGAATGTGAACAAGCATCACTGACAGTCTTGTATTTCCTGGCTGACAAGGGACACAAGGTGTCTCCTTCAAAGCTGCAATTCTGTGTTCAGCAAGTGGTGTACCTTGGGCACTTGCTGTCCAAGAGGGAGAGAAAGCTAACACCTGACCGCATCCAGTTAATTGTAAACATGTCACAACCCAAGACACAAAAGGAGGTACGGGCCTTTATAGGCCTCACTTCTTACTGTAGACAATGGATCCCTCAGTATGCATTTCTAGCCAAGCCACTCATACAGTTGACAACTCAGGAGGCAGCGACATCGACTGTCCTCCCTTGGACTCAGGAACATACACAAGCTTTTGACGACTTGAAGAAAGCCTTATGTCAAGCACCAGTTTTAGCAACACCATGTTACAGCAATCCTTTTACACTTTTTGTCACAGAACGCGAAGGTACTGCATTGTCGGTACTCACACAGGATCAAGCAGGTTCACACAAACCGTGTGCTTATTTTTCTAGTACATTAGATCCAGTAGCCCAGGCTCTGCCTGCGTGCTTGAAATCAGTAGCAGCGACAGCTCTAGCAATTAGATAAAGCGATTCCATAGTGTTAGGACATCAATTGACAGTACAAGTTCCACATTCCGTGGAAGTTCTTTTAAACCGTACACAGACTCAGCACTTGACCATAGCGCGACTGACAGGTTATGAATTAACATTGTTTCAGCCACACATAGAAATCAGACGTTGCAATACATTGAATCCAGCTACACTTTTACCACTAAGTGAGACAGACCCTTTGGCACATGATTGTGTTGAAGTCATTACCATTACGACGAAACCCAGACAAGACTTGACAGACACCGCATTACCAGATCCAGACCTGACACTTTATGTGGATGGTTCATGTATGAGAACAAATACAGGAGAGTTGGTAGCCGCATATGCAGTAGCGACAGAAACTGAAGTCATAGAAACAAATCGTATTGACACCCTGTCAGCTCAAGCAGCAGAGCTCATTGCTCTGACTCAAGCCTGTATTCAAGCCAAGAATAAGAAAGTTAACATATACACAGATTCACGTTATGCATTCGGAGTCGTACACGACTTCGGTGTCCTCTGGCAAGAAAGAGGTTTTTTAACTTCTCACGGTGCCAAGATCCAGCACGGTCCCCTCATTCAAGCTCTGTTAGACGCAATACATTTGCCTACAGCCATAGCCATCATGAAATGCAAAGCACATACGAAAGTCACAGATACCATTTCCCAGGGTAACGACCTGGCAGACCAAACAGCCAAGCATACAGCTCAGACTCATACTCACACAACTGACTTGACAAAGACAATAGTCCAGACGCCGATACATTGCATGACAGTTAAGGATCCCGCCCTAGATGTAATTGACATACAGACACATGCTACACCAGACGAAATCAAGAAATGGACTGAACTAGGAGGGATCCAGACAGAACAGGGATGGATGACGAAGGGAAAATCCACATGGTTTCTCCCCGACTCTATGGTTCAAGTTATCATTAACACAGTACATAGTCCTGCACATTTAGGAGAAAAAGCCATGTTAGACAGTATTCAAAACCTTTGGTTCAATAAACATTTACGAGCAGCAGCAAAACAGAAAGTGCGTACTTGCATGATCTGTTGTCAGTTCAACCCAGGTAAAGGCATTCCCGTAGAGCAAGGTGGATTTCATCCTCCCGATCACCCTTTTGAAGTCCTCCAGATGGATTATATCCAGATGGAACATTGTAGAGGATTTAAGTATGTCCTCGTAGTTGTATGTGCACTTTCCCGTTGGACAGAAGCATATCCAGTCCCAGATTACACTGCTCCGACCACTGCCAAGCAGCTGGTACGTGAATTCTTCCCGCGGTATGGTTTGCCCCGTATCGTGTACTCAGATAATGGTCAGCCATTCTCGTCCGAGCTTATGAAGCAGGTATCACTCCTGCTAGGTTATCAGTGGAAGTTCCACTGTGTCCGACATCCCGAGGCAGCAGGTCTCGTGGAACGTCACAATCAGACCCTGAAAATACGTCTCGCTAAAATATGTAGGGAGAAAGGCGTAGACTGGATAGTAGCCTTACCAGTTGCTCTTTTTTACATGAGAATGATCGCACACTCTAGAACAGGGCTATCCCCGTACGAGGTGGTCTTTGGCAGGCCACCGAATATGTGGGGGACGCCTCTGCCTCGTAAAATTACAGATGTTGACTGTAATATGCTGACAGATTACCTTGCTTCCTTGATGTCTGCACTACAATCATGTCGTTCACAGGTAGCTGCAGCCTTTCCCGACAACACCGAGGTGAAGCCACACGAGATCGTCCCTGGGGATCTGGTATACATCAGGAACTTCGACAGGAGAAGTCCGCTGGAGCCCCGCTGGCAGGAGCCGAAGCTTGTTTTACTAACCACAAGGACAGCAATCAAGGTGGAGGGCCGTAAGGGCTGGCTCCACTTGAGTCATGTAAAAAGACACTATGGACTGCCGCCAGAACTAGACTCCCAGCCCGGCCCCCTTCCAGAGACTGATACTAAACTCCCCCTGGTAGAGAAAACTCCTTCTCAAGAATTTCGCATGAAGTTGAGGTCTAGCAAGTCAGACAGTTTAATTGTTTAAGTCCTCCCCTAGGTGAATCGGTTAGACAAGTTTTTGACATGTACCCGCTAGACCCCAATAGAGAGAGAGATAGACAGAAACAGCTCAAGAAACGTGAATATTGTAAATCTCTCCGTAGTCACTGCATAGTGACATTACTGATTATGTTTTTTCTGAGACTTATGATTATTGCTGCAAGTATATTGCTACACATATACTTTCCTATTTTCACACGTGCACATTCTTCTTCAAATGACACTGTCGAGCACACTTTCAGTGAATTACCCCCGCACAAGTTATCTTACCGACTTGCGCTGCGCAACAATACCTTTATCAGTATGTTACATCATTCCCATCAGACCAGCAATGCTACAAATTGTTGGATATGTGGCCGACTCCCTCCCTATCAGAAATACAAGGGAGTTCTGCCCCTCTTTCCGTACCCGTTCACACACAATGGTTCCTGTGGTGCATGGTTTAGTTTAATGAATTCTTTAAATTCTGATTCCGTAGTTTACCAGGGCAATTGGGTATGGGGAAATCTGAACACAGTTATGCATAAAGTATGTTTCCCTGACAAGGAGGGTCTTCCCCAAAGGACAGGGACCGATCTAGAAAACGAAGTATATGGATTAGGTAATTTTACACTTAACCTCATGATTCTGAATGTCCAGTCCGATACAAAACCAGACTTACCCGTTATGTCAGTATTACCAGTCAAAGGTGAATTATGTGTCAGAAAGAATGGTTCAGTACACCTAGGTCATAGTAAATGTACCACCGTGATCGAATTCAGTGATAAAGGCAAGTCTACATTCAAGGCTTCCCGTCATTCCTATTTCATTTGTGGTCATACAGCATATATACGCTTACCTCTAGATTGGGATGGTACTTGTTACATCGCATTCCTTCTGCCACCCGTTTTTCTAGCCCCTCCTGATTATCATAGGGACTCCCATCTAGTACACAATAGATCCAAGAGAGATCTCCTGATTGTCGACTATACTGAAACGGCATGGGAGCAATACACAGACTTTAATAAAGGCTTCTTTCCTTATTTAGGTACTGTCTTTAACAGTAAACTGATACGTAAATTAACCAGAACCCTTGAAGCAGTAGTGAATGAAACTACTTCCGCCCTAGGCAACTTAACAGAGGAACAGTCTGCTATGAGACTTGTCGTTCTTCAAAATCGTCTTGTTCTTGATGTCATCCTGGCCGATAGGGGCGGAGCTTGTAGAGTCATCGGATCGAGCTGCTGTGTTTTCATTCCAGAAAACGCACCATCAGTATATAAAGCCATAACCCGTCTCCACAAGATTGCAAGTCAGATACACCAGAATCCAGGCACCTGGACTTGGTCCGGTTGGCTCTGGAGCGTGTTATCAGCCTGGGGATGGAAAGTCCTATCCTTCCTCGGAATAGCCCTTCTCATAGTATTCAGTTGTTGTTTATGTCTGCAATGTGGGCCAGCGATTTGCGGCTTGTGCGCCACATGTATTCCTCATCCAAGTTCACGTTCTAAACCCCGCCTGAAAAAAGAAGAGCAAATGATGTTACATGAACAGATTGATAGATTAATGAGGATTGATATATCATGAAGGGTCCGTAGGGGACAAGGAGGGAATGAGGTAATATGAATTTTTATGGTCAATTGTGTCCCCTAACGTAGACCCCAACGGCTCCATGTACGTGCTTCAAGTACATGTATGTTCCCTCCACAACCAGCTATGAAGACGCAAATACATTTGCGTCCAACGTTAACATGTCCTCTTTCAGATCCACCATGAATGGATCGATTATTCAGTTCCTAAGTATGCCGTGCCACCGTCTTTACATGGTGCACTTTTCACGTTTTCCTGGCTCTGGCGAGTTAGGCCCTGATTTCTGCCATCGAGCCCTTTCTGCCTTCTGCCTCCGAAAGCTGCAGCCTGGATCCGCATCCATGACCCTTGCCTTACTCCCTGCGTGGCGAGCGGTGCCCGGCTCGGCCTGCTTGCCTGCCAAGACAGTATTCAGCCTTCAAGTTATCTGCTCCGCTCCTCGAAAATACATTCCTGTCTAGAGATTTAGGTAAACACCTTCCCAGCTGCAGAGCAAAGGGCCCGGCCTTTCTGTCTCTGTGCAAGTAATTCATTGCTCCCGTTACCATGGTAGGCCCATGGCCCCCTTGCATTACACGCAGACACGTAGTCACATATGCACGCACTAGCAGTCAGTATAGAATAGCCTCTGCCCGAGAGACCTTTCCTTCTAGATAATACAGTTCCTCAAACACAAGATACCAGATATGATTTGGGTTTAGGTTGTTCTGACACGCCAGACTTCTGTCTCCCCGTATAGTGCAAATGTCAAGTCCCCTTCACCCTCCAGTTCCACGTCAATCACACGTCATGTTGCCTGCGCGCGCATCTAGACCAATATTTCTGCTGACACTGCAGGATTCTTCTATGGATCCACCCACCTGTGACACTTTTATGTGACGTTTCCAGCACACACCTCCGTGTACGCCCTCGTGCACGCCTTCTGTTACGCACATGTGTTCTTATCTCGTTTCTTTTCAGCTGTTACGCCGTCTGTATCCATCACCACTGTATGCATTGACTATATATATTGTACTCTGTTAATAAAGCATTGTCTATCCCTTCCTGAACCCTCGTGGTGATGGAACATGATACCTGGTTCGAACCAATTCCATTTTATGGAATAAAACCCTTATAAACTCAGATGCCACGGACTCTGCCTCTCATTTTCGATTGAGTTATTTTATTGAACTTTACCGCATAGAAATTCCGCATAGGTAAATCTTTATTTACCACAAGGTCTTGAACAGTCAAAGACCGTCTTAAAAGCAGCCCTATCTTCAATCCACAAACAAATAGATGAGACTGAATAGTAAACTTCGGGAGTTGAATGTTGAAATTGTACAACTCAACACCGCTGTTACTCACTTGGGGAAGAGTATAGATGAAGGGAAAACACTAATAATAAAAGGTCAGGAGCTGATTGCCACATTAAAAGCTCCTCTAACAAAGATTGGGGGGGGGGAAATGATGTACAAGCACCAGTGGGTACCACAAAGGATACAGGTGGGACTAATTTAGATAGACCATGCCCTAATGTCATCAAGGAGTCGGTTGATCCTTCTGCGCCTAAGAGGAAGATACCATCAACCCCAGTTATAGCTAAGGTCACACAGGGTGCCGTGCATAAATCAGGTAACGATATTCAAAATAGCCCCAAAGGGACAGATTTGGTCCCCCATACGGACGTATTGGACCTCCCTCCTGCTTCATGCCCCTATGTCATAGTATTGACAGGTGTGCCGGTACTAAAAAGAAATCAACTGGAATCATGGGGTAATTTAAAAAATAAAACTATCGATTGGCTAGTGAACCATAAAAATTTCAATCAGAGAGGAGCTAACGATTTCCTAATGGTTCGAAGGGTAGGGTGGGTGGGAGTCTCACCGAAAGACATCTCTGGGGACTGCATAGTTATCAACTTTAGGCACCCACATTTGTCTCGATCTCTGTTAAGACCTAACGAAGCGACTTCTCTAAGTCAAACAAACATTCATGCTCTTCCACTAGGTAATTTCTATAAACCCCACCACACCAAAATAGCAGCCTTTCCTAATAATATAGGTTTGATTGCTTTATCTAATAGGTTCCAAGAGCTATCCCAGGTGGAAGCAGTGGACTGACTGCATCCTTCATACATCCCGGGGAACCAGGCAAGGGTAGAACCTAAAACAAATGCAGGTAATAAACCCACCATACGTGTAAATAACAGAAAAAGTGAACGGGACAATACCTATGACAAAGTTGTAGCCACTCTTATTGATATGAGCCTACATACTATTAACAACCCTATTGCATCTATTGACCCTACTGACACTTAATTAAAAATCTTGTCATGGAATATAGCTGGCCAGAGGAAGAACACAATAGACCCGGGATGGAACAAATATATCGATGAATTTGATCTATGTCTATTGCAAGAGACGTGGGCCATTAAAGAAATACATTGTGTGGGTTATTAAAGCTTTTTTATTGCAGCCACTCCTTCACCTAGATGTAGGCCATCTGGAGGCTTAGTTATCTGGACTAAAATTACGATCAAAGGTATAGTGCAGCAGTTCGAGACGCACTCTCCTGACATTCTTGGTATCAAAATATTAACCAACGATGGAAGGACCTTGCATGTGTATAACGACTATAGTCGACCCTGCTAGGCATCCAAAGAATCATTAGTATTTACACAATTGGAACAGGTTATTAATAGGAACAGGACAGACACAGGCGTAATACTAGGAGGTGATTTTAACTGTGAATATGAGCCAATAAATGGATTTGAACACATTTACGAGGAGGAAGACATGGTAAACGAGATACCTGAAATATCATGTTTAAAAATGGTCCCATGCACAACACTTGCACTCCAAATAACGAGCCTATTGTTGACCAATGGGTTAAGATCATGTAGTGGTCGTCTTCCTTCAGATAAAATGATGGCTCCTACCTGTTACAGGAACAACTCCCACAGTAAGCTAGATTATATAGTTTTGTCCCTCGACCTTTGGAAATATGCAATTGATTGCAGGGTAGAGCCAAGACTGGAGAGTGATCATCGGCCAATCGAAGCAGTATTACAAGGTACAATAATATCTAGTACTGTAGATTATACCACTCCTCACCCAGCATCAATCGACAATGTAATTGTATCCAATAACCGTCGAGCAGTCAAATGGGCACAGATCTTGGACAATGGAAGTAATTTAGTAAACATTTATAATTTACTAGTTCCTACTTTTTCTCCCCTTATACATATTGAAGCTCCAATAGATGGGGACTTGTTCCTGGAATTACATAAGGGATTTTTTAGTGCAATAGCACTAATGTTAACAAAGCCAGCTAAAGCAGACTCAGTAATTGGAAGATGGATGCCCACGGGGAAACCATGGTATAATAAAGCTTGCCGAAGGGCTAAATCTGAACTAATAAACTCAATTAAAATTAAGGATAATAGCTCAAAGGTAAGGAAAGCGAGACAAAGTTACAAGAAAGTTCTCGCGAACACCAAATCGGCACGGGACGATCTAATTTGGTCAGACATGCTAATGGCAGCTAGGAACAAAGATTCCTGTTTATTTTGGAAATTAGTGGCAAACAAAAATGATAAAGAAAGGATTTCTGGAGAAGTATATCTGGAGGAAAAGACGTGGAGTGATCACTTCACTTCCTTATACGCAGCCCCGGACTCTGAGGTCGAGAGGGATTGCCCCTCAGTGTCTAACCAGGAAGAGAGTATCTTGGAGTTTAACCTAGAGGAAACAATTCTAGCAATAAATATGGTGAAAAAAAGTAAAGCCCCCGGCTTAGACTCCATTCCAGGAGACTTATATAAACATGACCCGAGTACCTGGGGGCCTTATCTAAACCACTTGTTTAATTTCATAGCTGCAGGAGCTGAAAAACCTGTTTCATAGAGGGGGGCGGTGATTATCTGTATTTACAAAAAGGGTGATAGGAGAGATCCAGCTAATTACCGCCCTATCAGTTTCATAGATATACTGCAAAAAATATATGCCAGACACCTTTTAAATAGAATCAATTTATGGATAGAAGAAGGGAATGTACTTTCCAAATTCCAAGCCGGATTTAGACACAAAATTAGCACTATAGACCAAGTGTTCAGGTTTTGTTGTTTGACCTGGAAATACATTAGTCTAAAGAAGGGCCATTTGTATGTGGCTTTTATTGATTGAAGAGCTGCTTTCGACCTCATACGTAGGCATCTGCTGAAGAAAGTACTTGGGAAACAGGGATTACCCGCTCACATTATAGAGCAGCTGATAAGACTACACCGCGATAACTTTGCAAGGGTGAGGTGGGGCCCTGGGGGTGAACTCACGAGTCCAATCCCTATAAAAAGAGGTGTACGCCAGAGCTGCGTCCTGGCGCCTACCCTCTTTTCTCTGTTTGTTAATGATGTTCCTGTTTATTTAAGCAAATGCAGGAATGACTCACCTAAACTAGGGGGAGAGGTGGTGTCGTCCCTATTTGCAGACGACACCATCTTAATATCCCAAACTGCAAATGGTCTACAGTGTCTTCTCAACTCCTTTGCCTCTTATTGTAGTTACAAGGGATTAGAGATAAATGCTAGTAAGACCAAATATATGGCCATAAACCCCCACAGCTCCTTAAGAGGGACTATGGTTTTAGGCAGTGAAAAATTGGAATATGTCCAAAATGTTAACTATTTGGGAGTCTCACTTGATTCTAAAATGCAGTGGAAAACTCAAATTGATAAAAGTAAATTACTTTTGATCCAGAACAGTCGCCCCATATTAAAAAGGTATGGGGGAAAGTCAGAATAAAGCTGTGCTCCATGCACTTGAGGTGTACCGTGCTAAAGCTCAAGTGGCGGCCCTATATGGGGCAGAACTGTGAGGCCCTGCATGTAAAAAATCATTTGAGGTGAAAGAAAACATATTCTATAGATCCCTCTTAAAGATGCCTGTGCGCACTCCCACAATCCCGATGATGCTAGACCGCAAAATGAGGCGTACTGATCACCACGCAATACTTAGACTACTAATGTTTTGGGTGCGGTTACGGACTACACCGGCACTCCTCCACTATAGAACAGAGTTAGAGGAGTTAAAAGATCTGGATACTTCAAATCGTATCACATGGTTCTCTCATATAAGAGTATGGTTTGAGAGGGTAGGACTGTTACACTTCTGGAATAACCCTAACGCATTAACCACCAACTCGAGAAGGACATTAAAAGCCATTTTCTGGGTCTATATGAACGATCACAGAACTAACGATATATCAAATGGCTCTTTAACAAGAGAATTTCTGTCGTTCAAAGTAGTCCCTCACTATGAATCCTTCCTGAATAAAGTGAACCCTCCATTAGCTAAAACCCTATACCTCAAATTTAGGTATAAAATACTCTTGTTAAAAACTTGTTGCAAGGTGGAACAAAAACAGTGATGATAAATGCACTATGTACAACGGAGGTGTGAGGGAGGACATTACGCATGTTTTGTTCTAATGTCCTGCCTACAAGACTCAAAGGATAAAGTGGATTAAACCTCTTTGAATAAATTTGGGAGTACAGAGGTGTAAAGATGCTGAAAGAATCTTATCAACAGATACGCATCAGGTTCTTGTATTTGGCGTTAGCAGGTATCTCCTTACAGTGTATTATATAAGGAAAAAAGCGGAAGAAAAAATATGAACTGTAACAAGATAACTGATCAAAGTTGGCTCCGATTAGGTTTATTGTAAATGTTTATACAGTGTTTTAAAGAACTTTCAAATTTTAACAAAAAAATCTTTTTAAATAACAAACACATTTTTAATCCTGTATTGTGAAAATTCGATTAACTAAGACATAGTAATACCTGTATCTATTGATGTACTTATGTATATAATGGTTTTATGGATATTTTATGATTGTACCTACTGTATTTTTTTATGAACTTTTATGATACTTTTATCGAAATAAAGTTAATTGAATTGAATAGAATAGAATGCGGGTAATACTAATTTGTCTTTTTACCTTACAGGCAGGAATTCGGACATCCTATCAATGCAGAGGAACAAGAGAGTTAATGTTAATTTCTATTTATATTATGCCAAATCACCAGCAGGTCTCTAAGTGCTAAAAACAAGACCCTGAACCTGGAGCCTAACATGCCTACTAAAGTTTGGCATGTTCATATGGGCTTATCCAAACGCCTGAGTGAAAAGAAAGGTCTTGAGACTTTTCCTGAAAGGGAGTAAGGTGACTTCCCTCCACAGGCATCCGGAAGCATATTCCAAAGCTGGGGAATCACCACTGAAAAAGCTTGCCCCCCCCTCCAGAGACTTTGTCAAAGCGTGGGCATGACAACAGGCTTGCCTCGGTCGATCGGAGGCATCTGCCTGGCAAGTTTTTCTTTAAATGGTCTTTGATGTAACCGGGTGCTGCTCCATAGAGGGCTTTATATGCAATGCACAGACCCTTGAACCTAACCCTCTGATTAGAAGCCAGTGCAGTTGTTGTAGCCAAGGTGTGGCACGTGCTCTAGAGTTTGAAAATCAGTCTTGCTGAGTCATTCATAACCACCTGAAGTTTCCCTAATAGTTTGTCAGGGAGCCCTATGTATACTGCTTTACCGTAATCCAGGCGCGACACAATTAGGGCCGACACAATAGTACACATGGTGGAAAACGACAGCAAGGGTACAAGTCTCCGGAGTTGCCTAATAAGGCCCACACAACTTCCCACTAAAGTGGTCACCTGATTATTCAATGTTAACTTGGTGTCCAGCCTGATGCCCAAGCTCTTCACAACTGGTGCGGATGTCTGGGTAGTGCCTAGGTCTTGCGGCCAGAAGGAATTAGACCAGGGGTTAGCCCCTGCAGTGAAGGCAAGCACCTCCATTTTGTCAGGGTTTACTTTCACTGAATTATTGGTCATCCAATTCATAGTTAGCCGGAGAATATTTTGCACGTTGGACTGTGGCTGTGAGGAGCTGTCCATCCGTGTGATTTACTGTATGTTATCAGCATAGTTGAACACCTGACATTCCAGTTTTGCCAGTGCTTCTACCAATGGCTGAAGGTAGATATTGAAAAGTAGGGGGAATAGCGCCAAGGCCTGCGGGACCCCACATGGCAGATCGCCCTTCCTGGAATCCCCAGTTAGACCCTTTGTGCCGGATCCTTCAGGAAGGAGGCGATCTATTGGACGACCACTCCACTCACTCCCAGCCACCGAACAAGAGCCAAAAGCTGAACATGGTTCTGAAAAGGATCAGAGCTAATGATTCCTTCTTGTCTGCTGCAAACCTCAACTCATCCAGCACTGAGAGCATCACCAGCTCTGTGCTATTGTGGGCCCTGAAGCCCGCTTGTCGGGTGTGTAGCAGCTGATGTTCCTCCAGGAAGGATGACAGTGTTCTGAGCACATATTGCTTACGTATTTTAGCCAGAAATGGAAGTCTGGAATAAGGTTGTTAATGTCCGCCCCTGCCTTCTTCAGCAGGGGGGTCACCATAGATTACTTGAATTTGAGAGTAACATTCCCTGTTGCCAAGGAAAGGTTTAACAAGTACAGCGTCTCTGGTTCTACCACAGGGAGGGCTATTTTGAACACCCTGGGAGGGCATGGGTCCTCTGGTGATCCTTTTTTCACTTTGGCTATAATGGGCGCTAAGCTGTTTGAGTGCAGAGCAGGAAACACCGAGAGGGTACCGTCCTAGAAGTCCGGCTGATCTGCCACTAAAAGAGGGCTTATGCTAGTGTTGCCTATTTCTATGAGGATGTCTTTAACTTTGGCTAGAAAGAGGTCCTGTATTTCATTACAGTCATCCGAGTTGGCAGTCGTCCTCTGTTCCTTTTTTTGACTCAGCTCCTTAAGCACATTGAAGGTCTCCTTCTGAGTATCCGTGGACTCCCTAATCTTCCGCTCATAGTACGCAGATTTCGTTGCAATAATTGATGCTTTGTAGAGAGCTAGTTTTGCTTTGTATTCCTCCCGGGGTTTCGGCTCGTATGATTTCCGCCAGTGCCTTTCGCACTGGCGGAGTGCCTGTTTTTCCCCTGTTATTTCCTTTGAATACCACGGGGCACCCTTCGCTCTATTCAATAACTTTTCCCTCCGGGCGGGAGCCACCTTGTCCATGGCTGTCCTCAACCTGCAAGTACATTTCTCATACTCCACATCCGGGTCCCCAGACTGTTTCCCTGGAAGCATGGTCTTGTATATTGCCTCCCTCAAACTGACGTCCTCTATCTTGTGCCAGTTCCGTACCGTCCTCCACACTAGAGGTAGGAGGTTTGGTCGACTAGGCACAGGGATCTCGAAACTGATCAGATAGTGGTCTGACCAGCTACATGGTCAACACTCTGTCAGTAATGCAACAAGAGGTGTAGTCTAAATGAGGTCCAAGGTATGGTTCTTCTCTTGAGGGGGAGTCTCCACAATTTTTTCAGGCCCAGCATGGTCATAGCCTCTCCAAACCTACTAGTCGCATTTTTTCTTGGGGTCAAGTTCCAGTGGTAGTTGAAGTCCCCCATTACTAACATCTGTTAGTATCTGGAACATAGATCGCTAACCAATTGGGTAAATAGATCGTTAATCGCAGGAGATGGCCGGGGTGGACGATATACTACCACCACTGTCCGGTAAGAAGATTTTAATCCAATCTTAATCCCTAGGACCTCCTGCCCGACAAGACTCTCCTCGATTATCTTCTCAATAGTCAGGGCCCTGCGGCAAAATGCTGCTAACCCCCCCCCCCTCCTTTCTTCCCCTGTCGATTGAATGTCAAGACATCATAGTCAGGGGGAAGGGAGGCCACTATATCGCGCCCTGAAGCGTCATCTACCCATGTTTCCATTAGAGCAAGGATATCCAGCTCCTTCTCCTGGAGCAGCCCAAAGATTGAGATTACATTTCGGAAGGGACCGTGTGTTCAGTAAGGCAGCCCTTAAGCTAGAGGTGGCATCGGAACCAGCCTGAGTGCCAGTTTTCTCCCACCAGTCTACTAACAGATATTCTAGTAGAAGCCTATTTACTAATGCTGCAGGGAGGGTCATTGTGTAAAGTGTGTCTTTTAGTTTGCGGAGTTCTTCCATGGAGTAAATCACTTTCGAACCAGGGGTCCTGGGCCCGTTTCGGCGCGCCCCTTTATATACATGCAGGTGAACTCTCTATACCGCGTCAATGTAGAAATGACATCGTTCTTTCCGTCAGCATCCGTCAGCATGCGGAGAGTGCCGAGGGACCAACCGGAACTGGCAGTCACCCCTCTCCGGTGAGTACCCCCGAGTTACCCCTAAGCAAATTCAGATTCAATTAGCACAGTCAGAAGTAAATTGCATAGAATCACACAAGATCAATTTAAGAAATGTTTAAAAACTAAGGTAGCAGCATGTGATTAATTTAAAAGCCCCCATTTAGCAGTTCCTGTTAAAGTGCAAAGCTTCAGCAAGTATCTAGTGCCAGGTTTGGGCCAACTGCGTCCGCGCAGCGCCCCTGTTTATATACATGCAGGTGAACTCCGTGGAGCGCATCAAGGCGGAAGTGACGTCACTCTTTGCATAAGTATGCAGACAGTGCATAGGGACCAACAGGAACTGGCAGTCCTCTCTCTCTGGTGAGTTACCCCCAAGCAAATTCAGATCCAATTAGCCCAGTCAGAAGTAAAATGTATCTAATCACACACAAAATCAATTTAAAAAATGTTCAAAAAACAAAGGTAGCAACACGTGATTAATTTAAAAGCACATACACAAAAGAACAAGTTACTTACCTTCGGTAACAATATATCTATAATAGACATATATCAGTTATGGATTCTTCACCTTAGAATTACCGCAAGGCGTCAGACTGGATCCGGAGAATATTTCTTCAGCAGTACCCCTGTGTGTCGGTTGGTGGGGTCGGTCGACTCTGCGTTCGTCATTGTCGTCATGGTCGCCGGAATGACGTCACTGTATCTAATTAGATGCCGCCCCTGCGCGCTGACGTCAGTTCTTTACACGACATTCCACGCAAGAAGTGCAGAGCCATGCAAGACATGGACCACTGGTGCAAGAAAAACTAGGGCCCTGAAAACGGAGTCCCTTACCCTAGAAGTCCGTTTGCAGAACTGGGAGGATGGGAGGGGCGGAGAGGAATCCATAACTAATATAAGTCTCTTACAGATATATAATTACCGAAGGTAAGTAACTTGTTTATCTGAAAGAGACCATTAGTTATGAATTCCTCATCTTAGAATAGATACCCCAGCAATACCAACCCGGGAGGTGGGTCTGCGAACTAAGTTCCCACCAGAAAGTCCTGGGGAACTAAACCCCCCAAAAAGCGGTCTCTCCGGACTTAGCTGTCCAGGCAGTAGTGTTTAGTAAACATGTACAATCAAGCCCACATAGCTGCCACGTTCCAAAGCATTAGTGGCTGCTGTCGCCCTGGGGGAAATAGGCGCGCAACTCCACTGGAGGTTCCTTTTTTGCTAAGGAATAGCTGATTTTGATGCAAAGAACGACCCATAGAGAGATGGTCAGTTTTTGCATGGCCCGTCCTTTCTTGGTACCCACATAGCCAACAAAGAGCTGGTCATCAACCCAGAATTGTTTCGTGCGATCCAGATAGAATGAAAGCGCACGTTTTGGATCCAGACAGTGGAGCCTCTTTAGAAGGATGCAGCGGGAAGAAGGTGGGCAAAGTGATGGTCTGCCCTATATGGAAAGAGGTAACCACTTTGGAAAGGAAATCAGGCCTAGTGGGAAGGACAACATTGTCCAGATGAACAGCCAGGAAAGGATGTTTGGAAGAAAGATCCTTAAGCTCACTCACCCTGTGAGCAGATTTGATGGCAACCAAAAAGGCAGTTTCAAGTGTCAGAAGTCGGAGGACAGTTATAGAGTGGCTCGAATGGAGCGCACATAAGATAGCTCAGAACCAGGTTCAAGTCCCACTGGGGGATTACGAATGGAATTGGGGGAAACAAGTGAGTAATGCCCCTAAGGAAGCGATTTACCACAGGGGACTTGAAAAGAGAAGGCTGGTCAGGAAGCCCAGTAGCCTCAGGGTCATTCTGACCGAAACCAGTGCTAGAAGCTGAAAGATCGAATCATAGCCCAAATATCCCAGACTCACTACTCAGGAGGATGAGCCAGAAACTGCGCTTTGGCCAGAACCGCTCCAATGAAAAGGAGCTTCTGAGAGGGAATCAGGTGTGACTTTGGCATGTTGAAGGTGAACCCCAGTGAATGCAGGAGGTTGGCCGCAGTCTGGAGGAGGGACACAACAGCCTGGGGCAAGCCCGCCTTTAATAGCCAGTCATCTGGATAGAGGAAGACTGGAATTCCTGATCTGCGCAGATGAGCTGCAACCACCACCATCACTTTCGTGAACACCCAAGGTGCGCTGTTAAGCCCAAATGGGAGCACAGTGAACTGAAATGGTTCGTGGCCTACCATGAACCATAGATAACGCCTGTGAGCCGACAGGACGGGGATGTGAAAATAAGCGCCCTGCAAGTCCAATGCTACCATCCAGTCTCCAGGGTTGAGGACAGACAGAACCTGAGCTAATGTCAACATTTTGAACTTCTCCTTCCGGAGGAGGCGGTTGACGTTCCTGAGATCCAAGATAGGACACAGGCCCTTGTCCTTCTTGGGCACCAGAAAGTAGTGGGAACATTAACCACAACCTACTTCTGGGACAGGAACTCGTTCGATGGCTCCCTTGGCCAAATGAGCCATAGCTTCCTGTTGGAGTAGGGCCAAGTGATCCTCCGACATGCAATGAAATTGAGGTTGTATGGATGGAGGGGTAGTCTCGAAGGGGAGGGGGGTAGCCCCTCAGACTATCTGCAAAACCCATCTGTCTGAGGTGATGTTGGGCCAGTGGGGGAGGTGATGGCTAATCCTGCCGCCCACTGGCAAATGGTGGCCCTGAAATGTCAGACTAGGAGGGCTTGGAGGCTGCTGCAGAGGCGGCACTGCTGGAATGACCCGCCTTCTGACCCCTAGAATCACTGCGGTGGGGCCCACCTCCCCAGCCGCGCAGAGGCTGGACAGCTGGTGCAGGCCTGTGGCTTTGGACAGACTGTGGAGGGGCACCCCTTCTGTAGCCACAAAAAGGGCGAAAAGCAGACCGTGCAGGGCGAGGAGTGGAAGCGAGGCCCAAGGACCTAGCCGTAGCCCTGGAGTTCTTATAGTGCCCAAGTGCGTTTTCTGCTATGTGGCCAAACAATCGACGGCCATCAAACAGCATGTCCAAAAGTGTAGCTTGGACATCACCTGCTCAGCGAGTCGGTGGTAGCCAGCCACCATCTTATGGCAAACTCCGCTGCGTCTCTCCCTTCAGCAACTGCGCGCGCGAGAACTGTTCGGGCCTCCTATGGGCACTGTGGCAGCACCAGCGCAACCATGCCCCACACAGAGCGGGAGTAACGGCCCAAGAGACATGCGGGGTTCACCAACCACAATTCTAAGCTGAAGGAAGAAAACATTTTCTTCTCAAGTTGGTCCAGCTTTTTGGATTCCCTATCAGGTGGTGCGATAGGAAATGCACCCTTGGAAGTTGAGGCTTGGACCACCAAGCTCTCAGGGGTGGGGTGTTGGGGGAGGAAAATGGGGTTGACCAAAGCCAGGCGGTAGGGTTGGGCAATCATCCTATCCACAGGAGCCCCTGTTTGGGCTTCGACCAAGTGCCCATAAGGATGTCTGTGAGGGCCTCATTAAACTGCAGCAGAGGCTCCGAAGAGGCTGCAGCCAGTTAAAGCACCTCGGTCAGGCGGTTAGTCCTAACCGCCACTGTAGGAAGCCCAAGGTTTAAGGACTCAGCAGCCCTACGCAAAACCACTGTGTATGATTGTAGGAGAGTAGGGTCTGCTTCCTATGGTCACCCCCACTTTTTACTGTGATTCCCTGGTTTTTCTACTTTAGTGTGGCTGTGGGCCTGCTAATCAGACCCACAGCCCAGCTGTTCTCTCTCTAAATGGAAACCATGCACTTTAGATGCATACCAGATTGGTTACTGGGTCACTCTTGTGAGCCCCTGTATAGTGTACCATAGGTAACCAGGGCATAGGTGTACCCTAGGCCTACCAAGGGCTGCAGCATGTATTGTGCCACCCCTGGTTTGCCTTCCAAACTGACACCACAGGTCTGTTCACACCGCCTGGGTAAGGTGGTGTAATCACCCCTTACTTAGATATAGCACACCTCCATCTGCCTTTTCATATAGACACACATACACCTATAAGCCACTTCTATGGTAGACCTCGACAACCTGGAGGCAGAGTGCTTGGTTTTATGTGAGAGGGTGCCCTAGCATGAGCTGAGCCCCTTTGCAGCTTTCGGAACCATCTTCATATAGCTGTTCTATGATATAGCCATACCATATACTCTTAAGTGCATTATAATCCTCGCGGTTAATGCTAACTTTGGTTTGGCTTTATCAAAACATGCCGTGTAAGGTGTCAAACACTTTGGAATACAACCCCCCCCCCCCCCCCCCCCCAAACCAATTCAGGCGGCGGGGGTAGCATTCCACCCTTCTAGAGGGAAAAGACATGTAAGTTACTGCTTTACCCGGTTAAAGTTAAAAAGAGCCTCAGCATCACAAAATGGATGCTGCTGCCACAGACACGAGTCTGACCTTCTGTTGCGGGGGTAAACTCCAGCAGGAGAGGCCAGTACAATAGGTTTCCTGTCCAGGGAGATGCCAGCACCTTCCCAGACAGGGGTTTTGTATATTGGGGCAGGGAGGGCTGCATTCAGTGAATGCATCTAGACACTGCCTGGGGCACACAAGGTGCTCCATGCATAGCCCGGTTCAAACCAGTTGCTGGGGCACTCCAGCCCTGCTCTGGCACGAAACTGGACAACCCATAGGAAGGACCTAGTAAGGTAATCCAGCCCCCATCCTTAGTATAAGTATAGGAGCTGTGTCCCTAGGACTTTAGATTATCCTGGACGAATCTTTGAAAGACATATCTTGGACCTTCGACATTCCATTCTGACTGGAAGACATCTCCCTTTTGGTCAAGGAGTGACCAACCTGTGCAAACAGGCATCAACAGCAACTTCGCCGGTCTGCAGTTTCAAGGCTCCCATCGGAACCCGAAGACTCCGCGACTCAAGAACTGGACTTCCAGACTTCTCTGACCCTGATCCACATCCACAGCAAAGCAGAGACCCGTGGCGGACACGAGAGACGTGGGACCGAACATCTTGGACATTCTGCGTTTTGCTACCTGCACTCCTTTCCTGAAGCCTCAGTAAGTTGTGCATTGGGGTACAAGAAGCCCCAGCCCCGAGTACCATTTGCACCGAAGCCCAGGCCACCACACTCCGCGAGTGTCCCATGGGCCCCGCCTTTGCATTTGAGCTCGACGAGTCTTCCCGGTTCCTTGCCCATTGGCTAGTGAGCCCCCTGAAGACGCCATCTTGAATTTACTTTGCTGTCCTGGTTGCTCCAGGCTTGCTCCAGCTTCCTTGAAAAGGAGAAGCATCACTGACCATGCTGGTCTGCAACAGAGTCAATCTCAACATCCTGCGTGGGTTGCGGTTGCCAAGGCTTGTTGGGTCCAATCCGGATACCGACACTGCAGTTATCTAGATCCATCGTGGGAGAGCTTGAATCCAGCGCCTGGTCATCGTCGATGCCTCCTGGACCTCGTGGCTGAAGAGACAAACTCTTCTTCACCTTCAAGAATCCGCCATCGCCTGGTTCCTTCCTGGTACCTTCCTGGTCACTGGCTAGTGACCCAGACTCTGTCCCCTCTGCTTTCAGGTTCTGCACATCACCGATCCACCCTTGGATCCACCCTTGACACTTTTCCTCTGGTCGCCTGCAGCACTTCTTTGCAGACACGAAAAGACACTTATGCACCCGGCTTCCCTGGGTGAGGTAACACGAATACTCTGGTGCTGCCGTGGGTCTTGACTCTCGAAGTGTCCTAGTTTGAAAAGGGTTCCATCCTAGTCCATCCGGCAGTGTCCTTAAATTGTATAATTGTAACTTTTACGAACTCCATAGAAAGTCCATGGTAACCTGCGTCTGTATTTAGACACTGCACGCATCTCTCGTGGGCCTCCTACTTTCTAACCTGTGGTTGTTTAGTGTAGCCCCAGCGATTCCACAGGGCCCAGGTCTGCTTTCTAACTCACGTGGTACTTATACCACTTTCTTAGTATATGGTTTGTGAGGCCCCTAGGGCATAACTGTATTTGTGCAACTTATCGTATGCTAAATGAGTAACTTGTGATGTACTTTTACCTCTGACCTCAAAGAGTGCAGAGGGGTTGTGTTTAGATTAAATACATACATATTATATATATGTACCTTGTGTGGTGTCCTTTCATTTGGTTTCAAGGTATTATATATGGTAAAACAATTTGCCTAACTCGCCTACTGAAGTTTTAGCCTGAAGACTGCTGGTTCATGCTACCACTAGGATAGCTTTCTAGAAGGTTGACTTTACAACCTACCATCAATAAGGGTTGCATAGACTGGTGCAAGGTGCCCACTAGAACTAGTGGACATCATATGCCAGGCTAACTTCTCACATTGGTGTGCAGCGGTTGGGATAAGAGCTTCCAATTTGTTTTACCAAATAATCTTGAGATATCATCTGAAAGATCATACCAAGGTACCTGTAGGTACATATAAATCAAGTCTTATATACATAAGTTCTACTGAACTTAGTAGTAGTAGGGGGGGAGGGCTTAGCACACCCTGACTACAACTCCTAGAGAGGTTCTAATAGGAAAACAAGTAGTGTATGTAGGTGCACGCACCACACCTCACTAGCAATGTCCTTGGAAGCAGGGCCTAGTGGACCTCTGCAAGCAGACAACAAAAGGTTGCCTTCTAAGTATGACACATTCACTTTTCAGGAATTGAGAAGCCTGTGTGCAATCAGAAAGTTGAGACAAGGACAGAGTCCAACCTTTAACCACCTGTAAGATATCTTAGTGGCTCATGAAGTAGAGAATGCATCAGACCCAGGTAACCAAGGTAGTAGAGAGGGGGCCATCCATCCATCCATCCATCCATAGAAGAGAGTAATACTGGGGAAGATCCAGTGGTCTCTGATGAGGAGGTGGATGCTGACCAGGATGAGGTTGATGAAACTGACATGGGCAACACAGGACTATCTGGAGGTGGAGAGGGCCATGGTAGGCCCCCGTCTAACCTTCCATATCGGCCTAACCTTGGAAACAGAAGGCGCAGATCACTGTCCAGTGGTTCTGATCATTCTGATTACTCAGTAGGGTCCACTGCCTCTGCTCTGAGGAGGATGGCTTCCCCTCAGAGAAGAGAGCATTAAGCTAGGTTGAGAGAAGCCAAGCTTAGGATCAAGAGGCAAGAAGTTGCCCTTGCAAAAGAGACCCTAGCTCTTGAGAGAGAGAAGAAATTGAGTGGGCTGGAGCCCGCTGGTGGCAGCATAATGCCTAGAGATCGGGAAAGGTCTCATGACCATAGAAACCTGAACAAGATTTTCCCTCCCTATCAGATTGGGGATGACATCCACAAATGGATAACTGCTTTGGAGAGGCCTTGCAAAGTACAGCAGGTACCCCAAAGCCAGTGGGCAGCAATCTTGTGGCTTTCTATTTTTCCGATAAAGGCAGAGATAAGCTCCTGACAGTTAAGGAGCATGATGCTGACAACTACTACGTCCTGAAGAGTGCTCTGATAGATGGGTTTGGCTTAACCACTGAGCAGTACAGGTTGCTGTTCAGGGATATCCAAAAGACACAGACTCAGGACTGGACTGATTTTGTAGATTGTGCTACTAAGGCTCTGGAAGGCTGGTTGCTGGGCAGTAAAGTAAGTGACTGTACAGGATTGTATAACCTTATTATGAGAGAACAGATTCCTAATAACTATAAGATCCAGGTATTGCATCAACACCTGATTGACTCTGATTTGACCTCTCCACAAGAATTGGGTAAGAGGGCAGACAAATGGGTAAGAGGGCAGACAAATGGGTCAGAACCAGGGTGAAGCAGAAGGTAAGAACCAAGGTGGTGATCAGAAGAAGCAAGAACAAAAGGGTGGGGAGAACGCAAAAGACCAGAAGTATTCTCAAGGTCCCCAAAAAGCTTCTAATGGTGGGGGTTCCCAACAATCTAAGAAGAAAGAAGGCCAAAAGAAACCATGTTGCAAGTTTTGTAAAAGAAATACTCACTGGACCAGTGATTGCACCAAGAAGGAGGCAGCTCCAGCCACCATTGCCCCTAAGGCAAATGTCCCCCCCTAGTCAGCTCCAAGTGGTGGTTCTCAACAGAAGGGTGTAGTACCCTGGGAACTGAGATGGATTCTGGCCTAGTCAGAATACCAACTCAAGCTGTTTTGATCTGTGATGGGGACACAATTCTGTCCTCTACTGTGAGTCCCAATAACTTGGGCAAGTACAGACAAACTCCTTTATTTAATGACAAAGTGGCTCAGGCCTACAGGGACACGTGCTAGTGTCACAATGGTGACGCCTGGCTTTGTGGACCCTGGACAGATCATACTAGGTGAAAATTACCTAGTGACCAATGCTAGCAATGTCACTACCACTCACAGTATGGCAATTGTTAATTTCTCCTGGGGAGGGGTAACTGGCCTCAAAAAGGTTGTGGTTAGCTCAGACCTCCCTGCAGAATGTTTGCTTGGCAATGACCTGGAGACTTCAGCTTGGGCTGAAGTGGAGTATAGGACCCATGCAGAAATGTTAGGGATATCAGCACATGTCTTTGCTGTGACTAGGTCACAGGTCAGAAATTGCAACGCTGAACAGGCACTGGATTCTGGAACAATGGAACAGTTGCCTACCAGGAGGAGAAGCAGTACGGTTAAGGCAGTGCCTTCCCCTTTGCCTCAGGAAGAGGATAAGCTTTCTCCGGAAGCTGATTGTGAGACCCCGGAGGAAACTGTCCTAGTAGAGCTTGAGCCTGATCAGGTTGAGTTTCTTGGGACAGGAGGACCCTCTAGGGCAGATCTGAGGCAGGCGCAGTTGGCCTGCCCTTCTCTTGAACCCCTCAGACAGCAAGCTGCTGCTGGGAATGCTAGTGGGACCCACAACGTTTACTGGGATGATGGGCTCCTGTATTCAGGGGCTAGAGACCCAAAGCCTGGAGCTTCCAGGAGGTTGGTCAAACCTTTGGCATTCAGGGGCTTCCTTCTCACACTAGCCCATGATATTCCCCTTGCAGGACATCTTGGCCAAAACAAGGGTTCCATCCTAGTCCATCCGGAAGTGTCCTTAAGTTGTATAATTGTAACTTTTACGAACTCCATAGAAAGTCAATGGTAACCTGCGTCTGTGTTTAGACACTGCATGCGTCTCCCGTGGGCCTCCTACTTTCTAACCTGTGGTTGTTAAGTGTAGCCCCAGCGATTGCTTTCTAACTCTCATGTGGTACTTATACCACTTTCTTAGTATATGGTTTGTGAGGCCCCTAGGGCATAAAGTATACTGCGCAACTTAACGTATATTAACTGTGTGACTTGTATTGTATTTTTACCTCCGACCTCATAAAGAGTGCAGAGGGGCTGTGTTTAGATTAAATACATATATATTGGATATATACCTTGTGTGGTGTCCTTTCATTTGGTATTTAAGGGATTATATATGGTAATACAACTTGCTTAACTCGCCTACTGAAGTCTTAGCCTAAAGACTGCTGGTCCATTCTACCACTAGGATAGCTGTCTATAAGGTTGACTTTACAACCACGATCAATAAGGGTCGATTAAACTGGTGCAAGGTGCCCACTAGAACTAGTTGACATCATATGCCAGGCTAACTTCTCACAATGATGCACTCTTCCGTAGCCACAGTAGGGGGAGAAAGCATGCCAAGGTCTTAATAAGTGTGCAGACCACTGGCCTCACCCAACTCCTCTCTCCAGTCTGGTTCTTTCACCTGGTCTGCCAAAGGGTCCACAGACCCCTCCCAGTCCTCCTCTCCCTACCCTGGTAGCCACTCAGGGCAATAGGGAACACCAGGGGAGAACAGGGGTACAAAAGTACTCTCCGGCGCCGGTCCCGACGTCGGGTGACGTCGGTCCGGCTCAGTGTCCACATCGATGGGGAGGCTGAGGTCGACGTCAGTTGGGGACACAACTGGCATTGGAGGTAAAGGAGGTGTCGCCACTGGATTCAGCGCTGGAGGTGGTGTCAAAAGGCCGACCGGCGCTGATCCAGGCCTGGATCCCTGCGGTGTCGAAGTAAAAGCCGCCAGCATCGAAGGCCTACAGCTCCCAGCCGGGTCCGCGGAGCACGAATGTGGACTTGCGGAGTCGAACTGCCCAAAAAAATTAGTGGAGGGCTTTGAAAAAAGCTACAAAGTTAGATAGGGGTCGCCCCGGATCCCGGAAAGGGAGGGAAGCTCGGAGCCAATCCAACAGGCTCTACAGGCGGACCAGGACGACTACCATCCACATCCTGCGTCGCATCAGCCGACGGACGGGGAGAACGCGAAGAGTGGCAGTGCTTCTTTGCCTTCTTTTTGTGCTTCGACTTAGCCGAAGACGAAGACTTCGATGAAGAGTGGTGGTGATTGCTCAGTGACCAGTCCCACGACCTCCCTTTCGACCGGGACCTCGAGCGGCGCGGAGCACAACTTTGGGTCGTGGTCGCACTCAATGCACAAGAGGACATACAAGAAGGGGGTCTGTCACTGACATCAGCTTGTGGCAGGAACCACACGGCTTGAAGCTGGTCCGCCGAGATGACATCCCTGTGCACCAGGAGTTGAAAGACTCGAAAAACGAAGTCGACAATAGTCATAAAAAGAGTCAAAAAGTGACTCAAAGTAGCACTGTCTCCGAATCTGCGCTAGCTGGCGTGGTAAAAGAAAGAACGGACGCCTGCGCACAGGGGTGACGTCTAAGTAGATACCGCAACGTCATTCTGGTGACCACGTCATCAATGGTAAACAATCCAACTTACCGACACGCAGGGGTACTACTGAAGAAAAATTCTCCAGATCCAGTCTGACGCCTGGGGGAAATTCTAAGGTGAGGAATTTATAACTAATCGTCTCCTTCAGATCTTACCTACGGCACAACTGCAAGTTCTTTTGCTACCAGAGTTGCATCTTACCTTTATCTTCTAAAGCTTGTTGTGACTGTCCAAAGAATGGCGTTGTGGACAGATTGGAATTGTCTTTGAAAGCTCCAGAAAAGACAGTGGTGGAAGACACAGTTGCACTGTTCCCAAGAACATCAAGATTGCCATTGCATGATTCAGCTCTATGAACTCCATCCTAGGCAAGAAATATGATTGCATGTTAGCCGTGGACATTTTTACACGTCAATAGTCTACACAACTTTAAAGCGCTGCTGAAATAGGGGCTTGAAGGTGGCAGTGGGGCCAAACTAATGGGCAAATGGAGTACGGCTCAAAGTTGATTATGTATATACATATTCAAACATATGTACACAACCATACATATCAAACAGTACTTTTTATATAACGTACAGAGATGGATTAAAGGTTTTAAAATATGAATTCAACAGAGGTGTAATGAAGAGTCTTCTGCAGAAATATTTCAAACAAAAAAATAAAGAAATGCAATTAAAAGGAACCCTTGAAAGACATGAAAGGCCCAGTAGAAAATATTTTGCAAGTGTTTTATATTTGCATTTGTTAATCCAGACCTACAACCGCAAACCTGCTATATCAGTATGGGTCTCTTCCGTCGGAGCCTGCAAGGCTTGGAGGTGAAGCTTGAGGCACTGTGTCTAAGAAGCGCTTTAACATTTAAAGCTAGGGGCTCACAATGTGGAAGAAGAGTGAGTTAATGGATCATGTGAAAACTTTTTTCACGTAGAACGTCACTATAGCAGACCTCAATTATTTTTAGAAGCAAAGAAACAATAACCTGGATAAACAACCCCGTGGATTTACATCCTGACTTGAATACTGGGGCACAGATATTTGATACACTGATTTGGGCACACTAACTTAGAATTTGGACACGACTTAAGCCATCGGAGCAGAAACGCACAAACATGATATACTGGTCGTGTTATCTTGCTCGCTCATAGTTTCTGAAGTCGGGTTGTCCAGTAAGCCTTGAAGACTCAGCATATTAATTGTCTCCCAGGCCTTAACATTGAAAAGCAAGGCTCATTTTGTTAAAAAGTGAAAAATCCCAAAAAAACAACTAAAATGATAAAATACCAGTTATCCAGTACCTTGTAATGCATTAAAGGAATTGTGCGTTTCAGAGTACGATTAACATGGATAGAAGAGCCACAATTGAACAATGACATGAGCCTGAAATGAACAATGACATGAGCCAGAATTTAACAAATGCATGAGCCAGAATTGAACAATGACATGAGCCAGAATTTAACAAATGCATGAGCCAGAATTGAACAATGACATGAGCCACAATTGAACAATGACATGAGCTTGAGCCAGAATTTAACAAAGGCATGAGCTTGAGCCAGAATTTAACAAGGACATGAGCCAGAATTTAACAAGGACATGAGCCAGAATTTAATAAAGATATGAGCCAGAATTTTCAACTACAGGCCTTGGGTTAGAAGTCTTTGCAAAGCACACCATTCAACTCAGCCCTGTATTTAATTCATATTTGCAGCAGAGAATTGTGAATTAAGAGCCAGGGTCCTCTGTCAATGCAAACTTGAGAAAGTGACGAGGAATATGGGCTGCATTTAACAGCAATCACAGTCTTCGTAGTCTGCGGACGACCATCCCTGTGAAGGCCTTCAATCTATACTCATAGGGGGAAAAAGAATTACGCCAGCCAAATGTGCTTAATTTCAGTAATTTCTCATTTCTTATGCAAAATTCCACCAATTTACCACGAACAGAAGGTAAGCAGCTGTTCACTGTTTTTGTTTAAACGTATTATTGGACCAAAATTGACATTAAGACACATTTTATGGAAACATAGCATAAAATGACATTTACATTTCGTGCAATTTTGCCGAAAATTTGAGTAATTGAGCAAAAGCTAATTTTGCACACCCTACTCCAATAGTAGTGTGAATTTGCAACATATTGCTTTAATATTTATAATGTGGATCAGGCTGATTTGAAATTTTACGATCCAAACTATTAGTACTTGTCGGTTCTTTAAATTCTTTGTCGACTAGTAAATGGTAATATGTACCAAAGTGTCTGTCGTTCTCCACGCACTGTCAGGTGCTGATACTTTATTAGTGCCACATAATACAAGAGAGGAGCAAACGAGATTAGAGCTGGCAAAGGGAGCAATAACCTTTTAGGGCCTTCCAGTTCTCAAGTCAGAAGTTGCCTTGGAAGAAAACGAATCAGATTGACTGGAGGTTATGAGTGTTGTACAATAACGAAGAAATGTTCATGGGTGTAATTTAATTTTTAAATGGTTTTACAAAGTAGTTAAAGCATGACATTTTATTCCAAACAATAGTGCGCTTACCTCTGGCTTTAGAGCAAGGCCTGTGCCAGGGCGTTCTCCAAAAGCTTTCACTTCGATAGTTTTTTCCCCATTCTGTAAAAGGCTAAGAAATAGATATCCATCAGAAGCTTGTGTGCAGTTTACATCCGATCACACGAGTTGATGAATTGAGCTATAACAAATTAACTGACCAACCCATTTTTGGCATGCAAAATATTGGACTGTCGCATATTCTAATTTGATCTTGTTATGCATGAGGCTGCAAGGTTAGATTTTTAAAGCAAATTTTAAGTTATGAGCAGAATCAAATAAAAAAAGAACACTTCTTTCGTAGCAAGAAACAGAATAGTGATGAGTGTTCTCACTCCGCAGTAGCACAGTCAAATATACTTTAATTGGATTTCATAAAAAATCATAAAAGAGTTGGAAAACCACCATTAAAAACGGAATGCAAGAAATTTACATTTTAAAAAATTTGGGTTGAAAAGTCAAGAAGATAGTTCTGCGAACAGTTGACACGGATTGAGTTAAAAAAAGTTAGGACATAGTGTCAAGGAAAAATAAATAGGAAAATGTATAGACAGTATATACTAGGACAACTTAAGTTAGTTCACTTTTATTGGCCAGTTCTTTTACCGCAATTTTCAGGAATTTTATGGCTCTACAAAACAGTTGGGTCAATGACCATCCAAGACAATGAATAACTGAGGCTCTGCAAGTTCTTATTTGTTCCTACTTTAAGACTTCCCGAAGGACCATTTTTCAGATTTCTAATAGGAAGGGGAAGGCACAAATTAGGTGCAATAATGACTCGTCACCTTGTCAGCACAGTGCTTTTTCTGGAAAGAAAAGTGATCCAACAAGTATGGTTGAGGTTTCAGAATCTGATATCCTTGAATCACTGTCCATGCATGATGTTTCTTTGAAAGTTAGTAAAGATATCAGTTTGATGGTTTTGTTCGCTTAGGATTTGAAGGTGGAGTACGTTGTGAGGGTGAGCCAGGCCTCCTCCAGCTGTAATGCCGAGAGGGATTCCTTTAGAACTTCAATAATTGAGTTGTTAAGCCTGGCTTGTTTTACAATTTCTACCCAATAATGATGGGCTAGAGTGTTGTCGTCGTCATCCCTCATCCTCCAATAGTACTTCACTAGTGCACCTTGTCTGACAGGAATCAGTTTTTTTAAGCCATATTCTGGTTGGATTTGAGCTTGTGAAATGGGTCTTGGGACTGAAAACAGTCTCTTGAAAAAAGTGGATTGTACTGTGTTAAGAACTGTGGAGTCTTTGAGATTCCAAATTTCTGAGCCGTATGAAATGGAGGATAGAAGTTTATCTGCATTGACTTTTAACAGGTGCCTGGTAGAGGAGCCTATGAGCTTATTTTTAAGTATTTTAAATGTGAACTGCAGTGGTTTAGCTTTCGTATGTCCTTGATCGATGTGTGGCTTATAATTGAGGTTACGATCTATTTGAAATCCTAGGTATTTATACAAATCCACCTGGGTCAAGAGTTGCTCACCCAGTTTACAAATTAATTTGCAGATTTTTGATATATTGAAATGTTTGGAGAAACAACACCTTGGCTTTTTGATGGTTGATAATAAGGCGCGAAAAGGCTCCTAAACTGGTAATTAGTCGCTGCAGGCCTACTGGTGTTTGCGCTAATAAGCCGATATCGCCCGCATATTGGAGACAAGGTGCGGGTATGTTGCCCAATTTTGGGGGGGTCTGATTGAATTGACCGAAGATGCTAGTCGAGGTCGGCGATGTACATGTTAAATAGGCAGGCGGCTAACACACACCCTTGAGCAGCCGTTGAGAGTTGGTATCTTGTTGGTAATACTACGTCCGTCGCCTTTCCCGATTTGAACCCAAGTTCGTGAGTACAGGTTAATTATGGCCTCCAGGAGTTTGGGTGGTGCCCCCCAATTTTGCATTTTTTTCCAAAGCTTAGCTCTCAAAACTTTATCGAAGGCCTCTTTAAGGTCGATAAAGCATGCATATAGGGGCAATGAGTTTGCAAGGGCTTGGTTGGCTAGAAGGGTGACCACAGACATGTTTGTGAGGGTACCCATCTCTGCCCGGAATCCTGTTTGTGTATAAGGGATGAGATTTGTTCGGCTGACCCAGTCCTTTAAGTCCGTCAACAAATTTGATGCATACATTTTTGCCTCTACATCGATTAATGCTATCAAACTATAGTTTGATGGATCAGAACGAGCACCCGACTTATGTATTGGGTTTAGAATACTCTCCACCAGGATTCGGGGCTCTCCAAGTGTCCTCCATGATGCCTGAGTTGTGGTGCCTGTTCATAACTGGTGATTACCCAGAATAGCTTAGCATCTCCTTCTTTGCAAGAATAATGAAGTTTTGCCCAGAGCAGTTTGTGATACTCTTTCTTGGCCACCCGTGTGTCCCTTTTTAGGTCTTTTTTTGCTTTTGTGATTAAAAACAGGAGTTCCTGAGGGGGATCGGGTCTTCGGATCCGTAGCTGTCTTAAGTATTTACTTAGTTGTTTTTTTTTCCTAAGACTTTTGGTGAACCAAGCTGTCCCGGATGGTCTTCCTGTTTTACCGCAATTGGCCTGGTTAGAATATGTAGGATTTAGTTCTTGAATGAAGGGCTCCCAGGCTTTTAATCTTAAGGGTTCAGCTTTAAATTTCTCCAAAAGGCCGGTGCAAATGCCCATGATGTCATCGATACTGTCCTCTTTCCATATAAGGCGTTTAAGGTTGTAGCATTGCATGTCTTGAGACAGCACTTTGGCAGGTTTGGCGACTTTTCTTAACAGCATGAAAGATTTTGCGGGTGGTGGTCCCTCTCTGCCCTATCAAGGATTTGAAAGTTTGTAATACACTGAAGAAAATCATGGTCCGTAAATGTGTAGTCGATAGTTGAGGCTGATTTTTGAGAGATCCTTGTGTATGCAGTCTGTCAAGCTTTGAACGTTAAGCCCACATAAGCACACACATCGAAAGGTCTGCTGGGCGGGCCGCACATCTCTTACCAAGGGTATCATGTTGATTAAAGGCCTGTGGGGGTCCTTTAGTGCCTTTTTTCCTGTATTGCAATAGGTTCATATTGAAGTCCCTTGACAGTATGATATTGGCGTCCGGGTACGCAAGCTTTATGACCCTAGTGATGTGATTAATTGTTCGGTGTAGTGATGTGATTAATTGTTCGGTTTTTGACCTTTTGTGTCTATGCGCTGGGTAGATGTAGATATTTAGGATAAGCAAACTATTGAGAGGCGGCGGTGCATTGAGTTTGACACATAGCAACCAGGTGGAATCGAGATCTACGGCAGAGGCGTGCCATGGAACATTGGTCAAGATGAAAGTGGAAAGGCCCCCTTTAGATCTCCCACGTTTGGTGGCTTCCTTGGCCGAATTTAGAAATTCCTTGTAGCCTACTATTGGTGAAGGGTTTAACTGCCATATTTCTTGGAAGAGAAGAATGTTGTACTGTGTTATAAAGTCCATGAAACCAGGATCCTGTAGTTTTGTGCTTAGGCCATGCACATACAAGAGCAGATATTACAGCCTGGAGGAAATTTTATGCTGCGAGTGCATTAGTTCATGCCATTTAATGGGACCTTCCGGCAGAGTTCAAATGCCGAAACCCCGAGGGCTTTGTGGCTTCTGGATGGGCAAAGGTGATGGTAATTTTTCTAGCCATGGAGTCTTTACCCTTTAGTGGGCTATCCTGGTCGGGGCCTTTAGCTCCCTTTAACATGCCCGCTGTATGATTTGGCGTTGTAGCGGGTTGGGATAACAGGTGGGGGGGGAGAACGATCTTTTTTAGCTCGATGCCCCATTTGGCAAATGGATTCCACTGCTGCCAGATTTGCTCAATAATGGAGTTATCTACAAACGTAGCTGTTGTATTTTCTTGACCCATAAGGTTTGGGTTGTCTTTGAATTCTATACTAACTATGTCACTGGTGTTAATGTGACTCAGGGGAGAAAGGGCAATAAAGAGTTTAAGCAGTACACTTCTGTTAAGAATGTTGTGGTTTCCCCTTGAAACGTAGTAAGGGATAAACTGCAATTTATTGTTATAGTTCATGGAGGTCACTGCTGCGCTTTGTCTGCACCCCTTTCCGTTGCATTTACGACCAAAGCAGATAGTAGGAGATTCAGGGGTGGGTTCAGAAGGACACTTGTATTGTGTTGTGTCAGTTTCGTTAACCCATGTACTGGTGACTTTGTCGATTCTGTGGCTATAGCTGTGAGTTAGGTCAGGGTTGTGACTAACATAGCTTGCGTTTTGCTTGTCCTGGTTGTTCGCACGTGGGCAGATTGTACTGGATTCTTTCGTGGCACTCCTTGATGTAGTTGTTGGTTTTGTGATATGTGTAGCTTGAATTTTTGGGTGCGATTTCTCTTTTCCTTCAGGATTCTTAAATATGCTGTATATGTTTTCTGAAGAGGGTAGCTCCCTTGTATTATGGTTTGCACTACGGCATGTAATAGACAAATTGGGTCAGGGAGTCAATAGTTCCTTATTACTCACTGCATCAGGGGATTTTGGAATTCCATCTTTTTCACTTTGTTTGCTTCCTTAGTTCGGGCTGCTTTGGTTGTACCCAAGAGGTCTGACAGTAGGGTTGGAACTGCCACTAGTTTGTCGATAATTTGGGTGCAGTGGCAGTAACACATTAAAAATGTTGTTTTACGATCTTGCTGCACCTTCTTAATCATCTCATTGATGCTTTGCAATTTCTGTTAAACCCCCTGGACATGAATTGCTAAAATATTAGATACACTTGGGTATCCAACTTGTCGGCGTGGTAGGTCATTGCTTTGCCAATTGTGTTCATGGTGTTTAGCAGGAGCGGCCAAACTGAAGATGTTGGTGAACTGCTCGATTCTGCTGACGATGATTGAACATAATGCGCCTCTGGCCTGGTCTCCCCCTCGCTCCTCTCCGCTCCTGCCTGCCCCAGAGCCTCCTGCTGCCTCCTGCTACCTGAGTTCTCCTCCGCAGAGCGCCGCCGACAGCTGCGCCCCAGCCGCCGCTGGGCCGCCCGCTCTTCCGGCTCCTGTTTCCCGCCGCCTCCTGCCTGCGCCCCGCCCCCTCGCCAGACGATTGGACATCGCGACCCCGCCTCCCAGCTGACCCGCCCTCCCGGCCCCCTTCTTATGACGCCCCCTCAGCGACCGCGCAGCGGACGCGCGCAGTGGGAGCGCCGACGGTGCGCCAAAGGTAAGCCCGTCTACGCCCGTCCGCGCCTGGACCGCGCCCAGTGCCAGGACCCCTGACCCCCACAGACCCCAGCTCACCCGCCGGACGTACGACGCCGCCACCCTCTACGCACTCAACGCCGGCCGAACCCCTGGATGCTACCGAGCCACCCGAGACGCACCCACGGACCCTTCTGCTGCAACGCCTGCAAGTTCACCTGCATCCGGACCAGTACCACTCCTGCACCAACCAAGACCAAGACAAGCAACAGCAGCAGCCACCTGAAATGTATCCTGCTCAACACCCGCTCCGTCCACAGACACTCCGTCGAGCTCTGGAACCTGCTCGACACAACATCACCAGACGTCGCCTTCCTCACGGAAACCTGGATGAATGCCTCCTCAGCGCCCGACATCGCCATCGCCATACCAGACGGCTACAAGATCATCCGAAGGGACCGCATCAACAACACCGGAGGAGGCATCGCCATCATCCACAGGAACACCATCCGCGTCACGACCAACACCGACGACACCCTCGCACCCGCCGAGCACCTGCACTTCCAGGTCCACATCAACCCCAAGACCACCCTCAGAGGCACCCTCCTCTACAGACCCCCGGGACCGCGCACACAATTCAGCGAAGACATCGCCGACTTCATCAGCCCGCACGCCCTCTGCTCCGCTGACTACATCCTCCTCGGGGACCTCAACTTCCACTTGGAGAACAACAACGACCGCCACACCACCACCCTGCTGGACAACCTCGGTCTCAAGCAGCTGGTGACCACCCCCACCCACTATGCCGGACACACACTGGACCCCGTCTTCTCATCCAGCAAGGACATCGCCTTCAGCCACGCCACCGGACTCCACTGGACGGACCACAGCTGCGTCCACTTCAGCTTCGGAAGGACCACGATCCACCACCACCAGCAACAGGTTGCTCGCAGAAACTGGAACAAGATCACAGCCGACCAGCTCGCGACTTCCCTGAGCATGAACCCTCCCGCCAGCACAACGAACCCAAGCCAGGCTGCCACCAACCTCACGAAGTGGATCAGCGACTGCGCCGACGAGCTTGCCCCCCTGAGGACCCCGCCGAGCAGACCCGGGAGCAAGAAAGCCCCATGGTTCACCGACGAACTCAAAAGCTCCAAGAAGAACTGTCGGACCCTCGAAAGAACCTGGCGCAGAGACCCAACTCCGGACAACATGGCTACCCTCAAGCTCGCCACCCGAAAGCACCACCAACTCATCCGCGCCACCAAGAAAACCACATTCAAGGAACGACTGGACAACAACGCACACAACAGCAAGGAACTCTTCAACATCGTCAAAGAGCTCTCCAACCCCAACGCCGGAAACAACGATATCACCCCTTCGCAAGACCTCTGCAACTCCCTCGCCTCCTACTTCCACAACAAAATCACGGACATACACAACAGCTTCAGCACGCAACCGACGCACGCCATGACCGAACCACCAGCCCCCACCACCACCCTCCGCGCCTGGACTCCGATCAGCACTGAAGACACCATCCGCACGATGAACTCCATTCACTCCGGATCTCCGACCGACCCCTGCCCTCACCACGTCTTCAACAAGGCCGACGCTGTCATCGCACCCCACCTGCATGACATCATCAACACCTCCTTCGACTCCACCACCTTCCCAGAGAGCTGGAAGCACGCCGAACTCAGCGCCCTACTCAAGAAGCCATCAGCCGACCCCACCGACCTCAAGAACTACCGGCCCATCTCGCTGCTCCCGTTTCCTGCAAAAGTCATCGAGAAGACCGTCAACAAGCAGCTGGCTGCCTTCCTCGAGACAAATGGATCCCTCGACCCCTCACAGTCTGGCTTCCGGGCCAACCACAGCACCGAGACCGCCCTGATCGCAGCCACCGATGACATTCGAGCTCTGCTCGACAAGGGAGAAACAGCAGCCCTCATCCTCCTAGACCTCTCCGCGGCCTTCGACACTGTCTGCCACCGTACCCTAGTACAGCGCCTCAGCAACGTCGGAATCCAGGAGAAGGCACTGGAGTGGATCACCTCCTTCCTCGCCGGAAGGACACAGAGAGTCCGCCTCCCTCCGTTCAGTTCCGTAGCCTCCGAAGTCATCTGCGGCGTCCCTCAAGGCTCCTCGCTCAGTCCAAAGCTATTCAACGTCTACATGAGCCCCCTCGCAAACATCGCACGCCAAAACAACCTCAACATCATCTCCTACGCCGACGACACCCAGCTTATCCTCTCCCTCACCAACGACCCCGCCACCGCAAACCTTCACGAAGGGATGAAAGAGGTGGCCGGATGGATGAAGAACAGCCGCCTGAAACTGAACTCGGACAAGACGGAAGTCCTCATCCTGGGATCCTCACCCTCCGCCTGGGACGACTCCTGTTGGCCCCCCGCCCTAGGCAGCGCACCCAAACCAACGGACCACGCACGCAACCTGGGCTTCATCCTGGACTCCTCCCTCTCCATGACCAGACAAGTCAACGCCGTCTCCTCGTCGTGCTTCAACATCCTGCGCATGCTTCGTAAGATCTTCCGGTGGATCCCCACCGAGACCAGGAAGACTGTCACCCAGGCCCTCGTCACCAGCCGGCTGGACTACGGCAACTCCCTCTACGCCGGAACCACCGCCAAACTCCAGAAGAGACTCCAGCGGATCCAGAACGCCTCAGCCCGACTCATCCTGGACATCCCCCGTCGCAGCCACATCTCCGGACACCTGAGAGACCTGCACTGGCTCCCGGTCAACAAGAGAATCACCTTCCGACTCCTCACCCACGCACACAACCAAGGCGCAGGATACCTCAACAGCCGCCTCAACTTCTACGGTCCCAAACGCCAGCTTTGATCGACCGGCCACGCCCTCGCCGCCGTCCCCCGCATCCGAAGAGCCACCACAGGGGGACGATCCTTCTCCTACCTCGCCGCCAAGACTTGGAACTCCCTCCCGACCCACCTCCGCCTGACCCAGGACCACCTCGCCTTCAGGAAGCAACTCAAGACCTGGCTGTTCGAGCAGTAGCGGATCCCCCCCCCCCCCCCCCCTAGCGCCTTGAGACCCTCCGGGTGTGTAGCGCGCTATATAAATGCTCTGATTGATTGATTGAATGTTCCCGGTAGGTTGGGCATTCTTGAGATGAATCAGTTCGGGAGCCAGGTGCCCTGCTAAGTTGTTCCTTTGGAAGAGGGGGTGACAAAGAAGTAATTTCCTGTATTTTTTATTGGAATGGCCATTCCTCTAGTATTTTAAGCTGGCAGGGTTCCTGGCCCGTTTGCGGTTCCACTTTTGCTTCCAGTGAAGGAGGTAGATAGTCTGGCTTGACCTGGCAATTTGTGTTAATATTAACAAACTCCTGCACTTCGGGATATTGGACTCTTGACGGCGTGGGCATGTTACCAAGTGGACTCAAAATGTTAGTGTCCATGTGGTGTTTTTGAATACCTCCGTATTATCCATTGTGGCCCCTGGGTCCGGTGAATTTTGGAATAGGGTCTGCCGACAGGCAGTTTCTGATAAGGGTGAGAGATAATGAATTTGTGTTGTAATGACTTGCGGCTTGTGCCTGTGACAGGGTTCCGGGGGATTGAGGGCTTTGGTGGACAGAATTTGGAGGCTTCAGACTGCTCTGATTGCAACATGCGAAGCTTCCCATCCCATGACCTGGGATTCTCTCCTCTCGCTCACAGAGCTTTTGGTACTTCTGTCACTTGAAAAGCTCATAAGGGCCTCACTTTGGGAATCTGTTGTAGGAAGCTTGGGGACGTTATGGCCTCGCGTTTCCGTGGCAGGTTTGATAACTTTTAGGAAGTCTGTGATCAGTGCATGTTTGCTGCTGTTTGGTCCTGAGTGGTGCCTGGTTGGAGCCTTAAGGGTTGCTTTAATGTTGCCTTCGCCACTTGGCTTACGTATCCGGCTTTGAGTATTTTTGTTGTGGATATTGACTTGGCACGTGTGATTACTGGAGTTACATCTGTTGGGGCTCTCGGGTCTTGCCGCACTTCTTTGCTTTCTTTGGTTGATGAGCTGGACACCAAGGGGCTCCTTCGGGGAAAACTACACTTGAGGTCTTTGGCGGCAGGGCCAAGAGGTCCTCCTTATCCTTGTCTTTATCCTTTTCTTTTATTAAGGCCACATGTGGATTCTTGATTCTTGTCTTTTTTCTCCCCTCCTCTTGTTCTCCTTGACCGCATCCCTGAACGCATTCCTGAGCGCGGGGGGGGGGGGGGGGGGGGGGGGGGGTCAGATGGGATGGGGTCTGCAATTTGCGGGTAGAGAACAGTGTGTTGGCTTTGCCCACTCTTCTACCGAGCTTCCAGGTTTTTGACAGGCGTCGTGAGATTAAATGAAGAGTAATCTGTAGCCGTGGGCAGCAGTGAAACCCAGCATCAGGAAGCAGATGAGGTGGGGAACGACAGTTAAGTGAAGGTTGGGATGAAGGTTGAACGTGCGGTGGCCTGGCTCGGCGAGTGGCAAGTGGGTAGGAAGTGGATCAATGGTGCGGCCCCCTGGGCCAACAGGGCAGTGTCCATGAGCAGTAAAGTTGTATGTAAAGATAGAAACTAAGTTTGTTAAGACGTTGGGTGAGATGCTAAAAATCTGGGTCGGTTGAACGCCGGCAAGATTGCTTGAGAAGAGGAGCGGGCTGCATTACAGGGCACACTGGGGTGCCGCACGCCGCACCCAACCTAGTTGTGCCGCCTCCGCAGACACACCCGGGCACTACACAGCTACTGCTGAGGGAAGCCGAGCTCACGCCCCCAGAAAGCTGCTGAAGCCACTGAAGAACCATACGGCGCACTTGCACTTGCCTGCTGACTCCTTCCTAGCACACAATGCCGCTGCTGCCCATTTTGTCAGGGGTCCGGAGTCCGTGGCTAAACAGAACCTGCGGACCGGGTCTGTGCCCCAAGGGAGGGGCGTCCGGGGGGGGGGGTTCAAGTCCGAGTCAAGTCTGGGTCTGGGCAAACTGAATCAGAGAAGCCCACGGCCCGACTCCAAACTACGGCCGGTCGACAGCCTCTGAGCCTCCGCGCTCTGCCCTCTGTGCGGTGTCCTGCATCCACCAAACGTGTAGAGACAAGTGAAGTAACAGCAGAGTCATTATTACCAGCCCCTCCTAATTCTGTAGTGCACAGACCCTTTAAGTGCCACTAGCAGGCAATGCACAATATCCTGTCCAAAAGTAGAAACAACACTAAAGCCAACCTAGCATCTCACGTCAAAATTACCCTTTTCATCCTCTTAAAGTTGGACCTCACACTCGGAGATACTCAACCCTGAAGGAAAGGTGGGTAAAGAAGGTAGTATTTGACAAGAAAACCCCCGCGCAAAAAAATAATATAATTCACAAACTTATGTGCATTGGTCCAAACGCAGGAGAGAGGGGGATAAGATAACTAATTGTTTTCCAAGAAATTAGATGCACATTCAACATGAACAAAGATCAGAAGGGACTTACCTGAACAGTAGCCATTAATACATGAATGAGATCTTCGATTGAAGTTGTTTACTTTGTGATTTTTTTTTTTACTGGGTTTTTTGCTTCCAGTGAAAATAATGTGGTAGTAAATTGGGCCCTTGTTGGGTTTTATTAGGAATTTACCACTTGCTCATTAGTGTCCGTCAACTGGTATACATTGTTAGCTATACTTTGGGATTGGTTTCATTATAATCTGTTGCAAGTTATTTATTGCCATGCGAGTGTTTCAAGATTATTACATGCCTAGAGTTCAGTGCCAATCCACATTTTGTGGAGAACACAGGGAAGACGGGGCTACTGGCCTGCGACTGTGGTGGTTGAGGTGGATTGCTTATAGTGTCCATTCTACTATACAGCTCTACAAACTGGGCAAAGTAAGTACACCCCCTTTGCACAATGCCTCTCTGAGTAACGAGGGTAGAAAGCTTTCTCAGAAATAGTTTGGGGAGCAGAAACCCAGAACTAAAAGACTCAACCAACCGCAACAATCAATCACCATCCAACCCAGTTTTGGAATTTTCAGAAGTCGGGGCTCCAAGACCTGGGCTCTTTAATCCTAGGTAATTCTGGACGCCAGGCATGCAATTTGCCACCTAAAGTTCCTCGCTGTGCTGGGAACACCAAGGGCCATAACTATTCTCTGCAGAAGCTGTGCCCTTCAGCCTGGATGCCTGGTGGCACCGGCGGCATTGACTGGCGCCTGCTACCGAAGTGAGCAGTGGCAGGGGGGAACGCGACCGTACCGTGCAGCCCAGAATAGCTCCTGAGGACACTGCAGGCTCCTCTAGGGCAATATCTGGGCGGTCTAGATTTGGCAGCAGTAATTGTAATGGGGCCAGGATGCAAGGGCTGAAGAACAAGTTACTTACCTTCGGTAATGCATTATCTGGTAGAGACTATCTAGCTCCAGATTTCTTATCTTAAAATTTCCCAGGCATCAGGCTGGATCTTGAAACTTTTGCTGAGCAATACCCCATGAGCGTGACGTCAGGTGGTTCCATTCGGCTCCAAGCCATGCTGGTTTCATTAGTGTCGGTTATAGCGTTGCTGTGCCTATATAGGCGCCACCAAGACGGGCGGATGTCAGTACTTTTTGTTTTTTCCACACCAGAAGCGCAGAGCCACGAAGTAACTGATGTAGTCGTGTGCAAAACTAGGGCACTGAAAAGGGGAACAACCCTAGCCTTACAATATCAGTCCGCAAAGCAGGGAGGCATGGGTGAGGCTTTAAGGAATCTGCAGCTAGAGTCTCTACCTGATAATGCGTTACCATATGTAAGTAACTTGTCCATCTGATAGAGACTTTTAGGTGGGGATTCCTTCCTTTTGAATCAGATACCCGAGCCATACCACCCCGGCAGCATCCTAAACTAAGAAGTCTTGCAGGACTGAACGGGCAAAGTGTCTGTCCGTGACAATCAAGGCAGTAATGTTTTACGAACTTGTGCAAAGAAGCACCACATCGCTGCCGGACATATCTTGGACTGGGACACCACGAGCCAAGGCCGTAGTCTTTCCCCTGGTGGAATGGGGGCTGCTTCTTTGCCCAGGCAGAACAGCTCTTGATGCAGAGAACAATCCTTGCAAGAGACGGTCTTTTTCTGCACTGCCCTTCCCTACTTTAATCCCACGTACCCCACAAGAGTTGGTCATCCACCCGGAACTCTTTTGTACAGTCAAGGAAGAATGACAACGTTCTTTTTAGGTTCAGTCGGTGGAGACGTCTTCTTCCTTAGAGGGATGCGGGGAGCAAAGAAGGTGGGCATAGTGATGGAGTGACCTCGATGGAATGGGATCACAATCTTATGCAAGAGGATGCACTGGTGCGAAGCACCACCTTGTTGGGAAAGGACATACGATAAGGAGAAAAACAAGATAACGCCTGCAACTCACTCACCCTCCGGGTAGATGTAATCGCCACTAAGAAGGCGGTTTTGATGGTTGACAGCCGGAGGGGACAATTATGTAAAGGCTCAAAGGGATCACACATCTGATAGGTTAAGAGCAAATTAAGGTCTCACTGTGGCAAAACAAAGAGCGTGGGTGGAAATAAGTGAGCCAGTCCTATTTAAAATAGGAGACTTGAAGAGTCTAGTCTGGGAGCAGCAAAAAAGCAGTTAGCAGAAAGGGAGCCCTTTAGAGTTCCCAAGGCAGAGCACTGCTGGGCAAGGGTTAGAATTTATAAAAGGACAGTAGAAAGAGAAGCAGAAAAGAGGCTCAATAGACCTTTCTGTACAGTATACTACAAATTTCTGCCAACAGCAGGCATATACCGTCTTATTCTGGTGGGCCGCCTGCCCACCAGAATAACTTTACAGACTTTGGGAGAAAGGTCAAAAGCTATCAACTGCCACCGCTCAATCTACATGCAGTTGACAGGTTCGGATGGAGAACCCTCCCCTGCTGCTGCGACAGAAGATCCTCCTAAAGGAGCAGCCTGATCGGAGGATCAATACTCATTCTCAGAAGCTCTGGACACAGACTCTCCTCGCCCAGTCTGGAGCCACAAGAATTACTTGGACCCATTCACTCCTGATCTTCTTCTGAACCCTGGTCAGTAGTAGTATGGGCACAAAGGAGTACAACAGACTTGAGTACCACTCATGCCGAAAAGCATCACAGAGCAATAGCCGCCTTGGAAATTCCAGAACGCAGTACTAATAACAAGGAGTTCTCACTGGAGTGAACAAATCTAACCAAGGTTCTCCCCATTGCTGAAAGAGACCTTGCACCACCTCCAACTGGTGACGCCACTCATGATCTGCTAGGCATCAACGGAGTTAGTCTGCCCTGGCATTCAGAGAACCTGCCAGGTGTTGAACCACCAGGGTTATACTCTGCTGTTCCAGCTATGTCTAGAGACGAAGGGCCTCTCGACAAAGGGTACACAACCCCACCATGCTTGTTGCAGTACCACATGGTGGTGGTGTCTGTGAAAACCTGCACTGATAACCCCTTGATAGAGGGAAGGAAAACCTTCAATGTCAACCGAATCGCTTGGAGCTCCAATACATTTATGTGGAGCCCCTTCTCCGCCGGAGACCAGTGTCCCCTGATCTCCACCTCTCCCAGGTGGACGCCCCATTCCCAAAGTGATCTGTCACGACTGAGATCTGGTTGGGGAAGGGAATGAGGTTTGCCATTGACCCAATCGCGGTTTGCTAACCACCACTGCATATTTTTTGTAGTTCCTTCTGAGATCTGAATGTAGTCAGTGAAATTTCCCCCATGCTGTGCCCTTTCGAACTTCAAGTCCCACTGCAGAGCCTGCATACACCATCTGGAGCGCCTTACCAAAAGGATGCAGGAGGCCCAACAGCCTCAGAGTCAGGAAGCAAAAAGGCGGGTGGATGGGTATAGTATGTGCTAAGAAGTGAAAAGTTATACAGCAAACATGATATCTTCAGATAGAATTGCTCAAAGGATATTGGGTAACGACCACCCAACGTTGCCAACGATGTAGCTAGCAGTCTACACATGTACAAAACTTTAATATTCAATATCCGGAGCAACAAAGGTCCGTAATGAATTAATGAGTTCCACAGTTCATTAGTAGAAATCTTCTTTGATCTTGTTTATTCCAAGTTGTGTGTGATAATAGTTACTTCGGCCATCAGGATATTGAATGTTAAAGCCTCAGAATCCGTCTCACCGGAATCCAGGATAGAGGCTGAAATATCTGAATCATAGCCGGAATATCCTGGACTCAATCGTCAGGAGGATGAGCCCGAAACTGCACTGTGTCCGGAACAGCTCAGATGAAAGGGAGCGTCTGAGGAGGAGCCAGGTGTGACTTAGGCACTTTTATAGAGAACCCCAGCGAATGCAAAAGGTTCGCCGTGGTCTAAAGGTGGGAGATGACAGCCTGGGGTGAGGACGCCTTCAACAGCCAGTCCTCGAGGTATCACCTTAGTAAACACCTGAGGGGCACTGGTAAGGCCGAAGGGGAGCACAGTACACTGAAAGTGCTTGCAGCCTACCTTGAACAACAAGTAACGCCTGAGGCCCAAAGTGATGGGGTATGAAAATACATGTCCTGCAGGTCCAACGCTACCATCCAGACTTCTTGGTCTAGGGCAGACGAGATATGAGCCAGAGTGAGCATTTTGAATGTCTCATTTTTGAGGAAGAGATTGAAAGTTCGAAGACCCTAAAATGGGCCGTTGCCCACTGTTCTTCAGAATCAGAAAGTAGGGGGAATAACAACCACTGTCTACTTCTGAAACTGGGACCCTTTCTATAGCTCCCTTTGCCAAGAGAGCCATAACTTTCTCTTGGAGCAACTTTAAATGATACTCCATCAGCTGTTCCTGATTTGGCAGAATAGGAGGAAAAGAAAGAAAAGGTAGGGAATAGCCCTCCTGGGCTATCTGTAAGACCCACTTGTCCGATATTATGGATCTCTAGTGGGGAAGATAATGACGAATTCTCCCACCAACTGGAGTAGTGTTGTCCTGCAGAATCAGCCTATGATTGCTTGGAGACTGCGGTAACTGGTGGCAGTGTGGTTGAAGACTTCTGGCCCCCATTCTGAGATCGGAATGCACTGCGTCCACGTCCTTGCACCGCTTGGGTAGTCCGTGCAGGACGGAGGCTGGGATATGGTTTGTGAGGCTGGAAATCCCTTCCATTGCCACAAAAGGGGCAAAAGGAAGACTGCCCACAGGGGGTGGAGGAGAGGCCCACGGATCTGGCCGTAGCTCAAGTCCTAGACCCTGACCAGGGCTGAGTCTGCCTTTCCCCATAAAGAAGGGTTCCATCACAGGGCATGTACAATTAGCTTGGACATCGCAAGAGTAGCCAGTTGTACGAAGCCAGGCTCTGCACCTAAAGGCCGCAATCATTGAAATCGATCTGCCCAGGGAATCAGTCTTATCTAGGCCATACCGTATGGTGAATTTTGCTGCATATCTCCCATCCTTGACCAGTTGGGAGAGCACAGCCTGGGCCTCCTCTGCGACTTGTGGCAGTACTTGCACAACAGTCTTCCAAAAGCAATGAGAGAAATGGCCCAATAAGCATGCAGTATTCACAGACCGCAATGCCAGGCTGGAGGAAGAAAACAACTACATCCCAAATGAATCCAGCCTCGTGGATTTCTATCCCCAAGGGGCAGAAGGGAATGCACATTGGGACGTAGAGACCTGCACCATCAAACTCTCTGGGGTAGGGTGTTGGCTGAAGAACTTTGGTCCGCCTGGAGCTGGGCGATGGCGGCGGCCTAGCACAAAAGCTAATGTGCTAGGTTTGGACCATGTTCCTTGAAGGACGTCTGTAAGTGCCTCATTAAAGGGCAAGAGGGGTTCCGAAGTGGAAGCCTCAAGTAGAGGCACCTCGGTCAGGAGATTAGTGCTAACAGCACAGAGGACAGCTCCAGTCCAAGGACCTCAGCTGCCCTCTTAACCACCATGGCATAAGATGCTCCCTCTTCCGTAGACACCGTAGGAGGAGAGAGCATGCAAGTATCTGGAGAAGTAGCCAGTCCACTAACCTTGCCAAGTTCCCAATACCAGTCCACATTACCCGCAGAGACTTTCTGGGTTTCAAGAGGGTCCCCAGATCACTACCAATCCACTCCTGAGCCTAGCACGTCCTCAAAGTGCTCAGCAACAACATAGAAACTCTGGGTTTTGGTGACGTCGCGACAGACCTCATTCCAGCTCCGTGTCGTCAGGGATGAGGGTGGGGCTTGCGCTACCGACGGACATTGGTGACGTGGCAGGCACAGACTTCGGACTATACACCGGGGAAGGTCGCGTTGGCACGACCGTCAGTAAACCAGATCTGGAATCGGATCCCTAGGAACCCACCAGAGTCGTGGCCGGAGCTGACGGCGTCGAACCCAATGGGGCCCCTTCTTACTTCGCGGGCGAAAGGCTCTCCAGCAGGGTCATTCTGCTCAAATATGCGGCACATTTCCTCGTAAACCTCTTGAGCGGGAATCACTTCGGCTCCCGGAAAAGGGTTGGGGGGCGGATTGTCGTGTTTATATCTAGGACCCTAATTCAATATTCCCAATTTATGCCCTTGTGGGGTTATAATCAATAATATCCTGAAAAAGGCATAAGAATCAGATCCATATTCAGTAATAGCCCATGCAGTCCAAAGCACAGCACGGCTACTCCCATCGACTCCTAAAAAGCACAACATGTTCTTTAAACAAACCAAGCCTCCAGCAGCCTGGGAAATCCCCCCTGCTTTTGTTTTGATTTGAACAAGAACTCCTGAAGTCCAGAAAGAACTGTTAGTTCTTAGTGACGTCTTATGTCCAACCTTACATCAAACCCGGCACCTTCCAGGTATAAAATACCAACAGTTGCCTCAAGCAAACACACAGTGGTTTGGAGCAGAGCTGCCATCTACTTGCCCGAGAGCCCAGCTGATACGAGAGCCCGCGGAAGCCGCCCCTCCCGATTGACGCACTGAGATAGACGCTGTCTTTTTCTCCAGCAGAGAAAATCCAGCTCCGGTGTTTTCAGCCTACCCTTGCGGGTTGCTGGGATATCGAGTCCTGAGGAAAGAGATACCAGACCTCCCACATTCTATTACCAAGGTACGGAGCTGACTAAACCCTTAAGAGAATTCTTGATGCAGATTCTTGGCAAAATAATCTTAACCAACTTAACTTAAACTGCTACTTACTTATCCCTTCCCACGTATTAGGCTTAGGTCAGGTACACCGGGGTAGGCTTAGTTAGAAGCACCAGTTGAGTACGTTAGTCAATGTATTTATGTATGTATATATTTTATCCATTTTAAAATATCATATGGCTAAGAAACCATATCAATGCTTTTACAGTATTATTTCATAATCCTACTTTTACTGTACGCACTTTACTTAACTTTAAGTATTGCAATTGTGGCAATTCATTTCTCTTGCATGAGAAAGAAGACTGCTCAATAAATAACACCTTTTTATTGAAAACGCCCGTCTCTCTATTTCTCTGCACTCTGGTGAAACTAAGTATGCACTGCTGACTGAGTGAAATAGCTGTCTATGGTTTTCACACGACTCTAGAGATATACTCTTATTCTGAGGGAGCAAAGTTGTCATGTTTATGCGGTTGTCGGAAACTGAATCCCTTCTTGTCTGAGCCAGGGGAGCTTGTCCCTCCCTATTCATTCAAGAAAGTTTCCAGTGACCTCTGAGCTAGCTGACGCAAACCTAATTAAGTTGAACATAGTCAGTAGAGACCTAGATGACCTCAGTCCTAAGTCTACACTGCTGTTTATGTTATTCCAATGCGCAGCGCCTATTGGGAAAATAGGAACTACACTACAGGATGACACTTAGTTCACTCTGGCTCTGCAGAACCGTGCCTAGAGAGTGGGTGACCCTTACCTCTATCTGCGACAAACGCCAGTTGAGGTGAAAACAGACTCCTCTTGGACTTCTTATACCTCTTCCCAGTGTCCCAAGGAACGCAAATGGGAGGAAGAGGACTTAGGCCTCCATGAGCGGTACAACAACCTTTTCTTCGATCGGGACTGTGACCTCCTCGGAGTCTCGCTAGACGGTGTCGACTGCCTGGCTGCGAGTAACTTCATCTTCCGCTCCCTCAAGGTCTTCTGACCCATCAGTCAACAGTCCGAACACAACTTTATATCGTGTTAGCGCTCAAGACACCAAAGAAATATGCGGTGGGGATCGGTGACCGATGTCATGCGGGAACAAGTCCCGCAAGGCTTGAAACCTATGTTCCTCGAAGACACCCCTCGTACAAGTCGGAAAAATCCAAATTTCGACAAAAGTCAAGAAAAAGCCTGCCAAAAAGCAGCAGAGGGGTAGCTTTTCCCAGATCGGCGCTAAACTGGCGCGAAAAGAACTGACGTCCACACGCTTGGGTGGCGCCTATATAGGTACTGCAACGTCATAACTGACGCTAACTACGCGGACGTCACATTGAGCCGAATGGAGCCACCAGACTTCACGCACAGAGGGTATTGCTCAGGAAACGTTTTCCAGATTCAGCCTGATGCCTGGGAAATTCATAGGTAAGGAATCTGCAGCTAGAAGTCTATCAAATTTCCCAAAGAGCAAGAGAGGATCCTTCAATTTCAGGACAGTGCGTGCTTGCCCTCCTCTTTCCTCAATGGACTTAACACACTTAGATTCCTGCGGCCTCCTGTTCAATGGGACGCACAAAGCCGCCCAAGGCTGAACTGTCATCCTCCCCATGGAGACTGCCACTCCAGCAACAGGATCTGCTAAGCTGGACGCCATCACTGAGTAAATGGGGTGTCTTTTTGTTTCAAAACTTTATTTTTCCAGTCTATACATTAAAACAAAACCATATCTGCCATCCTTTCAGTGTATGTATGCAGATCGACAACCTCATTAGCGGCACTTAGGACTACAGGCGGCATCAGGGAGGGAAGGAACACAAAAAGCATACAATAATAGCACAGTGAGAAGGAGCCAGGCATGGCGCGGATTCAGGCGGTGAACATCACTGGGGTCCATGCCCCTGCTCCCCGTCAGACCCAGACCCAACAGGCGCATCCAACCCACCACTCTCACTGTCAGCCGTGTGGCATGAGGAGGGCTCCTTCTCTGCCAGTCCCGATGCACACATTACACGCCAGGCCATTAGGTCATCCTGTAGCTTCTCATCCCCCCGAGTGAGTTGCATGTGAGTTTCCTCGGCCAATGACCACTCCCTTACATCTGAGCCCCTCGCCCCATCCAAGTTATCGCCACCCTGCGCCTGGATAGCACCAACATTAATTGGAGGAATTTGTACGAGAGGTTTTTTGGGGGGGCGAGTCCCTTTTCATGTCCTTATAGAGGAGTCAAAGCAGCCTACGCCCCTTGCCACAGTAAAGGAAGATGTCTAGGGTGTGGGTCAGTGGTGGTGCGTCTGGGTACAGGGGCGAGGTTACCTTCGCCACCTCCTGAAGGCCACCGAAATGTAGGTATTGTACCCGTCCAAGACTAAATGCCTCTTCCACCTGCTCATAAGTAAGAAAAGACTCATTAGGGTAAACGTCAGCCAAAACTTCGCAGTCTCCCTCCCTCCAGGAACGAAAGGACATATTGCCCCATATCGATGAAGGGGGCCAGTATCCAAATCGGGAGCTCCCTGTGAAAGGGTGCCCTCCGCAAGACCCTCTCCACAAACCGCTTCCACACACTAGCCGTGTGTCGCACCACATATGGAAGGGACGTGTCCGCCCCCTTGCCCCGCATATGGGCAACCTGTAGCGCTTGGGTATCTGCCCTACCAGAGAGGAGGCACGTCTCCCAATAGTCAGTAAACCAGCGGGCCGCATGTTGCAACGAGGCCGCATAATAGTATAGGTCAAAGCGTGGGGCTTCAAGGCCCCCCTCCTCGTAGCTACGGACAATGGCGTGTAGAGCCACCCTACTACGCCGGCCCGCCCAGAGCTGGGGCGTGAGAAGCGTATTAAGAGTGCGGAAGACTCGTGTTGGGAGCGGACACAGCGAGCTCCGGAGGACATATAACATCCTAGGCAGCATCACCATCTTGGCGACGGCCAGTCATCCCATCAACGAGAGAGGTAGAGAGCTCCAGAAAGACACTGTCTGTTGTAGGGACGCGAGTATACGATCCACATTCTGGGCTAACGCCTGTGCGTCCGTCGGAGCCACCCGTATGCAGAGATAACAGAACCCTTCCCGTTCCCAGCGCAGGCAGAGGTCAGGCAGGTCTCCCGAAAGGCATTGAATCCAACCCCGCCAGTGGGAAGATCAGGGACTTATGGCGGTTGAGTGGTAACCCCGAGACCTCCCCAAACCGGTCCAAATGATGCAGCAGCATCGGCACTGCGTCCCGAGGGGCGGTCAAATAGAACAAAGCGTCATCCACGTGTAGAGAAATGACATTGCACTTGTCCCCCGCTCTGACACCCCACCGCTCCATGTCAGTGCGAACCTGAACAGCGAGGGGCTCTATGGCCAGGGCAAACAGTAGCGGCGAGAGGGGGCCCCCCTGGCGCGTACCCCTGTCCCAGCTGCCACTCCTCGGACCTTGCACCCCCAAGCTTTACCCTGGCCCGCGGGGCAGTGTACAAGATGTGAATCCAGCAACAAAATTAGGGCCTAGCCCCAAGACACGGAGGACCGCGAGAAGATAACCCCAGTCAACTGTATCGAACGCCGGGGGGCGGAGCTAGCCGGCGTCTATGGCGGGCGCATAAGAGCGGAGCTCCGTGCTAGCGCTGCCAAAGATCCGTAAATAATCCTTTTATAGCGGCGAACATCGTGTGATTCCAGTGGGGGCTGACTCCCCTACCCCCTGCGGACCTCCGACGTGAATTTGGGTGAGGCTCAGGCACGGGAACCACCTGCAGCATCGCGGATCGGAGAACGACGGACCAGGCCAAGATCCCCGGCCTTTCCTGGGGCACGTAGCCGTGCTGCGTCACCCGACGTGCGGCCGCCTGGTATGAGCGCCCCGACGCTGATTGAGCTCCGAGATCGGCGGCTCCCGCGGCCCCTCCTGCACGCTGCAAACACAGCGAAGGGTCTCTGAAGAGCTCGCTGGACACGCCGAGGCACACAGTGGAATCCAGCGTGAGGCGACTTTGCAGGGCAGTCACCGGTCGAGCCCACGTGGCGCCGGCGGAGACCCGCGCTAGCACAAGCGCCTTTGCGCACTGCCGGTAAGGACCCCCTGGTCACCTGAAGTCGCGGCGTACTGCTTGGGGAGACAGTGGCTGCTTTGGGACGGAGGGCCCACGACACGAGGACTACACGCTGAGGAGGTCGGGGGGCGTCCTGGGGTTGACGAACCCTGTGTAGGGATTATCGCCGACCGGCCATCTTAGACTATAGGCCCCACTGAGCACGCCAGGCTATACGTGAAAGGAGGCCAGGACAACGGGCCCCCGGTACCGGCCTGTGCACGGGGAGGGATCCCTCATCGCTCATTTGGGGGGCTATTGAACTCTTAGGCTTGTGGACACTGGCCTCCCCAGCCACTGGAACGATGGGCAAGGGGGACAAGACGCAGTCGAAACTCGCGTTTGACCAGAGGAGGCAGAAGGCGCCGGAAACTCCAGCTGCCCAGTCCCCGGGGGCTGCTGCTGACCCGAGTACAGCACTGTGCGCAGAAATAAAAGGTATGCTCAATACAATGGAGAAAGGTCTGCAGGAGAGCATGTCAGCCATTGGCACCAAGATTGACGCCCTGGCGTATCGGATGGACCGGATGACTGAGAGAGTGGACAAGCATGCGGAGCGGCTGGACATGGCAGAGCGCAGGTTGACGGAGGCGGAGGAGGCGCAGACAGTATGGGACGCTGACCGCAAGCAATTTGGGAGGCTGCTTCAGGTGATACAGGAGAAATCGGAAGACTTGGAGGCGCGCTCCAGGCGATCTAACATCCGCGTCACGGGTGTGGCGGAGTCGACCCAAACGGGTAAAATGGAACTCTTTATCGAGAAACTTCTTAAGGCGTTATTGGGGGACGACACCTTTTCCCCCATGTTCATAGTGGAGCGTGCCCACCGCACCCTGGGACCAAGGCCTCCTCCAGGCGCGAATCCTAGGCCAATAATAGCGAAAATCCTCAACTACAGGGACAGAGACGCTGCCCTCCGCGCCGCTCGAGAGAAGGGGAAGCTGCAGTACGAGGGAATGAACATTTCGTTATACCCTGATTTCACCTCCAAGGTACAGGAGGAGAGGCGGCGATTCGTCCCCTACAAGAAGCAACTCAGAGACCTGGGGTTGGACTACGCCATGTTGTACCCGGCGCGGCTGCGCATCAACAGGCAGGGCCACTCGCACTTTTTCACCGATCCCAGAGAACTGCAAAAATCCCTGAAGCAATGGATGCAGGAGAACCGAGGAGACCCGACGGCGCCCGGAGAGGAACACACGTGGCGCTTCCCGCCTTATTCACTACTAGATGAGGCGTTTAGGGCTGACCTGGGGGAGGACATAGATACCTTCTTCGCCACTAACGTAGGCTCAGTGGACAGTTTTGGGACAGTTTGGGAGGCATTCAAAGTTTATGTCAGGGGGGTAGTCATGGCGAAACATTCCAGTGTCCTCAAAGCGATTAGAAACAGGCTTAAGAATCTTGAGGGGCAGATTGCAGACTGCGAACGCCGCCAGCTACTGGACTCGACGCCGCTCGGGATGGGTCATTGCAAGGCCTACTGCAAGAGTTCCATGAGGAGGCAGATAGAGAGGTCAGACATCTAGGGAAATATGCGACAGCGCGCACGTATGGAGAGGGAGAACGACCTGGAGCACTGCTAGCTAGGATAATGAAGGGCAGCAGGCGCAGACAGACAGTCCCGGAACTACGAACTCCAGGGGGGGCGAGGGTAACAACGGAGGACGACATTCTAGCGGAGTTTCGGAGATTTTATGAGGACCTATACACTACCAAGATCACAGGGGTGGAAGACCAAATAGACAACTATTTAGACTACATCAAAATGCCGTTCCTCGAGAACTGGCAGAGGGAATTCCTGATGTCCCCTATACTCCGTGAGGAAATATCGCGCTAGACACCATGAGGTCGGAAAGTGCGCCCGGGATTGATGGACTGACAGTGGCATTCTATAAGGCATACAAGGACAGGCTGTTGCCTTACCTCTCCACCCTCTTTGACGAGATATGCGAGTACGGCGCTATGCCGCCCTCGATGAGAGAAGCGCTCATCGTCACGATATTGAAGCCAGGCAAGCTTCCTGATCTTCGAGGTTCATACCGCCCTCTGTCCCTTCTAAATGTAGACGCTAAGCTTTATGCGAAGGTCCTGGCGACCAGACTGGCACTGGTGGCCCCGGAGCTAGTAGCCCCGGAGCAGGCAGGGTTTATCCCAACTAGGAACCTCACTTACAACATCCGCACTGTCATGGGGGCCATGCAGCACACTAGGCATGATACTAAAGCCATGGCGGTCTTCCTTGACATGGAGAAGGCCTTTGATTCCGTGGAGTGGCCCTTCATGCGTAAAGTGCTGAAGAGGCTGGGGCTGGGGGAGCTCTTCCTCCAGCCCCTGGGCGCGCTTTACCATATGCCCACGGCGAGGATCAGACTGGGGGACGCGGTCTCGAAGCCGATCACCATTAGCAGAGGCACGAGGCAGGGGTGCCCCCTCTCCCCGCTACTATACGCATTGGTGGCGGAGCCACTGGCGTGCGCGATTCGGGAATACCACTCCTATGAAGCCATCAGCTATCCTACCTACAAGATTGGCATATCCACGTACGCGGATGACACCCTGCTATACGTCAGAGACCCGGCCAATAATCTGTCTTCGGTCTAGAGGGAGGTGGTTAGGTTTGGCGCACTCTCGGGACTAAAGGTCAACTGGTCAAAATCAGTAGCCTTCCCGCTGACCCCGATCACCGAACCTTTCGAGATGGACTACCCGCTCCAATGGTCCACAGAACCGGTAAGGTATTTGGGCATCATGCTCCACACAGATCCTGACATTATGATGAGGGAGAACTACGGGGTTGCCTACAGTAAACTCGTAGACTACGTCGAGCTTTGGATTAAGCTTCCGCTGTCGCTGATGGGTAGAATAGCTATGATGAAAATGGTTATTCTCCCGAGGTTTCTGTTTCTCTTCAATAATCTCCCGATGGTCCTCTCGAAAGCTTTCTTTGCGACCATGAACAAATTACTGGTGAGACTGGCGTGGGCTGGAAAGCAACCTAGAGTGCAATGGAAGGTACTACAATTGCCATACGAGCAGGGGGGTCTGGCTGCTCCAGACCTGGAGCGCTATTACAGGATTGCGCAGGCCTCCCATCTCCACACCTGGATTCATGGCGACCAGGACATCCCGCATGTGATCCTGGAGCGGCTGTTCGCGGACCCCACCCCACTTCCAGCGACCATCTGCGGTCCCAAGGACCGCAGAGTGGGCGTGCTGGACTCCCTCCTGTCCACTAACCACGCCTGGCATTCTATATTGCAGCGGCAGGACAAGGTGCTGATGTATGCGCCCAACATGCCGATACAGTGGGCGCTTTGGCTCCCAACATTGGCGGAACCTGGTGTATACAAGGTCCTCAACGAACTAGGCGCACGCACCATGGGGGACCTCTTTGTGCAAGGGAAGGTGAAGACGTGGGAACAGCTCGCGCACGGGGGGGAGCGTACCTCCTTGCTTCAGCGCTTCCAGTATCATAAGGTGAGAAGTGCGCTGCTGGATCAGTTGGGCCCCGACTTGGAAGAACCTCCTGCAGTCCCGGAACTAGTATACGTCATAGACACTGAGAACCCGAAGAAGCTGATTTCTAGGCTTTATAAGATAGGCCATGAGCACACGGCACTGCAATACACTAGGGCGCGTTTAGCCTGGCAGACTGACCTAGGGACCCAAATTGACGACGGCATGTGGGAGTACTGCTGTGCGGCCTCCAGGCGCATTTCCCTGAACGGGCGGCACCGCTTGATCCACTTTAAATTCTTGCAGCGGGTGTACCACACGCCGGAACGATTGCACAGGTACGGCCTACGGGACACGCCACGCTGTGAGAGATGTCATGCCCCAGTGGCGGACTTCCTGCATTTAGCCTGGTGGTGCCCGGGAGTTCAGAAGTTCTGGGCCTGCGTATTTGCAGAAATGAGCAATATAGTGGAGCTGGACTTGGTACTTGACCCGGCCCTCGCTCTGATGGGATACACAAGGGAGATACCTGTCTCAGTGAGAAAACTGGTGAGCATGGGCATGCTCCTTGCAAAACGGGTAGTGGCACTATGCTGGATGAGGGGCCCCTTACCTACACTGAAGAGGTGGACTGGCGATATGAAGTACTGCAACACTCAGGCGGACGCATACAGCGAGCTCCTCCCGCCCCGAAATCGCCCCAAGAACTTCTGGGGGCTATACCAGACTTACCTAACCTCCAGAATGGACGAGGATGTATCTGTGGAGGGGGAGGGGGAAGATCAAGAGAGTGACCCGCACATGGAGCCTGGATAACTCTGTCAGGGCTCCTCCCTACACTGTGGTATGTCACTGGGCGGGAGAAGCCACCCCACCCCTAGCTGTGTGAGACAATAGGAGACACCCTCTAGATTGTGGGTAGGCAGCATGCGGCACGAGCCAATACACGTCACCGGGACGCACACTAACAACCACGAGGAGCACAAACAAGGGACCAGTTGTGGGATGGGGGGGTTCATGGGGTGGGGTTTTGGTTGGGAGAAAATGATAAAAAAATGTACAGTTTTGTTCCTATATATACAGTGCACACCGCAACACAGATAGGATTGGCGGGCGGGGGTGGTCCTGCTTGGCCCGCACTGTTGCTGAGACCTGGGCTTGATCTGTATGTCCTACTGCTTGCTATACGTATGTGCCATGGTTATGGCGAGGCAGCCCACTGCCGGCCCGAGATGGGTTGTAGGCGAATGGCTCTTCGTACTATGTAATGTGCCCTTATTTTTGCATGATAAACACAATAAAAAATTTTTTAAAAAAACTGTATCGAACGCCTTGGTGAGGAAATGGGGTGTATTTAATGGCATGGTAGTGCCACCTCACTGGGTAATACACTAACCAATCCCCTTGGGACCCTTCGGTTTCGTGTATCAAACACTGCTCAATCCTGAGCAGCAGTGGCACCGAGAAGAAAGGCTTCCCCATAGAAACAAGTGTACAGCATTTACACAGCACCCAAACAACTGTAGAAGAAAACCACGCAACACAAGAAATTCGATACCAATTTATATAAAATAGACTGTTTTTATAAGAATTTAGACACTAGAACAAAAAAGATCCACTGCAGTGTTCGGGAGAATTATATACTACAAGCAATAATACATCAGTGCAATTTCACTCCATCTCAAGCAGGCCTATTTCCAAAGGGTCGAAGTGGCAATGTGGTTGAGTAGAAGCCCTTGGGACGACCAACTCCAGCAAGGGGACCAGTCAGGTTACTTTTACAGAGGAAGCAGTCCTTCAGCAGTACCAGGAACTTCATCCGAGTTGCAATGCATTCCTATGGATCATTCCTTATGCAAGGGAGGAAGTATGCCAAAGATGCCCGAAAGATGCTGTTGATGCAAAGCGGTTGACAGGGTCTTTCTGCAGGGATTCCTCGGTCCACACAGATGTTTCTGTTTGCAGGGTTGACATCTCTCAAATTCCTCTCTGGTCTGGCCAAAGTCCAGCCAGCCATTTCTGTGGTCACAGTCAATCCTTCTGAGGGTCCCAGACACTTTCAGACAGAACTCCCGGGCTTAGGAACATGCTAACGACTCTCAGGAAGGAGAAGGAGGGACTGCAGGGCAGAGAGGTGTCACCTCCGTCCTAAAGGGGGCAACTTAGGTGTTGGCCCCAAAAGGTAGGCTTCAGAGACTAAGTCATCATTGAAGAGCAGATGTAGGACACCTAAGGGGAGGGCTGCCCCATTGTTGAGGTAGACAGGCTGGCATGGGGGGGCAGAGAGGGGAAACTAGTTGCCAAACCGGATTTCCCCAGAGAATGAAGCCCTGAGGTAGTTAAATCCTAGGTGTGGGCTAGTGAAGACTACACAAGTGGGAGTGGTCCGAATGGGGCATCCGGGGATAGCTAGGTGCCGCACTCCAAAGGACATGGTCACCAAGGGGGAGGGTCCTTAGTAACCATTGACTAGCAACCACATCTTGCCCTGGGGGAATTTTCCGAGAATAAAGGTTGAGCCCCTGGCACCCCGTCTTCGGATCTCAACTGACCTGGAAAGAGGAGCAAAGGAGTGCTCTGCTACATCGAGGAACAAGCAAAAGAGACTGTATATTTGAAGGACTGCGCCTGCGGCACCTGGTGACTACCGAAGAGAGGGATTGAGCCTGCCATGTCCTGCTCAAGGAGAAGTTACCTCCATTGCCCAGCAAAGTCAAGACACTCCAAGAGCCTTATGTTAGAAGCACAGGGACACAACAGCTGACAAAGCCTGCTGGGGCAAGTTGGCAGCCCAAACTATTTAAGGGCCCAAAACTCGATGTAGAGTTTCACACAAGGTCACTGAGCCCACGAGTACTGTTGGAGAGCTGCTGGGACCCTCAGAGGACGAGCTTTCAACCACAGAAGGATTGGCCTGTGACCATGACACTAGGCAACTGGTAGCCCTGTGGCAACAGACCTTCGGCCAGGCCGAAGAGGACCTCATTAGGCATCAAACCTGCAACTAGGACACCCACACCATCTTCTTGGACAGAGGAGTGTCTGCAAGAAGACCCATCGACCGCGTTGCATCCACATCATCCTTGAGCATTTTCCGCACCTTCAGCATTCTTCATCCCTTGCATGAGGACCACTTCCAGTGGGAAAACTTGCCCTGGATAAAGGTGCCTGGATCGGACCAAGGATTGCTTCTTTTGGCTAGGTAACTGTTGTTAAGGACCTGATCCCCCGCAACTGGCTACCGACTAGAGTCGGTCACCTACTGTTACCTCAATTGGCGGCATTGCAGTGAGCCCAACATTGAAAAAGTATCTAAGTGGCAATTTTGTTGAATTTCCCAGGGCTTGTTCGCAGTTAAGTGAACAGTCTTAATTTAATAATTGTTGTACATTCTGTATCTACAATTATTTTGCTGCCGTTTACATGCTTTACACTACTTCTTCTGTGTAAGCCTTGCTGCTTAATGCCAGAGATACCCCAGATTGAATTGAGGGTTCGACAGACTAAACTCACAGGTCCTAATGGGGGTTGGAAGTGTATTTCACGATGAGGTCACATAACCACACCATGTAGCACACCCCATTTTCTCATGTGGACCTTGGCATTACCATGGGCAGAACTAGGCTTGCGTTAGATATTCTTCTTGACTGTACCAAAAAAGAATACCAATGTAAAAAAAGAAGTTTGTCACATAAGGCAGGGGTAGATGCAAGGCACATTCCACTCAACAAGCAAACCATAAACTGTCCCTTCTCGAAAAAGCAGCACCAGTACACACATTCAGGATTAGTTGCTGCCTTAATCAGCTTGTACTGTCCAAATATAACCTACCTACCTACCCTTGCCATTCCCATTTTACAAATGTATTTTATACTTTACAGTACTTACAAGCACTTTCTGCAACCAGCTAAGTCATAGTGATTAACCAGGATACCAGTTCTAGCGACGTATGAAACAAGAAAAGAACAGTCCAGGAAGCAGCAAAGTATTTGCTCGCCTTTTAAGACACTTCTGACGGAATATAAGGATCTTGCTGATAGCGTCTTTCAGCAAAAGGAGCCACATCTACTCGCAATGTCAATATTTTATAGAGGAAACCCTACAAGGTCACAAACTTCCTCCTCTCTCCTCTCGGACATGTCTGCCATGCTGGAAACTAGACTGTAGGAGTGATTCGCTCACCTCTCCTGCTGGAAGAGGTGGCTCCTTTTCTGTGGTAGAAACAGTTAGTAAGAGGACAAGATTCAAATCGAATGAGCAGCAGCACAGGATGGCACAATGTCATGAGAATGATTGCACCTCTCCTGCTCTTAGGCAGCTTCTTGTTGGTCTTAGGCACAAGTCGCCCAGGTAAAGGAGAGCAGTCCAGCTGATCCACAAAGCATTGAGGCAAAGAGGGTCCTCTACCTAAACAGGAAGTGAATAGAGGGACTTAAATTCTCTTCCAGAGGTGAATCGCTTCTCCTCTGTGATTAAATATGAAACCACTTATGTGAGAATCTGTTTTGGCCACAAAAAAACATTCTGTTTTCTGAGCATAGCGCCAATTAAGCAGAACTTTCTAGAGGGACCTGAAGAGAGCTGTCTCTGTATATACTATACCAAAGTACTGAGCACAGTGACTTCTCAGAGGCTGAAGTAGATCACACGAAAAGCTCCATTTGTGGTAGCGTGGTCGAGCATTTAGACTTAGAGGGCTGGGTTAAGCATTTTTTGTAAACACTCAAGCAAGAAATAATTTCACACACTCTGAATAAATCCAAGATCAATTATTTATAAAAAAATTATTAGATTAATTTAGAACCAAGAGGAACTCCGTGTCAGAGGTCACTGGGCCCAATGTTAGTCAATGGAGACTGAGGGCACTGAACAAGGTGCAGATTGCAGGGAGGTACCGGTGGTTTCAGGGCACAGGCCCCAAGGGTTAAGGTGAGCACGGGGGCCACACCGCAGCACCAAAGCTACACCACCAGCGCCTCAGGGGCAATTCAGCGTCAGGCGCCCAATATTCTTCAATGCGGATTCTATGTCGCACAAAAAGGCTGCAGGCTCGGACCAGGAGGCTAGATGAAGGTGACCACTGGTTGGCCAGGTAAGTTGGGATGCAGGTTAAGGTCTAGACACTGTCAGTTTGGTGACCCAAAGGCCGGGGGGCCGATGATGTTGTGGTACCTTTTGGTGTCAGATTTTCTTGGTTAGAGCCAGTCTTAGTAAGAAGGACCCTTCGTGTAGAGGCTACAGGCGACTTTGTGGGGTCCAGCAGATGTCCACTACCAATGGAGTTGAGGTCTGGACCGCTGGGGTATCACCACTGGACAGGTAAGCAACTCAGACTCCGGCCATGGGTGTCTGGTTCAAAGTGGGTAGGGGTTGCAGATCCCTCTGGATTCCCTGTCCTTGGAGTTGGAGTTTTCTGGACAGGCCTGCTGTCCTTGGGAAATCTGGTCTGTGTTGAAGAGTGGCAGTCTTCCTGGGGTTCTTGGAAGTCGCTGGCCAAAGGACATGAGTAGTCTTCTTTGCAGGCTATTATTCCGACTAGCCAAGTATTTTTAATTTAATTTTTTTCGAAAACCTTCCTCCACTCCTTTTCTTATGATGATAGGTCCTAATACTATTAGTGCTCACGTACCCATCAGTCGTAGCACACCACATTCTGCAGCAGAACATGTTAGGTTATGTTATGTTAGCATTTGGTAAAGCGCAACAGCTGCCCCAGCAAAGAGGCGTCCCGGCGCTAAGGAACCACAGAGAGCTCTAACAGAGGAAGAGAAGGAAGACAGCTAGGAGACCTAAGGAGAGGGGAACAGGTGGGTTTTGATGGCTTTCCGGAAGGCAGACAGATTTTCCAGTGAGCGAATCAAGAACCTAATGATGAAGCATGCCACTGAGGGGTAACGCTGGTGGGTGGGAGTTACTTAAAGAAATATTTTTTTCCTCAAAAAAAAAAAACACCTGCAAAGTAAGCAGAAAGAAAAAATCTCTTGACAAAGTGACTCTTTGGTTTGGAGTACAACGTATTGGAGGATGCGTCTTTGTGTCCCTCTCCTCTCCCCCCCTTGTTCTTTTCATATAAGAATGGATTTATATACTAAAGGGGCATATTGCTCATGCAGCTATATCCTCACTTGTGGTATAGTGCACCCTGCCTTAGAGCTGTGAGGCCTGCTTGATGGGTGATTTACTTATGCCACAGGCAGTGGTTGTGGATATGACCCACAGGGAAGTGTGCCATGTCGACTCTTCAGTTTGGTCTGCACCAAAATACACAGTCTGCAATGGCAGTGTCTATGTGCTTGGTGAGGGGTCTCTGAGGGTAGCACAATACATGCTGCAGCCTTTAGAGACCGTCTCTGGTCACGAGGCCCTTCGTACCACTGGTACCTTTTACAGGGGACTTGCATGTGAGCCAGAGGTGTGCCAATTGTGAAAACAAAGGTACAGGTTTGGGAAAGAACACAGGCACTGGGAACCGGATTGCATGGACCCAGTGCACACTCAAAGTGCATCAGTTATCAGGCAAAATGTGGGGGTAATCGTGCAAAAAGGGGCACTTTCCTACAGGAACATCATATTCACTGCCAGCACTCTGGCCAGAAGTGGTACAGGCAGAAAGGTGTACAGGAGGCCATAATTCCACTAACAACTAAAAGCTTCGCCGAGCGAGTGCCGCCTTGGAAAGTCCAACGCGCAGAAAAATTGATTATTTCAAAAAGTAACATGGTCTGAAATGGCATCGGATACATTGTATAAAGTGTACATCAGACTAAAGCAAGCATCTGATGTTGATTAATTGTAAAGAAATTTACCCTTTATTTGATTTCTTCACAGGATCGTCCACAAAGATCGAAAAGGCAGCCGGAACATCAAGGGTCCCCAAATCTCCTTCAGAGTTGGAGTTGCCTGTAATATAATGAAATGTACATTACATGTCAACTAAGATTTCCAATGAATTACATTTTTGGCCAATACCAAGGAAGACAACCCAAAGGGATAATATGCAACTGTTTTAAGCAGAGTTGTGCCATCACTAAATAATTCCCAACTGCCAAATCAAAAATCTGGATGAAGGTGACAATAGTGTTATTATGACAACATTTCTTTAAGCACACAATACTTTATACAGATGGTCTACCAAGGCGCTCCACCCAATGAAAAACCAATACACAAGTTATTTATCAGCTGTACTAAAAATCTTGCAGCATTTTGTTTAAAGAAAAAATAAGACTAAAGATCCTTTAGTGCGTCATTGTTACAAAGTACTTAATGGAGCATGTGGCATTCCATGCACCTTATTCCAGGCAGTGGTAACATGTAGATGAAATCCAGCTTTGCATCTATTTAAGTTCAATCATAGAAGGTGCTTGGACCAAGATGCCGCAGATAGCCCCAAAAGATAATTGGAACCTGGGCCACACCTGGGCCACACCCCAGTCCTGTTTTTTGCTACTATGTGCCACACACAGGGAACAACCATGTGCAAATCACATTTAGCCCAGCCCAGCCCCACTATGGTCAGGTCAGATAGTGCAAGACCAAGCTTCCACTCAAGAGAAATACAATCAACCTCAGACTAGTTATAGCCTTGTTACCTGGGGTTGGGCAATGTCCTCTATTCCAATAAAATGGAGTAAGTGTTGCCCCTTAATTGCCTACATCGTTGTGTATTGCCACAGGGCTCTGTTTGTAGCTTTAGAGATTTAATTTTGGATTCCCTCAATGGGATTTCCTTTTTTGCTATCCCTATCATTTTAGTTTTTTTAAACAGCGTTCATTATTTTTTTCCAAAATAGTACATTAACATAATTGTTTGTCCCAAAGGTAAACTTTTACCACAATGTCATCTCTCTAAAGCTGGTACCCACCCACAACAATCCCAGTCTGGAATTGTAAATTTGCACCCAAATTTAACTTACAACCTAACAAGGGTTGCCCGACCACGTATTTGGTATAGCTAAGCCTGAGGAGGTTTGGAAGCCTATGCACATTCAACAATAGGTTCCACTACGAAAACACTGTAGCTTTCATCATTTGCTGCCCACCCTATAATAGCTTGGCCTTGTTTTAAGTCTCAGCAACTCATTTAGGTCACTGTATTGAATCCCTATGAAGTGGTAATGAAGCAACCTCTCATCACTTCCTTAAATACCCCCTGCAGACAATGCCATTGCCTTTATCCGTGTCTACCTCTCCCAACCTTCCTGGTGAATGTGGGTGTCTGTCTGTAGCTGTCACAGTGGTGTCACAGGGTAGAGTAAGCCATTTCCAACTGATATGCCACCAGACAGCAAGACTACACAAGTGTAACTGTGAATACTTCACTTATAAAAAAAATGTATATATATACACTCTGTAGTAGAAAGAAGAAATATACATGGTTGTCCGTTTTTCAGCTGCCATATCTCTAGCAGGTCTTCCCTATTTTTCTGCTCTGCAAGAGACAATGCTGTTGAATCCTGAAATGATCTAGGCATATGCCCAAATGCAATTAAATTCCCCTCCAGAAGTACAAATAGTACCCATGATCGGGTAGCTCTAGCCGGTTATATCTGGAAAAAATACTCATTACTGATGTTTGGAGCATGAAAGACAGATCCTCCTTCCACCGAACCCGCATCTTACAATGGAATAGTGCACTTTTAATGAAATGGAAAACAAATTTATAAAGCACACTAAACCTGAAGGTGTCCAAGCGCTGAGCCAAAAACAGCAAGCCACACTAGCGAACAGGGAACAATAAAGGAATAGAATTTACAAAGAGACATGAGAGGTTTTAAAATGTTTTCAAAACCAAAAAGATTCCAATACTGAGAGATGAGCTGGTACAGTGTTCCAAAGTTTTGCTGCTGCAACCGAAAGCAATGTCCTCCCAATCTAGCATTGGGAAACCTCTGAACAATCACCTTCCTGCAGAATGCGGATCCGAATAGTCTACGTGGCACATATCACTGAAAGAATGAACTAATATGCCTTGGTCCTTTATGGGGTAAAACCAGAAAGACCATGCCAAGCACTTTGAGGATTATCCGCTTTCTAAGTAGTAACCAGTGGGGAGCGCAAATACCTTCCCTGAACAAGTGATGTTTTAGAATGTTCAAAGTCAGACATACAGACGCATTCTGAATCACCTAAAGTTTATTCAGCATTACTGATGCTCAACTAGAGTGCACTACAGCAGTCTAAGCGAGATGTAATAAGGGCAATGATAACTGATTTGCACAGTTTAAGAGGAATAAAAGGAAAGTTTTTTTCTCAGACTTGATAAAAAAGAAAGTGCTAGTAGTCCTGCTAACCTGTGAAGAAGATGGAGAGTTGTCAGAGTAGCCAAAGATTTTCAGCCAACTCCACAGGGGTAGGTAGCGAGCCACAGGCATCCGGCCACCATAGTTCAGACTGAATGTATTGTTGTGCCCCAAACACAAGTACCTACGTTTTATCGACATTTAACTTTAGGAAGTTCTATTTCATGCTGATCATGCACTGTTATGATTGACGAGCCACAAGAGACAGGTTATCAGTAATAGACACTATGATTTGCGTGTCACCCCCATAAGATAAGACTTGGAAACCGAGGGATCACACAAGCTCTGCAAACAGGAAAATCTAAAGAATAAAAAGGGTGGGGCTAATAGCAGATCCCTGCGTCATCCCACAAATGGCTGCATGTCTTAGCCATAGCCTTGAATTCCCCACAGCAGACTATTTGAACCCTATCAGTAAGAAAGGAATGAAGAAGTTTCAAGGCAATAGAACTCACCTAAACATGCTGTAATCGCTGGACCAGGCTTAGGGGCGAGACTGTCAAACACACCCGATAAATCAAGCATCACAAGGATAGACGGCCTGCCATGGTCCACCTGGCAATGGATAGAATTTGCTGCCACAATAAGCACAGTCTCAGTGCTGTGTCCATTCTAAACCCATTCTGAGACGTGTCCAGAAGGTCATGAGTGTCAATAAATGTAACCAATTACGGGCTGATGTACTTTTCAAAAATGTTAGCAGGTGTGGGCAGAAAAGAAATAGGACGAACATTTTTCAAATCATCCGAATCAGCACTGGGCTTCTTATGCAAAGGTATAACTATGGCTTCTTCCCATAAGTTAGGAAAAATCCTGTTTCCAGTATAAGATTGAAGACTTTCTGCAAATATTCAGCAATACTCTCAGGTACAAATTTCAAAACTCTAGGTGAGGAAGGGTCTTCTTGGGATCCAGATGCTCCAAAGTCTCAGACCCAACTTGCCACCAAGACAGCGAAGCTCAAGAAGGTAACCACACAGAAACCTTTTATGAGATTTGCTATAGCATGTAGGACGTCTTCCAGCAGAAGCCAAATTGGATTCAGGGATGCTGTTGAGAAGAATGTTGCCTTCAATAAAGTGGGAAAGGATCAAGGTTTGCTCGGTGTGGAAATCTTTTTCAAGGTAAAAAGGGTTTCTCTTTTTCACGACAAAGCACGTCCAATACAGTCTTGGATTTCTTTTGGCAATGTGTTCTTCGAAGGACAGTTTGTGTGAGAAGTCCTCATATTTTGGAACACCACTTCGCCATGGAACGAAGCTTGATGACCTGCTGAACTCCACCCTTCCCCCACCACTAGACAGACCATGCCGGCAACCTCAGCATCATCTTGGACAGTAAGTTATCTATGAAGAAACAGGTAAAAGTATTCTCATCCAAATGTTTCCAGACCCTACCCATGCTCCGTAAAATTTTCAGTTGGCTCCCAATCAACATCAGAAGGACGACACTCCTACACTCGTCATCAGAAGGTTGTACTACGGGAACACTATGTAGGAATCACTGCTCGCCTCTTAAAGAAACTACAGACAATACAAAACTCAGCTGCTATGCTCGTCCTCGACCTCCCCAGACGGACACACATCACACCTAATCTCAAGAAGATACACAGGCTCCCAATCCAGAAGAGAAGCCTGTTCAGAATGTGGACCCACACACAAAGCCCTGCACAATGAAGGACCAGCATACATCAACAAACAAATGACCTTCCACCAACTGGCCAGACACCTGCGATCTGTCTCTCTTTTCCTCACAGACACCCCTTGGAACCGCCGAGCCAATAGCGGAGGACGATTCTTTTCTCACCTGGCGGCCAAAGCCTGGAACGACCCTCCCCTGCACCTTAAGGACACCTTATCACTCCAGCAATTCAGGAAAGGAATCAATGCTTGGCTGTTCGAATGAACAGAGCACCGTGAACCAGCTTGCAACTCAAGAACCTTGAGACCCTAAGAGGTGATTTTTAACGCTTTAGAATTACTGATTCATTGAGTCAATGATGAATCTAGGTGACTACTGGCTGCCAGTTTGGAGGCCGGAGGCGCACAGCCATGAATGTCAATGGCCGATAGCCAACCTTGAATCTGTAGTTATTTTGTGCTACTGGTAAGGATCAAATTGTGGAGCTTAGATAGGTGCACAACAAGCAATAATGGAATAACTTGAGGCACGTCTAGAGTCAATGTATGAGGTGGGCCAAGAGGATATTGATATTGTGCATCATTGACTTAAAGGTGAATTTAGATGCAGTTAGTGAGGATTGATAAAAGGAGTTCCATATACAGAATAAAGGTGAAAGGGGACAGAATGGATCTCACCACTACTTGCCTGTTCAGTGGAGATTTTGGGGAACGTGAACTTCCCTAGTGGGCAAACTGATAGCACCTGAAGGTAGTTTATTGCAAGGCTAGGTTAGAGAAACCCACACCTGCTTCCAGGATGTGGATCAGTCGCCCTTGGTTGGCTGCAGAAAGGGTGAGCAATATCAAGAGGAAAGGGATATTTTATTCATTGAAATGTAGCAGTCTCCATGCTACAGCATGGTCTGAAGGGGGATTGGTTACCTCGTTGATTAATATTCCAACTGATGCGATTCTGTAGTTATACGGTAACCATTTTCACAGTTATTTTGCAGTAACTGAATGATTGAGAGTAGTTGGCAAGATATTGTGGGTCCATCAATCGATCCTTGTTGAGGTCTCCCTAGTGAACCCATATATTTTCTTCAGTTCTAGCACCTGTTAAACATCAAAATCTAGCTAGAAGATGGAGCCATTCATCTAAATACTGAAACTTTAGTGAACACTGACCCATTATGGCCAGACTAAGGTTATCAGTTATTCTCAACTTGCAGAACACAAGCTTGAAGAATGTGACATGTCAGAGTATAAATCGCTTCTTGTCCAATGTCTCCTTCCACTACCTTCTCATGAAGAATCGTGTAGATATTAAAAGCTTCACTCAGACCTTTAGCAGATGCCACCCTCAATATCAAAGTAACACAACAATCTGTGTCCAGCAAGCCCTGCACTTCGGGTTTGATTTCTACAACATATCCCAATGGCCCTCAACATTTCCCAACTAGTTTCGACTTTTATCAAAGTTCACTCTACCAGAACTCATCATAATAACAGGAAACCTCCAACCAACCGAAACAATCTCCTCACACTTCCATTGTGAATATCCCTCAAGAATACGTACTACAGCGAAAGTGAGTAGACCACCTACAGAAAATGGAATTCTCAACTCCTCCAGTACTGGATTCCAATCTTCCCTCTGACTTTTCCCCATTCTGCATACCAGTAGCATAAGTGGGACAGCTCTCCAAAAGGCTCTCTGAAGGCTTCAACAAACTGACAGACATCCACATAGTGAGATTCAAAGAAAGACTATGGCTTACCAAAACAAATCTAAACGTTTGAAATAGAACTTGATTATGTACAATGCCAGTGGAATATTTCAAACATGTCACCACATCAAGTGCGTTTCAGAGAAGCAGCATAGTATCCACTTAGAATTCCACAGCCCAAAATGCACCACCATCAAAATCTTACACACCAATGCCTTTTGCAAAACAAATAAAGCGGATTCAAACCAAAAACATGGAACAGTACTTCAGGAGGCCTATGTGGTTGAGACCAAGATAGACATGAGAACTGTCATGTACAGATGTGGGCAACATTTAGTTCCATGTAACAGATGTTGGACAATATAACACTTTTTTTCTCTCTACATGTAATCTTTACTTCTGAAATTATACACTTATTGAGTAGACATTTGACAAGAGGACTACACCTTGAGGACCTCCATAGGTTATGGTAGTGGTCTCAAAAGACAGAACCGAATTTGATCTTTCAAGTAAAACTGTCCGAAATGGACATCAACCAGGCAAAATGAGTTAATCCTATTTTTGCATACTTAGCCAAGGCCCTCATGTACAGTTTTATGGACATTATATCAATTGCTGATGAGATCTAGCACCATTTGGTGTAAGACGGACCTTTGTCCTCTGCAGTTAGTAACACTTCCATAAAAATTAGTAGCAAGTTTTCACAACTTCAATAGGAGCGCAAGTCACTTAGAAGACCGTTCTTAACAGCTAGCTCTTCTCACTGCGACTACAGTCTCCAATGCCTTGGAAATGTAAGGCAGGAAAGAAAAAGTCTGGTATTATTGATCTACATTTCTTCTTTTCAGAATACTATCTTCACACAGAGACCTCTACTAGTGGCAGCAGTCTTTACTGACCTAGTCACACTCAAAAGATTTTGGGGTAAAGGGGTGCAGTAACACCAATTGCTCAGCATATGAATGAAAGAAACTGGATTTATACAGCGCACAGCTACTCCAGGAGTGCCCCAGCACTCAGAATGCTTCAGTTTCTGCCGGGAATAAGGACATAGAAATAGGGGAACAGTTTTAGTAAAAGTTAATGGTGGAGTCATTAAAAGGGTGGGCAAAGGCAGACAGACTACAAAGTGAACCACTAAACACAAATCTGTTATCAGCAAACACGTGGAAGGGTGTGGCTTAATTAGAGGAAGGCCTCACAGAAGCAAGAATGTTTGTCAATGTAAAGAAAAAAAGACTACAGCAGCACTTTCATAAATTTTAGTCTCCATGAACAAGTTGTAAAAGGTTCAGAAAGTATAAACTATACAAAGCAAAACCTGCCAAAACAAATTCAGCCCATCGATACTTTAGAACGGCAAATAGTCAGTTTGGTTTTCTTCAAGAAAGGTCTTCAACAGGGTCCATCAGAATTAATTGCTTATAGCTAGACCTGATCGAAACTTTAAAAGAAAGGAGGATACAGAAATGTAAAGTTCTCACAATGAATCTCCCACAATCCCCAGCCCTGAGCTGCCTCCACCCCAACTTCACCCACAGCACTACCAGAGGATGGTATAAAATTCACACCCGAGGGAATACAAAAAATAACACGGCCTTGAGTACAGAGGCAATTTTCTGAGTTCAAGTACAATAGAGAAAGCACGAGCCTTTAAGGTTGGTGCATACACTGTAGATATACACAGGCTTCGAGGGATAAAGAATTGCAGTTTCTGGGGAGCATAACGTAAGCAGATAGAATAAGAAACAATTTTTGACTATTTTCATGCAGACTTCTATAGAGTACAGTTAATACTGCAGAATATGAAGATATTTGCTGAATTAATTATAAAAGTCCACTTTGAGGGAAGTTCTATGAATACATGTGCGCAACTTTGGCACAAATGTCCAATTTATGGGGCAGTTTAGTATCAAACTGGGAAAGTTGCCAATGGGTAAACTAACAGACTGAGATACTTAGGCGAATGGGCTGTACGTCGGACTCCTTACCTTGTATTGAGACCATCGGCCCTGTCAAATGTGTTTTAATGAGACTCATATGCTAAATATTTGAAATTGAGGTGGTTTCAAACCTTTAAGCAGAGAATGGGCTTTTCAAATTAAGCTTTTAAAATTTTTTTGTGTTGGTTCTTATGCCTTTGGAAAAAGGCACTAATAATTACATTTAAAATTCTTTTAACCATGAGTTGTTTCCATTTGTAAGGGTGAAACCTAAAATGCAATTCGACAAGATGGAAGAACGCAAATCATTCACACAAAGATTTTTTTAATAATCCGGTCTCAAAGTGCAACCAAAGAGTACCTGGCCTCGTTGGCTGTAACCCTATAAAGAATACATCAGACAGCAAGACATAACTGTAATTGTGTCAAGCAGGAATACGTACAGTCATTTTTGCGAATGGCTTCCAAGTCATTTCCACTCTCCTGATCCACCGCATCAAAATCCTCTTCTATTTCAGAGCATGGTAGCGGTGTAAACATATTTTCAAAGTAAGCTGCAACAAAAGAACAAAGATAAAAACAATGTTATGGCAGACCACACTTTATAAGTCACACTGGCAACTTAAGTGAATACCGAATACAAGGAACTTCAATGTAAATCAGATGATCCAGGGTAAGCTATACTTAAAATAAAAACTAATGCAAGAAGTGCATCAAATCAAAATGAATAATAAAAAGGAGTAATGACATGCAAGGGAATCATGGTAACACTTCACACCTCTAACTTTGTAATAATAACCATCAAAACTTCTTGAAAGAGCTCAAATACACATAGGTACATACATACATACATATACATACATACATATACATATATACATATATACATATATATATACATACATATATATACATACATATACATACATATACATACATACATACATATATACATACATATATATACATACATATATATACATATATACATACATATACATATATACATACATATATACACATATATACATACATATATATACACATATATACATACATATATATATATACATATATACATACATATATATATATACATATATACATACATATATATATATACATATACACATATATATATACATATACACATATACATACATATACACATATATATACATACATATATACATACATATACATACATACATATACATACACATACATACATACACATACATATACATATATACATACATATACATACATATATATATATATATATATATATATATATATATATATAAAATATGTTCCACAAATGACCAAGATTTCCGAAGTCGGTGGCCCGTTGGCAGGTGGCGAGACACACCGGGTAGGTCTCCCAGTAACGTAATTCCATACAAAGTCTTCTAGAAGAAGGACTCGCTCTCCAGAGTGAAAATCAAAGTTTTATTGTGACTCGTTTCGTCAAAAAATGTGATCACGTAATTTTTTGACGAAACGCGTCACGAATAAAACTTTGATTTTCACTCTGAGAGCGAGTCCTTCTTCTAGAAGACTGTGGAATATATATAATAATATATGCGCTGCTGAATTGGTTTGAATAAATCATCTTTTCGCCTCAACTTTGGGATTCGTTTGGTCTTTTGTCTCTGGTCGCCAGTCTTCTGGAAGTTCAGGACTGACTGTTCAAGTAGAGAGATATATATATATATAAAAATTCTGTTCAAAATTGTAACTGTTTAATAGAATAGGGAAAATGTGATGAATTATTTATATTGTAAGCATTCAAGCTGTTATTTTACAAAATTATAATTCGTATTTTGAAATGCATTTGGCGGAGGAAAAAAACAGTTTGCAATGTATTTATACAGATAAGTATTTTCTCTATGTCAATTGGCAACTGTGAGGCACTTGCACTTTAAATTTGGGCTTGTCAGTACGCATGGTCAGGTGATCAAGGCCGCTTGGACGGCCGAAACGCGTCTTGACTGATGTGGGAGAAATAAAATAATGTTCACACACAAGATGGTCTGCGCCCGTGATTCCGCGTAAAGCGGGTGGATATTGCGAGCTGTTGCTGATAATTTAACGGCATTGGATTGCTGCTGGTTCGCGGACACTCTCCTATCGAAAGAAGGCTTCATCGCAAGCAATCCACTTACCCGACAAGCTGTCTCACTTCACTGCAGGCGCGTGGTGTTGATTTGGCGGGGACCCCAGGGGCACTGTGTGGAGTTCCTGCAAGGGAAAAGGGTGGAGCCCACCGGACATTGCCAGATCACTGTGCGGAGATAGATTGTACCGGAGAGTGGAGGCTAGAGAACGGGAAAAACGCTGCTTCATGTTTAAGAATATCGCTCGGCTGAGCAGGTATTCGACGGAGGCAGCACCCGGGACTCGCTCCACGTGGTAAGAGCAATTGGCATAAAGTGTGGCTGTTCGGGTCAGGAGGAGCGCGCACACAAGAAAGGTCTTAAGTGGAGGGATGGCGCGCTCATTGAAAAGGTATCTGGATGTAGGGAGAATCCCTAGGGGGCTGCGCATCATGTTAGCCCCCAGCTATGAGGCGCAAAACCCCTTGATGATGGCAGGATGGGGTGAATGCAACCTTGACTCATCAAGACGCTTAGTGCAAATCCTGGTTAAATATGCCAAAATAGATGGGGCAGAGTTGCAAGTAAAAATTGATGCCCTGGAAGCAAGCATAAAACAACAGGGAGGAGAGTCTCGCCAGGAAACAAAAATGAGGGAGGACATGACCAGTAGACTGGCTAAGGAAGAAGAAAAGATCAAAGCACGTAAGATCTACAAGTTCAAAAGAGATAGAGATGACTACACTAATGGCCAGATCTTCATGTTGGCACGCCGCTATGATTCTCCTGAGGGCGGCCACAGCGAACAAAAGAAGTGAAGGCAATAAAGGGATACATAAACAACATGTGGCACATGTGGAACTTTTCTCAATTTCGAGCTCAGCTCCAGAAAGTGAGTCGGATAATGAAGGTGCCAGAAAAAGCACAGGAATAAAGTTGACCTTGGGGGAAGAACTGGAAATTCTAAAACAAAGCAGGAGGCATACGTTGAGACCACGTCCTCAAGGAACAGTTGCAAAACAAAATGCCAAAGGAGACGTGGGAAAAGCCAGGCCTGCAAACAATGGAGAGCAAAAGAAGCGGTGCCGGGGTCGTGCACGGAGGAATTAGCAACCAATGGCAATGCAAAATTAATCCCAAAGAGTGTATCTAAGACTATCATCAACCTGGGTAACATTGATCTATTGGAAGATGAAAGACAGTTGCTCAGTTTGGGTTTAAGTTTTTGTCCAGAATCAAATTTTCAATATACAAGAACAAGAGCTGACGTATATCAATTTATCCGTAAATTAAAGCTTAAAAAGTTACACCTGCAAAAATCATTAGTAGAACAAAAAACAAATACAACAAATACTAATGATGCCCCAGGACTTGTGGTTTCTGACTTGATTCTGTACAAAGATTTGTGTCAACTAGCCTCAGGAGAAGAGACTAGTACGCAGTCAGCATTGAGTATGGTGGGGCAACAGAAACCAGAAACCCCATTCAAGCCAAAATCAAAGTTTATCCCTATGTCATCACATGATGGCCTGGATACTTTTAGTGAACATGTGGTGACACAAATCAAAAAAATGACACACGCCAAGAATAGAACAGGGAAAAAATATTCACATCAAGAAAGAAAATACAATCAATTGATTTCAAAATTACAGAATACAGACTTGATAATACGAAATTCAGACAAAGGTGGGAGCATTGTCCTATGTCCAGTATCAGACTATCTAAAAGAAGTATACAGCCAATTAAATGATGGCACATGTTATAGAAAAAGTACTCCTTTAAAATACAAAGCAACACAAGATACGTGGTTTAAGAGCCTGCTAGCATGGAAAGGAGTTGGGACGAATATAAATTCATCAAAAAGGAACATCCATTGGTACCTTATATTTACTTTATACCTAAGGTCCATAAGAGTTTAACTGCCCCACCGGGAAGACCCATCATTGCGGCCTGTGATGGGCGTTGGAAAACCTCTCCAAATATATTGACTAGTTTCTACAGGCCCACATGAAAGAGCTTAATTCTTATGTACAAGACACTAGTAATTTTCATGTTAAAATTAAGGATTTGACATGGAGTACAGATTTGTTAGTAACGATGGACGTCAGCTCACTCTACACATGCATTAGACATAGAGATGGGCTACGGGTGGTTGAATATTTTCTGAGTACAAGACCAATTGAATATGCTGATCATACTAGGATGCTACTAGATATGTTGTCTTTTTGCTTAGAAAACAATTACTTCCTTTTTAATGGCCAGTTTTATCAACAGGTGCAAGGTGTAGCCATGGGGGCCAGTTTCTACCCCAGCTATGCTTGTCTTTTTATGGGCTGGTAGGAGGAACTGGTCCTCAGGCGCAAATATGAACACATCTTCACACAATATAGTCTCCTGGATGCTTTTTATTGATTTATTGTATGGCGTGGAACGGAAGAGAGTGTGTTAAAATTCATGGAGGATATTAATCATAATGATTTAAACTTTAATTTCACTTTTAACATCAGCAAGCACTCGGTGACATTTTTAGATGTACAGGTTTTAATAAAAAAAACAATGTTTTAATAACTACCCTCTTAAAAAAACCTACGGCAGGCAATATATTATTACACGCTACAAGTGCTCATCCCCCACATTTAATAAAAAGTATACCATATGGGGAGATGCTTCGCATGAGACGTATATGCAGTGACCCATTGGATGCGCAGGAAAAGCAAATGGAAAGCCTTGCTTTTAGACAGAGGGCACAGCCATAGAGTAGTGACGGCCACCAAGAAAAAATCGCAATTAAAATCTCGGAAGGAACTCCTTCAATACAAAGCTAAAAATAACCAAGGAGTGCAAAATGTAAAGGCGGAGCCGACCAGACTGATTTTGACATACTCTTAACAGGAAACGGAATTGAGAAGCATTATAAGGCGAAACTGGCACTTTATCCAGGAGGACCCTGTGATTGGTGACCTAATGCCCTCAAATCCAGCAATTACTTTCCATAAAGCGGGGCTCGACAAATCTGAAAAATTATACTAGTCCTGCTGGTCTAGTAACTTGGAAAATCCCCTCGACCCAACTGCAACCTACTTGACCTCTGTCTCTGAAAACTGAGAAAAAGTGACAAGTTAACAAGATTTAAAGGCATCTTTATTGCTCAGTCCCTTTGTGAGCAATAAAAATGCCTTTAAATCTCATCTTGTCACTTTTACTCCGTTTTCAAAGACAGAGGATAAAAGTTAGTTTGTCTTCCTACTAGCCAGAATGGGCGAGTAGGACCTAAAAATAGCTTGTCCTCATCCATTCTCCCTCGCAAATGCGAGCGGGCGAGTGGATTTGTCGAGCCCTGCGTAAAGTCAAGAGTATTGGTAACATGCTGTCTAGGAACAGTCAGGAGAGCTTTAAGAAAGGAAACCTGGCTGGCCTCCAGAAAGGGTTTTTATAAATGTTCAACCTGTAGGGCCTGTCAGTTTGGCACTAACACTAAGATCTACATGACAGCATTCTCTGGTATTTCCAGAGAAATAAACAACATCTCACATGCAAAACAGAATACTGTGTGTATGTTCTGGAATGTGAATGCGGTTTAAAGTATGAACAGAACAAAGTAGCTGATCAGGATTGTTTCAAGAGAATTCAAGGTCCACACAGCCAAACCGTACTGCGTGGCCAACGGTTGTATATTCCAAACAAATTTATTGTCATTTAGAATCAATTTGCATTAGTTCATCAGAAACATGACATCGAAGGAACTTTCTATCAAAACAGTCAGTTCAAAAACATGCAAGGATATGTACAATATATACAAATATACAGACATTTAAGGTGAATACTCAAGATTAAGCGACACCAACAAAACACTTCAAACAAATTCCATTGCAAAGTAATTACAACATAAACAACCTTTACACAAAAAACACCGTTTATCAGTGGAAAGAACCAGTCCTTGTCAAGAAAGAAGGGTGCAGCTAGGTACTAACTAATACCACTTGTGCGGGCCCTTGCTGTCAATCTAAAAATATTTTACCACAGGTGTTGTGAGACAGGCAGGCAAACCCACTTCAGATCTGCCTGTCCACTGGTTTTTAGTCAAAGGACTGGTTCTTTCCACTGATAAACAGTGTTTTTTGTGTAAAGGTTGTTTATGTTGTAATTACTTTGCAATGGAATTTGTTTGAAGTGTTTTGTTGGGGTCGCTTAATCTTGAGTATTCACCTTAAATGTCTGTATATTTGTATATATTGTACATATCCTTGCATGTTTTTGAACTGACTGTTTTGATAGAAAGTTCCTTCGATGTCATGTTTCTGATGAACTAATGCAAATTGATTCTAAATGACAATAAATTTGTTTGGAATATACAACCGTTGGCCACGCAGTACGGTTTGGCTGTGTGGACCTTGAATTCTCTTGAAACAATCCTGATCAGCTACTTTGTTCTGTTTATCAATTGTTGAGATCCAGGCTGATTAGTAGTAGGATCCAATACCTTCGTTTGTATACAGTTTAAAGTATGAAGGCAGTACCAAATTGGCAGTACATAAGCGTATTCTACAGCATCTAAGAGCGATCATTAATAAAGACCAGAACTACCCAGTTGCAAGACATTTCCAGTCTGCGCATAACAGTGACCCCTAATTTCTTCGATATTTTGCCATAGAGCCAATTCCTCCAACAAAGAGAGGAGGGGACAGAGAATCCAGTTTACGTCGATTAGAGAAACTATATATTGGCCGGGAGGTCTAAATGCAACAGAGGACCTTCATACATTTTTATGAAAACGTTTTATTATGGAGGATGCCTCACTTATTTCGTAGTTCAGCCCCTTTTTCCATACAATGAGAAACCATACCTAGACTATGTCTAGAATATTGTGAATTATGTATATATCAATGAATTTATTGAACAGAAAGAATATCAGTTTTTAAGGCCAACTAAGATGAGACTTATTTAAACCCTCTATGTGTGGGTATCCCCAGGGTGATGCCTTTTATGATTGGTTTTAAGACATAGTGGGTAATTTATATCTATGTGTCTTTTTATTGGTTGTTTTAGGTATGTCACTGGGTGGTGCTTATTTATATTGGTTTTATATATCCCTTGCCCCCTTTTTTCTACTGCACACTCCATCGAAAATCTAAAAGTATCTTGGAATGAAACATCAGAACTTGTAAAGTATTGATCATCTCAGAGAATCTTTTCTAAGTTGGTAGCCCAGATCGTTGCTCCTCACCTCCTTACAGCCTAAGACACTGGGCCGAACACTCAAAAACTGCCCCAGAATCTGTTGGACTCAGAAGAGTCTGAGAGCAGATTGGTCACCCAGATGGAGAGATACCGCCAAAAGAAGGAAACTGCTGAACCAACCTGCCTGGCGATTGGTGGCCTAGTAAATTCTGGACTTCTGCTGATCCAGAGAGGACTTCAACCCTGTGGCCAGAATTACCTCACCAGCGACATGGACTGAGAAGTAGATCCAGGAACCCCACCCCATCCCGCAATCCCTCCCTCAGTCGACAGCACAGCATCCTGTATCCCTTGCATCAGAACCACTCCATAGATGTCAATGGTCAGTGGGCGACAAACGCAGCAATTGGACTGCTTTCTTTGATGTGGTAACATTTGTTGGACCCTGCTGGTCCCCTTGGCTGGCTCTCTGAAGGAGTTTGTCAACCACAAACTAACTTTAACCACATTCCATCCTGACAAAGTTATTACTCAATTTATCAATGCTGGTTTGCGGTTGAGAGAAAGGTACAGATTTCTTCTTGTAGAATGTATATCTGCAGAACCTTCCAGTGGATCTTTTTCATTTTTATGGCCATATACACATAAAAATAAACACTTTTTTGTAAATTTGTGTAAGATTTCTTTAGTGTTGAGTCTATTTTTCAATCGTTTTGGTGCTGTTTAAATGCCTTACACTTGTTCCTTTGTGTTAGCCTTACTACTCCGAGCCAAAGCTACCCAAGATTGGGCTAAGGTTTATCAAATGAAATCAGACTGGTACTAAATGGGTTGGTAGGGTATTACACAGGGCAGCCACAAAAACACACTATATAATACACCCCAGTAAAAAAGTTACAGGCCGCAGAAATGATCATTCATAATACACCGTTATCCATGACTCGTCGTTACCCAAAGCTTCCTTTGTGTTAAGAGTAGGTGAAGGCAGCACTAGTGAAGTTCCATGACTCAATATCTCGGATGTGGCTGCAGAAGACTGAGACGCATTCCAAGCTGATAAACTGCCAGCCAGTAATTCTGAAACAAACAACAAAAAATTCGATAAAACCCTAAATTGAATTCTGCATGATAAAAAAACATTAAACGTTTAAGTACAATGTAAGTACAGTGTATTTAGACTATTAACTTGCTCACAGCTTAAATTCATGCATCAAAAGGAGTTTCAGCCCTGTTTAGTTTATGCCCCTGGATGCATATACTATATGGTAACGGTGTGTTACTATCGGTGTACCAAAATAACATACTAATGAAGTTTTTAAAACGCAATATAAAAACACAGTTTCAGCATGTCAACTCAATCATCTGTATTTTCTTACACTTTTCAATGTACTGCAACCCCCCCCCCCTTCGATAATCAACCTATCAGCCTATTAATCTACCAAAGGTTAAGTTACTTGCATTTGGTAGCTTTCTTTCAGGTAGATAAAAGCTAGCTCCTGCAGATTATTAGGCATAATTACTACTAAAACCCAAACTGAATCCAAAAGAATCGGGGATTAGTTAAATGTATGGAGTCTGAGCTAGTGATGCTCGCTCTACCCCATTTTTTCACCCACTGCATGGAATGGGAGGCGAAGGATGCAAACGGTAGATTGAAAGAGGGTGACAAGTAATCTGTAGGAGCTAATAATATTCAACAGAATGTTACAGAAGGTAACTTACTAGTACTTCTAATAGATAGTAATTCCTGCAGATTTAATCTGTGACCCCGTGGGATAGCATCGCGTAAAGGAGCATCTTCTACTAAATTAAGATAGAAAACTTGGAAGGACAAAACTGGTTTGCACTCGGTCCTGCTCATCCACGCAATAACGCTGGGTGTAAGAAAGCAAGAATTCTCAATAACTGTCTCCTTTAGGTCAAACAACCACTCCAAGCTCAACAAGTCTGAGGTGAGTGGGACGTCTCTGTGGGAAACAATGACAAGGACACATCCTGATGTTGGCCACATGTTCAATATCATGCTCACAATGTTTTGTGGTAGCTCCACTCATCACTTAAAGACAGTCTGCTCAGGCAATTAGCTTCATATTCAGAAGCTAATCGCCAGGCCGAGATGAGAAAAACTTCCTAATACAAACTTGTCAAGGAGACATTGCATTGCTTATTCACATAAATCACTGGGAGTGTTGCATACAGAAGCTTGCACCTGCTGATCCTGTAGCTGTGAGAGGGAGGCGTTTGTGGCTAAACCTATGGATCTGAGCTCCAGCCCATTTACATGTCAAAGCTGTTCTTGCTGTGACAAAGCATGTTCTCTAAATGAGAACCCCAACCGAGAAAGTAACGTAATGTAGTAGATGGTAAGTGGTTGGATTGCCAGGCAACAGAGAAGTAGGGTCAGAAAGATAGCGAGCAACTATTTCAGGGCACAGAGAGTACTAGTAGTATAAATATCTTTATTTGTTTTTTACAAAAACCACAAAATCTCAATAACTTTCACAGACATGTACAATAATTTACTATCATTCTCAATAACCTATAGAAAACCTGTGGGTGAGTAAAAAACTATTTGAGAAATTGAGTAGGGTCGAGGCAGCTCCTCTGGATTAGATCCACCATAATTAGGCAATATCATATCATATACACTAATATTTGGTCAATAAATTGCTGCAACATAACCATTACTAATACTGTGGAGTCATATTGGTTAGCCCGTTCTGTTAACATTCTTAATGCCATATTAAACATTTTAAAATCTAATATTTCATTGAGTAGGTAAAATATAAAATTGCACAAAATGTATTACAACAGAAAGTCATTTTCATTATTTTATGGCGAGTTTCATCTTCCGGATTCTTAATCTCCGGGTATAAAACATATTTGGACAGGGTGAAGATTAGCCACTCCGGGTGATCACTTCTGAGGATTTGAATGATGTCTTTTAAACAATTGTTTGATAAAATATTGGAATAAGCCACCTCCTTCAAGGTTTTCATGATTAGCCATGCATGTAGGACAAGTGGATGAAATATTGAAGCCCTTCTATTTACTACAAAATTAATTTACTGGCAAAATACTATATCTGAATTTTAAAAACAAGGATTTCGCAAACGGCGGTTATAGGTTATCCAAAAACTCCTCTTGATACATATTGTCTTTAAAATCCAGAAACCTCTTTGTAAAGTCTTAAATGTTAGCCCCTTTTAACCATAACTCATTAATATAATCCCAATATCTTTTTTTTTTTTTTTTTTTAAGATTAGTCAAGGATTTTTTCTCAATACTCAGGACTGGTCCGGAGCTCATTCATACCCAGTCTGTGCATCCAGCTGTTTATATACTTTAACCATGGGATATTCCCTTTGGTATCTGGTGCCATCACATCGAGCAGCGATGGCCTTAGTAGAAGTGGGGAGTTATTTGGCCATACTCGGGCCAGAAGGCAAGGGGCCTAAAGGTGATGAAATGTCTACATTTATAAGTCCCAAATTCAAGCGCAAGGGAATGAAGGGGGCATTTCAGTGAAGTTCCAGAGCCGATCTCATAAAAACACTCTGTTTTTTCAATGGTTCCTACATTACAATAAACCCATAGCTCCGCACTATAGATTGCGGCACCAACGCTCTTAGCTTGATAAACTTTGATAACTGGGGCAACTGGCCTATAAATTAACACTTTCAGTTTTTCATTAATGCTAAAATAACATGTTGAAGAGATAATTGGCTCTTTGCAACTTGTGGGGCCCATGATAGTGAGTTAGTCATCCTTACCCTCAAATAGTCAAATTATTTCACCTGCTCCAATGGGGCATTACCCATTTTGACTGTGCCCCTAAATGTCTTATGTGGATTAAATGCCATGAATTTAGTTTTAATGACATTAATTTCCAACCCTAATTCCCCACAAGATTCCAGAAAACGATCCAATAGATTTTGGAGCCCCATCGGTATTCTGGAAATAAGTAGGGCATCATCGGCAAAAAGCAGAAATGCTACTGCTTGTCCAGCTTGCTTAGCGGGATCGCCTCTGCAATCAAGCAGTGTTTCAATTAATCCACTGATCTATAGAGTGAACAGAGTGACCGTCAGTACAAACCACTGGCTCACTGCTCTGTTCACCCTCATCCAGTCTGTCAGTTCACCATTCTTCCCCCATCAAATTTGGGCAGAATTAGCCCTACGGACCCTAATAAGAATCTCCAGTACGTTTCTCGGAACATCAATCTTGTTTAGGGCTTCCCACAGTGTTCCTCAGGGGACTAGATCAAAAGCGGCATGCAGGTCTACGAACACCACATATACATGTTCCTTCCTTAGGACCACATATTTCAATAATATTAATAAGAACCTAAACAGCTGGTCAACAGTGCTTGTGTTTTCTCTAAATCCCGCCCGCAGAGGAGATAGTATTTGCCCTTCCTTTATCTAGTTTAAAAGCCTCTCCAGCAAATGCATACAAAATATTTACGCTGTATCAAAAAGGCCAATGGGCCTATAATTTTCTGGATCACTTTTATCCCCCTTTTTATGTATGGGTACCACCCCTGTACCCAGCCAGGAGTCTGGAATTTCTACTCCCTTTAAAATCGCATTAAAGCTATGGTTGAGGATCAGACACCAGATCTCAGGTTCGGAAGGATATAGATCGCCTGGAATTTTATCTAGACCAGCGGCTTTGTCCTTCTGCAACTTAGCAAGTGCCATCTGTGTTTCTGCAAAGGTAAAATTAATCAAATCTGTGTCTCCTACTTTATCAGGAAAGACCTCTGGTGTTGATGAACTACTCTCAGACATTATGTCGGTCGTCCCTGCATATAACAAGATAAAATGATTTGCCGAGGACTGTGGCTGAATCTGGTAGAGACAAATGTGTCCAAGCATCGAAAAAAATCGGATTTTTTTTTTTATCAGACCTGCAGGTTTAGTGATGAATTATCAAATGAACCACAAATTCATCTTGAAGTGTGCGATGCTAGGCAAAGATTTTATTTCACAAGTCACCTTTTTCTTCATTGCCACATACGAGACTAACTTATGCGAGTTCAGCATGTGTGCTGTACAAAAATTCCATTACATTTAATAGGCTAAACTTTCGCTCAATTCATAATAAAAATCCAGCACACATATATGGTACCGACCAGATTTGCTTCCTAGTTCACTGAAAGAATTATCAGGGTGTGAGACAGGAATGTTTCTCAGTTCATATTTAAAACCTTTGATATATTTATCACTAAAGTATGATGCAGTAGCGAACTCATTTACAGGCAGATATTTTCAAAAGAAATGGACACAAACTTTCACATCACCATGCAGTTTTACGGATACAAACACTAATGTGTGGAAATCTGGTTTCAGCAAACACTTATAATTTCACCTCACCAAGTAAAGTATTTCTTTTGATATTATTAATATCCATCGATCACTTTAGAATAACAAAAAAGGGATTTTCTAACTAATGAAATTGATTTTGAAACATTTGTACAGTTCATTTACCAGCTATTTAAATGCTGTGTGCACAGCATGACTGCCAGTCAGTTCACTTCACAAAATCCTCTAACTTTTGAAGTCAGAAAAATAAAAGTAAAAACCAATCTCCAGGATAAAATAAGATGCGATTTGTCAGAATACTTAGCCTCACACATCTGTCTTTAAACACACAGCTAAAGTGACAAGATATAAACAAGATTTGAAGGCATCTTTATTGCTCATTTACTTTGTGAATGAGCAGAACATCTGTTCTTTTCCAGCTCACCATACGGGGCCCAAAAAATAGCTCAACAAGCTTAAATCTGACTGGCTGTAGGGAGTGGGCAATTAGATTTCTAGAGGCCTGTTGTCGTATCAGCAAGCATATACAGTCTTTGTCGAAGGACGACACGCTGCCAAGATGTTGTCACATACTTCCGATGGTAGGAGATACTTCAGATCTCCAAACATGCAGGTGTTGAGTACGCAGGTTCTGTTCCGGCATGATCCTACCAAAGTGGTAGGCTGATAGATATGCAATTTCTCCTACAAGTTAATCGGTCATGGTGCATTCTAGCAGGTCAGGATAACTATAGGGATCCTCAGATCCTCTCCAATTATAATAGTCACAGGGCTAAGGCTTTAACTCAAATTCAGTCTGGATCCGGTTGGTGCTGGCGTTCAGACTCGGGTCCGGCTTCTGATCAGAGTCAGGAATTTGGATGAGGTTGGTACTGCCGATGAGCTTCAGCACCACAGGAATGGAGCCATTTGAACAAACCCTGTTGGAGGTTGTGGGTTGACCACCAAGGTCGGTTTGGATCCAGCACAGATCTAGAAGGCCTGACTGGCGCGGAGGGTGAGGCAGTCGGTGAAAACCCAGCTGGGGCCCCTCTCCAATACATGGTCCCAAAGACACTCCAGAGGGGTCCGGTAACCCAAAAATTAGGTGCAAGGCCTCAAAATTCTTTAAGTTGGCCTGTGGTTGTTCAGTAATCTGGAGTGATTTGCAACTTGTATATACGTAACTCTAAGCACTAGTATCTGTAGAAGACATATGTACTTACTACCATTCTTATGTAAATTTAGAGTTTTCCTATTTGTATCTTTTCCTGGAGTGAATTTTCAACTTGTAAATATGCAACTCTAACCACTAGTATTTGTAGTAGACGTATGGACTGACTACCATTCTTTTGTGAATTTAGAGTTTTTCTGTTTGTATCTTTTATGAAACTCATGTACTCCAAAGTCCTTATGTAATGTAACTGGTCTTTTTGTCAAGCGCTATGGGTAAAGTGTGCACTAAATAAAATTCCATTAAATGAATAACAATTACACTGACCTGGATCTCATCCATGCCGCTTACTGGCGTACAAAGGGGACTGCTCAGAAAAAAATGCACGGATCCAGTCTGACTCCTGCAGAATATTAGAAGGTAGGGAATCTGCGGCTAGAAGTCTATCAGATATGTTACTCACTCCTAGGTCTAAGGATTCCTCTGGTACTTTTAACTGCACAGAAATAAAAAAAATATGCTGGACAAGATTGGCCAGCAATCCACAGAAGCTAGGCTGTACTCCATGGTGAAAACGAAAGCATTCCCAAAAGTTAGCCCAGACTGGGCTCCCAAATTTTTGCCAGAGTAAGGAGATATGCTTGACCTCAGAGTTGGTAGACCAACACTCAGGATGTGCCTGCACAATCCCTTGGTGCAACTGCAAAGCAAGATCTCTATTCCAAACTAGACAGAGTGGCTTTTGAGCAGAGGGAACAGCAGAATCAGAGGTGGAGAGAGATTGGTCCCTGAGGTCTCAAGTCTCATTTGCTGTAGTCCCTTTCCTAGACATTGATAGACTTGCCCGTCTGAAACAGAATATGTGGTGACTGATGGAAAACGGTTGTGCTACCACATACTCCTACGAAAAGAGTCAATGAGGATTAAGTCTATGGAGTGGCTGTGGAAGACAATAGGTAAGGCGGCTCTAAATGTGAACTAGACATTTCATGATTGGTTTGATACTAATGGCATCCTACTCCATGCACTGGTAGACTAGATCAACAAATAGAACAAACTGACATTTATATTGAAGAAAAGGGAAAAATTCCAAATAAGATTTAAATATGCAGGACTAGTAGGTGTGAAGCTCATCAAAGTACTGAAATAATAGAAAATTAGAAAGCAATTATAGCTTAGTCAAATTGGCACGGTCATCATTAGTCTCATACTGGAACAAAGTTATTACCTTCTTTTGTTTCAGTACACTCTTGCAACGCTAAACTCTGGGATCCTTCACTGCGTAACCTTTAAAATTAAAAGCACAGTTTTATAATCAGCACACACTTCAATATGAATTTGGAGAAGCATTGTAAAGGGGGGTGTAGATGTTGCATGTAATAACTTTGCAATTCTCCACTGATGGACAACACCTTATAATAAACTTTCAAAGCTTTTAAACGTCAGCAAATGCAAACTCTCCTAAGTGTAAGACTATTAGAACTCCGTTTTATTTATATTTTTCATTCCAATCTTTATTCATAACACCTCAAACTGCAGTGTCAACTAGAGTCTCAGCCTCTTGAGGTTTACCTAAACTATTGCTAACATGTAGAGCACTTCTCACATGCAAGGTGAAGAGGTGGATATGAATCACAATCTTGAGTCCTCCAACACTGTTAGGGTTACTATTGGTGCCCCATTTGCATGGCAAAGGTGGGGTCTTGCAAGGCTTAGGCTTTAAATATACTTAAATTTACCAATATTATACACTGCATATTTTAAATTAAAAAAAAAAGTTTACAAGGTCACTGAATGGCTGCTGCATGTAGGTGATGGATTAAACATGACAATGCAGAAAAACTCATTTGCTCCGTCCCACTGAACAAACCATTATCAACATCACTTTTCAATTGGGTTGGCGCACCAACGCCTAGGGTTTTTCATCTAGCAAAGTTTTCCCAAATACCTGTATCCACTTTACAAGAATTAGAGTACCACCGCTCAATTGATTACTCATTGAATGAAGATCTTTGAAAACTGACTTTCCAGACTGTTGTACTCAAGTTTAAGTATCTTTTTTGGAAAAGAATTACAGATTACATTTTTTTGAATTCCTGTATTTTGCAGCAAACTCATGGCTGCCATTAAACATGAGGAGAAGCAGAGAAATGAGGAGGATTGCCTTTACATAAGCTTACCATCTTAAAGGTACTGGCTAGGATGGCATCTTTATCATTGTGCATGGACAGTAAAGTTGTTGGTTTGTAGCCTACCCAATGAATAGTTTAAACACGAGAATAGAAAACTCAAGACCTCTATCGGTAGCAAAGGAGCTGCAGTGACCAACCAGAAAATAGCAGCTAGGAGAGCTGCAGAATTCCACCCAAAAAGCACTGCGTTCTAGTAGGTGACTCTGGTGTTGGCAACAGTTTGGGACTTCTAAACACCTGACTTTAGATCCTTTTATTTTCGGCCAAGACGTTACTAAGAGGGACAAGATTGCTACCCAGACCATTCAAATAAATAGTTTCCTGGAGGTTGACATTAAGCTACTGTGGGCTGCGCCTACCAACAGACAGTTCTGAGCCTAGGCACTTGGCAGCCCATAAAACACCAATGGTAGTCGATGCACCCACAGTATTATGTCTATAGTGTACTAGACTATGGAGGAGGGGCATCTAAGAGTGGATATGGTGTTACCTACAGAAGAATACCACTACCTGCAGCTTAAACCCTGGGTGCAGCAACCTCCGGTGCGGCTGGCTGCAACAAGAGACCTGCTCCCAGTCGAGAAATTCGCACAATCAGGTGCATTTTCTTCCTAAACTCCCTCATCCGGGCAGTAAGCCCGCAGTCGGCCCCGCAACACAAAAAATTCTGGGACACCATCCTCACCACCCCCTTAGGGGAGAAACAATGGGGCTCAGTCTATAAGGATATTGCCAAATATAACCGCTCTATGTTCCTCAGACAAGCTCATTATAAAATTATGTACGAATGGTATCTACACCCCCAAAAACTGCATAAAATATTCCCTAACACTTCAGATAGATGTGGAAGGGGTTGCGGACTATTGGGAGATTTGCCACATCTGGTGGGACTGCCCCTCTATTCAACCGTTCTGGAAGGAAATACTTTCCCAAAAAAATGGATTCTGGGCTACCCAATCCCAGCTACCATAGATCACACCCTGCTGGAGATACGATTTTTTTATTTCTGTAACACTTGGCCTGCAAATTGTGCTTGATGCAACTACAATTTCTTTTGTAACGGTTTAAATCAATAAAAAGATTTTGAAACAAAGAAGTGCGTCTTTCATGATCGGTGTTATCCGAATGATACAATTGAACAATCCTGTTACTTGAAGCCATTGCATGTCCAACTGCTCCTGAAAGGGTCTCATTCTTAGACGTGCATGAGGTACCATGAGGATCTCGGAAGACATAATTCTGAGAAAGGATTTGAGAAGACTGACTGAAGCAAACTCTTTTGTAGAGATTGTGAGCCAGGGATAGAATGGTGTTCATCCTAGAAACATTATCCGATGAGAAGGAGCTAGAATAGATTTTTGAAGACTGACAATATTTCATTATATCCAGGACCCATTTGTCTGTTATTTTCTGCCATTGCTGTAGGCCATGAGGAAGGGGAATTTTCTTTAGTGAAGTAGACAAGGGAAGAGCGGCAGGCGGAAAGGCGTCGTCACAGCTTTCTGTCAGAATCCCTGGGTTGAAATTGTTGCTTCAGTCTAGGCTGTCTTAAATAAGCAGCTTGTGGTGGTGCATGGTATTGCTGTTGCTGCGGATAGGTAGGTCGAAAAGAGGTGCAAGTCTGAGCCGGATCTCTCTGGTAACCTCCTCGGAAAGAATAGGCTCCTCTGCCACATGCTCCACGAAAGGGGGTCTTTCTATATTGGAGCGTTCCCAAGGCCTTAGCTGTGTCAGTGTCCGTTTTGATGGCTTGCAAAGCGTCATCAATATGTTTGCCGAAAAGTATTTCACCATCAAATGACATGTCCAAAATGTTGCTTTGCACCTCAGGGTGGAACATTGTTGCCTGCAGCCAACCCTGGCGCCGGAGGACAGCAGCTCAGCGAGCTGACGAAAGGCCATGGAAGCGATGTACATAGAAGCATCCATAATCTTAGATGTAGATCTTTCCCCTTCTGGAAGGATCTTTCTTGCTTCCAGCCTTTTATCCTCTGGAAGGAAATCTATGAAATGAGCAATGTCCGACCACATCTGGCGATCGTATCAGGCTAAAATCGCTAGAGCGTCAGCAGTGCGAACTGTAGCACCAGAGGTGGTTGTGAAACTTTTGCCAACGTTACCTAGGCGCCTTTCTTCTCTGTTAGGCGGTAATAATGGGCGCTAAAGGGTTCCTTGATCTCCGCTGGGCGGCTTGTGAGATAACAGTCAGGTTTAGGATGTCCTACCAGACAAGCTGCAGCATCATCGGGAGCTTTATACTTCTTGTCAAACCTGGGCAAGAAAGGATGCCTGTAGCAGGTGTCCTCATTACTTTTACACCTTCCTCCCAGATGTGATCTACAAGGGGTAAAGATCGGACAGATTTTCTGGATAGCTCTTTGACATCCTAGAGAATGCAATCCGATTGCTTGACTGGTAAAGATAGTTGAAAACGCAAAGCTGCTCTTTATATTAGAGCGTGAAAGCCGCCAATATCATCGACGGGGACATAGGCATATGTTGTAAGGACGATGGACGCTTATGACCAGGCATGGAATAAAGCATCATCAACTTCGTCAACGGTAGCGGAGTCTGCGTCGCCGACGAGGACATGACCGGAACGGATGATGAAGTAGTCGTCAGTATCGTAAACTAAATTGTTGTCTATGGAACCGTCGTTGACGAGGACGCCGACAAGAAGGTTCTAGTCTTTGTCCGAGTCGCTGTCGACAATAAGGTCGGTCTTCAGCGGTGTTGAAGCAATTGTCGTAACGGAAGCGCAGTCGGCAGGCCCGTCGTCATATCAGTCGACTATTTTTTTGACGACGAGGTAGGTTCAGAAGGTGTGTGTGTCGATGGTGACCCAGAGGAGAACGACGTTGTTGAAACAAGCTTTCTAGAGACTGTAATTGTCATTGAATGTTCTGAAGAGTGCTTTTCCTGGTTATGTCTGTTTTCCGCAGTAGGAAATGAAGCTTTCCTTTTTGTGAGGTGCCTGTATCTTCCTGAAAAGACATTTTAGAAGACTTTTTCTGGGAAACCTCAGGAGATTCAAGAAGTCTATCTCTCCTTTTGGATGTTTCCTTAGACGCCTGTGATGTAGAGCTCTCCCATCCTCAGACGACGTCAGATTTATGTTTTAGTCTCGGACGACAAATCAATAACTTACCCTCTCTGTCTTTGAGGGTTTTTGTAGAAAAAGTCCTACAGATTTTGCAGTCTTTTACCTTATGTTGAGGGTAAAGGCAGTAGATGCAGTTTTTATGTGGATCTTCAGCATGCAGCCTCTTCTTACTGCATGATCCACCAACGTGAAGAGACCTTTCTTTGAAGAAGCGGACATTCTAAGTGGAGTTTTGAAAAGAAAACTGAACAGAGCTAAGGAAGACTCCCTTTCACACAACGTGCGGTAGAAAATCTGAGGAACCTAGCTTCTATTGGGATTGTTTTAGAGGGGGCTGTCGCCTGATAGGCCACCACTTAGGTTTGGTTCTTTTTTACAAAAGAAAAAGGATAGGCTATTGCAGTGACTGTTCATTGCATTGGAGCCTATTGTAAGAAATACGTTTCTTACCTGTAACTGCAGTTATCCAGTATTGGTGTCTTTCATAGATTCACATGCCTGAATCTTCCCCGTCGTCGGGATGGGAGTCCCCGGTACATAAATAAGTAATGTCCTATAGACATATAGAGAATAGTAGGCCTAAAGGCCTCACCTTAAGTAACATATCCATGTCCTTTTCTAAAAAGGACCAAACTCTAGAGAAGAGCCAATCAGCTGTCACCACCCTCACCCTCTAGAACCTTCCTGGCAGAAGCCTCAGTCCCTCAGATTTTCGTACGCACCAAGCTAAGTAGGCGTGTTATTGAGAGAATTAGGTGAGTAATTCCAGGAGAGGCGGGAGGGTTGCATGTGAATCTATGAAAGACACCAATACTGGATAACTGCAGTTACAGGTAAGTAACGCATTTCTTAACCAGTATTATGGGTGTCTTTCATAGATTCACATTCCTGAATCAGAGTAGCAAGCAATGCAGAGTGCACATTTCTGATGGTACAGTATATACAAGTCATTAGATAATAACATATCATGTGACTAGTAACAGCCAATAGACATCAATAAAAAGCATCAGTAAAGAAATGTGCATACCAGAGAAGGATGGAGGGACGAAGGAAGGCTCACCTTAGTGAAATAGATGGCGTAATACTGCTTGTCCCACCGCTGCATCTTTCATCAGCTTTGTGTCCAGGCAGTAATTCCTCGTGAAGGTATGCGGCGACTTCCATGTTGCCGCTCTGCAAATGTCAATGACTGGCACCCCTGCAAAGAGTGCCATAGAAGTGGACATAGCCCTCGTGGAGTGAGCTCTCACTTTAGAGCGTAGTGGCTGTCCTGCTTGCTCTTGACAGAAAGTGATAGCCGCAGAAATCCATCGTGAGATGCTCTGCTTAGCAAGTGGGAGACCCTTCCTATGCCTGCTGTAAGCTACGAACAGCTGGTTAGACTTTCTGAATGCCTTTGTCTTGCCGATAAAAAATTTCAAGCATCGTTTGAGATCCAAAGAATGTAACGATCTTTCGGCTGCAGTGCTTGGATTTGGAAAGAAGGAACGCAGAACCACAGGCTCATTTAGGTGGAAATCAGACAGAACCTTCGGAATAAACCTCGGATTGGTCCTCAGGATCACTCGGTCGTTCTTAAACTGTAGAAAAGGATCCTGGATTGAAAACGCCTGCAGCTCACTCACCCTCCTTGCAGAGGTGAGCACAAGTAGGAGCGCTGTTTTCCAAGAGATATATTTTAGGTCAGCTCTGTGCACTGGCTCGAATGGATGTTTCATGAGCTGATTAAGAACTACATTCAGATGCCAGGTAGGTGGCAACATCCTTACTGGCGGGAAAGACCTGTATAATCCCTTTAGAAATGGTTTGATCAACCTGCTCGACCAGAGGGATGGACCCGTTGAAGTTCTCTTATAACGGGATATTGCCGCCAAGTGTACTTTGATGGAGGAGTGGGCCAGGTCCGACTGTGCCAGATGTAACAGGTACGGTAAGACTTGTTCTGGTGAGGAAGAGAAAGGGCGTATCCCTTGATCTGCACACCAAACACAAATCGCTTCCATTTCAGGGAATACGTTTTGGTAGTGCTATCCGCCCGTGCATTGGCAAGAATGTTCCTACAGTCTTGTGGAATATTCAAATTTCGGAACTCAGGAGCGAGGCGGCTAACCGGAGAGATTTCTGATCCGGATGTTGAACTTGTCTGTCGTTCATTGTGAGCAGAGACGGGCACTGCTTCAGGCGGATCAGCGGTCTCATTGAAACAACGGTGAAGTTCTGTAAACTAATGTTGCCTCGGCCAAGTTGGGGCTATTAGAATTAGAGTACAAGGCTCCATCTTCATCTTCCTTAGGACTCTGGGAAGCATCGGGAATGGCGGAAAGGCGTACGCAAAGACGTTGCGCCATGCAATGAAAAATGCATTCCCTAGAGACCCTGACTGGGGATGCCAACTTGCTTAGTGTAGGCATTTGGCGTTCATCCTCATCGCAAATAGATCGATCTGTGTGTGGCGTGCCCCATCTGGAGAAGATTTGGTTGATAGTCTTTTGATCTAGCTCCCACTCGTGTGATGATGTTTTCTGCCTGCTCAACGAGGCGGCGAGTACATTGTCTATGCCTGGGACATATTCCGCCCGTAGGGCTACGTTGTTCGTTATTAGCCAGTTCCAGATTTTTTGCGACTCGCGAGAGAGTGTCAGCGAGCGCGTCCCTCCCTGTTTGTTGAGATAGTGCATCGTTGTAGTGTTGTCTGTCCTGACGAGCACTAGGGAGTTTTTGATCCTTGGCAGGAAGGACTGTAGGGCCAGGAAGACCGCTCTCAGTTCAAGCAGATTGATATGGAGTTTTTTCTCTGCAAAAGACCATTTTCCGCTTATCTGCAGTTCTTGCAGAAAGGCACCCCAACCTTCCAAGGAGGCGTCCGTCGTGATGACATGAGGAGCTGCGGGAAGCAGGAATGTCAATCCTTGAGACAGGTTCTTTGACGACATCCACCAGCGTAAAGCCTTGACCATTTGAAACGTCACCTTTATGCGGTCGTCGAATGACCCCATGCATTGTACACACTGCTTGGAAAGTGCCTCTTGCAGAGGACGCATCCCTAGACGGCAATGAGGTATCAATAGGATGCAAGATGGCATCATCCCCAAAAGGGACTTGAAGAGGCGGACCGTCAACACTTTCTTCGAGGCCACTCCAGAGGCTAGTGATAGGAGTTTGCGTTTTCTCTCCTGCGATGGGAACGCTCTTGCAGAACATGAATCCAGGGTTGTGCCTATAAAGGTGATTGTTTGAGAAGGCTGCAGGGTCGACTTCTCTTGGTTGAGCGTAAGACCCAGATGAGTAAAGAGACTAAGACAGGCGTTGGAAGATCTGGAAGCGTCTTTGAAGGATGGTGCCTTGATTAGCCAGTCGTACAGATATGGGAAGACTTGGTGACCGTGCTGCCTGAGGTATGCCGCCACTGGGGAAAGACCTTTTGTGAAGATGCGGGGCGCCGACTTGAGTCCAAAGGGCAGGACACGGAACTGGAAAGGTCTGCCCGCTACTGCAAATCTCAGGTGATTTTTGTGAATCGGTATATGAAATTACGCGTCCTGTAAATCCAGTGATGCCATGAAATCCCCCTCCTCCAGAAGATGCAAGACTTCTTGTATCGTGACAATGCAAAACGACTGCTTCTTCAAGAATTTGTTCAATGCCCTGAGGTCTAGGATTGGCCTCCATTTCTTTTCTTTTTTCTGGATCAGAAAGAATCGGGAATACAATCCCTTTCCCCTCTGTGATGGTGGTACCTTCTCTATTGCTCCTTTCTGTAGCATGACAGAGATTTCTCGTAGAAGCAGTCGTAAGTTCTTGTGATGCATTGGGCGAGGTGGAGCTTGCGGAGGAGTGTTCATAAATTCCATGGAATGGCCAAATTGTATTAATTGAAGGACCCAACGGTCCATAGTAATTCTTCTCCAATTGTTTAGAAAGTGGGTACGTTTTCCTCCAATTTTTAATAAGTAAGATGAGGTCTGGACTGGCTGGAGAAACAAGTCATTGTCTTAGTTATTTCTCTTTTGTCCTTTGCCCAGAAAGGATGGCTTTCCATACGAGGATTGTTGGCCCTGTTGTTGTTGGCGCTGCTGGTACTGTGGTCTACTCTGATTGGAAGACTAAGATGACCTGTTTTGGTAACCTCCTCTGTAGGAAGATTGACCTCTTCCTCGGTTTCCTCGAAAGGACTGATTCTTATACTGGAGCGTGCCCACTGCTCTTGCAGTGTCCGTGTCCTTTTTAATATTTTGTAGAGCCTCATCAATCTTGGAGCCAAACAGTAGTTGGCCGTCATATGGCATATCCAGAACCTATGACTGCACCTCAGGTCAGAATGAGGTCGCTTTCAACCATCCCTGCCTCATCAAAACCGCTGCGCCAGCTAGTTGGCGGAATCCTGTCATTGCCACGTCCATTGCACAGTCTATAGTTTCTGAAGCTGATGTTTGACCCTCCAGAAGTATTGTTTTTACCTCCTCCTTAGAGGCATCTGGCAATTCAGACAGGTATGGGGCTATATCAGCCCACAGTTGTCTATTATAGCGCCCCAGAAGCGCAAGGGCATTTGCCGCTTTAACAGTCATCGCCGACACTGTGGAAAATCGTTTTCCGTTGTTGTCCAATTTCCTTCCCTCCTTATCAGGCGGCGCCGATAAGGGAGATGAGGGATTTCTGGAATTCTTCTGTGCCGCCTGCGTCACCACCAAATCAGGTTTAGGATGACCTGTCAGGCAGGCCGGCTCCGTATTTGGAGCTTTGTATTTTTTGTCTAAACGAGGGACCACTGTTGAAACCGAGGCGGGATACTGCATAACCTGAACCCCCTGTGTCCAAAGATAATCAATAATCGGAATCGACCTCGTTGATTTCTTAAGAGGTTCTTTGAAATCGTACAGGAAGCAGTCCTGCTCCTGGGAATCCATTGAAATTTGGAAGCGCTTAGGGGCCCTTTCCACCACATTATGGAAACCACCGACGTCCACCGGCGGAGAATGCGAGGTGGGGGGCACTGGAGATGCTGGGGAAGGTATAACGTAATCGTCCCAGTCCTCATGGACAGATTGATCGTCCTGCACTTCACCTTCCTCTTGTAGTTCCTCTTCTTCTTCTTCTTCAGAAGATTGAGGTCTTGGCAAATTCTGGGAATCTCTGCTTGTAATCTTGGATGAGGTATCGCAGATCTGTAACCAAGGATGCTGGAAGACAGACCATAGGTGTAATTTGTGGTTTTACTACCTCCTCCTGAACATCCTCCTCATCTGAGCTCTGGCATTTAACATGCAGCTCTGAGGGGCTAGTTGCTTGAAACATATCCCCGTCATCAGAGTCCTCCTCTTGAAGGAGACATGTTGGCGTTAGTGTTTTTCTGGTGATTTTCAGACGTACGGAAGCTGTTTGAAATCCAGAAACACTCATCAACGTGCCCGTCGACGGAGTGATCGTCGACAGAGTAGTGTCGACAGTTGTCATTCTGTAAATTTGTCGTCGACGGGGTTGTCGTCGTCAACGGTATAAATGGTACTGTCGACAGTGCCGTTGTCGATGGCATTGATGCTGCTGTTGACGGTGTCGTCGTCGACGGTGTCTTCGTCGACGGTGATGATCTCGTCGTCGACGCGGTCGTCGGCGAGGCAATAGTCGACGGGATCTTGGGCGTCGACGATGATCTCTTAATAACAATCGTCGACGATAAAGCCTTACCCGCCGTCTACGATGGGGTCGTCGTCGTCGATGAAGATAATGACGACGATGCGGTCGTCGTCGAGACTGTCGACGTAGAGACATAAACAGGAGACACTGCTTTCTTGAACGCTGATGATGTCGTCGACGAGATAGTAGTCGTCGGCGCAGGCTTCTTGAAGGTGTGAACCTCCTTTTCAGAAGCTGATTTTGACAGAGCCTCTGAAGACTTTCTTGGTGTCTTCTTTGGAGGAGCGTCCAGAGGGCTAGGGGAAGCTAGCCTTGGCCTTTTTAGAGATATTTTTGAGGAGACCGAAGAGCCCTCACTTTCCTCAGAGGAATCCAAATTATCTCTATCCTTGAGCCTTTGGATCCAGATTAAAAGGCGTTCTTCTCGGTCTTTGAGAGTTTTGGTAGAAAAGGTTTGACATACCTTGCAGTCCTTAGCTGAATGATCAGGGTACAGGCAGTCCTTATGTTGGTCATCTATGTGGAGTCTTTTCTTTCCACAAGAGCCACATGCTCCAAAGAGACCTTTCTTATGAGTGTCAGCCATAGTGTACAGCTTTCACTTGAGGGAAATATCCTAATGTTGAGGAAAAAGCTTTGAAGAAACAAACCTTAGCAGAACTCAGGGTGAGACTCCCTTAGCACAACGTGCGGTAGAAAATCTGAGGGACTGAGGCTCCTGCCAGGAAGGTTCTAGAGGGAGATGACAGCTGATTGGCTCTTCTCTAGAGTTTGGTCCTTTTTACAAAAGGACATGGATATGTTACTAAGGTGAGGCCTTTAGGCCTACTATTCTCTGTATGTCTATAGGACATTACTTATTTATGTACCGGGGACTCCCATCTCGACGACGGGGAATGATTCAGGCATGTGAATCTATGAAAGACACCCTTAATACTGGATAATATCTACTGCTCTCATAGCTACACAGTGGGACTCCCACGTGGACAACTGGGATGATTCAAGAATGCGAATCTATGAAAGATCAAATATTGTTGAATATCGTATTTATATGTAGTGAATTTAGTTTTGGTTTGAACCCCTTAAAAATTCAACTTTAACATGGGTGGCCAGTTGACCCAATATCAACTGTCTGTTTCTGGCTTTTATGATGATATCAAGTTTGCATTTTCACTTTGGGGGAGGGATATGAGAAATAAAAAAAGAAAAGGCTGCTATACTTTCATTTGGAATAGTTTGACTGTCTGATTATCGGAGAACCTTCCTGAATTAATCTCAACACTAGAGGGCTAGCTGTTGCGAGCCGTACCCAGAACCTGTCCCAAAACTAAGTTTCTCTTTCACTGCCTAAGACAAACTCCAATGTGATGGCTGCAACCTTGCTTCTGAAGGGAGAATCAGGGTAAGGAGGTAAGAGTCCGAAAAACAGAACGAACACAAGAGACTAATTAGCAGAATGAGGGACACCAAGACAACAAGACAAAGAACTAGAGGAAGGGTGAGAAAGAGAAAACACCAGGACCACATCTTGAGTAAAAGTGTCTGACCAACGCAATAGAGGCTCAAGAATTTAAAGGGGTGAATCAATGCTTTGTCCAAGTTGTCTCAGGCTCTCCGCCTCCCTTGCAACTGCCACTCTTTGTAACAAACACACTGGAGTCACAAGCCTTCCTGCAGTTAATTTGGTTGCTCGCCCAATGACAAAAAACATTGCATCGTCACCTTCTACATGAAGACCATTACGTTCTGACTGAGATGCATCAAACAATGTGACACCTTTGGCACAACCAACACCATCAATTTTTTCCTGATCCCCCAGACTGGGACATGCAAAAGTCTGGGGCACCCTCAATACTAATGGCTCGGAATCTGCCCAAATGGCAGTGACAAATGATACGCTAGAATGAAGAACATACAGGAAACTGGATATGGGAATGCTCACAGAAAATGTAAACACTGAAAACTAGAGACAACACCCGCTGGCTGTAAATTACCTCTGAAATAGGCAGGTGTTTGACTGTAATGCACAGAGCAGTTCAATAGAACTCCAATATAAGGGTGTTAAGTACAAATATTTAACACTTGTTCACAATTGTTTACTATGTTACACAACTTAGAAGGGAATAAAAGCCATATATATCCATACTAATATAATAAAGAGAGAGCCCAAACCTTTGAGGCGGGTAATCTCAGGAACCACAGCACCAATCACAACACCCAATACAGCGTTGTAAACATCAGTTGCAGCAGAAGGACATAGGCTATGCAGACGCCCACCATATACATTTAAAAGGTAAAAGAACAGTGCCAGCAAAGTAGTCCGTTGTGCTATGGGCGTGTGCTGAGGGCGTGAAACGCTAGGGGCGTGTGGTACATTCCGCCCTTCATGCCATGTCTCATGTTCTGTGCTAATCTCACCCTGCTCCCTTTAAATACCCCTGTAAACCATAATCATAACCCACCCTTACACCTTAAAATACCACAACACCCTTAAGCACTAACCCATGTTAACCCTATAAATATACCCTTCACCCCAAAACCCAAACCTATCCCTAAAAATACCCCTGTACCCCAAAACCCAAACCTAGCCCTGCACCCTATTAATACCCCTGTACCTCAAAACCCAAACCTACCCCTGAACCATAAAAATACCCCTGTACCCCAAAACCCAGACCTAGCCCTGAACCCTAAAAATACCCCTGTACCCCAAAACCCAAACCTAGCCCTGAACCCTAAAAATACCCCTGTACCCCAAAACCCCTACCTATCCCTAAACCCTAAAACTAACCCTGTACCCCATAACCCAAAACTATATCTGAACCCTTAAAATACACAAACACCCCAAAACATATACCTCAGTACCCCAAAACATATACCCCTATACCCATACTTACCTCATCCAAACATTTAAAAAGAAACATGCTTTTACCATTCATGCATTTACAACAAATTTTGTTGTAAATGTATGCGTGGTAAAAGCATATGAAATGTAATGCCGTGCGTTGTAATGGCATTGCGGAGTCATGGTACTTCCGTAATGAAAGTATGCAGAAAGATGGTATGCGGAAAGAAAGTTGCGGAATAATGGGTGTTTACCCTCCCCCGGTAAGTACATTGGTGGCACGGCAGCCCACATCTCCAGCAACATACTCATATTTTTTCACCACCCATTTGAAAAATGCACAGGTCTCTCTCATTGATGGCCAGCACCGACATACACTTTTAGACACACCTCCCGTCACAAGTTCTAGAATTGCGAACTTTAGAACTGGGGAGCTACGTTCGAATCTCGGCATCAGCTCAACATCCTGCGATTCCAGGCAAATCGCTTTGTCTACCCCTACTTACCACAAATGAATGTGTTCTTCTGTAATGTAAATTGTGCTCATGCCATGTTGTCGAGTTCGCGCTATATAATATTGCAAGGAAAACTAAAGTAGGGCAACTCGAGTTTTACACACTACTGAACGCGCACCCTTAAGTGCATCAGCAGTGCACTGTGAATCGAAGCGTTTCACAGACCTGTCACAGATAAAAAATGCTATCAAAACGAAATCCTACAAAACAATATAATACTGGCCGGCAGCAATTCATACCCGGATATAAAATTTGCTTGTGAACAAGGGCTCTTGAAGCCCGAAACGCGTATTGCCCTCCTGTTTTTACCAGCTGCAATAAAGTAAGAGCCTGTGAAATACGTGGTCCGTCTCCTGCTTTGCCTCGCCGGTCCTGGGTGGATCAGGAAGTGGTGTTCGGGGAGATGGATATATATATATTATATATATATATATATATAGTATATTTCGTCCTCTAAATCAGCATGCAGCCAAACCGTATGAAAGACGCGACGAGACCCAATTCTTGGTGTTCAGAGTTTTATTTTGCCCAACACCAGTCTGCCATGATGCGTTTCGGCTACCAAAAGCCTTGATCACATGATATATATATATATTTATTTTTTTTAAGTAACAAATTACTTTCACTCTGCTTTTTTCATGCAGCAGTCTAACCAACACCAATCTACAAGAATAAGGCATTTGACTGTTTATTGATCAGTTTGACCTCTGCTTATTGCAACCAACCTGCGCATTGGAACTGGAGTACAAATATTGTTTAACATTTTCAACCTCTGCACTTATATCGAAGCGAGGAAGGACTTCTGGCGGATTGATTATTTGGAACAAACGATCATTCAATTATAAGGTGGAAAGATTGGATATTGATACACCAGATATTTTAAGATTAAGAAGAGAGAAGGGTTGCTCGTAGAATGTGTGCAACATCTAGTATTGCTCCTGTGAGAAAGTGCCATCTTTCTTGCATTGGTATGCCCCCACGTTTTGCTGAACTGCTGATATGCTTTGACAGAGTGTGCCCTGGGCACCTGCCAACCAGGTGCCCAGAGCCTTAGTTCCTTCCCTAAAAACGGTGTTGAAACTCAAACCCAATTGGCATCCCTGGCCACCTGTCAGCCCCTAGTAAATAGTACCCTAGGTAACCAGGGCATGATGACCAGAGAAGACCCCTAAGGGCTGCAGCACTTATTGTGCCACCCTTAGGGGCCCTGTGCCCTGACACCCACACACTGCCTTTGCAGGCTGAGTGTCTAAGTACAGAACTAAACAAAGTCGACATGGCACACATCCCTGTGTGCCATGCCCACAACACCCACTGCCCTGGCATACCTCAGTCACCCCTCTAGCTGGGTGCCCCATGCCAGTGGTGTGGGCACAGTTGCATGAGCCCTGTGCTTCTACAGTACCCAGGGCCATTCCTAGGCACTGTAAGTGCAGTGATGCCAGTAAGAGTATATGGTGCTGGGAGGTTGTCATTAAGAACTCCACAGCACCATAATGGCTACACTGAAGACTGCCAAGTTTGATATCAAACTTCTCAGCACATTAAACCCACACTGATGCCAGTGTGGGATTTAATGTAAAATGCACTACAGAGGGCATCTTAGAGATGCCCCCTGAAACCTAACCTACAATCCACGTCTTGTCTGAGGTGCTGCCTAGGCTGCCACACAGCAGACATGTTGCTGGACCCCTGGGTGGAGAGCCCTCGCTTTCCTGGGCCTGCAACAATACACATCCTGGGAAGAGGTGCCAAGCCCCTTCCCCCAGGGTGGGCAGGTAGAGCTTCAAAGGCATTCCGCCCTTGTGAGCCATTTGCTGTACTCAGCAACTGGCCCCCACCAGTTCTGACCCCCAATCTGGCAGGAAGACTGGCGAGAAACCCTACATCAGGAAGGGGGGTGTGCCAACCTGTGTCAACTCCACCCCTCAGGTGGGAGAGGCGAGATGAATCACGACCCCAGGCCCCGGCCATCTTGAAGATGGGGAGCCCTGCCCAATCACAGCTAGGCTCCTGCCCCCCTCCCACAGGAGAGGAGCAGGCTAGGGGTGTACCCACCCCAGGACAGGGACCCATTGGTCCCTGCCCTTGCCCTACCTGTACCACCCCTAAATTTAGTATTTAGGGGCACAATGAACCTTCCTTCCTCAGATCCTAATAAGAAAGATCAAGAAGAAGACCCGCCGTGCAGCTGCTAACAGGACAAAACCCACTGACTTGTCGATCCGGGAACCTGCCCCTGCTAAATCCCGGCGACTCCTGTGGACAGCAACCTTAGAAAACCCGGAGGACCTGCCTGCCTTGACCCGCTCAAAGACTGGGACTCCCATGAGCAGAGGCTTTGCTCCAACACCAATACCCAGGGTGCCAGCCATGAAACGCGAATCCAGCCCACTCTGCACCCACCGAGCCCAGCCCGTGCCCGAGTGATCCAAGACCACGAGGACGTCCCCCCCGGCGACTGGGACCCGAAGTCCAGTGCCCAAAGACCACCCTCGATGACCCAGACGACGCCTGCAGCCTCAGAACCAGGGACCCCTCCAACAGCGACCAGCAGAGGGTAAGAATTCCCGACACCCAAAGACACCCCTGCTTTCAGCACTGCACGGCCCCCTGTGCCCTCCTTTGGGGTACTTACTTCTTCTCAAAGAACCCAACTTACTTCTCAAAGTGGTGGTCGCACCTGAAGAATCTCCGTGCCGAGCCTGCAGCCTTTGTTCACTTTGTAACTTTCCCACTGGATAACAATTAGCGCCCGACAGCTCAAAAGCACTCTGCACCCAGCCGCCGGAGTGCCGCTGGAAGTGCAACTACTAACCTACTCTACTTCCCCACTTGCCCTGAGTTAAGTGACCAGGAGCTCAACTCCCACAGCCTCGTGGCCTGCCTCCTTGCAGCCACCAACCAAAGACCCCCAAACCTCCATTGAATTGCATTGGGCCTACTCTCTCTGCACCCGGCTGCCCCTGTGCCCCTGAGGGTGTAACCACTGTACCTTTCCAACCCTGGGAGACCCCCCGAGTCTATGCCCAGAATCTTAACCTCACCAGGCGAGTACTCACCTGAAAGCCGATAACTAACTTTCCATCCATAGGCTAACATTGACTGGTTTTCACTGAAATTTCTTCTACGTGTGGTGTTTTGAAACTTTAAAATATTCCTCAAAAATCAGCCGCATAAAGATTTCCGAAATACTCACCTGGGATCAGGAGAGAAGTCAGTGCTGTACTTTCTAGATCGGTACTGAACCGCAAAAGTAATCCTAACTGTACTTACCAGTTACCTGCATTTTCTTCCAAAGGAAACCATTGACTCTTTCTCTGAAAGTGTCGATTTTTGCAAATTATAAATATTCTTTAAAAATCGTACCAACTACTGAAACATAAATACTTACCTGTCTTATGTAGAGGTCCCAGTGCTGAACCTAGGAGTCCAGTACTGGATTACAAAAGTAACAAGAACCTACTTTACCTGTGACTTAAATTTCCTTCCATAGGATAACATTGCTAGTTTTTCACTGAAAAGTTTGTCAACTTTGAAAATACATTTATATTCTTTAAAAATTACAACTGTAACCAAAACGCTTTTACTTAACTGTTTACAGCTTAGGTTCCGGGACTGAATCCAGTCCTGTGGTTAGAAAAGTAATCCTGAAAGTAATCAACTGCATTTATGTAGAAAAACCCATTGAGCTCAATGATAAATTGTGTATTGCCTAATGCAACCCCAGTAACTATTGTACATACCAAGTCTATTGCCTTTCTGCAAAGTAATTACCTAAAGTCCCTCATATTGAGAAAAGTATATTTTGATACCTGTTGGTTCTAAAATAAAACAACTATATCTTTTGATATAAATACAATTGGCCTAGAGTTCAGTTCTTGAGTGTGTGAAACCTTTTGCTGACTGAGTGTGTACAACAAATGCGTTACACTGTCCTCTGATACTGCCTTACTGCTCGACCAAGCTACCACTTTAGAGAGTACGGTCAGATCTGACTTTAACCTCTGTTATACCTCTGGAGATTGGGGACTCTATACACACTGTACCTTACTTTGGTACAGTATATATAGAGCCACTTTCTTACAGCTCCTTATCTCGAAATAGGAAGTCGCCTTTAATATCCTTGCTGTACCTACATTTGAATAACCTTCCCCAAAAGTCCCTCTTTTTGTTGGCATGTGATTTTAAGATTACTTTTGAACCAATTGCCTGCTTACATTCACTTACAGAGGAAGAGGATGAAGTTAGGGGTTTCCCTGGTCTGGCTATAGAATAGTTTCAACCCAGCTTTCTAGGGGCCATACAACCAACCTCCCTGAACATTTTACATGGCTTGAGAGCATGGCCTGCCATGGTCGTTCGCTCTCAGATATGGAAGGAGTTTGCATCTACGAAAAGGGCAGATACTCTACTAGGATAAGCACTGCTGTATATGAGATTTTGGAGTACTATTGTGGATTTAATTATTTAACGCAGAAAGGTAACAAGCACTATGCTTTGCACTTTATCTTAGGGAATACCTTTGCTTTGGACACTTCCGAGAGTGAAGAACGATTATATCAAGCTCATAATAGATAGTAATCGTAGGGTAGTGAAATGGCCTACTAAGTTAGGCAATTAAGCGCTTCTTACAAAAATCTAAATTTATTTTCGGTTTTGCTCTAGCTCCTTTTGCTGACTTACCTTGTAGGGACATTCCCATAGGAATAATCCAAACTCCACTTTTTAATTCATTAAAAGAATGCCTTCTTGAGACACCAAGATATAGGGTGAAAAGGAAACAGAGTCTACACTGTGGTATAACCGTGAAGGACATACAGTGAAGAGGCAATTGTCCAGAGTAGTTAGAGATTGCAATATTAAACTGATAAGATCTAGAAGTAATTTTAACTGAGTACCGGTAGCTAGTAAAGTGCCCTGAGACCAAGCATATTGGGCAGTCTTCAACAGGAGAGATGTCATGCTTTTGGCGCAACCTAGCTAAGGGTAATCGCGAGGAAAAGGTAACATTTCATTGCATAAAGGTAAATAAGTGGAATTATTAAGTCACCAGATTTTATACATAGTAGTGATGATGAACAAGTTACTTACCTTCGGTAACGAGATATCTGTATCAGTTATAGATTCCTTACCTGAGAATTACCCTCAGGCGTCAGGCTGGATCCAGAGAATTTTTTCTCAGCAGTACCCCTGCGCGTCGGTAGGTGATGTTGGTCGACTCTGCATTTGTCGTCCGCTGCCCCTGCGCGCGGATTTCAGTTCTTTTACACAACATTCCACACCAGAAGCGCAGAGCCATGCAAGACACGGACCACTGCTGCACAAAATTAGGGCCCTGAAACAGAGTCCCTTACTCTAGGAGTCAGTTCGCAGAACTGGAAGGATGGGTGGGTTGGTAAGAAATCTATAACAAATATATGTCTCTTACGATATATCGTTACCGAAGGTAAGTAACTTGTGCATCTGAAAGAGACTATTAGTTATAGATTCCTTACCTTTGAATAGATAAGCCGAGCAATAGCAACTCTGGAGGTGGGCCACAACAGAAAGTCCTGGAGAACTGAACGGCCAAAGAAGCTGTCACTCCGGACTTGACTATCCAGGCAGTAATGTTTGGTGAACATGTGCAGTGATGCCCATGTGGCTGCCTGGCAGATGTCACTGAGAGGTACTCCACGACCCAAACAGTAGCTCCGGCCGGTGCCCTTGTGGAATGGGTGCACAGTCCTACCGGAGGCTCCTTTTTCGCCAAGGAATAACAAATCTTAATGCAAAGAACGACCACATAGCCAACAAAGAGTGGATTGTCCACCCGGTATTGTTTTGTACGATCCAGATAAAATAATTATGCACGTTTTGGATTAAGGCGGTAGAGTCGTTCCTCTTCCTTGGAAGTATGTGGGGCAGGAAGAAGGTGGGCAAAGTGAAGGCCTGTCCTATGTCGAAAGAGGTAACCACTTTGGGTAGAAAAGGCGGCCTAGTTCGAAGGACAACCTTGTCCAGATTGACAGCAAGGAAAGGCGGTTTCAAAGATAAAGCCTCCCTGCAGCTCACTCACCCTGCAAGCATTGGTGATGGCAACCAGCAAAGCAGTTTTTAAAGTCAAGAGTCTGAGAGGACAATTATGTAGTGGCTCGAAGGGAGCGCACATAAGGTAAGTGAAGACCAGATTCAGGTCTCACTGGGGCATTATGAAAAGGAATAGGAGGAAAGAGGTGGGTAATGCCCTTAGTAAACCTTTTTACAATAGGGGACTTGAAAAGAGAAGGCTGATCAGGAAGGTAGGGAGGCCGAAAGGGCTGAAAAATGGCCTTTAAGAGTGCCCAGAGCAGAGCCCTGCTGGGCCAAGGAAAGAATGAAGAGGAGAACCTCTGAAAAAGGAGCAAAAAGGGGATCCACTACCTTTGCTGCGCACCATGCCACAAATGTGTTCCATCAACTGTTGTCGCTTAGTCTCCACGCAAGGAGGTGGAGGCTGGACATGTTCGGGTGGAGGACCATCCGACAGAAGATCCTCCCAAAGAGGCAGTCTGATCGAAGGATCGATGGCCATGTTCAAGAGTTCTGGATACCAGACCCTTTGTGCCTAATCCGGAGCTACAAAAATTACTTGGGCCCGGTCGCTTTTGATCTTCAGCACTTTGGGCAGAAGTGATAAAGGCAGAAAGGCGTACAGAAGGCCACAATTCTACTCGTGACAAAAAGCGTTGCCGAGCATGTGCCGACTTGGAAATTCCAAAGCGCAGAACTGCTGACATTGTGCGCTCTCTTTGGTGGTGAACAGATCTAACCAAGGCTCTCCCCACTGCTGAAAGAGACCTTGCACGACCTCAGATTGAAGACGCCATTCGTGATCCATCATGCACCGGCAGCTGAGTTTGTCGCAGTGGCGTTCAGAGGACCTGCCAGGTGGTGAACAACCACGGACATGCCCTGATGTTCCAGCAACGTCCAAAGGCGAAGGGCCGCTTGACATAGGGTCCACGACCCCACCCTGGTTGTTGTAGTACCACATGGCGGTGGTGTTGCCCGTGAACACCTGCACTACCCTCCCTCTGATAGAAGGAAGGAATGCCTTCAGTGCAAGACAAATCACCCAGAGCTGCAGAAGGTTGATGTAGAGCCCAGACTCCTGGAGAAGTGTGGCTCAATGGTTAGAGCAGGCAGACCTCGATGCAGAGCTCTGGCCAGGGACCAGGGTTCGATTCCTGCCCTGGCGGGTCTCGGGCTCATTAATTCCCCTGACCGGATATTCTCGACTCAGTGCCTATTCTGATCATGGGTCCCAGGCTGCAACTCTGGGCGGCAATAGCTTGCTTAGTCTCCACAATGGCCCCCACAACGCGAGGGATGCCTGGTCTGCACCATGGGGGTGCCCAGGAGTGGACACTTCACAGGGAAAGCCAGGAAGGGTTCCCTTGCGGTATTCGTACAAGCGTCGGGAAACCCACTGCGGGTAGCTGTGCGCTATACAAGTACAAAAACATTTACATTTACATGACCAGAGGCCTCAGATCTCCGTCTCTCCCATGTGGCTGCCCCATCTCAAAAGTGACGCATCGGTCACCACTATAAAGTCTGGTAGAAGGAGGGAGAGGGATCTGCAGTTGAGCCAATCCTGGTCGGACAGCCACCACTGCAATTGCTGTGCAGTGCCCTCCGAAATCTGGATGCAATTAGAAACATTGCCCTGATATGCTGCACCCACTGGAACTTCAGGCCCCACAGCAGAGTCCGCATATAACACCTGGAAAGATCCACCAGCAGGATGCAGGAAGCCATGAGGCCCAGCAGCCTCATGATCACGATAACCAAAATCCAGTTTTGAGGCTGAAAACAACAGTATCATAGCCAGAATATCCCATACCCGCTACTGGGGAGGATAAGCCTGAATCTGTGTGATATCTAGAACTGCTCCAATGAAAAGGAGCTTCTGAGAGGGAATCCGGTGAGACTTCGGCCCGTTGATGGTGAACCCCAGTGAGTATAAGAGGTCCGCCGTAGTCTGCAGGTTGGAGACGATAGCCTAGGGCGAGCTAGCCTTCAACAACCAGTCGTCAAGATAGGGGAAGACGGGAACCCCTGATCTGCGCAGATCGGCTGCGACGTCCTCCACCATCACTTTTGTGAACACCCGAGGGGTGCTGTTAAGGCGAAAGGGGAGCACGGTAAACTGAAAATGCTTGTGGCCTACCATGAATTGTAGGTAACGCCTGTGGGCTGGCAGGACGGAGATGTGGAGGTAAGCATCCTGCAAAGCCAACGCAATCATCCAGTCTCGAGGGTCGAGGGCAGACCACACCTGAGCTAATGTCAACATTTTGAGCTTCTCCTTCCGGAGGATGCGGTTGACGTCCCTGAGATCCAAGATAGGGCGCAGGCCTTTGTCCTTCTTGGGTACAAGGAAGTAGTGGGAATAACAACCATGACCTACATCTGTCACAGGGACTCGCTCAATAGCTCCCTTGGCCAAGAGTGCTGTAACTTCCTGACAGAGAAGGGCCAAGTGATACTCCGACATGCGATGGAGTGTTGGTGGCCTGGAGGGAGGAGTAGTCTCGAAGGGGCGGGATTAGCCCCTTCGGACTATCTGCAAAACCCACCTCTCCGACGTGATGTTGTGCCAGTGGGGAAGGTGATGGCGGATCCTGCCGCCTGCTGGCAACTGGTGGCCCTGAAAAGTCAGACTAGTAAGTTTGAAAAAAGAACAATTGATGGACAGAATGCAGAACAATGTCATACATTTACCCCAGTTCAGAGATCTGGGCCTAAATCCATAGTTTTTTTTGCTCACCATGCCATTCCAGATTGGAACCAGCCATATGCAAATCAATCTGGACGCTGTGCCCAAAGGTCCTCAGCCAGGATAGCTGGTCTCCAGTGGCATGGAGAGCATGGTACCCACGTCTGGGCATACCCATCCCACTCGGGGTGACAAATGCATATAGCTGGGTATAAACTGGGGTGGCATGGTGAGCAAAAGAACAATGGATTTAACCCAGATCTCTTGACTGGGGGTGAATGTATGATTTATTCAGCATTCCGTCCATCATTTGTATGCATAGCACTTTTCACCATTAGTGGGATGGGTATACCCAGACGTGAGTTTCTTGCTCACTATGCCACTGGATTCAAGCTAGCCTGGCTGATGAAGGGTAATACCCAGAAACCGGTCCCAGGATGCTTGTTTATGGTCCAGGGAGGACCCGACTTCTGTCTGGACTGTTCCCACAAGGAACAGGTTCAAGACTGATTTGCATATGGCTGGCTCAAAACTGGGGTGGTGTGGTGAGCAAAAGAATGATGGATTAAACCCAGATCCTTGTGATTGGGGGTGAATGAATTACTTATTCAGCATTCTGTCCATCATTTGTTTGCGTAGGAAGGTTTGGAGACAGCTGCAGGGGGGGGGCATTGGTGGACTGACACGTCCTCTGGCCCCCGGACCCACGATGCTGGGACAAACGTCCCCGGCCGTGCAGAGGCTGGGTGGTTTGTGTGGCCCTGTGGCTGTGGGTAAACTGTGGTAGGGCACCACTTCCGTGGCCACAAAAGAGAAGAAAGGCAGACTGCATAAGGTGAGAAGTTCCTGCAAGGCCCAAGGACCTGGCAGTAGCCCTAGAGTCCTTGAAGCGGTCGAGCGCGTTGTCCACCTTGTCGCCAAACAGGCGACGGCAATCAAAGGGCATGTCCAAAAGGGTAGATTTGACATCCCTAGAAAGGCAGAGGTTCTCAGCCAGGCGTAGCGCCTCAGGACTACAGAAGTGGAAATCGTCCTGCCCAGCGGTATCAAGCCTACACCATATAGTGAACCTTGCTTTGTCTCGACCCTAAGCAACAGCATGGGCGAGCACGGCCCGGGCCTCCTCCGGGCACTGTGGCAGCACTTGTGCAACCGTGTCCCACACCAAATTTATGGAACAGCACAAGAGACATGCAGTGTTCACCGACCGCAGTCCTAAGATGGCCGAAGAAAACATCTTCCCAAGATGGTCCAGCTTCTTGGATTCCCTATCTTGAGGAGCTGTACTGAAAGCGCTTCCTTTCGAGGATGAGGATTGGACCACCAAGCTCTCTGGGTAGGGTGTTGGGAGAGGAAAAGTGAGTCGCCTGGGGCCGGGCAGTGGCGTCGGGTTAATCAGCCTATCCACAGGAGCCCCTGTGCTCTGCTTTGATCAGGAGCCCAGTAGGACGTCAGTAAGGACCTCATTGAAAGGCAGCAAGGGCTCTGAAGAGGCTGCTGCCGGCTGAAGCACCTCAGTCAGAAGCCACCATAGGCCCAGCCGCCTCACGCAACACCACAGCGTAGAAGCTCTCTCCTCTGTAGCCACGGTAGGGGGAGAAAGCATACCAAGGTCTGGGCAGGTATCCAGACCACTGGCCTCACCCAACTCCGCTTTCCAGTCCGGCTCTTCAAGCTGGTCAGCCAGAGGGTCAACAGACCCCCCCCCCCCCAGTCCTCCTCACCCTCCTCTGGCTGCCACTCAGGGCAATAATGAAAGCCAGGGAAGAACAGCTGTACAAAAGTACACTCCGGCGCCTGGCGTCAGTCGAAGCCAGTCTGGCTCTGTATCCAATTCGAAGGCGAGGCTGGTGTTGATGCCAGCCGGGGCACAACCGGCGGTGGAGGCTTCCTCAGAGGAATCGTCGCTAGGTAAGGTACCGTGAGATTGGCCGGCGCTGATCCGGATCCAGGCCTGGATCCTTGGGGGCCCTGCAGTTTAGACGCCGGAGGTGGTGGTGGTTCCGCGACCGAGACCTAAAACGGCACGGAGCCGACTGCTCGGCCTCCAAATGCTTTCGGGACCGCTCCCAAAAATAATTAGGGTTCAGGACCCGGCAGTCGGAGCTCGACTTAGAGTTGTTGTCGGGCTCCAGGCACCAAAGGCACACAAGGTGCAGGTGGTGACCAACATGAGCTTGTGACAGGAGTTACAAGGCTTGAAGCTGGGTCGATGACTTGACATCCCTCGTGTCATAAAGACTTAAAAAAAGATGTTGACAAAAGTCGAAAAAGGTTAGTCAAAAAATTACTAAGGGTACCGCTCTCTCTAGATCTACACTGGCTGGCGCTGAAAAAGAAATAATTTACGTCAGCTCGCATGGGTGGCGTCTAAGTAGATACAATGCCATCATCCCGGCGATCACGACGCAGACAACGAAGGTGGAGTCAACTGACGCCACCTACCGACTCGCAGGGGTAATGCAGAGAAAAAATTAACCAAATACAGTCTCACGCCTGGGGTAATTCTAAGATAAGTTGATTGTTTTCCATGCAATTCTAAATCGGACATTCAAGTGAATTGGCCTTCGCTTTATTAGATACTTAAAAGACTATTGCGTCAATGAAACGTGTCAAAGCACCAGGTCTTTTTAAGATCCCTGGTGATCTTTAACATTCAAACACAAAAGTAAGGACAGCGTATATGAATCTGTTGGGTAATTACATTCTGGTGGGCAGAGCTATACCGGACTCCTAGCTGGGAGCTACCGCTATATATCCATTTATATGAAAAGCGACAGGGCGGTCCCTAGTAATTATATGTTGGTAAGCCTACTGGATAACCTGCAGAAGGTTTTCTGTAACCAAGTTTTAAATAGGAGAGAGTAGACAATGCAGATTCGATCATATAAGCAGGCGGGCTTTAGAGCAAGAAAAGCACTATTGACTAAATGTCCAAATTAACACTAACTTTTTGGAAGTACAAAGGTGTAGGAAAATCCTCTATATTTGGCTTTTGTACACCTGAGGGCTGCTTTTGATATGGTTCCAAGGACAAAGTTAAAGCAAAGGTTCAGTCAGCTGCCCTATATAATGCAGAGGTTTGGGGATTTTAATATGTGAATGTATTAACCCTGAGAACAACATTTTATGAGACGGTGGATTTACTTCACATTACACCATTGCTTTGGTTATGACCCGACCCTAAAGAAAATGGAACATATTACTGCAATAAGACCGGTTTTGTATTGAATAAGATTGTAGTCTACACCCATACTTCCCATAAAGTGCTGGCCTCCAGGAGACTGAGGCTGGAAGCAGCAAGTTCTTTAACCTGGCTCCGTGATGTGAGTGTTTGGCTGAGCACCTTAGGCTCAGAAGAAGTGTGGGTAGATCCACCTCCCATATTCGCAGTCTCCAAAGCAAGACTGAATGAAGAGTATTGGGGAGTAAAATGCGAGTGTTAGCCAAAACATGCCCTTCTGGGTATCCTGTCAGGAAAATATTTGGATGTAAAACCAGTGCTGGTTTGTGAGCCTTATTCTGAGGAGATCTCATCAGCACAGGAAAAAAACTATTAAAGTTTAGGCACAGCACTTTGGAAATTAGGAGTTTTACATACAAAAGAGTCCCATCCAAGCAACGACTATTATGTGTAATGAAAATGTTGTTGAAAATGTGAGGCATGTTCTTTTGTTCTGCTTATCACCAAGACATTAATTCACCCTTTATGGCTCTTTAGGTATTAGGAATTGTCTCCAAGTGTTCACATCAGTCATAATTCACCTCCAAATGTTTTTGGTGGGAGTACATTTTTATACAATGGTTGGATCAGAAGGAGGAAATTAGGTATGAATTTGTAAGGCATATAGAAAGAACAATGAAATGATTGATGGATTAGATTTTAATACGGTTTTACATGTATATATTATTCATAGAATCTTAAGAATGTATATTCTGGGGGGCGGGGCCAGGTGCCAGCGAAGATGGCCGCTTGACTCGTGAGCTCCGCCGGAGCCGTGCCCTAACCCCTACTAATCCGGCCATAATCCGCCCTTATTAACACTCCTCTTTCTGCCCCAGCCTGGCGCTTCATAGCGGCGCCGACAGCTTCAACTCCCGGGCTCCTGCTCGCCCGCAGAGTCGTGTGAAGGACACCGACTGATGGTACCCGACGGCCACCTGGTGTTTTGGAACCGCACATCCGGCCCTGAAATCCACGCGTGGCCCGGCTTAGCGGCCTGTGCGGTGGACAGGAAGCGTGCATTGGAGCTCATATTGGGGCTCTCGCTGGCCCGGGGAGAGGGTGCCGGCGGCGCAGCGCGGCTCCTGGGGGGCACAAGCACAGCGGAGGCGACAATTACGGCGCCGTATATCCTCAACTGAGCCAGTGAGTAGTCCGGCCAATTGTCTGTCGGGTGCCCGCGGCGGCCATGAGCTGGACCGCTCTGAACCTGGATGCATGACGACTCCGCCATAACGCAGAGGGACAGCGAGCGTAGAGCGTGGCAGAGCAGGCCATCGAAAGCTTCTACTGGCCTGGAGGGGGCCCATACACAACACCCGGGCCGCTGGGGTGCCCCTGGCTCCCACAAAGGAGGAGTGGTGTGAGCGCCGGGAAGATTACATCGGCCCCTCAACAGACACTCCACGACACGTGGGCCATACTGCTGCTTGGTCCTGGGGGCCACCACATTGTACAGTGGATTGTGTGGTAGCGCCACGGGACCCCAGTGCGGGTGAGAAGGTGAATTGAGAGAGTAAGGCCAAAGGTCCAAACGGGAGCCAGAAGGCCACCGCGTGAGAAGGCGTAGCACCTTGCAGGGGCTATACGTACTGTCTTGTGGTGCAACCTGGAGCACGTACGATGCATGGAAACAGATGGGTGGGCCCAAAGACTGGCTGAAGAGGACCGCACTTCTTGACGGTGACTGAACGGTCGAAGGGAAGGGAAGCTAAGAGTTACAGCCACCACTGGGAGTGAAAGACCCCTGGGACGGGCCCTGTGGCCTACCGCTGATGTCTGGCTGGCTCTCCAGTGGGCTGAAGAGCGACATTTGAAAGCAGCGGGTAGGGTGAGTAGGCCGCCACCATGAGACCAAAGAGCACTGTTGCCGCACAAACTAACAAGCTGGACGAATACGCAGTCCAGCTGGTGACCCCCCCCCCCAGACGGGGGGTGCATCAGGAGATCAGGCGGCATCTACAGAACCGTCCCTGGCTTCGATTATGAAGGCGATACAGACGATGAGCAATAACTTGGAGACAAAGTTTCCATTGAAGTCAACCTTCTCCGTACGGACCTCTGCAAAACATCCGAGACGGCCAAGGCCAATGAATCGGACATAAGAGAGCTCCAGGCCTCCTCGAAGAAACGCGAGCAAAGAGTGAACGACCTGGTACACCAACACCGCCAGGTGGCCCTGAAGCTGGATGATCAAGAAGGGAGGGCCCGCAAAAACAACATTTGCGTGGTAGGCGTTCCGGAGGATTCGGAGAGGCCTAGTGTGGAACTCTTTCTGGAAGACCTGTTCCTCACCCACCCGAAACTTAAGCGTCTCTCCAACATCTTCACCATTGAACGCGCTCACCGCTCGCCAATCCCTAAGCCCAAGCCGGGAGCGCCACCAAGGACAATCATAGCAAAAATCCTAAACTATATGGATAGGCATGCTATCCTCCAGACCGCCCGCCAGACGGGTGACCTGCAATACGAGAATGCCACAATCTGATTCTTCCCGGACTTCACGCTCCAGGTGCAACGTGAAAGGCGCTCATTTACTGGAATGAAGGCAGCACTGCGAGATAGAGGAATCATATATATGATGTTCTTTCCCACCAAGCTTAAAGTTATTGCGGGGGAGCAAATCTTTGTTCTTTACTGCACCTTCAGACGTTCAAGACTGGCTTGATAGAGAGTCGTTGCGATCTCCTGACCAAATGGAGGGAGGTGCCTGGAGAGACAATCAGGCTGTCTCGCCGAGATCTCTGGACGATAGATCAGATGTGGAAAGAACGAGTCAACGCTCCTGGAGGTCGAGGTCGGCTAGCACCAAATGGGGGGGGGGACTCTTCGAGATGCGGCTGGCCACTAGAGGAGGTGGAACTGTTGACATGGACCCCCTACAAACTGTAACGTATTGTATGCTCCGGTGTGAACCTATAAGACCCAACTTCCCTTGTGGGTTCTTGGATATTGGGGGGATGTTACTTAATCCTGCAAATATGTTTGGCCTGGGATAGAGTTAGGCTGAGATTGTGGTGGACCTCACCATTTTACAGCCATTTGGCCCATTTGGCGATCTTGGAGGGTCGGAGCAAAGACTTGCTAGTGAGGGGACTACACCTTGTGTGATTGTGGTCCAATCCTTAAGGAGTGTATGCATCTTTAGCAACTTGTTATGTTACGGGGGTGGGCACGTGCAGCGGTTGGAGCTGGAGCCGGCGCACTTTCCATCTTAAGCAGGTTCTTCGGGAGGGGGGGGGGAGGTTCCCTCACTCCTGGGTTGGGTGAAAGGCGCTCTGCTAATTGGAGATGTGGGTAGTTCAAAGCCAACGGAGCAGGGAAGCAGGGAGGGGGGGTGGGGGGACACCAGTTTCAGGGTGGAGGATGGGGAGGGGATGTAGTTGTGGGGTGGGGGGGGGGGGGGAGTTTGGTAAGGTCACACCGAGGTCTTGCAAATGTTCTAGATCATTGTGTTGGGAAGCACAGGGATAGATTGGCAGTCGTCTGTGTGGATGGCTATGAAGTGGGATAAAAGTCTAAAGGTGATTAGCTGAAACGTCAATGGGCTGGGGGACAAACTCAAAAGAAGTATTGTGCTACAGTTTGTTAAGCGACACCTCCCTGATGTAGTTCTATTGCAGGAAACCCACCTGATGGGAAACACGTGCTACGCTCTAAACGGATGGGGATACACTCTGACGGTGCACTCCGGCTTTACATCCGGGTCCCGGGGGATTGGGATTCTTTTGCGCCGCAGTTTTCCAATTGTCATTGATCATACAGATGTGGACCCTCTAGGGCACTTTGCTGCTATCTCAGGGAAATGGGAAGGTCGCAGACTCAACTTGGTAACGATTTACATTCCACCGGGCCTCCAAACGCAATCGTACCACGATCTGGGAAAGTTACTGCTTTCCCTTCGAGAGGGGCAGCTCCTGAGGGGTGGGGACTTCAATGCCGTAGTCTCAGGCGACTTGGACAGACACCCAGCCAGGGACATTGGGGAGGGGCAGATGTGGCTTCCCAAACTCATGGAGGCGTTCGGCCTCCGTGATCTCTGGCGCCTCAGACATCCGACACAAAACAATACACTTTCTTCTCGGGCCCACACCACACTTTTTCACACCTAGACTATCTTTTGGCACCAATGCACCAAGATGCTACTATCCGTGAAGTCACCCATCTGGCACAAGCAATCTCGGATCATTCCCCACTGTGGGCCCACGTGACAATTGGAGACCGGAGGGAGAGCTGTGTAGCGCCGATCAACACCTGGTATCCGGGGTGAGGACACTAAAAAGAAACTGTCTCACTCAATTGACCGATACTTCGGGGAGAATGTGGGGAGTGTGGAATCATCAGTAGTCTTGTGGGAGGCTTTTAAGACGGTGCTGAGGGGTGAGGCACTTTCAGCAATCGCTGGCCACCGTAAAGAACGAGAAGCACAGATCGTTACCATAGAAAATTATCTTCTGGCGCTTGAGGGCATTGCGCATAATGGTGGGGATCCAGACACGCTCACCAGATTCAACTAAAAGCTGCGGAATACAAGGCCATAGCCACGGACGCTGCGAGAACCTTAGCGAGAGACCGGGAGGGCAGACTATATGACCAGGGAAACAAGGCAGGCAAGTTAATAGCTCGGTTGAAGAGGAAGCAGCAGGCGCAGAAAGTAGTGGTCGAGCTTAAGGTGGACTCAGGGGCCGTCATTACGGAGCCCCGAGAGATTGTCAAGGAGTTCGCGAAACATTTTCGAAAGGTATACACTAGGGGTTCGGAGCGATTGGAGGAGGATTCCTCGGCCTTACTGATCGACTTAACTCTGCCCACCCTCTCTGGCGAAGAACAGGAGGCTTTGGAGGCGCCCCTCACCACTGACGAACTGGTCAAGGCCATCCATGACCTTCGACCTGGGAAGGATCTCGGGACCAATGGTCTTCCGATTGAGCTCTACAAACTCAAGCATGACAGCCTTGGCATACACCTGAAACATATGTTCGAAGATAGTAGAGAACAGGGCATACTGCCTAAAGGACCAGCGAATAGCCACGATTGTGGCTATCCCCAAGGAGGGGAAACCTAGAGAATTGAGTGCCTCCTACAGGCCAATATCACTGTTAATTGCAGAGCCGAAAATCCTGGCCAAAGTGCTTGCCAACAGGCTCAAAACGGTCCTAAATACCTTGGTACACCAGGATCAGTCGGGTTTTATGCCCCACCGTAATACGGCACTTAACGTGCGCCGGCTCCATGGAGTGTTGGGACGATGCCACTTGCTACATGAGGATGCCGTTGTTGTGTCATTGGACGCAGCAATGGCGTTTGACACGTTAGAGTGGCCGCATATGATGGCGGTTCTCCGAAAGCTGGGATTCGGTCCGAACTTTATCGGCTGGGTGCGTCTCCTCTATGCCAAACCTTTAGCCCAGGTGGTGGTTAATAACAAAATCTCAGAGGTTTTCACACTAGAAAGGGGGGGACACAACAGGGTTGCCCCCCTCTCACCCCTACTTTTCGCCCTCTCCCTAGAACCACTTTCTGCCTGGATTAGACAGACTCACTCCTTGAGGGGGCTCCAATGGGCGGACGGATGGGGGAACAGGATTTCGCTATATGCGGACGACATCCTCCTATACCTTACAAACCCCCAGGAGTCCATCGCAACGGCACTAGATATTTTTAATAGCTTCGGAGATTACTTTATGTCCTGCATGGCGCCCCCCTCTGATTCTGCGCAGCTGCCCGATTCAGATAGCCACAGATGGCTTCACATACCTGGGAGTCTTCATCTCCAAGGAGCGGGCCACTCGATACGAGCAAAATCTCTTGCCGCCCTTACAAAGGCTCAACCGAGACACTGCCACCTGGAAAAAGCTCTCACTGTCCCCTGCTGGGCCGGGCAGCGCTATTTCAAATGATGGCGCTGCCATGGTTTGTTTACGCCCTCCAAAACTACCCGGACTTAGTGCCGCAAAAAGGTACTTCGCTGCCATCGAGGCCACCCAGCGAGATCTTCTCTGGACTGGAATGCCCCGGATTTCCTTACAGAAACTCACGCTTGTGTGGTTTGATGAGGGGATAGCGCTCCCAGACATCCTGAAATACTATTGGCCGGCACATCTCTCGGCCATCAACCAGGGTACATACTGTGCTGGGAATGATCCGGGGTACGGAATGGATAAATGGCTCCTTCAGGGCGGGAACTTTGAGGCTGCCATTTACTCTAGGCCAGGTAGGTACCGCCTCACGGGGCCTACAAAGCACTCCGTACAGTTGTGGCTCATAGTTCAAAAGATACTGGGTTGGGCTGACAAACTCACGCTAGCAAAGCCACTTGGGCCTTGGAAAGACTGGGCACACTTTTAGCCGCACAAAAGGATTCCGTAACTGGGACCTGATAGGAATATCTCAGATCAAGGATCTATGGGGCCCGGACGGGGTAATACCATTTGAGAGTCTTAAACACACTTATGACCTAGCTCAAACAAAACACTTCCGCTACATACAGGTCAGGCACGCACTTCAAGCCAACATTCCCCCAGGGACCCAACTCCCAGAGTCCTCCCCACTCGAGAACAGATTGCTTGACGGCCACCTTCCGGAGCGGGCTATCCCTCACACATACAAAGAACTCATTAACCACACCCCGGATCCGTTGCTAGCCCTCAGGGGGAAATGGGAGGCAGATGGACTCTAAATTGATGATGAAGAATGGCGTGAGGCGCTTGCATCCCCTAGGGAAATCGCAATCTCGGGAAAGCTTAGACTGATCCAGTTGAAGATCCTGCACCAAGTTTATATCTCTAGCACTAGGCTGGTCCTGATGGGCCGCAGCAAAGATGGACTCTGTCGCAGGGGGGTGTGGGGAGGTTGGAACCTTCTTACACATAATTTGGGAGTGCCAGGTGCTACAGATCTACTGGCCACGGGTACTCAATTGCATGTGTAGGAAGGTGGATACCGGACTATGGTTACCCCAGATTTTTTGCCTTGTGTTTAGCTGGTTTTCGACTTAGTTGGCCTGGGACCCTGCCAATCAGAGTCCCAGGCTATCTGCTCTCTCTGTAAAATGGACTCCATGCACCCTAGGTGCATAACCAATTTGGTACTGGACACCTTATCAGCCCCTGTACAGTGCACTATAGGTGCCCAGGGCATAGGTGCATCCAAGGCCTACCTGGGGCTGCAGCATATCTTTTGCCACCCCTGGCTGGCACTTAAATCGACACAACTGGCTGATCACTCAGCTGGGGCAAGGTGGTGTAATCACCCCTCGCTTAGATATAGTATACCTGTATCTAAACCTATATCTGGACACATATATCCCTATCAGTCACTCCTATGGCAGGCCTTAACAATCCTGGAGGCAGAGTGCTTGGTTTTATGTGAGATGGTGCTCTAGCATGAGCTGAGCCTGTCTGCAGCTGTCGGGACCAACTCCCTTAGCTGTTCCGGGATATTGCAATACCATATACTATTAAGTGCATTATAATCCTCGTGGTTACTTAACTTTGGTTTGGCTTTATCAAAACATGTTGTGTAAGGTGTCATACGCTTTGGAATACTACCCCCTCGCCAGTCCTGGCGACGGGGGTAGCATTCCACCCTTCTAGAGGGAGAAGACATGTTACTTTGCTAAAACGCGGTTAATCCTAACCAGAGCCTCCGCATCACAAAATGGATGCTGCTGCCACAGACACAAGTCTGACCTCCTACTGCTGACCGAAACTTGGCAGGGGAGGCCTGGACAAAATGTTTCCTGTCACAGGGAGGTGCTACACCTCCCCAGACAGGAGATAGTGGATTGGGGAAGGGTGGGCTGAAATAAACTAGACACTGCCTGGGGCACACAAGGTGTCCCATGCAAAATCCAGTCAAACCGGTTCTGGGGCACTCCAGCCCCAGTCCTGGCGCGAAACTGGACAAAGGGAAAGGGGTGTAACCACCCCCTTCCTGGGTCCCACCCATAGGAGGGACCTAGCAGGTAATCCAGCCCCTTGATTTGGAATAAAGGTAGGAGCTGTGCCAATGCACATCAGATTATCCTGACTGAAACTTATGAAACGAAACTCTGGACCCTTCGACATCCTACTCGACGTAGAAGACTGAAGAATCTCCCTTGTGGTCAAGGAGTGATCACCCTGTGCAAACAGGCACCATCCAGCGCGTCACCGTTTGCTTTGTTGCAGTTCCCGCCGGAACTCGAGCGACAGATTGACAAGTCCCAGCTTTCCTGCCTTCCAACAGCCCGATCCACAGTCCCAGTGAATCTGAGACCCGTGGAGGTGACCTGAAGCGTTGGGGCCGGCCATCTTGGAAAAACTACGAAGTGCTGACCGTGCAGCTCCCGAGGCTCCCTCGACGCTGTGCATTGGGGTTTGAGAAGCCCCAGCCCTGAGCAGCTTTTGCACCAAAGCTCTCCCCTCCACACTCACCGAGTGCTGCGAGGGGCCCTTTTGCATTTTCCTGCTCGACACGTTGGTCCGGTCGCTTGCCCGTTGGCTAGCGGCCCCAGTACCGACGAACCTTTGAATTTGCTCTGCTAGTCTGGTTGCTCCAGACTGGCCCTCGCTCCCCTGAAAAGGAGCACCCGCTCTGACCTTGCTGGCCTGAGTAAGAAACGATCTTCGAATCCTGCATGGGTTGCACTTGCCAAGGCTTGTTAACTCCAATCCGGAAGCCGACACCGCTGACAGCGAGAGCCTTCGCGGGACAGCTCGTGATCCACTCCAGGACATCCTCGGTGCCCCAGAGTCCACGTGGCAGCGGAGATAAGCTTCTCGACAACCACCTGATTGCGCCCGACATCGCCTGGTTCCTTCCTGGTCACTGGCTAGTGACCCATACTCTGTCCCCTTTGCTTTCAGGTACTCTACATCTTCGATCCAGCCTTGGATCACACCAGAATCTTCTCTTCTGGCCGCCTGCAGCATCTTCATCTCCAGGCTCCATAGATCTACACAACGAAACCCGACACATTTTGGCACCTGTGCACCGGCTTCCTGCAGGTGAGGTAACTCTTGAACGCCAGTGCTCCTGTAGTGGTTTACACCTCTAGTGTCTAAGTCTAAAGTTTGGTAGTTCTAGTCCAGTCGGAAGACTCCTAAAACTGTAACTCAATAACTTTTACGCACCATTGACTTTGCATTGGTGCAGGCGTGTGCTTTTAGCGCTGCACCCGAGTCCCGCGGGCCTCTCCCGACTTCATCACTGCTAGTCCCGAGTAGCCCCAGCGATTCCCAAGGCCCTAGGCCTTACCACTGATCGAATAGTGATACTTATACCACTTTTTTGATATATGGTTGAGTGGCCACCGGCCTCATCCATAAACGTGCAACTTTCACATGTTATATTGTGCTTTTGTTTAAACGCTTGTGCTTCTATACTCCTAAAGAGTACAGGGGATTATTCTGAGAATACATACATATATTTTTATAATATATAACTTGTGTGGTGTCCTTTCATTTGATATTACAGGATTGCATATGGTAAAACAGCTGGCTTCACATGCCCTCTTGAGTTTAGCCTGAAGGCTGCTTAGTCCTTGTTACCCCTAGGATAGCTTGTCTTTTTAAGGTTGACTTACAACCACCACCATAAGGGATTGTTTGGACTGATACAAGGTGCCCACAGAATTGTGGGACATCATACATCAGGCCAACTTCTCACAGCATGCGTGAGGTGTGGGGGGTGGAACTGCGCCCAGAGGCTAAGAGGTGCCTTCTTAATATCTGGGAGCCCTCCGACCTCATCGAAAGGTAAAATATGGGTGACGTTCGGGCTCGCAATTGCAAGGAGAAACATAGCGAGATTATGGGGGGCAATCACACCACCAACACTCAATTCCTGGAAGAAGGATATGGATAGGTGCACGGTCCAAGAGAAGACCGTGTATATGGCTCGGGGATGTCCCCGAAAGTGGGTTGCGGTGTGGTCCAACTGGAACTATTATTGTGGTAACATATGTGAACCCCCTCACCCATTGAGGAGCTAACTGTATTATGATTTCCACTGTAATAGACGTAATCCCGAGATTAACTGTAATAGGAGAGATGTGTGAAACCTGTGATTTCCTACAGATACCATGTAACAAATGTATTCCTAGTGTGTGATGACCACATTATTTAGTTCTTTTTGCAAATAAAAACGATTTATAACAAAAAAAGAATGTATATTCTGTATTTATGGTGTTTTACGAGGCTAGTCCCAAATAAACATGGTTTGTTCGATCTCAAACCATGAAAGTCAAAATAAAAAAAGCACCCACACAAAAATCTCACTTTCCGGTTTAATGGGCTCACAGTATTATCTGCTTCCTGTAGATGCATGGAGCAGTAGCAATATTGGACACAAGAATTGCCTTGTGTTCCCAGAGTCTGAAACTTTGATTTCTGGTCTGCCAAGCACACTCGTGATAGAGCTTTATCAAAAGTCATAATCAAGGCACATGCAGCAAGTATGCAAATACTGACAGGAACACCTTTGGGGAGCTTCTGACCTTTAATCGGTTTTACCTGCTTCTCATACTTACCACAACACTGAAATGTATGCAACATTAATAAAGCAAAGAGAACAACGAAGGCCAGCACAATAAGAGATGATTGGGAGTGTCTGGTGACCAGCTCCTTCTCACAAGGATTTCATTAGATACCCAATCAAAATAATCCAGATACTAAAAAGGAATAGAAGGTAATGGAACACTTAACATTCAAGTAACTGTCAGAGGTTAGCAGTAAACATTTGGATAATTATGGAAAAAAAACAATAAGATCTACAAGGGTGGGCAAAAGACCTGCTTCGAGACACTGGAAGACTCCCAAAAGATTTCAGGCTGAGGAATAAGACATGATCAAACAGGATGAAATATTCAGCCAGGAACATCTGTGACTAGAGAAATCGGGGAAAATTGTAAGTACTTACAGTTAGGTATCTAGGTAGTGGTACTCCACTGAATAAGGTACAGTTGTGTAGCTTTTATTTATATTAGACAATTTCAAGTAACCGATCCAGGTTATAATCATTTCATTGAAATGCTTGGAAGTAAAAGAGCAATACCAAGTGCAGTACTTTTATACAACTAATTGTACATGCATGTTAAAAACAAAAGGGTCACAGCATACGTACCGACTATCAAGTTTCAGAATAGGAGTGGCAGAAGATGGGTCAGTAAAGGGTTTGGATAACGAACCGCCTTGTCGAACTTGCATCTGGTCAACAGAAGGCATTTCAGCATATGCCGCTGAATCGCTACCTTGGTTTTCCAGTGACCGTCTCTTATTTTGACTATTAGTTGGGGAAGAAGCCTGGCGGCTTTGGTCCAACGACAGAACAGTATGGTGAACAGATGTAGCTGCAGGTGCAACAATGCTTGCTGGAAACAATGCAGACGGCATGGAAACACTGGTTTCTGATTGGTGAGGTGGTTCGCAAGCAATTGGCTCACATGGCACGGTAGCAGAAGAGAGAGGGACCTAGAAAAGAAATCCACTTTGCTAATTACAAGTCATCCTCAACTGCTTCGTGTTTTAAGCTGTACTTGCTTCACATTACAGAAATTTCCACTCTTGCAATATGTGTCTACAACATTATTTGTACCGCTAATGCCCGAATGGCAGCATGGCATTAGTAGAATCATCTTGAGCCCACAGCATTCTCGATGCCCTCCATATTCAGGAAACAATCAACTATTGACCCATGACTGCCTGAGGCCATTTAGTTATCTTTACTGTGGCTATTGCTCCAATGTCCCTGGGCTTCCGCACATTCTAAACATGGGTAACATGCCACTGAATGGGAAGGGCAATAAATTGCTTCAACAGCAGATAAAATCGAAATCAGCATGATCAGTATCTTGGATACCGCTGCGTCTTAATCACGGTATGCCCTGCCTTCACCGTTACAGGTGCTCACAAGAACTGTTCCCTTGTTAAACAAGCATTTGCAATGCAATAGGTCTCGCAATCACGCAAGTTGGAGCTATTGGCATTGTAAATGACAATGCCTTTTATTTATGTTTTGGGTTTTTAAACATAAATAAAAGACATTATCATTTACAATGCTAATAGCTTAAACTCTCGCAAATGCGAGACCTATAGCATTGCAATAAAGGGCCTTCTCGACTGCTTGTTAGATTGTAATTATCAGAGGATGAGACCAGCTTGCGACGTCGTCAAAGTAGTGATAAACAGTGCAGTGAAGATGATGTGTTAGTGTTGTAGATTACACAGACCAAAGTGTGAAGTGAGAGTTGCATATGATCCGAGCAATGAACACTAACAAAGCACTCCAACACCTTTCGCTCGGAGATTACACTGTCGCTGCTCAGGAAGAGCGGACGGGGGGCTATTTCCTGCCCTCTCCCTGATTTGAGTGTGCAGTGTGGCATTGTGCAATGTCATTGCAATCTTTGGCCTAATAAAAAAATACTCGCGCTGTAGTAGGACCCTGGATTCACCTCCTGGTGCAGGGCAGGCTGTGTGTAATGGCAGGCAAGATGGTGGTATTAGACTGGTGGTGGTGGTGGTGGTGGTGGTATTGGACTGGTGGCGGTGGTATTGGACTGGTGGCGGTGGTATTGGTGGTGGTATTGGTATTGATAGTGGTGGTGGTATTGATGGTGGTGATTTATGGTGGTATTGGTGGTGGTGGTAGAGGAATTGGTATTGGTGGTGGTGGTAGAGGAATTGGTATTGGTGGTGGTGGTAGAGGAATTGGTATTGGTGGTGGCGGTATTGGTGGTGGCAGTGGCGGTATTGGTGGTGGAAATGGCGGTGAAATTGGACTGGTGGCAGTGGTATTGGACTGGTGGCAGTGGTATTGGACTGGTGGCGGTGGCATTGGACTGGTGGCGGTGGCATTGGACTGGTGGCGGTGGCATTGGACTGGTGGCGGTGGCATTGCACTGGTGGCGGTGGCATTGCACTGGTGACGGTGGCATTGCACTGGTGACGGTGGCATTGCACTGGTGACGGTGGCATTGCACTGGTGACGGTGGCATTGGATTGGTGGCGGTGGCATTGGATTGGTGGCGGTGGCATTGATGGTGGTGGTGGTATTGGCGGTGGTGTTATTGGCAGTGGTGGAGGTATTGGCAGTGGTGGAGGTATTGGCAGTGGTGGAGGTATTGGCAGTGGTATAGGTGGAGGTGGTGGTGGTATTGGCAGCAGTAGTGGTTTCGGCAGCAGTGGTATTGGTGGAGGTGGTGGTGGTATTATTGTGGAGGTATGGATGGCAGTGGTGGGATTGGCGGTGGTAATAAAACAGGCTTTTGAAAATAACCCATCAGGTGGCTGTAGTACAGATGACATGTAACACAGATGTGCTGTTGTCAGTTCCAGCCCATAAGCAATTAATCAATCAATTAGGCTTTTGTTAAGCGCGACTACTCACCTGTAAGGGTATCAAGGCGCCGCGGGGATCATTAGCAGGCGCCAGTCCATCAAGCAGGGGGTCTGTCAAAGAGTCCGTTTTGGAGGTTTCTTGCGAAGATGGGGAGCGTTGTTTGTCCGAGGTGGAGTGGTACGGCGTTTAAGGCTCGGGCTGCGAGGAAGAAGGAGCGGCCAGCTGATCTGGTCCTTCTGGTGCGGGGAACCACGACTTAGGAGAGCTGGGCTGATCGTAGGCTCCTCTGGGGTGCGTGAAATTTGAGTCAGCTGTTCCAGTATTCTGGTCCGGTGTCGTGAATGGCCTCGTGGGCGTGGGTGAGCATCTTGCAGGTGACTCTAGCTTCGATAGGGAGCCAGTGGAGTGTGCACAGGTGCTGGGAGATGTGTTAGTGTCTTGGCAGGTCGAGGACTAGTCTTGCAGCGGTGTTCTGGATGTTCCGTAGCTTGCGGGTGAGGTTTTTGTTTATTCCAGCGTAGAGTGCGTTGCCGTAGTCGAGTCTGCTGGTGACAAGGACGTGAGTGATGGTCTTTCTGTGTTCGAGGGGGATTCATTTGAAGGTCTTACGTGAGAGACGGAGGGTGTGGAAGCAGGAGGACTAGACGGAGTTGATCTGGCGGTCCATTTTGAGCTCAGAGTCCAGGATGATTCCCAGGTTCCGTGCATGGTCTGTGGGGGTGGCCGCACATCCGAGGGTGGGGAGGCCACCAGGTGTCGCTCCAGGCATTGGGGTTTGGGCCCCCGATGAGTGCTTCTGTACACGATTAAGTGCTACCTGGAATTCACTTGACTTTCACTAATCATTTATAAATCCATTTTACTTGGGGGAGGTTTGAAACAGACAAGATAATTACGGGTTTAAGTCATTGAAAACAGGCGCCCGTGTTACGGGGGCAGCTGTGCTGCTTAAAAAAATACAAGCGGTTTCAGCTGAAGCAGCGCATGTCCTGCCTGCAGCAAGAGCAATTCAATAAAGTAAACAGTGCTTACAGACTAAATAACAGGTCCCATGACACAACCAAAGTAAAAGGGCCAGTCGCCAAGGGAGGGTACAAATGGAGACAAGGCCGTACTAAGGAGGTACTAACAAGCCTATGTACAAATCTGAAGTTAGCATTTACAAAAGAATGACACAATCCAATGAAAAATATGGGAGGAGAGTGGGCGCGGCTTCTCTCCCATACTCTACAACAGCAGTCACGCAGAGCGAGCAGTGCAAGCACGCTGTTACTAGGCTCGACCTAAAAATGAGCCTCACCAGTGTTTTGTACAGATCAGTAGCATTAGTGACAACTGTACAATAATGGAAAACAACCTATGGATAAGAACTACGAGGAACCATCAAGGTAACAGTATGCAACTTCTACTTTGCAGCTCACATTCCTGACAGGTGGGTCCTTTCTACAGCCAAGAGGAAAACAAGAACAAGCATTGGCATAGCCAATAGGTCTTGCATGTGGGACCTTATAAGTGTTTGGCCATGCAACAGTTGGTGTTGTTGCACCAAGGATATTCTGCTGCATAACTAAATACGTATAGGGTCCAAAAAGCGAGACCTATTGGCTATGCCAATGCTGGTTTGTTTTTTGTTGCTGTTTTGTTTAAGTTGCCAGATCTACAATAGCTGGACATGGTTTTTGTTAACAGTTCTTTGCATCAAATGAACTTGTTTTCATTGCTCTGAATGTTGTTTCCATTCTGGTTGTAGGAAGCAGTCATTCCCAGGGGTGTGGGGCCTGCCTAGCTGTGCAAATGAGAAAAAGCCTGGTGCAGGCGCAATTTACAAGTGTGGAGGGAGTGAGCCCCAGGCAGCATGACTCACTCACACAGGAGTTCATGCACTGCACCTGCATACTCAGCATGGTTTAAGGAAACTCAACCCACTTCCTCCCAGGCATCGAACACATATTTACCAAGAAACTCTGAGGAGAGCCTGCCTGCTGCACTGACGGCTGGTGGTGTGTGTGCCTGGTGAAAGCGTGCACTGACGGCTGGTGGTGTGCATGCCTGGTGAAAGCGTGCACTGACAGCTGGTGGTGTGTGTGCCTGCTGGGAGCGTGCACTGACGGCTGGTTGTGTGTGCCTGGTGGAAGCGTGCACTGACGGCTGGTGGTGTGTGTGCCTGGTGGAAGCGTGCACTGAAGGCTGGTGGTGCGGGTGCCTGGTGGAAGCGTGCACTGACGGCTGGTGGTGCGTGTGCCCAGTTTAAGCGTGCACCGACAGCTGGTGGTGTGTGTGTGTGTGTGTGCCTGGTGAAAGCGTACACTGACGGCTGGTGGTGTGTGTGCATAGTGGAAGCATGCACTGACGGCTGGTGGTGTGTGTGCATAGTGGAAGCGTGCACTGACGGCTGGTGGTGTGTGTTCCTGGTGGAAGCGTGCACTGATGGCTGGTGGTGTGTGTGCCTAGTGGAAGCGTGCACTGACGGCTGGTGGTGTGTGCCTGGTGGAAGCGTGCACTGGCGGCTGGTGGTGTGTATGTCTGGTGGAAGCGTGCACTGACGACTGGTGGTGTGTGTGTGCCTGGTGGAAGCGTGCACTGACGGCTGGTGGTGTGTGTGTGCCTGGTGGAAGCGTGCACTGACGGCTGGTGGTGTGTGTGCCTAGTGGAAGCGTGCACTGACAGCTGGTGGTGTGTGCCTGGTGGAAGCGTGCACTGACGGCTGGTGATGTGTATGCCTGGTGGAAGCGTGCACTGACGGCTGGTGGTGTGTGTGTGTGCCTGGTGGAAGCGTGCACTGACGGCTGGTGGTGTGTGTGCCTGGTGAAAGCGTGCCCCGACGGCTGGTGGTGTGTGTGCCTTGTGGAAGCGTGCACTGACGGCTGGTAGTGTGTGTGCCTGGTGGAAGCATGCACCGACGGCTGGTAGTGTGTGACGGCTGGTAGTGTGTGTGCGCCCGGTGGAAGCGGGCACTGGCGGCTGGTGGTGTGTGTGCCTGGTGGAAGAGTGCACCGACGGCTGGTGGTGTGTGTGCCTGGTGGAAGAGTGCGCTGGTGGTGTGTGTGCCTGGCGGAAGAGTGCACTGACGGCTGGTGGTGTGTGTGCCTGCTGGAAGCGTGACCCTTGACCCGGTCACTCTACTACCGCACGGCCTCCGTGTGCCCGGATTCTGCTGCCGCTGCCTGCTTGGCCCTCTTGCTGCCGCCTCTCCTTAGGGCCCCTGCTCTCCAGGCTTGCCCTCGCTCCCCAGGCTTGCCCTCGCTCTCCAGGCTTGCCCAGGCTTGCCCTCGCTCTCCCCCGCTCCGCTTTCCCGCTCTTTCCAACCCCCCCTCTACTCTCCGCCGCTGCTCTCCTGCGGCCCCGTCCCCTTCTCCTGTCTCCCGCTCCCCATTCGCCGCCCCGCTCCCGCCTCCTAGCTGCTCGTCCCTCCCACTTCGCCATAATTGGCAGGGAACGCGCGTACGCGCAGCAGCCACGAGCAGCGGGCGCGCCAAAGGCAAGCCCATCTACGCCCGTCCACGCCTGGACCGCACCCAGCGCCAGAACCCCTGGACCCCGCCAGAGCCAGCCAACCCGACTGAGCTACGATGCCGCCACCCTCCACGCACTCAACACCGGCCGACATCCAGCCTGCTACCAAGCCACCCCGAAACGCACCCACGGAGCCTTCACCTGCCACGCCTGCTACTTCACCTGCACTCGGTCCTGCACCGCGCCAGCCAAAACAGCCGCCAACAACAACCACCTCCAGTGCATCCTGCTCAACACCCACTCCATCCACAGGCACGCCGTCGAACTATGGGACCTCCTGGACAAAACGGCACCAGACGTCGCCTTCTTCACGGAAACTTGGATGAACGCCTCCTCAGCCCTTGCCATCCCGGACGGCTACAAGATCATCCGGAGGGACCGCGTCAACCAGACCGGAGGAGGCATCACAGAAACACTATCCGCATCACGACCAACACCGACGACACCCTCGCCACCGCAGAGCACCTGCACTTCCAGATTCACACCGACCCCAAGACCACCCTCAGAGGAACCCTCATCTGCAGACCCCCGGGACCACGCTCACACTTCAGCGAGGCCATCGAAGACTTAATCAGCCCACTCGCCCTCGCCCCCCCCCCGACTACATCCTCTTAGGAGACCTCAATTTCCACCTGGAGAATGACCAGGACAACAACACCAACGCCCTACTAGACAACCTCGCCAACCTCGGATTCCAGCAACTGGTCAACACCCCCACCCACTACGCCGGCCACACGCTGGACCCTGTCTTCTCCTCCAGCAACCACATCTCCTTCAGCCACACCACCGAGCTCCACTGGACCGACCACAGCTCCGTACACTTCAACTTCAGGAAAACAACGACCCACCACCGCCCTCAACAAACCCCCCGAAGATACTGGAGCAAGATCACCACCGACCAACTCACCACCTTCTTGCGCCTAAACCCTCCCACCAACACCACGGACCCCAACGAAGGAGCTCGTAACCTCACACAGTGGATCACCGACTGCGCCGACACCCTTGCTCCACTGAAAAACCCTCCCAGCAACCTCAACAGCAAGAAAGCCGCGTGGTTCACCAATGATCTCAAAGACTCCAAGAAATCCTGCCGTGACTTCGAGAAAGCCTGGCGCCACAACCAGTCAACGGACAACATGACAGCCCTCAAGAACGCCACCCGCAAACACCACCAGCTGATCCGCACCACCAAAAGGTCATTCTTCAGAGAACGACTGGACAACAACACCCACAACAGCAAGGAACTCTTCAACGCTGTGAAAGAGCTCTCCAACCCCAACGCCAGCAACAACGACATCACGCCTTCTCAAGACCTCTGCAACTCTCTGGCCATCTTTTTTCACCGTAAGATCGTCGACATGCACAACAGCTTCGACGCTCAGAACACGTACCCCACCCCTGAACCTACACCCCCCACCACCACCATGTGCGCCTGGACTCAGGTCAAGACGGAAGATACCACCCACATGATGAACACCATCCACTCGGGCGCCCCAGTCGATCCCTGCCCACACCACATCTTCAACAAAGCCGACTCCATCATCGCACCCAAACTTCGGGACATCAACAACTCCTTCATATCCGCCACCTTCCCGGAGAGCTGGAAGCACGCAGAGATCAGCGCCCTCCTGAAGAAACCCACCGCAGACCCCTCAGACCTCAAGAACCTCTGCCCCATCTTGCTCCTCCCCTTCCCTGCAAGTCATCTAGAAAACCGTCAACAAACAGCTGACAGCCTTCCTGGAGAAGAACGGCTCCCTCAACCCATCGCAGTCCGGATTCCGAGCGAACCACAGCACCGAGAACGCCCTCATCGCGGCCACCGACAACATCCGGACCCTGCTGGACAACGGAGAAACCGCCGCCCTCATCCTGCACGACCTTTCGACTGCGTTCGACATGGTCTGCCACCGCACCCTGACAACCCGCCTCCGCCGCGCCGGGATCCAAGGAAAGGCCCTGGAATGGATCACCTCCTTCCTCTCAGACAGAACCCAAAGAGTCCGTCTCCACCCTTCCTCGCAGAAGCCACCAAGATCATCTGCGGCGTACCTCAAGGCTCCTCGCTCAGCCGCACCCTCTTCAACGTCTACATGAGCCCCTCGCAGCCATCGCACGCAAGCACAACCTCAACCTCAACATCATCTCCTACGCCGACGATACCCAACTGATCCTCTCCCTCACCAACGACCCCACCTCCGCCAGAGCCAGCTTCCAGGACGGAATGAAAGACATTGCAGACTGGATGAAGCTCAGCCGCCTGAAACTGAACTCAGACAAGACGGAAGTCCTCATCCTCGGCCCATCCATCTCCGCCTGGGACGACTCCAGGTGACCCCCACCCAAGCCCACGGACCACGCACGCAACCTGGGCTTCATCCTTGACTCCTCCCTCACAATGGCCAAGCAAGTTAACGCTGTTACCTCCTCCTGCTTCAACACTCTCAGCATGCTCCATAAGAGCTTCCACTGGATCCCCACTGGAACCAGGAAAACGGTTACCCAGGCTCTCGTCACCAGCCGTCTGGACTACGGGAAGGCCCTTTACGCTGGGACCACCGCCAAACTACAGAAAAGACTCCAGCGCATCCAGATCGCCTCAGCACGACTCATCTTGGACATCCCCTGACACAGCCACATCTCCGCCCACCTGAGGGACCTGCACTAGCTCCCAGTCAGCAAAAGGATCCGGTTCAGACTCCTCACCCACGCACACAAGGCTCTCCACGACTTGGGCCCCGAATACCTCAACAACTGCCTCACGTTCTACACGCCAACCCGCCAGCTCCGCTCCGCCAGCCTCGTCCTCGCCACCGTCCCACGGATCCGCAGAACCACCACCGGAGGAAGATCCTTCACCTACCTGGCGGCCAAGACCTGGAACACCCTCCCCACCCACCTACGACTCACCGAGGACCATCTCTCCTTCAGTAAGCAACTCAAGACCTGGCTTTTCGAGCAGTAGCAGCCGCTCCCCCCACCTCCCCCCCCTCGCCTTGAGACCCTAGCGGGTGAGTAGCACACTTTACAAATACTCTTGATTGATTGATTGATTGGAAGCGTGCACTGATGGCTGGTGGTGTGTGTGCCTGGTGAAAGCGTGCACTGACGGCTGGTGGTGTGTGCGCCTGGTGGAAGCGTGCACTGAGGGCTGGTGTTGTGTGTGCCTTGTGAAAGCGTGCACAGACGGCTGGTGGTGTGTGTGCCTGGTGAAAACGTGCACTGACGACTGATGGTGTATGCGCGTCTGGTGGAAGCAGGAGCATTCACAGTGATAGAAGACAGATATGAAACTGAGGAGGGGGGGAGAAGGGAGGGGGAGTGCGAGCAGAGTAGCATTATTCACAGCTAGAAGACACAAATGAAGCTGACCAGGAGGGAGGGAGGGGGGAGTGCAAGCAGAGTAGCCTGATTACAGCAATAAAAACACAGATGGCAGCTGTGCACGTGCATGAGCTCGTGAACACAAGCTGTAGGCCAGCAAAAGCCTCTGGTGACCCTTTTAAAAGCCACTTAATAAAAGTCTCGAAAAGACAGCGCATGCGCTGTCTCAGGCGAGACCTAAAAAAGCCAGACAGCTTAAAACCAGGAAAATCGGTCCCTCAGTGTATATTTCTCTAACAATACTTTGAGAACAAAGATGGTATGAACGTTTAATATCACCTTATAAAGACAGAACAGTGTCCTTAGTGGAGTTGGTACCTGTGTTTGGGGCCTTCATGATGTTTAACAGTTGCCATATTGTTCAGCATCTTCCCTAATTTCCTCCTGCTGACAAGGTTGGAGGCTGGGGTAAAGTCAAAGAACAGCTGCACAAATGTTTGAGCTGTCTTTCTCAAACACAGAGAAACACAAAGGTCTAGCCTATTGTCATTAGATTGACAGGATCTTTTCGGTTGTGAAGTTAAAATTGTTTTACTCTTCCATTAAATCCTAGTCAGGTGTAGAGAACGAGGTTCAGCTGTCTGGGAGCTATTAATGGTATATGAATCTGGGTAGGGTGCATGCCACATATACAACACATGTACCTGTGAAAGTTGTGCCAGGAGGACTGACTCAGCTTGTGATCTGCCCACAAGTAAACCAGTGCCATATGAAATCATTCTAAAATGTTATGCCCAATCAAGGCACAGTGATTCAATCTCACCTCAAATTCAGTTGGTTTCAAAAGGAATGACAAGGTCTTTTGATAAAGTGCAGTGAACACAGTGTATGCCACAGGCAATATTTACAGCTAATATAGACTGACTGGCTCAATGTAGAGAAACTCAGACTTGATAACGTATACCTGCTTAGATGAGCCCAAGTAAGAAATTACATTTTGTCTGGTCATTCTTCCATTACGGCCAATCAGATTTTGCTGGCTTAAGAACTGCTTACCCTTTGTTGGTTGCTGGAAAAGTCACGCTGCGATAGGTTGACCTTTGACAGACTGCACGGTTATTGGCTGTTCGCTTTGTTTGTAGAGCTGTATTATAATTTTGTGCTTGATTCGAGTCCTTTAGGTTTAAAGGATGGGTGTAATTATTTCAAAACAAACCAAAAAGATACCTAGAGAGGGTCAGAAATGTCTGAGTGCAGGAAGTTCAGCAAAGAAAATGACGGTAGAGGTCAAGCATTCTACACATACCTGAAACTGAATGGAGTAAATACAGCGAACATGAGGTTTTCCAGTTTCCTCTTGAGGGAACCTTTAATATTAATAAGCTAGATGTTTTTAAGACAAACAATGTACAATATAAAGTCGATGTCTAAAACAACAGTTTGAGATGCTTAAGAAATTGAATTGAAGGGCAATAGAGAAGGAAAGGCAAAGGACAGAAACCCATAAAAAGAATTATTTAGGGTTGGGATAAAAAGTAAATTTGATCACCAAGAGAAAAGGCGAAGGGAATGCATGATTGAATTTGTAAAGACATGTCTTGCTATATTTAGTGTAAAGAGCAGGATAAAAAGAAAATAAGAAAAAAAGATGTGGAGTCAGATTGTATTTAAATCATAAGAGCTGTTTAATTTTAGACCTCCTCCGTGTACCGATGGACTGGGGTGCCTCCAGCAATCAGTTATAAGGGTTGATAAGAAAGCTGGGGAAGATAGAGGAATGGCACTAGTCCCTACTGGGATTGTATTGAGTGCCATAATGTCAGTGCCTCATACAAGTGGAAGTCTGTTACTGGAGGATCAGACACAGGTTAACCCTGTAAGAACAGTATTAAAACAGCCACCACCTAAAGAAATTTTTGTTGGAATTTTGTAAATCAAATTTGGTGAAATGTTGCATGGAAATTTGGATTTGAGCGGATTGAAAAATGCTGATGAAATGAAATATTTGATTAAAAAAAAAACCCAGGTGTGCCAATTAAACTCGATAAATTGAAAGAATTCATTGATGAGCTAGAAGTTGACATTAGCAAAATGAAGAATGTAAAGCAAAGTCATAAAATTGATTAACCTTAGTCCTTTACTCCGACCCTAAAGCACGGGTTCTGACCTAAGGTTCCTTCTTGGAGGCATTTCCCATCCTGAGCACCTGGGGGCACCAGTCAGGGTTGCCCCCTCTCACCGGTCTTATTCACGCAGGAGATGGAGCCACTGGCCTGCCTCATACGCAACGATCCTCACATCCGCGGATGGACTTGGGATCCTCACCACATAGATAAAATCGGCCTATACGCGAACGATGTCCTCCTTTTCCTACCCGGCCCCAAGAGCTCCGGCCCACGTTGCTTGGAAGTCCTCCATGATTTTAAAAAGGTCTCAGGCATACGGCTCAACCCAGCGAAGTCCGCCCTGGTCCCCCTCCATCCATCCATTGCGGGCCTGCTTCAATTGGCAGTCAACCATCCCTTTGCACAGGCAGTCATTCAAGTACTTGGGAATTTGGGTGACCTTGATCTTGGAGCTTGAGTGGGCCCTCAACCTTACACCCCTGGTCACAAAAGCTAAGGCAGACCTCAAACGTTGGCACTCCCTCCCACTCAACCTTCTTGGCAGAGGTGCGCTTTTTAAAATGATGATTCTCCCCTGTTTTTATATATTCTTCAAAACATAACCTTTCACCTTCCGGGGAGTTGGTTCCACGAAATTGATGGTTTGCTCACTAGGTTCTTGTGGAGGAGAGGGAGGCCACGTATGGCCCTGGCTCACTGTCGGATACCCCCTATGACGGTGGCATGGTCGTGACTAATGTCCACCTTTATTATTTGAGATCAATGTTATCTTCGTGCACACCTGATTTGTCAACAATGGTTTAAGCGTAAGTTCTTTTTGGCGCAATCCTTGATGCACTGCGTCTTTCAGTGCCTTCCAATGAATTGTGTACAATGTGCGATCAACAAACCACAAAGGACGCGCTCCTTTCACAAGAAACAAAGGAGTTTCTTCACTCACTCATCATGTAAAGGTTACGATTTTTTCATCAATTCCATAAATTCATGAGACTTTAGTTTTATGAGATCATAAATTCTTTTATTTGTTCATTTCTTATCAACCTGTTCAAGGTGTTTCAGTTAATTCCTTCTAGTCATGAATATTATGTTGCTTATAATATGCCCAATGCATTTCTGGTTAATGGTCTAACCCTTCATCAGGGGCCTGTGAAATGAAACACACAGGACCTTAGCATTCAGAAAAACACCAAGTACATACATATTACAAAAGTATTAGCCAAGAAACAATAAAGTCGCTGCAGGGCAATGTACATGTATCACGGCTGTTGCCATAAACACAAAAACATTTTCGAAACATTAAGGTGCGTGTGCACACTCTTTACCAGGATTAACATGATGCTGGGGCCAGCCAAATGTGCATGTGAGTATGGGATTGCTTCGAGAAAGCCAGACGTAATGCTAAATCGTATCGTCTAGTGTATTTAGAAGGAGTACTAGCGTATGCAGTGAAATATAATCAAACCAGTATATTGCTGGAAAATTGAGGAACGCAAAGTGCAGTTACCCTAAAGCTCCGAAAGAGTAGCATACAATGGCAAAATCTAATGTATACGGCTGATTACAAGACGAAAAATAAAGACGGCGGGGTGTAAAACTTACTGCAAGCAACGAGTTGTGTTCCTTCCTTTCCGGGTACGGGATCGGATGGATAAGCACGAAGCCAATCACAAGGCTTCTTCTATTGTGAGATGGGTCACGTGATGTATCTTAGTGCCCGTTAGTTATCGAACAAAAACTACGTAATGGCGAAAAAATACCGCACTGTTAGGCAACGAAGGAGGTTGTAATGGAAAGGCTTCACCTGACGAGCAGGATGGTTAAAAAAGCGCTAGGTCGGAAATCAGTCTTTCAACGCGGGCCTGGTAGCCATAGCAACTAAAGAGGCTTGGCTATTGGATGGAGGTGCCGATTACATGATCGCTGAAGTCGAAAAGAATAATAAAGTTTTCTGAATACTGCAGATTAAGACGTGAGGTTTCTTAAAAAAATGCAATCAACCTAACATATCGAAAAAAAGGTAAAGTGAAACCCGAATGTAGTACAAATATTGCCAACACTGGCTTAGTGACCATAGTAACAAGGAGCTACTGATCACGTGATGACTCATGCTGAAATAATACAGTGAACACAAGATTGGCATAGGCTATGCTGCACTCAAATGATGTACAGTGATTGAACGAATAATGCATCAAGGGTATGAAAATGTAAAATGTAAAATAAGAAAGGCACATATACACAAATACAAAAGATTAATTTGAGATGAGTAAAAACATGAAATACACTTTCAGATTGGAATGCTGGCTGGGTTCATGGTAGTCCATGTGGTGTATGCATCGAGAGGGGGAAAAGAAGGGCCTATGTCCCTTTGCTGTGCTATGGTCAAAATAGTTCATAGAATCCGCCGTATAAGGGCCGTATTTGGAGGAACGGGAGCGGTCCTATAACACAGACTAACGGGGAACCAGGATTGCTGCTCCACCAGCGTGTTGCCGTCCGTGGCCTTGCCGGGACCCTGAGGCACGTCGCCATCTTGATTCAAGTGTCTGGTCTAGACTCCTGCAGCACATCGCGAAGCCAACGCCAGTGACTCAGACCCAGAGATACCCGACTAGTATCAAATACCGGAACAGGATTGACCGGGCTCGGCGGCGCAGCAGGGGTGCAAGCCATGACTGGCAGAAGTGCGCGAGGTGGCGGGACGCAATCGAAGCTGGACAAATTTGCGTACGACAAGGCCACCACGCAACAATCAGACGGACGCCCCTCCACGGGAAAGAGCCCGGAGAAAGATGGTACCAAAAAGGTGACGCTGGAAGATCTGATGACAACACTGTCCAATGTGCAATCAACAGTGGGATCCATCTCGACGGACGTTGGCCTTCTAAGAGCGGACTTGCACAAAATGACGGAGCGGGTGGCCCAGGTTGAAGTGGTTACAAAGTCCCAGGTCGTAGATACCTCGGAATTACAGCTAGCAATGGAACGTATGGAGACAGTCACCAAGAAACTTCAGGACAAGCTGGATGATCAGGAAGGGTGTTCACGAAGAAACAACGTACGAATCCTGGGAATACCAGAATCGGAAGGCAAGCGAGCAATGGACCTGTACATTGAGGATTTAATTAAGAATCAGTAGCAACCAAAGGAACTCTCACACTTCTTTTCCGTGGAGATGGCACATAGGGTCCCCGGTGGAGTACCGAAACCGGGGGCCCCACCAAGACCGGTGCTGGCCAGGCTCTTTAACTTCCGGGACGTCATACTCCAGACAGCACGGACCTCTCCTTCTATTAAACTGCATAACTCCACTATTGCCTTCTTTCCGGACTACACGGCTGAGGTGGCACGACGTCGGAAAACCTTTACGGATGTTAAGAAGGCCCTGAGAGCAAAAGAACTGCCTTACTCAATGCTGTTCCGGGCGAAACAGAGTAGTGGACAATCACAAAGCATGGTTCTTCGACACACCTGAGGCAGCGCGAGAATGGCTGGACGGATGGCAACGGGTGGAACTGCCCCGTCACTCCGGCAGGATCCAGCGACACCAGCAAAACGAGATCCATATGAACTCACAAAAGTCGACAGGACACGACTCAGACGCTGTCTCGGACACGGGACAGTTGGATGCTGACCAATAGCCAGGATCCTGAAGGATTGGATGGGGTGGCTCTGCAACAATAGTTTACCAGGGTGGACGTGTTGCCCTTGGGCTCCAAGCGGGATGAAGCGAAAGAGGGCAGATGGGGCCGCTGTCACCACGGAACTTCTTATCCCCACAAGCAAGTACAATGGGTTGGGACGGGAATAAGCACTCTGCTAAGTTGGGGAGGCGGGCGGTTCTATGTCCGTGCAGCAGGGGGGGGAGGGAGGAGGGGGGCAGAGGAACTTTGTTAATTCTTGTTCAAGTTTTACACGTAGCGACACGACATGTTGAAGAGACCACACAACACGCACAGGACCGCTCAATTCGCGGTACCCTTGGGGACGTCACAGAGGTTCCCACTTACACTCCCTCCCAATGTCACAATGCTCACAGGACACAGCGTATAGCCGCGTACTGCAACACACAACGGTCCCGCCTCTAAAGGTGATGACCTGGAACGTACGAGGTCTGGGAGACAAGATCAAGAGAGGTCTGGTGATGCAGGCGCTCAGGCGCCAAAACCCACATTTAGTTTTGCTGCAGGAAACGCACCTCACAGGTAGAGCAAGGCAGGCGCTGGACCGTAGAGGTTATAAAATGGTGGCGCATTCAGAATTCTCCTCTGGGTCCAGGGGGACGGGTATACTGTTGAAGAAGACCTCCCCCTTCATTTTCCTAAACCACAAAATAGACTATCAGGGCAGATTTGCATATATACACGGACAGTGGGAGGGTCGTCCGCTGAACATTGTCTCAGTTTATATTCCGCCAGCGCTTCAAGCAGTGGCACTGCCGGCACTGGGAGAATTTTTACTTAACCTCCCGGTGGAAGACACCTTCATTGGGGGTGATTTTAACGCAGTAGTTGATCCGGCGCTAGATAAATTCCCAGTGAGTGCACGCACACCCAACCCCACCAGCCTCCACGGCTTCCTAGAGGCCCTGGGCCTGATAGATGTCTGGCGACACAGACACCCAACCGCGCAGCAATACACCCATCACTCAACAGTACACAACAGCCTCTCTCGTATTGACTACCTTTTAGGGCTGGGTGACGGTATACAAGACGTGGAAACCATAGAAATACAGCCCAGGGGCATATCAGATCATTCTCCGGTAGTCTTGACATTACACAGTCAGGCAAAAACTCGCAAAAGGATATACCCAATATATCCTAACTTCCTAAAAATCCCGGGTATCAGGAAGGCCCTAAAGACAGTGACCAAGTTCTATTTTACTGAAAACACAACATCCGTGCGCTCCCCCTCAACCCTCTGGGAGGCGTACAAGACAGTCCTCCGTGGCCAGGCAATGGCCTCCATTACGGGGCACAAAAAAACACAGAGACAGGAACTCTCAGAGTTGGAGCGGTCTGTCCAGGCTGCCAACGAGGCCCATGCAGTAGACCCCACAGTAGACACAGCCCACACTTTACAGCTCTGTCAACAGAGACATAGGGAACATCTCCGACTGCAGGTACTGCACAACATGTCAGCTACGGCCATTAAAATTTACGAGGTAGGAGACAAGGCCGGGAAGATGCTGGCCTGGTTGGAAAAGAAAGGAGGGAGTCATAGAGGTATTCAACAGCTACACACGATTGTAGACACACTAGCGGACCATTTCGAGAGGGTATACACCCCGGATCGAGATATCACCGAAAACATAGCCTTAGACACTCTGGCCCACATAGAGATCCAAATTCTTTCACAAGACGCGGCCCAGGATCTAGAGGCCGACCTCTCTGTTGATGAAATCCAGCTCGCAATCCAGGCGGTACAATCAGGGAAAGCAGTAGGCCCGAACGGGATCCCTATAGAATGGTATAAACTGATGTCAGATACGCTCAGCCCGCCTTTGTTGGCCATGTACAGGGAGAGTCGGGAGAAGATGGAACTCCGACTGGATCAGCGAACAGCCACAATAGTGGCGATCCCAAAACCGGACAAGCCACCGTCGGCCTGCGCATCATATCGCCCAATCTCTCTCCTTAATGCTGAAGTTAAAATCCTCGTGAAGTTATTAGCCACAAGGTTGATGGCCCACCTCCCATTACTAATACACCCAGACCAGTCTGGCTTCATGCCGCACAGGAGCACGACACTCAATCTCAGGCGGGTACATGGAGTGATATCACGGGCCACATCTCTAACAGAACCAGCGGTGATCCTTTCCTTAGATGCCAGGATGGCGTTCGACATGGTGGAATGGGGTCACCTTTTTGCAGTCCTGACACGTATGGGTTTTGGCCCCAACTTCATTGCCTGGGTGAGACTGTTGTATACAAACCCGGTGGCACATGTGGCAGCCAACTGCCACATTTCACGTACATTCCATCTGACGAGAGGAACCAGACAGGGATGCCCCCTCTCCCCTTTACTGTTTGCCATGGTCTTGGAACCACTGGTGGAGTTGCTGCGGACTACTCTGTTGCTAAAGGGCATTGGTTGGAAAGAGGGATGGGAGGACCGAGTGTCATTATACGCTGACGACATGTTGGTATACTTGACGGACCCGGACAGAAGTGTACCAGCCCTGCTGGCACTGTGCAACGACTACGGGACAACATCTGGGTAACACTCTTAATTGGTCAAAATCAGCCTTTACGTCCGAAAAGGTCCTCCGCCCCAACTCGACGTAGATTGCCCGCTGCAGCTGACCACATCCTCATTCAAATACCTCGGTATTCATGTAACGGACAACCAATCGGAATTCTTTGATAAAAACCTTACCCCGCCCCTGGCCCGACTCCGCACAGACGTCAAACATTGGGCGTAGTTGCCGCTGACGCTCCTCGGAAGGACAGCGCTTTACAAAATGATGGCCCTCCCGAGATTCCTCTATGCCTTGGAAAACTCACCCTATCCGGTCCCACCGAGATATTTTCGACAAGTCACAACGTTGGTGTCCAACCTGATGTGGGGCAGAAAGCCAGCGCGCATCGCTCATGTCAAGCTGAATAAAGGCTGGTTTGAGGGAGGGATTGCGTTGCCAAACCTCCAATTATATTATTGGGCTGCCCAACTCAAAATCATCAACTACTGGATACACGCGCCCCGAGATGACCCAGCATATAGAGCGGATAGGACTCAACTAGGCACAGACAGTATGCTTTCGGTGCTCTACAATAGAGCTCAGGCGGCACGAGACACACAGCACTGCTGTGGCACACGGCACAGGTGAAAATGGGGTGGAAGGGTGTAATTACTAAGCTCACCCCACTATGGGACACTAAGGCGCTAGGTCAACTGAGAAGTTGTAAAGGGTTCACGCAGTGGGAGAACATAGGCATATCTACGGTGGGAGACCTATGGGACAAAGGAACTGTATTGCCGTTCTCAAGTCTTCTGCAGCAGTACGACTTAGGACCCAACAAAACCTATAGATATGAACTAATACGACACTCACTGCTCCAGGCGATACCTCCAGACACTGAAGTCACAGAATCCTCACCGCTAGAAGATAGACTGCTCACGGACCACATGCAGTGTAGTGCCACTTCTCTTACTCACAAAAAACTATTGAACAATCAAACAGACCCTACACTGAAACTGCGCGAAAGATGGGTGGAGGACCTGGGAGACATGGATGAGACTGAATGGAACGAGGCGCTGGCGTCACCGAGGGAGGTGGGCATTTCAACAAAGCTTAGGCTGGTACAATTGATAATCCTGCACCGTATATACACTATACGAGAACCACACTCCATAAATTACAGAGAGCTCCACATCCCTACTGTCTTCGAGGCTGTGGGGAGGAGGGTACGCTATTCCACACCCTCTGGGAATGCCCCCTGGTCGCCGCCTATTGGCGTAAGGTGATGCACAAAATGTCACAAGCACTGCAAATATCTCAGACTCCTGAACCGCGTAAATGTCTACTGAACATTTGGGATCCAAATGACCCATCTAGGTATGGTCAGATATGGGGTACATTGGCAATCATGGTGGCAAAACGAGATATAGCACAAAAATGGGGCGCACCTGACCTACCTACATTGGCACAATGGGGCAGGAACCTGAACCTGATAATGTGTACAGAGCGAGCAGTGTATGTAAATAGAGACTGCCCGCGTAAATGGAATAAGGTCTGGTCGCCATGGAATAAATATCGAGGAGACCTGTGCGACCCGTTGCCAGTGGATGAGGGAGGCAGCTCTGGAAGAGCAAACTTGAATTGATCCCACTAAAGGCCACAAGATTGATTTGCAATATACAGGAACATGCAATTCCAAAAACGTCATTTACGCAATTAAATGCCCATGTGGCAAGACATATGTCGGTCAAACTGAACGAAAAATCAAAGTAAGAATGACAGAACATAAAAGTAACATACGCACCAAGAACAACAAATCTACCATAGCCATGCACTGGCTGGAAGCCAACCATCAAATCTTTCAACTAAGATTCACCATACTTGAGATACTCCCACAACGCTGCGATATGGATCCAGTTAAACAGCGCTTACAGGCTGAATTCTTTTGGATTAAAAAACTGCATTCCCTTCAGCCAATAGGGATGAATGACAGAATTGAATTTGCATGCTTTCTATGAACTATTTTGACCGTAGCACAGCAAAGGGACATAGGCCCTTCTTCTCCCCTTCTCGATGCATACACCACATGGACTACCATGAACCCAGCCAGCATTCCAATCTGAAAGTGTATTTCATGTTTTTACTCATCTCAAATTAATCTTTTGTATTTGTGTATATGTGCCTTTCTTATTTTACATTTTACATTTTCATACCCTTGATGCATTATTCGTTCAATCACTGTACATCATTTGAGTGCAGCATAGCCTATGCCAATCTTGTGTTCACTGTATTATTTCAACATGAGTCATCACGTGATCAGTAGCTCCTTGTTACTATGGTCACTAAGCCAGTGTTGGCAATATTTGTACTACATTCGGGTTTCACTTTACCTTTTTTTTGATGTTACGTTGATTGCATTTTTTTAAGAAACCCCACGTCTTAATCTGCAGTATTCAGAAAACGTTATTATTCTTTTCGACTTCAGCGATCATGTGATCGGCACCTCCATCCAATAGCCAAGCCTCTCTTTAGTTGCTATGGCTACCAGGCTCGCGTTGAAAGACTGAAATCCGACCGAGCGCTTTTTTAACCATCCTGCTCGTCAGGTGAAGCCTTTCCATTACAACCTCCTTCGTTGCCTAACAGTGCGGTATTTTTTCGCCATTACGTAGTTTTTGTTCGATAACTAACGGGCACTAAGATACATCACGTGACCCATCTCACAATAGAAGAAGCCTTGTGATTGGCTTCGTGCTTATCCATCCGATCCCGTACCCCGAAAGGAACGAGCACAACTCGTTGCTTGCAGTAAGTTTTACACCCCGCCGTCCTTATTTTTCATCTTGTAATCAGCCGTATACATTAGATTTTGCCATTGTATGCTACTCTTTCGGAGCTTTAGGGTAACCGCACTTTGCGTTCCTCAATTTTCCAGCAATATACTGGTTTGATTATATTTCACTGCATATGCTAGTACTCACTCTAAATACACTAGACGATACGATTTAGCATTACGCCAGTCTGGCTTTCTCAAAGCAATCCCATACTCACATGCACATTTGGCTGGCCCCAGCATCATGTTAATCCTGGTAAAGAGTGTGCACACGCACCTTAATGTTTCGAAAATGTTTTTGTGTTTATGGCAACAGCCGTGATACATGTACATTGCCCTGCAGCGACTTTATTGTTTCTTGGTTAATATTTTTGTAATATGTATGTACTTGGTGTTTTTCTGAATGCTAAGGTCCTGTATGTTTTTCATTTCACAGGCCCCTGATGAAGGGTTAGACCACTAACCAGAAATGCATTGGGCATATTATAAGCAACATAATATTCATGACTAGAAGGAATTAACTGAAACACCTTGAACAGGTTGATAAGAAATGAACAAATAAAAGAATTTATGATCTCATAAAACTAAAGTCTCATGAATTTATGGAATTGATGAAAAAATCGTAACCTTTACATGATGAGTGAGTGAAGAAACTCCTTTGTTTCTCGTGAAAGGAGCGTCTCCTTTGTGGTTTGTTGATCACACATTGTACACACCTTTATTATTTGGCCACTAGATTTATTGTCATCCATGACTGGTTCGCTGGCGGCTGGTCCGATCCGGCGTACCGGTTGAACTCAGGACTATGGACTTTCCGAAGCTACAGGCTGACTTGTAGGGGGTCCCCATACCAGAAATCCTGCCCCCTGTCACTAGGGCTGTCTTACTGGCTTGGCGCTCTGCCTTTAGCTACACAAGATGGGATGGGAAGCTCACCCAACACACACCCTTGTGACATGGTACCTGACTGCGCAAGGCTTCAAACCTCCAGGGCTTTCGGCAGTGGGATCAAATCGGGATTTCGCTCCTTGACGACATCTGGCTAGGAGATCCCATCAGAGCTTTTTCGGACTTGCAGCAGCGCTACTCCCTTCACACCACTCAATTTTACAAGTATTTGCAGCTTCGCCACGCTCTCACTGTGCACATCCCACCGGCCACCTCCCTTCCCGAATTTAGCCCCCTAGAGGCCCAGGTTATGATGGGGAATTTAGGCAGAGGAGGGGTGTCACAGATCTATGGCTCCCTTGTGAACAATGGCCCTGTGACCCTGGATTCACTGCGAGCTCGCTGGGAGGGATGGCTTGGCCACCTGGAAGAAGCAGACTGGTGGGACGCTCTCATGGCTTCCAAAACTTTGGCGACCTCCTCCAAATTACGCCTTCTCCAACTCGACTATCTCCACACGGCATATATTACTCCTGGGCGTCTGTATAGAGCTTGGCTGCGCTCCTCCACGGCCTGTGCGATCATGCCCCAGTTGATTTTTACCATATGGTCTGGCAGTGCTCTGCCCTTGACTCATTCTGGGCGCGTGTGGAATCAGAGCTTACACAGACCCTGGGTTGGGTGGTCCCCCACGACCCACTGGGTCTCCTCCTGGGAGTGTTCGATGGACTGGATGGCTCTCAAGCGATAAACATTTCCTGGGCACTGTGGTTGCGGTGGCCAAGAAAGACATTGCAGCAGCCTGGTCTCAGGCCAAACCTCCTACTGTACGGAAGTGGCGAAGAGGGGTGGGCTGGTGCGCGACCCAGGAAGAACCTCTCTTTGAGGCCCAGGGCTGACCTGAAATGTTTGAAAAGATCTCGGGTAAATGGCTCAACCTGTTTTGATCGCTGTGTATGCCCTTGTCTATCTTGCTAGATTTACGAAGTGGCCTACTATGGGGCCCTGTGCTCAGGTCGTTGTCACCGATGTTACTGTTAATGGTCTCAGATACATTGTGCACGATTCTGCTGTCCTTGTGAATTCTGTTTCTACCCAAATGCTAATAAATTTGATTATCAAAAAAAAAATGTGATTAACCTCATGATGAAATCAAGGAGGTTTGCTTGAATACTTTAAGATCGCTTTTAAAGACTTAAGTGAGAAAACAAGAGACTAATGACATGAAGAAATACAGAAAAATGGAAGAAAAGGAAGCAAATAAAAAGAAAATGAAATGGATGGAGAGAAAGTCTAGGAATACTGCAGGTGATTCAGAAGCAGGGACCACTTCAGTGGTAGAATTCCCTTCAAGGGAAGTATATGAAGGGAATCTGGTGCATGTTCTGTGGACAAGGGATGAACTGTATGCTTTTACACGATTTCCCAAATTTGTGAGACGATCCAGCAAAGTGAAAGGAGGAAATGTTTTCGCTGACACAAGTTACCCCAATGTTATGGACTGACAAATACGTTTTTTAAGATTGTGGGCCCTGGAGATTTGTGGTTAGAGTGAAAAGTTGTTAGTAATTAGCCAACACAAGAACCACCTAGGCTTGGTCCTAATAATGAGCCGGCATTGGAGAAAGCTGACCAATACAAGACTGATTAAGAATTAGAGAAAGGAAGTTCCTGAAAAGGTTATGAATTGGGATAAAATTTTGAGACCGACACGTTGCAGAGGCTCTGGGAGACATGGGAGGAGGAGGAGGTGGGCGAACTCGTGGAGGAGGATTGGAGGGAGGCTCTGGCCGCCCCAGGGGGGCGGCCATAGCAATGCGCTTCCGTCTTATTCAATTTAAATACTTACATAAGTCTACTTACCAGAGTCCGACTTTGGAGGGCGGGACTGATTGCTTCACCGGAGTGCCTCCGTGGCGGCAGGGAGGAAGGCACATTTTTTAATACAGTATGGTGTTGTGGTTCCCTGGATCGGTTCTGGAGGGGTTTCCTGGCCTGCCTATCTGAGGTGTTGGGGTGGGAGCTCCCACGTACGCCACGGTTTGCTTTACTACATGTAATGGATGGGGTAGGGGGCAACGTGTACAAAAGGCATTTGATGCAACTAGACCTCACATTGGCCAAGAGGGGCATTGCCAGGGCGTGGAAGGATCCACGGGCCCAGTCGGTGGCAGTGTGGAAAAATGAACTAGACTTTTGTATGGGATTGGAGAGGCCGGTCTTCGTAGCTAGGGGGTGCCCGCGAAAACATAAAATTTGGAAACGCTGGGCAGACTACAAGGGCCTTTGGCTTGAACCTCCCGTTGTGTCAGACGATATTCCGGCAGAGTGATGGATGGGTCCAATGGTCCTGAAGTGGTGAGGGCGGGGGGAGGGGGGGCAGTGTGCATGTACAGTTATTTCTCTGTGCTTTTGCGTTGGTGTAAAGGTGGGCTTTGGTGGAACTTGAGCGACTCCGGGGGGAGGGTGTTGTGGAGGGGGGAGTTAGGGGGTAGGGAGCTGTTTGGGAGGAGGTGCTGAGGATTCATAAGTATTGACATGTAAAATATTTGCTTGTTGCTTACAAAGAAAAGTCGATTGCCTTCTGATTGATGTAATGATTATTACCGCAGTTGTCTCTGGAGTGCAACTTATGTGCAGTCTAACAATAAAACATGTTTTCAAAAAAAGAAACATTTTTGAGACCGACACAGGAACATAACAAATCAGTACATTTCTATTATGAGAAGTTGATGTAAGTTTTCAAAAAATTGAGAAAAAAATTGAGCTAGTGGTTTACTTCTGTTTTTGTAAATGTACTAAAAATCAACAAAGGTGCAAGGGTATGATTCCATGCAAGGTAAAACTACTCGAGGAGGCCCGCAGTTCTCCCGGTACCAGTCTTCTAGACCATGACAGCACAACATGGCTGCTTCCGACCAGAGACCAGATTCTATCCTAGCCAAGCTCGAGTAGAGGAAGGCAAGAGAATAGGTATTTATTGGACCACCTCCCAAGACAGGGCTTAGTGTATTAGTGCAGGTTTTGGGGGGGGGGATGGGGGGGAAGCTTTCCAGCGTCACTCAGTCTGCTTAAGGGGCACATTTGGTTCCATCCTTGCATAGTCCTGTTCAAACCAGCTCAGGGAGCCGTTGGCTCCTGCTCTGGCCCGAAACTGGACATGGGAGCATCCTTCCCACTGACCAACCCCTCCCACAGGAGGGAACCCTGAATCCTCCCAACCCCTTCCTTAGGGTGCTTAAGGGCTTACCTGTGGGTAGATCCCTAGATTCGTTGTGGGACAAGATTAATATCAAGACACCACTTCATTTTCGACCGTCTGGACTTCGCTGGACTTTGCTGTGGGAACTGAGACTCCAACTGGGAAGACTCCTGCTGTTCCTGGTCTCGTCGCCCTGCTTGTCTGCTGCAATGTCTGTGTCTGTACTCCATACAAGAACCTTCCAAGACCTGTGGGCATCCAAGACACCTGAAGGAATCTCAGTTGAAGTGAAGGGGTCACTTCCCTGCATCAGCAGGAACCGCATCGAAGCAGACCATTCTGCTGATCCTTGGCTCCCACAAACTCCGAAAGGTTCAGCGACACAGGTGGCGGTTCGTCACTTCCCCTTGAGGCCTGCCCTGCCATCTCATTGAGTTTGAGGCCAGTATCCTTAGTCGGAGCCGCAGGAACCGAACCCATGTGCACCATGATGACATGCTGTTGCAAAGGCTTGTTGGCTCTCTTCCTCAGAGATCTTCGGACTCCAAGTAGACTCATCCTCAAGCATCTCCTGTGATCAAGATCTCTGTCCTCACCATATCTCTTGCACTGTGGGCCTGCATATTTGAGGAGCTGCTCGAGGTCCCCTTGCGACTCCAGTGCCTCTGGCCTGTTGGTCTTTGCTTCCAGCGGGCTACCTTTATTGCTCGGGCCTGCTCGGACTCTACTTGTGGTGAGTCACCTGGACCTTGCCGGTCTCGACTCAGCACCTTTTTTGCTTTCCATGTTGGTTGTAGTCGTCTAGGCTTGTTGGTGCTCCCGACAGACACGGACCCCTCAACTCTCGACATCCGACGTGGGACACCTCGCAAATGGCTCCAGGCCCTTCACAGCGTCACCTGGTCGGCACAGCTGGAGCTTCAAGGTCAAGATCAACTTTCCTGTAACACCCGACATCGGTGGGCATTCGACTTCCGTGCCACCTGGTCACTCCCAAGTGAGAGACTCTGTCCCCTCTGCTCGCAGGTACTTCCCATCTTGAATTCACCTTTGGGTTAACCGGACACTTTCTACTTCTCCGCCAGCAGCATCTTCCTGAAGTCCTCCATTGAGCTAGACGGTGGTTTCAAAACGCCACTTCGCGATGATGCACCCACTTTCCCTGGTGTAGGTATCTTGGTTGCTAGGGTATCCATGGGTGGGGTGGCTCTCCAAACTTCTGTCTTTCACTGTATTACTAAAGGGTCCCCTGGAAAGGGCCCTTTAAAACTGCAACTGTGATTTACCCAGTGACTTGTATTAAGCCCACTGTAGTGTTCCCACTCTGCACACGGCCTTCGTGGGGTTCCTGGTTACTTCCTCGGGTGGTTCCTTGGGTTCCCGGCATTTCTATGTTATCTGGGTACAGTCTTCACTTGATTCGTGGTTCACGTCTCTCTATTTTAGTATATGGTTTAGTCCCCCCCATGGTGAGCAATGTGTATTGGTGATGTACACTTGTTTTAATTGCAAAGTATTGCGTGCATTGCGTTTATAACCGGGTAGAAAAGATTTGTATGTGTGAGTGTCTTATAATAAATACATATTCTTATTAATACACTGTGTGGTTGTTTTTCATTTAATGTATACCAATAATATTACTTTCGGGTAAAACAAGCTGCTTTACACCTTGATTAAGCATGAAGGCTGCTCTCCACAGCTACCATTTAGAGAGCTTTCTAAGGTTGTCTAAGACCACTAAAGTTACCATAAGGGTTGTCTGGATTAATGCAGGGTGCTACACTCACATAAGTGAGAACCATATACTAACCCAGCCTCCTACAGTAGGGATTTACAAACAAATTGTAAATCAGGTTCCGACAAATTTTAGTTAAGACAGAACTAATAGAGAATAAGCATCAGTTAATATTATGCGATTCAAGTCTGATGAAATCACTTAGAAATGACATCAATTGTGATATATTGCTCACTATATGGAGTTGCAATTGAAACATAAGAATTCTGTTTTTAAAATTATAACATGAGACACTGGTTTAGTTGTACCCAGACTTGACAGAAGAGGAGCTGCCTCTGGATTCAAGACACTCAAGATAGAGATATGGGATTACACCTGCAAAGAAATTCGACGAATTAAAAAAGCAGAACCAGAGAGAATAAAAAAGTTAAATCAGATGCAACACTTCCTTGAACTAGACAGTAAAGATTCACGAAAAAGGATAAGAAGGAATGAAACCGGTAATCAAAAAAAAAAAAAAGATTAAGCAGGGAATTGAAGTGCTTGGTGGTCCTAGCATTTCTACAGTAATGGGAATTTAAAAGCTGTATGGCAAATGGAGACATCAGAAAAATATATTGAATTGCTGTTCCTTGTAATACAGTGGTACCAAATCCAGCAGTACTATTCTTTCATATTCAAATAGAAGCAGATTGGTATACAATCAGAGTTATGACAACCGTTCTTCTCAGTCACCATTACATGAGGATTCGCAGTTCATTTTTGCATCACAAATTTTGAATAAAGTTCTTGTGTTGAGTAGAATCTCTCTTGGGTATACTGAAAGTCCTTCAATATTCTGCCAAATACTAACAAAGATTTAGAAAGTCTAAAACTGCCATGTAACTCCGTCGTAGTTCAGTATATAGAAGACTTGTTAATCGCTTCTAAGAGCAAGGACTGTAAACTGGATACCACTGCCCTGCTAAATCATCTTGCTAAAAACGTGCATAACGTCTCCCTGACTAAAATGCACTATGGTAAAAAGAGAATTAGTTGATTTCTGACACCATATAGAGACACATGTGAGAAAAGTCTCCGAAGAATGAGTTTATGAAATTCTGAAAATAATCCTACAGATCATCCAAAGGGAAGTTTGGATGTTTCTTACACCTAAAAATATGGAGAACCTATGCGGTCAGTGGCATACCTTTTAGGTGTGTTGGATCCAGTAGGTTTGAGTCTTCCAGGTTGTTTGAAATTGATTGCAGCAGTTTGACAATTGAACAAAGTGAAGGAATTGTGAAGGGCCATACATCAATTGTCTATCTCCTTAATTCAGTTGAGATCCTTTAGATAAGGACAGCACATAACGAACAATAGATCGCCATGTTATGAGCAAACTATTCTTGAAGCAGAGACCATTTCGATTCAGAGCTGTAAGGTCCTTAACCCAGCAACACTGCTTCCTACATCAGACAAGATTTGTGAAGACAGGGTAGTAGAATAGGATTATGAACAAGAGCCTGACTGCATAGAGGTGATCAAATTGTGCACAAAACCTAGACCAGACCTAACGGAATTTCCATTGGAACTGGCAGATCTGACATTTGTTGATGTTTTTTGTTTATGAGACCAATATGGAGGATTGAGAGCTGCTTATGCAGTATGCTCTATCACAAAGACACTTGAGCCATCCTCCTTAATAAATGTAACATCAGCACAAGTGGCAGAATTGCTTTAACAAGAGCTTGCGGTTTGTCAGAAAATGTGAGGGCGGCAATCTACACAGCTAGCCAGTATGGTTTTAGTATTCATGATTATGGACAAGCTATGGTCACAAAGGGGATTTATGACCTCTTTAGAAGGTCCATTCAATAGGTCCATTAAAAAACAATGGTACATACAACTTGGGTTTGCGGGCTGCAATTCAGAAACCTAAAGAAGTGGCTGTGGTCAATTGTATACCTTTTAAGGCTGGTATGGGCATGGCCACCTTGGGAAATAGATATGCAGAACAGATGGCAAGATATTGTGGCCAACATCAAGAGTCAATTGTTCAAGGAAATTCAAATTATGATTTCGCAAATGATAACTGTACAGAATTCAAACGATGCAAGTTGTTCCTTTATGGTAGAATGCAAACATCTGAGTGGACGAAGACCTGCAGGAGGATGCTCCAGAAAACAGGAAAACAAATTGGAAAAGTTGGGCTATCAAAACTCAGGACTTGTGTGTGAATTCAGAACATTTATTATTTTATTGTGTTTTATAGAGCGCGAACTTGACCCATTAGGGTATCAGAGTGCTTTACAGAGTCACAGAGTCAAACAATAGGAAGGGAAGGATAACACAAGAATACTGTAAATTAGGGGGGGGGGTGCTGGATACAAGAGGGAAAACACTATACAAGGATAGTCAATAATACAATTGTTGAGGACGGACTCCGATTTCTTGCTGGGGCGAGGTCACAGGATGAAGGCAGTAGTCTATTGGTTGGTTGTGGAACGGGATTAGTCAAGGAATTTACCCATGAGGAAGGATTTGGCCTCCTTTTTGAAGCGCGTGCCAGAGAGGGGATTCTTCTGATGGCGGGTGGGAAGGAGTTCCATATTCTTGGTGCAGCCCCAGAGAACGCCCGATTATACTTTTTTTTTTTCGAAAGCTTGCAGGCTGGAGTAGGAGGGCACTGGCCGATCGTGAGTTTCTACTTCCTCTGGGTGTCACAAGTTTCTGTGCAAGATACGGAGGGGAGTTTGAGTGTAGGTCCTTGTGCGTGATGCATGCCAGCTTGAGATGAATCCTAGCCTCGAGAGGAAGCCAGTTCAACGATTTCAGATGAGGGGTGATGTGATCAAATTACCTTGTGCCAGTAAGTAGTCTGGCAGCTGCATTGAGGCAGGCTTTTAAGGGTGCTAGGGAGATCTTGGGTAAACCAGAGAGGGGGGAGCAGCCATATTCCAGCCTAGAAATAACTAGTGATTGGACTGCTAGTTTTAGGTCGTGAGCTCAAGAAATGGTTTCAATTTCCAAAGGTAGCTCAAGTGGAATCTGGTATATTTGACCATTGAGTTGATGTGGTCTTGCATGTTTAGGTTATAGTCCAAGGTGATGCCCATAGATTTGGCAGAGTCCACAATGGTCGGGAGGCAGTTTAAGTCTGTGATAGCTTTGATCCATGTCTAGATCTCCGAGTTGCTTTTAGGTGGGGAAATTAGGAGGAACTCAGTTTTCTTTGCATTGAGTTGGAGTTGGTTGGAGGAGAGCCATTGGACGGTCAGCTTCAGGGCCTCATTCAAGGTGAGGATCTCTTCAAGAGATGAGATTTTTATGTAGATCTGAGTGTCTTCTGCGTACATACGGTAGAAGATGTTTGCGGAGCGAAGGACCTCGGCAAGGGGTTCTAAATAGAGGTTGAAAAGGGTGGGGGACAACGTTGAGCCTTGAGGGACTCCCACCGTGACCGAGGAGGGAGCAGACAGGTTGCCGTTGAGAAGGAATCTCTTAGATCTGTTTTGGAGGTAGGAACTAAACCAGTCGAGGACAGCGCCATCTAATCCCATCCTAAGTTTGAGGCGTTCGAGTAGCATCTCATGGTTGACCGTGTCGAAGGCCGAGGATAGATCTAGGAGGATTAAGAGACAGGTTTTGTCTTGGTCAAGGGCTTGTAGGGCATCATCGACGATGTGGAGCATGGTGGTTTCAGTGCTGTGTCCAGGTCGGAAACCAGATTGGCAGTCATCGAGAAGATGGAAGTTGTTGATGTGGTGACTTAGCTGCAGTTGCACACACTTCTCCAGCACTTTAGCCAAGAGAGGAATGTTGGAGATTGGTCTGAAATTGTCTGGGGAGGCTGGATCCAGGATGGCTTTTTTAGAATGGGGAGGACTTGGCCCGCTTTCAGAGAGTCCGGGATTGATCCCTGCTGGAGAGAGGCGTTGATTATCGCAGTCCAGCTAGGAATAATGGATTGGGCAGCAGTCGCAAGGCAGTTAGAAGGGAGCAGGTCGTTGAAATGGTTGTTCGGGTTTAAGGTGGAAAGGATTTTGGCGACAGAGTCTTCGTCGTAGAGTGAAAAGTTGGTCCAATGTGCTAGATTCTTAGGTGAGGACTGTGGAGGCAGGGGGGCGGGAGGGGGGGGGGGGGGAGAGAATGTCAGGGGTTGGTAGAGATATTGAGGCCAAACTAAGTTAGTTACCTAAGGTTTTGATTTTGTTTGCAAAAAACGAGGAGAATTCCTTAGCTGAGATGAGAGACTTGGGGTTTTCTTTCACTGTTTTGGTCAGTTTGTTAGATTGATGTTTGACCAGCTCAAAGAGTTTGCGTGGTCTGTTCTGGGCATTTCCTAGTTCAGCTCTGAACTCTTTTTTTGAGTTGAGGATGTTCTTGTTGTATGTATTTCTGGCCTGGCGGAGAAGTTTTAGGTGAGCGGCCGAGGGGTGCTGTGTCCAGATTCTTTCAGCCTGTCGAAGGGACCTCCTCTCGTTATTGAGGGAACCCGTGAACCAGGGGTTTCTATCTGTGACCCGAGTTCTTTTTAGTTTAAGAGGGACTAGGTCATCCAGAATATTTGACATTGTTGTAGAGTAGTGATCATTGAGGTCACTGACCAAGGTAATATGCGGGGGGTTCGGATTTACAGCGGTTCTCAAGTTCCTTGTGGTCCAGGTTCTTGGCGTCTCTGACCCAGCGTTTAGGATGCACCGGTTGTGGTGTTCTTATCTTGTGGGTGCCAGGTACAAGGAAGTTGATGGCGTGGTGGTCAGACCAGACACAGGAGTCTGTAGAGATAAGCTTGACTGTCGCCTCCTTAGAGATGATCCAGTCAAAAGTGGCCCATTTCGAATGTGTTGGGAGTGAGCAAGCTTGTGTCAGGGCTTGATCGGCCAGGAGGTCTTTAATGGCGTTGACATGAGGATCCTTGAGATCCTTCCAGTGCAGGTTGAAATCTCCGAGGAAAATGTCTTTGGTGTTGCGGGAGCTCTTAGCTGTGATAATTTCCATGAGGTGATCAGTGAAGGGGTCGTTCACGCCTGGGGGGTGGTAAAAGATGTGCAGGTTGCATAGATTGAGAGGGCTAGATATTCACAGGCATCGGTAGTATCCGCCAGAAGCTCGGTGACGAGGAGGTTAGAGCGATAGAGGCAGGCGATGCCGCCACCTCTCTGGTTATGTGGTCGGTCTAGCCTAGTAATGTTAAAGTTAGGGGGGACTAGGAGGTCAAGGCATGGGGATGAGGAATCATTGAGCCATGATTCTGTTAAAATAGCCAAGTCGCAGTTGTTGTTCAGAATGAGGGCAGCGACATCGGTGGCATGCTTTACTCCCAGTCAGGGAGGGGAGGGAGGTGGTGTCGGGAGTCGGAGCAGACAGGTGTACAGGCGCTAGATTGGTTCTGATCACCCTTCTGTTGCAGAAAGGAGCTGATCTGCAGGGGTTAATATCGACCGTGCAGATGGGGTGTGCAGCACTCACATCTGATAGACAAGGAGTGAATGAGGCTGCATTATAGTCCTGGAGAATGTCATAGATTTCGTTTTCAGTGAGGTCTAGCGGCTTTGTTGTGATGAGGGAAAGGTTGTAGGAGAGGGCGAGGTCAAGGGTTTCCTCCTCCGATAGGCAGCTAGGGTGCTTACGAGGGCGAAGGTGCCTCAGAGATATGTCGGTAGTGGGTGTTTGGGGTGCTCTGGGGTAGGAGGGGAAGTGGAATTCAGCTGAGGCTTGAGGCTGATGAGGGAGAGTTCGGCGAGGTGAAGGATGTTTGTTAGATCCAGGATGGAGAAGTGGATGCTCTGAATTATTTTAGTGGCTCTGGAGTGCAGAGTGTGGATATCTGTGGAGGGGGGGCGGGGTGGGGGGGGTTAGGATGGACTGTGTTAGGGGTCTTAGAAGGGGTGGAATGAGCTAGCTAAGCCTGCATCCGCAAGAGTCGTTGGAGGCGTACTGGTCTTCGAGTCAGAGTGTGGAGCATGAATGGGGGAGACCAAGGGTCCCAGGTCGATTTCGTTAGGGAGGGTGGTGGGAGGGCTGAGGGGGTTAGGGTGTGCTGTGTTGGAGACTGAGGAGTCTGAGTGGGGAGCGTGAGGGGAGGGTATCAAGGGTCTCAGGTCAATTGCGTTGGGGAGGCTGATAGGAGGAATGAGAGGAGTAGGGTGTGCTGTGTTGGAAACAGTGGGGACCAAGGGGGAAGATAGCAGGGAGGAGACCAGAGGTCTCGTGGTGGACGTGATAGCAAGGCCGGTAAATGTGCTGGGGGGTTAGGAGGAACAGAGTTGGAGGCTCTTAGAGAGGTGCCTTGTGGGAAGTTAGTCGTGTTGGGCAAGAGGGTTGGAGGATCGCCAGGACGGGGATTGGTCGTCTTCCTTATGATCAGGCCGGTAGGTGAGAAGGGGCGGTTGGGAGGAACTGCGTTGGAGACTCTTAGAGAGGTGGCTTGGGGAAAGTTAGTCGTGTTGGGCAGGGGGGTCAGGTTAACGTCAGACCAGGTGTTGGTCATCTTCACAGTGTCATGTACATGGTTGCGGAGGAAGGTGAAGAGATCTGCAAATTTATTAAGGTTTTTGGTTGAGGCTTGGATCAATACAATGCCGTTTTTGTAGAGGGTGATGGTGAGGTCGGCTCGCAGGGTTGCGGAGGGCACTATTGTGGGCTTAGTGCCGTAGGGAATGTTCCTAATTGAGCGTAAATTGAGGAGTAGCAAGGGGGTATTGCACCAAGAGTGGATTCTTCTGGAATAGAAAACGAGGTCGTTGATGATCTACCCGACAGATTTAATGCAACATTACAGGTGTAAATATTTGCATAATCAGACTCATGTAGGAAGAGATGGTCTGGTTAGAAATTTCCAGAAATATTGGGAGAACACTATTTCAACAGGTTGCCCAGGTTTTATTTAGTCATTGCCTAACATGCCACTTTAATCAGGGCAAGTAAACTGTCACGGTTATGAACATTAACAAACCAGAAGGCCCATTTACGAGATTTTAGACATACTTTGAGATGCCACTGCTTGAAATGTCTTGATAATGGTCTGCTTGGTCTCCAAATGGGTGGAGACATTTCCCAAGGAGATCAGAAAGCTTAGCAGTTGCCAAATTGTTTTTGAGGTAGCTAACTCCAACATTCAGCCTCCCAACTTCTTTTGAGAATGATCGTGGTGCACAGTTCAAGAATTAAGTGTTACAAATAATCTGTACAGCTTTCGAAATCAAATAGATTTCCTTGTAGTTATCAACCACAATCATCCGGTTTAGTGGAATGTAGCATTGGCACATTGAAGAATAAACTGGCAAAGGTATGTGCCTCATCTGTTTGAAGTGGCCTGATGCTCTTACTCTTGTTTGGATGAATCTGAGAAAAACTCCAGCCAGAAAGATAGGCTTGACACTCAATGAGATACTGATAGGCAGGGCAATGAGACTTGCGTTTGTACCTTCAGCAGCATTAGTTTCAATAACGAATAACATTGCTCTGGATTATTGCAAAGGTCCGGCTTATTTGGTGAAATTTGTCATCAGGTGACTATATCTACTGAAGATTACAAGGATACTCTCTGCTACGGTCTGACCGTGGGGGATTGAGTGGTTATCCGAAATAACGCTCGTAAGGGCTGTCTCGTTTAAAGACAGAGGCCCTTTCCAGGTCATGGTAACAACAAATTGCGCTGTCAAGAGCGCAGGTGTGCCTCAGTGGATCCCCAATAATCACACAAAGAGTAAGAGTAGATGAATCAGTGGACGAGAGTAATCGTCAAACTATGCAGTGTGCTTAACAAGCTCCAAGTCAAATTCAGGTCTGCAGAGGGAATCCAGGGGGTGGGGGATTTATGGGGGAGATTTCTCTGGAACTGGTGAAGTTAAAGTGAAAAGCAAGAGTGAACAAAAATTTCAGGTGAGCGTAAGTTAAGATGAAGATCCTGGAATTCCAAAATTCTAGTTACAGAGTGATCAAAGTGAAGAGCTACTACCACGCCAAAAAACAAAGTATGAGTGGCAACAAGTAGTAGTCTTTGATCAAGGCAGTGACAAGTTGCAGTTGAATATTAAAGTAAAAAGGAAGAAAGATTCACTATGGAGAAAGCAGCCAGACTGATGTGATCCAAGAGCAAACTTTGGTTTGAGTCAGATATAGGGATTGGGCTCAAGTCAAAGTCAAGACGACGAAAATCAAAAAAATTGCAGTAGGAAAAAAGGAGAAAGCTGAAAACATTCCGAGAAAGATAACTTGTAATCAAAAGGACTCTGGACCAGAAAGAGACTTCAAGACTTTGAGAGACAGTTGAATATTTCAGTTTTATTAGGACCTGATTAGGATATTACGAGGAAAGGACATGAGGAAGTTCCGGAAGTTGGTCCGAGGGGAAGCTGTAGTGCTGCCCCACCGACCAGGTGCTTGGTGTCAGAAACTGATTGGGTAGCTTATTTAACTAATATTTATAAGCCAAGGGAGATAGTGATCAGGAAGTGTTGGCCAACTTTGGGGGTGGAAGTTTGGGAGTCGTTTTCCATCCAATCCATTTCTAAGTTGATATCCTCCCTAAATTTAACTAAGGCAACTGGACCAGATAACTTGCCAGCAATTGTAATGGAGTCAAACCCCCTGTGGTGGGCAGGATTCTCTTCAAAAGCTTTTATATACATAATCTAGAATAGGATAATACCTCTAATTTGGAAGGGTGCTATAATCAAACCCATACACAAAAAATGTACTATGAATGGCCCAGGTAATTATCGTCTGGTAAGTCTGTTGGATGTAAGTGCAAAACTGTACTCACAAGTTATATTAAGGGCTTTAAAGAATTGGATAGAGGGAAACTGAATTATTCCCATGCAGCAGGGATGCTTTAAAGCTGGGCATTCAAAATTAGACCATTGTTTCAGTTTAAAGGCTTTGAGGCAGAAGGCAAAGGAAACAACTGGGAATGTATTCTGTAGTTTTGTTGATTTTAGTGCAGCTGTCAATTTGGTGAATTGTAGAATACTCTGGGATAAATTAAAACATCAGGGTATTTCAAATAACTTAATAGCAATTCTACAGGAATTGTATACCGGGAACAGGGCCCCAGTGGAGCTTGAGCTAGATGGGACCCTCTCTGGGAGACTTCCGTTGGGAAATGGGTTGAGGCAGGGCTGTGTCCTAGCCCTTACATTGTTTTCTTTGTTCCTAGCCGACCTTCGGGAGAGTTGGTAGCGACTCATTTCCTTTTCCCCGAAAATTGGGCTTAGACGTGTGGTGCTCACTCTATGTAGATTTGGCCATTTTGGACGCGACTCAAGTAGGCCTGCAGAGAAAGTTGACTAAATTTGAACATTATTGTGAGGCTAATAAATTGGTGAACATGGGAAAAGCAAAAATAATCCTGTTTGAAAAAAAAGTAAACCGTATAAGTGGCTGTTAGGTAAAAGTAGGGTTGAGGTCATGTCCACTTATAAGTATTTGGGTATGACGTTTAATAGTCAGTTGAGTTGGACCTTGCATAAAGAATTGGTGGAAACTAGGGTGATAGCAATGATAGGGGGCCTTGTTTGTTTAAAAAAAAAAAAAAAAAAAAAAAAAAAAAAAACTTATGGCGACCCTTCCTGGACTCTCCTTTTGATGGCTTATCAATGGTCCCCCACAATGCCTCTACAGGGCTGTGTTATTAGCCTCAAGTATGGAGGGAAGCTGGGAGAGGTGCGAAAGTAAATGTTTGAAAAAAATTTTGGCTCTCCCCAAAAGGTGCAATATCCCAGGCAATAACTTTATAAGGAAATTTTCAGGCCTGGAACTTCTTATACTATAAAACAACTTTGCGTTTTTGGGATACACTTTGGGCGTCAAAGGTACTGAAGATATCAGCTTTATGTGCGGCAGAAATAGTTGATAGTGAACGACAGTGGTCAAGAAAAGCTTAGAAGATATCGTAGGAGCCTTAAATTTAGAATAAAAAATAGCTGAGGCCTCAAAAGACCAGGTTGGCTGATCTGAAGTATGTAAGCAATAGACCCTCAGCAAAGTATATGCTAGATTCATGGAAAAATAGGAATGCATTTTTGTACTCATCAGCACTTCCAGACGTCCCGCTACGTTCAGTACTATGAAAATTCCAGGTAGCATCAAATGTGTGATATGTAAGAGCTGAAAAGTTTGAAGCTTGTTTAGATCAAGAAAACAATTGCACATGTGGTTTGCGTTTTCAAAATTTTAATGTCCAGGTGTTAATTGATTGTCGTCATTTTAATAGGCTTTATTGTTTGATTTTAAAACTGCTTTTTAAAAGATATAACAAATCTGTCGAAATGACGCGCATGCACTTTTTTAAATAAGGATTTTTTTGATGTGGTATGTGCACTGGCAACATTTTTCAAAATATGTTTGGATTAGTGACCCAATATGTTCAGGTGGTAGGGGAATTGAGTTTTTTATCTTGAGTAAGGATGTATTTGGTATTTATTTGGCTTGTTTATAAATATAAGATTTTATTCGGTTTTAAAATGTAGGTTTCAAAGACAGTGTCTAAACATTAATAAAGAATGAATGAACGGAGACAGTTGAATCCAGAAATTAGTGCGTAAATCACCAGTTGTTAAAAGATAAACTAGAAGTAGAGTTCAACATCAAAAATATGCCTCGCCTGAGGGGTGTATTTGGTTGCAGTATCTTAGGAAGATGAAATTGAGGAGAAATTCCAAATGAGCAAAAGTCAGCATTGTTTTGAGAGTCGTTCAGACAAAGACTGAAACAGAAGGGCCACCTTGGAAAGTGGAATGGAGACTAATTTGCTATTACTGTTAAAGATCCATAAAAGAATGAAAGGTACATTTTGAGTAAGAAACTGGTCTGTAAACTTTAGGACAGATTTGTTTGAATTTTTGAAATACGAACATTTATATAGACTACACAGCTGATTGATTCTTCTCCTTTACTTTATTATAGTTAAAGAAAACGTTGGCTTAATTTTGAATTCTTTCCCACAAATTAATTTTTGGTCTCAAACGAGAAGGGAACGGCACCTGCTGTAAAACTGTAGGGATAACCCTGCTAACTATAACTTTATTATTATTAATTTGCCTGTTGGTGTGCTTGCTGATTCCTGTGGGAAGTGTTTCAAGTTATATCAATAATAATGTTGAAGGGGGGGAGGAGCCAAGATGGCGACCTGATCGGACGTGTAGTCCCTCGGCTACGGAGACCGTCTCCTTCTTCGCGACTATCCTGCCGGCGATCCTGTTTCTAGAAGGCACGACGTGGAAGCCGATGTGCCCAGGCACCCTGCGGTGTAATCCTGAGGCTTGTGACTTTCTGCAAGAGGGAGCAATGTCCGACTGAAGTTTGCGGCCCGCAGCGGACCCGAGTCCGGGGCCTCGAGTGGACGCTGGGGCCGGCTGCCGGGTGATCAACACCGGGCGTCAGACGCGGCTTTGACCCGGTCGGATCATCTTCGACAAACACGGCCGAATTTGGAACGTGAGCTTCCTTGGACTGAAGGTACTGCGTTGGTTGTACCTGGTGAACTACCCACGGAGATTGCATGAGTGCAGATATCCACATTGCGACTGCGGACGAAGGCTTGCACACTACCCTGCTGGCGGCGGGAGGCCCCCGATCTTTCTACCCCCCTCGATGACGGGCGGAGCGGCTCGCTTCTGGGGCGCAGTTTACGGCCTCTTTTGGACCTGCTTACTGCCTTTCCTAGAGCTGCACGCCTTTAGCCAATACTAGCGGCCTTGCATTACTTGAGGTTTTCTTCAGTGGTGTTTACGAAGTGCACAATGGAAGGCGGATCAGGAGAGACTGTGACATGGAGTTCTGGTGGATGTGTGGTGCAAAGCGATTTGACCGGAGAGGCACATGGAACTGCTCGGGGTTATGGAGAACTATTGGCGGCTATTGTCTCCCTTCACTCCGAAGTGCTACACTCTGCTAAAATCTTGATCGACAAGGTGGGCGATCTAACAAGTGCTCGTGGAGGCTCTAAAATGGCCGCCTCGTTAGACAGTAGCAAGATTCTTTGTTCTTTGTCTGACCGCGACAAGATGGCGGCGTTGCGTAGCGGTGCCTGCCCAGCGACCCCAGACCCCGAGATGCCTCTTGCTGCTGCTGTTTATTGCCCTGGCCAAAATGGAAAGTGCGGTCTGCAATTACGGCGAGTGTTCTACTCCAGCACTATATCCCCATCTACCCGGAGATCGCTCCAGGAGGGGCCTGACAATGAGACTTTCATCCTTGGATCGACCTCGCTGTGCACCACTGGTGTGGCGTACTCCTGGCCCAGCTGGTTCTCATTGACCTTGTATGTACGGGACATGGTTGTGTGCTCCAGACGATGTTCCCCGTTTGGACTATCGTGTACATCTCCCAGGCTTCTCTGGGTTTCCGTGGTTAGCAGTGGTGGCGGAGAAAGAACGGGACAGGGGTGAACATTTCTTATTATGGTCTACAGATCTCCTGTTGCTGACCTGGGCTTGTGGGTGGTGTGTCGCTGCTCCTGACTGTGCTATGTGTTGATTCTGGTACTCTAATTCATCCTGATTTTACTGTTTCATTTCACCGGGCTTCTCCTTCTGTTATTGCTGGCTTTGCGGGACGGTGGGGCCGAGGGACGGGTGGGCCGAGGGACGGGTGGTGGGCTCCTCCCCACCTTTCTTTATTTTTGAGAGTTATAGATTAGGATTCTTTTCTTACTCTCTATATTTCGGGACTCCTTTTACTGGGCGACAGGCACATTGCTAGGGGGGGTTGGGCCGTAGCCAGCTGCATTTGTGCAGGGTGGGGGGTGGCTAGGGGGGTTTTTTGTTTTTTTCTTTTAGGTTCTATGGGCCCTCTATTCTTTTTCTTTTTTCTTTTTCTGGGTTTAGACGTTTTGCATGTGCGATAGGCAGCAAATCTGGCATTTTATTACAGTTCCTATTTGTCAATCCTCCTCCTATGACGCCAGATCTAACTCGTTGTTCTTCGATATCCTGCTTCTGTCTATCCTACAGGAAAAATCTTTAAAATTAGACCTCATTGATCCTGTTACATGTCCTTAGTACCCTTTATGTTGCAATGTACTGTACTTGCTAGCCCTCTGGCTTGTTGCTGTATTGTATGTGGTTTTTGTCAATAAAGGTCTTCCAAAAATTAAAAAAAATAAATAAATAATAATGTTGAAGTTAGAATGAATTATGGTACTTCCGCAAAGCGTTGCAGCGAAATTTCGGGGTCCTGAACAATTGCGAGGTGCAGGGATACAGAGGCATATCTTTTCGTACATAGTATTACAACAAAAACTTAATTTAAAGGATTTGACGATGAAAGAGAAAACCCTGAGGCTCTGTTGGAACAGGAGTCAGCATAGAGCCGGGGTGGCACACCCATACGCACCGGAAATCCGATTGGGGATGCTAACAGCACTGCCACACGGTGGGGACTGGTCCCCCCTCATGGAGTGGGAACAGCTGGGACTCCAAATGGTAGGCGATTTATATGAAGATGGGGGGCTGTTGACATTCCAGGCCCTACAGGAGAGATATGGTCTCACAGAAGGTAGCTTCCTGATTCATGCGGCGGTAACAGCGGCAATTCGGAAACATTGGAGGGTGGGGGGCAAGTGGAACCAGTGACCACCATGGCTTGCCAATATGTCGTAATGGCTGCGGGAACCCTTAAAGCAGTCACATGCCTTCAGTCTCGGATGTTGCGCGAGGGACTCCGACCACTAGATGACCTGAAACTAAAATGGGAGGCGAACATAGGCAGGCCGATACTAGACACAGCATGGGGCCACATTCTGGGGAGAACGTGGAAGGGGAGGAGAGATGCGCGTTTCCAGCAGGTGCAATTTTTTATTTTGCACCGTGCTTACCTGACCCCAGGGAAGATCCAGAAATATTTTCGGGTCCATGACGCAGCGTGTCCTAGGTGCTTAGGACAAGGCGCGGAATTAGAACATATGCTCTGGAACTGCCCAGCTTTGGGAAGATATTAGGTGGAGGTAGGGGAGCTCCTAAATGAGGTCACAGAAAGACATTTAAACTTTGGCATAGCAGTGTGCCTGCTGCACTGGTTCCCGCACACGACCAAAACCAAAGTAACCAGTAAATTCATTGATTTAGGAGTATTCTTAGCAAAGCGGGAAATTACCTGGCACTGGAAATCGAAAGAAGGGCCATCGAGCAAGAGGTAGAGAACAGAGCTGTATAAATGGGTTAGTAGTGAGAGCTCCATTAGGTTTCGACAGGCCAAGCGAACGGCCAATGAAAAAGCTCTATAAATGGCCAAGGCTTGGGACACGGTGGTGCAGGCTCTGCAGGAATTACAGAGGGAGGAGGAAGATTAAAACGTAAGAAATATACACGTGATACTTAAAGCGCAGTGTGTTACGAACATTATCCTTATAGCTCGTGCTATGTTACGATATGTGGATTTGGAATGTACCCACACCAATTGCTACATGGGGGGAGGGATCTGCCTATAACCCACTGCCTTGGCATAGTCAGCCAACCCTCTAGCTGGGTGCACGATACCAGTGGTGAGGGTACAGGTGCATAAGCCCTGTACCCCTACAGTGTGTAAGCCAATTCTTAGACATTGTGAGTGCAGCAATGCCCTTAAGAGTAGATGGTGCTGGGAGTTTGTCATTACAAACTCCACATCATCATAATGGCTTTACTGAAAACTGGAACGTTTGGTATCAAACTTCTCAGCACATTAAACCCACACTGGCATCAGTGTGGGATTTAATGAAAAATGCACTACTGGGGGCATCTTAGAGATGCCCCTGGAAAAACGACCTAACATTAGTGTCCAGACTGAGTGGCTGCTCGCCAGCAGCCACCACCAGACATGTTTCTAGACCCCTAGGTTGAGATCCTGCTTCTCTCGGGGGTCTGAAACAATACACATCCTGGGACGAGGTGCCTAGCCTCCTCCCCAGGATGGGCCGGGTCACGAAGAGGAAGGTTCAAAGGCTTGCCATCTTTGTGAGCTTCACCAGGCCTTTGCCGCTTCCAGCAACGGTCCCCCACCAGTTCTGACCCCTACTTTGGGCGGTAGAATCAGCAGGAAAACCAAGTGAGGAAAGGAGGCATGCCCAACTTTGCCAACCCCACCCTTCAGGTGGGGGAGGCAAGGTGAAGTACAACTATCAGTCCTCGCCATCTTGCAGAATGGGGGACCAGCCAACCAGAGTGAGGCATATGCCCCCTCCCACTGGAGGGTGGCATAATAGGGGGTGTACCCACCCCAATGAAGGGACCCATTGGTCCCAACCTTAACTTACCTGTAACACCCCTAAATTTAGTATTATGGGGCAACATTGAACCTTGCCTCCTCAGACAAGAACCAAATCAAGAAGAGAAGGGCCGAAGGGCTGTACTGACACTAAGAGGAGGAGAATGCCCACTGACGTAGCCCCAGCCCTGCCGGCCTGTCCCCACTTTGATCCTTCTCCAGTGAAATCCTGGTGTATCCTGCAGCCAACAACCTCAAGAACCCCAGAGGACCTTCCCTTCCTTCCACAAGAAAGACTTGGTCTCCCATGAGCACCAGATTTGCTCCCCCACAGACTCCAGCCAAGAACAAATCTACGACTCTGCGCCACTCTGAACCAGTCGCCTTCAACCCAAGTGGCACAACACTACCAGGAGGTCGTTCCCGGCGATCCTGACCTGAGATATGGTGAGCTCTGATCTGCCTCGGGTCTCCAAGCGAAGCCTGCACCATCTCTCTCTGGAGGATACCCCGACTGGAGCTGGTACGAAAAACCAGACGCCTAAAGACACCCTTGCACCCGAAGCCTCAAGGCCTTGGGTGGCCCTACCGATGGTGTCCCAGCATCCCCAGGCTTCCTAACTTACCTCTCCAACTGGTGGTCACCTCCAGAAGATTCGTCCCTAAGCCTGCAGTCTTTGTTGCAACTAGAGAAACCCCCTTGAAATCAACAGGGTACCCCATGCCAAACCAGCACCCTGCACCCAGCCGCCGCTGGTGTACTTTGGGTGCTAACTTGTATCCCCCTTTGCCCTGTTCCTAACACCAGGAGCTTTGCTCCCACAACCTTGAGGCCTTTTCATGTGCAACCACCAACCAGAGGCACTCTATCCCTCATTGATAACATTGGGCCTCAGCACACTGCAGTCAGCCGCCCGGGTGCCGCTGACAGTGCTTCAAGAGTGCATCCTTGACCCTGGGAGAACCCTGGTTCTTACCCCTAGAATATCAACTCCCACAAACTTGTACTTACCTGCACACCGATATCTTCATTTTTCTCCAAAGGAGAACAATTTTCAAGGAAAAACAGTCAATGTATCAAGTGTGGAGTTCGTTTTGTATGAAACATTGGAAAACTGCAAATACTGCTTTACTTCCCTTTTCTCTAGGAAATGTCCCAGTGTGATATCTAGGCATATCACAATGAGTAGAAAAATTCATACATAAAGTAATTGCAAAATAATCAAAAGTAATCCAACAGTAATTTTAACTGTATTCAAAGTGTTTACAAACCTGTAACAAAGTCATTTTCATTTAGCTTGCTTGTATTGTTCAACCTGCCTTGAAAAATACCATTTACAATTATCTGTACCAGACTTGCTTGGTTTGAGAAAATAAATATACTTAAATAATATTTTTTTATACAAACAAATTGGTCTGAGGTCAGTCTTTGAGTGTGTGACAACACTTGCTGCCGGAGTGTGTACAAATGCTTAAGACGACCCTCTGATAAAACCTTGCTGCTCGCCCACACAACCACAAATAGAGAGTAAGGTGAGATCTACGTTTACCTCTGCATACCTTTTGGGTTCCACCGGACTCTGCACACTGTACCGCATGTTGGTATAGTATATACAGAGCCTGCTTCCTAAAGTTACTCCCTCTGTGACGAATATTCTGTCTGCCCTATTACGAGTTCCATAGGATATAATGGAAATGATAATATGGCAGACGGATTATCCTTTAATTTTGTTATGGAGTAACCCGTCCACCTAACTCAATCAGGCCTGATGACTCAAATAGAATGTAGTATTATAAATCAAGGATTGTGAATGAAACTTCCAATCGTTCCTGGAAGTTCTGAAAGAAAATATTCCTTTGGGCTATTGCTAATAAATGTGTCATACTGAGTTGTACAATTCCAGAGTAGCATTGTTGAGTAAGCAAGCAGAAGATTTCTTACCTTAAGAAATGGGTTAGAGCTAAGAAACATTCAGGTTTACCTTTTTTTTGTAAATTGAATAGAGACCCAATTATGATCGTACAATGCAGAATTCGCAGTTTTGTTAATATGCATAAATTGTGCATAAACAAAGCCGGTTTTTGAAGGATCGGGGAAACTTTCAATTTTGCTACGGAGACTGTCCGATTATTCTGGAATTGCCTTTCCTAACTTAGGGACCTATTACGATAGAGGACTTTCCGCATCCTCCGGGCCGGCGGAAGCCACCGCCGGCCCGAAGGATGCGGAAAATCCTCTGCGGACTCACCAAAGACCCACCGCCACATTAGGATGGCTGGTGGGTCCTGGTTTCCGTCCGCCGCTTTTCCGCCGCGGTTGGCTTACAACCGCGGCGGAAAAGCTGTAATATGGTGACGGTGTCTCTCAGACACCGTCATCCATATTAGGATGGGCTGTGTAAAATGCTTTTCCACAGCGGGTTTTCCGCCGTGGAAAAGCATGTGTAACTTCACTGCGGGGGCCCATTGCGGGCCCCCTGGGTGAAGGGGGAGTGGGGGGTGCACATGGGGGGTACCTATGGTACCCCCCTGCATTTGTATGCAGAAATCGGCAGGCACCGCACGGTGCCTGCCGCTTTCTGCATACAAATGCAATATATGCATTTTTACCATTGCGGCGGATGCAGCTTGAAGCCGCACCCGCCGCAATGGTAAAAATAGAGGATGTGACCGCCAGGGTGGCGGTCACATCCTAATTGCACAGGAGGGAACTCCGCAGGCCATGTGGAGGTTCCCTCCTACTCTATGGTGGCGGACGGACTCAGGTCCGTCCGCCATCATAATCGGCCCCTTTAGGCGTTGTTAGTATTCTTTAGAAGTTTGGCACTTTAGATTTAGAGGGATTTTTATTAACTAGGGTTATGTTATACATTATGATTGTATATTTCGTATCGGAGTCTTCATGGCAAATTATGCATTCCTCTAATGTTTTATTAATAAATCTATATTAAACTTTTTTTTACATTTTTTTAAACAAATTTTATTGACAGATCGCGTACATTTCGCAGAGCTCTGTACCCCAGAAGTATCTGCAGGTCAAAAATTTCACAGCAATGAAATCGCAATCCGCTTTTTGCAATAAACAAGAAAAACTATGCTATAAACACCCCCCTCCCCCCCCCCCAACTCCCCCCGCCATCATCCACCCCCCTCCCGGTTTCCCCCCTCCCCCGCCGCACGGTAACCATCTCACTTCTCCTGCTCACTATACACTCAGCTGACAGTATGCATACACCCGTTATCATGGCCTCCTTAAATATCCAGTGAGGAGTCCTGTTCCACCGGGGGTTCAAGCCATAGACCCCTATAATCAGCCCAACGCTTCCAGATTTTATAATGCTTTCGTGGGCATCCCCGGGCAATACAAATCGGCCGCTCCATACCCATGCAGAAGTCAAGCCCTCTCTTCCACGCTACCACAGAGGGGGCCCGTGCATCTTTCCATGCTCTAGCCACATCCCTTTTCGCCAATGTGAGTCCCAGCAGTAATAGGTGTCTCTTATAAATGTTACCCCCCCACCCGTCCATTACATGCAATAGACCCAGATGTGGTGTACCGGGGAGCACCCGCCCCAGGGCCTCAGACAGACCATCCCACACCACCTTTCAGAACCTGTCCAGAGAGCTACAGCTCCACACTGTGTGCAAAAACGTCCCCGCCTCCTGACCACATCTGAGACAGTGCGGTGAAGCTAGGAGTCCCGCCCGCCAGTCGCTGTCTAGTGAAATACACCCTGTGAAGGTACTTAAATTGGATAAGTCGCAAGCGGATTGCAATGGCAGCACCCCTGGGGGCGGCCAACGCCTCTCTCCAATCTTCCTCCTCTAATGTTCCGATGTCATTTTCCCAGGTTTCTCATAATTTCTGTAATGAAGAGGAACAGTGTATGACCAAGGACTGGTAGATGCGTGATATTTTCTTGGTCTGCAAATCTCCCATGAATACCTTTGCTTCCAGGGGGCTAAACACGGGAAGGGAATCCAGGCCCTCCAGACTCGGGGCAAGAGCGTGGCGGAACTGAAGATAAAGAATTGAGATCGGGGCATACCATATTCGCTACTCCGGTATTAAACCTTTTAAAGTTAATTTTTGATCTAAAACTTAGTTCGAGTGGACCCAGTTTCTAATTATGATTTTACTCTGCTAAATGTGTTATTGCTGAGGAGGGTAGCCTCTTACTGCTACAGCAGTGAGAAGACTCATGGAACTGAACTGCCCAAGTTAAAATCAGGGGTTCAGGAGATTTTTGGGGTTTGGCTCCCACATGCCAGCTCATTGGATTTTCTCCAAAAACTAGTGGTGCCAGAGGTGTAATTTCCAATCCAAGCCTAGTAGGTAGAGCCCCGGCTGGACAACACTCTAAAGAAATAGTTACCATGGATTTCTACATGGTAGCACAGTCAACTGGAAGAGGATGTGGGCCTGGCTAACTGGACAGAGCTGTGGAGGACTGTATGTACAGGGTCCAGCAAGATGTGCCATTTGTCTGCCTTAGGAAGAGGCAGGGACAATGTCATTTCTTGTGACAAAGTGGGCGACTACATTAAGAACTGTTGGGGGGAGGAGCCAAGCTGGCAACCGAAATGGCCGCATAGTCGCTCGGCTCCGCGTGCCCTTCGCCCCACACATCTATCCTGCCGAATATCCTGACCCACGGAGGCATACATTGATAAAGGAAAGAAAACGAGCACATACTGTTTGCTTCCCGAGCTCCGGCGTGCCTCCGATCCTGGGAATTATCCCCGACTGATCTGCGGCCCACGCGATGGTGTGACCGGGGCGTTGATTAGGCGGGGCCTCCGGCCACAGCTGTAGCACCAACGGCAGTTGATGGCGGCGGAGATCCTGCTGGTGGGTGCCGATGTCATGAAAGACCGCTGCCAGCGGTGAAGACCCGATCCGCTTGTCGGAGACCCTTGTGGGGCAGATTGGAGGCGCTGGATCGGAGGGGGCGCTTGACTCCTGCCCCCTCCCCAGATTCTGTTGCCCGGGCATAACCAAGGATTGCCCCGGCATATGCGGGCGACTCCCGGGGCCCGGCGGGACTTGGTGACTCTCCTTTCTGGACCCTGCCCCACAGTTTGTTTGCCCTGGGGACGCATCCCGCGGTGCCCTTACAGTAAGGCCTGGTCCCTGAATACGGTGAAGAGGGACGGGGCCGACTGGATTAAGATGGCGGCTGGTGCCCTTCTCCACGGCTCACGTCTGGGTTGGGCGGCTGTTGCAAAGATGGGGCTGGGATGCCCGCAACACACGACGGAGTTCACACCCCGGGATGTGCTGGCTGCCCTAACAGTTCTACATGAGACCATTGATTGCCATGTTCGAGACCTGGGTGCTAGGATGGACGGCATTGCTGTTTCGCCATCTATGGCGGCCACGGTCCTAATCCAGGGGTCGGCCGCTGAACCTGCTGCTGTATCCATGGAGGAGGTTACGGATCCTCGGGAGCACCTTGGGCCGCTTGACGACTGGGCTCCCATGCCCGCGCAGACTGCCTTGAGTGTTCATACGGATGTATCCTTGGGACACTTGTCCGGCTGGCGGTTGGGGATGGAGTGCTGTTTTCCTTCTTGGACTGGCCGGGTTGTGTTGCGGTGGTGGCCAGACTACTTGACTCTCCTTTCCTGGATGATGTTATTAGTTGCCAGTTTTGGAAGGTTCGTGAGGCCGGTGTTGTTGACTGATCTCTGCTATCGATATTTGGATAGATTTGGATAGATTTGGATTACTATGCTCTTTTATGGCTTCGCCCCGTCCGGGCTCAACCATGCTGTTTGGATCCTTAGGACTGTGCTTTGTATTGATCAACGTGAGGACTTTGGGCGGCACTACTGCCAGACGGGGTCAGGGATGAGGTCGCTTACAATCTATTTGCTTTATTACTGGCAATCGGTGCAGTGGGTATCTTTGATCGATATTTCATTGTTTTTGTGCTCGGGATTTGCTACTCTTCCCTATGGTATTGTCCCCTCTCTGGGATTTCCGAAGTGTAGGGGTGGAGGGCGGGGCCGGGCGGCGCGATGCGGGCCCTCCTCCACTTATTTTCCTTTCTTTCTTCTTTCTCTATCTTCTATATTTCGGGTTCTATTAGGGCGACAGACACGCGGCTGGGGGGTAGGCCATGGCCTTCTGCGGGTGTGCAGGGTGGGGGGGTAGCGGGATGGGTGTTTGATTAGTATTTGTTTCTATGGCCCTTTAGTCTTTCTTCTCTTTTAGTGTCGCCGTCGCCCATGTTCCTTGCGGTGTGTTTGGGGTTGAGGGGCGGGGTTTAGACTTGTTACACGATGGGAATGTGCTCCACTTCTCCTGCTCTGTATATCTTATCCCTGGATGCCCCCCCCGCATTGTTGCTGTTCCGGATATCCTGATTCGAACACTATCGCGGGATTGGGTGCGACTGTGCGGCACTTCTTTTTAGTTCTTTATTTTAAAATGAACCTTTTACATCCTGCCTCAAGCTATTGGGTCCGCTTACAAACTATGTACTGTTTCTTTATAATCCTGAGCTCCGCACTGTTACAACTATGCATATTGCTTGCAAAGTTTTGGTTTTGTCTAGCGGCCGACCGTGATGGTTGTAGGCCCATACCTGTACTCACATGTGCTCCAAATAAAGGTTCACCAAAAAAAAAAAAAAAAAAAAAAAAAAAAAAGAACTGTTCTCAGGGTATGGGAAAGATGATTTCCGAAACAGCCGTGAGTTTGTGTAATCCATTCTAGAGAGGACTAGTGCCTGGATTAAGGGCATTAGATACCGCTCTGGAATGAACTGCCTGAAGACCCATAGTAGTTTTAGCTGATAGTAGGCATTTCTGGCCATTGCTGAAATTGGTTTGTAAAAGTTGACAGCAGTGAAGAAGAATCACACTATCAACAATGGCCAGTTTGCAGGTCAAGTAAGAACAGGAATACAACCATCTTTGATCAGAAGATTAATTTTGTTTGGCGAAAAAACCTAAAGTGCTGTTTTTGTATGGTTGAGTTTTAAGCAGTAGTTTGCTATCCATTTCTGGCTATGCCCAGGGTGCTGGCAAATCCATAACAATATATAGGGACTTACATTTAATAAAAACAGGAACCCCATGTAATGAACGAGTTACTAACCTTCGGTAACGATGTATCTGGTAGAAACACAGTCTAGACGCAGATTCCTTAACTTAGAATATCCCCAGGCATCAGACTTTTCTGCAGCAGCACCTCTGCGCGCCGGGCTCCGCCCTGACGTCGTCCATGGGCGTGACGTCAGCGGAGCCAGATAAGCCCCCCCCACGGGCGCGCTGACGTCAGTTTTCGTCTGAGAAACTTTTACACGCCACAACGCAGAACCACCACCAAAAACAGAGTATGGGAACAGTGTGCGAAAAAGAAAAAAAAAATGTGAAAGGTGAAAAAAGCACCATAACGGACAGTGCCTGGCACTGTATTACTAAAAAATAGTGAAGGCAAAGAGCAGAACAACGCTCTGAGAAGCAACCCCGCAAAAGCGAAGGCTAAACCCTCCCCGGTGGTAGAAGATGTGAAAAACATCAAGGCAGACAACAAAGTCTGCAACCTCAAAATATAACCGGGAAGGGCAACAAGCCCGGAACACCTGAGCAATGACAATCCACCACAAGTTGGCACCTAAATGGAACTTCGTATCCCCTGTAAGAGACTTATAAACTGAGGCATAGCTAATAGACTTCAAACCAATGGACCTCCGGGGAGGAGAGAGACCCAGGCGATTGAGATGGGGGGGATGAGTAGACCTCACACTGGACAACCCAGTTTGTAGGGATGTAAATGGACACATGAGCATACCGCCCAATCACAAGAACGGGTGTAGTAGAGCAAGCAAAACAGAAAGAAGCATTCCGTTGAGGAGTGAAGTGAAATATGTCACCCCGCAGGAAGACAAAGCTACCCGGAGGGAGGCGGATGCAGACAACCCAACCTGAAAAGTTCCTTGCAGAACGGGGAGGATGGGTGGGCGTTAAGAAATCTACGGCTAGACAGTGTCTCTACCAGATACATTGTTACTGAAGGTAAGTAACTCGTTCATCTGATGAAGGCATCTAGCCGCAGATTCCTTAACTTAGAATACATACCAAAGCCATACACATAGAGGAGGCGGGTCTGCGACTGAATCCCACCAGGTTCCAGAGAGAACTTAGCAGTCAATAAGTTGATGAAACACAGTGGGGACAGCAATGCCAGCGCAGACAACACTAGACCATGAAGCTCTGAAAAGAGCGGAAAACAATGGGAGGCAAAGGCACCACAAGCTGTGAAAGAACAGCACGAAAACCTTTGTGTGTATACCGGGTGGAGAGAAAGAAGCACAGAGCCAGAAAGGCCGGTGCGGAAGTGAGAGTTCATGGCTGCGTAAAAGAAGATGAACTCAGCTCAGGGTCCGATGGATCCACAGGATCCGATGCGTCAACGAAAAGCAAGATGCAGAGAGAGGACAAAACAGAATGACAGTCAGCGCATACCGGTCGAGTACGCACAGCAGTGGAAAAAACACTGTTGGTCCTGCACCAGCTAAGATACGTGGGGCAGCATTGGCAGGATGCCGACCCATGGCCAGAAAGTGGCGGTAGCACCAGAAACACAAGCCACTCCAGTACGCAGTCGCTCCTTCACAACACATGTGAGAGGGCGGACGGCAACAAGCAGAAGCACCCAGCACACGTCCACAGTAAGACTGGTATTTATATGAAAGTCAGGAATACTAATAAACCTACAGTGTGGACGCCAGAACCACACCAAGTATAGGGAAATCCCCCTGTAGGGCAGCATGAGCAGCCCAGACACACCCAAGAGGTCGCACCATGAGCAGCCCGGGGCGAGGACCACAGACACCGCAGCAAGAACGTTGCCTGCACGACTCTGGTGAGGGAGAGCAGATATATATTAAGAAAGCTACACATTTAAAAAGGATGTGTTGCATAAAACAAGACAAGGGTACGCCACAAGTACCAACAGTGTTGGCGAAGCAGAGTTGGAAAGGATAATGTCCAGGTCTGTAAGCGACAGCCACCACCCGTCCGGGAGGAGCCATGGTCCCCCACTAGACAGACGAGTAGAAGGAGCAGGACACGAAGTGGACACGGTCAGCACCAGCTGAATGGCCTAGGGATGTACAGAGAAGACTACCCAAGAAAGAGAGTATCCTGAAGAGAACACTTCCCCCTGAGAGTGTTACAGAAGGAACCCAAAGTAGATGGAAAACACCTGCGCGGAAAGCAGCAGGGAAATAGGAAAAAACTCCTGTCCGGGCAGTGCCCAGAAAATGAGGGCACAAAGCAGTGAACAGCATAGACTTAATCGGCGAAGACGCCACCGCTTATAGACAAGTCCGGACGGGGCTGAAGCACGAGAAAGCATTACCCATCTTGGACAGTGGAGGGTATCATCAGACACTGCAGAAGCATAAGAAAGAACGCAGGCACCCCATGCTTGCGAACAGACCAGGGTGCACCCACACTATGCGCAAGCACTGAAAAATTGTGCCACGCAGCTGCCCTGCCCTTGCGCGATACGATAGCAGGGTGTCAGCCGCGGAAGAACTGTGCCGGAACGGAACAGAACAAGGGGTCCCAAGGGACAGTGGCTGGCGAAAAGAAGAGCAGCCAACATGGACAAAGAGGAACATAGCGAAGCTGTAAAAACACCCCTGGAAAATGCAGGCGAGGCAGAAGCTCACGGTAGGGAACCTCTACCAATCCTTCGAAGTACTACGGACAACCGTAGACCCCAACTTCAATTGAAAGTGCAATAGAGGGCGTGAACCGAAGAAAGACTGGAGAGCACTCTTATGTGGCTCTGCTGACGTTACGTCCATGGACGGGGTTAGGGCTGAGGGCCTCCCGGCACGCAGAGTTGCTGCTGCGGAAAATTTTACGGATCCAGTCTGACGCCTGGGGATATTCTAAGTTAAGGAATCTGCGGCTAGATGTCTCTATCAGGTGTCACAGTTCAACAATGCATGCCTGCACCCTGCAAACATCAGGATAAAATGAGAAACATCATTAGTTGTCCATTTGTGCATAGTGCCACTCAATTGGTTCATCCAAGAACCATAGGATTTTAAATCAGTGGCTAGTCTCCATAATAACGTCACTAGAAAGCACTAGTCGTATAAGGCTTTACAGCTATCCCGCGTATTCAGCACTCCTATCAGAGATAAATGCAATTATTAATCTAAAACCTTCAGGTTGGAGTCTTATGTACATTAAAAAAAAAAGCGGCCACTCAAGCAGACTTCTTGTGCCACTTTAAGGGTTTATAGTAGGAATATGTAATTTGGAGAAGAAATCTCAGGTATATGTGGGTATCATCTGCATTTTGACAACACAGAAATCCCAAGCTTCTCAGAATCTCACCCAGAGTTTCAAGATATAGGTTGGACAGAGTTGGAGATTGGATCAAGCTCTTGAAGTTCTTGTTTAATGCCGATTTTGGTAGAGTAGGATCTACCCATTTTCACTTTATGCAATCAATTACGGATAAATGAGGGACGAGGCACTTGCCAAGGGTGCCCACTTTCGCCCCTATTGTTCGCCCTGGCCATAGAGCCATTGGCGGTCTGGGTAAGAGCTGACTTAGGCTAATAGGGACTTAGAATAGGAGATACAGACCATATCATCTCCCTATACGCCGATGATACACTATTTTATCTGGCCTCCCCTCGGGAAGGTCTCTAGGTTAAGACTTAATCGCAATAAGTTGCTGATCTTCCCTTTGGCGGGACTGGCCAGGGAGCCCGTGAGGATCTCCCTGACCTGGGACTTCGATGGGAACGAGTGGGTTTCCGGTACCTAAGGGTCAAGGTCGCACTGACAGACGCACAGGAGTGGCCATGAACATAGATCGGACACTTACAGCTCTACAACATTCAGTGGCATTCTGGAATACCCTTCCACTGTCATTAATGGGCAGACTGGCCACCTCCAAGATGTTCATGCTCGCGAGGACCCTCTATGCGCTCCAGAACTCACTATCCCGTCTACCGACATACATTTAAAAAAAACTAAATATGATCCGGACTTCACTACTCTGGGCCGGAAGGAGGAGTAGAGTTGCCCTTAAGAGAATCATATGCAGCTATGAGGAGGGAGGACTGGAAGCCCCAAGATTTGACTTACACTCTTATGTAGCTCAACTGCAGCATGCAGCCCGATGGCTGGAAGAGGAAGACAATTGGGAAAAACGATTACTGGCAGGAAGGGCAGATACTGCGACACTTCAGACCGCGGTGATGAAGGGAAAGGGCACGGAGGGAACTCTCCCATACTTAGTTAAAACGCACAGCAGGCATTTGGCAGCACGTTGTTGAAAGGGTGGTAGGGCAGGCACCATTCCATAGAGAGTTGCCGATCTGGATCCTGGCCCCCTTTAGAGAGTTGGGAACCCACATGTCTTTTCAGATGTGGAGAGATGGCAGCTGTGAGGTCCTTGCCGACCTATTACCGAACGAAACCTTCATATCCTATGAACAGGCCAGGGAGTGTTTTAGCCTAGGGCAGGGACATTACCTACACTACAGAGGAATACAGGAGGCAGTTAAAATGACCTGGCCACAATATCCACAATATCCAGACATTCCGCAAGCGACACATGCTTTAGATATCCTACTCACATGTGGTGCTGTCGTAGAATGGTCTCCTTCCTATATAAAGCCATGAAGCAAGACTCCACGCCCCCAACGTCGCCATCCAGGGCAGCCTTGGAGAGAGACCTCAGTACGCAGGTAGAAGAGAGGTAGTGGGCGTCTATCGGCGATCTCACGCGCACGGTCTCCTGCAATGCCAGATTTAATCTAACACATTATAATTTTTTACACCGCACGTATCTGACACCGGCAAAGTTAAAACTAATCTCCCACGACAGAGATGGCAGATGTCGGAGGTGCGCCACGGAAAATGCAGACTTTATACATCTGGCATGGGACTGTTTGGTGGGGAGTCAGTTCTGGACGGGGGTGGTTCATCGGGTAAGGGAGGTTTCAGGCCTTCCGCTTAGGAATACACCATTGTAATGCCTACTAGCCCACATACGGAAGCCCAAAAAACGCAAGTTACCCTACAAATTACTGCAGTTAATGCTAGTACTTGTCAGACGTAGAGTGACTATTACATGGATGGGGCAGAGGGGCCCGGAGGTGTCAGTCTGACTTGAGGACGTTCGGAAATGGGCATTAGTACAGGAGGCACACATGAAGCTCACACGTAAAGATGAAAAATGACAATCAGATTTGATGGAATGCGGGAATTGTGCAATACTGTGATAACAATTGGGAGTGAGTCCAAACACAGTGCATCAGAAACGTGAGGGTGGGGCAGATGAGAAAAACCAGTCTAGGAAGCGAAGGCCAAGGAGAATAAATGCTAAGTGTAGGACTAATGCTTATATGGCCTAAACCATGCACCGTTCCATAATGTACCGTATGTAAGAATTCTTCTGTACCCCTCCTCGTTTGACCTTCAATGCCGCAACCTAAGCTAAAAAAGAAATATGTCATACTGTATGCTGTACTCATGATGTTTTGTTTTAATTGTAAAATACAAAATAAAGTTTAAAAATATATATATATTACGGATAAATGAACCAGTTTTGGACCACATCATTGAAGTCCATTCGCTCTTTTGAGAAAGTGTTTCCCAAACGGCAGGTCGAGAGCAGATTTTTGGTGGGTCTTGCAAGTCGAAGCAATAAATAAAGTTGGTTATAAATTCTGTATTTATCTATTCACATTTACAGCGCCTAAACAACAGAGGTCAAATGTAGGGCTATGTCTTCTGACAAATTGCGGTTGATTTTTTAACATGTGGATGGTGTTTATAAACAGTTTCCACTTTACAATCAGAGAAAGAAAAGTAAGGCATTTTTTTTGATAATATGGCGGCAGTACAGATAGTGTGAAAGAGAAAACTGTATAATGTCATGGCACAGCAAAATGTAAATTAATTGTACACATTCAGTAGTTAGGAAAGCAAAAACAACACATTTTTTGTAACAGATGGAGACCGATTTTAATAGGATCAAATCAAGACCCTTTACTTGGTGATGCCCAAATGATAAATAATCACAGAAACCTTATTTTCACAGAAACCTTATTTCCACAGATCATGTGTGTGCAGTTATTAGTAAAGCTGTCATGTCTACGCAAATTTAGTAGCCATTTCAATGGCAAATGTGCTGTTTGTCAATAAAGTGTGTGCCCGCACAATGCTTTAGTTACCTTAAAAAAAAAAGATTTAAAAAAAAAGAAAAAGGCTTGTCTATTACAGGTAGGTGGCTTGCGAGTTTGCGGTTCTAAAAATTGGGTCTTGTATCCAAAAAGTTTGCAAGCACTATTTTAAGATGTTACTCAGCGATGACTGATTACAGCGCTGAGGGAGGCATGGGACAGAGAATTGGTAACGCCGCTGACTTACAATGAATGGCGCAGGGCGACAGCACAGGTGCGGGAGGTGGCAGTAATTCCCATTTCAAACTGATGCAATTTTCTTTTCTTTATCAAGCCTACCTGCAGCCCAGCCCGACTACACAGGGTCTACCTGGCAAGGTTGTCAGGTTGCATTAGTTGAAGGACTATGCCTGAAGACTTTTGTCATATAGCGTGGAATTGTGTTCAACTCGCCTCGTTTTGGAGTGAAGTACGCAAGACATTGAATGGAGTGACCGGGGGAGAAGTGGAAAACACGATTAGGCATTGCTTGCTGGGGGTACTGCCCCTTCCCCATAAGGAGAGGAAAATGCAATATCAATTTGCCCAGTTGGGGCTGTTGGCACGCCGCCGTATAACTATACATTGGGCCAGACCTACGGCCCTGACGCATGCTAAATGAGGGGCAGACCTAATAGAGTGGGCGGTGGCAGAGGAGTGCAGGCTTATGAGAGCGTGCAGGGATAAGTATGCGGAAAGGGATCTTGAGATGTGGTTGAGTAGGTTAGTTGCACATGTGGTTGGAGGGGGGAACGCAGCAAAAGTGGGGCCCGGGATGGGGATGATGAGGTGGGTGCTACTGGTGTGAAGAGCATGAAATAGGGGGATGCACCGAACTTGCAGATGTCAAACAGTGAGCATTTAATGGGGGACACTGAATTTGACGGAGGTAACGTCCCTCTTTCCTCCCCCCTTCTGCTGAACGAGCATATGTGCTCTGCATAGCGGGGACAGATACACGGGAGGGGGGGTGGTTCTTGTTCTTTCTCTCTGTTCCTGTAGCCATTTAGGGTATACATTGAGGCTTCGATTCTAGGGCTAACACAACCCCCCCCCCCCCCCCCCCCCCCAAGTGAACTCTATGTATCAACTGTAATCTTGCAGCAACGTCGTTTCTTTGTATTCCAATTGTTGAAAGTCTGAATAAACAAATTTTGGGGGGGAAATGCTGTTACTCAACACAAGGTGGTGTTTGACCGTCAAAAGGTCCAATAGAACAAGGCGAGAGTTTCCTGCATGGGGAAAGCAGAGGGGGGAGTCAATGATTTGAAGAATGGTGGTCTGTCCTACAGCCTTGTTTGAATCACAATTGGAGGGAGTTCGAGAGATTATTTTCCTGAATATGGACCAACATGTGAGGCAACACAGATTTCAACGACCTTTCCAAGGAATAGAAGTGTAGGGACGTGGGGGACTTGCCCAGGTCACTTGTCCGCTGAGGGTTTCAACAGGAGACTAGAAACCTGACCAATCTTCAAGCAGTTGGGGAAATACCAACAGGATAATAGCATCTTAGCCACTTATTTTCTAACAAAGCTAGGCCAAGCAGTACATCCGAGAAGGGATTAGATTGTTTTACCTCAGTGATGGGAATAATTAAAACAGATTCAAAAAATGTATTGAATTGTAACATTATCTGTTGATTTGCAGGTCAACTTGCAGTCAACCAGGATGTCTGATTTTGGAGAGATTGAGCAATAGACTATTTTCTCTGGTAAGAAGTTCGCCAGTTCCTTAAACTTGGTTTCTGACATACAGGCCATGCAAGAAGGATGAATGGTTGTTCGCCTGTTAATTGATCACATTTTTCATGCATGTATTGTATTCTTTTGTCACTGACATTGATTTGGCACTGGGAAAGAGGTATGGCAAGGTTTTTACTAACCAGGTTGTCTAAATATCTGACAAAATTTGTTGCGTCCTAGAACCACATATCCCTTTCAAATTGATCTGAAACTTTCTTGTGGACAAATGAAAGAGTGAATGCAATTTGAAAGTGGTTGGGCCAATTCAAATAGTAGTTAGATGTTAGATGTTATACCTTGGATATGTTCAAGTTGAGAATGTTTTCTTCGAGTTAGGTGGCCTTTCCAGCAGTACTGTACTATGGAGTATGTTGAAAACATTTTGTTAAATACAAAGAGCAGAGGTTTATACTCTACAAAAGCTCATATTAACCCCTGTAGTGCAGTGCGTTTTATCATGAACGACCAGTGTTGAACAGAGTAGGCCAGTTTGGATAGGATAAAAATCAAACTTCATGTCCAGTTTACCTGATTTATACCTTATGAAAACCTTGTGGTAACTACAGCATTACGATAAGCCTCTGACAAATACAAAAGGCCTGATTTATAAATTGTCAAGACTTTGCCACATGGTAGAACTACTGCCCTTAAAAAACCCTGCCCAAACTTTAGTCCAAAACACTGGCACACAGGCACACAGGAAATTACAGATACCTGGGATTTAACTGGTGATTTGTAATATTGTGCAACATATTTTCAACATGTGAATTAAAAGACTTTATTTTGAAAGTAAAAACATTTCCTCGGCATTGATTTGAATGTTATTAGTATGTGCTGATGAGATCGGAGCGTTCGGCCCAACCAAACTACGTGATAAAGACTTCAACTGCCCAGTTAACCTACTCAGAGTCAAGTGCTAACGGGATATTCTTGGACTTCAGTTTATGTATACAAAAAGGGAAGCCTGTTGGACACCAGTGTTAAATGCCTCAACTGTCAAAATTGGGTTCCTGTAACATCAACTTCTCCTAGTGCCCTCAAAATTCCCCTTCTCCCATAAGAACACCAAAATATTGTACCATATGCATGATGTTAACATTTTACGGAGTAGAGAGGAGTTATTGAAGAAAAAAAAAGGTCTGAAGAATGTGTACCTGTGAAGGCTGTGGAGAACTGGTAGTTTCCAGATGATGTATTGGCCTGCCTTGGGCTTTCAACTTAAGAAGCTCTTCTAGCTTCTTTTTGAGGAGATGTTCTTGCAGCTCAGCTTCTTTGTCCTTCTCCAAACTTTCCACTTCTTTTGCTTTAAAAAGCAACAAATATAATACCATCTTGAAATCACAAAGTACAGAAAATCTAATTTTGCAAACATTCATAAAGTACGCAGCTCGACCTTTAAAATAAAGGGTTAAAGGCATTCACAGAAATTTAAAGAACACAATCACTGTATACTTATTTTCCTAGTAATAGGCATGCAATTAGCTTTAAAGTATTGACCATGTTCAGCACTAAGAAGAAGAGACAGGCCAAATTATCAACTTGACAAAATATTACTGGGTTATTGCGGACTGAACTCATAATTACTAGTACTTTCCAGAATAAACATATAGAGATACAGCCAGATTGTGGACTATGTATATTAAGCTATATTTGGTTACATCAAGTTGGAGGGCCTCATGTGCCAGCAGTTTCGCTGTTCATGCTTAATCCAGCAGCATCTGATCACTAGAGTGGAATGGAGGGTCATTTTTCAACCAAGAAGCACTATAGCTACTCTGACAAATGAACAACATTCTTCCACTCAATCACGTTATTTTCCTAGTCCTTGAGATAAGTACAAAAAAACCTAGATAAACCGAAGGATGGCAGCACTAGCAACAAACATGCATTTTAGTAAAAGATGTAAGGATGTGTGTTTATACTCCTGCTCAGTTTTGGCAAGAAGAAATGCCTACAATGTTCAGGAATTAGATCACCGGTCGCATCTATGTATATTTTATCCATGGTACATGCAACAGGAGACAAAGTATTCAAACGAAAATGACTCACATTTTAAAAGTTACTAAGAAATTATTTTCTAAAGACCAAAAATCCAGATAGACCTCAGGAATGTGTAGGATGATCAACTATAAAGCTCTTCAATTCTAAGAGTCTAGAGGTCAAGTCAATGCGTGCTCTGGGAAGAGAGGGAGATCTATTATAAGTTTCAATATAGTCTGCTAAAAACTATAAACAGACCTGCTGAAAGTAAGGGCTCACTTCCACATCAAGCAGGATAGAAAACAACAATTAAAAAAAAAAAAGTTATTTTATGGCAAGGTCACCTACCACCAAAACAAAGCTCACTCACTACGACTAAAGGAACATCTGTTACATTGTGAATGGGTTACTCTCGTCTCAACTGGTGTAATGGAGCACTAAAATGGAACCTTTATCCTGCAGTGTGTTTCTATACATCTCAGTAACCGTTAAAGAAGCAGCTCTGTGGACAAGTAGATCACCAAGTGACAAATCAACTGCAGATGGAAGAGGCAAGTTTATTTAGGTCTAAATGTCACTGTGCTGGAGAGTTACATAAGAACGTTATTGAACTGATGCAGATGGACACTGGGCATATAATCTAAGAAACAACTTTGTGCAGGTTCCCTTTAAGCTTAGTATCAGCATGAAGGTCAACGCAAAGGTGACTTTGAGAACGTCTTCTGGTCTCAGGAAAAAGTTGAAGCTGCAATTTTCTCATCAGAACGCCTTGCAGCCGGACTAAAATATCTGCTTAGTGTATGGGGCTCTGCTCTGGAAGCAAAGTTTGGTACTCTGCAAGGCTCCGATACTTGATAAGATAGGAGACTTTGATGACGATCTAGTGTTTAGGAGTTTTGGATCATGAAAACGAGCAGCTGTCACAGCAGCAGGAATGCTTGTACTAATTCACTGAGAAGCCATGTGATATGCTTTCCAATAAAGAATGTGCATGAGTTACACTGGAGCAGCTGCTTGAGACAGTACAGTATAGAAAGTGGTAACATAGCAAAATTAAAGCATGCCCGGTGATTCAAAGTTAATTTATTTGACAAACAACTTTGCTGGCAGTTTCAAGAACACAACACTAAAGTCAGCTAAAATAATTGCAAATACAAAAGCTGCAAGTGTGATTGTGCAAAATATGCAATATTTATTTAGAAAGGAGAATGCTACTGGACATTTAAATAACTAGGGTTCAAAAATTCAATTGTAGGCTGAGCGTGAAAAGAACAAGTTACTTACCTTCGGTAACACTTTTTCTGGTGGATACAGTATCTGCCTGTGGATTCCTCACCTTGTGAATATCCCCTGCGCAGCAGCCAATCGGAAACTTTTGTAGCTCTCCATGCCGGCGAGGTCATGGACGACGTCACAGAGGGTACGACTCCGCCCCACTGACGTCACTGGATCCATAATAGGGCCTCGTCGAAGGAGGACGTCAGTTCAGCGCTTTTTTCCGTGCCCCGAGGCACACGGACGGACTGACATAAATAGGCACAGTATACATAGTTCACAGTATTCAAACCAACACACACAGTGTGAAATCAATTCAATAAGCAAGAACAATAAAACATTTCCATTGAAAACTACAAATATACACTTATCAGGTATAGAAGAGTGGACAATGGGGAGGCGGGTGGGTCAGTGAGGATTCCACAGGAAGATACTGTATCCACCAGAAAAAGCGTTACCGAAGGTAAGTAACTTGTTCTTCTGATGGATACATCTGCCAATGGATTCCTCACCTTGTGAATAGAATCCCACAGCAGTCCCCACTCCCGGAGGAGGGTGTACACTCTCTTATACCAGAAAATCCTGAAGAACAGAACGAGCAAGATTACCGGTTATTCTTCACTTCGGAATCTAAGCAGTAATGCTTCGCGAAAGTGTGGAGGGAGGCCCAAGTTGCCGCTCTGCAAATGTCCTCTACAGGAACACCCCTAGACAAAGCAGATGTATAAGACTTTGCTCTAGTAGAGTGAGCTCTTATACCCTCTGGAGGTTCCTTACCAGCCAGGGCGTAGCAGATCTTAAAGCACAGGATAATCCATCTCGATAGCGTGCACTTGTGCACCACTTTTCCTTTCTTGCAGCCAGCAAATCCAACATAGAGCTGGTCATCCTCGCGATAGTCTTTAGTTCTATCAAGATAGAAGTTCACCGCCCTCTTAGGGTCCAGGCGATGAAGCCGCTCCTCCTTCTTGGAAGGGTGAGAGGGAGGATAAAAGGTAGGAAGGGTAATGGACTGCCCCAGATGGAAGGGAGTTACCACCTTAGGCAGAAAAGCAGCCCTGGTCCTGAGTACCATTCTTTCAGCATGCATGGTCAAGAATGGGGGGTTCGAACTAAGAGCTTGAAGCTCACTTACCCTCCTTGCCGAGGTAAATGCTACAAGAAAAACAGTCTTAAAAGACAGAAGTCTCATGGGACACTTGTGCAAAGGTTCAAAAGGTGAACCCATTAAGTAGGTTAAAACAAGATTCAAGTCCCATTGAGGCACAATAAATGGAATAGGAGGGAATTTGTTGGTAAGACCCTTTATAAAACGTAAAACAATAGGTGACTTAAACAAAGACGGCTGGTCCGGCAAACAAAGGTATGCCGACAAGGCCGATAAATAACCTTTTACAGTTGCAACAGCAAAACCTGCTGGGCCAAAGAAAGAGCAAACTGAAGTATGTTGGACAAACGAGCCCTTAAGGGGTCAATAGATTTCTCTCCACACCACAAAACAAATTTAGACCATCTATAAGAATAGATTGACTTGGTGGAAAGATGCCTGGCTGAAAGAATAACATCCACCACATCAGGCAGGAGAGAAAAAGCCTCTCTGCAGAGACACTGCGACCCCACTCCTCCCTGCTTGTTGGCATACCACATCGCAGTTGTGTTGTCCGCTAGGACCTGAACCGACCGACCGCGAAGGGAAGGAAGGAAGGCCTTGAGTGCCAAACGTATCGCCCGTAACTCTAGAAGGTTGCTGTGAAGCAACCTTTCCTCTGGAGACCAAATACCCTTGACTTCCAGATGCTCCCGGATGACCACCCCACCCTAGGGAGGATGCATCCGTTGTCACTGTGGCAACCGATGGAGGCAGATGGAAGGGCTTTCCTTGAGACTGATTGCCCTCCACGCTCCACCAAGACAGATCCGCTGCAGTTTCTCTGGAGGTCTTGACTGACTCCCTGAGATCTCCGTTGTGTTGATACCACTGCCTGCGGAGGCACCACTGGAGCGCCCTCATGTGCCAGCGTGCATGGTTGACCAACAGAATGGAGGAAGCAAACACACGGAGCAGGTGAAGGACCTTCAGGACTGGAACAACCGCTCCATTGTAAAACAAGGGAATCATTTCCTGAATGTCGGGAATCCTTTGGGGTGGAGGGAATGCTCGACAAACAGTAGTGTCCAGTACTGCCCCTATAAACAGGTTGCGCTGTGAGGGCACCAGGTGAGATTTGGGAACATTTATCGAAAACCCCCAACTTGTACAACAACTGGATTGTCTCCTGCAGATGATGACACACCTTCCCTGGCGACTCCGCTTTGATCAGTCAGGGGTCCAGATAGGGGAAAACATGAATCCCCGACATTCTGAGATGGGCTGCCACCACTGGCATCACCTTGGTGAAGACTTGAGGTGCAGTAGTAAGTCCAAACGAGAGAACCGCAAATTGATTATGTTGCGAACCCACAGTGAAATGGAGATACTTCCTGTGCGACTTCAGGATGGGAATATGAAAATACGCATCCTGCAAGTCGACACCATCCAATCTTCTTCCAACAGCGCCTGAAGGACCTGCGCAAGGGTGAGCATCTTGAACTTCTCTTGTTTCAGATAAAGATTCAAGATCCTGAGATCCAGGATTGGATGTAACCTGCCATCCTTCTTGGGAATCAGGAAGTACCGGGAGTAGCAACCCCGACCCCTTTCCTGCTCTGGAACCAACTCTATCGCACCTTTTCTCAACAAGGCCAAAACAAACTTTCTCCTGTAAGAGATGAAGATGTTCTTCCGAGCAAGCCCCTTGACAAGGAGGGTAATTTGGAGGGGATTCCCGAAAGGCAAGAGCATACCCATTTTCTACAACATTGAGAACCCATTGGTCTGTAGTGACCGATTACCAATCCTGCAGCCAATGAGTAAGCCGAACCCCCACAGGATCAACATGAATCGGAACGTGGAATCTAAGGTTGCTTTGCTGCAGTGATAGGAGGGGAGGAAGAGGAGACGGAGGGTTGACGACCTCGTGGACAGCCACTATTTTTTCCCCTATACGACTTGTACAGCGTATTTTGTTGTTGTTGTTGCTGCTGCTGCTGACAAGGCTGTCCATATGAACGAAAGGATGATTTTCCAAAACCTCTGTACCTACGAAAGGATCCTCTAGATTGAGTCTGCAAGCCACGTGATTTTGCTGTGGCCTTGCTATCTTTGAATCTTTCAAGAGCGGCATCCGCTTTCTTACCAAACAGGCCTGAACCATCGAATGGTAAGTCCAACAGAGTAGCCTGCACATCTGATGAAGTCTGTAGACTTCAGCCAAGCACCCCTTCTCGTAGCTACTGCAGAACCCATAATCCTTGCCACAGAGTCAGACGTATCTAGACCACTCTGAATGACTTGACGTGCAGCAGCCTGGGTATCGTCCAAAACCTCTTGAAAGTTCTTCCTGTCTTCATCAGACAGTTTAAGCAGCAACTGTTTAGAGGAATCCATCAAGGCATGGATATACCTTCCCATCAAGCAGGTTGCATTTGTTGATTTCCGCGCCATGCTCGCAGATGTAAACACCTTTTTGGCAGACTGGTCAAACCGTTTTAATTCCCTGTCAGCTGGAACTTGAGGGAAAGCCCCGAAGACCTCTTTTGAGCATGCTGCCTGAACCACTAGGCTCTCAGGCAAAGGGTGAGCAGATAAAAATTCAGGATCACCAGGTGCCACCCTAAATTGTAAATTGTAAATGTAAATTGATAATTGTATAACGCACTACTCACCCACAAGGGTCTCAAGGCGCTTGTACGAATACCGCTGTGGAACTCATCCTGGCTTTCCCTGTGAGGTGTCCACTCCTGGGCACCCCAGGGTGGAGGCCAGGCATACTTCGCGTTGTGGAGGCCGTTGTGGAGATTAAGCAAGCTATTGCCCAGAGTTGCAGAGTGGGACTCCATGATTGGAATAGGCACCGAGGCGAGAATTATCAGGTCCGTGGAATTTTGAGCCCAAGACCCGCCGAGGCGGGGAATTGAACCCTGGTCCCGGGCTAGACCTCTGCATCAGGGTCTGTCGCTCTAACCATTGAGCCACACTTCTCCACATCTCCTATCTCCGTGCTATAGACCTGGATCTCCTATCTCCATGCTATAGACCTGGAGACTGCAGGCGCAGACAAAGGCTTCCTCCAAACCTCTAATACAGGTTCAAGAATTGCCTCATTGAAAGGCAAAAGAGGCTCAACAACTGAGGATGGTGAATGTAATACCTCAGTCAATATATTAGACTTAAACTCAATGGTAGGGAGTGTAATGTCCAATAATTCAGCCGCCTTTCTTACAACCATGTGATAGGGAGCTACATCCTTAGACGGAGCATCCGAACCAGGAGAAAACTCCCATTCAGGGGAAACATCACCGCCGAACGAGGCCGAACAGATGGCGCCGGTGATGTTCGGAACGGCGCCGGAGCCCTCGGCGCCGGGAAATTCCAAGACGGCGCAGCCGGAAGAAAGGGCAGAAAAGGGGCCTAGGCATAAGCCTGAGGAACCCCAAAATGATAAGCTAATGGACCCATGGGACCCGCAGGTGCACCAGAGGGGTACATAGCCCTTACGAAGACACCATACATAGCATTAAGGAAATGCGGTGGGTCTTGACCTGGAGCCGGGAATGGAGGATAAACTCCTGGCGCTGCCCCCGAAGCTGGTGTTCCTGGAGTCGGGCCAGTCGGCGCCGACAATGAAACTTCTTCTGGCTGCTCCTGATCTTCTTGTTCAGGTTGAACTTCACTCGGATCCGGAGAATGGACCGAATCCAGAGAAGGGGCCGGCATCGGTGATCGAGAGACTTCGGGTGAAACTACCTTCACTGGTGTACCGGATTCGATTGTGAAGGAGAGACTTCATCTCTTCTGTGACGCAGAGGTGAAGTCGATCTCGGCGCCGGTTCTTTATCAGAGTGATGCCTTGAAGAGTGCTTCTTCTTCTTATGTCTCTTCGACTTTGAGTGTCCCGACGCCGACTTCGAGCCCGATCTGGACTCGGAACGAGACCTCGATCTTCTTTTACTTGCTTTCTTATCCTCTTCATTTTGGCCATAAAGAGCTTGGCCTCCCTTTCTTTCAATGCCTTCGGGTTCATCTTCCTGCAGCACGGACATCCATCGACGTCGTGATCGGAAGACAAGCACCATACACAATCTTCGTGCGGGTCAGTGATGGACATCTGCTTACCGCACTCCCTGCAGGGCTTAAAACCAGATTTTTTCCCAGACATTGTCGAAAGAATCAAGAGGAACAGATGAAAACAACAAGAATTACAAAGTTACTACGGAGAGTCCCAAAGAACCGCTGGCGTCGACGGCTCAGAAAAAAGTGAACTGACATCACGCCGACGAGGCCCTATTATGGATCTAGTGACGTCAGTAGGGTCACGAGCAGAGTCGTACCCTCTGTGACGTCGTCCATGACCTTGCTGGCGTGGAGAACTACAAAAGTTTCCGATTGGCTTCTGCGGAGGGGATATTCACAAGGTGAGGAATCCACTGGCAGATGTATCCATCAGAATATGATTTCCTGATGTTAAACTGCTACAATGCTACAGCATTGCATACAGAAGACAAATGAAGGTAGATGTTTATAATACAAAGATTTATATGCAGAACGCTAGCACACATTAAAATAGGAAATTAAAAATCCTGACAGTAGGAAGACATGGCAATTCAGAGCCACAATGCAGCTTGTGAAATTGCACATAGTAGCGCCCAGGAAGATTAAGCAGTGGCATAAGTAACTTGGGGCTCGATTTAGATGTTGACGGACAGGTTACTTCACACAACATTGACAGATATACCTTCCGCTGAAGTATAAATCCCATTATGTCATATAGTATTTATATTTCGGCAGACGTTATATCCGTCACCACTGTGACGGACTAAACCGTAAGCCAAAACCATGACCTTAGTGTGGGTAGCACAAAGATTCAGCCATTTCATTTATTTAATCATTTAAGACTACATGCACCTTCTTGGGTATTAAAGCCCTACATGTGTAACATGTGGTAACCATTAACATAACACTGCAATATAGATGTATGGTCTGAAAGTTATAAATGCTCAAGTTTAAGAAAATACCCTAAATAATGAATGGCATCATATTTAGGTTTCTTGAATTCAATCTGAAAACATGAAGAGTGATACAAATTGCAGACTTTTGCTATCAATCAATACGAAGAGACAGACGGGAGACATCATATGGGGACAGGAACCACGGGAATACAATTGTGCAGACTAAAGGAGCAAAGACATGCGTAAGATGGGACCTAACCTCAATGAACATGGTGGGGATGATGTAACTAATGTATTAGTTCTCCATCTTATCTCAGGAATGTTAATGATTTGATACCCCTGAATCTTGAACCGTGATATTGATATTATATGAACAAGAGACTGATGAGCTGAGGCATAGAGATGCCTTTAAGTTTCTGTATGTATCTTGTAACATTTGCTGCTCTTCAAGACAGCAGTCAAACGTCTAGCTTTGTCTTCTGACAATGTTTTTTTAACACTAGGATTAGTATTTACAAACTTGTCTCACATTGCAGTCAGAGAAAGAAAATTAAAAGTGAATTATGTGACAATATTGCTGCAGTACAGGTGTTTGTCAGGAAGGCTGTAGAATGCCATATTTTGTAATACACAACAACATGTAATTATCTGTAAAGGAACTATAAACACATTCAGCACCACAAGAGCAAAACAATTAAGCACATTTTTTTAATTTTGAAGTGTGATTAAAACAAAAAAAAATTAATAGGACAAAAAGAATCAAGACACTTGGTTGAGCACAAATGATAAATATTGATTGAAACCCGAGTTTCACACAATTTGTGTGCAATATAGTTTTATCAGTAAAACAGCATAACTGTACAAATTTAGTAGCCTTGGCAATGGAACCATGTGCTGTCTATAAATGACAAAGTGTTACCACATGATGATATAATTACCTTTATGAAAACGCCCACCTCAAGTCCATTAAAGCTAGGTGGGTTGAAAACTGTTATTCTAAAAAAAAGGGGCCATGTTTTAAAAAGTTTGGGAACCACTGGCCTAGAGAATAGATGGGTAACATTAAAATGCCTTTTGCATATGCAAGACAATACGTACATGGAGAGCACAACAGACACCATCTCTAGTAGAGTGCAGAGATATTTGCAGGAGGCAATTATGCAAGGAGTAGGAGGGTACTTACCTTACATTTGTGGTCTTAGAGAATACCTGTAAGCATCCAATGACAACAGGAGTAGTGAATCTGGTCGGAGAAACCAAGTTCCTTGGTCGCGTCTTAATGCAACGTAAGGTGAATTTGTCAATGAACACCACTTTAATAGGTTGGAAAAGAAAGCAAAAAAAGAAAGCTGCAATTAAAGAAATTCCTTCATGGCCAATCTAGAGTGGGTCCAGAGGCGAGCCATACAGAAAAGGAAAATCGGTAAGGTATAACATTAACGGCTAGCAGCTCATTGAGAATTCAGATAATGGTGACTAAAATGGCAGTCTTCCAGAAACACTGGACTATTGGAGGCTCAAACAATTTGTGGGCAAGATGGACAAGTAGTTGATTTGACCAACCAAGGATCCAAGAAGCTCTCCTGGAACCAAGACGCAGCCACGATTCTGTGATTGAAAAGGGGCGGTTTTACAGTTATCACATTAACCAGGACCAAGGTGAGATAGGGCACTGGGGCACTACCAGAAGGGGTCGGGTGTATTTTGCAGGTGGAGGGCCTGTTTTAAGGTCTAGCACGTTTGTTGATTTCTCGAACATGATCACAAATATCGCCAGCAGCAAGCACAAATAAATGGAGTCTCTCATGCTTTGCAAAATACCAATACATCGTGCCTGTAGAAATTTAAAACAGCCCCAATTTACAGGCCTGTGGGCCACTTTTTTAGCAAACCAATAAGGTAATACAGGACACTTATTGTGCTGGCCAGGCCCATTTACTACCAAGGTCTGACAATGAACAGGAATTTCTTTAGGAGAGTCCACTGTTGATAGTTTGATTTGGAATCACGTGAGACAGAAATAAACAGGATTCAGTAAAGTGTACTGTGAACCCAGAACCAAACTGTTCATAAGGAAGCAAGTCAGAAGCAGCTCACTTCCAAGATGGTATGTCAGGCAACTGTAAGGGAAAGATGACGTCCGCAAGACATCCACAGAGTTGGTAGTTTTGAAACCTCATGGAGCGGTGTTGAAGCGGATATGGAGAGCTGTGCATTGGTAAAGAAACGCCGCAGATATTTATACTTTGTCAAATTTAGCAAGCAGAGGCATGAAGAATGCCAGCCAATTAGACCAGGCATAACTGCCCACATTTAAGATTAAAGCACTGCAAAAGTTACTTTTACAATAAGCTAGGTTTCAGACGTGTTTGGGACCCATGGGCCAAGAGGATTCTTTTATCATGACACTTCGGGATATGCAATAGTTTGATCCGCAGTGGAAAAAAAGAAAAGTACAATAAAACTGCAATCCATCCCTCGCCCTTTTGTTTTTCTTACATTTGATTCCATGTTCCATATAGCAAATTATTAAATAATGACCTCTTCAATTTGCGAAGATCTCCACATCAAGACTTTTTTTTAAATGTATGAGGGCGCTAGGTGAAACCGAGGACACGGGTCTCTAAAACTTGCATCTGATAATCTGAAACACTGTACTACACACCCATGCCTCCCCAAACTCCAGCTACCTAGAATAACACAGTATCTTTTTTACTACTTTGGTGCATCTTGTGCTCCTTTTCACCTGCCCAGCAACCTTGTCCAGTCATTTATCACCATTAATCTGATTCACTATTTTAACCCCCTTCCCAAACCTCAGAGGGCAAAGCAGGTCAAAATAAGTGCTGATTAACCCACGTAGCACCCCCAGACAAATAGCTGATCTCTTGGTCAGCACCCCTTTAACATTTAACACTATATAGATATAGATATATATATAGAGAGAGATATAAGTGCTTTACCAAGTTCTGTCAGGAGCCACATACAAGTCGCTCTGCTCCTTGGTGCACTTCATGTTTCTCTTAAGAGCTAGATCTCCTTCCACTTTTGTATCCAGGTTAAACTGAAAATGGGCTGGCCGTGTGGGAGTCACGACTTCTCTAGGTTGTTTCTCCAACGTCTGAGGGGTTGGTTGAGTTTTCATAGTGTGAAAACTTATGCCTCAAGTGCATCATTTGTCCTTTACCGAGTGGCTCCCCTCCACTTTCAGTCAGAGCAGCAACCTTGCCCCAGCCATCAAAGCATTCAAAACTGTGGACCCACCACATCACAGTTGGGGCAACTGACCAGTGGTGGCGGTGGGTCTAAGGGCAGACCTAATTAATTCCAGAAAATCCTGAGGCAAAGATCTGCATATGGTCACCTCTTCTGCCTTCATAATCCAAACAGTAAGGTTTGTATAGATGCCAAATTGTGCGACTCAAGTCGGCAATAGATAGCCTTTTAGACAAAGCTGAATAAACTATCACAGGATTGGTAGTATATGCCATATGACTTTGGCATGATCTTTCAGACAAGGCATCACAAATCTTGATGCAGAATTATTTTTGTTTCAAATTATAATCCTTCTCACTCTCAAATATCTGATCATACAAATGCATTTCCTATGTCCTATCCACCAAGAAAAATTAGAACCAGTCTTGCTTTCAAATGATGCAGTCTCCTCTCATCCTTGGAAGGCTGCGAGAAACTAAGTAGACAGATCAATAGTCTGTACCATGTGAAAGGGTAAACCCACCATTGGCAGAAATACCAGGTAAGTGGCCAGGGCAAAGTGGTCTTAAAAAATAAAGTATGCAGTGTTTTAATACCGAATGTTTGAGGTTAGTGGATTGTGGAGCTGTAACGACAATAAAATAAACAGTCTTCAGAGTCATAGAACTGTACCAAAGACTCCGATATGCCAAAATTAATATACTACTGAAACATTACAAAAGGATGAGGAGAAAGGTAGGATCCAATCTAAACAAGAACATTCTAAATAACACCTGGTAACCAAACGTGCCCTCTGGAATACAGATAGTCTTGGTCGAAGGTACTTGTGCAGGCAGAATGACCTCTTTAGAGAGCAGATCACACGTGCTTTGATTTTCCTTTTCAATTTCCCAGTGTTCAAACTGAGGCTCTGTAGATTGAGGTGCAACACTTGGCCCATTAGCTATGAGAGAAGGTGGAATGTACTGCACTATATAGGTGGACAAACAGAGTGCCTACAGCTCTGAACATCAGACCCTCATTGAATAGTCTAGTGCAATGAGGATTGCTTGTCCTCTGTTCTCTGCAGTATCAGAAGTTATTGAGATGAAAGAAGAACATAAGCTGAAATCCCCTAGAATCTGATATGCAAATCCCGGTGACTCTTGAAGTAACTGAAGAGGGCAAAAGGGCTGACTTACTTGTTGGCTGAAGAGACCAATGACACTTGGGGGCAGCCCTACTCAGCAAAAACCACATGGGGTGAAGTTCCCACTTTTGGTCCACCATACATAATGCGATTAAGACATTAGCCCTGACATTTAGCGATTCCTGGGAAGATGTGGATATGAGGGAGACTTGATTGATAGATTCAAATGCTTTTATGTTTAGAGACTGAAGTCCAGTCTGTCCTTCGTTTAGAAACCATATGGAGATAGTATTGCCCTTACATGACCTGTCTTCTCTTTTAGGACTGTGGAAAAGCCTACAATGTCAAACAAATTTCTTTAAACATCAAGTTGACACACAGATGCCATTCCAGAGGCAACCACAGATCCCGAATCACTTTGTATTTCAAGTGGCTTTCCAACATGACAGGCACTACCACGGTCTGATCAGTTGGGTGGGGACCGATGCGGTGATCGCCATTAGATAGTCAAGTATTCACCACTGATGACACAGGCACAAATTACTCATCATGTTCAAGGGCCTCCTCAGATGTCGAATGCTTTGGCACTAAAGACACTATTGTAGGAACTGATCTGAATCCTTCTGGAAGGGAACATTAGAAAACAAATCATCATTAGACCGAAGAGCCAGAAAAAAACTTTTTGGACCGGAAGAACTGCCATCAAATGAAACATTCGGATCATAGTGTCTATTACAGGTCAATGAACAAAATGCTATTTGAGGAGGGCAAGTAGTATGTTGATCAGGAATCAGAATTGGTGCAATAAGTGCCAGGCTGAAGCAGGTGCTCACTTCGGTCATCCAAACGAGGAAAGATATGCACCCCTGACCTACGGAAATGACCCTACCAATAAAGCCAGAACCTTCAAATATACTTAATTTGGCTCGACGCTGTCCACTTGAGCCTTCACTAACTGGAAATGATAAGGCTTGTGAGCCTCACAATTCAGAATACGAAACTAGGCATCTTGCAGGCCAAAGACTACTGTTGATCCAAGGCATACAGCGCCTGTGCCAATACGAATATCCTAAACTGGTTTCCTCTCAAAACTATGTTTAGGTAGGTTTAGAAGCAGAGCAGCACTGCAGTGTTCCACAGCACCCTCAGCCCAGAAGTGGTGGTACTTTGAAGAACACCATGACCTCTATCCAGCAGAGGGGCAGAGGTGCTCAAAATGGAACACCTCTAGCTAAAGCTAAAGGCGACGACTTAGCTCTGCTAGAATGAGCTCCTTCAGAAGGTTCCTTCTTGTCCAAGGCGAAGCAGATCTTGATACAGAGGAAGATACACCTGGACAAAGTTCTCTTGTGGACAACCTTGCCCTTTATCTTGCCCACATATCCAATGAAGAGTTGGTCATCCAAACTGAAGTCCTTGGTCCTGTCCAGGTAGAAGCTGACCCCCCATTTAGAGTCCAGGCGAGGAGGTCTCTCCTCCTCCTTAAGAAGGGGACAGGTAAAAAGTGGGTAAAGTGATGGATTGCCCTAGGTGTGAAGGAGTGACCACTTTAGGAAAGGAAAGCAGCTCTGGTTCTAAGAGCCATCTTATCCACATGAAATTATGTGAATGGAGGCTTGGAGCTAAGAGCTTGCAACTCAGTCACCCTCCTAGCGGAAGTGATTGCAACCAATAATATTGTTTTAAACGCCAGAAACCTTAAGTGACAGGTATACAATTATTCAAAGGGTGAACCCATCGAGAAAGTGAGAATTTATTTCAAATCATACTGAGGCATGATAAAAGGAGTGGGAGGAAACCCATTTGTAAGACCCTTAATGAACCTCATAACTATGGGAGATTTAAACATTGAGTGTTGACCTGGTAAACAGAGGAAAGCTGACAAGTAGCCCTTGACAGCAGCTACTGCACAACCCTGTCGTGCTAGGGAAAGAGAGAAACTCAGTATATCAGACAAATGGCCCTGCTTAGGATCAATCTATCTCTCTCCACACCATTTATCAAAATTGGCCCACCTAACAGAATAGACAGATTTGGTGGAGTGTCTTCTGGATGACGAAATAACATCCACCACATCTGGTGGGAGAGAGAAAGAGCGCGGGTTGCCATGTTCAATCTCCAGGCATGGAGGTGCAGGCTCTGGGGGTGAGGGTGTAGAACCTGCCCCTGCGTGAGGAGGTCTGTCCTGAGAGCGAGACTTAGCAGAGGGTGAAATGAGAGGTAAACTAGGTCTGTGTACCACACCCTTCTCGGCCAATCCGGAGTGATGAATAGGACTTGGGCCCGGTCTTGGCAAATCTTCCTCAGAACCCAAGGAATTAAAGGCGTAAAGAGAAGCTGTGTGCCCCAATCTAAATTAAACTTGTCCCCCAATGCTCCCCACGTCAAATATTGAAGACTGTAGAACGATGGGCAGTGCCTGTTCTCGTGAGTGCCAAACCGGTCCAACTGAGGCAATCCCCACATCTTGAAAAAGTGATGGACCATCCCTGGATGGAGACGTCACTCATGACCAGCTGAATACAGACGACAGACTGTCCGCACGTACACTTAGTTCTATAGCAACATGATTTGCGGTCATGCAAATTGGATGGTCGCAGAGCCTCTCTGCACAGAAGATACAACCCTACCCCACCCTATTTGTTGATGTACCACATCACAGTAGTGTTGTCAGGACTTGAACCCACTGTTCGCAAAGGGAGGGGGAAAAAAGGCCTTGAGACCCAAACGTATTGCCCGCAATTCCAGAAGATCGATATCAAGCAATCTTTCCTCTAGAGACCAAAGGCCTTTGACCTCCAGATCCCCCAGATGAGCTCCCCACCCTAGAGTGGAGGCATCAGTTATCACTGTGGCACATGAAAACGGGGGTTGAAACGGCTTTCCATGAGACAGGTTGCCTGGAACACTCCATCATAACAGCTCAGCTGAAGTGTCTCTGGAGATTGTGACCACCTCTGAGATCTCCGCTGTGTTGAAACCACGGCCTGTGGAGGCCCCTCGTATTCCATTGTTACCAACAGTATGCAGGAAGCGAACAGATAGAGCAGGCGCAAGACCTTCAGAACATGAACAGCTGCTCCATTCTGAAAAAGTTGACTCCTAGCCTAGATGTCTTGCATCCTCTGTAGAGGCAGGAAAGACTGACTTACAGTAGTGTCCAGTACTGCCCCTATGAACAGGTTTCGCTGAATATGGTCACCAAGTAAGATTTGGGTAAATTTATCAAAAATCCCAAATTAAACAGCAGTTGTGTTGTCACTTACAAATGATGCAGCACCATCTCTGGCAACTTTGCTTCGAGAAGCCAGTCATCCAGGTAGGGAAAAACAGGAACCCCAATCTTCTGAGATGCGCTGCCACCACCGCCATGACCTCTGTGAAGACTTGAGGAACAGAAGTAAGACCAAATGGATGGACCGCAAACTAGTAGTGTTGAGACCACACCGTAAAACAAAGATACTTCCAATGACACTTCAGGATGGGAATGTGAAAATACACATCCTGCAAATCGATCAAAACCACCCAGTCTTACTTCTGCAGCGCAAGAAGAACCTGAGACAAGATAAAAATGTAGAACTTTTCCCGTTCGAGTTCAAAATTAAAAACCTTGAGGTTTTGCATAAAGTGGGCACTGTTCTTATTAGATAATGTTAAATAATCTGTGGTATATTCCTCATGAGAGTTTGGCTGTCTGCAAACAGTGTGGTAGAGGGTACACACTGTTTATAGTACCCACTTTTCTACTCGTGTCCGCTCCATTTCTCACAAGAGGATCGCTAACTGTGAAGGGTTTGATACAGGCTAAAGGCTCTCCGTAGAAGGCCATTACTTATATACCAGGGCTTGCGTCTGAAGGAAGTTTGCTTTCTTAGAACAGCTGTATACAGATTGGACATTGTGTGCAGTAGGTGTTATTTATATATCTGTGGTTGATTGTTAATATGAAGTTGGTTAACCATCGCTAAAACCTGGACGTTTATTATCATCATTGTTGTTATCACAGTTGTTTAAAGACACAGTCTGTCTACTTCGGACATTACAAGCTGTTTATTCATATGATTTATGGCACCCCAGCAACCGAACTGTGTCCCATAGGTGCACCATCGTACTTCTCCTGAGGACAATGCATTGTATCCTCACTCACAAAACTATGATGCAGACTCCGGTGCTGTAACATTGAGCAGCATTGTTGATTGTGCCAATATATTGTATAATGAAAAATACAATAAAAAGATTTAAACAAAAATGAAGTTGGCTAACCATGAAGGGTACGGTAAAGGATCAATGTTGCACCTAACATAACATTGTTTCACCTAAGGGGGTTGTATCTGTGATGGCATTAATGAAACTTCATATTATTCTGAGCTATTTTGTACTTTCTTTCAGTTTATAGAGTAATATCTACAAAAATAGCTCAGATTATGTCAGTGATCTCTTAGACCATGTCATAAATGAACTAATATGTAAATAAATGTAATGTTGGCACGGACATTCACCCAACTATAATGTGACTAACTTTTATTATTGTATGACTAACTCTTGTTTTTTTTCGGCGAGTATGTATTATATACACACACCTATATGTCATGTGATCAAGGCTCTGCTGAGCCGAAACACGGAATGGTGACAGGAGAATAAACACAACCTAAAGGCACTTACTTGGGTCCGTGTACTGTGGAGAGATGTTCATTATGTTGCGGACTAACTAATTAACTAAAACACAAAAAACACACACTTTTGTTTTTCACTTTTTTCCACTTCATTGCATCTCCGCAATGTAGATATTATTCGGTTCTTGAATGGGACCCTAAGTGGGCCTAACCCAGTGTCCTCTATTTTTAGGCATCTTGTGGGATAAAAGGGGTATGCACACTTGGGCACTTGCCCCTTCTTCCGTCACTGTATATTTCTTGCTCCTTGATTAATTCTTGGCGTTTCATTTTTTGGGAGGTATGTATGTATAGTAAATGTATAGGCATTTATATAGCGCACTACTTACCCGGCGGGTCCCAAGGCGCTTCGACCGCTGCGAAACCCTTCCTGGCTTCCCTGAGAGATGGTCCCTTAATGGGTATCTCCAGGGTGAGACCAGGCATCCCCGGCGGTCTGGTGGGGCCGTTAGTGAAGATGAGGCAAGCTAATGCCCAGAGTTGCCGAGTGTGATCGCTGATCAGAGTGGGCACCGAGGCGAGAGAATTATCGAGTCCGCTGACCCTGGTCCAGAAACCTGCCGCGCCGGGAATCGAACCCTGGTCCCGGGCCGTCCTCTGCTCTCGGGTCTGCCGCCTCTAACCAGTGCACTAAAGCGCAGCGCCCCTTTTGAAAACACAATGAAGCACCACACCAGTGTTCTCTGCCACTAGGGGATTTGGCTTGCGTTTTTCACCCATTACCACACATGAATTATTTTAATCACTGTTGCTCTGCACAGGTTTGATTTAACTGTCATATTCATGCATTGTTAAAATTGTTTATACATTTTTTACGAATGAATTGATAACGTTTTTTCAAATCTGTCCTCTAAACTTACAAGGCAGGCGAACATCCTATGCAATGTTTTCTATGTCTATTGTTAAACAGGAAATGTTCAAATAGACACTGCCATTTCCTGGTCTTTGTATGACTTTTTGACAAAGGCCATGCTGTCAAAACGCGGCAAATCATTAAATACGACTCCAGAAAATTGAAATCCTGCGTGTGACTCTTCTTGCGTCTGGCAGCGCAAGATAATCACAAATATTTTTGCGGTTCCAGCACTCGCCCGTCTGCACCAAGCCAGTCAGGTGGAAGCGATCGGAAGCAAGGCTGGAATTCTTTTTCGCAACCTTCTCATTCCCGATTCCCGCTGCCGGAGTACACGTCCTGGGAGTGTCTCCTAACAAGGAACCAACAACGAAGGAAGACCGGACGGGAGAGCTGCCAGCGTGTACGGACCCCGCTTTGGGAGAGTACGCAACTTTTGGCCACCCACTTTGGACCCTCGTTGGAACTTAGGGTTTGATCAACTTTAAGGAAACGACAGGGGTGCCCCTGTCTCGACTACACGCAGCCGCGTTGAGTTTTGAGCACAGGGAAGGATTTCACCACCAGGAGTAAATCGGATTGCGAAGAAGGCTCAGTGGTGTATGGAGTGCCGTTTGGAGTTCAATACGTGGCGACAATGTGTGAGGCGGTACGACGGAGACTGGATGTGGCTAGATCACTGTTCACCAAGACAGATGGGTAACCCAGGAAAGCTCTACGAGGGTGACTACGGAGAGAAACCAGAGAAAATAGGACAGTAAAACTGGATTTATACAGGCTGGAGAAACTCTGCAAAAAAGAAATTAACCACAATTGGGAGGTAGTTCAAATCCACTTTATTTGATTATTTTAAAATCATAAAAGTATGCTATTCAATCACATGCTAAAATTAGGAGTACAAAAATATTAAAAATGATTTACATACATTTACAATTCATATATACAAAGCACACAGTGTTGTCGAATTGATAATTAATCGTTGTATCTTACAAATTATACACAATAATCTGTGGGACAACAAATTTACAAACAAGATTTTAACTTCTTGTATATACTCAATTGATTGTTTAAAAATAATTTCAGTTTATGATGTTACATTGTCCGAAGAATTTTGCCCTAATGATCTCATCTTTTTGTTACGAATGGAGGCTACCAGGAAATTTGCTACCCCAAACATAACAGGGGATTCCATTAGTTGTAGGTAAAGTAAAGCAGGTTTTACTTGCATGAAACCCCTGTTTCTTAGCAGTGGAGTAATGAACTTTTTCCTTCCTTCCGTGTAGTAAGGGCAAAAGAACACAAAGTGCACTGTGTCCTGGTATGAATGATCGTCACACTGACAAGGAGCTGCTTCCTCTGGTTTGCTCCACTCCTTGTAATTTCCCAGTAACACGTGCGACTGATTAAATCGGAATTTAGTAAGCAACCATCGGTGAAAGGGTTTGGTAACAATTGTCAGATACGATTGAATAGACAATGACAATATCAACAAATAATGAGCCCTCACAGTTGGGTTTACAAAGTTCTGTTGCTTCACTGTCCAATTCCCTAGATTTTAAAAAGTTTGTTTTTACCCAATTGATGTCGGCCTTGATTAGACTTTCTGGATTGGAGTAGATCTCTGGACGTCCCAGATAATTAGATATGGATTTAATATAGGACAACCATTGTATTTCCGCCACTTTATCGAGAGCCATACAGTCCCTAATGATCTTATGGTTCAAAGTAAGATTGGGGTTCAACCATGTTCTTATTCATTGCAGGATGGGGGCCATATTCAATAGATCTGAGATGTATCCCATCCCAAGCTCCAGATGTACTGCATAACTAGCAGTTGATTGGGGAAGACCCAAGAGGGCTCGCAGGAATTTATTTTCTTCTCTCTGGATGAGAGCTGTGTCCTTAAAGCCCCATATTGCGGCCCCATACCTAGCAATGGCCACACTTTTTGCTTTATAGATAGACAGGATTGCCTCCCCCGGTTTACCACCCAGTCTCTTTGCAAAACCTAGAAAGTTGGGAGGTAATTTCATTCGACAATTACATTGAGGTGGGGCACGTCCCAAGAGGATTGAGAATCTTGATGACCTCCACCTACCAGAACCCAAATCCCAAACTATTTGAGGAGTGGTCTACTTTCATGGCAGGTACCTGCAAACAGATGCTTCGTCCCCATTCGAAATATGCGGCAATAGACCTCCAACAAATTGGGGAGGAGCTGAAGCTGCTATGTGAGGCATTGAGCAAGATGTCAACCCAGGGCGAAATATAGAATTTCATTAAAGAAATGGATACAAGATTGACCAAGTATGATGACGGCATCAAGGAGAGGAAACGCTGGAAATTCGTGAGGGACAGGAAGGATTGCACAAGGGCGCATCCTAACCTTTAGCAGGAAATACGACGCTATAAGGAAGGACTACAAGAAAATCAAAGTGCTTCGGGCACAGGAATCGGAAACCTCTGGTTCAAGTTCAGCGGCACTGTCGGACGACGAGGAAAGACCCACCGCACTGGGACCAAATTGGGAACCCTTCACATCATTGGAGGAGTACCGTTTTATGCAGCTGAGCCTCAGCGCCAAGAAAAAACCACCGGGGGGGTGGGGGGGGGGGGGGGGGGAAGAGAGGAAAAGGAGGAGGCAAAGAACAAGACAAAAGAGAAGAAGCAGGAGAGGGGGGGAAAGGGCAGCAACAACGTGACACCACCCGTGAGAGGCATCAGGCGACCCAAGAGGAACGAATGATGGGTGAGCAATCAAACCTTTCTATCAATAACCTTTCCCCACTGTATATTAACCGAGAGGAAAGATCGGTCTTGAAATTTGGCCTAACTTTCTGCCGTACAGCCAATTTTGATTTTGCTAAGACCAGCATTGATCCATTTCTAATTATGCGCAAACTCAAGTTGTTGAAATTGCACACTTTGAAGCATAACAGAGGCATAGCGGATGCCATACAAACAGCTAGCCCTTCTGCCCCTATGGATAGCACATTATCCGTGAGGGACATTGAAAACCTTGCCACCTTGAGGGAATTCCAATTGGGAACCAGAGACTGGGAAACTGATCGGGACCTATTGATTAGTATGGACATGGAGGTCAGCAAGAGTTCTAGGAATGATTTCAAACCCAGATCTAAATTTAACCCGATAACATTGCATGATGGAATTGATACATTCCATGGGACCATTTTACGCGATTTATTGGATCTTTGGAAAAGACAGGGCAATAACTTTGCTTGGAATCTCACCACAGCAGCACAACGGGCAGGTTTGCAGTTTTTGAAACAAGCAACAAACTTCATTATCAAACCCTCTGATAAGGGGAGCAATGTGGTCCTTCAGGACAACAAGTACCGAGTGGAGGCTAAGCGAGAACTAGAATTCTCAGGAAGCTACCCGAGATCAAGCATGGGGAGGTACAATAAAACCATACAGGAATATCATAAAATATTGCATGACTGGCGTGAGAATGATATGCGGAGTCAGAATGAGTTCCTGTTTTTGCTGGTGCAAAAACCAGTAACCCCGGTTTTCTATATGCTGCCAAAGGTGCACAAACATCCCACAGACCCTCCGAGCAGACCAATCATCTCAGCCAACCAAAGCCTCCTTGAAAACACTTTCATTTACCTACACTATTTTCTTTGTCCCTATGTCCTCAACCTACCTTCATATTGCAGACACACCATGGACTTCCTGTCCAAAATACAGGAGATTCCGTAGACACAAACTTACATCTTGGCATCAATAGACGTTGTTTCCCTGTATACCTGTATTGAGCATGATTTGGGCCTAGAAGCGTGTAAATATTATCTAAGAGACAGGCCTATAATCATGTATGACTACATTATGCTATTGATGAGCATACTACACTTCTGCCTATACAATAATTGTTTCCTGTTTGAGGATGAGTGGTATGAACCGCTACGCCGGTTTGTTTAAGGGGTGGTGGGAGGCGGAGCACCTGTGGCATGACGGAAATATCTCTCACATGAACAATGTAGTCCTGTGGAACCGCTACATAGACAATATTTTCTGTTTTGCGATGGTCCACAGGAGGCCTTGGACGTTCTCATTCAAGGACTTTCAGTGAATAATTTAAATCTCAAATTATTTTTGGGATAATCAAGTTTATTGGTTTTTAGGGAACAAAGATACAGCGGTAGCAAATCAGACACATTATTTAGATAAAGTACAATCGAGAGAAAGATGAGACTTGTAAAGCAGTTGTTTATAAGCATTCGTGTACACGACACACTTGCGCACCTCAGGGCAGTAAGTTGAACCATTTGCCCCATATTTTGCCAAAAAGCTCGGGGCAACCCCAAGACTTAAAGAGGGGCTCCTCCCGAGTTCCACACCAATCCACTCCCCGTCTCCATTTCCGCGTAGTAAGTGGCTTGGCTTGGGACCAGAGTGCCGCAATATCGCGCTTCGCCACCGCCGTTCCTAGGAAGCGCTTATCGGCCCGGGATCCATCAAGGCCGTCGAAAGCCCCCAGGATCGGGTGCAGTGGGTCGTGGGGAACAACCCACCCTAGGGTCTGTGTAAGCTCAAGTTCCACCCCGGCCCAGAACAGCGCAAGGGCGTGGCATTGCCAAATCATGTGGTAAAAGTCCGCAGGAGCGTGGCTGGATCGCATGCAGAACGGAGAAGGCCGCATGCGGGCACTGTATAGGCGTGCTGGGGTGAGGTATGCCGTATGGAGGTAATAGAGTTGGACTAGACGCAACTTGGAGGAGGTCGTCAAGGTCTTGGGAGACATTAAGGCGTCCCTCCAGTCAGCGACCTCCAGGGGACCCAGCCACTCCTCCCAGCGGGCACGTAGCAGGTCCAGGGATGCATGGCCATTGTTCACTAAGAAGCGATAAATCCGCGACACCCCCCCTCTGCCGAGGTTTCCCATCATCACTTGGGCCTCCAGGGGGCTGAATTCAGGGAAGGAGGTGGGATACGGAATGTGTACTTGGAGGGCATGCCTTAGCTGTAAATATTTATAAAATTGGGATGAGTGGAGGGAGTAGCGCTGCTTTAAATCTGCAAACTATCTGATGTGGTCCCTCAGACGGCTCCTAATAGCGAGATCCCGATGTGATCCCATCGACGGAAGTCTTGAAGAGGGGAGACCTCTTCCAGCCAATCCCCACTCCACAGAGGTGTCTGCCTGGTGAGTTTCCGGTCCCATTTCGCGTGGCGTAAGGCTGCTCGCCAGGCCATAAGCACCGGTCTGGTGATGGGGGGGGGGGGAAGAGCCTGTGGTACAGGGGTCCCGTACAGGTAGACTTGGAGCTGTGGGAAGTCTACTGACATGAGTTACACCCGGTACACCGGGTCGGACCAGCCGCCCGCGAACCAGTCATGAATCACGTTTAGCCTCATGGCCAGGTAGTAGAGGTGAAGCTTGGTTACCCCCATGCCCCCATTGTAGGGAGGTACACAGCAATGTGGCCTCCTGCCTCCCTACAAAAACCGGGTGAAGGCACAGTCTAGTTCCCGAAACCAGCTTCCTGGGAGATGAAGGGTAATATTTTGTAAGATGTATAGGAAATGGGGGAGAACCATCATTTTAAAAAGGGCACTCCTGCCAAGGGGGTTGAGAGGGAGAGATTGTCATTTCCTGAGGTCCGCCTTGGCCCTGTTGACCAGGGGCGTGATGTTCAGGGCCCATTCGAGTTCTGGAAGGAGGGCGACCCACACCCCCAAGTACTTGAATGACTGCTTGCGCAGGGGAATGGTCGTTTGCCAGTTAGAAGCAAGCCCGGGAATGGGTGTAGGGGGACCAGTGTGGATGTTGCCGGGTTGAGCCTGAGGCCGGAGACCTGTTCAAAGGCAGAGAGGGCGTCCAAGCATCTTGGGCCTGAGCTCTCTGGGTCCGCCAGGAAAAGGAGGACGTCATCGGCGTATAGGGCGATCTTATCGATCTGAGTCGGATCCCAAGCTCAACCTCGGATGAGGGGGTCTTGACAGACGAGGGAGGCCAGGGGCTCCATTGTTAATGCAAATAGGAGGGGCGAGAGCGGGCAGTCCTGGCGAGTGCCCCTTTGGATGGGAAATTCTGCGAAAGCACGCCATTAATGAGGACCCTTGCCTTGGGAGCGGAGTATAAGACCCGCAGCGGAGTATAAGACCCGGATAAGGTGTCGAAACGGGGGGCCGAAACCCCTCCCCTCCAACACGTCCTCCAGGTAGCTCCAATCTACCATATCAAATGCTTCTTAAAAATGTATGAAAAGCAAGGCCAGATACGGGGTGAGGTGATGGCGGTGTTTAAAGGCAAGGTGAAGGCGGCGTAAGCAGTGCCGGGTGCCCAGAGCAGGCATAAAGCTGCATTGATCTGGGTGAACCAACTCTTGCAAATGGGGATGGAGTCGTTGGGCCACAGCAGTGGCAAAAAATGTTACCTCTGTATTTATGAGGGAGATGGGGCGGTAATCCGCACAGGCAAGGGAGGGCGGCTGTGTCTTTGGAAGGACCACAATAGTGGCCACATCAGTCTCTGGTGGGAAGGACGCCTTATCCACTACGTGTTGAAACAATTCCACTAAATGTGGGATTAAAGTGTCCCGGTAGGTCGCGTAGTACTCTTGGGGGTAACCGTCGAGCCAGAGTGTCTTGCCGGAGTGCAACAGTGAAATAGGCCAATGTATCTCTTCCGGGGTGAAAGGAAGATCCAGAGTCTCCGAGACCGTCTGGGAGAGGCAGGGCAGCCGAGTCCCGGTCTCGGCTAACAAATCCGACTGAGAGGTCCTGGGAGGTCGGGCCACGTAGAGGGCAGCATAGTAGCCCGCAAAAGTTTGGACGATGGCTTGGGAAGTGACGTGGTGAACCCTGGTCTCATCACGAATCTCGGGAATAATGCAGTTGGCTTTGGGATAAGACACTAAATTGTGGAGTATTTTGCCATTTTTAACACCCCAACCATACACGCGTGCCACAGAGGAGCACTAAAGCAATTTAGCGGACTCCAGCAAGATCTGGCAGATCTCTTCGCGGATCAGTGTGAGCTGTCGGTCGGAGTCGTCGCTGTCAGTGATAGCTTGGCCCCCCCTACAGCTGCGCTGCTTGGGCCTCCAGCTGCACGAGTCGGGCGTATTGCTCTATCCGTTTCGCGTGGACCAAACCTTAAATCTCAAATTTACCAGCAAAACGAACATAAGTTACTTACCTGTAAACTGTGGTTCTCCAGTATTGGTGTCTTTCATAGATTCACATGCTTGAATATTCCCCGTCGTCGAAGTGGGAGTCCCCCGGTACATAAAATAGCAGTAATATATGCATATACAAGTAGAATTATTATAATTATAAAAATACATATACATATATAAAATACAGTAAAATATCCAGAAAACTCAAAAGTACCATAGAACAGAATAGGCCCATAGAAAGCCTAAGGGAGAAATTCAACTTGGTAACATATCCGTGTCATTATGTTTGGGTCCAAATTCCAGCCAATCAGGCTGTAGTTCCCTCTAAAACCTTCTCCTCAGAAGCCCAAGACCTCAGATTTTCATAGCACAGAGTAACCAAAAGTGCCTGAGGAGAAGAGAACCTCTGAGGGGAGGACGGGAGGGTCGCATGTGAATCTATGAAAGACACCAATACTGGAGAACCACAGTTTACAGGTAAGTAACTTATGTTCTTCTCCAGTATAAGGGGTGTCTTTCATAGATTCACATGCTTGAATAAGAGTAGAAAGCAGTAATCATCGTATAAGTCATAAAGGTAACAGTAAATTCAAGCATATAATAGACATATCATATTAAAGAGAAAAAACCTTTATGATTGGAGGCGGGTAGCAACAGAGGCTCACCTTTAATGGAAAAGATTCCGCAGCACCGCTTGTCCTACTGCTGCATCTGCGGCATCTGTTGACTGCAGACAGTAGTGCTTCGTAAAAGTATGGCTGCTCGACCACGTAGCAGCTCTGCAAATGTGACGCAGAGGTACCCCCGCAAAGAGGGCAGTAGAAGCTGACACAGCTCTAGTTGAATGAGCATGTACTGGAGCTGGAAGAGGCTTGTTAGCTCATTGATGACAAAAGGTAATGGTGGAAGAAATCCACCTAGTAATAGTTTGTTTGGTAACAGGTTGTCCTTTGCAGGTCGGGCCATAAGCCACGAACAGTTGATCAGATTTCCTGATGGATGCAGTGCGCTGACTGTAAAACGTAAGGCAACGTTTTACATCCAGGGAATGTAATGAACGTTCCGCTGGAGTTTGTGGATCAGAAAAGAAAGTTTTAAGAATGACTGGTTCATCGAGATGGAAATCACTGGGAACTTTCGGAATAAATTTCGGATTAGTACGCAGTGTAACAGCCTCTTTTGAGAACTGGAGAAAAGGAGGCTTAATTGTGAATGCCTGAATGTCACTGACACGCCTAGATGACGTCAAGGCGAGCAATAGGGCAACTTTCCACGTGAGGAATTTTAAGCTTGCTGAATGGATGGGTTCAAAAGGAGGTAGGAGGAGCCGAGACAAAACCAGATTTAAGCGCCAAGCAGGCGGAGGACGCCGAATGGGTGGAAACATACTGAAGAGGCCTTTGAAAAACTGTTGAATGATTCTAGACTAATCCAGTGAGGTAGACCCATCATGACGGAAGCGGGAGAGAGCCGCTAGAAATACCTTCAGAGTGGAGTGGGAAATTCCTGACTTTGCAAGGGATAGGAAGAAAGGCAGGATCTGTTCTGGTTTGGCGGTCATCGGATCCAAGGCTTTGGTGTGGCACCAAACACAGAAACGCTTCCACTTCAACTGATAGGTTTTAATGGTGGAAGGAGCACGGGCGTGCGCTAACACCTCTCTACAGTCCGCGTCGATGGTTAGACGCGCAAATTCATGGTGTTCAGGTTCCAGGCATGGAGTTGGAGGTAAGCTGGATCCGGATGGCAAATCTGCCCCTGCTGCATCGTGAGGAGGTGAGGCAGTGGATGAAGCGGAATTGGCTCGTTCTGGGAGAACAAGAGCAGGTCCGGGAACCATGGGCGCCGCGGCCACTTGGGTGCGATCAGGATGATGTGGCAGGGTTGAAGCCTCATCCTGTGCAACAAGCGCGGAATCAGAGGAAGCGGAGGGAAAGCGTAGCTGAATGGGTTCAACCAGCTGATCGAAAATGTATTTCCGCTCGACTCTCTGTGGGGATGAAGACTTGCAAAGCGTTGGCATTTCCTGTTGGTGATAGTCGCAAAAAGATCCATCTGCGGCTGGCCCAACTGGCGGAAAATGAACTCTAGAGTTGGATGATTGAGTTCCCACTCGTGGTTGTCCGAGAAAGACCTGCTGAGTGAATCCGCCAGAACATTGGAAACACCCGGCACATGGACGGCTGTGAGATGAATTTGATGACGAATCGCCCAATTCCATATCTCCTGTGCTTGTTGGGAAAGCAAAAGGGACCTTGTACCGCCCTGCTTGTTCAGATAATGCATGCTGGTGGTGTTGTCTGTCCTCACCAGCAGAGATTGACCTTGAACAATCCGTTGAAAAGACTTCAGGGCAAGGAAGATCGCCAGAAGCTCTAGGCGATTTATATGCCAAGTGCGTTGGACCGCAGTCCATTTCCCTTGTACTGAAAGACCTTCGAGATGGGCTACCCAGCCCTCCAGGGACGCATCGGTTGTAAGCGTCAGAGTCGGAGCAGCGTCTTGAAAAGACCGACCTTTTGAAATGTTTGGAGTGTGAGCCCACCACTCCAGAGCCTTTTGGATGCGGGGCGTGAGAAGGATCCTGTCGTTGAATGATCCTGAAATCTGCTTCCACTGCTTATCTAACTCCTCTTGGACGACCCTCATATGTAGTCTGCAGTGGGGAATCAACTGTATGGCAGAGGAAGCCATGCCGAGGAATGATTTCAACATCCGGACTGAAACGTACAGTTTTGACTGGAAGGACCGTACCATCTGGAGCATACGGTCTTGTCTTTCCTGGGAGATAAAAACCATTGCCAGCTGAGAATCTAGTGAGGCTCCTAGAAAATCTCGCCTCTGAGATGGGCGAAAGTGTGACTTCTGGCAATTGATGGAAAGGCCCAAGTCTTGAAACAGGGAGAGGCAAGACTGTGTAGGCTGGATTGCCAGTTGAAGGTTCGGAGCCTTTATGAGACAATCGTCGAGGTATGGATAAAACTGTATGCCTTGTAGGCGCAGAAAGGCAGCTACCTGGGCCATGATCTTGGTAAAGACCCTCGGTGCTGAACGGAGGCCGAATGGTAGGACTTTGAATTGGAAGTGCAGCTGTCCGACTGTGAAGCGTAGATACTTCCTGTGTCTGGGGTGAATTTGCACATGGAAATATGCGTCCTGGAGGTCGATCGTTGAAAAGAATTCCCCTGGATTGAGATAATTCAGAATTTGAAGCAGAGTTAACATCTGAAAAGTTTTCGAAATGATAAATTTGTTCAGGGCCCGTAAATCCAAAATTGGACGCAATTCTCCCGACTTTTTCTTGACTAAGAAAAACCGGGAATAAAATCCCTTGCCTCGTTGACCTTGCGGCACTACCTCGATGGCTCCTTTTTTGATCAGCAATTTTACCTGGGCCAAAAGTTCTTTGAGGTGGGGAGAGGGTGGCCCCGAAGGTGGACGAGTAGGAGGGAATTTTGTAAACTCCAGGGTATGTCCTTTGGAGAGAACGTCCAGGACCCATTGGTCGGAGGTGATTTCAGACCATTTGCAAAAGTACCTTGAGATGCGACCTCCAAGATGCACAATCAGCAGAAGGAAGGAACCGTGACTGTCACTGTTTTTTGTTGTTTGCGCTACCTCTATAAGTTGTTTTCCGTTGGTATGGTCTGGTGGAAGACTGACGATTTTGGGTTTGGTAAGAACCTCTCTGCCGGTTATCGTTGTAGGTATTGTATGAACGATATTGTCCTGATCCTCGAAAAGTAGAGGAACCTCCGCCTCTACCTCGTGCCCCCCGAAAAGGCCGTTTCTTGTATTGGAGGGTAGCTAAGGACTTTGCAGTGTTGGTGTCCTATTTTATCGCCTCGAGGGCATCGTCTACATGCTTGCCAAATAAAGACCCTCCATCGTATGGCAAGTCCAGGACTTTTGCTTCTACTTCTGGACGGAAGGTGGTAGATTTCAGCCAGCCTTGACGCCTCAAGACTGCAGCCCCAGCCAATTGACGAAAACCCGTGGAGGAAATGTAGAGCGCGCATTCGATAATTTCGGACGAAATTATCTCTCCCTCCTGAATAATGGCCTGCGCTTCTGCACGGATGGCCTCGGGTATTTGAGGGATCAGTGCGGCAATCTCGGACCACATCTGACGGTCGTAACGGCCCAGAATAGCCACGGTATTTGCCGCTTTGACAGTAGTAGCCGCCATTGTTGTAAATTTTTTGCCTATAGAGTCCAACTTGCGGCCTTCCTGATCAGGAGGAGACGTGATTAGTGTAGCAGGATTGCGAGATATTTTCTGTGCTGCTTGAGTGATAACCGAATCTGCTTTTGGTTGTGACACCAAACAGGCCGGAGCAGACGCCGGAGCCTTATACTTCTGGTCTAATCTGGGCAAGACTGCAGGTACTGAATTTGGATGTTCCATTAATTTAAGGCCCTCCTGCCAAATAAAGTCAATGATTGGTATTGTGTGGGATTGCCTTTGTGAAACGTCCTTAAAATCATACAAGAAGCATTCACTTTCATGTTGTTCTTCGACAGCGAGATGAAAGCGCTTCGCAGTACGGACCATCAAAGTATGGAAATTTGAAATGTCCATTGGAGGCGATGCAAGAGGCGAGGTGGGCGGAGTGGAAGGTGTTCGAGCCCTGTAATTGTCCCACTCATTCATATCGACGTCATTGTCATCGTCATCAGTGTTGTGAGGATCAGGATCCTCGTTGTCGGTGTCAGGACGAGTACCCCCCGGTGACGCGGGTGAAACAGGAGCAGGTGCTTGTGGAGGTTGAGGCTTTGGAGGAAGTTGTGATGCTGGAGAGGCAGATGTAGATGGAGAGAACCTGCGGTTATAGTCATCAAGCATGTGCTGCAAATTCATGACCAAAGATAAAGGTATTTGCGTAACCGGCTCTGAAGCTACTGCTTCTGATTCGTCAACAGGAAATAAATCGTTCCCATTTTCGACGTTTTCCTCTTAGTCACCCTCATCACTATACTCCTTGCACTTAATGTGCAAATCAGATGGACTAGATGCCTGTTCGAACAGTTCCACCTCCGAATCGTTTCCGGATTCTTCCCTACCAGATTGAAACAATTTGTCTGGAAGACGGGTTCCACTCCTCACTGGACTCAGTTGAATGAGAGGTACCGTCCTTAAAGAAGAAGCAGTAACCACTGTAAAAGTGGCAGCTGTGGCCAAAGGTGGATGAGATGTCGACGATCCCGTTGACGTAATGTAATCCTAATATCCTCGGGATTGGGTAACCCAGACACCTCCCTAGAACACCTCAAAGAAAACATAACAGACTTGTTATGAGGATAGAACAAGCTCTTTATTATGCCTGCTCCTACTAGCTGACCCGTATGCAACGTGATATCGTGTAGGGCTAAGTTAGATGTTCCAACCGTCCTCTGCTCGGATGCCCGTCCAAGCATCCACCAACAGAGGACCCAGTGCTAAATAATGGCCGACAATGCCACTCGATACGTGCAATAATACGGGTATCACTATAAAGTCGTCCTCCGCACCGTGTCCGTCCTAACACGCTCCAACGGAGGGCAAACACAAACAACAACGAACTTAAGCGCGTTATATACCCTCACGCTCTATAACCCTCGAGCAGGGACTGGCAATTGTCTTGCAAGGACCGGAGTCCAAACGCTCGATAACCCTTGAACGGGGACTGGCCAATGTCTATAAAGGGACGTAGTCTCACGCGCTCGATAACCCTCGAGCGGGGACTGGCAATTGTCTGGAAAGGACCGGAGTCCGCAACGCCCGAATACCCCTCGAGCAGGGACTGGCCAAAGTTCAAGGAGGGACTGAGTCCCAAGCGCTCGATAACCCTCGAGCGGGGACTGGGAAATGTATAGGAAAGGACCGGAGTCTGTACTCTCGATAATCCTCGAGCGGGGACTGGCAATTGTCTGGAAAGGACCGGAGTCCGCAACGCCCGACAACCCTCGAGCGGGGACTGGCCAAAGTTCAAGGAGGGGCTGGAGTCCGCAAGCTCGATAACCCTCGAGCGGGGACGGGACAATGTCTAGGAAAGGACCGGAGTCCGTACTCTCGATAATCCTCGAGCGGGGACTGGCCAAAGGTAATGGACGGATCACTAACGCCAGTAGTTAGTAGCCTTACGCCTCTTCGCTGAAGCGTCCGGCGCTTCCTCCACACACACACGCCACACGGAGATCACCTTCCTTGAAACTGCAGAAGAACGGACTCTCATCTTAGTATTCAAAATATCCGACGCCGACTGCTGGCGTCCAGGTGGTATATATGTTGACGCCCTCCTCGTGTTTTCGCCGCGCTAGGCCTTCTGGGAAAGGTAGTTTAAACAGGCGTACTTCTGGGTCATGTAGTTCCCTGATCGTTTGTCTCCTCTGCTTGCCTCCGATATGTGTCTTAACACGTAACTGCGGCAGTTTTACAACCAACCTGAGGCGTTTGCGTCGTCGTCATAGATCTATTCGACGCTGAAATTGAAGGTTTTTTCTTCGTCAACGAAGATTTTTTGTCCGTCGACGGAGCAGTCGACGAGATTGGAGCTTTACTCGTCGACTATGATGTAGACGTCGACGGGATGACAGCCGTCGACAAAGTCGTCGACGATATGATGGCCGTCGACGAAGGTGCCGACGACGAGACTGCCGTCGACGTCGATGGGCCCGTCGACGAGATGCTTTTAGATGACTTGGTCTTCGACGTGCGGTAGAAAATCTGAGGTCTTGGGCTTCTGAGGAGAAGGTTCTAGAGGGAACTACAGCCTGATTGGCTGGAATTTGGACCCAAACATAATGACACTGATATGTTACCAAGTTGAGTTTCTCCCTTAGGCTTTCTATGGGCCTATTCTGTTCTATGGTACTTTTGAGTTTTCTGGATATTTTACTGTATTTTATATATGAATATGTATTTTTATAATTATAATAATTTTACTTATGTATGCATATATTACTGCTATTTTATGTACCGTGGAACTCCCACTTCGACGACGGGGAATATTCAAGCATGTGAATCTATGAAAGACACCCCTAATACTGGAGAACGATCGTTCCAGCATTGAGTTCCCAGACATTTTAGTAGAGGTCAAACTCTGGACACTGCATACCAGCCTGTATAGGAAACCAACGTCTGGCAACAGTATCCTACATGCACATAGTCATCACCCGACCGGTATGAAGAATAGCATCCCCTACAGGAAGCTATTGAGAGCAAAACGTAACTGCAGCTTCTCTGACTCCTATGAGAAAGAAGCCAAAAACATGAGGGGTTATTTCAGATGTAGGGGCTACTGAGAAAGCTGCCATCAGAAATAGGAACAGTTTGCTTGTGCCAAAAGAGAAGGACAGTGGTAAACATGAAGTAAGACTTATCACCACCTTTAACCATGCCTCACAGGAAATTCATCAGATAATACGTAAGCACTGGCCCATAGTCAGGAACGATATTATCATAGGAAAATTGGTTCGTCCATCACCAAAAATTACGTACAGGAAATGTCAGTCCTTAAAGGACATGCTAGTACACAGTCACCTTTCCATCAAGACTAAGACGCGTGGGACCTGGTTGAGGGAACTCCCAGGCTTCCACAAGTGTGGGACGTGCAAAGCATGCAGCAACAGCACAAATGTGAAAACGTTCAACCTTCCCAATGGAAAAACAGGGAAGATTCATGGTTTTATCAATTGCAACACTGACTTTGTTGTTTATGTTTTGACTTGCAAATGTGGCTTACGCTATGTGGGGAGTACAATCTTCCCGGTGAAGAAGCGTGTCCTAGAGCATTTGCTGTCGTACGCCATAGCAAAACATTGTGATTTGGTACATTCTAATGTCAAAGACATCAGTTCTGAAATCTCAGAAGAGATCGGGAACGCCATCTGAGACGCCTGGAATCTGAATATATTGTGAGACACAAAGCAAGACCCCGGGAGGCCTCAACCATGAGGAGGTCCTCCATGTCCATTTAGGTTGAGATAACAGGGATATCCCGCCATTATTACACTACAGTAATATGGTAACCTATTCTATCGATAGAGTGGTTTTCTTTGCTTTGCTTGATTGAAAGCAATATTATAACTAATCAGATTCCTAGTTTTTTCAGGCGTTTATCTCCCCAACCAATGTTAATACTCCTCTCAGCACCCATTTCTCTCTACCCCCTCACCATTTGACCAAGTATTTCCAAAACGGCCACCCAACAGACCGATGAGGATCTGTCCCACCCACCCTCATTTTTTTTTCACTTTTTCCACTTTATTGCCTCTCTGCAACGCCAATATTATTTTTCAGTTCTTGAATGGGACAAGAAGTGGGCCTAATCCAGTGTCCTATTTTTAGGCATCTCAAGGTATAAATGGGGTATACACACTTGGGCGCTTGCCCATTCCTCCGTCACTGTATATTTTTTGCTCCTTGATTAATTCTTTGCGTTTAATTTTTTAGGAGGCATCGAGTGCACTAAAGCGCAGCGCCCATTTTCAGAACACAATGAAGCACAACACCAGTGTTCTCTGCAACTAGGAGTTTTGGCTTGCGTTTTTCACCCATTGCCACACATGAATTATTTTAATCACTATTGCTCTGCATAGGTTTGATTTAACTGTCATATTCATGCATTGTTAAAATTGTTTATACATATTTTACGAATGAATTGATAACCTTTTTTCAAGACTGTCCTTTAAACTTACAAGTCAGGCGATCATGCTATGCAATGTTTTCCATGTCTATTGTTAAACAGGAAATGCTAAAATAGACACTGCCACTTCCTGGTCTTTGTATGACTTTTTGACAAAGACCGTGCTGTCGAAACGCATCAAGTCATTAAATACGACTCCCAAAAACTGAAATCCTGAGTGTGACTCTTCTTGCGTTCTGGCAGCGCGAGATAATCACCCAAAAATTATATATATATATGCACTAAGAAAAATAAAATATTTGTTTCTGAACATGACCCCACGGAGTCAGCGCCTGATTGCTACTGTTTTCGTCAGGATTGGAGAAAATATATATATATATATATATATATATATAAATAAAAATATATAACCTACTGGCGGTCGCCAGTAGGTAGTTATAATTAGGATCTACTTTCCATAGGAAATCCGCAACATTCTATTGGGAATAACTTTGGCGCCGGTGGACGAATCTTCGCAAATTTCTCCAAGAAAATGGCCCGCTCCGCTCCTTCCCTGAAAGTTTGGGGGGGGATTCGTCAAGCGGGGGCCGAGATAAAAGGGGGGTCTCAAAACGTGTTTTTTCCCATGTTAATTTCCATAGGGCGGTCGACTTCACTTTTAGCCCGAACGGCTGAATGGATTTCCACCAAACTTGGCAAAATTGTCGGGACTGGTAGCCAGATTTGCCTTTGCTATGTCTCAAGATATGTGCTCCAGTGGATTTTGAGTAATTTATGTTAAAAAAAATATATATATCTATGGCAGCACCCCGGTACGCGCACCGGTGCGCGTACTGGGCGCGCCACGCGACTTGCGTGTGTAAAGCTGATTGGCTCTCGGGTGTCTGTAAACATTCGAAACAGTCCGGAGCGGCCGCCATCTTGTCTCTCGGTAAAATCGAGACACAAGAGGTGGCAAAAACAAAGGGGGGAATTGATCATAAGGGGGCAGGGTAGACCCCCCCTGACCCCCTAGGTTTGATGTGGGGGCCATAAAAGGGCCCCACGGGGTCCCAAAAAAAAACAAAAAAAATAAATCGATTTTCGCAGGGGAGCGCCCGGTACGCGCACCGGGGAGCGCACCGGGGAGCGCACCGGGGAGCGCACCGGGGAGCGCACCGGGGAGCGCACCGGGGAGCGCACCAGGGAGCGTACCATGGGGAAAAAAGAATGACAGAGTTTTTAAAAACTGTATGTTTATTAATAGTTCTTTTTGTTGTTTTTTTTATTATTAAGTACCAACATGTAGGTACCAATGCAGAGTCTAAAATTTAATATGCACAGTCTCCTCTGTAGATATCTTGCATGTTGTTACAGAAGTTATTGTGGTATATGGAATTCATACCATAGTCTGTCAGGAAAGCAGAAACAACATGGAGGCAGGAGATGATAAAGAGATGTTAAATACACATTGGAGATAATAAAGTGGGAGAAAGGAAGTAACTATGAGCAAACTTACTATGCAACATAAAAAAGTTGCACAGTATACTATAAGTCTCACTTTATATTATAAACATTTTGGAACTACTTGATGAATTACATATAAAAATGAATAATGGCTCGAACAATTTTTGATTATTAAATATAAATTTATTTTTCTGATTCTTTTTCAAAATTCAATAAATCTTTTAACATTATATTGTCTGGAATCTCCTCATTTTCATTTTGTGATTCTATTGATTCCACACACTGAACTAATTGATGGTCCAGAGAGTCATCCATAAAATCAAAGTTATCATTCTCAGCAATTTTTTCTTCAGGGTGGTTGTTCAAAACAATTTCGAAAGAAATATTCTGTCTCCTATTTTGTTGCTGTAAATTGCATAAAAAATAAATATATCAGTAGAGATAGGGCACTGTTGGGTTTAAGTTCAGACAGGTACTTGTGAGTTTTTAACAGTGAAGTTATCTTTGGGCAGTGTATGGTTTCAGGCAGGAAGTAGAACTATTAAAAAGCGCCTGTGATGAAGCCTAAGTAAATTCATAATTATATCAGAGAAGCCTAACTCAATCCATAATTATAACAGAGAAGCCTATCTCAATCTCTAACTCTTACAGAGGGACAGTATATAACTATCTGAAAACGTTTTCCCAAATTAATTTAAAGTGCATAACATAGTTTTCCTTTCAAATTAACAACTTACCTATTTCAAAGTAGTTGAAGTTTTCTGTCAAAATTCTTTCCAAATGTACCTTAGGTAGTGTTAGTCAAAATGGCTGTGTTTCCCTCTTATTTTTCATATATATTCATGTACTTAACCAATCAAATGTCAGCACATAAAAGTACAAAATGTAAGTAACATTTTAATTGGTTGAAAATTCAAACAGTTTCACAGGTGTTTTAGTCATGTAATTTACCTCAGGATATTTAGACAGGGCTACAGCCCAAATGGCTCTATGGAATACCACCAAATTTGGGTAAATGGTAGGGACTGCTATGAATAGGGCCTATTCTATATTTGGTGTAAGTGTCTCCAGTGGTTTTTATGTAAATTACTTTCCCACATTTTTTTGGGGAGCGCTTCCCGGTGCACGCCCCGGTACGCGCCCCGGGAGCCTTACGTAAGTCCGCCATTTTGTGTTTCTGTAAAACTATTTTTTTTATATATATTGTTCATGGTATTTATTTATTTTTTTATTTATTTTGGGTGCGCTAACGGGACGCGCCCCGGTACGCGCACCGGGGCGCGCAAGAAAATATGCGCTTACCGGTGCGCTCACCGGTACGCGTACCGGGAGCGCTCCAAGACAAAAAAAAAAAAAAAAACCATGAACAATATATATATATAAAAGAAATAGTATTACATAAATATACAATATAGGATTCATTTTAGAAAATATTACATTTTATAGCTATAGAAATTTGTTATTAAAAAACCTATGAAATTCACTGAAAAAACCATAGGTTTCACACCAGTTATAGTTAGCTGGAAATTTTACTGACATAAAACCAATGAAATTCCACGTTATAGTTAGTTGGACTCACTATAACTTGCGCGTGTAATGCACTGCTGATGACATCACATATTACATCACTCATGACATGGTCAGTGACATCACTCATGACGTCACTGATGACACCATCCTTGTGACAGAGTGACAGACCTCCTTTCACTGTAAAGTAACCCTTGAAACACATTCAAAAATAGTAACTAACATTTTCAAAAAAGTAGATATACCCATACCAGTTACAACAACCAATTCAGTAATTCCACCATCTATATACACATCCACTCATTCACCAACAGCTCTATATAGTCACTCGTACATATACTCACTCATCATATGTAGTGATACACCTATACATCCTGTTACACACCGACAGTCATCCAAAGGTTACTCACACACATGCAAATAAACTATTGATCATCCATTTATTTGCATATACAGCTATACACACACTACCACCTTACTTCTAAGGAAACTTACACATACTTACTCTCAAACAATCACTAATAGAAACACATACTTATTTAAACAGGAACTCTTTCAATCTCTCACTCTCACATATACTGACATATATATCAATACTCACATAAACTAGATTAAAACATAGGTAGTTACTGATAAAGACACTAGTGAGGCAGGCAGTCACTCACTAACACACACATATACACACTCATCCACCCATACAGTCCTGCACATATGCTGTCTTCAAAAAACATACAGTGAGTCAGTCATTGATGCATCTATATGCTAAGTAACACCCCCACCAAACCATACAGACACTCATACTGATACTAAAAAAACATCTAACAACCCATATACACACATGTAGCTACTCACCAACCCATGTAGCCACTTATACACAAAGTGAAACACTGATACATATATTTAAATATTTAAACATGTGTCCTTGTCATAGGGAGAGTGATTTTCTATTTGAGGGGCTGTATAATGTGCTAGGTGAGAGTACTAGACAGTGAGTGATTCTGCTCAAGTGGGCATAAAAAGTTTAGACCATAATAAGTATATACATTATAGGTAGAGTATATGGTGGTCAAAATGCCTAGTGGTTAGCATGGAGTTCAAGGATGGGTAAAAAACAAAAAAATACAATAGGAGAAAACAGAATTACAAAAACAATTTAAAAAGAAGAAATGAAATGCTAAGAGGACAGGTTCAGTTTTTTAGAGGAGACTTTGCTATAGTCTTTTATAAATGGACATTAAGGGCTCCGTCGGCGTTGATCCCATGTGGGATCTTAGAGTTGAGCAGAATTATGTGTCTCGACTCCAGCCTTCTCAGGGACAGTTGCCTATCCCCTCCCCTTGGATTTTTTGGTACATTGTCAATGACATAGTACGTGAGGTCTTGGGCCTTTCCTGCATGACATGAATTAATATGCCGAGCTACCGGATAGGCCTGGTCATCATGGGTTATTGCCCTCAAGTGTTGCAGTATGCGTATGTGCACTGGGTGTATGGTGCTTCCTACGTAAAGTTTATTACAGGTACATTGCAATATGTATACTGCAAAGTCAGTTTTGCAATTGAAACTTCCGCGAAAAAATGTACGGTGTTTGTCTGAATGACATTTTCTCTGATTTTGTATTCACGCCATGCTTACACGATTTGCACCTACTACATTTGGCAAATCCTTTCGGTGTTTGTAACCAATTAAGTGGTTTTGCTACAGCTGGTGCATTTTGCACCAGTTGTTGGCGCATGGACTTCGCTCTTCGGAAACTGATTGAGGGTACTTTGGGACAGGTAGGGACCAATACCGGATCATTCCGGACTGAATTCCAGTGTTTGTAGAGTGTTTGCCTGAGTCTGGTGTGGTGTGCATGGAACCCAGTGATAAGTCTCGGTGTATCAGTTGCCTCTGTTTTTTTCTCTTTCCTGTTGTCATTTTTAAAGAGTAGGTCTTTTCTTGTTACTTTCTCGCTCCTACTCCTAGCTTTACTCAGAGTTTCAAACTTGTATCCTCTTTTTTCTAATCTGTCAAAAAGTTATTTTGTAGATTTGTCTAGTCCCTCCTCTGTGCTGCAGTTGCGCCTCATCCTGAGGCATTCTGCATATGGTATTCCTTCTTTGACAATTGTGCGGGTGAATACTGCCCGCATGCAGTATTGCATTCCCGGCAGTGAGTTTTCTGTATGTTCTCTACTGTGGGTGATTATGCTCAATATACAGCTCTATGTCTAAGAACTGTATGGTCGTCTTACTAGTGTGGCTGGTGAATGACAAATTTAAACTATTGTTGTTTAGTTCCTTACAAAACATTTATATATATATATATATATATATATATATATATATATATATATATATATATTACAAACACAGTCCTGATATTGCCAAACGCTGAATCCTCTGTACTCTCAGGACAGCGAAACTAGGAAACGGACCACCACAGCAATAAGGTATCTCAGTGCTTTTTTCTTCCACCAAAAGCAGACATGATGCGTTTCGACAGGGAAACCCCTGTCATATATATATATATATATATATATATATATATATATATATACACATATACACACACACACGCTGACACACACAATGAAAAAAAATACAAAGGTTAAAGCTTATAGTTAGGAAAGGGTTATTCTTTCTACACAACACTGTTTTTTTCTTTGTGTATGATTGGAAAAAGAAAAACAATGTAAATCGATAGTTTGTCTTATTAACAATAGAGTAGAGTCAATTAGGGTACAGTCAAATGGTGTGTCCGAGTGTAGTGTCGGAGAAAAAGTGTTGTACTGTGGAGTGGCATGTTGTGCCACAGTAATTTAAACAGACGTAGCAGGGAAAAAGTCTGAATGTATTTAAATAATACTGGGTAGGAATACAGATTCTGGGACGGAAAAGGTAGTTAGTAGATCTAAATTTGTTCAGTAGTGTTAAAGTTATAAAGCACAAAAACGTAGTTATATATTGCCTGTGGTCCGCAGTAATTTTACGGTATACCACAGTACACTACAATGACACACAAGAAAATGATTGGACAATGAAAGCCCTTAAAAAATTAAAAAGGTAGCCATATTGTTTAGACAACACAATAGGTCTGTAAGAGCGAAATATTATTTAGCCCACACTTAGTCTTTCTGGGTTTTATTGGGAAAGAGTGCAGTACAGTGTTCAATTAACGTTTACATATTACATTTTTTTGACATTTTTTTTAAAATACTGCAGTACCTTCTAGGTAGTACCAGGTACTCCGCACATTTTGTAAACGATATATAAAGTAGAAAAACTACTTTTCCCAACCTTTGCAGAATTACCTAAAGTGTCCTAATCCTTCCTATGCACTTGTAAACCACTAGTACAGTATATTTCCTATTAAGACCACCACACAAACCAAGTGTGGGCTAAACATCATGGCTGCCTTTAAATTTTGTAAGGGCTTTGATTATGTAATCATGTACTGCTTGTCATCCACATGTACCGCGGTCTACCACAAAATTACTGCTATATACCTTGACCAATTTATCACTGGTAGGCACCTGGACACCTAGCCTGCCACTTGCCAGTGGTCTCCAGTTCATGCTTGTTCCAGCCGGATCCAGTGACACCACTGCTGCCCAGGTTTTCTGGCCTGGGATTGCCACTCACTGTTCTTCCCAACAACAGAAGCCACTTCCACCCCAGGGACTACTTAATGCAGGCCACAGAACGCACGCTGTTGGTGCACCGAAGGCGCAGCAAAGGGAAGCCAGTATGCGTCTGAGCCCAGCACCACGAATCCTGGCCCTCCTGGTGCTCGAAGGTAAACCATTGCCGAGCTCTACACCCTCTCCCCCGCAACAAATACTGCTGCTGCACCACGCTCCACAGTAGGACCTTTCACCTTAACCCAATGCCACTTCACCTGCCACAGCGCACACACCAGCCCACTGACCAGTACCACCCTGAACACACCACAGACACCACCTAAACTAAAAGGCCAACTTGCATGCGCCCTTCTCAACATGCACTCACTACCCAAACACCTATAAGATTTGGAACCTCATCTCCACTCTCACATCAGACATCCTCCTCCACACTGAGATATGGCTCAACCCCACTTCCGCACCCAACATTGCCTCTGCAATACCCAAAGGATACAAGATCACCCACCGCAACCTCACCACACCTCAACTTCCAACTCCAAACAGACAGCAAAACCCCCATCAGGGGTACACTCATCTACTGTCCTCCTGGACCACGGCCAGCCTTCTGAAACTTCATTGCCAACTTCATCGCTCCCTCCTCCCCCCCTCGCGTTAGACTCCAACATCTAAATTTTGCTCACTGGCCTCAACAAACACTATCAATCTCATCAACAGAATGAACATAGGACTCACCCAACTATTCCACGACCCCATGCCCACCGCGGGCCACACGCTAAATACCATTTTAACCTCCAGCAACTCCATCAGGTACAGCCACAGCATGGCACTCTCCTGGACATGCCACTCCATCATCCACTTCAACATCACCAGCTCACAGACCTCAGCTGAAGCAAAGTCTCAAAGGGCTCATGGATCAGAACTCTCAACGCCACCCACCCCATCCCGTGTAACAACTTCAGAAATTTCAACACCTGAATCACCAACTGCACAATTCCCATCAGCAACACCACCCACAGATGGTCCACCAAGCAGGCTAGCTGGTACACCAAAGGCCTCAGAACCTCTAAACTGTAAAGGAGAAGGCCCACCAGCAAGGACATGACCACCTTCAAAACAGCCCTCCACCTCTACCACAGACCGTTGAAAGAATCGATAAAAAAAGGCCTTAACCTCCCACATCCAATCAAGCTTCAATAACAGCAAAGAACTCTTCATCATCAAATAATTCTTGAACCCCTCAGCTGCACCAAACATTACACCCGCACAGGCGCCCTGCAACAACCTTGCAAACTTATTCTATGACCAGATCACCAACATCTACAGAAACTTCAAACCCCACCCACAGACTTCTCCTAGCAACACAGACCCCCCACCACCACACACATCTGACTAACTAAATGGAGCCAGTTCTCCCCACAGGACACCGCCTCTATCACAAACTAGGTAAACTCAGGGGCCTCAACCGACCCATTCCCTCACCACATCTTCAACCTAGGCAAATCCAGAATCAGCCACGAGCTCAGCACCTTGTTCAACACTGCAATTGCCATGGCCACCATCCCTGAGGATTGGAAACACACAGAAGTCGACGTCCTACTAAAGAAACCATTGGCAGACCCCAACTAACTTAACTACCAATAGATCCCTCTGCTCCAGTTACCAGCTACAGTGCTAGAAAAAGCCATCAACCAACAATTCTCCTCAAATCGGGAAAGGAGCCTCCAATCCAGATTCCGAAGCAACCACAGCACCAAGACAGCCCTCATCTTTGCTACGGAGGACATCCACGGTCTACTCGACCAACTGATCCTACAAGACCTCTCGGCAGCCTACAATACAGTCTTCCACCACACATCACAAGGCTTGCCAACATAAGCATCCAAGGATCGCTCACTAATGGATCGCATTTTTCCTAACTGGAAGAACACAAAACCTCTGCCTTCCCCATCACCTCAGAACCCAAGGAAATCTGTGGAGTGCCTCAAGGATCCTCGCAAAGCCCCACCCTCTACAACACTTCTATAAAACCTCTGGCCACCAGCATTGCCAAAACCAACAGACTCATCATATCCTATGCTGACGACACACAACTCATCCTCTCCCTCTACGAAGACTCCATCAAGACCAACATCCAAAACTTCATGACAGACATCGCCAACTGGATGGATGATAAATGCCTGAAGCTCAACGTGGACAAGACAGAGGTAATAATTTTCTGATACAAAGGTTCCCCATTGGACGCAACCTGGGGGCCCTCAGAACTCTGACCAACTCCTACCCTCCCACTAACCACACTTGGAAACTAGGCATCATTCTGGACAACAAACGAACCAGGTCAACTCCATCTGCTCCCCCTGCTCCTTAACCCTTGGCATACTGTGTAAGATATTCAAATGGCTACCCCAAATCAAGATGCACCATCACACAGGCCCTTACAGGGATGTGGAATTCCTATAGCCCGAAGTCCAGGACATATTTTTTGGGGTCAAGGGCAAAAATTTTGCATGTGTATTTTGTTCTTTGGACAAGTAGGCCCAACCCCCTGCAGCACAACCCATTTGACTGGCAGTTTGTACTACCACATTATGGACCAGGGAAGGGCACTGTCTGCAGTTAAGGTAATATTTTTGTTCATATATTAATGCTGTTCAAACTTGAATTGATGGTTCATTAATTGAAAGCCTATTTTATTAGAGTGAGCGCTCTATGTAAATGTTGTAAGCTCCGACTGCACTACTTACAGTGGTTCCAGTATAAAAATGTTTTCAATGATTAGCAATATGAGGCTATGTATAATGCTCCCAGAATGCTCTCCGATTTGATGCAAATATTTGCTGAAGCTTGAAAGCAAGACTGACGATTCTTTGCATTCAAAATAAAATGTTCATAAAAAATGAAAGCAGGATTATTATTTTTTTGCTAAACTACCATAACATTTCAGGTACCATTTCTTTGCAGCATCATTTATTAACATGTGCTGATGCATGATAGTGTTTCCCAAAAATATTCATAATGGAAAACCAGTTTCAATAAGATTATGGGAAACAAATAAACAAGCACTGGCAACACCAGTAGTTCTGAAATTGGTGTAAGCTTTTTTAGTTTTGACAATGTGTGAATTGCTTTGGTATGGTTTTGTAGAACCTCATTAGTGTGGGAACCACCGGGCCCTCACAATTATAACAAACATTGGCAAAACCAAAAATTGGTTTTGGTCTCAAAAAGCACACACTGCCCCAGTAGTTACTGGCACTGAACAAAACTACTTTGTGTGCCGATATGCTTCTTGTGAAACAGCAGAAGGCCGTCACTCATAGTGAAGTCAACCGATACAGAGCGAGAATTTTAATAAACGCAAAAGGTCATGGCCATCGCCAGACCAAATTAGGGACCCAATTAATAAAGAAAGTCTCAAAAGGACACCCATGGTATATGTCTTTGCATTAAGTGCAGCTATATAATTCTCAAGAATTTATAGAAGTAGGACAAGAAATAGTACTCCTAGAAAGTATTTGTGAACTGCATTTGTGCCTGAGAAAATGTGTACATTTGCTCATGCGAAAATCTGAGTGTTTGAAAGTTCACTTTCCCTCCAACCACTTTTTTCCCCAACTCTGGAAGGTTTAAGCCTGCCATTGTCAGGAGTAAATCTCCAACACGTCTCAGTATTGGAAAAGATTAGAGAAGAGTTGTTGAAAACTCTTAAAACATACATGTTAGTAGGTTTGCACAGACTTAAAAGTGCATTTTAACCCTGGAACTATTGCTTACCACTACCTTAAGCCCCAGTATGTAGTTCTACAGAAATGTGGCAACATAAGGGGATTAAACGTATTCAAACACTACTATGGTATGAGCCCTGACAAAAACAGAGCTATATCAGAGCTCTTCTACAATGAGATTGCTGCCATAATTTGTCACCGCACTACATGACACCAAAGGGACAAGTGGATTTTGTTACAGGACAAGTAGATTTAGGAAGCAACCTGCCCATGGACATGTAGATATTTTATTAAATTCCACACCCCTGACTTATCTCCAGCCAACTGGACTATGGCAATGTTCTCTATACAAGGATCGCAGCTCACCTCAGACTACAAACCATACACTACGCTGCAGTCAGACTTATCATGGATCTCCCTAAATTAACCCACATCACCCCCTACATCCCAGAACTCCACTGACTCACTGTACAGAAAAAAAGGCCAGTTCAAGCTCCTGAACTATGCATACAAGGTCCTAATCAACTGCGAGCCAGCTTACTTGAACCACAGCCTGAACTTCCATTAGCATACCCCAGACCCCTCAGCATATCTTTCTACAACCCTCACCCCCCAACATCTAACATAGCAGATGTGGATGTTGCTCCTTCTATTACTTAGCAGCGAAGATATGGAACAAGCTACCCTTTCATTTACTGACCTCCCCAACCCTTCCAGAGTTCCGAAAGACCCTGAAGACCTGGCTACTCAGCTAATCAACTGGACCCTGCTAGAGCCTGGATACCCTCACGAGTGACAAGTAACGCTCTACAAATCTATTGATTGACAGATTAGATAACTATGTTTTTCCGCCTTATAACCAATTACTTAACTCATTTAAAATCTAGGAACAAAAAGGATCCTTTCTACAGGATAATCAATATTTCTGCCAATTTTTAAGAAAATCTGTCTTGACGCTACATCAGAATAAAACATTTATAGAAAAGACATTGGTGGAAAAAAGGTGTTTTGGTACTCACTCTGATCTTTGCCCCCCTTAACAAATCACAACAAAACTTTGCATCATCTGCCAATGTAGAAAAAGGAATAGGTCTGCAAAGTTTTGCCGAAATCTAGCAGGCGGTTCAAAGATATTACAAAGACAAAAATAGAGGAATTCCCATGTCGGGGAGATAAGAGGATGGATATGGAAATGGACACAAAAATATTACCTACTGGCAGTGGAAAGTTGGTAGTTGTAGCTAGGAGCTAGTTTCCATAGGAAAAGCATTTTTCGTTTTCCTAATAACTTAGGCGCCATTTGACACATTTTCAAAACTAGTTTGCCAGTCACTTTAGTTGTTGTATGGAAAGTGTCAGGGTGATCTGTTAAGCAGGGGTTGAGAAAAAGAGGGGTCCCAAAAAGTGATTTCCCCATGCAATTTCCCATAGGGATTTTAGATACGCCTACAACACGAACCACTGACTGCAATTACACCAAAATTGGCAGAAAGATAGATCTTGGACAACAAAGAGTGCTTTTTGTAATTTAGTGTAAATCTGTTCAGTAGTTTTGGAGTTATTGAAGTAAAAAGATTTATGTTCACTAGAGAAGCAGATCCACAATCCAACAGCAATGACCGGATTAGCTGGCCGCAACCTGAGGGGAAATTTTCAGCCACCAGTTGCTGCATCAGAACACGGTTCCGGATGGGGGGGGGGAGAATAAAATGTAAAAGTGATAGCAGGGGATAGGGTAGAGGTACCCTGACCCAACGACACCGACGGAGGAGTCTGTGAGGGATCCTTCACAGACAGGAAATTGTGCAAAAACATTTTGTTGAGTGTGCAATAATCCAGAGATCCACTTGGATCCTCATGGATTTGGGTGGACAGGCAGATCCAGACCCCATATTGAAAGATAAAGAAAAAAAACATACACCCAGGCACAGATCCACACACCTCGTCTCACAGACCTACTCACTCACAGACCCACACTCTTCAATACACCCACTCAGACCCACAAAACTATTCCCATAACCACCCACAGCCACTCACACATGCACAAATTGTAATAGCATATGTTTGTATTAAATGGGTTGTTTTGGGGCGTGGCCAAGATGGCGGGCTGAGAGGACGCACTTGCCGTGAGCTCCCGAGCCCCTGGAAACCCTGCACCGCTCAACGCCGCTGATCTCCCCCAGATCGGGCGGAAAACGCACCCGGTGCTCCCCGTGGTGGTGTAGAACAGCCTGCGAGCCCTGGTTGTCCTGCCGCGGCGGCGGTACTGCTCGAGAACCGGCCGGAGCGGTGGCCGCTGAGAGACCTGCGGGAGGCCCAAGAGCCGCAAGACTTGAAAACTTGGTGTTCTGGCGTGGTGATCCTGCGACTGCCGGCGGGCCGCCAGTTTGCACGCGACCCGGCGCCCAGGCGGGTGCCGAGACGGCTTTCATCGGCGGAGCGGAGCTGAGTAGACGGTGGCAGCGGGGGCGGAGCCGACCTACAGCAACTACGCAAGTCCGGGGATCGAGAGGGCCTGCGCAACGTGGCCGCTCCGGTCCCCTCCTGGCCGCTATGGAGTGAGGTCGGGCTTCCGGCGCATTTGAACACCTTGACGGCCTCTGGCTCCGGATACCACGCGCCCTGCGAGCCTAACCCTTGACTTGCGCCCTTCGTGTGGACCCGCGAGGGGGGTCCGCCACGATTCCCGGGCGTTGGCTCCCTGGCCCGGTACGGGCGGCCATTTTGAAGAGTGCGGAGCGGCTGCCCGGCCTTGTACGAGGGCCCCTTGCCTGCAGTGCTTCCTCCCCAGTGGCTGTGGGGCCGGCCAGCCTCTGCTGCTCAACGGCCCAGGCCTGTGGCGCCTGCTCACCGAGGCTGCGGACACCGGTGATTGCCACCTCTCCGTGATGTCGAATGCCAGGGGGCAGAGGAGAGGCGATCGGACTTTGCCGGACATGTTGGGACGCGGCGCCCCGAGACAGGACAGGACCCAGCCCGCCCGAGCCCCCCGACCAGCTCAAGGGGCGCTGACGGTGGAGAGCCCCCGGTGACTCGATCGTTCCTGGAGTCCCTGTTCAGCTCCTTGAGAGAGGACTTTCAGGCCTTGAAGCAGGAGGTGGCCGGGGAGGTTCGGGAAGTCCGGAGAGAAGTGGACTCCCTGGGAGAGCGAGTTAACACAGTGGAGGCGGCTGGTCATTCCAGAGACGAGGAGATCACCCATTTGCAACAGGAGGTCCTGCGGCTGCGGGACCAACAGATAGAGCTACAGGCCCACGCCGAGGACCTTGAAAACCGGTCCAGGCGGAACAACATCAGGGTCCGGGGTGTTCCGTCCAACGAAGACGGGGAGGACATGGCCGCCTACTTGGGAGCCCTGTTCCGCGAAATCCTGGGAGAGTCCGAGGACTTCCAGATACGGATCGACAGGGCGCACAGGGTCGGCCGACCCCGCAAAGCTTCGGCACCCCCCCCGGACATTTTGGCTTTCTTGCCGGACTTCCCCTTTAAGGAGCGGATTCTCAGCGAGGCGCGGCGGCAGCAGCCTTTCCGCTTCAGAGATCACCCGGTGGCTCTCTATCAGGATTTATCCACGATCAGATTACAGAAGAGGAAGACCTTTAAGATCGCCACGGACTTCCTAAGGGGGCACGAAACGCAGTATTCATGGGGCACCCCTTCCGTTTGATTTTCCGATGGAATGGAACATTGCACCAGCTCCGGTCCCTCCAGGATGTCTGCGGAGTATTGGGGATCACTGCCTCGGACACGGACACTCCGGCGCCTCGCCGCAGGCGAAGCACTTGAGACGGCTGGCAACTGGTCGGGGAGAGGCGATCCCCGCCGCCTGCGAGGCCTGACTCGCCCACGATTCGAGCAGACATGTCGAGCGCCATCCAGGAGGCCTCCAGGGCAACGACGACCGGCGATGTGGCCTTGACGGCCTGAACTTACTCCGGGGGAGTCTACATTAGCCCATCTTCATCGCAGGTGGGGGGGTTCTGGGGGTAGGGGGTGGCGGGGGTGCTGGTGGTGGTGGCTGGACGTCCACTAGATCGACTTTCCACGGCCTTGTCCGCTAAGGACCGGACTGGGACAATGACACTTTTTGAATGGTTTGGGGTGAGGGGGGTGGGAAGGGGAGTTGGCCGGGGTCTGGGGGGTTCGCTGGGGGGTGGGGAGGAAGGGGGGAGTGTGGAGTTGGGAGTGCGGGGTCCCGGGGGGGGGGGGGGTTCACGCAGTTGGGGAGTTTTGGGGTTTGGGGACTGTACTGTGCCGTGGGGTGGTTTGCTTTCTCTGTGCAATGGAGCCGCTTGCTGTGGCCTTTGAGTTCTGTCCGGTGGGCCTTGCCCGCCTTCATGTGCGTTTCTGGTGTTCCCCTCACTGATGGCCCTTAAAGTTGTTACTTTGAATGTGAAGGGCTGAACAATCCGGTCAAACGACAGGCTGTGCTGTCCCTGTTAGAAAACTCCCAGGCCGACATCTGCCTACTGCAGGAGACCCACCTGCTGGCCAAGGATTGTCCCAGGCTGCGCACCCCTAAGTTCCCCACGCAGCTCTTTTCTTCCAGTGCCTCCAAAACAGCAGGAGTGGCGCTTCTGATATCAAGAAGGTTCAGGGGGGAAGTTTTGCAGAAGGTAGCGGAGCAGAAAGGGAGGCTCTTGGCATATAGGATCAAGGTGGGGGGTTTAGTGTTTACTATAGGCTCCATATACAGCCCCAATGACCATCAGGACCAGTTTCTGCACAGGGCACTGGAAGATGTGGCATCCACTCCTGACAGGCACATTGTACTTGGGGGGGGGGGGGGACTTGAATGTGGTATTTGACGCATCTCTGGACAGGTCGGTGCAGAGGCGCCAACAATCAGGGGAGCTTTCGGGCTCGGTTCGTACACGATTGGAGGAGCTTGATATGCACAACATGTGGCGCCGTCTCCACCCAGCAACCCGCGCATATTCCTATTTCTCCCACGCCCATAAGTCCTACGCGAGGCTGGATCATCTTTTAGTGACGGGCCCGATGTTTGAACTGGCCTCGAGCGCCGACATGGGGGTCCTATCTCTCTCAGATCATGCACCAGTGGAGGGCACCTTCCGTCTGCCTCCAGTGGCTCGCTCGAGGGGGGTCTGGCGTCTCAGGGACACTTTACTGCATAGGCAATCGGCGGTGAAACAGATCAGTGCGTCCATAGCGGACTTTCAGCGCGTAAACGACAACGACACCACTCGCGCGACGCAATGGGCTGCCCCGAAAGCTGTGCTCCGTGGTGAATTTATCGCCATCTCCTCGGCGGAGAACAAAGATCGCCAGCTCAAAAGGGACGAGCTTACCCGCCAGGTGCGGGAGCTAGAACAGGTGCATCACAGGACAGGTGCCCCCCGGGTCTGGAGACAATTGAAGGCTGCCAGGAAACTCCTGTCCGCACTTGACACGGACAGAGCGGAGTACGCAGTGCTTCGCCTGAAGCACAAGTACTACACCGGCGGGGACAGGTGCGGCCGGCTTCTGGCGCATAAGCTCAGGGTGCAGCATCAACAGCACCGGGTGAAGGAGTTAGTTGCCCCCGCTGGAGGGTCAGTCGCAGAGGACAGGCAGAATGCAGAAGTTTTCCGCGATTACTACGCTGATCTCTACGCCGGCGTCCCCCCCTCCACGCGAGCTGAAACAGACTACCTAGAGTCGGTGTCGCTCCCGTCATTGACCCCGGATCAGGCCCAATATCTGGAACGGGAGATTCGGATTGAGGAGGTGGTCACGGCGATCTCCCGGCTTAAGAACGGGAAGGCCCCGGGACCTGGCGGTTTTATCCCTCTCTTCTACAAGACCTTCTGCCAGGAACTCGCGCCACTTCTGACGCGCCTTTTTAATACGTTCTCGGAGCCGGGTGCTATCCCCCCCCGAATTCCTTCAGGCTACGGTGTCTGTGATTCCGAAACCGGGCAAGGACCGGACTGCTTGCGGGTCCTACCGCCCAATCTCACTCTTAAACACGGACCTGAAGATTTTCACCAGTATTCTGGCGGCACGTCGGGCGCTCCATCTCCCGGGCATGGTTGACCCGGATCAGGCCGGGTTTGTACCAGGCAGGCAGACTGTAGACAATAGAAAGAGGGTGACCCATATCCTGGAGAAGGCCTCGCGGATACCCGGGGAACGCATGCTCCTCTCCATCGACGCGGAAAAGGCGTTTGACAGAGTGCATTGGCCTTATTTGGCGAAGGTCCTGGCCAAATTTGGATTCGGCGAGAAGTTCAGGCACCTGGTATTCAATTGGTATCATTTCCCATCCGCGGTAGTCCGGGTGAACGGGTGCAGCTCCCGGCACTTCCCAATAGAGCGTGGTACCAGACAAGGGTGCCCACTGTCCCCTTTGCTTTTCGCTCTTTATATGGAGCCGTTCTCGCAAAGAGTTCGCCAGAATCCCGACGTCATAGGTGTCCGAATGGGAGAGTTCCATCATGCTCTCAGTCTCTATGCGGACGATGTAATCCTGACACTCGATGATCCACGGAGGTCCCTACCTGCATGTATCGCAGAACTGGACCTCTTTGCGACAGTGGCGGGCTTCAAGGTGAACCTTGGGAAGTCTGCGGCCCTTGACATCTCGCTGTCTAGCGCCACCGGGGCTGACTTGCAGAGGCTATTCCCTCTGAGCTGGTCTGGGGACCGGATTCCGTATTTGGGGATTCTTCTGGCACCCTCTCTCCCCGCGATGGTCACGGCCAACTACACGGCTTTAAGTGCGAAGATCAAGGAGGAACTGGCCCGTTGGGATAGGGGCACGTTGTCGCTGCTGGGCAGGGTGGCCGCGGTGAAGATGACCCTCCTGCCACAGGTCTTGTACCTGTTTAGGGCGCTCCCGCTACAGCCCCCCAAAGGATGGTTGGCGGAGACTCAGTCTGCTATCACACGCTTTGTATGGCAAGGCCGTAGGCCTAGGATCAAACGAACCATTGCCACACTGGCGCCGGAGTCTGGTGGCCTTGGGATACCGGACCTGCAGAAGTACTTTCAGGCTGCTCAATTGCGTTACTTGGTGGAATGGAGCCGGTGGGAATCGGACAAACACTGGCTGTTTCAAGACCAGGCGGTAGCGGGCAGAACGCTACAGGAGGTGCCCTTCCTGAAGAGGGCCCACCGCCCTCCTAACCTTTATGCCTCCTTCGTGACACGGGTACCGCTCCGTGTGTGGGACTCTGTGGCCACCAAGCACGGCCTCACCACTTTTCCCTCTCCCTTCACGCCACTAATTGGTAACCCGGACTTTGGCCTGGGTATGGAGCCGGGAGCCTATGACCATTGGCGAGCGGCCCGCTGCTTCGCTTTATTTCATCTATATGGCCCGGAGGGTGTCGTTTCCTTCCAGGACTTGCGGCGGGATTATGGCCTCCCCGAAGCAGAACGCATGCGATATATGCAGGCGCGTCACTGGGCGCTACAGCCTCAGGTGCGAGCGACTGCAGATCGGACGATCACGGCGTATGAGCGTTGGCTTGTGACTCGCTCATCGGACGCCAAGCTTATTTCTGACTTGTATAAGATGTTGCGGCCTCCCCCCTTTCACTTCTACAACCCGGGAAGGGAGCGGTGGGAACGGGAACTTGGCCGAGTGCTGAGCCACACTGAATGGGACCACATCTCCTACCGAGCGCGTCACTCCGCCTATCACACCGGACTCACGGAGACCTTCACCAAAATCACAACTTATTGGTATCGCACCCCTGAGAAATTACATGACATGGACCGCTCGATACCCGGGACATGCTGGCGCAACTGCGGCCAGACTGGCACACTCACTCATATACTGTGGGACTGTCCACTTCTGGCTCCTTACTGGGAAGAGGTCCTTAATGAGGTTGATAAGTGCTTTGGGATAGAATTACCCCGCCTCCCCGCCTATATCCTACTGGGCTTGCCGAATGGTTTAATGTACCCTCTGAGGTCTAAGAGGGGTAGACAGACAGCGATAGCCTTGGGGTCAGCAGTACAGAACATACTCATACACTGGCGCACTACCACGCTTCCCACTGTTGTTGGTTGGCTACACAGATTGTGGCATGTCCTGGGCATGGAGAAATTGTCCCTAGTGGTGGCGGGGGACGTGGACACTTTATAGGAGCTGTGGGCGCCCTTCCATACTTTGTTAAGTTCAGAATTCAAGGAAATCACTTGCCCTAGGTATCTTAGACTGCTACGGCTGACGCCGCCGCCAGATCCGCCTGATTAATTTACCCATGTCGGCAACTGGTGGTAGGAGGAGACGGTAGGCTGCCACAGGGAAAGAGCGAGTGGTTGACGGCACAGTACAGGGGGTGGGGGGGGGCTTGGGGGGGGCAGTTGGTTGGGAGGGGGAGGGAAGGAGTTGTTCCCCTTTTTCTTATTTCCCCCTTTGTTTCCACCCACAGGTGCGCTGGCTGTGAGACTCTGGCACGAATGTGCCCGCCGTACTGAAAGAACTGCCTTTAAGCATCTACTGTATCATGCGCACTGACTCTGAGGTGCACCTGTGGTTATTTGTCTGTTATGTTGTTTCCTTCTTTTTCCCTGCTTCAATAAAATACTTTAAACCTTAAATGTGTTGTTTTAGTATTGGATGTGTTTAATATAGCCGGCAGACCTATTATTCGTCCAAGGACATACACAGATCCATGAAATTAATTTAAAAAAAAAATAAGATTGCATTTAAAGAAAGAATACATAAGATACCTTACCTGAATTTTGAAGATTTTAGTTTTAAAATAAGAATGAGTGGGTGAATAAAATGTATTTATAAACGTGAAAATGTATATTGGTAAAGTGAACTTATGGGTCAAATCGTAGTACAATTGATATTAAAAAAACCTGAAATTCACAAAAAAATAAAACAAATGTTACGGGGACATTCTAGTTGAGAAATGGCATTAAAAAAGAAAAAATGTAGAAATGGACTAAAAAAACAAAGTTACACGGACATTATAGTTAGGTTAAGATTTTGCATACACAAAACAGCAGCACATAAGCTGTTGTAGTTATCTCCGTTAACTAGAACTCCCCGCTGAACCCCTGACCCCAGATCCCTTACTGGCCCTCCTGGGCTTCTCTAAGAAGATACGTAAAGATATACAGCGCCTGGTTGACATAGGGATGTTAATAGCGAAACGGGTAGTTGCTATGCACTGGGCATGAGGTTCTCCCCCTACTCACAAACACATATATATATATATATATATACACACACACAGACAGATACACATACTCTAATTGTGGCAGTCTTTCTTTTGCAGCGATCCTACAAAAATCTGCCAATAATTTTTTCAAATTTGGCCCTATATGGGTCCCTCCGGTTCCTGCCATGGGTACAGGGTAGACCTACTATCCATCTAGATCCATCTATATCCAGGTTTTCTATTATTACACAAGATCAGGACATGAGACTAAGTCCCCCGAAGCTTGCAATGGCTGCCAGTAAAAAAAAAAATCATGTTGCAGGCAGCCAATCAGAGCACTCGCTCCTGCGGGAGTCTGACTCCAGCAGAAGCGAGATGGACATAGGAAAATAAAGGTCCCTGAGACCATTAGAACGCTCTTTTTTAAAATTGGGTCCAACAGACTCACACGAGAGTCCCTCGAACCACACTGTCCAGACATGCAAGTTTTCTTTTAAGCTTAATTTTTTTTTAATTATTGAACACATTAATACCAAATCACAACCAGTCCATCTGCATACCAAGGTCTAGAGTCCCACCAAATTTGGAGCAATTCAGTTAAGCATTGTTAGGTTTCGCCTGGCGTTCACTGCGCAGCAGTGTCGCGCAGGCGAAATGGTTTGTTTTCCAGTACTGTGGCTTTAACCCGCCTCTCTCTTCCATTGGCTAGCTCCATAAATGGAGGCTAGCCATTGGAAGAGAGATATGTCAATCATTGTGGGAGCAGATTCGTGGGCGTTTGTGTTTTTTTAAGCTCCACCCCTTTTCTCCATCATGCAGCGGTGGGCGTTTGTTTATTTATTTATTTTTTCCAAGGTTTGTTTTTGTCATTCCTCCGAAGATGGCGCCCGGGCAGTAGCTTACTTGCGAAGCTCCGCAGTGCCGTCTTGTTTTTAATATGATCGAATTGGCTTTAAACTTTAGAGATGTGTTCTCAAGTAAAATTAAACGGATCCACACTGGAAGCCTTACTCCCAATTGAACTGCAAACATGTTGCATTTTATCATGAAGTCTCCGGACAGCCGCTATTTACACCGAGCTCTCCAAACTGGATCGAACACCACAAGAACTGGTTTTCCTACATTTGCCAAAATTCGGCATACATTGCCTTTCGTTCCTGTCACTGGAAAGAGGGGGTTTGTGGGAGAACGGAAATTAACCAGCAGTCTTCAAAAAATGCAGCCTAGGCACCGTGGCGGCCGCTCAGATGTCAGAATCGCACTTCTACTGTCCGTCTTGTCCTTAAAATGAGAAGTAATATCAGCTCTGATCTCAGGCGAGTTATTTTCTGCTTAGAAGAAATCAGTTTAATTTATTGTTTACATTTATTAAAATACCCTGACATATTTACAGTGGTACATTCAAGAGCTGGCGCCGGGCACAGATCTGAGCGGAAATGCGATTAATTTCAAGTCGAGTCGAGCGCGTGCACCAGCCTGGCAGGTAGCTCGGTGGGTCCGTGCGGCTGCGACGGAGTCTGTGTGAAACCTGTGAATATTTTTGTGAAATGTTTGAATTGAATACAACTTTTAAAACTAACACATCTGTAACCCAACTGGTGCTCATGTAAAGCGCTCTGATATCTCCAGTCGAGTTGGCGCTATATAAAACTCTCCCCCACCCCCGCCCAAAAAAAACAATCTATTACAAACACAATCACCTTTGTTAATTAAATCACTTCCTGATAATGGATGCCAACTAATCCTCCAATGGATCACATAAACACTGGCCTCCTTTTGAGTACAGTCAGCCCTCTCGAAAAACCATAGCTTCTGCTTAATTTACTGACACTTCCTAAGTTTGTCGTGACAAAACCGGGGCGCCTGGTGAATGTGTAAATAAGTAAATCATTCATGTATCGAGTCACTGGCACTCTTTTGCAATGTCTCAACAAGAGTTGCTGACTTATGTAAACGGTACTCTTTTAACGGCCTCGGAATGATGAATGGCGAAGTGGTTTTCGTCAAGACTCGAAACTGAAATCTGGAGGAAACATTTGCGTTTCTACAAATAGCGTGTTTGGCATATTATGCTAAATACATAACATACCTAACATTAGTTCATTGCAGTCTTGATAGTACCTTTAAATAACAATGAAATTATATGTTATGTTACAAAAACAATCAGGCCACTTCTAGCAAGATCGTCATCGAGTGAACCTTCCTGTGTGGGGTCTGCTTGAGCTGCGGAAAAAGCGAGATGTGTTGGATCTGCTGGGTTCAGTTCACAGGGCGGAAAATCAAGCTGACATCAAGGGAGAACAGTACAGTACAAATGCGTATTGTAAACTTTCAATATATTTCTTTAGAGGTCCCTAGCGGAGAGGTCTGGCACAGTTCTAAAAGGGGGTGGCGGGCTGCCAGCTGTGTCTGTGATTAAGTACTCCTCCCTCACGCCTAACTTTATTACAAGCTAGAATATTGGATTTCTATCCCGCAGCCGGGTCTCTCCAGTGGTGTGTGATTTGGGGGGCCCAGAGGAGTTGGACCCCCCACAAGCAGGGTTCCAGATTGAACAGACCAGCCCTGCATTCCTTTTCCGCCAAAGCGGGGAATTAAAACATGGGACACCCACGTGCTGCACGGAAATGAAAAGGTCAGCCCCCGCCGCGTTCTCATTTCAACCCACCCACCTCGTCTTTAATAAATCCTGTAGCTTCTGCCAGGTTAATCAGTCTGGTGCACAAAATCTGATCTGTCGGGTGGTTACCAATAGGTAAAACGTGATGTACATATATATCCTTGAGAAGCTTACATACCACCATACTGCAGAGGGACCCTTATGACAGACCTGTCGGTTACAGACCGTGTAGCGCTCGGAGATAACAATGTGTCTTTGTAAAGCGCACGTTCACACATGGGTGCTAAATAATGGATGTTTGTTACACCCCCCCCCCCCCTCAGTGGTACTCATTTTATCGACCTCCAGAAGGACGAATGGCTGAGAGGGTCTGTTGGGATTTGAGCATGTAACCATTACATGGCACACAGGTCCCTGCAGTGGACGCAATAGTCCCCACAGCCACCATACCTCCAAGGGCGCGAGTTGCAGAAGCTCGTACGTGTTTACTACTCTCTACAACTCGCTCTCTACTACTCGCTCTCTACTACTCGCTCTCTACTACTCGCTCTCTACTACTCGCTCTCTACTACTCGCTCTCTACTACTCGCTCTCTACTACTCTCTACTACTCTCTACTACTCTCTACTACTACTCTCAACTCTGCTCTACTCACTCTCTACTACTCTGTACTATCTACTACTCACCCTCTACTACTCACCCTCTACTACTCACTTTGTACTACTCTACTACTCACTCTCTACTACTCTACTACTCACTCTCTACTAATCTACTACTCACTCTCTACTACTCACGCTCTACTCTCTACTACTCACTCTCTACTACTCACTCTCTACTACTCACTCTCTACTACTCACTCTCTACTACTCACTCTCTACTACTCACTCTCTACTACTCACTCTCTACTCTCTTCCTCTCTATACTCACTCTCTACTACTCACTCTCTACTCTCTTCCTCTCTACCTCTCTATTACTACTCTACCTCTCACTACCTCTATAGGCACACATATGCACATATATGTATATGTATATTACCTACTGGCGATAGCCAGTAGGTATATATAGTTAGGACCTAGCTACCATAGGAAATCCGCAACATTCTATTGGGAATAACTTTGGCGCTGGTTGAGGAATTTGCGTGTAATTTTCCAAAATTGTGGCCAGGTCCGTTGCGCTCCTTCCCTGAAAGTTTCGGGGGGATTCATGAAGTGGGGGCTGAGAAAAGAGGGGGGGTCCCAAAACGTGTTTTCCCCATGTTAATTTCCATAGGACGTTCTGACAAGTCTACAGCCCGAACCGCTAAACGGAATTACACCAAACTTGGCAAAATTGTAGGGACTGGTACGCAGAAGTGCCTTTGCTATATTTGGTGAAAATTGCTCCAGTGGTTTTTATGAAACTTAACTTCAAATACACATATATCTGGGCGGAGCCTAACCACACATCTCATCGTGAGATCTGATTGGCTGTCAGCACTTCATCCAAGAAGTGTTGGCAGTCATCTTGCGACCAATATACATGATAGCACCTCATTAAAAAGCATTGTAGTTAATAGAGGGTTTTAGGACTTTAGTTACATTATAAATCATTTGTTGAAGGTACCATACTCATTTTAGGAATTGTGGTGTGTTCTAAGGTGATTTTACCATGTGAAAAAGCCTTCTGCTGGGATATCATGAATCATGTTTGAAAGAAAACTATTATCTCATGCTTTTCCCACAGTGGTTTGGAAGGGGATCTATAAGCTAAACTGAAAGAATATTTTCTGTAAATTCACATTATCTTTCTCAGTCATGTGAGAATGAAGTCTGACATTCTCAGTAAAAGATGTACATCCAACAAGGACAGAGACTGTCAGTTGATTCCTTTGTGTTCTACTGCAGCCTCCTACAGTGTTCTGAAGAACAACTAGAGCGCTAACAGTCTTACTTATGACATAAGTATGGCACACCTGAAACCATCTCGATTGGAATAGTGGCAACTCTTAAAACATTTAATTTAAAAAGGAACAAAATGAGGGGGTATATTTTGCCATAGAAAGTATGATTAGTGCTGCAGAAAGAAAAATTAGGGCACATTTTGAGTGACTTCTCAAATCCTCTTCAATTTCATTGAAACATTCTGACATGCAGTCTTCCAAGATGGCCACCAGAGACAAAAGAGCCCAAATGTAGCCCAAATATCACCCAGATGTAGCCCATGTATAGCCCAATGACAGAATGTCCCAGAGTGTTCTAAAGAACAACTAGAGCGCTAACAGTCTTACTTATGACAAAAGTATGGCACACCAGAAGCCATCTTGATTGGAATGAAGTGGTAAGTCTGAAAACATTTAATTTAAAAAGGAACAAAATGAGGGGGTTCATTTTGCCATAGAAAGTATGATTAGTGCTTCAGAAAGAAAAATTAGGGCACATTTTGAGTGACTTCTCAAATCCTCTTCTATTTCATTAAAAAAATTCTGACATGCAGACTGAAACATGCACTTTGAATACCAGCAGCAGACTTCCCTGGTGAGCAGTAGCTTTACTACAGTGATCTAATGTGCAACTAGAGTGCTAACATTCAGAATTTATGGCAAATGTGTGACACATCTGAATGCCTTCTTGATGGAACCAAAGTAAACAAGCATTGAAAATGCAATAGATCTCGCCCTCGTTTAAGTTAAAGCCATTCTGTTTGTAATGAGGTGGCTTTTTAGCTTTGCTTTTATTAGTGTTTTTAAAACTTTCATGTAAATAACATGCATACGTATGCATATATGTATATGTATGCATGCATTTATATTTGTATTTATATAGATATGCAGATTATATATGTTTATATATGTATATATATATATATATATATATATATATATATATACACACACATATATATAAATGCATATGCATATATATGTGTGCGTGTAGAGAGAGGTAGAGAGGTAGAGACTAGTAGACTAGTAGAGAGAGGTAGTGAGTTGAGAGTGAGTAGTAGAGAGTAGTAGAGTGAATAGTAGAGTGAATAGTAGAGTGAGTAGTAGAGTGAGCAGTAGGGTGAGCAGTAGGGTGAGCAGTAGAGCGAGCAGTAGAGAGAGCAGTAGAGAGAGCAGTAGAGAGAGTAGTAGAGAGACTAGTAGAGAGAGTAGTAGAGAGAGTAGTAGAGAGTGAGTAGTAGAGAGTGAGTAGTAGAGAGTGAGTAGTAGAGAGTAGTAGAGTAGTAGAGAATGAGTAGTAGAGAGTGAGTATTAGACAGTAGTGGAGTAGTAGAGAGTAAGTAGTAGAGAGTAGTGGAGAATATTCCAAAGCTTGGCACAGCACCACTTGCACAATAAGTCCAATCAAATCATATCACTTCAGAGTCCTTATTGAAGCGCTGAATCTTGGTGTATATTCAAATGCTTTTATTTTCCTTAAGTTTATGTACCACAACCAGCCGACGCGTTTCGTTCTGTACAACAGAACTTCTTCAGGGCGTTGTTATTTCCTTCAAGTTATGTCGGTATCCTGTTGTCATATAACTGGATATTTCTTCCAAATGTTAGACGAGACATAAGTACATTCTTATTCAAAGTGACTAGGTATCAATTTTACCCACACAATTCGGGTAGACTTGAGTAATTTATAGCATCCTCAAAGTCAGTCTTGCAAAAATTCCAAAGTATAGGACATGATAATCCAAATCCAAATGTTTCAAGAAAAGTCATTTTCAATCGTTCGGAATATCGGCGTTTGGGCAGATATGACCCAGGGACCCCCAGTATGCAAGGGGAATTAGTCCCCCTCTGCAAACGCACCAGTGGCCTGTGTTGCAGAGAGGTGTAAAAAGAGGCATAGCCTCATTACACCTCTGTGCAATGCAGCCCCCTGGCGCATACTGGAGGTTCCAGGTGGGCTAGTTGGCCCCCAGGGGCCCCCAGTATGCAAGGGAAATTAGTTCCCCCTCTTCAAACATGCACGGGGGCTGCGTTGCAGAGAGTTGTAAAAAGGGGCGTGGCTTCATTACACCTCTCTGCAATGCAGTCACCTGACTCATACTGGAGATTCCTTATGGGTTTTCAGGTCTTATATAGTTAGGAATTAGCATTTAAAAAACCTTGCAAATTCACTGAAAAAACCATAGGTTTCAGGCCTTATATAGTTAGGAATTAGCATTTAAAAACCCTTTAAAATATACTCAAAAAACTATAAGTTTTAGGGGTGTTATAGTTAGCTGGACATTTCACTCATACAAAACGATTGAAATTGCTCGTATATAGTTAGTTGTACTAACTATATTTCGCGCACCTGCAATCCACTGCTGATGATGTCACATATTACATCATTCATGACATGGTCAGTGACATCACTGATGACATCTCAAATGACATCACTGATGACATCACTGATGACATCATCCACGTGACAATCACATACACCTTTTCGTACACTAGTAAAATCTTTCATCACTCTGTAAAATACAGAGTATCATATGTGAATCCTTTGTTACAGCAATACAAGTATCTAAAAACCCACTCAGTGATTCATAGATGTATACACACATCTAATCACTTACCTGTAGATTCACTCATACATGCTGTCAATGAACAATAAAACACTATCAAAAATACTTATACACCTAAATCGACATTACACACCAGCACACATCCTATTCACATATGAAGTCATCCTACTCACTTATGCAAACAATGGATCATACTTACTTATTTAATAAGCTACACACTTATACAAACACAACTTCATCTATTCATTTAGATAGTAAGTCATACTTAGTGAATTATAAAATCATTATTACAAGTATAAAGTTATCCAGTCACTCACACAATCATTGAGTCTTATGTATACCTATTTATATACAACAGCTGACACATACACTGCCTTTTATTTTTCTAGTTTGTTGGACATGTACCATTGAGAAATATATTTGCTCATCACCACACCCATAAAGATATTCACTCACCCAAACAACTGTTAGAACATGTAGTTTTAACTTAATATATCTAGTGAATCTACTATTCACACATCTTTGGGCAGTCACACACCCCCCACCGAACGAACCACACACACATTCACTCTCCCATAAAAATACTCCGTTAACTAATCAATAACTAATATAGACTTTCACATAGCTAGTAACCAACTGGAGAACCAGTTTACACAACAACTGACAAAGTGATACAGATATTCAAACAGTTTAGTCGCTATCCACTATATTTAGTGAGACACTATAAATTGGTCAAGTAAACAGTCAATTACACTGCTACTAAATCCTCCATCCAAATATTTATTTTTATATATCCACTCATTCTTCAATGCAAATTGCTATATATATAATGCATATTTAAATAACGAAGCAAACCACATTCACTGGATGATGTCATCAGTGAGGTCATCAGTGATGTCATTTGAGATGTCATCAGTGATGTCACTGACCATGTCATGAATGATGTAATATGTGACATCATCAGCAGTGGATTGTGGGTGCGCAAAATAAAGTTAGTACAACTAACTATATAGGAGCAATTTCAATGTTTTTGTATGAGTGAAATGTCCAGCTAACTCTAACACCCCTAAAACTTAGTTTTTTGAGTGAATTTTAAAAGGTTTTTTAAATGCTAATTCCTAACTATAAGGCCTGAAACCTATGGTTTTTTCAGTGAATATATATATATATATATATATATATATATATATGTGCCACCTTTTATTTGTGTTTTGCTTTTTTAAACAAAAATAAAACGCACTGTTATTTTCAATGTCAACAGCTCAAACTCGCGTAAATACGCGACCTATTGCATTGCAAATTCAATAGGTCTCGCATTTGCGAGAGATTAAGCTATTGGCATTGTAATTGACAATGCCATTTATTTATCGGTTTTCAAACCCAACACATAAATAAAAAATGTGTCATTTACAATGCCAATAGCTCAAACTTTTGCAAAGGCGAGACCGTTGCATTGTAAATGCTGGTTTGTTGTAGTCCTGCCTAAAAATGTTTAGAAAATGCACTGAGATTTTGCGTTTTGGGACACAGTTTTTTTTCTTGTCCCCACTTGACGGATCGCCCCAAAACTATCCATGCACGAGCTAGGCCAAAAGGAGTACTTTTTTGGAAAGTTTTGTGGAGATTCGTCAAACTGTACCAATGTTACTAGCAACACAAAAACACATTTCCTATGGAAACGCCGACCGAACTATAACTGCCCAGTGGCGACTGCCAGTGGGTCATACACACACATACTTCACATACATATTAAACCGAACACAAACCATAAAAAGTTTAGATTTGGTCAGTCATGTATGGTTTCCCACCTGTACGTCTAGCAAGCTTATTGGAAATTGACCTACGCTCTGCATTTTATGCAAGCTCATTTCGTTTCAACATGCAGACAATATGCTTAAATAGTTATATTATGGTCAGTACCCCACTGCTCCAGCTGTTTCCTTTGCGCAACTTTCTTCTGATAAACCCGGGCTCGCAGTTCCTCAAACTGAAGCTCGGCATCTCCAATGAAGAGTTTGGCTTTGCAGTACATTGGCTCTTGATTTGTTTCAACACTTGGTGCAGTTGGATTGCATGCAGACTTGGAAATGTATGTGCGCCTGTAGCAAATGAAAAATGAAGAAGGCTCTGGATGAGAAAAGGAACAGACCGGTGTCCCAAATAATTACAAGTATTCTGAGCAGAAACAGTACACTGCAGTCATACTTACATGACGACAGCTGGCTCTGAATTCTGTTGGAAAGGAGTGGGGGGAAAATAAAACATTCATTAAAACAATTAGATAAACTAGCAAATCCTCACCCATGCCTAAAACATTCAACATTAGGAGTGTCTTCACCGGTGCATTTGCTAATCTTGAGAAGAACGGTCATAAAAATCTATTTAGAAATGAGTTATTTCATGTTTTCACTGTATCCTCCCTACAGAATCGCTCACCACTGATTCCATGTTTCTTTTCGCCACTGCCTTTTTATCCCCCACCTTCAGCCCTGAAAGTCCCATGGATGTGTAGTCATCAAAATGCCAGTGGTAGCATTAGTTACTTCACATGTACTTCATACTCATATAAGACGGTTGACCCCCGCATCCCACTCTTTGCCCTTCCACAGATGCCTACTTGATGCTGAATAAATACATACTGAATACTGTATGCCACAACAGCTTGTGGTTGCTCTGTAGAGTAAATTTAACATGTACGGGTAAAGGGTTTCATGAGGTCCACATGAGTGCAGAGGAAAAAGTTGAAAAGATGATGTGCAATAGTGAAAACCTGGGGCATCAAGGGCCAAAGTAGCCAATGCAAAAGGAAGAAGAAGGATTAATTGAAATTTCAGTGAGGAAGGATGAGACCCAATACATGATGAGTCCATGTATTCAGAGGTCTTTCATGCTAGGTAGGAAGTTGATGGGCGTACTTATCAAAAGAAAGATGTCTAGTAGAAGGAATGTAGCTCTGTTCAAGTTACTGGTGGTCTTTGGGTAATTTCAGGTGGTGAGATAAAGGCAGATTCATTGCCATGGGGATATCGAATTAGCGGTCTTGAAGTAGTATAGATCTGCTGGGTTGAGATTTTGTTTCTCTTTATTTATTTGGAAGTAGAAGGTCTTGAAGTCAATGGAAACTATGCCAGACACAGGAATTTGATGATGCTCGCTCGCACTGTGGAGAGAGCAGGATCTGAACAGATTTAAGGACTAGTGTCTTGGGCGTTAGCTGGAAGGATAAGTATTGAATGCAGGGGGTTGCTGAGCTACATGGTCAGTAAGCACTAGTCCAGATATTTTGCTGTGGAGATTAGGCAGTTTAAGATAAAAAATAAACTATTTCTCCTGTATTTCTTTGACTTGATGAAGCTGTGAATGGGCATTCTAGATTCCAGAATTCAGTAGAGATTTTGTGCAGTTTTTCATGGGCAAGTCGCTTCAGAGATGTAGGTGGTGTAACTAAGTGCCTTCATTCTTGTCATTACAGTAGACTAAATAAGATATAGCTGAAAGTGAACTTAATTTTGGGGCATCTCTATTTCACAGTCTTTTGAGGCAATATTTTTGTGTTTTCACATCTTAGGTGATTTAGCCAGTTTCACACGCTTTTTGCGGTTGGGTGGATGTCTGCAGAGGTATTAATGAGTTGAACAAAGCCATAGGTAGATTTGCTGTAAAGTCATGAGGATGATCAGCATAATGACTGTAGGAAGGTAGGATCCTTCTGGATGATTATCCCCACTTTTTGCCTGGTGCTGTAATTTTTTTTCTGACTAATCTGACAGGTATCCTGCTAATCAGAACCCCAGTCTGTGTTTCCTTTCAAATTTGGACATGGTGATTACTTGAGTACACTCCAGATTGGCTACTGGGGTAACCTTGTAAGTCCCTAATATATGGTACCAAGGTACCCAGGGTATAGGTACACCTGGGGTCTCCCATGGGCTGAAGCATGTATTATGCCACCTATGAGAGACCACTCAAATTGTTAATACAAACCTGCCATTGTAGCATGTGTAAGCTGGTGCTAGCACCACTTACGACAGATATAGGTTTTCCTATATCTGAGGTCACTACACTTAAAACCTATAAGTCACCCCTAAGGCAGGGCTTTCAATCCTGAAGGCAGGGTTCTGGGTCCTAAGTGTGAGGGTGCTCCTGCATGAGAAGGGGACCCCTACAACCTACAGAGTCCATCCTCCCGTGTTGTAAGTGCATCAGCCATTATGACAGAGTGGCCATGTGTCATTACGAGATGACCATCTATAAACTGGCTATAACAAACCCTGTAATGTTTGGTGTCAAAGATGTTGGAATCATACCCCCACACTGTAGAGTGTGTGAAAGGTATGATTCCATGCACTGTAAAGTTTCTCCAGGAGGCCCTCAGTGCTCCTGATACCAGTCTTCCAGAACGAGACCCAAAGCTTGGGCTGATGCCAACCATAGACAAGTTTATGCCCTCCTGCTGCTGAGCCAAGCTCGAGCAGGGGAAGGCAGAACAATAGATATCCTGGTCAAAGGGAGGTGTGACCACCTCCAAGACAGGATTTAGTGTATTGGTGCAGGGTGGGGGCGCTTGCCACCGCCACTGAGACTGCTTGAAGGGCACACTTTGTTCCCTCCTTGCATAGTCCAGTTCAAATCTGTTCAGGGAGCGCTTGGCTCCTGCGCTCACGCAAAACTGGACAAAGGACACAGGAGTAACCTCCCCACTGTCCAGCCCATCCTTTGGGAGGGACCCCTGAATCGTCCCAACCCTTTCCTAAGGGTACTTAAGGGATTACCTGTGGGTGGGTCCCTAGATTCGTTGTGAGACAAGATTCAGATCATAATTCACTTCCAACTGACTGGAAACTCTGGACTTCGCTTTATAAACAAAGACTGTACAAGGGAAGATTCCAGCTGCTCCGGTCTCGTCCTGCTGGTCTTCTTCAACATCTGTGTACGTGCTCCAAGTAGGTTCTTCACTAGGCTTGCAGAACTCCAAGACACTTGAAGGGATCTCCCTTGGAGTGAAGGAGTCACTCTCCTGCATCTGCAGGAATCGCAACACAATTGACCGTTCTGCTGATCGTGGGCTCCCACATACTCTGAAAGGCTCAGCAACACAAGTGGTGGGTCTGTGATTCCCTTAAGGCCTGCACTGTCCCCTCGCCAAGTTCAAGGTCAGTATTCCTTGTCGGAACCGCTGGAACAGAACCCCTGAGCACAGCGTCAACTTGCCGTTGCTAAGGCTTGTTTGCTCTCCCCTCCAGATATCTTCGGACTCAAAGAGTTTCTTACCTGCAGCATCCTCATCAGCCAAGATCCTTGCCTGCATCGCATCCTCTGCACTGTGGGCCTGCATCACTTGTTGAGCTGCTCGAGATCCTCTTGCGAGTCATGTGACTTCGGCCGTGGGTCCTCTCAAGGGTCTTCTTTGGCACCAGTAGGCTCCCCTGCTTGCTTAGGGCCTGTTCGGACTCACCTGCACGTGAAGCGTCCCTTGGACCTTGCTGGTCCCGACACTGCACCTTTTTAGTGGACTATGTTTGCCGCGGCCAAGGCTTGTTGGTGCCCCTGCCAGACACTGACCCCTTGGCGCTCAACATCCAACGTGGGAGTGCTCGTAACCAGCTCATGGTCTTTCTCAGCGTCACCTGGTCCGCACAGCTGCAACTTAAAGGGCACAGTCAACCTCTCCTGGATATCCAACATCGGTGGGCATTTGTCTTCCGCTCCTCCTGTTCACTCATGAGTGGCATAGATTCTGTCCTCTCTGCTTGCAGGTAGCTCAACTAGAATCCACCTCTGGGTTCCACCAGATTCCTTAGTCTTCTCCAGTGGCATCTTTCCGAAGTCCTCCATTGTGGTCTACAGCAGTTTCCAACGTCACTTGACACCTATGCACCGGGTTTCCCTGTATCCTGGTTCCTGGGGTATCCACGGGTGAGGTGACACTCCAAACTTCCATCTTCCACGGGGTGTCTTCGGGGTTCACTGGGAAGGGTACTTTTTCTTTAAAACTACAACCGCGACTAAACCATTGACTAACATTGAGCACACGGTCGTGTTCTCACTCTAAACACGACCCATGAGGTTCCTAGATACTCACCTTGGGTGGTTCCTTGGGTCTCCGGCTCTTCTACGTCTTCTAGGTCCATTCTTGACTGGAGTCATGGTTCGCATTCCACTATTTTAGTATATGGTTTGGCCTCCCCCTGGAGACCACTGTGTATTTGTGCTACCTACGTGCTCTATTTCCTAAATATTGTGTGCACTGTGTTTGTATCGCCGGATAGGAAAGAATACATTGTGTTAGCGAGTGTCTGCAATAAAATTACCATCTGGATCATCTGGATTGGTGCAGGGTGCTACACTTACATAAGTGAACACCATATACCAAGCCGGCTTCTCACAATGGCTGAATGCTGAGAGTGAAGAATGTGACTGTTGAGTTTCATCTCTAGTTTGTCAAATGCACTGTTATTGAAAGGGATATCCATAGATAGAGCAGTGGAAAGAGTGATCTGAAAATTAAGGACAAGGTAGTTGCACCCGGAAATAACATAACTTACCAAGTGTGCGAGGACAGAAACCAATGCCCCCTTGTTACCGGGGGCATTATCTTGGACCTCGCGTCTCCCGCTTCGCGGGATACGCAGCGTTTTGCGGCGGCAGGACCCAGGAGCCACAAGGGAGCCCACGAGACCAGCGGACTCTCCCCCTTGTTACCGGGGGTGATTTAAGCAAGCTACATTTCCGGCCCGCGGGACGCGCGCAGGGACTAGCCCGGGACAAGGGTGGGACAGTCTGTGGCAGTCCGGGGCAGGACGAGTCAGGGCTGGGTCACCCCCTTTGATTTACTATCACAAGGTACTGTGTTTTCCCTTTGTCCAAGCTTGTGTTGAAATACATTAACAATGGGGAAGAGGAAAAGCGTGGAAGATCTTACAGAAGGGTCGAGTGGTATCCCTAGGGGTGGAAAGAAACTAAGAAAAACAAAGCAAACCCCCCAAAGAAACCTATATTACATGCCGGGGGAAATTGTGTCATGGACCGGATTGATGAGTTAATCGAAGAATGTGAGGAAATATTGACTGCAAAATCTCCAATTAGTGGGAAGAACTGTGGGGGTAGCAATAATTTGTATACTCCTGTGGGGTCGGGGGGTAAGAGGTATGTGACGGTGATACCTGAAATGTTTTTGAACAAAACCAAAATGGTTGGTACTACTAATACTGCTGATTGTGAAGGGGAAAGTATAACTAGAAATTTGGTCAATGAGCAATCCCAGAACCCCTTTCCCTCGTCGCCCCTCCAGCCCAAGTCACCGGTCTTGTCGTGTAAAAATAGGTTTTCAGTTTGGGCGCAAACTGATATTCCTGACAGTAATCCCCTTTCATATGTTCCCCAGGGAGATACCCGTTTATGTGAGAGTGATTCCCAATTGCAAACTTCTTCTAGCATCTCAGCCCAAATAGAGTCAGACACTAACCCACTAACTTCAGTAGTTAAACAACTCTGTATTATGATTGAGGCTATGCAAACCAAGTTAGACCATCTCACTGATGTAGTAAAGGAGGGCAAGGTTAGGCAGGTTACTGCTTCTTGTCCCACTTGTGTAGCCACAAAGAAAGTTGGAAGGGTAAGCGGGTCCCGGCCTACAGAAACTGCAGCAGGCAGAGACAAGCAAAGCACCCGTGCTGAATCTGGCATATCATATAGCGAGATGACTAGAATTGGGAGGGGCGTATTAAAAACAAAACATGAGTCTGCGAACGCCACTAAGCAAACTGTGCGAACAGGGGTTGAGAATCTGCAAGTAAATAGAGCCTCTGGTACCTTATTAGCGGGTAGCTCTGTCGTTGCCCCCAGGCAAACCCAGTTAATGGGGGGGCGGGAATCATCAAGTAAGGAGGGGAACTGGTATTCTGCCAACTGGTAGTCATGTTAGTCAAGATAGGGCTGATAGATCCAGGATGAACGGTAGGGATATGTTGAGTTCAGGTATTTCTCGCTCAAGCCCTAATCCCTATGCGCGAAAGCCACCACTGGTCTATTTAGTTAATGTTCCTAAACTGAGCCTCGGAAAGGCCCTGGAAACCAATGAATCACTAATAAACAAAGCTGTACATTGGATAAGGTATGTCAGGGGCTGTAGATCTATTATTAGAGATGACATTGTTGGGGGGCGTGGCTAAGAGCCGATCATGGTGGACGTGTAGCTCCGGAGCTCCGTCCTTAGCCCGAAATACCAGCGAATCATCCTGAAACCCTGACCTGCAACCCACCTGCACACGGTGCACAGAAACCCCGGGAGCGAACGGCGTGCGGCGGTGGGGTACTGCTCCCCCCCAGACCTCGCCGGTGAAGCGCCGTGACCGTGGTGCCTGCTGCGGCCTGCAGTGCAGAGTGAGGCCTCGGCCTCGATTTGCGGCCTGCCCGACCCACCCCTGGTCGCTGACTCGCTCCAGGCGGGACCCCGGACCGGAGGTGCGGCAATATTTCTACCACGACATCGGGGCACACAGAAGGGTCCCCCCGCTCCACCTGTAGCCTCGCTGCTTCTCCCGCCGGGCTGCTGAACACCTGCTGGCTTACCCCGCTGCGGGACCCGCTTGGCTGCGGGGGACTCGGGACCTGCCGCCGCCCGGCTGAATCCTACTGAGGCGTCCACGCCCTCGACCCCACCGGTGAGGAGGACGGGTCTGGAGGAGTGCTGGACCCGCCGTCGGCACTGTGGACCCCACTGCACGGCGCGCCAAGAGGCACGGGGCGGACCGGCATCAAGGCGGTCCTACAGGCGCCATTTTGTCTACACCCCGGAGCCGAGACTGGGACCCCGGGATACTGGCCACGGCAACCTGCTCACTCCGGGCTCCAGCTACAGCGGGCATTGCGCAGCGGGAGAACACGAGGCAGCGCACACCCACAGCCAGTCAACGTTTACATTGCGGTGGGGCCTGAGACCCCACGTACCTGAGCTGGGAAAAACAGGCACGCAGGGGAGGAAGAAGTCGCGCGCTGCGGAGCCCTGCTGCCACGCTGAAAGCCCGGCGCCTATTGCGATCCCGGTTACTAAAGAGATTCCTCCTCGCCATCACCTGAAGCCTATGGACTCCCCCTACACCTTGCAAGGCCAGGTCACTAACAACTAGCAGGAACACCAGTGGAACGCCACACCACCCTACGACAACGCCGCAACAAGCCGGCCAACGCCATCCCTGCACAAGCTGACCAACGCAATTCCTGGCTGACCTGGGGTCTACACCGCAACTGCCTACATCCAGCAGAACCCGGATACGCCGCTATTACAGCCCGGCACCCTTGAGTGGACACGTGCGGAGGGGGAGGCCGGCGACTGCAGCTACTTCGGCGTCGCCCTGCTTACTAGGTCAATGGGTAGGCACAGGGGCAGGAACCAGGACCTAGGCGCTCCAACAGACATGCAGTCCACTGGCTGCGAAGACCCACTGGCCTCTTCAAACGCGGACATCATCCCGCCGACCGGAAAGGGATCCCAGGACGCCAAGTTGGACCTCATCCTCAACGAAATACGCGCCACACGCGAGGCGTTAGAATCACGCATAGACAGCATGGCGACTGGCCTATCCCTACTGCGGGCTGACCATAACAAGTTGGCGGAGCGGGTCTCGGAACAGAAGATAGCGCTGAGTGACCTCATACCCCAGCAGACAGAGCATTCCACGAAACTGGAGACCGTAGAGAAACAGCTTAGACAGCTATGGGACAGGGTGGACAATGCGGAAGGACGTGCCCGCCGCAACAACGTCCGCATCCTGGGTATTCCGGAGAGAAGCGAGGGGAGGAATCCCACCCAATTCGTGGAAGACTGGCTACGGAAACTGGTGGGCCAGGAAGACCTTACGGCCCTGTACAGTGTGGAACGAGCGCACAGGATGCCGTCGCATCCCCCGCAACCGGGGGCGCCCCCTCAACCACTGATTGCGCGCCTACTCCACTACAAAGATCGAGACACTGTTCTTAGAGCGGCAAGGGAGAAGGCACCAATACGCTTCGAAGATAAAAATATATCGGTGTACCCCGATTTCACGCCCACGGTACAAAGAGCCAGGTCCACTTTCATGGGGGTGAAGCGCAAACTCAGAGACAGAGATATGAAATATGCGCTTTTATTCCCCGCAAGACTCAAGATATTGCATGACAACAAATCTCACTTCTTCGACTCGCCGGAAGAGGCGGAGGAATGGATGGAAGTCACACTCACCCCTCCGGCCTCCCAAGACCCATTCGCAGACGGCCGCAGTGGGGGTCGCAGGAACCCGCCGGATCAACGAGACAATCCTTCCAACTCCAAACAACACCCCTCACAAGGCGCTCCGATGAACACTCAACCGCCGGGGGACCAGACAGCAGGTCATTCATCACCACGGATGCGACTAACGGAGGAGGCGCTGGCCGCTCACGACGCGGGAGCAACCGGGGACAGGATCACCGACACCCACACTGAGGTATCCGGGTCAGTGGACAGTCTACAACTGTTCCCAAAGATCACAGCCCAGATGGCGGCGGAGTTCTGATTGGCGACACGCTTGATCCTCTCCGGGTGGTAACGTATAACCGACCCCCTTCCTCATAAATGGTGGGTTGCATAAGGGCTCACCCTGATAAGGGCTACCATGCCAAAGCGGGCCATCAAGTGACAGTCACCGGTGGTCTACTCCCCCCGTTATGACCATGGAACACACTGACTTGTGCCCACGTTGGGCACCCTTGTTTGGCTCCCGAGACCGTTGGCCTGGGGACCTTATAGTTAAGGGGATATATGTTCACAAGGCACTCTCACCTAGTACCAAGACAAATCTGACATGGTCACCCATGTGCTCCGCTCTACCACCACACACAGAAGGTTATGGGACCTCTTAATGTCTATCATTTGTTCACCTGGAATGTACGGGGCCTGGGCTCGGTACACAAACGCCACAGAATTCTAGCTCAACTCAACCGTAGAGGGACACAGATAGCTTGTCTACAAGAGACACATTTGAACAATGCTGAAAACGTGAAGATGCACAAAAAATGGAGAGGGCAGCTCTTTGCTACCTCCTATTCTGCCTTTATCCAGGGGGGCGGCGATCTGGCTTTGCAACTCTGTCCCCTTCAAGATGTTAGAACAAAAGATTGATAAGGAGGGACAATATGTATTTGTGCGGGGTTTACTGTATGGGGATGCCATTGTGCTAGGTTGTGTGTACTCACCAAACACAGGTCAATCTGAGTTTTTGCTAACCTTGAATGGGATACTTGCTGATTGGGCTGACCACCATTGGATCATTGGGGGGGGATTTCAACGCTGTACTCTATCTTACACTGGATAGGTCACACCCCCCCTGTTGGCCACTGAGAGCAGGAAACAGGCAGACGCTCTAGCACGTTGGGCTGAGGGCTAGGATTTGGCAGACGCATGGCGCAGCACACACTCACAGGAGAGGGAATATACCTTTTTCTCCCCGCCCCACCAGCTCCACACCAGAATCGACCATGTCTTCTGCTCCCGCTCCCTGACAACTTCAATTGTCCAAACCCAGCACATGGGGAAAACCCTGTCCGACCACAACCCCGTTGAGCTCACTTGGCAGTGGGGCAAGCTGTTGCCCCCCATCCCGGCTTGGCGACTACCCCCAGACCTACTTGAAGACACAGTCTTCCGATCATCCCTATCCGACACTATAGAAACCTACTTCACCACAAATGCGAACACAGCCAGCACCCGTCAGATAGAATGGGACACATTTAAAGTCTGTCTCAGGGGAGAGGCGATGGCCGCTCGAGTGGGCAGAAAGAAAGAGGTCATCAGTCAATTGAAGGAAGTGAGGGTTCCCTAGCGTCCCTGGAGAGAGAGGCAGCGGGCACCAATGCACATTTCACACCACTACAGGAGGCTCACATTAGACATGCAGAGCTACTAGAAGACTTGAGGCTCCTAGACTACAGAGAACACACGAATAGGCAACATACACAAGCGGACCGAGCTGGCACCCTCCTGGCCCGGCTCCTGCGTGATTCCCCACCTTGCCACCCAATCTTAGAAATATTGGACCAAACAGGCAATCCGGCCACTACCCAAATAGGGATTAATACGGCGTTCAAAGAATATTATACCACGCTGTACAGCCCCCCCCGCCCCTGTCAGAGACCGCCTATGAGGCCTTCATGGGGGAACTGGACCTGCCCCAACTCACCGACATGCAAAGCAAAGACCTACAGCGCAACATCTCACTAGCGGAAATTAGACAGGGGATACGAACCCTCCCTACGAACAAGATCCCTGGAACCGATGGCCTCCCAGCCGAATTCTATACAACGTTCATTGATCTCCTGGCCCCACGTTTACATGCTATCTATTTGGAAGCCTTACGGTCGGCCTCCCTACCACAATCATCCATGAAAGCATTGATCACATCCCTCTTAAAACCAGGCAAAGACGGGCTATAGCTGGTCAACTACAGACCCCTGTCCCTCCTTAATACTGATTCAAAGATCTTGAGCAAAGTGCTGGCGACAAGACTAGTACAATATATACATCAGTTGATCCATCCAGACCAATGTGGTTTTGTACCAGGCCGGAGCACGGCCATGAATCTCAGACGCTTGGCCCAGCTGATGCTAGGAAACATGGTGGGCGCAGGCTCGGAGGGCTGCATATCACTGGACCTGAAGCAGGCGTTTGACTCCCTTAGATGGGACTACATGTTTGCCACACTTTTGAAATTCGGGATACCGCCCGAATTCGTCGCCTGGGTCAGGCTTCTGTACACTCTCCCTACAGCGAAAGTACGCACTTCCAGGCACATTTCGGGACCCATAGCTATAGCGAGGGCCACCCAACAGGGCTGCCCACTCTCCCCTGTCCTATTTCTCCTTGCCCTCGAACCATTGCTCTGCAGACTCAGGACGATGGCCCCCCGCTATGGTATTCAGAGACATGGGACGGCGCACATTGTGTCCGCTTATGCCGACGACATCATATTGTACCTTCGGGACCTACGGGGCGACAAGGGGCCTATACCCCAAATATTTGAGAACTTTAGGGCGATCTCAGGCCTTACCATAAGCGAACCCAAGTCTTATGGATTCACCTTCAGGAATGCAGACTCTTCCACTCCCCTACCCTTCGCTCCTCACGAATTCCAGATAGCGGGAACCACTTTCCGATATCTTGGGATGCACATCTACAGGGAAGCTGACATGATGATTGACGGCAACCTTGGGAGGACCATGAGAGCACTGAAATCACAAATTCAATTCTGGCTGACGCTGCCCCTCTCTGTTGCTGGCAGAGTGGCCATTTCTAAGATGGTAATGCTCCCTCGCCTCGTTTACCACTTCACCAACCTGCCATTCCTGATCCCAGCTGCGACATTTAAACATCTCGACACACTACTCACGGAACTTGTATGGGGACACGGGCGCAGACGCATAGGCCTCGCTAAACTGCAGCTCCCCTTAGGCTCTGGTGGTATGGGCCTACCGGACTTTAGGACATACAACTATGCGTGCCAGCTACAATGGCTGGCCTACTGGGTGGCAAGCCGCAACCTTCACGAGATCAACATGTCAGAGAGGGAACATGAAAGGGGGGACATACACAAGTTGCTTCTACCCCAATCGGACTTGCCGAGAGATGCCCCACCGCTCCTCCGGCTGGCGGTGACATATTGGCGGAAGGCAGTGAAATACACTTCCCCCGCGACATCTTATGCCCCCACGATCCTGCTTCTGGGTATCCCGCTGGGCTCGGGAACACTCACGACGAACAAGCTAATATCCTGGCAGGACGCAGGTGTGACACATGTGGGCGACCTGTTCGCGGAGGGGCGCCTACTGTCCTTTGCAGACTTCAGGGCTGCGCATAGCGTTCCTAGAGGCTCATTCCTTTTACACGCAGGCCTTTGTCACTATATAACGCACAACTGGGCACCTGAAGGACAAGAGCCAGCTATAAACCCCCTGATAACAATGCACTACCTCATGGGCACGGGCGGCCATCTGACCAAATGGCTCACTGCTAGTATCAAAACGAAACGGGGAGGGCGGTCCCTCTATCATCACTCAGGACAGCATGGGAAGGAGATGTTGGTAGGCCACTGAGGGACAAAGAATGGGAACGCATTCTCCAGTTTCCCAAGAAGGTAGCTAGAAACCCCAAATTCAAGTTTATTCAGCTGATGTTACTACATAGAGCCTACCTGACCCCACATCGCATACACATGATGTTCCCCGACGCGAGTAGCAACTGCCCCGGTGCGACACTGACGACGCATCACTAATACATATGCTATGGCAATGTCCCAAGTTGGGTCATTACTGGGCCACCATCGCTGACTCGCTTGAGAGTGCTGGCACCCTGTCCCAATCGCTCACCCTAGAACATACACTATTAGGGCTGGGACCGTCAACCCGCACGAGGACCGCGGCGACACGTTTCACAGACCTGGCCCTATTACTAGCGAAGCGAGCAATCACGATGAGGTGGAAATCCCCCAGACCACCTGACCCGGATTTACGGAAAGCAGAGGTAATACGATGGGGCAAGGCAGAAGGCGAAGCACTACAGCGAGAGGAACACAGAGGTCTCAGGAAAACACTGATTTCCCTGGACTGGTTCACTGTACTGGGGACTTTCGAGGCTGGGGATGAGGAGGATGGTGGGGATACAGATAACTCAATACATACGGGATGAATGGGTCCAGCCCTTCGGGACATTCACGATGTAAGGTGCACTGTGTTGGGGTACGGAGAACCCCGTACCATTGACAATTCTATCCCAGCCTGCCTGTGTGTATGGGGAAAACTGCAATTTACGGAGCAACAAGTGACCAAGATGTAAATATCACATTTATACGCATGTTGGAAGAGTGTCGGGAGGGATTCTAGAGGGTGGGGGAGGGTGTGGGAATGTTAAGGGATTGTTAAGTTGCAATGGTTCCGGACGAAAATGAAAAATCAATGTTACGAAGTACCTGTAAATACTGAGCAAACGTATAAATGTGACATTCTGATTATTGCTGTGCCCGAATATGTATGTAACTGCTCCAATTACTATGCTAATAAACAGATTTTCAAAAAAAAAAAAAAGAGATGACATTGTTAGCTCTAAACGGTTGTCATTCTCAGGGGACTCAGTGGACTGTATTGAGTTAAGATTTAAGCATACTGAGTTGGCTGAAAATTTAATTGCTTTGGAATTGTTCTCCAGACTACTCTAGAGTACAAATGAGATCTTCTCCCCCCAGAGATGGCTAATGCATTGCAAAGATAGCCTGGAAGGGAATGTAGAGGGAAGCTCGGGCTTGGATCTTAACGATTGACTATCAAATGACTCAGTTCACGTAGGAGGACCGGATGGACCTGATAGAGCAAAACTATGCCAGTATAAAATAGGGATTGTTGGTCCCAGCTCAGAACTAACACCTGTGAATACTTCTGTCGACCCCCCCCAACTTTGTGGTAGATCTGAATCCTAGCATGAAGTCAAATGTTAGTTTCCCAGTCGGATTGGACAAACCATGTTCAATCCTATGTTAGAATGTGGCCGGCCTCAAATCTAAATTGGAATCCCCCAGACTGGGCCTTATTCATTAACCAACATAATATATGTCTTTTCCAAGAAACCTGGTTATTAGAAGCTTTACATTTCCCAGGTTACTTGAACTATAGTGTAAACGCAGTGAAGAGTGGCAGAGGACGCCCCTCGAGTCTTGATCTTATCATCAAACCCCTTGACTCTAACCATAAGGATCTTCAGATTCTTGCGCTCCGTAATAAAAATGGAAAGTCAATCCACATTTATAACTTGTACGCAAGAAGCACTGGGGGTAGGAAGTCGGAAGTTTTAGCACGCCTGGATGAATGTATTGAATGTTATTCGCAGCATTCTTACATTATTCTAGGCGGGATTTTAATACAACCTTTGAGCCCCTGTTAGGTGGCAACTGGAACGTCATGGACGATGAAGACAGAGAATGGGGTGTCCCGAAACTTGACTTGGCTCCAGTTAAAAGATGGACTGAACTCTCAATTCAGTTAAATTCATTTTGTCTGAACAAGGGGTTGAGAGCAACAAATGGCAGGACTGTGCACGACAAACTTGGGGCCAACACCTTCAGGATTGGTTCCCGAGAAAGCAGAATCGACTACATTCTGATTAGTTTGGGATTATGGATCCACTTAGTAGATATGATGGTAGTCGAAAGGGACGAGAGTGATCATAACCCACTTTGCATGTCTTTAATATTTTGGGAGGAATTCACCGATACAAGGGGCGCTGGCCAAGTTCTGTCCAGTGACGTAGTTGTGACAAACGACATGCGCCATCTTCGGTGGGCCAAAGTAGTTGAGTGCCAAGAGTACATCTATTTTATCACAAACAAGCTGTTAGAAGCTACAAGTAATCTGGCAGACCTTGCTAATAAAGGAGTAGAGTGTCTAGCTCTAGAAAAGAGCACAAAGATCCATGAATCTTTTTTTATTGACCTAAGAAGCCTTTTTGTAAGACCAGCAAAGCCAAAATGACAATCGTGCTTGCCACCCTCCGCGTTGGTACACTCAAGAGTGTCGGCAGGCTCGACTGGACCTTGGTAGAGCTATAAAAAGTGAAAAACGTAGTCATGTTCAGCTTGCCAGGGCGGCATACAAGAATGAAGTCTATAAATCAAAGCGAGCATGGGACGAACAAAGATGGTTGGATCTAAAAGAAGCAGGTACCCAAAAAGACCCAAGAAGATTCTGGAATGTCCTTAAGTGGGGTAGTGATGGGACTCCGTATAAACCCCAAAATTGGGTGGCCCAAGATAAATGGTCGGCCTACTTTAAACCCCAATACGCCATGGGTCTGGAACCGAGCATAATCATGGAGATTCAGCACACATTCCCCTTGGAAGATGTGTTTAATCATGCCAACGGCCCCTCGCGGCGGGATGCCTGGCTTTCACCTTGTGGATACCCTACCGGGGTTATCTCACAGGGGAATACCAGGACGGGTTCCCTAAGCAAGCGCCGGGAAACCTACTGCGGGTAGCTGTGCGCTATATAAGCTCAAATACATACATACATACATACATGCCGAGGTTCTTATTGCACTAGACCTGGTGGTTCCTGGTAGAACACCGGGTATAGATGGTGTCCCTGCTGACACGTTTTTGTATGGAAAAGAATCTTGGGCCAGGTACATATTGCTCTTAGCAAACGCCATAGCAAGAGGAGCACCTATCTCTAAATCTTGGAACGGGGCTGAAATCATACCTGTGTTCAAGAAGGGAGATAAATCGCTACCTGGGAATTATCGCCCAATCAGCCTGATTGACACTATGCAAAAGGTCTTTGGTAGGTTAATTTTAAACAAGGTCTTAGAGTGGGAATTGGATCAGAACATCCTATCCCACCTACAGGCAGGATTTAGATCATCTATCAGCACAGTTGACCAAGTGTTACACTTTGCTATGTTGTACTGGAAAAAGGTTCAAATAGGAGGGGGTAGCTTATATGCTGCCTTTATAGATCTTAGGGGAGCATTTGATCTTGTCCCCCGTCCTATTTTGTGGAGCGTATTAAAAGATATGGGAATGCCGAGTACCCTCCTCACTCAAATCATCAGATTACATGAGCAGAATTTTGCTCAGATTAGATGGGGGCGCCCAAGAAATGTTACCTCCCAGTTTCCTGTGGAACGAGGAGTTAGACAAGGCTGTGTCCTTTCTCCAACTCTGTTTTCCATGTACATCAATGATGTGGGAAGTTTGCTGATGGAATCAAATATTGACGCTCCTATTCTTGCAGGAAAGAAAATCCCCATTTTAATGTTTGCCGACGACTGTTTGATCATTGCAAAAACCCCGAGTGGGTTGCAAAAGGCTTTTGGAATTTTTGAAAACTTTTGCACCTCTCGAGGTCTAGAGGTGAATGTTTTAAAATCTAAATTTATGTCTTTTAATGAATCGAAATCCTTCAAGGGTACTGTAATTATGAATGGATTGCCACTTGAGAAGGTCCAAGCTTTTAATTATATGGGTGTTTGTATTCAGCACGACCTTTCCTGGAAGCTACAGACTGAGCTGGTGACCCTTAAACATCGACAGCTTGCTGGAGCTTTGAGACAGGAGCATTCTAGGTCGCTTACCAAGCCAATAGCCCCGGCATTAACAGTGTACAATGGAAAAGTTGTTAGCTCTGTTTTATATGGTGTCGAAATTTGGGGTTTCGAGAATCTACAGAAATTGTCATCTTCAGAAAACCTGTTAAGAAACCTTACCAAGCTACCCCAGAGTACACCAATGTGTCCCTTACTATTTGACTTGGGTCTAAACCCTATTGCTTTACTTGCTTATTTACGCCCAGTTTTATACTGGAGACGATTATGGACAACACCTGCATTGAAAATATTTGCAAATGGGCCTATGGATATCATCAAATCTGACACTTTCCACAAGATTAAGTGGTTGTGTAAGATTGGAGAGACATTATTGAACCTAGGGTTGAATGAAATATGGGAAGATCCCACAAACGCCAGGTTCCCCTCCAAAAAAGCTGTATTGGGAGGCTGTTGCCTCGAAAACTTTTAGGAAAACTGCTCCACTTTCATTGACTGGTACTTTTTTGGTGATTAAGGATCGGCCCAGATTCGAAGATTTTTGGGATTTCATTACACGACCCCTAGACCGCAAGCTCTACATCCAACTTAGAATTGGTAGTTTACCGGTTAGAGCATTTACCAACCGTTGGTCTAGTGGAGGCAAAGTGGAGTGCCCTGGTTGTTTGTAACCCAAGGAAACTGTTGACCACTAATTGTTGGTTTGCCCTGTATATGCTACACCTCGCAGGGTGTGGCTAACTCCTATGTGCAAAACCTTGGGTACTAGGAGTGGGTTGGTGGCTGCAAGATTAATTTGTACTTGCCCTGATCAATTTGTGGCCATTGCTGTGGCAAAATATTTAGGCTTGGCCTGGGTAATAAGAAGTAAATTGCTGTAAATATATTCTACTCTTTACAGAAGTAAATTGCTGTAAATATACACCATCCTTTTATAGTCTGGACCCAGTGTATGCACTTTAGTTCCCCTGAAGTATACTGTATATGTAAATACTTGAATGAAATTACTATGTGAACTTACTTTTAACTCTATTTATTGTCTTATCCTGTGATGAATTGTATTATTTTATATGCTTTCATGACAACAGTCGAATAAAGCTTGTTTGACTTGACTTGACTTGACTTGATAGAGCAGTGGAATGAGTGATCTGAAAATTAAGGACAAGGTAGTTGCACCCGGAAATAACATAACTTACCAAGTGTGCAAGGACAGAAACCAATTGATACAGGTTATGGAATTATAGATTGTAAGGAGACCTTATTTGCAGTAGGTCGGGTAGTGTTAATGTTGTTCATAACAGTTGGAGTGGTAGAAAACAAGCAACTGAGACTAGATGGGAATCCGGATTCTGGACTGTGCAGAACGGGCTTGCAGCTTTGCAAAACACACAGAAAGCAAAAGGTAACCATCACATCAGTATTGAATCAAACTCGGACGCTGAGAACCGAGGTATGGAGAATTTCAGAACAACTGCTGTTGCTCCCATAATGGTTTTTGTGGGACAGTAGTTTCTACTCAAAATTTGATGACGTAACATAGGGAGGGACTGCATTCTCACCATGCCAGTTTTCTGTAAGGTCGTGTCAGGAGGAGGTCCAGCCTGGGGTTTGCGATTAGTTTGTGGATTTAGAAAGTTATTTCTCATCGATCTGGCATTGACAAGAATGCAACACTGAACATAATTAGAAGGGGTGATGTGTTCAATAGCAAGTGGTTGGTGTGGCCGAGAGACCGCACCGTGTAATAACGTCACAATCTTTATCCAGTCCATTTTGTTTTAAGAAAAATCCTTTGGTTAGTCATTGTTAGCGGTGGCACAGAACAGTCAGCCTTAAAGGAACAAGTGTAAAGCATTTACAAATACCAAAACAGGCAAGCAAGAAACAAAAAAGAAATTAAATACCAATTTACAAAAACTGTATTTTTATTTTAAATAAAACACCAAAAAGACAGAAATCTATTGATGGAAACCAGAGATAGGATTTTTCAAAGTAAGCAACTTATTTTTAAAAGATTCAATAAATTGTAATAGGTTTAGCAGTCCATAGCCACCTGCCTAGTAGGAATATTGTTTTTAGCTTAGACAGATCACAACTGAGGGATTCAGTAGGATGCTGAGCTGCTGCAGATTTGAGGGGAGTATTCCTGTGGCTACCATTGTATCCACAAGCGTCCGGGCTCATCCCTGGTCTCAGTCTCAAACAGTGGAAGGGGTGGGGACACCAGTGCAGGTCCAGTCAACACTGGTAAGATAGTCTCCTGGTTCCAACAGTTGATTGTGGGCAAGTGTTTTTCTTGCAGGGCAACTAATGTCCACTTCAAAGCGTACTTTCTAGTGGCCCTGAAGCCTAATAAGAGGCTTGCCACCTATCTTTGCAATCACTTCTTCTGTCCTGGCACAGTTGGGGATCTTTTCAGCGAGTGGAAACAGTAGACAAAGTCCACTTTGTGGGTCCCTTGGGTGAAGCAGATGCAGTTCAATCTTTGGTGCAGCCGCACTGCTGGGTCCAAAGGAGCAGTAGGGCAGTTCTATCTTCTTCCATTTCAGTAATGATCCGAGGACTGTGCTTGGAGTGTCACTTTTAAATCATCTTATTGTTTGTGGGAAGGGAAAGACTACAGCCAATGGAGCAACAGTTCGCTACAAATCAGTCCTACCCACTTTATATCTCTTTCTGGGGGTTTGGCCACCAAACAGTCCCAGGATATCCTTCTCTACCCAAATCCAAGATGGTGAAAGCCTTCTTACCCTGTGAGCAGCACTGGGCACACCCAAGGGTACACCCAGCATAATTAGCCACTCCTCCAGGAAAACCGGTTCTTCAACAGGTTACAACGGCTCTAGAGGTTTCACACTTCCTAGCATGAGTGCAGCATGTTGCGTCGGGTGACAACTGCTGAAAACAGACTGGAGAGGCTACAGAAGATTGGGCTACAAAGTGGTGACTTCCTAAAGTAACTATTTAAACGTTACCTTACATAAATCTCAGCAATGAGTCAGGTATAATATAATGATTTTTTTATAACCTTGGAGTAATATCTTTGGTGGACCCAAATGAAAGTTAGTACTTGGTGCTAATGCTAGTAAAACTTCATGTTAAACAATGGGACCTCCAGCCTTGCTACAGTGATAACAACCTTGTGTTTTCATGGTCAGTGCATGATAAACACCGAAAGAATTCCTTTCTTTTTAATATTAAGCACTGTACCTGGTAGGCTACCAAGGCCTTCCCTAGGGGTGGACTGAAATTAAACAAAAAAAAACCACTGACAAGTCCAAAAGGTCTGGGTTACAGGAATGTTGTATGGCAATATGAAAAATTTCAAGTAAATAGCACAAGAATAGATCTGCATTTTAGTGGAAGCAAAGAACTGTAGAAATAGATAATCATTGGATAAGAGGTCAGGTGACAGTTGCAGGGTCAAGTCAGACCTAAAAGTCCACGTAGGTTACAGTTCCTCCAATCTGTGCTGCTGCCAGAGAAAAAAAAAATCTAAAACACTTTTACAGCATTCCAAGGACATCTGTGTGCCCCTGAAAGTTCAGGCTTACGCAGCTGAATAAACAAAATGATCACAGCCTCCTTAAGGGCAAGCACTCTGTGGAAGCACACAAGTTATGCCAAATCAAAACATTTGCTCCCAACTCTTGGGCAGAGCCAAAGCCCCTATCTAGTAATGTTCCCATAATTGTCTGGTGAGAGCTATGCTTTCAAGCCAGACCATAAATAGTAAGGTTTTGATCTAGTCACAATGTTTATTTAGCCATGTCGATTTGGCAGGTTTATATGGACTAGGCTGCAGTGGCAGATCTAGGGTGGAATCAACAGTTTTGGTAGCACACCAAGCCTCGAAAACAGCTGTATACTGTTTTGGTAGAGGGATGACTGGCTGCCAGAATAAAATTGCATACGTCTGCATGAAGTTCAAAAACTGTAAATTGCCACCGCTTAATCTCTATGAATGAAGGCAGAAGTTCAGGTGCAGGACCGGACGCTGTAGCTGTGACATTAGATCCACCTGAAGTAACCAGATCGGTGCTCATGCTCAGGATACCATACTCTGCGTGCCCAATCCGGAGCTACAAGAACAACTTTGGCTCTTTCATTCCTCATCTTCCTGAGAACTCTGAGAAGGAGTGATATTGGCAGAAAGTACTACAGGAGACCTCGAGATGAAATGCATCTCTGAGAAAGAACCGGCTTGGAAACTTCAGCACACAGAAGTGCTGATTTTTGCAAGGTCTGGTCTTAGTGGTGAGGAACAATTCGAACCAAAATTCTCCCCAATAACTGAAAAGACCTCGTACCACCTTCAGATGGAGACACTGTGATTCACTAGGCAACAACTGAGTGGCACCGCTGTGGCATTTAGAGAGCCCACTAGATGTTAAACCATGACCTTAGTGCCAATTCCAGATACACAGGACCTCTTTACACAGGGTCCACAACTCTATCCCACCCTGCTTGCTGCAATATCACATCACGGTAGTGTTGTCTGAACACCTGAATCAGCCTTCCCTTAAGGGAAGGAAGAAAAGCTTTCAATTTCATGCAAATCCAACTCCAAAAGCTTGATGTGTAGCCGAGACTCTGGCAGAGGCCTCTTATCCCCACCTCTCCAATAGACGCCAAACCCAGGAGTGACACATCTGTCACCAGACAGCTGAGTGGCGAAAGGACATAGTCTGTCGCTGACATAACTACAGTTCGTCAGCCATCACTGTAGATCTTTTGCAGTTCCCTCCGATAGAGGAGGTCTGAGAGACTCCCCAGATGCTGCATCCACTGGCACCACAATGGGCATGTGCTACCCACAGGGGCCTATGACGCCCAGCACCTTCAATGTCAGTCTCACCAAAATCCAGGATAAGTGCTGAAACATCAGAATCATAGCCCGAATATCCCGGACTCACCGCTCTGGATGATAGGCCTGAAACAGAACTGTGTCCAGAATGGCTCTGATGAAAGCAGGCATCTGAGAGGGAGTCCATGTGATTTCAGCACATAGATCGTGAATCCTAGAGCCAAGGCAGGTCCACCAAACTCTGGAGGTGGGAGAGGACTGCCTAGGGTATCCCGCCTTCAACAGCCAGTTGTATAAGTAAAAGACTGGAACCCCTACCCTCCGCAGATGGGCTGCAACCATACCCATAAACTTGGTAAACACCCCCAAGGGGAGCTGGCTGAGAAAGGCTGCATGGGCGCCAGGGTTTCTACGAAAGCGAGGGAGTAATCCTGCTGAACAGTTTGAAATATCCCCTTGTCCAATAATATGGACTGCCAGCTGGGCAGGTGGTGTTGAATCCTGCCACCAACTAGTTGCCCAAGTTGCTGAGAGTAAACTAAATGGGGTTGTGAAGGGGCCACGGCGTTGTCAATTTCTCGCAGAGAACCTCTCACAGTAAGTTCAGAATCTATGAAACACACTCCGCTAAAAGGTTTGTTGGTGCAATACCTAGATGTGTTGATTCAAAATCTGTTTTCATTTGTTTTTGGCGCAGAATAAACTACATGCATACAGGCTCCTCGGAGTTCTTCTTAAGTTCGTGTGGCTACGAGTAAGTGCCATTAAGGGGCGACATATTCATTTGTTGGTGGAAGTGGCCATGTTGAATGGTTTTTCGAAGTTTGTCCATTACAATTTGTTATTGCAGATTTTGGATCGTGTTCTCAGTAGCTAAATAGATCGTCTTGTTGTTATTGAATCTAGGACCCTAGTGTAATTTTCCCGATTCATGCCCTTATATAGGTATAAATTACCCGATCCTTATATAGGCATAGAAATCATTACCATATTTGTACTGAGCCTATACAGCCCAAATACGGCATGGCTACTTCCACTAAGTTCCAAGAATCAACAAGGATTTCTTAGAAAAACCCGCCTTCAGCAGCTAGGGACTTCCCCTCGCCCGAATACTAATTTATCTAGGAAATCATGGAGTTTTCAAAGAACTGAGTCTTTAAGTGACGGTATTAAGTCCAATCATATGTCAAACTCGGCACCTTCGAAGTATAAATATGTCTACATTTGCCCAGACAAACACACAGTGGTTTAGAGCAGATCGACTAACTAATTGCCTAACGCCCTGCAGCAGCAAGTACCAAAGGAAGCCGACCCTCCAGCTGACGCACAGAAAGACGCTGTCTTTTCTCCTGCCGAGAAATCCAGCTCCAGTGTTTCCAGGCTACCCTTGCGGGTTGCTGGGAAATCGAGTCCTGAGAGAGAGATAGAAGACCTCCTTCATTCTAAAACCAAGGTACGGAGCTGATTAGACCCTTAGAGAATTCTTGGATAGATCCTTGGCAGAGAAATACTAAACTTAAGCTACTCCTCACCTACTTTTTCATTTGTACTAGACTTAGGTTAGGTACACCAGGGTAGGCGTATTTTAGAAGCACAAGTTGAGTACCTTTAGTCATTATTTTATTACTGTATGTATTTTATATGTTTTAGGCAACTTATGGCTTAGAAACCATATCATGCTTTTACAGTACTTTATAATACTTTTCGTATTATATGCCCTGTACTTTATAACCAGTATTACGATTGTAGCAGTACATTTCTTATGCTTGAGAAAGAAGATTGTTCAATAAATAACTTTTATTGAAAACGCCCGTCTCTCTATTATCTCAGCACCTCTGGTGAAACGAAGCATGCACGATTGACCGAGTAAAATAGTTATCTATTGTTTCCGCGACTCTAGAGATTGATTTATTATTCTTGGGAAACAAAGTTATCATGTTTATGCGGTTGTCAGAAACTAATCCCTTCTTGTTTATTCGAGAAAGTTTCTAGTGACCTCTGAGCTAGCTGGCACTCACAATTAGGTTTAATATATACAATAGAGACCTAGTCGACCTCAGTCCTATGTCTAAACTATAGTATATGTTATTGCAATGTGCAGAGCCTATTGGGAATATAGGATCTACACTACAGGCTGATCTATTGAAAGAGAGTAAGGTAAGCCTGAGACCTTAGGTAGGGGTGATAAAGAGAGGCAGGAGTGTACATTTTGTCAAAGAGTAATTCAGAGTTTTGTTCGGTTTTGCAGCTTGTTGGTCCTGAGGAGAACACCATTCATTTGGGGTGTTCGAAACGCATCAACCTTCTAGTTGTGACCTATTTAGTGTTTTGAATCGTTTAAATTACTTTTGATGTTTATATGCAATTTATGCACCATAGGTCTTGTCTTTGTTTTCAACAAATAACTTTATGTTTGCACAAAAAATTGTAATGCTTTGGTAGTGTCAAAGGATGAATGCGTGTAGGTGTTGCTAAGAGTGAGTCGTTTGGAGTGTAAATTCAATATTGAGAGTGTGACTGGGATTTTATGTGAGATGTCAAATGTAAGGATGCAGGATTTATTGTGTAATGTATTTTGTAATGTACAAATTATGGTAAATTTTGTCAAATAATCCATTCAAATGAAACTATGGATCAATACATTTGGAAAAAAATAAAAACTGAGAATCAAGAAGGTTAGGTGGTCACGTTTGTTTAGGTCTATGTGGCTTATTCGAAAATAAGGTAAACGCACCTATCAGTAGTGGCTTTCTATTGTTTGTTATTAAGTGTGGCTCAGCCCTACTGATTCTGAGTCCAAACCCTGGTCGCTGCGTCCAGTCTTGAAGTTCTTTGACCACCGCACCAGGCAGCTGATAGTCCAGGCCACAGTGCTATCTCGCCTGGACTATGCCAGCTCGCTCCTGGCAGGGGTCAACGTGGCGGAGGTTACTCGCCTCCAACGCGTTCAGAATTCCGCGGCGAGAGCCATTGTTGGCTTACCTCGAACATGTTCCGTCTCCGGCACTTTGAGATCGCTGCATTGGTTACCTATCAGGGCAAGAATACAGTTTAAAGTGCTGTGTCTGGCGTTCAAGATTTTGAGGGGTGGGAGCCCTCATATTCTTGCAGACCTTTTGTCCTGGTATGTCCCTACCCGGTCCCTGAGATCGTTGGGCCAGGCTCTTACGGTGACCCCCCGATACAGGCTGTGTCGGGTTGGTGGCCGCTCCTTCCGGGTCAGAGCGGCCGAGCTCTGGAACTCTCTTCCGGTTGAGATGCGGCTGCTCACCGACCTCTTAGTTTTCCGTAAAGCTTTAAAGACCTTTCTGTTTGAATAGCTTGCTCTGTTTTCTCCTTTTGTTATGTTCCCTGTAAGTGTTGCTTATTTCTTGCGATGCGCCAGGACGCCCCTTAGCTGGGGCAGCTGTGCGCAATACAAAAGATTGTAACATAACATAACATAACATATTGATATAGCGGGTTTTCACCCGTGTGGTTTATATGCAAGAGAAATAGATGCATTGCAAAAAGTGGTAATAAGTAGTCTTTTGGGTTGTGCCAAATGTGGGGCAGCCTCCCAACATCGCGGTGTTTGTTTGCCATTACGAAATCAGACTGAATTGTGCGTAGTTTGGTGCGTCTAAGAATGACAGAGCAGGATACTTTTGCCTATAGTGAGGATCATATAAGAAAATTAATAGAGGATCCTCCTCTCTTTGCCGCGGCCTCCTTGAGTACCTCAGCCAAAAACCAAAATGAATCAGATAAGCTTCTGAGATTAAAAAAAAAACAAATTAGAACTGATCTGCATGGTCATTTTCTAGTTCAACATCTAAAGGCTGGGACAATCCCAGGTGGACTTCAAATTCGAAATGTGCCGGTAATCTTTACGGAAGACCCGGTGTACAAAAAGGGCTACAGTTTCATCGAGACGAAATGTAGCAGGGACCTCATGGTCCTAACCGTGAAAACAGCCCTCAAAATTTCCAAACAACAACTAGAGGAAATTGAGACCCTTGAATCAGAAATTAGAGGAAATCAATCAATTTTGGACTCCAAAGCACTACTGGACAAGGCTGAAAAGGAAATTTTATACAGTCAACCAAAAAAGTAACAAACTTGAAAAAGGATAAAAAAAGCTTCAGTCTGGATAAAGTGTATCCATACCTCCAAATCGACTTCTATTCAAGGAGTGGAGTCAAGGAGATACTTACAGGAGTATCAAGGAAGATCAAAAAATAATTTCCCAACATTTTCAGAAACATCATCCTCCTCCAGTGGAAGTGAGGCAGATAACGAGGGACGCAGAAATAAAAACAGAAGAGGGACTTAACAACAACAAACTCCTTTTTTAGGAAGAGGCCAGCAGAAAGCCCGTGGAAAAACAAGATTCAACGACCAACCATGGGAGATGTCGACGAGACGACAAAATTACAAAAACGGACGGTCTCTCCCATTTTTAATCTATCCAAAAGGATTCTAACTACAAATGAGCAAACGATCCTAGAAAAAGGACTATCTTTTGTTCCTACAAACAGGACGGACTTTATTAGAATGAAAACGGAAGCTATCAAATTTTGTAGGAAAATACGTTGCTGAGAATCCTTTTGTTCCAACTATAGAAGTTACAGGCCTTAGGAAAAAATAGTCATTCTGACCACCCTCAACAAAGATTGCAAAGGAAGTATTAACGTGTGAAAGAACGATCCTATCAGCCATCACAGAAATGGAAAAGAAAACGAAATTTGTCAAACATATTACATCTAAATTAGAAAAAGAGGCCCTCTTGAATTTGAAGAACGATCAATCCATAACAATTAAGCAGGCGGACAAGGGGGGAGTCAATAGTGGTTTGGGGCACAATGGAATACACACAAGAAGTCATGAGACAATTAGAAGATGTTGAATGCTATAGAAAAACTAGCAAAGACCCAACCCATGACCTCCAAGGAGCACTTTTTGGAATCCTACAGAAGGGATTTGATCAGGGATTTCCCGGCAAAAAAGAATATGAACATATGCAGAATAAACGCCCCAGGATCCCGTTATTCTATGTACTTCCAAAAGGTACATAAAAATGAGATCTCACCCCCCGGAAGACCGATTGTCTCCGGATGAGAGTCCCTGTTGGAGCCAATTTCTAAATTTGTCAACTACTTTTTAAAACCTTTCATGTCAGTTGTCCCTTCCTTCCTTCAGGATGCTACGGACTTTATTAATAAGCTGGAGGAAGTGCATTTTGTCCAAGGATCCCAGCTTTTGGTAACATTGGATGTAGTGTCATTGTACACTCAAATTCCCCAAGACGAAGGCCTGGCAGTGAACAACAGAGAAAGACCGACACAAATACCAACAGAGTTCATAATCGAATGGGCTAGTTTTGCTCTAAAAAAAAACCTCTTAATTTCAATGGCGACTTCTATTTTCAAGTAAAAGGAGTAGCTATGGGGTGTCCATTTGTCCCAGAAGTGACTGTTCTTTTTATGGCTGAATAAGAAGAATATTTTGTCTACAAAAACAATCCTTTCTTCCAATTTATTGGGAGTTGAGTACGATTTATCGATGATATTTTCATGGTATGAACAAGTTCCGTAGAGGATCTACTCAAATTCAACGAGTGGTTGAACAATAGATCTGCAGACATTAAGTTCAGTATTAATCATTCCAACACTAGAATGCCGTTCCTGGATGTAGAGGCGATTGTGGAAGAAGATAGACTTGTTACAACACTGTTCCAAAAATCTACCAACAGAAATAAAGCTTTGCATTTTTCAAGTAATCATCCGAAAAGCTTAAAAGATAACTTGCCTTATTGCCAATTTTTAAGGATAAAAAGAAATTGCACCTATAAGGATGAATATAGGTTTCATGCTACCAACTTAATAGGCAATTTGATTGACCAAAGCTATTCAAGAAAATTGCTGAAAAAAGCAATAAAAAGAGCCTGGTGGACCCCACGGGGGACACTTCTGGAAAGAAGAGAGAAAACGCCTACGGATAGGATTGTATTTGTTTCAACTTTTTGTCCGAATTCAAACCATCTAAAGAAAATTAGCCATCAGAATTGACATTTGATTAAACATGTGGATACGTCTTTGTCTGCAAAACCACTTTTTGCTTTCATAAAATTGCCAACCAGATTGTATGAGCGGCAGTTTCTCAACCAAAGCCAAATACATTACAGGACTATGTTGGCTTGCCCCCTGTAACAGGTCACCATAGATGTGGCACATGCTCATGCTGTGACTCTACTCAAGAAGGAGCACTGTTTACACACAATTATATCTATTGGAAACAAGACTCCTTTACGAACTGCAAATCGAAAAATGTGGTTTATGGGTTTACTTGCCCGTGCAAGAAATTATACATCTCTAAAACAAACCAGGAAGTAAGATTCAGGATTTCACAACATAAATCACGGATCCGGAACAATGTACAAACAGCACCCCTGGTCAACCATTGGAGATTAAATCACGCCGAAAAAGATCTGAAATGGACTGTGATTTCAAAAGTGGAACTATACACTAGAGGTGGAGATTTGGAGTTGAAATTGACCCGCAGAAAAGCCCTACCAATTGTTAAATGTAACTAAGCTGTCAATGGACTAAAAAAATTATCAGAAATCTATAAACTAGGATGAGGACTTTTGTTTAGACTTAGTTGTGTTGCATTCAGTCACCCGCATGCCACCAAGCCACACTGCCACATTAATCCAGAATAAGTATACATTTTATTGCCCAATGTGCAGTAAAAATCAGCTTTCCTAAAAAGAATTCATACAATCTATGGACAGCTGCGATCATATAATGCGATGCGCCATGAACATAACACGACTTTAACCCCTTCCATGCTGATGACGGCCCCCAGCCTTCATGCACTACGGTGCTCGTGTGCTGATGACGGCTGGGGGCCGTCATGAACCCGCCCACTCGCGATTCTGCAGCACAGGCACAGAATCGCGGCCGCATTGAAGAGGTTAAGTTTTGAGAGATTGCACATGACGATGCTATAATGTGTTTCCAGTGAAGGGTCATTTAGTGTCGGAGAATACAAAGTTCCTCTATTCTTGACTACAACACCCAGAATGCCTGGTGCGAGAGTTCCGCTCATCAATCAACCCACAAACAGAACGCGATCACTTGCTACCGCCAGAAACGTCAGAAAAAGAGCTCCGTTTGTGCGCGTTGTTGGTTGAGATTCCAGAAGATGAAAGAAAGGACCGCCGCCCCTCAAAACAAAGGTATGTTGGGGCAATTGTAAACAGAGCACGAAAGGCATGTCTTTTGCCTCGGACGCTGTAAATGACAGTAGTTTCCAGCTCCTTTTTTCGTTACAGCGCGGCGTTAAGTGAGTCATTCCACTGTCGTGAAGAGGCCACGGCGTTGTTGTCCATTTCTCACAGAGAACCTCACAGTAAGTTCAGAATCTATGCAACACACTCAGCTAAAAGGTTTTTTGGTGCATACCTAGATGTGTGGATTCAAAATCAGTTTTCATTTGTTTTTGGCGCAGAGTAAACTATATGCATACAGGCTCCCCAGAGTTCTTCTGAAGTTCGTGTGGCTACGAGTAAGTGCCATTAAGGGGCGACATATTTATTGGTTGGTGGAAGTGGCCATGTTGAATGGTTTTTCTAAGTTTGTCCAATACAATTTGTTATTGCAGATTTTGGATCATGTTCTCAGAGGCTAAATAGATCGGCTGATCTATTGAAAGAGAGTAAGGTAAGCCTGAGACCCCAGGTAGGGGTGATAGAGAGAGGCAGGAGTGTACATTTTGTCATAAAGAGTAATTCTGAGTTTTGTTCTTTTTTGCAGCTTGTTGGTCCTGAGGAGAACACTATTCATTTGGGATGTTCAAAGCGCGTCGACCTAGTTGTGACCTATTGAGTGTTTTGAATCGTTTAAATTACTTTTGATGTTTATATTAATTATGCAATTTATGCACCTTAGGTCTTGTCTTTGTATTCAACAAATAAGTTTATGTTGAACAAAAAATTCTAATGCTTTGGTAGTGTGAAAGGATGAATGTGTGAGGGTGCTGCTATGAGTGTGTCATTTGGAGTGTAAATTCAATATAGATAGTGTGACTGGGATTTCATGTGAGATGTCAAATGTTAGGATGCAGGATTTATTATGTAATGTATTTTGTAATGTACAAATTATGGTAAATTTTGTCGAATAATCCATTCAAATGAAACTATGGAACAATAAAATTCTGAAATATATAAAAAAAACTGAGAATCAAAAAGGTTAGGTGGTCACGTTTGTTTAGGTCAAAGTGGCTTGTTCGAAAATAAGGTAAAAGCACCCATCAGAAGTGGCTTTCTATTGGTTGTTACTACTTCTGATGTCGGCACTCTTTCAATGGCTTCTTTGGCCGAAAGAGCCTCCACTTCCTGATAAAGCAGGGAGAGGTGGCCTTCCATCAGCCAGTCTGAGAATGGCTGCATGGGCACCAGGGTTTCTATGAAAGAGAGGGACTAATCCTGCTGATCAATCTGAAATATCCCCTTATCGATTAATATGGACTGCCAGCTGGGCAGGTGGTGTTGAATCCTGCCACCAACTAGTTGCCCAAGTTGGTGAGAATAAACTAAATGGGTTCAGGGGCTGCAGCTGCTAGCATGAGGCAGACTGGGTAGACCTCTGGCTGTGTGTCCCATGGGACTTGTGTCTGTGGCTTCAAAGGGGGTAGCACGTTGGCTTGGTAGCTGGGTGGGAAATAACACGAATGATAGCCTCTATGGTAGCCACAGAAGGGGCAGAATAGGGTTGGTGTGGGACCATGAAGAGACTCTGCGACCGGACAGTTGTCCTGTTGTCCTTAAAGCACAGAATCTGCGTTGTCGCTTAACAGAAGGGTGTTAGCACAGGACATGTCCATAAAGGATTCCTGGAACCCCCCACCCCCCTTTCAACATAGCCCATAGATCTCAGCCAGGAGCGGATTCTCAGTGCAGTAACAACCAAATCGCTCTGCCTCGCGACTCGATTGTATCCAATAGGGGGTGACTCCCAGCTGAAATACCAGTCTCAAGACGTTCAGTTTGACTGCCACAGAGAGCTGCATAAGTTTCAAGACCTCAGCCAGTCTCTTCACCACCATGGCAAAAGAAGCCCCCTACTCTGCACCCACACTATGAGAAGCAACTAAGCCAGTGTCCGGACCACTGGCATGCGCCAGTTCTTCAGATCAGTTGTTTTCCAAAGGGGTAGAGAAGGCTTCAGTATCTTCCCCAATCATACTCCTCAAAGGGCCTGTCAAAAAGTGGCAGCCCCGGCTCCGACTCAGACGGTCAAGATCCAACTGGCGCCAATCTGGCTCCGTATCAGAGTCGGATATTATGACTGGGTTGGCACTGGAAAATCATCAATGGAATAGCCTCCGGGGAAAAGTTGGGGTCTCGGAACTAGAGCACCGGATCCAAGGGCCCACTGGTACTGAGAGCGAACCCACCAACGGAAATCCAGTGGGGGCACCCACCGAACTCATGTGGTCTGATGCTCATGAAGAGAATCACCAAACAACAACAAGCGCAATGACGAGTGCCAGGAACAGCTATGCGCACAAGCCCAGGACCTTTCACGCAGCTGGGACCAGGAGCGTGTAACCCTACTGGCATCGGGTGACCAGGAGTTTTAGGGTTCGCTCCCAAAGCATCTTTAGATTCAAGGAATGATAGTTTTCATAGGCCTTGGAGTCATGGCCCTGCCCCAGATTGGAAGGAGGATGGAGGGGGGCTTGTCACAGACACCTGTCTGACAAGAACCACAGTGTTTAAACCACGCAGGTTTTTTAAAATGTTTATTAAGGGAAAATCCCTAGCACACTGGGAGACAAAGCTTATTTCCACACATTGTGGATAGATGTAGCTCTTTCTAGATCTGAACTGATGACAAAGAAAGAAAAGAACTGAAAAACACACACTGGGGTGGCCACCATAAAGGCACTGCGCACGTCACTTCCAACGCGGAGATGAACAACGTGACTTACCGGCGTGAAGAGTTACTATTCAAGCTATTTTCTGGATTGAGTCGGACACCTAGTGAATATTCGAAATCAGGGAACATGTTGCTTTAAGTCTCTATCAGATACTGTGCGCCATCTGTTTTAGAGGTCACTAATGTACATTGGCAGCGATTAGGTGTTTTCTGTTACTAACCACCAATGCTCAATATTGAATTCTTACGGATGCTGGGATGCTTAGTAAGGTATTATGGATATGGTGTTTGATATGTACTCACATGATTTTTCTTTAGGAATAGGACCAATCTAGAAAAACCTACTAAGAAATACGATTTCTATGTATTGCCCCGACATACTTGAGACCTGAAAGGAATAATAAGGGGCTACACAGAATCAGTAAGTAACCTATTAGGGGTGAAACTCATTCTGATTAATGGAGAGGTCTCATGGGTCAACAAAAATGGGAAGAAACATGTGGACGACATAGCATACCAGGGATCTGCATTATACAAGACCCTTATGTATTCTGGTTTTATTGAGTCCAGAAATCATCAATAAAAATAACCAGCCAGCCTAGATATACTGTTAATTTTAGAAAGTAGAGTCCTAGCTCACCATCCCATTTAGAAGGTGTCCTAAATAAAAAATAAAAAAGGAAAACTAGCCTCTTCAAGAGCTTGATGGATCACGCGGTGCGCAGTGAGGAGGTGTGCAATGAAGCTTTCTAATAAAAACACACAAACGTTTTTCTGGTGCCCTACTGATAAAATTATTTAAAAAGGAAACATTTATGCGACAGTAACTTTGGCTAAATCGAATTTCTTTTTATAACAAACCAAATGAGACTCAGGTACAGGAATTGTTAACCTCATGGTGACCAAGCTGAAGAAAGGAGGAAACATTCTCCTATGAGGACATCCATCCTTATATAAAGAGGATTAAACAACAACATCTATGCCCCCAAGCCTCCACACGCAAAAATAGAGGTTAATTGCTTTGATATAGAGGATGACACCTGATAATTGAACCTTCAATTCTTATGAAAATAGTAGTGAGGAGTAACAATTGGGTCCCTTTAACCAACCATAACGCAGGATACAAACCTATGGTGTTCAGACTCATTTTCTTTTAGCAAGAGACAAAATAAAAAAAAACAAGGAAAAAAATGACCGGCCAACAAGACCCCAAGTGAATGTAACAAGAAGGGAACTAGAAGAAGAGAAAAAAAATACCACCTGGTGGTTACCTCAGTAGGATCAATTTACCAGATATGAAGCAAATATTCTAAATAAAGAACTGGGCTGTGTTCGGTTATCCAAGCACTGCAAAAATAATTTTCACATTTTAGGAGCAAAATTAAATTTTTGTTTAAGGATAACCCATAGTCAGGTAGAAACGTAAATCCAATTTTGTACCACCACCACCTCACACCTTACTAAAAGAAATAGAAATCTGAAAAAGCAGTAACCTGTGACATGGAACCAATAAGAGAACCAGAATCTTTTTTCCATAATATCGAAAATGGGAGAAAAACGAGCCAAAGTTGTCATGTCGACAATTTGGGGGCTGATGTGGGTACCTGAAGAGTGTGGGGTGGGAGGTAAGTTAGACATTGTCACACGTTGTAAGCTGCGATCATTGCAGGGGGAGGGGGGGGGGGGGGGGGACAGGACTGTTCCATTCAATTTGATCAAATGAATACCGGGGTTGAGAAGAGAAGTGGGGAAGTGGGTGATCCTCCAAGAGAGAACTGGATAGGTAATTAACCAAATGCTGCTTTACAATGGCTGAAGATAGGTTCACGGTATTGACATGGAATGTCAATGGGTTAAGAAATAAAATCAAATGGGGAGTTGTATCACACTATCTCAAAAGACTTAAACCCAACATATTTTTACAGGAAACACATTCAATGGTTTTGAGTTGTTCCGTCCTGGGGAGGGAGCATTACACTACCCTGGCACATGCAGGCTTTACTAAGGGTTCGAGAGGAGTGGCAATTCTTATGAAAAAGTCGCCTACCTTTCGGGTCACTCAGCAGCGGGTGGGCACAGATGAGACCTATGTCGCAGTGCAGGGGATTTGGAATCGTAAGATGTTTTTGCTTATTAGTGCCTATGCGTCCCGGCAACAACGCACACTAGATAGATTAACGGAGCTCCTATTACACACCGGACCTGCCATACATATAATAGGAGGGGACTTTAACTATGTGATCGAACCCTCCCTTGATCAAACTCAACTAAGACCTGGGTCCCATGGACCAACAATGTTGGCAAAATTCCAAGGGGTTCTTGGATTGACCCAATTTATGGCAAAGACATCACCCAAACGTATGTGCCTATTCCTATTTCTCGGGGGCTCAAAGGGTGTTCTCAAGGCTGGACTATCTCCTCGCTTCGGCGGGAGAGGTCAGACAGGTGGAAAAAATAGAATATTTAGCTAGGGACATCTCGGATCATTCACTGCTCTTACTAACGGTGGGTGGTAGGGGTGGCCAAGTAGCGAACTGGAGACTGAGCTCATTGGCCTTGAAGGATAAAAGAGTTGCCAAAGAGCTTAGGGTGGACTCCGAACTTTACTTTCAAGAAAATATAGGTTCAGTACAGTCGGTAGTCACCTTATGGGAAGCATTCAAGAAAGTGCTTCGAGATAGAGCACAAAATATAATCGTCCGTAAAAAGAGAAGGGAAACCCAGGAGATGGAGGTGCTAGAACGCACATTTTTCAGTTTAGAGGGACGTGACGCCTCAATGCTGACTGACCATATCCTTCGTCAAGTCGAAGTAACTAAAAGTGACTATCAGGCGCTGGCGACCAAAGAGGTGAGGGCTCATCAACTGGCAATACAGCATTGGTTCTATGAGACAGGTGATAGAGCAGGGAAACTGCTTGCGTGGCTAGATAGGAAAGAAATCGAGTTGAGATGGTTAATATTCATTAAAGACCAAAACTCTATACACACCACACCCACAGCTATATCGGGGACTTTTGCAGGATATTACACTGAATTAGATGCAACTAAACCACAGGCAGAGGTGGCACAAATAATCCAATACTTAGATGCAATTGAGCTACCCTCACTTTCCCCAGGAGGAGAGGGACAGACTAGAGGGGGACTTCAATTTGGATGAAGTGACAGACAATCGGCCACCAAAAATCAGGGAAAACTCAGGGCCCAAATGGACACTTGCTAAATCTGTTCAAGACTTCAAAAGAACAAGAGATTATTCCAAAAGATCTCCGAATGGCCACTGTGGTGGTAATTCATAAGACAGGGAAGCCTCCAGATGACTGTGGGTCCTACCGACCTAAAGATTCTGGTCACAATTCTTGCGATGGAGGAAACTCCCTCTGACGATCATGGGGAGGGCCGCCATGTTTTAGATGATTACACTCCCTCAGTTGCTATATATTTTACAGAATACCCATTACAAAATACCGGAAACAGTGTTCACCACTCTTAACAGCAAGCTACGCCTGCTTTTGTGGGATGGGGCCCATCCACGAATAGCGCTGCAAATCCAGCAGCGAAATCGGTACAACGGGGGTTTGGCCCTACCAGATATTAGAGCCTACTCCAGAATGGCCCATATCATAGTAATCAATGAATGGAACCATGGTCCGAGAGACCACTCCACTTATAGATTGGAAAGGTTGCAATTCCGAGACCGCACACAATTGCACTATATATTAGGAGGTAAAGGCTGTACACAGCTCCTACCAGCTATCCAGCGAGTGCTGGAGGCGTGGAAAAGTGCTGAGAAGCAAATGAAATAGGACATGAACCCAACACGGGAAACCCTTTTATGGGAGGGTACTAAACTGGCTGAGATTAGAAAATTGAGAGGACCCATCAAGAGTTCCGTTTATGGTTTATGAGGATTACCAAAAAAATAAAATAAAATAAAAAATTTTTAAAAAAAATAATTGAGAGGCTTTAAACAGTGGGATCTAATAGGTATATTCAAAGTAGGAGATATACTGGAGGTGGGTTCCTTGGATTCGTTCGCCTCCCTTCAGGCCACATATCAGCTTTGTGACACCCAAGCCTATGCCTATCTTAGACTGAAACACGCCTGGCAAGCGGTGGGACTAGACACAGAGACACTGCCGAACTATGCTCCGCTAAAGACAGACTTTTACAGGAGGCAATTCTGACTCAAGCCATCTCATTGACATATAGGACACTAATTAATAAAATGCCTGACAAACTCGGGCCACTTCGAGCCAAATGGGAACTCACCACTGGAAGACATTGACTGGGAGGCCGCCCTTATGCACCCGCGCGAAGTAGCGATTAAACTGAGACTACGGCTCATACAGTATAAAATTCTACACAGAGCCTATTTTGATAAAGCACAACTACACTGTATGGGGAGAGCAGATAACCCGGATTGCCTCAGATGCCACACAGAACGCGGTACATATATACACACCCTCTAGGAGTGCAGTAGGGTTCAAATTTACTCAAGTAGGATAATGAAGGAACTAAACAATGTACTGGAAGCCCAACTCTGGTTGGACGTCAAATTCCTCATATTGGTCATCTTACGGATGTAGACCTGCAGTGTCATAAACTCCTGCTGGCCAACCTAGGGCTCGTGGTGGCTAAGAGAGACATAGCCAAATGCTGGGGTGCCCACAGACTCCCTACACTCCAGGAATAGAGTGCATCTCTACATGGTTATGGAGAAGGTGACCTATAAGGCAAGGGGTTGTTCCTGGAAATTGCTAAACATATGGGCGCCGTGGATAAAATATTATGGTTTGGAATTGGGTGAGGGGGAGGAGGGAGTGGATTTACCCCTGGGAAGATCGGAGACGGGGCCTTGATGATTGTGCTGCCTGGCCCGTTGTTGATGGGTGTGGATAAGTCAGAAGTGAACCTTCATATATGTATGCAAAATGACAATGGATTCCAGCCTTATGCTCTCTTTCAGAGGAACTGTTGCTATATATTTTGCCTTGCATCACATGCTATTGCCCAGTAATCAACCCAAACTGTGTATTCAGGATTTGACTAAGATTAAATTGTTAAAAATCTATAAAACATTTTTTTTTTAAATTGGAGAAAAAAAAAATAAAGGACTTAAGGACAGTAAAAACCAATGAAGATATAATAATCTCACCAGCAAGACGTGCCTTCTCCCGGTCTGCGGGGGTAGAGCTGAACCGCCGGAAGGACTGGATGTGAGAAGGGAAAGCAGCTGCTTGCCTTATTTAGGAGTTATAATTTATCATGAGCCCTCTTACTTGCTCGAAAGCAATATAGGACGGGCAATGGGAACTACCAAGAGAAACTTTGATTTTTGGGGGACTCTGCCTCTGTCGGTAGCGGGGAGAGTGGCACTGCTAAAAATGGTGACCCTGCCCCGCCTCCTTTACTATTTTGGCACATTGCCCATATGGATTCCTGGGAAATACGTTATCCAGCTAAACACCATGACTACAGGTTTTTTATGGGGCTCTGGGAGGCGTAGTGTGGCGCTGAACACCATGATGCGCCCGAGGCAGGAGGGATGACAGCCCCTGATTTTGAGGCATATTATCACGCGGCCCAATTTCAATGGTTCACGCAGTAGATTTTTCTTTATTTTTTTTTTTTTTAAGTGTTATATAGCGCGAACAAGATCTGCAGATATCAGAGCGCTTTACAGAGACAGTAGGTAGGGTAAACAAACTCTTGAAAACAATATAATATTCGGTAGTGAGTGAGTTGCAAAATAGGGTAGCAATCGCACAAGAGTATGCACACTAATAACAATCAAGAAACAATAATATAGAAGCCGTGCAATGTCGACTCTAAGATTATAGCACCCCAGAGGGTGAGTAAACACACTGTTGAAAACAGAATAGTAGTCAGTAGTGAGTGAATTGCAAGTTAGTAAAGCACTCAAGTCATAGTGTACAGCCCTAATAAACAATCTGGAAACCAATAATATAGCATCCATGCAATGATTTTGATCCAGTAGCAGTCATAAAAGAGTCTAACATAGATAAGCATTCAGGTAGCCGATAATATAGGAGCCACGTACAACTTAGCCATAAGGATGGCTTTTACCTCTTTCTTGAAGAGTACAGTGGAGGGGAAAAGCCTAGTTTCTGGGCAGGAAGGCTGCGGGTAGATGAGGACCGAAGGGATATGGACCTGGGCCTCCACCGGCTCTCTTAGACCCTCCTCCAGCTACCAGTGCGCGAGAGGGAGGTGCAGAGGGCCCTGTGGGTGGTGTGTCAATGCTGGAATCGCGCCACTAGGAGAAATAAGGTGGGACCCTTGTATGCGCCTGAGATGCCATTATGGCTCTGCGAGGTGTTGCCGCATGGGGGACACTGGCGGAGATTGCGGAACTGGAAGGACCTGGGAATCTCCAACATTGGGGACCTTTATGACGATGGTACACTTCTACCGTTTGAAGTCCTCATGGAAAGGTATGAAATATCCCAGACAAGACTTTCTCTTACATGCGGCATTAACAACAGCCATCCGTAAACACTGGAGGAAAGGGATGGAAGAACCACCGACCTTTCTCCCCCGGTCAATATGTGGTCTCTTCAGCTGGAAAGGTCAAAGCTGTCTCCTGTCTGTATGGGCGGATTACGCAGGGGTTCAGAACTTCCTTGGAGGGGCTGCGCCTTAAATGGGAGGCAGACCTGGGGACACCTATAGAGGAAAAGCCATGGGAAATGCTGATGGAACGGGCGTGGAAATGCTCTAGAAATGCGAGATTTCAACTAATACAATTTTATGTGTTCCACCGAGCGCATCTCCCACTTCACAAAATTAATGAGTTTTTCAGATCAGGCACAGCCTGCCAGCGGTGCAAACTAGAAAATGCCACGTTCATCCACATGCTCTGGGAATGTCCACTGTTACACGGGTTTTGGGGGTGGCCATGGCCAAACTACATGAGGTAACAGACAGGGAGATTCAGCAGACCCCGGGGGTTTGCCTGCTAAATTGGATCCCCCACACCGCCCGCAATAAGGTCACCAGTAAATGTATGGACTTAGGGTTAGTCCTAGCCAAAAGAGAAATTACTAGCCACTGGAAGGCGGTCACTGCACCTAGTGCCTTGCGTTGGTTGAGAGAATTTTATAAAGTGGGCTGACTGAGGGGATTTTCAGACTACAACTGGCTCAGAGAACCAATAATGACAAAGTGTTGGGAGGCGGCTAGGGCATGGGTAGCTATGGTGGACTTGCTCAAGAGCCCGAATGACTATAATGACTGATCCTCTAAAAAGGGAGCCCGCGCCCATGACTTGGAACATCGCCTGTGGTGAACGGGGGTGTGGATGCTACATAGGGCGACTGGTAGGAAGAGCATCCTCCTAAGTGGACGCTCTCTTTCTGACGACATGATTCTGATTGGACTGCAGGAGTAAATGTGGTGCGACATCGTGGGGTATAGGGTAGAGCTACATGTCTGACGGGGAGGGTGGAGAGGTAGGACTTGAGGAGGGAGGGGGTTGTTTTTCAGTTAACTCATGGAATGTCGGGGTGCACTGATCTATGGACAAGATTGGAGCAGCAAAGCTTGGGCGACCTAACTGGTGTGGGAGGTCGCATCATCCTAGCATGCTTGGCTGGACGGTCAGCTCCGAGACTGTGGAGGAAAGGGAGGGCATCGAGGAGACTGAACTAATTGCGATCATGGCAGAACATATGTCCAAGGTGTTCAATACTGTAATCCGATGTGCCGTGTATAATTTGATTGTAGATGCACTTGCATCTGAAGGTAATGAATTAAATCTGTTGACAAAAAAAAAATAAGCTAGGGTCCACTAATACACCAGTTTCTTTTTTTTAACTGTTGGTTTGGGGGTGTGGGCTACCCCTAGCTAGCCAGGACAGAACGTTCCTTTAAACTAAAAATATACAAAAGCAAAATCCCAATGTGCAATAGTCTAAAATAAGCTTGATGAATTACTGGAAGGGGTTTTGCTTGTCTGGAAATGGTGAGACACAGGCATGGCAACAGCAAGGCCCATAGGAGCAGAGCAGCGCAATTAGTAGTGACATACAAACCTTGTGGGGCTAGAGGGAGGATTTGGTATGTCTGAGAAATAAAGAACCAGGAGCATTATTTTCGATCTATGGAATACAGGACATGCGAGGTAAACGGATAATCTATTCCAAAGTTAATTTGTTCAGCTGAGAGAGTTAGATTTTGCTGCATCAACTGTCACAGAAAGGCCCAGGAGGATCAGAATTATAGCAATCTTTTCCCTGTTAATGTCAGACATTTTAACATTGAACAAACACTACCTATCGGTTGAAATTCTACCTGGATATGGAAGAGCACTTAATGGCTTAAGAACTTTACCTCTGGACTATGGCGGTGAGAAGAGGGTGTAGGGAGTAGAGTACGGCTTGACCAGAACAGTTTTGAACTACTCAGGTGCTCAATTAGACTCTACCTATAAGTTAAATATTGTGCTGAACATTTTGGATGCTCGAGCTAGGAGAATGCTTTTCAGGGCTTGCGATGGAAAGATCTGCGAGATCTCCGTATCGTTTCATGTTTCTAGTGTAGTGTAGCTTAGTTTCAGCTATGTTTAGCTCTGGGTTACCTATTAGTACTATGGTGGTCAGGAACGTAAATGTTACGAACCTCTGAATTATTCTGATAATACGTCAAAAAGATGCTGAAGGGAATGCTTTTGTGCGTAGGCAATTGATTTTGTTTGTGAAGTCACCTCTGAGGATTGTCTTTGCTTCTTACCTGTCAGTAGAGACGCGTTTTAGTTATTGTGCCATTTCTTTCAATAGTTGTCAGTCATCTTCAGCTGCGATCACTATTATACTGTATAGTTTCACAGTGGTGGCTATTGTGGCATTCGTTTTCTTACCAAATGACACTTAACCACCCACTCCTTTACTGTTTTGGAAGTGGAAGACTGACAGATGTTACATTCATCACAAAATATAGATGGGGAAACAATAACAGTAATTTATGGGGGGGTGTCACTTGCAGACATCTTCGTCCACATAACTTCAGCATACAGAAAAGTATTCTACTGGAGTTGTCCAAGACGGATAATGATTGATCATGCCCAGGATAAATGAACTATGTAAACTATTCCTGGCGAGACTGGAAACGTCTGTAGCCTACAGCCAACCATAAGTAAGATACACTAAAGCAAAATAAAATACATTTGTCTATCTTTCAGGAATTCTGACAAAGCAGCTGTATATGACGTAAAGTAGAGCAGCTCACATTCACAAGATTGCCTGGAAAAATATGCCATTGGACTTGAGACCAACCCACCTCATTTGCCATTTCCCTCTAAAGAGAATGCCCAACTTTTTGATGGGTAAGGATTCATAGTAAGAATGAAACAATGCAGTAGACATTTACAAATATTCCGGAATCAGACGGAACAACCAATCAATTCTCACAACTGTTAGACAGTGATAAACATTATTTCAGCCGACAACTAAAAAAAAACATCTGATGATGCCGTTATTCAATAAGTAGGAAGGCTGAACAGAACATTCTAAAAACAAACTTACTTTGATTGAAGGTCCATTATAACAGGTAACAGGTTTTAGCCAGTCCTTTATTACTGCCTTGAGCCAAATTTCAGCACTTGGTTAAAAAAAGGAGACAGTGCTCCTCAGCAATCATTAATTGGAGTTTCATATATTGACAGAGAAGCATTCCCAGATGATCTGAGGTATTAGACTTTAATAAAGGATATTCGACTAACTGTATCCTTAAAATTACAATGTACACCTAAATTAAAAAGGCATCGAAGGTTGCTTCTATTGCCAGTTTATATGGACCTCAAGAAAAATATAGGTTTCCCCCACCCCACCCAAGTAATGTGCACTGTATTACGTATTTATCAAACTATAAATGGTAACAATGACCGGATTCTTTCAACAAGGGGTTCTGAGACACATGAAATAGACAACAAGAGTGAAGCTTGACATGGCGACGTCATTCAAAACCCAGTGGCAAAAAACACAATTTCATCTTTTATATGGGTTCCAGACCAGTACGCGGATATGAGCAAGCTCCTGAGGTATTTAAATTTAGAAATAAAAAAGAGGACTAAAGAAAGGCTACAGCTCAAGGACTTAGCATTACGACGGCACAGAAGTGGAACACAATTTTGTTTCCCACTGACGTGATGTACTTGCAGCGCATGGGATTACATAATCATGAAGATCATTCAACAACAAATGGTAGAAAGGAATAACGTCCCTAGCAGCAACTGAAAAAAGGATGCTTGGCTCAGAGTTCTTAGCAATGCAAATCATAGCTAAAACTTCTCCATGCACTAGATCATTTGAACTGGGATTGCACAAGTACCTGGCTTTTGGATGAAGGAACTGCATCACAATTTCCCAGTCCTGCTGCAGGTGGAACCATCTGATTCACAATAGTAGAGTTCTGGAGCACTGCCCCAACAGGAGCTACAGAAAGAGAGAAATGTGTTTATGAAAAGGGGAAAAAAGTACACTTACAAATCTTTCCTTCGTGTCCAGGAAAAGGTGCAATTTTCTTGTACTTTGGACACTGGCTGTATTAGCTCTCATGCATGCAGATATTGTCACTCTAATGTTATTAGTCATTTCTCAATAAATGTGTATCACCATTTGACTGGCAACATGATGAGCAAGTGACATATAGCTGGTCAGATAATACTAATTACTGTGTGGTTTTCTGAAATGATTTTCACATTTGAGCTTGCACAGATCTGTATGGCAGCAAGGTCTCTGCCAACATGCAGCGCATTTCATCTGGTATGTGAGAGGGGCAGAATGGAAGCATGATGGAAAGTGGCAATGGTTAGCAAATGTTTTAGTGCACTGGACTCTGAGATTTATATGGATCACTTTGGACTCCTCTCCTTTCCAGGCTTTGTAGTCTTCACCAAATGACTTTCCACCCTAATCTTGAAGATCATGCACAACCTAGGACCTGCTTCATGGTGAGGTCCTGGCGAAAGAACGTAATCAGGACAGATGTTCAATACCAGAAATGCTGCATTCTGATTTGTTCATCTGCCCAATCAAGGTCTACCACAGAGAACCACTGCTAGAACCAGAGACAAGTTATATGACAAGTTACAACCTGCAGTTCCTACACCTCATTTCCATACCATACATCTGAAAAGTTTGTAAAGTTCTAATAAAGAATTAGAGTAGTGTTTCCCAAACTGTGGGTCGCTAGTAAATTTTTGGTAGGTAGGGAACGTCTGAGCAATAAATAATATGCCTTTAAAATCAGTGATTATCTTGTCACTTTGCCCTTGCTTCTACAACAGGTCAAATATCCGGTTATGTCTTCAGACAATTGCTGCTTAGTCTTTTAACATGGGGATTGACGTTTAATTTTCTTTTGTCGTCTACAAAGTGAGAGGAGTCTTTAAAGTAAATTATGTGACAATCTTGCTGGAGGACAGGGAGTGTAAAAGGAAGGGTAGTAGGATGTTTTTTGCAATATACAACATGTAAATATTTGTAAATGAACTGGGTGCATTCAGCAGTTAGGAAAGCAAAAATGAAGCACATTTTTTGTAACTCAAATGTTCTGGAAACAGATTTCAGCAGGATCAAGTCAAGGCATTTTAAAGGATGATGCACAAACGATAAATATTAACAGAATTCGGACATACACACCATCATTTGAGTTATAAACAGTTTTTTTTTCAGTAAAACTATGTAAAGCTAGTGGCCATTTCAATGAAAAATGTGTTGTCTGTAACAGGCAATGCACTACTTAAGTTACATTAAAAAAAAATAATAATAATTGAGCCCTCCCTCCTCATGTCCATTAAAATTGGGTGGGTCGCATACGTTTGTCATTCTAAAACGTAAGCCATGGTTCTAAAATTTTTGGGTATCACTGAACTAGAGAACTAAACCAACTCGCTGAATATGGAAGCAGGAAGCGATAAACAGCTGAACATCACAACTTTAAATCCTTTCAACTTACCTCCGTAGTATAATAATGTGTTGATGATAAAAAGTTCCATCTGTAAGGGTACCAATTCTAAAGGCAGAAAAGGCTCCAAAACATTTAATCGTTTGTTGTTTAGTGTAGTCAATTTTGCCTTTGTCATCTGTGACAACTGTTACGCTGTGCACTCTATTAGAATTTCTATGGTGTTTTAAAATTATGCATTACCTTTCCAGATCATTCACATTACTCTACATCCAAAATCACATTCAACCACCCACGCAACACTCCCATCACACCTGAAAGAGCTCCACTGGCTCCCAATACACAAACAAGCCCATTTCAAACTCCTCACCCAAACTTCAAGGCACTAGGGAACACTGATGCAGCATAACTCAATCGCATTGGTTATGCCAAGATAAACTTCCAGACTTGGCGGGACTCCTAACATCTTAGACATGGCAGATGAAGCCATTCAATCAGGTGCTCTTGTTTCTCTTATTTCACCCAACACGCTTTCTGGTTGGGCCCAAAGGGCCATCGTTTGTTTAGGAATGCCAACTGTGCCATTTCTACTGCGCGCTACAGGTCCTCCTTATCAAGGTGGACTTAAAATTGGGAGGGCCTGGCTTTTCCGGAAGCAGGTACTGTGACACTAGGGAGTACTCTTTGGGGACCCCTTCATAAAAGAACTTGGAAAGTTTGTCTCAACCTTCATCTCTCTGGAAGCCCAGGTTTCAATAAAGAACGTTTTTGCTACCAAGTTTTTCCCCAGCAGAAAACGGGGCTTTATCCAGGCCGCTTATACACCAACACCCCACCCCCACCCACCCCCAAGGGGCCATCACTCCAGTAGGGGCTTTAATCAGGACAAAGTAGGGTATGGAGGCTTCTTCCCCTCAAGAGAAGCTGGGCGTACAAGATCCAACAGAAGTCTTGAGGCATTGCCAGCGCTGGTTCCTAGTAAAAGTAGTAACCCTAAAACGGGTGACTGTGGGTGGCAGACTAGGGGCGTTTGTACACAACTGGAGTCACAATCTGGAAGATTGGGTACTCCGGACGATCAAGGGTTTGTACATATTATTTTCCGGGTGCCCAGTCCAACTGTTGCCACACATCGACCATCGTTTTCCTTGATCCAATGCACCTGATAGACCATTAGGGGGAGAAGAAACTGGATAAACAGGCTTTCGTCCACTCCTTCTGACCCACACGTCGTTTTATCACATTTTCCTGGTGGAAAAGAAGGACAAGGGTTTTCTCCTGTGATAAACCTGTGAAAGTTTAACGACTGGCTAGGCTACTGTCATTTCACAATGGAAAGTATTCACCTATAAGACGTACTGCGGTAGGAGGACTGGCTTTTCAATCTAGACACAAAGGATACCTACTTCTCCATACCAATCTTCAAACCCCACCACAAGTTCCTGCAGTTTATCTAGGGAAGACGGGGACTTCGAATTCACAACACTCCAGTTCGGACCATCTTCCACCCGGTGGTGCTTCACCAAGCTCCTCAAACGGCTGTAGAACTCTATCAGAATGAGAGGAATTTGCATGATAGTCTATCCAGACAACATTCTCATCATGGGTCACTCACAGGAGACTCACGGGGACCAGTTGACGATCGCCACCTCTCGAGGAGAGCTTAGGTGAAGTTGTCAACTTCACAGGCAATGCATTTACTGGAGTTTGCAATAAACTCATTGCAGGCGTCTTTGAGCCTGCCCAGCAAGAAGTTGGCCAAGATCAGAAAGGAGCGGAGGAGAGTCCTGGTGAAACCAAAACCATCACTCAGATTTTGAACCTTCCCTCATCCTCTATACAGGTGATTATCCCCAGATCCTTTTATTACAGGGCTCTACAGCATCTCAACTCCTCCCAAGTGAGGAAATGCTAAATTTACTTGGGACTGTCCCCACTAGCGGTGTAGGCAAAGAAGGAATTCAGATTGGTCGGGCCACATGGAGGCATGGAACGGGAGAGCGATCTTCAGTTCCGACCCAGAAATAGTCATACACTTCTGTGAATCGCCGGCTTTGCATCAATGCAGTACATGGAGGAATTCAATGCCCTGTGTACAACGCTTTTGAAAGATTGAACACGACAGATCAGACATCAGGTCGCCCAACTCATTGTGGCGGAGTCTTAGATGAGGAACGTCCCGACTAACTATTGAAAACAGACAGTGAATTGAGATATTGTATTGTCAGGAACCATGCGTTCTTGAAGCCGGACGGCTCTACTAGATGGGTGATTCTTTCTAACACCCATGGGGATCTTAATTCTAGAATACCCCATAGGCGCAATTTTATTACCCCACACCCATTGTCCTGAAGAAGACCCGCCCTAGACCCTGAAGTAAGGCGTTGAAGGGTCGAAACGTCGACGTGATTACCATCAACGGACCAGTTTTTTTAAACATTCAGTTCTCAAGGCCAAGTGGAGTGGCGTGCTGAATGTATTATAACTCAATATAGAAACTGGTCTGCTAAGTGTTCAGCCAAAAAACACCACGAACCTTCCCCCTCCCTAATTGTCACTCACTTGTTGTATATAACTCACTTTCACGAGTACACCACATGTCACTTTGCATGTTTTGTATTCATATGCGCCGTTCGTTATGAAGTATTGTTTAACTGATTTATGTGTATAAAAAGCAAGGATCTTCATGAATATAATTAATACAGTGATTAAAAAGTATAATGTTACACTGTTCTTCTTTGTATGGGATTTGCTTTTTTGAGAATAGTGGTTATCTCATAATCGTATAAAATAATCCTCCGATTAGAATAAGGAAACAGGGATATATATTTTGAAGCAATCAGTTGGCATGCCCGACAGAACCACTGTATTTACTAAATACAGGGCTCTTCAGCATCTCAACTCCTCCCAAGTGAGGAAATGCTAAATTTACTTGGGACTGTCCCCACTAGCGGTGTAGGCAAAGGAGGAATTCAGATTGGTCGGGCCACATGGAGGCATGGAACGGGAGAGCGATCTTCAGTTCCGACCCAGAAATAGCCATACAGTCAGATGCCAGCCAACTGAGCAGGGGAGCCAGGTGTGGAAAGTCCTCGCCAGGAGGAAGTTGGTTAGAACACAAAAAAGTTTCTTCACATCAACTGTCAACTGTCTGAAACTCCTGGAGTGGTCCGAGATCAAGGGCTGCACCAAGAAGAGAGCCAGGTGCTGTGTCCTCCGTTGGATGGACAACATAGCTGCAGTCCAATACATCAACCATCTATGGGGTACAAGACCAAGATCCTCACTCACATTGTTCAGAACATCTGGCGATACTGCCTAGACCAGTGATACGCAAAGTATGACCCGTGGGCCGCCGCCTGTGTCCCTCCTGACCTTCACATACAGCCCACAGGGAACCAGCAGCACTGGGCTACTGTTTATTTGGGAAAGCACTAACATTCAGAAAAGTGTTAAACAGGCAAGCTCCAGTACAAGAAAATAAGCAAATAAGGTGCCCTGCACCACTTGACTTTAAGAAGACATAAATTTTGTAAAGAATTCTTGTAACCAACATGTAAAAAATATTATAAAGTCTCTTCAAAATTCAAAAAAAGCACATTAAATTCACATTCAGAATGGCTAGTTTTCAAACAAGTATTGAAACGCTCATGCCTCCACCATCCTGACAACAATGCCAATAGTGAACTAAGAGATAAGTACCACATACATGCTACACTTACCCCAGGGCCCACCTTACAATCCAAAGCCAACTCCAACCTGCTGGCATCAATTCTGCCCTCGGGCACAAAAAAGACCATACTTTTGGCCCCCGGGAAAAATTCTATTGAGTACCCAGGGCCTAAAAAATCGAGTTTTGGTGACAGCAGAGTACCTCCAAGGATTGGACAACAATGTAGCGGACTGGAACTCCAGCCATCTTAGGGACTGGAGCGCATGGTAACTCAATACAGAAGTGTTCAAAGTCTTGAAAATGACATAGGTTCCATTTTAGGTGGACCGCTTTGCCTTCAGATTAGACATCAAATACCCAGTACTACAGTTCAAGACTGGATCCGGAAGCATAGAGGCAATGGATGCCTACCTTCAAGATTGCTAGTCGGAAATGGGGTATGCCTCCCCCATCCCCATTTTGCAATGATAAGGAGATCCTCAGTGCAGGGCACAAGGCAGATTTGGTAATAGTCACTCTGATCTGGGCATTCTTGTGATTCTCCAATCCACCTCTCCCACGATCATCAGAGTCTAAGGAATCTAAAGGTCTTCCTGACCAGTTGGTGCTGGGTGAGAAACTTCGACTCATGGTATGGAGGTTTACAGGGGAAGATGCAAAATCCTGAGACGTTCGCAACATGCTCAGGAGCTCTTCCATAAGGTGTGGGCTGACAACAAAACCAAAAGGTATAGGTCAACCTGGAGACAATGGCTGGGTTGGTGTGTACAATGACACCTGGAGCCAGGGAATCAGACCTCGTACATGCGAGAAAATGCCTTGTTTTGCATAGATAGCCTCCACTTTTTGATGTGGTTTCAATGGTAGTGTACAGGGTCCATGCCAACCAGGTCGCCTGTGCCCGTGCTTCTTCCCCAAAACATTTCCACAATTGATACTTTGAACCCCTGCAAGTCCCTAGTAAATGGTACCCTGGGTACTAGGGCCTGGGAGCTGAGGAGGGTCCCCTGGGACCCCCTCCACTAGGACTATGCCACTGCTCTTGAGCTTGCATGCACCTGTGAGGGAGAAAACGACAAAGCTGACATGGCACCCTGTGTGCCATGCCAGCCAGCACTGCCTGAAGGTATAAGTAATTCGCCCCTCTAACAGGCCTCACAGGCCTGCTAGAGGGGTGACCTACCAAAGGCAGGGTGCACTATACCACAGATGAGAGCAGATCTGCATGAGCAGATATGCCTCTGCAATCTTAGGGTTCATTCCTTAATATTGCAAGTGCCAGTGAAACTATAGAGAGTACATGGGCTGGAAACTAGGCAACTCTAGTTCCACAACACCATGATGGCTTCACTGAACATAGGAGTGTTTGGTACCAAACTACACATCTTAATAAATCCATAATGATGTCAGTGTGAGATTTATTGTACCATGTACTCAGGGGGGGCACCTCAGAGGTGCCCCCTGAAAATCTACCAATCCTGATGTGGTCTGACAGGCTGTAGGAGCCAGTCACTGGCTGACAGGTGTCTGAACCCCCTGCTCTCTGGGACCAGAAACCATGCACATCCTGGGAAGAGGTGTCACACCTCCTCCCCCTGGATGGGCCAGTGCTTGAAGGAGGAAGCTTCAAAGGCCTGCCACCTTTGTAATGCGACCCCCAGCTCCTGCTGCTAGTAGCGGATGGCAGCTTCCGGTTTGCACCCCTACTTTGGGCAGGAAAACCGGTGGAAAAACTTAGGAAGAACAGAATGGGAGGTGTGCCCACCTCTGCCAACTCCACCCCTAAGGTGAGGGAGGTGAAGCACATCTTTCAGTCCCCGCCATCTTAAAGATGGGGGACCCCTCCAATCAGGGCAAAGCCTATGCCCCCCTCCCACCGGAGGGTGGCATAAGAGGGTATAGCCACCCCAGGTAAGGTGCCAGTTGGCCCTGCCTGCTGCCCCCCTAAAACTAGCATTTAGGTGGCTCCCCAGACCTGGATCTGCACCAACCTAAGAAGAAAGGAGACATCCCTGCAGAGAAGACTGAAGACGACGATAACTTGCAGCTGGCGACCTCTGAAAACCCTGGGAGGAATGCTGCCTTCGAAAAAGACTTCAATCTCTATTGGACAGGGGACCTGTAAAAAAAAAAAAACGAACTCCAAGGACTGTGGATCCAGGTGGACCGCGTCTCCTGCCTACTCTGCATCCTAGGTACACAATCTGAGTGGTCCACCTGTGCAGTGAAGTCTCCCCAGCGATCCTGACCTAGAGTTCAGCGTTGGCAGACCCCTCCTCATCTCCACGGCAGCGCCTGCAGTGTGAATCCAGAGGCTCCCCTGACCGCGACCGACTCCAGAATTTAGGCTCAGAGGTCAAAAAGCACCTCTGCACTCAAAGCTCCTGGGCCTTGGTGAGCTGAACAGACTGTGCCCCTACGGCCCCCTAATCTCTACTTACCTCTGCTGTCATTATTCTCCCTCCTGCAACCTCCGGTGCAACACCTGCAGCCTGGTTACCAAAAGAAGAAATCGCCATTGAATAGCACTGGGCGCCCAACGCTGAAATAGCACTCTGCACACGGCTGCCCCTGTGCCGATGGTGGTGTATGTTTGGTGCTTCTTTTTGCCCCCCCCCGTCTGCTGGTCCTAACCCCCAAAGCTTGTCCCCTGCAACCGATCCACTTACCTGCAAGCAGCGTGGCTCCAGGTATTCCCGAATTCCATTGAAACGCATTGGGCCGAACTTCGACTTTGACCTCAGCACCCAGCCGCTCCAGTGCCGCAGTTTTGGTACTCACCTGACCCTTGCACCTTACTGACATTTGGGCACGTAGACTTGATTTGTAAGTATGATACTTACCTGTTTAACCGCAATATGGTTTTCCCCCATAGTATAACATTGAACAGTGCTGAAAATATTATGTGTCGATTTTTACAAGCGAAAAGTATTTTTATTTAAAAAGTTACTTACCTTATTGCAAAGATCTTGGTCTTAAAATAAAATACAAACAAAGTATATTTTTCTAAAATTGGTGTGGACCTTCTTTTTGAGTCGTGTGTCCATTATTGGTCAATGTTGTGCAATAAACATTTTACACTCCTGTGTTAGGCCCAAGGCTGCTAACCCATACTACCATTAACTGAGCACTCTGGGTTTTACATTGAGCCCTGTACAATTTTGTTGAACTCCTGGACTCTGAGCACAGTATAACCACCTAGTGGTAATACAATGTACAGAGCCAGCTTCCTACAGTACACATTCCGAATTTCCTATGGCTTGGCCCTGCAGGGCATGGATTGCAGGTCAGTAAACTCTTTCAGACAGCCATTTCGGCGGGGCACTTGCCAGTGGATGGTTTTCAAGTGGGGAACAACCTTTGGTGGAGAAACCTCAGTGCCATTAGATTACCTCTTCCACCTCCACCTAGATATTCCTCCCTGTGTGTTGTTAACAGCATCCTTAACCTATTCCCATCCTAGCCCCAAAATAAATTCCCTGAGTAGGAAGGAACCATCGGGGAAACTGGTTGGGTTACTGTCACTGGTTTCATGAAGAAGAGTGTCTGGCGTTAGTGCCACAGACTGGTCTGGCAGAAAGTATACCCAAAATATAGTCACCTTCAATTCCTGCATTTGGTGATTGTCCTATGCTATGCCTATGTGTGGTGGAATGCTTAAAATCATGAGTGCAATTGAAGAAATAAGACTAATGGGGAAACTACAACTTACTTCACTTCAGAAACCTTTGAAAGGGGCTTCTTCTGCTGCCATGGACTGATGGGTTCCCTGGGTCATTCAGGAGGCCAGAATGGAGGTCTCAAGCTTCAGGGTTCATGCAGCCCGGTGGGCACAAGGCTTGAGGAGATCATGAACGCAGCAGACTGATCCTCAGAATATACTTTTAAAAGGTTTTCTTTCTACCCTATGGTTGATGTAGCCTCGTTGGTAGCGAGTACGCTTTGAACATGCAGAATGCTCATTGCCGATCAGGACACAGAATGGAAACGTTTCTAACAGTTGTAAAGTAAAGTTTCAATTCTATTAAGGACACGGAGGGAAGGATTATTCCCACCTCTTAGAACGGACAGTTCAGCTGCTCTCACTTGGCGAGCCACTGGAGTTCAGAAATTAACAGTAGGTACCTTTTGATACTTTCATAATGTCAAAGTTCAGTTTTTGTAACTAATCCCTAACTAAATATTTAACATGCTTTATTACAGCTCAAGAATAGAAGATGGAATAGATGTGCCCTTTTTCACATCGATGGCGATGGTCTCGCACATGAATAAGGGGCAGGAAGCCATCATTCCATTTCAATGCAGTAATGGCCTCTGATTGGCTGATAGGTTGTACTTTGGTTTCCCTCTTGGGAAATGTAATTTATTCTTGGTCTCGGAATACTGCTGGAGTAGAAAACGGAGGAGAAAGAAATGCATAATCCTCGCCTCCATGTTCTTAATAGAACTGAAACTTTCCTTTATGAATGCTAAGAAATGTATCATTCTATCGCCAATTATTTCAAAAATCTAATTCTGAACAAAATACTTGTTTTCATTATATTTGTATTCCAGGTCCAAGGTCAAGAGTGGTACTAATTCTCATGCTCAGAGTCAAAAATAGAAGTTCCACGTGAAAGTAAAGCAACCTTTATCAAACAGATGGGATAAATGCCACCTCCTCATTACAAAGAGTATCAATACCAGTCACAAGAAGGTTGGCAAAAAAACGCAGTCCAGAATGAAGGGTAAAGAAATTGTCCAGTTTAAGTTAAGTTAACTATGCACTTGCACATTATATACGATAATCATTTTAATCTGTGTGCACTGCAATAATTAATCAGTATATGGCTACATTTATTTTTAGTAAAGGTCACCAATACTTGAAACGCCTTGCCAGGGTAATTTTTTTCTCTCTTTTGCAGGTGCCTTATGTTCATTAAGTAGGAATACACTAATTATTTGATTATTAGACTGGTAGGCAAGGAATCTTAAACGTTAGCCTTGGGTTATTGACACCGTGGAAGAGATCCTGCTGTACTAGGCAGACCGTACTGATGTTGCATCCAAGGTTGCCCAAAGAATTGATCCTTTGTTGAGAGCTGGCACATGAGGAGGATGTGGAGTATGCAGCTCAGGGGGTTGGGTGTGCTGGTGTCCGGTGGATTGGTGCTTGCAGAGGGGGTCCGGAGGTGGGTGAAGGTGCGGCGACAGTGTCGGCAGGAGAACTGGCCTTGGATGGTGTTCGGCATCAACAGTTGGAAGTTGTTGTTTCTTCCAGGGTGGTGTGTGTGGAGTGTAGCGGAGTCATAATGCTGGCCCGTCAGACAACCAGGGTTCCTGGTGCTGGTCATGGACGGGTCACGTTTGGGCGCAGACGGGCATGCCTTTGGTCCATCAGCTGCGCGTGGCCGTTCTCCGGCCACCATTAAGTAAGAGTAGGGGGAGGACGGGACAACTGGGAGGCAGGAGCGGGAGGAGCCGCGTGGGCAGTAGCAGCAGGAAGAAGTAGTTTCTGTCCTGTAACTCCAGTTCTGTAGTAGGGGTATCTCTGTTATAGTCATAACCTAGTGAATAGTCCCGCCCATGTGCGTGGACCCCGGCAATCAAAAATAATCTCTTAAGTTGTCAAATCATGCAGAAACTGCAAAGACACTTAAGAGAGAATTTAAAGACAAATAATGCAGCCTATATCCACAGGCTACACTGTGCAGTACTTCAACTAGAAATTCCACCAAACACCACCACACACAACACAGTCTGCCCAGTTTCTACCATAGAGAAACTTGCCTCCACCAGTAAAAGACTCTGGAATCATAGAGAGGAAGGCATGGACAGACAAGCCCCATAGGCTGCCATTATGTGGCTTAAATAGGATACTGAGCCTTTAAGAACTTTCCAGAACTTTCTCCCAGTATCCCAGAATGCATAGCAGGTCCCTCTTACTTTCAGTTCTTTTTGAAGGCATAGCACGCCAGACCTGTAGCATTCCTTACATGAATAATTATCTCCACTGGGGAGGAGGGCGGGCGCTTAAGACTATAACAGAGATTCCCCTACTACAGAACTGGAGTTACAGGACAGAAACTACTCCTTCTGTAGTAGGGGATCTCTGTGTATAGTCATAATCTAGTGAATAGAATGGCAAGCCCATCCCCACACTAAAGCGGCGGTGGAGGAAGAAATTAACACCACTATAGTGCGAACAAATTCCGCAGCGAAGCCTGTCCAACCTGAGCATCTGCCCTGGCATCAGTGTCCAGACAGTAATGCTTAGCAAAGGTATGAACCGACTTCCAAGTGGCTGCCTTGCAGATTTCAGCAATCGGCACGTTACGGAGCAAGGCTGCCGTGGCAGCTTTGCCCCTGGTGGAATGAGCCTTAGGCTTACCTCCTAAGGTCTTATTAGCTTTTTGGTAACACAATTGTATACAGGACACAATCCACCTAGAAATGGACTGCTTAGAGGTAGCGAAACCCGTCCTGACTGATCCATAATTGATAAACAACTGGTCAGACCTACGAATATCTTTGGTTTTATCCAGATAAAATTTCAACACCCTCCTAACATCCAGGGAATGGAGAGACCTTTCCGCTGGAGATGAAGGATTCTGAAAAAACGTAGGCAAAGTTATGGTCTGGTTGACATGAAAATCAGAAATAACCTTGGGAAGAAATTTAGGGTGAGTACGCATAACAACCTTAGCAGCATGAAATACAGTATAAGGTTCTTGGCGACAACGCCTGAATTTCACTCACCCTGCGGGCCGATGAGGAACGCCGCCTTCCAGGACAGGTGCTGCAACGAAGCCTTATGAATAGGTTCAAAAGGCTCCTTCATCAACCTGGACAGCGCCACATTCAGTTCCCATGAAGGCGAAGGAAGCCTGACAGGAGGGAATACTTTCTTCAAGCCTTCCAGAAAATCTTTAATCACAGGGATCTGGAAGAAGGAAGTCTGTGAAGGGCATTTCCTGTACGCAGTCAATGCAGCGAGATGAACCTTAATGGAATGAACATTAAGTCCAGACTGCGCCAAATGTAGAAGTTAAGGACGGATGACATCTTCCTTGCACGTCGTCGGGTCATGGTTCTTAGACTGGCACCAGATACAGAACCTCTTCCACTTGTAAGCATAGGAAGTCAGAGTGGAAGGTCTCTTAGACTCCTTCAGTATGTCCATGCAATCTTCGGGATTCAGATGGCCATATTGCACTATCTCAGGAGCCATGCCGCCAAACTCAAAGACGAGAGGTTGGGGTGTAACATCTGTCCCCCGAACTTCGTGAGAAGGTCCGGCCTGCACGGCAACCGAATGTGAGGAAGGAGAGACCGGTGAAGCAGGTCCGTGAACCACCACTGTCTGGGCCATTCCGGGGCAATGAGTATCATCCAAGCCCTGGACCGGGCCAGATTGATGAGCACCGCCGGAATCAGGGGACTGGGTGGAAAAGCGTACAGAAAGCTGTTCGACCAGTTGATCCATAACGCATTCCCCAGCGTCCCCTGCTGGTAGTACCTGGAGGCGAAGTCTCGGCATTTGCTGTTTTCGGCTGTGACGAACAGATCTACGTCTGGAGTTCCCCACCTTGCGAAGACTTCTCCTAGTACTTCGTCGTTTATGACCCATTCGTGGTTTTCCTGAACCAGTCTGCTCAGTGCGTCCGCCTGAACATTCTGCAAACCTGGCAGATGGGTAGCCGTTATCGTCAGTCCTCTGGCCAGAAGCCAGGGCCAGATCGCCCGCACCTCCTGCGACAGAGTGCGTGATCTCGAACCCCCCTGCTTGTTGAGGTAATACATTGTGGTGGTATTGTCCGTCTGTACAAGCAGAGAGTTGGTCTGAAAGGACAGAAGAAAGGCCTTCAGTGCCAAGTGAACAGCTCTGAGTTCCAGGAAATTGATGTGATACGTGGCCTCCATCGGGGACCACGTTCCATTAATCTGTAGGTTTTCGGAGTGCGCTCCCCACCCCTGGAGAGAAGCATCCGTCACGACAGTCTGCGTGGGAATGTCCTTGTGGAAGGGAACCCCCTCTGAGGAGATTCTCCGCTGAACATCACCACTTCAGAGACTGAAGAGCATGCAGAGACAGTCGTATCTTGTCGTCCCAAGATCCTTTCCTCTGATCCCACTGGTCTTCCAAGCACTCCTGTAGCGGTCTCATGTGCGTCGTCAGGAAGATACAAGAGGCCATCGATCCCAGTAGAGAAGACACCGTCCTCACTGTTGTAGATGGAGTGGTCATAAGAGCCTGAGCCTTCCGAAGGAGTGATAATCGTCGCTCCTCCGAAGGAGACACGCTTGCTGGCAGCGTATTGATGGAGGCTCCCAAGTACTGTATGCATTGGACCGGAGTAGGGACAGACTTTGACATGTTGATGTGCAACCCCAGCTTGTTCAAGAGAACGCACGTCTTCTGGAAGTGTGCTCGCGCTTCAGAGGAGGAGGATGCCTTGATCAACCAATCGTCCAGGTACGGGTAGACAAACACCTTGTTCTTCCGCAGGTGTGCTGCTACCACCGCCATGCACTTCGAGAATGTTCTCGGCGCAGACTTTAGTCCGAATGGGAGTACTGTGTATTGATAATGATTGGCGCCAACTTGGAACCGCAGGAACTTCCTGTGTTTGTGTGCAATGGGCACATGGAAGTAAGCATCCTGTAGGTCTATAGCACATAGCCAGTCTCCCTGTTGCAACTGAAGATAAATCGGATGCAACAACAGCATGCAAAACTTTTCCCTGCAAATTCATCTGTTTGCCTGTCGCAAGTCCAGAATGGGCCTGAACTCGTTCTTGTCCTTCTTGCGAACTAGGAAAAACCGGGAGTACAGACCTCTTACTCTCTGAGACAGAGGTACATCTTCTATCGCCCTTTTCCTTAACAGGATATCTGCCTCCGCCTGGAGCTTGCGCAGTTGAAACTGCGAGCTGACCGGTGGAATTGCTGGAGGCGGGCTGGTGAACCGAAGACTGTATCCATTGCAAACAATATTCAGCACCCACTTGTCCTGAGTAATTTTTCGCCACTCTTCCAGAAAAAATTGAATGCTTCCCCCTACCGGAGTGGGTAAGTGCTCAGGGCCTCGACCCGGCCGGGCCTTTGGTCGCTGGAGCCGACTGTTGGCCTCGTCTGCCCTTCTGGCGTTTTTGTAACGGCTTACGGAACTGTTAATGTTGCTGTGACTGTCCCGAAGGTTGGCCACGTCCTCTGCCCTGCCCACCGAACCGCCGTTGGAATGGGCGGTACGATTTTTTCGCTTCTTTGGGCTTCTCCAGGCCCACAGCCGTGAGCGTTTCGGCCTCCGCCTTCATGCGGGCCATTTCGTCATCCGCATGTTTCCCAAAAAGGGTCTCGCCAGAAATTGGAAGGTTGGCTACCCTTTGCTGTGCGTCCGGTTTTAGTGACGTAAGGCGGAGCCAGGCGTGACGCCGCTGGTTAACCCCATGGCAAAAACCATGTGCCGCTAATAGGGATGAGTCTGCTGCAGCGCTGATAATTTGATTCGCTACCAGCATCCCTTCGTTTAGCACTTCCTGGAAGTCTTCCTGCTTCTCGCGAGGCAAGTGTTCTGCAAACTGCAGGAGGGAGTCCCAGAGGGCGCGGTTGTAGCGTCCCAACAAAGCCCTGGCACTCGCAGCCTTCATAGAGGTCGCCGATGTGCCACATACTTTCCTTCCAGCTGAATCCATCCATCTAGACTCCTTATCCGGGGGAACCGTGGATGACGGGGTGGTAGCATGTTGTTTGTGGGCCGCCGTCACAATCACAGAATCCGGAGGAGGTTCCGCCCTTAGAAAGGCCGGGTCCGAATCGGGAGCCCGGTATTTTTTCAGCAATCTCGATGGGGCCGCCTTAGTCACCGCAGGGGTGAGGAAAAGGTCCATGGCCGGTTCCTCCAGGCCCGGCACCAGAGGCAGCAGTGGACGAGACAGGCGTTTCTGGTGCTGTGTCTCGAAAATGACTGATGTCTTAGGCGTGGGCACAGTCAAAGATCTGCCTAATTTGGCAGCGCCTCTTAAAAGGACATCATGGAACGCCACCAGGTCATCAATCGGCGACACCCTCGTGTCCGGTGATCCCGACAAGGCAAGAGTAGTCCCTGGTCCCCGAGGACCTCGTGCGAGAGCGAGATCTGTGCCTCCTATGGCGGTGTCTCGACCTTTGGCGCGATCGCTCCTTCCTCCTAGAGCGAGAGCGTGATCTACCGGCCCGTGGACGCTCCACAGGTTTCCGTGGGGGCGTCTTCCTCGGTTCCTCCTGGGGTCTAGGTCTAGGGGTCCCCTTAGGAGGTGTCTGCAGAGGAGGCAGTGATGTCGACCTTGGCGGAGGGACCGGGGGTATCACCGACCGAGGGGCAGGCCCATGCGGTGGAAGTGGTGGTAGTGGTCGTCCTGGCGGAAGTGGAGGGTTGGTGGGAGGGTCCTCCTTAGGTACAGGGGGAGGGGGCGACCTAGGCCAAGTTGGTGTATACACCACCGAGTACACCGAGCCCGGTGACTCCTTCGGCGAAGGGGACTGTGACCCAGCCCCTTCAGCAGGCGATCTCTTCCTCTTGCGTCCTCCACTAGATCCAGCCTGACTTCTGGTGCCAGAACTCCTCTTGCGCCGTTTAGGAGAGTTGGAGACGCCGATCTCTTCCTTCTCGACGCGGAGCGTCGCTTTTCCGGCGTCGAACGTCGCCTCCGCGACTCTGGCGTCGAACGCCGCCTACGCGACTTCTACCTCCTCTTCCTCGACGCCGAACGCCGCCTCCGCGACGTCGACCATTTCATTCACGACGACGAGCGTCTATTCCTCCTTCGAGGTCCTCGACGTCGAGGAGCCCCTCGACGCCGACCGTCGTTTCGACGGCGACCGGCAGTGTCGCCTAGACGGCGAGCGCCGATGCCTGTCGCTCAGTCTTCGACGTCGATAGGTCGACGCCGACGTCGACGATGAAGATGCGGTCGACGGTGGTCTCGACGTCGAATCTTCACGCCGTCTCGACCCGGAGCCCCAGGGAGATGGGTAACACACCGTCGTCATCCCTCTCGATGTCGTCGTCTATGCAATCGACGCCGACGGAAACCGGGACAGTTTGCTGGCCTTCCTGCCTCTGGGGAGCCCCCCAGAGGCCGCAGCAGAGGCAGAGGGAACCTTCCCAGCCTGCCCAGACCCACCTGCAGCCTGCAGTCGTCTCTCCAAGGCCTTGAAGCCTAATCTTCAGCCTGTCCCTCAGGGTCCTTGCTGAAAGTTGCTGGCAGATGTCAGTCTTCAGGGACATGTGTGTCAGGTAGACAGACTATGCAGACGTCGTGTGGATCACTCTTGGCCTTCTTTCTTCCACATGCTGGCCATTTGTCGAAAAGACCAGGCATTTTAGAGCCCTAAAAAGCCTGAACCAACACACAGGAGAGAAGAGAAGCACCAAGAAATATATACTCATACACTTTTATCCAAAAAAGTGACAAAAATCCAATAAACCCTTGAAACAAGGGAGAGCTCAATGCCAGGGTCCTGTTAGCAGGAGCAGGAAAAAAGAACTGAAAGTAAGAGGGACCTGCTATGCATTCTGGGATACTGGGAGAAAGTTCTCTTAAAGGCACAGTATCCTATTTAAGCCACATAATGGCAGCCTTTGGGGCTCGTCTGTCCATGCATTCCTCTCTATGATTCCAGAGTCTTTTACTGGTGGAGAAAAGTTTCTCTATGGTAGAAACTGGGCAGACTGTGTTGTGTGTGGTGTTGTTTGGTGGAATTTCTAGTTGAAGTACTGGACAGTGTAGCCTGTGGATATAGGCTGCATTATTTGTCTTTAAATTCTCTCTTAAGTGTCTTTGCAGTTTCTGCATGATTTGACAATTTAAGAGATTATTTTGGATTGCCTGGGTCCACGCACATGGGCGGGACTATTCACTAGATTATGACTATACACAGAGATCCCCTACTACAGAAGAGAAGAGCGAGTAAACAGGGAGGGATAAGGGGAAAACACGGGATACAAAGTACAAGGCAAATGAGAAAAAAGCAAAAGATAAAGATAACCGATAAAAAAACAAAAAGAAACAAATGCAGAAAGAAACAGAACAGATGCAGAAAAAACAGAAATAAACATATGCAGATAAAATGCCGAAAAAGAGAACAGATCAGAAAAGGGGCAGATAGCCAGAGGCAGAAACAAAGGCAGATGGGAAGCCCAGGGAGGCAGGCTTAGCCAAGCGGTTCTCGGGGCTCGAACTGAGGTAGGCTGAGCAGAGAGGCAGGGCACTAGCTGGCAGAGCTATTGCGGAGCGATGGCAGAGCTGCGTGCTGGGAGAGAAGAACCCAAGGGGTTCTTGGGTTCTGCTCTCCCAGTGCTTTACTTAAAAGATAATTGTCCTACTAGAGCACTGAACTAGCCTCTCTTCAAATATAAACTCATTACTGATTAACTCATCTTATATTTTGCAACTTAATCTAACAGTATCATCTCTGAATCAGAACAAAGTATGGTGTAACTATACTTATATAATATGAACTAAACGGATTCAATATAAAAGAAAATAGCTAAGAATAATAATATGTATCTCACCTCTGGTTTGTGCACTAGTCCTAGAAAGGCGAAGCCGGAACAACCTAGGAAGAAATCACCACATGTGAATCTAAAACTTTGTATAAGCCTAGAATGTATAAATTATAAAATGCCTCCTTTAGTACAAAGAACATCTGAAGTTACATAGGATTAGCCTGTTCACAACACAACCTTAGGTTAGTAACATTTGAATTAAAAAATGATTTGATTTCCGGACAGGACATCAGTGACCATCCTGCACAATGGGTTTGTTCTTGCTTTCCCTTGGGGCATTGTGTAAACGTTTTACATTAGTAGCCCCCAAAATTTGATCTCTTCCCCCATCTCCAGAAAAAACTGAGGGGAGGGTGGTAATCAAAGGCAAGACAAATCAAAGGCTCACAGATACACAGACAGAGCCAGCAGCCCACCCCCAACTAGGGCTTAGACAATCATGCAGAAAGCCCCAATATCAAAAAATGTCAACTCAATTCAAATTTAAATAAAAATAGAACCCCAAGAGATAAACCAACTTCAATAGATTCTGGCCACTTTGAGACATTAAGGTAGTTCTAATTACAGAACACGTTCTGCTATATTTATGTACATGAATTGTGTTGGTTTCCCCACATTTAGGGATGCACCATTTCCCACCACAAGAAGGTTCAGAAGAATACATGCCCATGTATGAATACATGGCGCCTTATACGCTGGATGAGTTTCCTCTACTCAATGAGGAGTCACTAGATATTCTGATGCAGAAGATTAAATCTGGCTCACCTACCGATCCGGCCCCCCCTTTTCATTTACTTAAAATTAAAGACATCATTAGGCCTACGATCCTTAAAATCTTAAACTCCTCTATCACCACAGGCACAGTCCCAACAGCATGGAAACGTGCCCAAGTTAGAGCACTCTTAAAAAAACCTACCTTGGACCCCGATAACATGGCTAACTATCGTCCAATTTCACTCCTTCCCTGGATTAGCAAATTGCTGGAGAAACATATTAATGCGTCCGTCACTCAATACTTGGAACATAACCTTCTGCTCCACGATTCCCAAGCAGGCTTCCGCCCAAAACTAGGCACAGAAACGGCCCTTCTGACTGTGACGGAGATGGCTAGGAAACAGATGGATCAAGGCGGCACTGTAGCAATTATGTTGCTTGATCTCAGTGCCGCCTTCGATACCGTCAACACTAGCATCCTCCTTGACCGCCTACGTCACATAGGAATTACAGGGAAGGCCATAACATGGAGGACCGTTCCTTCGAGGTAGTCGAGAACGATGCCCACTCAAAAATCTGGCCTCTTGAGCAAGGTGTACCACAGGGCTCGTCTTTGAGCCCTACTCTATTTAATGTATACCTACAACCTCTGGCAGACATTGTGCGTTCGTTTGGCCTAGATATCGTGACCTATGCCGACGACACACAATTAGTGGTATCCATGAATCAGCCTAATACCTCTCCCCCCAATCTTATGAATTGCTTGGTAGCAATAAATCATTGGATGACCTCTTCACACCTAAAGCTCAATGGTGAGAAAACTGAGCTTATGATTCTGGGTAACTCACCAACTCCGAGCCTTATGCTCGACTGGCCCCCTAGTATGGGGACCCCACCTCAACCTAAGACCCATATAAAGAGTCTGGGCATGTGGTTGGATTCGAAGTTGGACTTCAAGCAACAAGCTACTACCCTATCCGCCACTTGCTTTGGCCTGATGCGGATGCTCAGGAAGGTGCTGCCTCTTCTTCCCTTCCAGGCACGTAGAATCATGGTGCAAGCCATTATCCTGTCCCTTCTGGACTACGGAAACTCATTATACTTAGGAGCCCCAATCTCTACCACCAGAAAACTGCAGATTACACAGAATGCAGCGGCTCGCCTTCTCCTAAACCTGGGCCGACGAGATTCAGGCACAGCTGCATTAAAGAAACTGCACTGGTTGCCCATCAAGGCCAGAATTGTGTTTAAATCCATGTGCATTATGCACAAAGCCATGTGGAAAACTGGACCAGCCATGGTTTGCTCACTTGCAAACCCTTATCTTCCTAAACGAAGCCTGAGATCCAGCTCAGCTTTCCTGGCTACCGTTAACAGAACTAAACGGGCAAGATGGGGTGGACGATCCTTCTCCTGGAATGCCGCGAGAGCCTGGAACTCCCTGCCTGACACCCTCCGTGGCGAGCCTAACCTGTTGAAGTTCCGTAAGGAACTGAAAACTCTTCTTTTCACCTAAACTTGGCTCTTTGACTTCTCATGACTCAAACAATGTAGCGCTACGAGGCCTCCGGGTAGTATGCGCTTAACAAAACTCCATTAATAATAATTGTGTGGGAATTCTAACATTCCTAGCTCTACCTTGTGTCGTCCAACCAGCAGGCAGAGCAAAGAAAGCCACTAAAGATATTTTCAGACATCAGGTCTTTGAGGCAAACTTATACTATATGTTGAACTTTGGTATCATTATGTTTAGTCAACTGTGTAAATCAGATAAAAGTGGAGTATGAACAAGTCTTTAAAACACCACCACCTCTGCCAAGACAGTTTGCGCATGTATACATGTTGCAAATGCATTCTAGTTAAGAATACAGTACTCTGCATTTATTGAAGACATAGCAGGGCCACAAAGCTTTTGACAAGCCATAGTAAGCAATAAGCTGCTTATGAGAAAAATGTATTGAATTTGTATTGTAATATTCATAGAGTTTTTTGTTTTTTGTTTTTTTACTTCTGACAAGGCCACTAAATTCTCAGAATTGTATCCAGATTCTAGGTGCCCCTAAGAAGTGCATGGATGAAACAGGGTGTTGCTCGTGGAATGATTAATGTCGGAAGTCATTTGAGGAGCATGAGGGTTAAAGGGATCCTATGCGCATGATGTGATAGCATCACTGCACTTAACATGTGCTCAGCAGAGAATGTGAGGATAGCTGCTATGCGCACACGCACACACCAATAAGGATTTGTTTACTGCATTGTAGTTAACTGTTAAGAGTCAGGTTTAGAGTGCTCTCAGGAATTCAAGGTGGTTAGATAGCCTTATTTTTTTGGGAAGATGTGACGGGGTGGCGGGTCCAGGGGATGACAATGCTGTTGTACACGCAGACGGCTGGTCTGCTCTGCCGTTGACCCCCCTTTCTGTTGTCCTTATACAGACTGATGCCTCTGCTGCTGTACCTGCGGATTGGTGGTCGGCCATACCGCGGACCCCCCCCTGCCATCCCTGCACAGACTGATGACACTGGTCTACATGACTGGGGTACGACGGAGGTCGATAGTGTATGGAACTATGCACCGGTAGAAGAACACGGCCCCTTTAACTACGGACTACACGCCGGCGTGGCCACGCCCCCTGCGAGCGTGGAGGAGTCAAATGCCGGAAGAGAGGAGGAGAAGACGGACGGCGTTTCCCTGGAGGCGGAAGGAGTGTTGGAGTGGAGACGGAGAGCAGTGGAGTCGAGTATTGGAAGAGGAGAAGCGTGCGGAAAGTGCCCAGCCGAGAACGTCAAGCCAGGAGGCCACCGATTTGGCGCTTCGCCCTGCAACGGTCCCACGGGAGGAGCGTGGCTGGACAAGGTACGGGGTACTGTTGCTGGCTGGGTGGGGAGGAGTGACCCGAAGAAACCTCGAGACCCAGTGTAAATATTCTACAGTCAGGAAATCCCCCCCCCCTTCACGAGCACGTCGAACGGCTGTAATTAACTGAGCACTTGGTTTCCCTCACTCCCCGGGCCCTTGCAAGTCCAGCACGGACGTCCCAGTGATTGTGCTATTTCTTTTCTTTCTTTTCCGGGACGCATCCGGACGAGGCCACGATCCAGTATCCCAGGGTGACGACATCTCCTTCCCTCCCTACCGGAGAGAGCGTCTCGACCCGTCTACAACCCTACATCATTCTGGAGAGCTCAGGATTTACAAGAGGTGTCAGAACGGAGACCTCTGACTTTGCAAAACTGAGAGTGACTTCTAAAAGGCGTAAAGCATATTTAAAAATAAAACCTTCACTAAGAGCACTATTCCCTGACTCTGCCTCATTGGATCCTACCCCCCTTGCTTCTGCCTCATCTTCCCCTCTATCCCACGAACCTGCCCCTTTACAGAAGACTATTTCATATTTTTACCATTTATATTGTAATGTTTTCTTCGGTACACGATTTGCTGAAGAAAGCAGCAATTGTCACGTGCACGACAAATTAAAAACAACAAGCACAAGCCAGGGAGCACGAGTAAAAGTAGGTTCCAGCAGGGAAGGACCTTCGAAGAATGTGTGACTACAAGGCCTCCCTCCTGCGCTCCCTTGAGAATCATTAACACCGAGTTGTTGGGGCAATTCCTCATCTAGCCTGGTGGCAAGTATTAGGCTTGTTATTTTTAATTTGTAGTGTACGTGGCAAATGGTACATTCATACTCACGTCTTTGGAGGAAGTAACCTCATTACATCCCACCCTGACAAAAGCCCATGACTTATTCAGGCCAGTTAAGAATGGCTGAAACATGTTGGTGTTGTCATAGGACCATCACATCCTTTATACCTGTTTTTTGCATTTACATTTTCTCTCCCACTCCACTATTAAAGATTTCTTTAGGAGTGGGTGAGGGATTTTATCTTTAATGGTACGCCGCCTTACAAAATATCTCTAAGTGCTCCCTGAAACATGGTTGAGCCCACCCCGACCAGTAGGAGTCGGGATGGCCCTATGATGAAGCATGTCACTATTAGAGTGAGTGAGGGCAATTAAAAGAAAAAGGGTTCCTTTACCCTTTCCACCCGCAGTGGCGGGTTGACTCTATATATATTCTCTTGATCCTCTCAGTAACACTATACTAGAGAGAGTCAGCATTATACATATAGGAAGCCTACACCCATTTTTGTTTTCTTTGTCCCCCCATCCCTGGTGGGGTATAAACAAAGGAATAACTGGAACGATACTCTGTTTTGTTAAAATAGACTGGAGCACACCACCTTTGCAGGTCCCCATATGGCACCTAAAGCGGGACGCCTTAAACGACCCAGCGCATGTGAATCCCAAATGCACTGCAAGTTGCGATTCTTGGCCTTAGGCACGATCATGTCCTCTGGTCAAAACACACTACTACTGCTCCAGACGGGCAGGAAACAAACCCCATTGAAAGCTGCTGCTCCAATGCTCACCCTGGCCCGCTCCGAAAACCACCAGCCACTGCCCCCTCCCAACATATTCTTCACTCACACTCGTGCTGCTGTTTAGCTATTCCACCACCCATCAGTTCTTTAAGAGGTGCTGTAGGAAAGTGGCTCTGTATATATGGTTCCCATATAGGTACAGTGTGCACAGAGTCCACAGACCCCAGAGGTTTGGCAGAGGCTAAAGTTAGATATAACCTTACTCTCTAAAGTGGTACCTTGGTCGAGCAGTAAGGCAGTATCAGAGCACAGTGTAAAGCATTTGTTGTCAGCAAATGGTCTCACACACAAGAACTGAACTCTAGGCCAATGGTTTTATATTAAAAGATATAGCTGTTTTATTTTAGAACCAACAGGTATCAAAATATACTTTTCTCAATAAGAGTGACTTTAGGTAATTACTTTGCAAAAGGGCAATAGACTTTGTAAACACAATAGCTACAGTGGTTGCAATAGACAACACAATTTCAAACACAATTTAACATTGAGCACAATGGGTTTTGCTAGATAAATGCAGTTGATTACTTTATGGATTTATTTTCCAACCCCAGGACTGGATCCTAGATTCAGTCTCTGGATATGTACTGTCAACAGTTAAGTAAAAGCGTTTTGGTTACAGTAGTGGTTTAAAGAATATAAATGTATTTTCAAAGCTGACACTTAGAAACTTTTCAGAGAAAACCAAGCAATGTTATCCCAGGGGAGGAAATTCAAGTCACAGGTAAAGTATTTATTATTTATTTATTTTTAAAGTTTTATATAGCGCGAACAAGATCTTTGCAGATATCAGAGCGCTTTACAGAGACAGTAGGTAGGGTAAACAAACTCTTGAAAACAATATAATATTCGGTAGTGAGTGAGTTGCAAAATAGGGTAGCAATCGCACAAGAGTATGCACACTAATAACAATCAAGAAACAATAATATAGAAGCCGTGCAATGTCGACTCGAATAAGATTATAGCACCCCAGAGGGTGAGTAAACACACTGTTGAAAACAGAATAGTAGTCAGTAGTGAGTGAATTACAAGTCAGTAAAGCACTCAAGTCATAGTGTACAGCCCTAATAAACAATGGGGAAACCAATAATATAGCATCCGTGCAATGATTTTGATCCAGTAGCAGTCATAAAAGAGTCTAACATAGATAAGCATTCAGGTAGCCGATAATATAGGAGCCATGTGATCTGTTGGATCTTGAGCCTCCTGATATAGTCAGCTTGTGAGTGAGGTAGTTGGGTGACTTGTGGTGTACGGCTGAGTGTGTCATACAGGCAATTTTCAGCTGAACTCTGGCTTCAAAAGGCAGCCAGTTCAGGGCTTTTAAGTCAGGAGATATATGCGAGTGTTTTCTTGAACCAGTGATGAGTCTCGCGGCCGCGTTCAGGGAGGCTCTTAGGGGAGCCGTTGTTGTTAGGGGGAGCCCGCTGAGAGCCACAATTCCGTAGTCTATGCGAGGAATGACTAGGGCTTCTCGAAGTAGGTTCTTGTTACTTTTGTAATCCAGTACTGGACTCCTAGGTTCAGCACTGGGACCTCTACCTAAGACAGGTAAGTAATTGCATTTTGGTAGCTGGTAGGATTTTTAAAGAATATTTGTAGTTTGCAAAAATCCACACAGAAACTTCACAGAAAAACATTCAATGGTTTCCTATGAAAGAAAATTCAGGTTACTGGTAAGTACAGTTATGGTTACTTATGCAGGTCAGGACTGGGCTGAAAGGTACAGTACTGGCTTCTCTCCTGATCACAGGTGAGTAATTTGGAATGCATTATTCGGCTGATTTTAGATGAATGGATCAACTGGTGGAGTTAAGGTTCTGGGCATAGACTCAGGGGTCTCCCAGGGTCGGAAAGGTAAAGTAGTTACACCCTCAGCGGCACAGGGGCAGCCTGGTGCAGAGAGAGTAGGCCCAATGCAATCCTATGGGGGGTAGAGGGCCTTTGGTTGGGGGCTGCAAGCAAGCAGGCCAAGCGGCTTTGGGAGCTGAGCTCCTGGTCACTTACTCAGGGAAAGTGGGGAAGTAGATTAGTGTAGTAGTTGCACTTCCAGTGGCACTCGGGCGTCTGGGTGCAGGGTGCTTTTGAGCCGTCTGGCGCTCAATGTTATCCAATGGGAAAGTTAAAAAGTGAACAAAGGCTGTAGACCTGGGGATGGAGATTCTTCAGGTGCGACCACCACTTCGAGAGGTACGTTGGGATCTTGGAGAAGAGGTAGGTACCCCAAAGGAGGGCACAAGGAGCTGCCGGGTGCAGGGGTGTCTTTTGGTGTCGGGAAATCTTACCCTCAGTTGGTCGCGGTTGGAGGGGTTCCTGGTTCTGAGGCTGCAGGCGTCATCTGGGTCGTCGAGGAGGGTCTTTGGGCACTGGACTCCGGGTGACAGTCGCCATGGGAACGTCCTTGTGGTCTTGGATCACTCTCTGGCACAGGCCTGGCTCGGCGGGTGCAGAGTGGGCGGGATTCGCGGTTCCTGGCTGGCACCAGGAGAATTGCTGTTTGAGCTGAACCACTGCTCGTGGGAGTCCCAGTCTTTTGGAAGGTTCAAGGCAGGCAGGTCCTCCGGGTTTTCGAGGTTGCTGTACGCCGGAGACGCCAGAGTTTCGCAGGAGCAGGTTAAACGATCAACAGGCCTGTAGGGTTCTGGGGCCAAGTCAGTGGGCATCGTCCTCTTGTTAGCAGCTGCACGGCAGGTCTTCTTGTTTCTTGTTCTTCTTCTTGTTGCAATCGGGATCTAAGGAAGGAAGGTTCAGAGTGCCCCTAAATACTCAATTTAGGGGCGTTACAGGTAGGGCAAGGGCAGGGACCAATGGGTCCCTGACCTGGGGTGAGTACACCCCCTAACCTGCTCCTCTCCTGTGGGAGGGGGGCAGTGGACTAGCTCTGATTGGGTAGGGCTCCCCTTCCTCAAGATGGCGGTAGCCCGGAGTTATGCTTCACCTGGCCTCTCCCACCTGAGGGGTGGAGTTGGCACAGGCTTGCACACCCCCTTTCCTGACGTAGGGTTTTCCGCCAGTCTTCCCGGCAGAGTGGGGTCAGAACTGGTGGGGCCCAGTTGCGGAGTACAGCAAGTGGCCTGGTGAAGCTCACAAAGGCGGCATGCCTTTGAAGCTTCCCCCTGCCCATCGTGGGGAAGGAGACCTAGCACCTCGACCGGGGTGTGCATTGTTGCAGGCCCAAGAGGGCAGGGGGCTCTCCACCCAGGGGTCCAGCAACATGTCTGCTGTGTGGCAGCCTAGGCAGCCTCCCAGACAAGAAGTGGGTTGTAGGTTAGGTTTCAGGGAGCATCTCGAAGATGCCCTCTGTAGTGCATTTGACATTAAATCCCACACTGGCATCAGTGTGGGTTTAATGTGCTGATAAGTTTGATATCAAACTTGTCAGCCTTCAGTGTAGCCATTATGGTGCTGTGGAGTTCGTAATGACAACCTCCCAGCACCATATACTCTTAATGGCATCACTGCACTTACAGTGCCCAGGAATGGCCCTGGGTACTGTAGGGGCACAGGGTTCATGCCCCGGTGCCCACGCCACTGACATAGGGCACCCAGCTAGAGAGGGGGGGGGGGGCTGATATATGCCAGGGCAGTGGGTTTGTGGGCATGGCACACAGGGATTTGTGCCATGTCGACCATTCGCACTCAGCCTGCAAAGGCAGTGCATGTGTGTGTGTGTGTGTGTGTGTGTGTGTGTGTGTGTGTTTCAGTGTACAGGGCACAACAAGTGCTGCAGCCCTTAGGGGTCTTCTCTGGTCACAATGCCCTGGGTGCCTAGGGTACCATTTACTAGGGGCTGACATGGGGCTAGAAATGCCAACTGGGTTTTAGTTTCAACACAGTTTTTAGGGAAGGACCACAGGCCCTGGGCACAGGATTGGCAGGAGCCTAGGGCACACTCAGTCAAAGCACATCAGCAGTTCAGCAAAAAGTGGGGGCATACCATGCAAGAAAGATGGCACTTTCTCACAGGTACACATACTTCATGACCTACTGAATGAGTCTCATGCCCGCAGTCTACAGATTTGATGCACGCAGGTGCCAATCAGCATAGTATGGTTTCTATTTCAAATATGCCTACCTCAATGTGTGACCTACCCATCATCTGTACAGAGGTGTTTAACAAAACTAGAGTTTGTGGATGTTGATGGATCCAAAAATGCAGTTGTATACATAGTCTTTTGTTGATCAGAGTTTTGTCAACTTCTTAAGTGAATCTTCATAGATCATGTTATACAAAATAAATCAAATCTCTTACCTGTACTGCAGATTAAGGTGTTCCATTGGTTCTGCCTGGTTTTCAATAGCTTTCTGGAACACAATATTTGCAATCTGCATATTTCCTCGTTCTTCTAGGAGGTGAGCCCAAGCAAGATAAAGAGCAGCTGAATGTGATCCAATCCCATGGTTATATAAATACTCATAAAATGAGGTAGGTTCTCCAAGAGATACAGCCTTTGGGAGATAGAATTGAAAATAAACATCTGAACTGATGGCAATGCCTTGTTGGAACAGAAAAATAATGTACTACAAGAATAACCTTAATATTATTGTTTTTTTATGCAAAGATCAATACTATTTATGACGTGGCACACATCAATGCTAACTAGATCAGGAAAAAGGGTAAAGCAGGTGGCTGTATTGTACAACAGACCAGGTGTCATTTTTCGGCAAAGGCAATCCACAGGGGAAAAAAAAACTATGGTCAAATAACCAATAAGCTCAGAATTGCTTTTGAAATTGGAAAATATTCACTAATTTTGAGTATATAAAAAAACTGGTAGTTGATTGGCTAGGAATAGTAAACAAAAATAAAAGCTTCCAAGATTACTATGAGTCAGTAGGAATGCACCATTGAGCCCAATCCATATGCAAAAGGATAGGACTGCACAGAGCGGTTTTACTTTTATATTCTGCCGAGTATGTCAAGAAACTAGCATAGTTTCATGCCTTTCCAACTCAAAATCCCAAATATAAATTTGGACAACATGCTAGTACATTATGCACTTTAAAAAGAGAATGATTTGAGGCAACCAAGATGAGCCTCTGTGCAATGCCAGGGTACCAAATGAAAAACAAATACCCAGCATCTTTTCATCCCTTCCCCACCCAAGGAAATAGGAAATACTCAATGGAACATGCTGGCTCAGGTGAGGCAAAGGCAATGTACCAGAAATGGAGAGCAGGAAAGAAAAAGGCCAACAAAATCAACTCACAAATAGCTCTGGAGTAGAAGTAATCAGAAACGTACAGTAGTTATATTAAGGAATGTCTACCATCCAGTGGAAACAGCCCATTGGAAAGAAAATAATGGATGCTCAGTTCTAAGAACTCCAGCTTTATTGGCACAAGGCATGCAAAAAAAGTTTGCCACTAAACCACAGGTCAAGTAACTTAATATAGTTACAAAGCTCACCTCTCAACCTTGATTTTTAGAGAAGTTGTCAGAATTATTGCATTACATTGGAGGCTCACTGGACTGACTTATTTCCCATTAGTAAAGCAACAAGTCCTTGGAAGTGGCAGCATACCATCAGTAGTTGTGAACAGGCCTTTTAACCTATGTCAGTAGAGTAATGCCTACAGGCTCACTCATGTAATGTTCCGCTGCTGTGTGCGTAACTCTCCTTTGGCCTACATCAAGTTAGTATGTAGCGCTGTGCACCATGCGTTGTGTGCATGTGCTGGTTGCTTGTGTGCCTTTGAATAGTACAATACAAAGGAGTTCTGGTTTCATTTTGGGAGTCCTAGGGCTGACTGTAGTAGCATGAGGAGGTAGAATGAAACCTCCCTGACAGATCTGTGGATTGCTGCATTTCTGTGACCGGGGTTGGACACGCTGGAAACATATCACTGTGCCTGACATCCAGGTCGGAACCACTTGTCACTCCCACAGCATATGCTGTGTGGCTATCAGATTTGGAGTCACTCCTGCTGTGACACACTGCTTTCTGGAAGAATGGCAGGAGAGAGGGCATTTCAAAATGCAGAAGATCCCCGCCCTGCACCCCCCCACCCCCAAACCAACAAAGTTCAGAAACACTTAACTGCTCAACCCGTGTTTCCACTGAGATTCAAGTGCTGAAGGGGTAGTTGGCTAAGGATCAATAGCTGGTAGGGCACCGAACAATAGGAGTAAAATAACTCTGTTCCTACCATTGGGCCCAAGACTCATGATAGCCCAGTGGCATTCTAAAAGGGTTTTGACAAATATTTTAAAGTTTTACTTCATTTTCATCACATGTAATGCTGCAGTATAATCAAGCTGAAGAAATAGGCCACACGAAATCGTACTTACTATCCCAAATCTTGTGCCCTTTCTGATAAAACATTAATGAAAGATTAAAGATGGTAAAAAAGGGCCAAGATTCTACAGTCTGTGTGATGCTATGGAGGTGGTGACTATTACAGCCGCCACAGAAATTGAGTTTTTGAATCGTCCCCAGATATATTATTCTACCAATTATCTCAAAACATCCAGTGTAAGGAAAATACAGGTTTCATGATCAACTTCAAGAACGCTGTGAAATACAGTTTCAATGACTTAGTAAGAGCAAATCCTAGTACTTACAAACTTTATGCAGCACACGATGAACCGCTCATCATCATAGTATCTCCTATCACATACAAAATGGCTGATAAGACGCTCAAGCAAATGATTCACCTTCGCCTCTCCAATAGGGAAGGCATCTTCTGCCCAGAGCACATACCTGAAAGTGAAAAGGAATGGGTTGCTGAAGTATATGAATCATTTTATCTTACACTTTCAATTATTCATTTAGGCCAAATGAATGCAAGAGTTTCTCACCTTTCCCAAACTTCAAGAGGATCCTTTCCTGTGTAGCTCGCAATGGAGCTTTCAAACATTCTGAAGGAAAGAAGCAAGACCCATTTTAAACAGTCAAGTAAAGCAGATCAAAGTGTGTTGCGGAATATACAATCTACATAAATACACATCTACCTGCATTAATATTTGTAAAGTTTAAATGTACATCAGCAAATACAAGGACCAGAATATTAGTGATCCTCTCCTTATGAAATAACTACAAATCAAGCTGGTTGGTGTTCACATATAACAAAACCAAATCGATGAAATCTAAACACCCTTTTCACTGCAAATGTAAAGTCTAACTGATTATTAAAATGCAAATCAGGCCATAATTTCCGTATAATCCTTAAATCTGTGCACCACAGATAATCAATACTGGACAAATCGAAGATCAGCAAATTTATAATTATGTCGTCATTCAAGAGCTCCATTGGTTATGAAATTAAAAATTAAATTATAATATGGCAATACTTATTTGTCAATATCCCCATCCCTTTCACCGCTCATTTTTTTTCGTAAGATTCGCTCTCGGCTCATCACCTTGATTTGGGCCGTCCGGCAGCCTCGCATTGCCTACAATATCCTCACCCTCCCAAAGTCACGTGGCGGGCTTGGCGCCCCAGATTTCAAGCTGTATGCTCCAAGTGCTCAAGCCAGTTTTCTTCACTTTTGACTTCACCCCACTCCGTTTCAACCTCACGTAGCGTTAGAGGCTGACCTTGCTAGCCGGTGGCCGCTCACGACTGCTCTATTCGCCCTCGGTGAAACTCCTTCGCACTAAAATAGAAACTGTTGAGACTCTGCGTTTAGCATGGGACGGGCTTCGCAAATTTTCCGGCTCTGACATGCTTTCCACAAACAATATGCCACTTGCGCATCACCCTGCCTTTCCTCCCCTTCATTCTTCGGGGATAATCAAGCACTCTACTCGTTTGGGCCTCTCTACAGTCTCGGATCTCTACCCCGGGGACACTTTTTTCCCTCACCGCTGACTCTGGCCCCATGGATACTCTGTTATATTATCAACTCAGAGCTATCTGTAGGAAGCTTCACCCCACATTTCCCCAGCCCCCCCTTCGATGGCCTCTCTCCACCTTCTTTATACTTCTTCTTCTCCTAAAAAATTGGTCACAATAATCTACGCTTGCACGCTAGCAGCATCTCCCATTTTCACTGACCGGGTGCGCGTGGCATGGGGCGATGACCTGGGAGCCGAAATCTCCGAAGCCGATTGGTTATACTGCTGTAATCAAGCCAGTCGCCCCCTCCCCAAAATATTGTTTGCGCCTTAACCATTTCAAGTACCTCCATCGGCTATATCGGACTCCCGCCCAACTCTATACGCTTGGACTGATTGCCAGTGATAAATGCCTGCTCTGCGCCTGACTTCTCTCACCTTGCCTGGCTATGCCCCAGGGTCTCGGCAGATTGGCGCGAGGTATGTGCTGCGATTTCCACAATAATCTCATCTCTGATTCAGCCTGACCCCCTGTTCAGCCTCTAAGGCTTTGTTAAGTTTTGTCCGGACACCATCAGACGCTTGACTGCCATGCTGTTGGTCCTCACGAGGAGCAGGGTCTCCATGTGCTGGGGCCGCAGGCCAGCACCCAAGGTTGCCCTCTGGCTTGAGGACACTTCTTGCTGCCAGACTCCACTGGCGGAGTTCTGGGACCTCCAACCAGCCAAATCTCGTTCCATTGGTATTTTGGGTCCCCGCGTAACCTACCGCTTAAGTAAGGAATCGCAGCGCCCTGCGACCTCTCCCGCACTCCCCACCGGCGCCCTGCCCGCGGCGGTCGCCGGTGTAGGCCCATGAGCTATCTCCCCGCTGCTTCCGTCCCCCTTACGCCCCCTGCTGTTCCGCCATACTGAAGGCACTTTTTCTGACGTATATTTCACTCCCTCTGTGCTTGTAGGTTATGGTCCTCTAACAATGTCCCCACAGTGCCTCAAGTTTTTGATTGCTTTTACTGTATTGCATGGTCATGCTGTGCTTCTCTCATTGCAATGGAATCTTGTAAATGTGCTGTGCAACTTTTTCTAAATAAAGGTTTTTTGAAAATACATTTAAAAAAAAAAAAATTATGATATGGCAAAATGGACTTGAGAAAGACGATGGATGAACAAAGATCAAGTGGCCATGCATACAAGAGAATCGGAACCCGAAAACACCTGGGCAACCCTGGTAACCCGAGGAATCCATTGTTATTGTGAGCTCACTCAATGCCAAAGAGGACACTTTAATGCTTTGACACGTAAATGTGCCATTGCAAGCAGATATTTTAAAGGCGGAAATATAGGGCAAATGTAGCACTCATTTTCAACAAGGATGACCACACTTTAAATTATGATAGGTGCATACTTTTACTTTGCATTTAAAGAATTAACCCAACAATCACATTATTATGATCTTTTGTATGGGTGGAGTAAGGGGGCAGGAGGAAAGTGCAGCTCCATTTTAATCGAAGGGGAAAGGGTATACAGGTCGCTGGCTTAGAAGAGACTACTGCAATCTTCATTAGCGCCCAGAAGCAGACAACAATAGTGATAAGTTCTTCCTGTCACAATAGCACACGCTGGCAGACCAGTTACAAGAGAATATTTGAAGGTCCTTGAGCAAGCAATGCTGCACAAACGGCTTACCACAAAGCTCGAAAACTTTGCTATATGGTAATGAAAGTCTGCATGTGTGTCGTAACCAGGAGGAATTGCAATATATTTCCACAGAATGGAACCCTGAGCATGAAAAAAGGCTCACTCATTACATCTTGCCAGGTGGACCAACAGAGGGGGCTTTTTTAGTCCCTGGTTGGATGGGGAGAAGGACTGATCTTCAAACTTATTGGATAAGACTGGACAGAGGCACAGGTCTCGGGTCTCTGCAGCCCTCCGTGATTGAGACAGTGATTCTGTGCTGCAATTGGGCCATTTGAGCTAGTAAGGTAAGCTTTCAAAACACATGGAAATCTACTTTTAGTTCTTAGCAAGTTGTTGCTGTCCTTCAAATCTGGTCCCAACTGCTATGAAGGGAAGCCAATATTTCCTATCAGTTGTGCAAATCTTTCTATATAATGATCAGCGTTTGCAAAAAAAAAAAAAAAACAACTTAAGAAACACACCTGCCTGGTTCACCTGACCATCTTATATCGTGAGAATAGCAGTGGTGAGGGCTGGTATTGTCAGGGGTGTACTATCAGCCACACAAAACTAGTATAGCAGTTGGATTTATTTTAAAGGCGCGGATGTCTTAGGATACAATTTGGTCCTGTGCAATCTACAGTTGGCCTCTTGAGACCAACTTCACACAATGTCTCCTAAATCGTGGGGGGCTGGGTACAGCAGAAATTACATAACATCACCATGGTTAGTCAAATAAACTCATCTTTAGGCAATCGAGTACTTGTTGCTGGGCTTCTGTCCTCTGCTCAGACCTAATCCAGAAGAGGTTGAGATTACCATTCACAAATTTCCTTTGTTCATATGTTGCAGCAGCTCTGGTATTTTTATTTTTATGATGCTTCCTTTCAAGGCACATGCTGGCCTTCCTAAACTTCTTGGTACCATTTACCACAAAGAATACCTCAGTTCCAACAAACCTTTTGAGAATCCATATCAAACTATCTGGCTGCCATGGCAGGGAGTTGAGAGGTAAGGTGGGTGGCAGATACCTGATAATGTACTGTATGTTGTGTTACATGACAATTCGCCTTCTTGGGGGTGCACATATACCGGTTAAAAATGTGAAACCCCATTCTAATCCCGGCTCCCCTCCCTCAGTCATCTGCCTCTAGCCCTTTCCTTGCCTCCCCAACAGTGGCAGCTGGTAACATTTGAAAGTGGTGGGTGTAAAGTTATTGTAGTACAGCACTGTGAGCGAGCCAGAACTACCAACAGGGTTTGTTTGTTTTTTGGGGGGGGGGGGGGGGGGGGGTGTTTGCTTGGAGGAGTGAGGTGACACCCCACTGTGCCCCGTGAGATGCAGGATTCTTGGGTGGCGGCTAGAGGGAGGCACATGATCACCACATCACCCTGTGCGCTGCTGAGTGTCTGCGTGTTACTAGGAGGGGTAAAGCCACTCTTGCTTGTGCGCTCCTGATGTTCTAGTCTAGTGGTAGGTCAGTGGGTCCCACTCGCTCTGAACCCCATGAGCTGGGTTTTAATAAGAGGAGTCACAGCACCCGTTCCCTTGGAGCCCTGCGATGTTGGTGTGGTGACTGGTTGGGTCACACTCCCTCTGAACCCCGTGAGCTGAGTGGGTGTCCGGTGTTGACAGGAGGTGTCACAATGCCTCTACCCTGGGAGCTGCCCGATGTCCGTGAGATGGCTGGAGGGTCTCACACACTGGCCCTCGTTAGATGCCAGGTGCTGTCTGGCTGCTCCCTCAGCAGAGAACAGGAACTCTCCGACAGACCCCCGCAGGGTACCAACTGAGGGGGGGAGTGTCTCCATCAAACTCTGTCCAATTAGAGGGAAAAGACACACGAGAGACCGACACTTCGAGAATAGCAGACCCATTACTGAATCCCATTACAAGCCAGTGTGTCAGCAATTACTGGTACAGAGAGCAAGATCCGCTACGTCTGTATGCTCCCAGAAGCGGCTGCGGAGCACAGGCCTGAGGAAGCAGGCAACGACTAACCCTCCAAGTATGCACACTCCTTTTCCTGTGAGAACAGCAGGCTCTTATACACCCAGCGACTGAGGTACCCCAGAAGCATACGTTATTTATGCTGACCTTTGAGTTGTGCAACTGGCTCAGGTGACACTGAGCCCCAATTTTCGGTTTCAAGCTTATAATGAGAGGCCAATGTCAATATTCATTTGTTGTTTGTGCTATAAAATTTTAACGGTTGTCAAGCGATTTAAAGTCATGTCTGACTCTTTCAGCCATTCCTCGCATGTAGGCATGGGTCCCAGTAACCACTCGTTTGCTGCTACCATTGCAATGCAAGGGCAGTGTTGTGATTGGTGCGGACGGCGCCCAGCTGGGCGGCTGCAGGTAGGCCATTTGCTCTATGAAAGAGAAAAAGAGAGTGCGCATGACTGCGTAGGTAGGCCCCAGAGGGCCAACCAGTTAGGGCCCACAACAGTGGGCCAGCCTCTCCCCCCTGCCCTGGAGCAGGACCGCCCGCCCCCAAACAGGCACTTCTGCTTTCTCGCAGTGCGAGAAGCAGAATTATAAAATGGTAGTTTTACCATTTTAGGTTTCGGTTTCTCACACAGCAAGAAAGCAGTAGGGGTATGCACCTCTGCCCTACCCGAGGAGCCGCTCGTCACCACCTTTCCTTCTCACCCCCTTTGCCCCTCACGCTTCATTTGTCTTATACTGAAAGGGAACTCATGATTAGAGTTTCCTATGGAGTGAACATACTGGTTATGTTGGGGGGAAAAATACATACAAATCATAAGTAGGGCAGCACAGTGCTACTGTATTTGTGGAACTGAACTCTACAGGGTATTTTTAGTGGACATGAATATTTTAAGTGACTTTGAGGAGTATGCAATTTGCAATTTAGCTAAACCTTCTGAAACTAAATAATCTGAGAAAAAGTAAATTACTGTAATAACTGCAGTTCCAAAGTAGCCTTCACCATAAATATACATGTTCTGTTTTAAATGCTTCACATAATAGGGTCAGCTGCCTTCTTAATACTAGAACTCTCTGCTGCATTCAATATGGAGTCACATTCCCATTTTACTGAGTGGTGTTGACAGCAAAAGCATCGCCCTCTGACCTTTAAATTCATTGCAGTTGTTTTTCAGACAGGTCTAAATTCATCAACCTGCTTCCGTACCAGGAAACTCGATCTAAGTGGAATTGCGAGTTCCCTCAGAGGTCCTTGCTAAGCCCCACGCTTTAAATGTGTGTATATGGCCTCCTTATCAGATATTGCCTATTTTTATGGTTTTGGCAGTCATATGCAGATGACACTCAAAATCAGTCCCCAACAACCTGATGGACACTCAAAATTATTTTTGTTCCTCCATGTCGGACATTGCTAGCTAGATATCATTAACTGCTTAAAATAAATACAGAAAAGATACGTGTTCATGCTCAACAATGCCAACAGCATCTGGTCCTTTTTACGGTGGCAGACCAACATGGGTCACTTCTCAGGCACCTCTCTAGGTCTTCCAAGGTACCTTAGATCTCTGCCATTATCAAAAACCCTGCGCAGAGAATTTTCCTGGCTTCCTTTATCTGCAAGGCAAACAGTAGTGAGGGCTTTGGTTATATCACTGCTGGAATATGAGAATTTTCTTTATTTGGCCATGGCTCAACATTGGATTCACAGTCTCCAGTAGGTAGTAGCTCGTCTTAACCTAAAACTCCCAGATCATTCACCCATTTTGTGGCTTTTTACAAGGCAGTTGTCCAAATAGTACATAATCTATGCTGTTTAGCCAGCCAAGGCTAAATAGAGATGATGTACAATTTGACCATTGGTGGGAAAATATACATAATTTTTCCCCAGAAACTAAGCACCACAGTAGACTAAATCAGGTGCACAGAGTATTTTTGGGTTTGTATCTCTTCGTAACTTCATTAGCCAAACTCCAATCCACTTTAAACTGAGCGCAATCATTCACACTGAACCATGATCAACCTGGCCATCTTCCCAGCAGTTACCTTTCTACCTGCCACCCTCTCTGCCTCCTGACTGGCTGACAAACAGTACATGTAGGGAACACAAATTCAATTTGCTCTCTTCATTACTCCTTGAAGTACGGCCCAAGTAGGGGGGCGCTAGAGGGCGCACTGCGGGATGGCTGGCTGCTGAGTCGGCTCCGCCGGACGGGCGCGCTTAATTGGACCCCCTGGCCCCCAACCTGCCCCAATTTCCACGCAAGTTGGTGGAATGGACTCCTGACGGTCCAGTCGCAGCGCTGTGAAAATTCCAGCACATAGGACAAAGGAGCGCTGGAGGGATCGGCCACTATCTGCGCGACACAGTGTGGCTGGACAACATGGCGGACAGCGGTAGCGGCGCCCGCCGCTAGAAATCGACCGATGCCGACTCGGGGCACTCCTGTGGCTGACCCTGACCAGATACGCTAGAGGCTAGGACTGCCGGAGTATGGAATTCGCGTGTCCCATACCTGCGCTGCATGCGGAACTTGCAACGGGCTCTGTGCGTTCCAAGACGGCCATCATGGCGGCGGCGGTGGAACGCACGATCGGCGACCTGGCATCAGACACTGCCGGTTCCCTGCTGCAGTGCCCCGGGCTGTGACCGGGTATCAAGACGCAACAGCGAGCGGCTGGGACAGCGGCACAGGCGGTAAGGCATGCCGGCGGATGGGAGGAGAAGAAGGGCTCATTGGCGCTACTGAACGCTACGCCTGAAGGCGCGAAACGGACCCGCCGACAGCCGCGAGGCAGTCTCGAACGGGCAGGGAGCTACCCAGATAGCAGTGCAACCCCACAACGACTGCCCTAACACGGATCCCGCCTGCAATGAGCGATGTGCCGTGGTGCATGGATGCGTGGCTGAGACTCACGTCTGATGAATAGATCCCCCACACAGTGGGCTTCTGGTGCACAATCTCGGCGCACGAGGGCGAAGACCAAGCCGCTATCCTCGCCGAGCCCGCCACTTACTGCTCCTACTATATCAACGGGAAACATGGGGAAGCCTGACAAGCAGCAGTCAAAGCTGCCCTTCGAGGCAAGGAAGCAAACGACGAAGACAGGAGCGGCTCAGGACGCGGACGGCGATCAATCTCTGGGGGATGGCACCGGCATGGACTCGGTGCTGCGGGCTATCCAGCAGAGTTTGCAGGATATGAACAGCAAGATGGACAGCGTCGTGACACGAGTGGACTCCTTGTCAACAAAGTTAGAAAACCACGAGGGGAGGTTAGTGGAAGCGGAACAGAGGATCTCCTCGGTAGAGGACCACTCCAGAAACCTCACGAAAGCCCACAGCGCCATGGAGAAAACCCTGGCAACCTTGACAGCGAAGGTGGAGGACCAGGAAGCGAGGTCCCGCCGCAACAACGTACGCATCTCGGGCCTGCCGGAATCCACCAACACTGGCAGAATGGAGACGTACGTTGAAACCATGCTAAAAGACATATTTGGGGCTGGAAGCTTTTCTGACGTCTTCCTGATTGAACGAGCGCATCGATCTCTGGCCCCCACCCCGAAGCCAGGGGCCCCACCTCGAATAATCATTGCCCGGGTGCTCAACTACAGAGACAGGGACACTATACTCCGCCTGGCGAGGGAAAAGGGCGCCATTACGCACCAGGGCAATTCACTGGAGTTCTATCCAGACCACACCATGGCGGTGCAGCAGGCCAGAAAGGAGTTCGCTCCAGTGAAGAAGAAGCTCCGGGAACTGGAGATTGGATACGCGATGCTGTACCCGGCAAAACTTAAAATCCTAACAGATGGCAGGCCGGTGATCCTCACGACGGTACAAGCTGCGCAGGACTACGTCAAGAACCTCGTCAAACGTAGGAAAGATCGAGAAAGTGCGGGCAGAATGAGCGACAATGACTGAATGCGAGATGGCTGTCCTGTTGTTATCGTTGGGTTGCTTCGTTGAAGTAGGCGGCAGACGGCGGACGCTACGTTGGGAGCGAGACTGTAAGTTGCACGCCGAGTTGGTGAGCTCGCAGCTGCTAACACACCCTAACGGGAGACTATATATGGCAGTTTCGCAGTGAGTACACTTGGGGAGTGTTGTTGTGGTGCCCGCACCGGAAATCAGTGGGCCACCTGCCTATAGACATGCAGCTATATTTACAACAAGGGGTGGTGAGGGACAGAGTCTCTGAATTAAGCAGAAAGCTCTCACCCAGTCAAGAGATCAGGGCTAGATCCTACACCGTTTTTTAGCTCACTGCACCATCCCAGTTTCAGAACCTGGCTGTATGCAAATTAGTCTGTTCCTGTCCCAGTGCATGATGGGAACAGGGCAAACCAAACTACAAAAGCCAATTCTTACACTGGGAAGGAAACAAGCTCCCGGGGACCGGTTTCTGGCATTACAGCCGTCTTCGGCCCGGTTTGCTTGAATCCTGATGGTGCAATGAGCAAGGGTCTCACATCTGAGAATACCCTTCCACGCTTAGGGTGGACAAAAATATTTACAACAAGGGGTGGTGAGGGACAGAGTCTTTGAAGAAGGCTGAAATGCCAGAAACCGGTCCCCGGTAGCTTGTTTCCTTTCTGGTGAAGAATTGGCTTGGTAGTTTAGTCTGCCCTGTTCCCATGATGCACTGGGCCAGGGACAGACTGATTTGCATATAGCCAGGTTCTGAGCTGGGATGGGGCAGTGAGATAAATAACGGTGATGGATCAAGCCCTGATCTTTGGACTGGGTAAGAGTGGTCTGTTTAACTCAGACACTCTGTTCATCACCACCCCCTTTTTGTAAATCGTTTTTGGCCACTATAGGTGTGGCAGGGTATACTCAGACATGAGTCCCTTTCTCACTGCTCCATCAGGATTCAAGCAAGCCGGGCCGAAGAAGGCTGAAATGCCAGAAACCGGTCCCCGGTAGCTTGTTTCCTTTCTGGTGAAGAATTGGCTTGGTAGTTTAGTCTGCCCTTTTCCCATGATGCACTGGGCCAGGGACAGACTGATTTGCATATAGCCAGGTTCTGAGCTGGGATGGGGCAGTGAGATAAATAACGGTGATGGATCAAGCCCTGATCTTTGGACTGGGTAAGAGTGGTCTGTTTAACTCAGACACTCTGTTCATCACCACCCCCTTTTTGTAAATCGTTATAGACATGCAGCTGGCAGACTGTACTGAATGCACTAGCGTTGTGATAACCTGCGACTCCGACTTTGAGGGTGGGCAGAACTGCATATTCATGTACTGGTACAACCGGGGGAGGCAGGGGTGCACGATTGGCGAGATTGCTAACGGGGGTTATGGAAGGGGGAGAGGCAGGGGAAGGAAGATTTTTGAGGTTATTATGCAACATCGCGCCCGTCCACGTCCACCATGTGGATGGAGTTGTGTGCTTCGGGCGACACCCCCCAGAGGGTGTACCCCACACCAAGTTTGAAAACAGTTCTGAAGTTTGGGGGGGAATGGCTTTGGCACAGTTTGGGCGCTGAAGTGGGTGGTGGGGGGGGGAGGGGACACTGAGTATGGTTCATATGTTAGCACTGTGTCTGAGAAACATTGCGACCTCTTTTGTTGCTGTACTATTACTGTCAAAGTTGCGCCATTTCACAGGTGGCCACACCTCACACACGAAACACGGCTACACCAACCCAAGTGTTAATGACATGCCTTGACACTCAACTTTCTCACGTGGAATGTCAGGGGGTTGGGGAACCCAAAAAAGAAGCGGCAACTGTTTGCATATCTTGATAGACATAAGGTGGACGTGGCGTTCCTACAGGAAACGCACATGGCACCCACTACCACATCCCGACTGGGGAACAAATGGGCAGAATCCACCACTGGTTCATACTACTCGACGTACTCCAGAGGCGTCAGTATTCTGATCAAGAAAGGGACACATTTCAAAATTAGGGACACGCACACCGATGCAGGGGGGCGTTATGTCATTGTGGTGGGCGAGGTGAGGCAGCAGAAACTAGCTCTGGTGAATGTTTACGGCCCAAATGTGGATGATGCAGGGTTTTTCGAAAGACTATGGCACACGGTAGCAGATGTACAGGCAGATAATGTGATCTGGGGAGGGGACTTCAACGTCACACTAAGCGATGGGCTCGACAGAGCATCACACACACTTGAACAACATACCAAGGCGAGGGACGTGCTGCTAGACGCAATGACTGACATGAACATGCGTGACCTGTGGCGGACACTGCACCCTGGGGAACAGGTGGCCACACACGTTAATGCGGCGAATAGGAGCTGGTCAAGGTTAGACTACTGGCTAGCCACGCAGGACGTCCTCACATGGGTGGCGCATATAACACATCTCCCAAGAACACTGTCGGACCACAGTCCGGTACTTTTAAGGTTGCGAATCCCTCGCTATGTCCCACCGCCCTACACCTGGCGATTCAACGCGCAGGCCCTGCGGGATCCACTATATGTTGACACAGTCCGGAAAGCAATCACCGATTACTTTGAGCTCAATGCCCCCACCACGGAGGACCCGTGCCTCCTGTGGGAAGCATTTAAGGCTACGATACGGGGCGTCTGTATTTCCACATCAGCGGGTATTCTAAAGGATATCCGACATCAGCTTAAAAGAAGGGAGGAGTTGATTCAAGAACTGGAACAGCGATACACTAACACTGGGGACACGACACTGCTGAGCAACATACAGGTACTACTGCAGGAATATAACACATTTGCTGATGATGAACTTAAGTACATTTTTAAGAGGACCACGGCCAGGAGATATGGGGAAGGGGGCAGACCAGGCAGAGCACTAGCAGAAAAGATCTGTTCAGGTAGGGCACCGCAACACATTGCGACTATACGCACCAGAAACGGCACGCGTGCTCACGATATCCCGACCATTATGGGCGAATTCAGGGAAACCTATGGAACCTTGTACGAGGCCAGGGATCACATACCGAGGGAGGAGATATTGGAATACATGGCTGACGTGGAGATCGCCTGGCTGGCAGACGGCCACAGGGAATACTTAGCAAGACCTATCACAGCACAAGAGGTCGTAGACACAATCAAAAGACTCCCTAATGGCAAAGCACCGGGCCCGGATGGCTTTGTCAAAGAATTTTATAAAGCATACGCTGACACACTAGCCCCGCATCTGGTGAATCTATACGAGACAGCACACGAAGCCCAGACACTCCCACCATCCATGAGAGAGGCGCTGATCATCGCCCTTCTCAAACCAGGCAAAGACGAGGAACAATGTGACTCGTACCGCCCCCTCTCATTAATCAACGTAGATACCAAGATCTTGGCTAGTTTGCTAGCGGACCGGCTAAAGCCGCTTATGCCGCTATTAATACGACCCGATCAGGCAGGTTTCATTCCAGATCGGTCGACCACACACAACACTCGCACCCTGTTCGCCCTGGCACACTACTTGGCCCCAGATATTAAAGCGGTAGCTGTCCTACTAGATGCGGCCAAGGCTTTCGATACGATTGACTGGTCGTTCTTACATCATATGGATCACAATGCTGTACTCAGGCCTGTCTGCCCGCATACGGGTGAACAAACATCTATCCCCCCCGATAGACATCAGGCGAGGCACTAGACAGGGGTGCCCTCTCTCGCCAATGTTGTTCGCCCTTATACTAGAGCCCCTAGCTTGCAAAATAAGACAGCACCACCACTACTCGGCGATCCAGTTACCAACGCGGCCTATACACATAGCCCTGTACGCAGACGACATGGTCCTCTATGTAAAAAACCCGGAGACGAATCTCAACCCACTGTTGAGGGAATACATTAAATTCGGCCACTATTCGGGTCTCCGTATAAATTGGAGCAAATCCCTCATTCTCCCACTGACAGACAGCACCCAACCCTCAGCACTAGATTATCCCCTGGAATGGCAGGAGGAGCCGACGAAATACCTAGGCATCTGGTTCCACAGAGACCCGGAACTAGTCATCCGCACCAACTACGGGAGAACCGTCTCCGCTCTGGAAGACAAAGTTAAGAGATGGATTGGGCTACCGCTCTCACTAGCAGATAGGCTCGCCATAATAAAAATGGTGTTATTGCCAAAATTCCTGTATCTCTTCAATAACATTCCTATCAAACCCCCGGCAGAGGTGTTTCGCAACATCACATCCCTCTTACTTTCCCTAATCTGGGCGGGAAAACAGGCAAGATTGGACCTGCAAACCCTGACACTGCCATACGCTAAAGGGGGTTTCAAGGTGCCAGACATTTACCTATATTATCAGTGCGCGCAGGCACAATTCGCACATTATTGGTTTCATGAGATCCCGTTTCTAACACATGTTGCTGTAGAGCGGGGAGATGCTGATCCCATCCCGCTGACAAATATATTACCACACAAACGTCCCAGGTTGCACGATCATGACATTAACCCAGTGAACGCCACGATAGACGCATGGAGAACACTGAGCAAGTTGGCGCATTGTACTCCTCTCTATGCACCACGACTCCCTTTAGCTCACCATCCGGCAATGTCTGTCACACAGGAACAGGTGGGGATGGATCTCCTTAAACGAGCGGGCATAGATACCCTAGGGGATTTATATAGGGACGGGCAGTTCATAACATTAGACCAATTGACCTACATCAAGAACCCAACGCTGTTATTTAGCTTCACTTATTACCGATTGCAGAGGGCGGTGAAAGAGCATTTTGATACTTTCCCGGAGGAACCACAGGCACTTGCACCTCTGACGCTCGTACTCACCACCCCCTCAGCATCACATTTGGTGCCGCGATTGTACCGCAGCGCGCAATCTAGCAATGGGGGAAACACCTCAAAAGCCAGGGAGAAGTGGGATGCGGCACTGGGGGATGTACTCACGGAGGAGGAATGGGAGACCTCCTGCATGATCACCGGGATGTTAACGCCAAACGGGAATCTGAGACTGATTCACTATAAATATTTGCACCACATGTATCACACGCCAGAAAGGCTGAATAGGTATGGTTTAAGGGATAACTCCAATTGCACCAGGTGCGGGCAGGAACATGCAGATTTCATACACTTGGCGTGGTGCTGCGAAGCGGTGGCACAGTACTGGGTCCAGGTAATACAAATACTCAACACCATGCTGGGGGCCACATTGCCTTGCACTGCTAAAGTCTGTCTTCTGGGATTGGTACCGCACTTGAGGGCGAGACGTCGTAAACTGTGTGTGATTGCACTATTGATGGCGAAGAGGAGAATATCTTTACACTGGGACAGTAAGCGGAAACCTAAGGTTAAAAACTGGCTAGAAGACTTAACCTATTGTAGAGATACTCTAACCACATATGAGGAAGAGCTACCCATGGGGTCCCGCCCCAGAGACTTTTGGGAACCTTTCAGACAATACCTGCTGTCAATGGCGTCTGATGACGAAACATGCTGAACGCTTGATCACCAAAGACCATTTGGCTACTCTGTGCATAACGTAACGGGGCAATGAGGGGGGGAGAATGTTGTGACGCAGTGCTTTGAGTTTCGGGGGAGTTAGTTGTTTTTTGTTACTAGGTCCTCCCACTAAGGTTCTGGGGGGAGTTGTTTTGACTGGGAAAAAACTGAAAATGTGAGACTGATCAGGCATTTACACCATTTTGATGCATTGTCGAACAACAACCCTACACTGCCAATACCAACGCGCCGCCGGACCTCAGGTTGTCGGCTGATGGGCTGTGTAAAGATGTATTTCTGCTTTGCTTGTACGTAGCGTGGACGGCCGGCCTTCTCAGGTTGTAGGCACTACCGAATGTATTATTTCTATGACAATGTGCAATAAATGTCTTACACAAAAAAAAAAAAAAAAGTACGGCCCAAGTAGTGGTTCTATCCTTTTTCTTGGGCCCTTCAATATCAGGTGTTTTGAACTCCTTGTTGTTAGCGTAGCCAAATCTATACGTAGCTAGGGGAACGGCTAAATGAAAGCATGCAAGTGTACATAGAGAAAGTGAAAGGTAGTTGAGTACACAAGATAGTTAGTCCTGTAACATGGACAGGGAGTCTGGTACTAGACTCATGATATTAGTTGCTCAGTCACTGGAAAGCTATCCCTAGGTCCCAACAGACAAGCATCAACAAGCATTTGCAATGCAATAGGTCTCGCATTAGGAACGTTTGAGCTATTGGTATTGTAAATGAGACATTTGTTATTTATGTGTTGGCTTTGAAAATAGCTAAATTAATAGCTTTGTCATTTACAATGCCAATAGTTATAACTTTCGCAAAGGTGACACCTATAGCATTTGTAATGCAATATGTGTTGTATTTACGTGACTTAGATGTATTGATATTACAAATAACAATGGCTTTTAATTTTTTTAATAATTAATACTTAAATAAAAGTTATTGTAATTTATAATGGCAATAGCTTAAACTTTTGTAAATAACTTTTAAACAGAAGTGAAATATTAACATCTTTTTGTGACATTTGTAATAAAGCTTGAAACATTGATAGAACATATTTGAACCAGTTGTTGAATGGTTGCACAGATTGATGCTGTGGCGTTCAGTGATGCGGTGGTACCACAGTGATATTGTGGTGCCCCTGAGTGATGCTGTGGTGATGCGATAGACAGAGCGAGTGAGTGTGATATAGACAGACAGATAGAGTGAGTGAGTGCGATATAGATAGACAGATAGAGTGAGTGCGATATAGATAGACAGATAGAGTGAGTGAGTGCGATATAGATAGACAGATGGAGTGAGTGCGATATAGATAGACAGATAGAGTGAGTGCGATATAGATAGACAGATAGAGTGAGTGCGATATAGATAGACAGATAGAGTGAGTGCGATATAGATAGACAGATAGAGTGAGTGCGATATAGATAGACAGATAGAGTGAGTGCGATATAGATAGACAGATAGAGTGAGTGCGATATAGATAGACAGATAGAGTGAGGGAGGGCAATAGACAGAGGGAGTGAGGGCGATAGAAAGATAGAGTGAGGGCGATAGAAAGATAGAGTGAGGGCGATAGAAAGATAGAGTGAGGGCGATAGAAAGATAGAGTGAGGGCGATAGAAAGATAGAGTGAGGGCGATAGAAAGATAGAGTGAGGGTGATAGAAAGAGAGTGAGGGCGATAGAAAGATAGAGTGAGGGCGATAGAAAGATAGAGTGAGGGCGATAGAAAGATAGAGTGAGGGCGATAGGAAGATAGAGTGAGGGCGATAGAAAGATAGAGTGAGGGCGATAGAAAGATAGAGTGAGGGCGATAGAAAGATAGAGTGAGGGCAATAGAGTAATTATGTGGCGTGTAATTATGTGGCACTGAGTGGTATTTGGAGTATGTTGCATTGAGTGCAGTGTAATTATGTGGAGTGTAATTATGTGGCACTGAGTGGTATTGTCTGGAGTGTATGTTATATTCAGTAGAGTGCAATTATGTGGCGTGTAATTATGTGACACTGAGTGGTATTGTTTGGAGTGTATGTTGAATTGAGTGCAGTGCAATTATGTAGCATATAATGATGTGGCACTGAGTGGTATTGTGTGGAGTGTGTTGCATTCAGTAGAGTTTAATTATGTGACGTGTAATTATGTGGCACTGAGTGGTATTTGGAGTGTATGTTGCATTGAGTGCAGTGTAATTATGTGGCGTGTAACTATGTGGCACTGAGTGGTATTTGAAGTGTATGTTGCATTGAGTGCAGTGTAATTATGTTGGCGTGTAATGATGTGGCACGGAGTGGTATTTGGAGTGTATGTTGCATTGAGGATGCAGTGTGTGAGAATGCAGAATGTGTGAGGAGGGGAGGGGGGGGGGGGGGGGGGTCTTATGTGCTTATCGGTGTCCTGTGGGCTCATTCCACAAGGACGCGCATAGCAGATAGAAGCGCTGTATGGAGGCCTCACACCGCCCAAGAGTGCGTGGAAGGAGCTTGCAGTCTTGACTAGGCTGTCCCCCTCTGACTGACCTATCCGCACTGGAATCTCAATCTTCGGCACGCGCCATGCGCCTCTCATCATAAAAGCAATTCTGGCGCAGGCTGCAGCGTTTTCTATTGGGTCAAAGTAGGTTGTAAAATGTGACATGTGTATGACTTCATGTTCCACGCAGCTTTACCACACTTGCCTTTTGTTCTGTCTGTTGAACAGCCACGGCTTCGTTTTTACCTCACTCACTCTAAGAAAAAAGTGAGGGAAAGTCATCCCTTTAAAGTCAAAATGGCTCCAGTTATTGACCAAAATGTCTTTCTTCTAAAGGAAACTGTTACCAGCGGAAAGAACCATGAGACTAAAATCATGTAGGAATCATCACGCATGCAGCCGATGCATCTTAGCAATAAGGCACCCCATAATGAGGATGTATGTCCATGCATGCATCTCCACGTTAATTTTTCTATTCTTTATTCCAAGATGGCATTCGCCACTCTTGGAGCTGTACATACTGTTTTTTTTTTAATCTACATGTAAATCCACATTTGAAAAAATAAGTGTCCCGGTAGCAAAAGACAGCTGCTAGGCCGTAAAAAAATTTCACACTATTTTATTTTTAAAGAAAGGGCGCTACAGGAGGGTCTGGAGGGGGAGCAATGGCGGAGCGCTTGGGGAAAAAGTAAATGCATGGAAGGTCTTGGAAGGAGCCACGAGGAGAGGTCCAGGTGGGCCACATCTGTTGGCCATTGGTGAACAAGCTCTGGCATTGCGTGGAGGGGGGCGGGGGAGCGGCATCCTTTGAAGTCTGATGCGGAGGCATGGTGTGTGATATGTGGCTGGCGATGTGCACGCGCCTGGCTCACATGAACTGTACCCGATCCGCAGTCTGGGTAGACTTTTCGAAAGCCTTACTATAATCTCGTCCACTATCTCTATGGGATGGCTTAGACGAGACCTAAAAAGGAAGGACAACAATAACCATAGGGCAGAAAGTAACAGGCAAACTGGTAAACATCCTCTACGGTAAGTAAGACTATAAGACACTTTGAAGAGCGGTGTAAACCAATCTGGCAAGAGTCAGATATACTCTAGAACTTTGTGAAAATCTCTCCTCTCTCGAGTAATCACCACAGTAGCAATCCATTCAGCCATTTCCAATAGCTCTAGGATCTCTTGATCAACCGTTGGCCTTCAGCACATTTCTCACTTCCTCTCGGATCACAATTAGTATGTTTCTCACGGTATGTTTGACGGTACTGCTTCAGTTTTCAGCTTAATTGTGGACATAAGCCTCTAGCATAACAACCTTAGCATAAAATACTTCTTTGTGTCTGAAAATATATGAATGTCAGGTGGCTGGTCCCAACCTATGATAGCAGTTTAACTCTCTGCAGCATACACTTCACCATCTTGGACTCTCCAGTTAAACTTTTTTCGGCCACATATAGCCCACCTCATAATCCCTTAGATGTACATCTCCAGGTTACAGTTAGCAATTAGGCCAATTTTGTTCAGACAGTAATCTAAGAACTATTCAATATAAAGAACCAGGGTCTGCTACTAGTTCTACAACTCTCCCATTTATCACAGAATTTGCTATGGATCTCTATTTTCCTTACTTCATTCACTGCCCTGCCGTTGATACACAACACTATTTCCAATTCTGTCATTTTAGTTTTCATCTATTCCTTAGTCTCAAAAAAAAGAATCCTCACTTCGTTACTCCCAAACACCCTTCCTATGTGACCTCTATGCCCACACGTGCAACAATCTTAGGTGATTACAAAGCACACTTTAAAATTGGAAGCATGTGTGTTATTCCCACAACTACAGAAACTTTTAAAATGAGGCTTAACAGAACGTTGATAATAGTTCACTGTCAAGCGGATGCCTTTATGAACCCCAATCACATTTCTTTCAAACAGCAAACCCTTCACTCCGTGTCTGCGTGTCTACTTCCTCCATTTCACATTTTTATGACCCTACCACTATTGTCACAGCTTGGAGTGGAGTTGGGTTCTTTGCAGCTCAAAGTCTTTCCTGAATTTTCTTATTGTTACCCTGTACAATTAAAAGATTGCAGATCAACTGCCCTGTCATTCTCCCCAAAACACATTTCACTGCCAGTTCTCCAAGTCTAGCTACAACTTGTAACTTTTCAGTGGTTACGTGTATAATATAGGTCCCTGCATATCCAAGTTTGTCGTTTTCCAAAGGGAGTCTCGTCTTTTTTTCCTTCCATATACGCATCATATAATGGCTGCCCCTGAACACCCATCTCAACAGTAAAATATTCAAACTTATCCTTATCAACTTTTCTTTAAGCATTAACTAACAATGCCAATTTCCTGTTGGGCTGAAAGTCCAAGTCATCCAATGCTTCAAAGTCCTCCACAAAAATGTCTATCCACTCCTCCAATTCTGTGCAAGGAATACATGAACCATGTTCCAATATCACTTAGGTAATGGAATGACTGGATTTGATTTCCACATTGAGCGCCTGTATATTGTTTATACTGTAAACGAAAGTAATTTTTTGTGAAACTGCAAATAAATACTAAGGGCCTCATTAGGATGTCGGTCAGCCCGCCACCAACATGGGGGTTCCGCACCAACATCCAAAGAAACGTAAATTACAAATATATACATGCCAACATTTTATACCACTAAAGTGGGACATGGGGGGGGGGGGGGGGGGGTATGCATGTTTCTCATATACTTCTTTTGAGGCAGAGGCAATTTCAGGCGGAAGACATCTAGGATGAAACTATTTGCGGCTTCAAAAATGAATTGGGAGTCTTCTGCCTCAATCTGGTCTGTTAGCATGTATTCAAATGTAAACTCAATTCTATAGAGGTACACAAAAAAACAGATATGCCTTCATAAATAACATTTCTGGCAGCTGGCTCTAATTCTGTTTCACTATACCAGCTGACTCCAGCAATGTGGGCAAATGTGGGTTGCTATTCATGCGAGTACTGTCTCTTTCTGCAGACAGGCAACTCATCACCAACTCCTCCACAAAGGGTTACTGATAAATTGCCTATTCCTGGCATGTACACGGTCATTTGCATGCCTGATCTAAGTGAAAACCAGCTGCTCAAAAGGTTCCATGACCTCACGCTGCCCCAGCATTTTAATGCACAGAACTCTTAACTGGGCCAGTAGAATTATGCGATTCTGTAGTGTAGAAAGCTGGCTCTGTATGCTATACCACAGTGAGGTATAGTGTGCAAAGAGTCATGTGGACCCCCAAAGGTAGCCAGAAATAACGTTAGATAGCACCTCACTCTCGATTTGTGGTAGTGTGGTAGAGCAGTAAGACAGTATCAGAGGACAGTGTTAAGAATTTGTTGTACACACTCAGTCAGCAAATGAATTCACACACTCAAAGACAGAACTTTAGACAAATTGTTTTTTGTATAAAAATATTCTTAGTGTTTTTATTTTCGAGAACCAAGCAAGCCTGGCACAGATAAGCAGTAAATACGTTATAGTAGTAATGCAGTTTGTAAACACTTGGTTTGAAATTGTATATGCACTTTGTATTGACTTACCGGATGGTTGCAGAGAAATGCAATACTTTGTAAATACAGTACATAGACTTAAATGGGCTTTTCAGTAAAATAAGAGGCGAGTTACTGTTTAATTACTTTTCTTACTCAGAGTAGTATACCTGGATACTACTCTGGAATATTTCCTGTAAAGAAGCAAGTAAAATCGTTTTGGTTAAATAGTACAATTTTAAAGAATTTCTTTAGATTTTCAAACTCCACAATTAGAAACTTTTCCAAGAAAAAGAGTCAATGTTATCCTGTGGAGGAAAATAGTGTTATTGGTTTTCAGGTAAGTATTTTGTAGTGGATTTGAGGTTCCGGGGATAGATTCAGGGGTCCCCAGGGTCAGGGATACACTCTAGGTGCTCCCTCAGCAGCACTATGGCGGCCGGGTGCAGAGTGCTGAGGTCCAATGTTATCCAATGGGAGATAGGGGGCCTCCGGTTAGTGGCTGCGGACAAGCAGGCCACTTGGTTGTGGGACAAAACGCCTGGACTTTAGCTCAGGGCAAATGGGGAAACAAAGTAGTACCAAAAGGTGCACCCTCGGCGGCACTAGGGCGGCCGGGTGCAGGGTGCCATTTTGACATCGGGCGCCCTGTTGTTTGCAATGGCGAACCTCCGGTTTGCAAAGGCACTGCAGGCTTGGGAACGAAGGTCTTCTGGGTGAGACAACCACTTCGAGAGGTAAGTAGAAAAGTTAGGGGTTGGTTAACGACAGTCTGTTTGGCCACCCAAGGCCGTGGGGAGTCTGGTGCAGGGTGCCTTTTGGGGTCGATCTTCCCAGCTCCTGGTTGCGGTTGGGGGGGGAACCTTCCGGATTTAGCTGGATCTCAGGTTTAGGATTGTCGGGGGGACCCCCTCGTGGTATTTGCCCACTCAAGCTCATGCCGTGGATGGCAGGTGCAGAGTGGGGCGTAATTGAGGTGTCCGGCCGGAGCCAGAGGTTGCAGATGAACAAATCCGGTGTTCAGGGGAGGCAAAGTCTTTGTGGTTGAAGGCAGGCAGGTCCTCCGGGGTTTTCGAGGTTGCTGGCTTCAGGACACACCGGGTATTCGCAGGAGCAGGTTCGAGGTGGAGAGGCACCGGTAGGGCTGGGGCCAAGTCAATGGACATCTTCCTCTTGTTAGCTTTGGCACGGCTGTTCGGTCCTTCTTTTCTTGTTGCAGGTTCTTTTCTGTCGAAGCAAGGTTTAGGGTTGCCCCTAAATACTAGAGTCAGGGGGTGTTACATGTAGGTAAACTGTAGGGACCAATGGGTCCCTTCCATGGGGTGGGTACACCCCCTATGCCACACTCCAGTGGGAGAAGAGCATGAGCCTGTTCCTGGTTGTCTGAGTCCCCCCCCCCCCCCCCCATCAGCAGCAAGATGTGCCTCACCTCGCCTCCCCCACCTGAAGGGTGGAGTTAGTAGAGGTGGGCATACCTCTTTTCCTCACTTGTTTTTCCCACCGGTTCTCCCGCCGAAAGTGGGGGTCAGAACCAGTGGGGACCAGTTGCTGAAAACAGCAAGTGGCCTGGGGAGGCTCACAAAGGTGGCAAGCCTTTAAAGCTTCCCCTTCGTGAACCCTGCCCATCTGGGGGAGGAGGGGTCAACACAATGGAGTAAACCCAGTGTCCCTCAGAGCCTGGGTAAGTATATATTGAACTACAGTGGCTCTGCCAGGGAGCAACAATTGCTTTGTTGAACAAAATCATTAAAGATATTCAGAACTATGGAAACTTAAACTCACTTAAAGTATCCAGTAACAATGCAAGCAAGACAAATTAATGTGCGAAACAACCCAAACACAAGTATCGGAACACCAAGTAAAAAGTAAAAACCCAAACGTACTTGCTAGAAAATTATTATTATGAAATTCTCAATATTTGTATTAGATAACATGAATATACATTAGTACAGACTGTCCAGGAAAGAAAAAATACGACAGTGACAACTGTTAGAGTGTGACATCAGTGCTCAGTGCAGGTGACGAAGTGCATATGTACAGTTGTGAACCTATGTACAGATATATGCAATTCTCAAGAAAGGTCATGGCAAAGGTTGTAGCAATCTCTCTGGTAAGGGCTAAATTGCTCCGAACTGGGACCCAGAGATCTCGAAGACTGAACCAAGCTGAATGTAGACGTTTCGACCTTAGCAACGCATAACTGACGTGTCGTGGCAGGTCTTCATCAGGACGGGCGCTCAGCCACAGATGTAAAGAGGCGTCCCGCGTAATGTGGGGGCAGCCAAGATGATCTGCTGAGATCAGGAGACGCGGTGTGGCACAGTCACGGAACAGGGAGAAATGGCTTCCCCTCCAAGGGAAAGCAAATGGCGTCAATATCCTGTGGCTAACTCTGAAGGCTGGCAATTGGGATATTTCACTGTTGCTAATAAAATCCTGATTGGTACAAAATAATAAATCCAGGCCAAGAGGGGTCCAATTCCTGTGGCTTGCTATGAAGGCTTGAAATTCATTGTTCAATAAGGCTCTGTGTGCCTATTGATTTTACTCAAACATCCAGGTAGTAAATCCGTGGAAGTCAGCATCTGCTCAGTTTTTGACCATGTACAGCTCTCCGCTACCTAGGTTCACGTTATAGAATACCCAAAATACAAACCAATAACAGTACATGTGTGACAGGTGGTTAAGTACATATGACATTTAATGGGATACATAAAAAAGGTGCCATCAATGGAAGCATACTTTTACTAAAGGACAAGGGAACCCACTAGGTAAGCAAGGACCTGGGGTATCAGTTAAGCTAAAGACAATGGTCCTTGACAGAAAAGATCAACGTATCAATAATTATAGGCCACAATAAGCACTATAATGAGAAAAAGTCCAGCCGGACTTTGAAATTTATTCAATGTTTGAATATATTAAATTAGACGAACCAACATTTAAACAGTGGGACACAATCCTGCATCCACAATGCTACACATACAATCAAACAATACAATACTTGGGGTATTTCAGGCATATAAAAATTGGGAGCAAAGAGACAACTTAAAGTGCATTTGCTTCACATATGTGGAAACCTTCAGAATTTAGGCACATAATAGTACACTACTGTTTAAACCACAAATGTCGACGGCGTTTTGATCCTACTAGCATTAAAGGATCATCATCAGGACATTCATTGCTTGCCTGAATGCAAAAAGCATGAGCTTAAGGGGCCCAGTTGGGGCATGAACCAGCGTGTAGTACTGGAACCTTGGACCAGTAGAACGGAGGCAGCAATTAATTCAAGTAGTGCCTCAGAGTACGGCCAGAGATTGCCATAAATTGATGAGGTAATATTATAACGCGGGTGGGGAGGCTGAGGATATAGCCACCCGGTTCGGTGTACACTTGCCGCAGGTTAGGTAGGTCCAAGGTGTGTCGTAAGCCACATGGAGTCTCATTTAGGGATCAACGAGGCTGGTGTCCAAGGGACGTCCCGAAGGGTGCCTGCGGACTGATAATGCAAGCTCCTGATATGGAGCAAGATTGCTGCAACGAGGCACGTTCCCAGAAGGGTTCGGTGTAGGGTAGTACACAAAGTTACCTAGGGATAACAATAATAGCTCCAACTGCGGAGCTGCAACGCATGTAGTGGGACTCAGATAGAAGGATTAGCGCGAAGCAGTAAAGCCTGTAGGGGGGCTCCTTAGGTTCGCAATGAGCCACGGAGAATCGTCCCGGTGCTCAATAGCGTCGTGGAACGTCTGGGGGTGGAACACGGAGAAACGTCCCGGTGCTCAGTAGCGCTACTGAGCACCGGGACGTTTCTCCGTGTTCCATTGCGAACCTAAGGAGCCCCATTCCGCGCTAATCCCGCACCCGCCCACCCCCAGACGTTCCACGGCGCTATTGAGCACCGGGACGATTCTCCGTGGCTCATTGCGAACCTAAGGAGCCCCACTACAGGCTTTACTGCTTCGCGCTAATCCTTCCATCGGAGTCCCACTACATGCGTTGCAGCTCCGCTGTTGGAGCTATTATTGTTAGCCCTAGGTAACTTTGTGTACTACCCTACACCCAACCCTTCTGGGAACGTGCCTCGTTGCAGCAATCTTGCTGCATATCAGGAGCTTGCATTATCAGTCCGCAGGCACCCTTCGGGACGTCCCTTGGACACCAGCCTCGTCGATCCCTAAATGAGACTCCATGTGGCTTACGACACACCTTGGACCTACCTAACCTGCTGCAAGTGTACACCGAACCGGGTGGCTATATCCTCAGCCTCCCCACCCGCGTTATAATATTACCTCATCAATTTATGGCAATCTCTGGCCGTACTCTATGAGGCACTACTTGAATTAATTGCTGCCTCCGTTCTACTGGTCCAAGGTTCCAGTACTACACGCTGGTTCATGCCCCAACTGGGCCTCTTAAGCTCATGCTTTTTGCATTCGGGCAAGCAATGAATGCCCTGATGATGATCCTTTAATGCTTGTAGGATCGAAACGCCGTCGACATGATATGTGGTTTAAACACTAGTGTACTATTATGTGCCTAAATTCTGAAGGTTTCCACATATGTGAAGCAAATGCACTTTAAATTGTCTCTTTGCTCCCAATTTTTATATGCCTGAAATACCCCAAGTATTGTATTGTTTGATTGTATGTGTAGCATTGTGGATGCAGGATTGTGTCCCACTGTTTAAATGTTGGTTCGTCTAATTTAATATATTCAAACATTGAATAAATTTCAAAGTCCAGCTGGACTTTCTCATTATAGTGCTTATTGTGGCCTATAATTATTGATACGTTGATCTTTTCTGTCAAGGACCATTGTCTTTAGCTTAATCAATGGAAGCATGACAGTACTAGTTCAATTCCAGGACAGCTACGCTTAAGTTCCAACAAGCTTCAAGACAAAGGAAGAGTAACAGTATTTAAAACAAGCACTGGCATAGCCAATATGTCTCGCTTTTGGGAACTTATACATGTTTAGCCAGAGCTATTAGCTTTGCCAAGGTCTTTAAGCTATGTTGTAGAGCAGTGTGGGTGCTGTGCAGCATGTCGAAAAGTTATAATAAAAAAAGTGTTACAATTATTTCTGTTGCCTTTTATCTAACCAATAAGACATTTTTTATTCTTTAAACAAACTTTTTGAATCATTGTTTTTGCATGTTGTTAGACTTGGCTTTTTCATCAGGTTTACCCAAGACTTTTTGCTTTTAAGCCTCCTGTTATTGACCCAGTGTGTGCTAGTATTAGGACTCCGGGCACTTTACCACTGCTGTTCAGTGCTAAAGTGCGTATGCTCTCTGTGTAAATTGTATTACAGATCGGTGTTAACACGACTGGCATGTCTGATTTACTGGTAAGCCCCTAGTAAAGCGCACAGAGTGCCAGGCCTGTAAATCAAATGTTGATAGTGGGCCTTCAGCACTGATTTTGCCACCCACACAAGCAGCCTTTCCAAGGGTTCTAAGACCTGCCACTGCAGTGTCTGAGCGCAGTTTTTACTACCCGTCCCCTTGGCAAGTGCACACACTTGCCAAGCCCTAAACTTCCCTTTTATTACATGTAAGTCACCCCTACGGGCAGGGTGCAGTGTATGTGAAAGGTAGGACATGAACTTGTATTGGTGACATGGGAAATACAGTGTATTTTGTTTTACACTATTGAAAGGCTAATGGCCCCATTGTGACAAAATGGAGCTTAGAATGCCTGAACTCAGAATGTAAAAATGCATTTTTTAGTAAAGATGATTTTTAGATCTCGCTGAACCAATGCGTAAGCATTGTTAGGTCTCGCTAAACCAATGTGTGCGCATTGTTCGGCGAGATTATAGTAAGGCTTCCGAAAAATCTCCCCAAACTGCGGATTAGGCACAGTTCATGAGAGCGAGGCACGTGCACATCACCAGCCACATCGCACTCCATACACCATTTGTCTGAGCCTCGGCATCAGACTTCAAAGGAAGCCGCTTCCCCGACCCCCCCATCAGACTTCAAAGGAATGCGCTGCCCCGCCCCAGCAACGCTACTACCCTAATGAAAGACTTTACATAGTCCATTGTCCCCACGTTTCTGTGCACATTTCAATACCGCTTTTCTGTGCCTCGTACATTAATTCATTTATATATTCATAAGAGTGTTTGCTTTTCAGCCGTTGCTCATGTGCACCTCTCTCCCAATCTACTTTCCATGTTGCTCTGTCGCCAGCGTCCTTCTCCCCCCTCTGCACTGCTCTTTTTTTACAAGCACCAACGGTGTATCACCCTTGTAAATTTCAAAATAAATAAAATACTATGTTATCAAAAACATATTCTATGTATCTGATAAGTGCCTGGCGGTAGCAATATCTGTTCCAGATATAGTTTTTTGATGACCTGCACTTAGTTAGTTTAGTTGTTTACCTTCTTACTGATCCGAGTGCCCTGTATGTGGAATTTATATGAAGGATTTGCTTTGCATTTCAACCAAACCCTTCCAAGGACCCATGTCTCAGGTTCCAGCAGGTGCTGTTATTCAGAAGAGGAGAAGGGTTGATTATTTTTTCGAGTTGCAATTTCACAACATGCTTCTCTATTAACGATTTCTAGGAAATTACATTTTTGCCCCATGGTTGAATACGTGTATTTTGAAAATACACGGGTCTGATTTCCGTACATCAAATATGATTGAACGATGGAGGTGCGGGAGTTAGTTCCAATCTAAGCAGGTGGTGTGCATTGAAATGCAGGTACCGTGGCAAGCAGTCACTGTGTCAGTTGAGTGAGTTGGCCCCACTGAGACTTGAGAAGAACACGTCTTCTCTATGTAGCTGGATAAGCAGCATTGTTGAATCTACCACCCTCACTCTACCACTGTACAGCCCTCACTCTACCACTCTACCGCCCTCACTCTACCGCTCTCAAACCCACACTGGATCCTACCAAACCGGAGAATTTCAGACCTATATCCCTTCTTCCTTGGATAGCCAAAATCGCAGAGGCACATGTTAACAACGTGCTAACTCAGTTTGTAAATTCCAATAACATCTTGGATCCCTCACAGAATGGGTTTCGTCCGGGGCATAGCACGGAGACTGCCCTTCTGGCCACAACTGAGCACCTGCGGTCCATCATGGATACTGGTCAAAGTGCGGCGCTGTTTTTATTAGATCCGAGCGCCGCCTTTGACACGCTCTCCCATGGTATTCTACTTCAGAGGCTAGAGGAAGTAGGGATAAAGGGGGTGGCCTTGGAATGGTGACATTCATTTTGACCAACAGATCTTTCCGAGTGTCTGCTCCCCCTTTTTTCTCCCAGACCCACTCCATTGACCAAAGGGATCCCCAGGGATCGGCTTTGAGCCCATCGCTCTCCAATCTCTATGTTCAGCCTCTGGCTGCGGTCGCCAAGCAATGGGACCTTACTATGGTCTCCTACGCTGACGACACGCAGCTTGTCATCACCTTGGCTGAGGGATCCTCTCCATCTGCTTCTAGATTTAAAGAAGGAATGACTGCGGTAGCAGAATGGATGGCTGCTAATTGCCTGCAATTAAATGCTAAAAACACAGTTGATGGACAGAATGTAGAACAATGTCATACATTCACCCCAGTACAAGGATCTGGGCCTAAATCCATCATTTTTTTGCACTCCACACCACCCTGGGTTAGACACTGGCTATATGCAAATCAGCTCTGACCCTGTGCCCCATGGGAACAGTCCAGTCCGAACTACCAAGCCATATCTTTCCCAGACCGGAATCAAGCATCCAAGGACCGGTTTCTGGCTATCAGCCTTCATTCAGCCTGGATAGCTTGACTCCAGTGGTGTGGAGAGCCTGGGACTCACGTCTGAGTATACCCAGCACACTCGGGGTTCTACATTCTGTCCATCAACTGTGTTTTTTGCAATTTTCACCCCGAGTGTGCTGGGTATACGCAGACGTGAGTCCCAGGCTCTCCACACCACTGGAGTCAAGCTATCCAGGCTGAATGAAGGCTGATAGCCAGAAACCGGTCCTTGGATGCTTGATTCCGGTCTGGGAAAGACATGGCTTGGTAGTTCGGACTGGACTGTTCCCATGGGGCACAGGGTCAGAGCTGATTTGCATATAGCCAGTGTCTAACCCAGGGTGGTGTGGAGTGCAAAAAAACGATGGATTTAGGCCCAGATCCTTGTACTGGGGTGAATGTATGACATTGTTCTACATTCTGTCCATCAACTGTGTTTTTTGCAATTTTCACCCCGAGTGTGCTGGGTATACTCAGACCTGAGTCCCAGGCTCTCCACACCACTGGAGTCAAGCTATCCAGGCTGAATGAAGGCTGATAGCCAGAAACCGGTCCTTGGATGCTTGATTCCGGTCTGGGAAAGACATGGCTTGGTAGTTCGGACTGGACTGTTCCCATGGGGCACAGGGTCAGAGCTGATTTGCATATAGCCAGTGTCTAACCCAGGGTGGTGTGGAGTGCAAAAAAACGATGGATTTAGGCCCAGATCCTTGTACTGGGGTGAATGTATGACATTGTTCTACATTCTGTCCATCAACTGTGTTTTTAGCAATTTGCAATTAAATGCTGGCAAAACAGATTCTGTTGGTGGAAAAAACGTCAAATTGTGGAACGAGCAGCGGTGGCCTACTGCCCTGGGGGCAATACCCACGCCCAAGAGAGCAGTTAAAAATCTTGGGGTCTTGATGGGCTCATCTCTCACTTTTCAAGCCCATACTAGGCAAGTTGCTGCCACGTGCTTTGGCCTTTTGCGAGGCCTTCGACCCATTCTGAAGTATTTCGATCCACCAATACAACAACTGATCGTCCAGGCGACTATTCTATCTCGCCTGGACTATGCGAGCTCCCTTCTTTTGGGGGCAAATAAGGCAGAAATACTCAGAATGCAGCGTGTTCAAAATGCGGCTGCTAGAGCCTTGGTGGGTCTTCCACGCTTCTGCTGTGCCACTAGTACTATCCTGAAGCTACACTGGCTTCCCGCTGAAAAGCGTATTCATTTTAAGACACTGGGTCTATCCTTTAAGATCCTGAAATCCGCTAGTCCTGCCCTGTTGGGCAACATGCTCACCCTTTACGTTCCATCTCGCTGGCTTCGTTCCGCAGAGCAACATCTGGCGGTTGTGCCTAGAGTTAGGCTTTCCCGGGTGGGTGGACGTTCTTTTAGCTACCTCGCGCCCAAGCTTTGGAATTCCCTGCCCGAACATATTCGTGCTATTGACTGACTACTTGCTTTTAGGAAAGCTATCAAGACTTTTCTCTTCCCTTCAGTGTAGTCTGTAACAGGATATACTGTTCCCTTTCAGATTGTTATGTGTTGTTTTTGCCCTCTCCGCGGCCAGCGCGGGACGCCCCTTCGCTGGGGCAGCTGTGCGCTTTATAAAATGTATTAACATAACTCTACCGCCCTCAGGCCCTCACTCTACCGCCCTACCTCTACCGCCCTCAGGCCCTCACTCTACCGCCCTACCTCTACCGCCCTCCGGCCCTCACTCTACCACCCTACCTCTACCGCCCTCACTCTACCGCTCTACCGCCCTCAGGCCCTCACTCTACCGCCCTACCTCTACCGCTCTACCGCCCTCACTCTACCTCCTTACCTCTACCGCCCTCACTCTACCGCCCTCAGGCCCTCACTACCTCCCTACCTCTACCGCCCTCACTCTACCGCCCTCAGGCCCTCACTCTACCTCCCTACCTCTACCGCCCTCACTCTACCGCCCTCAGGCCCTCACTCTACCTCCCTACCTCTACAGCCCTCACTCTACCGCCCTCAGGCCCTCACTCTACCTCCCTACCTCTACCGCCCTCACTCTACCGCCCTCAGGCCCTCACTCTACCTCCCTACCTCTACCGCCCTCAGGCCCTCACTCTACCTCCCTACCTCTACCGCCCTCACTCTACCGCCCTCAGGCCCTCACTCTACCTCCCTACCTCTACCGCCCTCACTCTACCGCCCTCACTCTACCGCCCTCAGGCCCTCACTCTACCTCCCTACCTCTACCGCCCTCACTCTACCGCCCTCAGGCCCTCACTCTACCTCCCTACCTCTACAGCCCTCACTCTACCGCCCTCAGGCCCTCACTCTACCTCCCTACCTCTACCGCCCTCAGGCTCTCACTCTACCGCCCTCACTCTACCGCCCTCAGGCTCTCACTCTACCGCCCTCACTCTACCGCCCTCAGGCCCTCACTCTACCGCCCTCACTCTACCGCCCTCACTCTACCGCCCTCAGGCCCTCACTCTACCTCCCTACCTCTACCGCCCTCACTCTACCGCCCTCAGGCCCTCACTCTACCTCCCTACCTCTACCGCCCTCACTCTACCGCCCTCAGGCCCTCACTCTACCTCCCTACCTCTACCGCCCTCAGGCTCTCACTCTACCGCCCTCACTCTACCGCCCTCAGGCTCTCACTCTACCGCCCTCACTCCAGCACCCTCAGGCCCTACCTCTACCGCCCTACCTCTACCACTCTACTGCCCGCCCTCCCTCTATCTTTCCATCGCCCTCCCTCCCTCTATCTATCGCCCTCCCTCCCTCTATCTATCGCCCTCCCTCCCTCTATCTATCGCCCTCCCTCCCTCTATCTATCGCCCTCCCTCCCTCTATCTATCGCCCTCCCTCCCTCTATCTATCGCCCTCCCTCCCTCTATCTATCGCCCGCCCTCCCTCTATCTATCTATCGCCCGCCCTCCCTCTATCTATCTATCGCCCGCCCTCCCTCTATCTATCTATCGCCCGCCCTCCCTCCATCTATCTATCTATCGCCCTCCCTCCATCTATCTATCTATCGCCCTCCCTCTATCTATCTATCGCCCGCCCTCCCTCCATCTATCTATCTATCTATCGCCCTCCCTCCCTCCATCTATCTATCGCCCTCCCTCCCTCCATCTATCTATCGCCCTCCCTCCCTCTATCTATCGCCCGCCCTCCCTCTATCTATCTATCTATCGCCCGCCCTCCCTCCCTCCATCTATCTATCTATCTATCGCCCGCCCTCCCTCCATCTATCTATCGCCCTCCCTCCATCTATCTATCTATCGCCCTCCCTCTATCTATCTATCGCCCGCCCTCCCTCCATCTATCTATCTATCTATCGCCCGCCCTCCCTCTATCTATCTATCGCCCTCCCTCCCTCTATCTATCGCCCGCCCTCCCTCTATCTATCTATCTATCTATCGCCCGCCCTCCCTCCCTCCATCTATCTATCTATCTATCGCCCGCCCTCCCTCCATCTATCTATCTATCGCCCGCCCTCCCTCTATCTATCTATCTATCGCCCACCCTCCCTCTATCTATCTATCTATCTATCGCCCTCCCTCTATCTATCGCCCTCCCTCTATCTATCGCCCTCCCTCTATCTATCGCCCTCCCTCTATCTATCGCCCTCCCTCTATCTATCGCCCTCCCTCTATCTATCGCCCTCCCTCTATCTATCGCCCTCCCTCTATCTATCGCCCTCCCTCTATCTATCGCCCTCCCTCTATCTATCGCCCTCCCTCTATCTATCGCCCGCCCTCCCTCTATCTATCTATCTATCGCCCGCCCTCCCTCCCTCCATCTATCTATCTATCTATCGCCCGCCCTCCCTCCCTCCATCTATCTATCTATCTATCGCCCGCCCTCCCTCCCTCCATCTATCTATCTATCTATCGCCCGCCCTCCCTCCATCTATCTATCTATCTATCGCCCTCCCTCTATCTATCGCCCTCCCTCTATCTATCGCCCTCCCTCTATCTATCGCCCTCCCTCTATCTATCGCCCTCCCTCTATCTATCGCCCTCCCTCTATCTATCGCCCTCCCTCTATCTATCGCCCTCCCTCTATCTATCGCCCTCCCTCTATCTATCGCCCTCCCTCTATCTATCGCCCTCCCTCTATCTATCGCCCTCCCTCTATCTATCGCCCGCCCTCCCTCTATCTATCTATCTATCGCCCGCCCTCCCTCCCTCCATCTATCTATCTATCTATCGCCCGCCCTCCCTCCCTCCATCTATCTATCTATCTATCGCCCGCCCTCCCTCCCTCCATCTATCTATCTATCTATTGCCCGCCCTCCCTCCATCTATCTATCTATCTATCGCCCTCCCTCTATCTATCGCCCTCCCTCTATCTATCGCCCTCCCTCTATCTATCGCCCTCCCTCTATCTATCGCCCTCCCTCTATCTATCGCCCTCCCTCTATCTATCGCCCTCCCTCTATCTATCGCCCTCCCTCTATCTATCGCCCTCCCTCTATCTATCGCCCTCCCTCCATCTATCGCCCTCCCTCTATCTATCGCCCTCCCTCTATCTATCGCCCTCCCTCTATCTATCGCCCTCCCTCTATCTATCGCCCTCCCTCTATCTATCGCCCTCCCTCCATCTATCGCCCTCCCTCTATCTATCGCCCGCCCTCCCTCCATCTATCTATCTATCTATCTATCGCCCGCCCTCCCTCTATCTATCTATCTATCGCCCGCCCTCCCTCCCTCCATCTATCTATCTATCTATCGCCCGCCCTCCCTCCCTCCATCTATCTATCTATCTATCGCCCGCCCTCCCTCCCTCCATCTATCTATCTATCGCCCGCCCTCCCTCCCTCCATCTATCTATCTATCTATCTATCGCCCGCCCTCCCTCCCTCCATCTATCTATCTATCTATCGCCCTCCATCTATCTATCTATCTATCGCCCTCCCTCTATCTATCTATCTATCGCCCTCCCTCTATCTATCTATCTATCGCCCTCCCTCTATCTATCTATCGCCCTCCCTCTATCTATCTATCTATCGCCCTCCCTCTATCTATCTATCGCCCTCCCTCTATCTATCTATCGCCCTCCCTCTATCTATCTATCGCCCTCCCTCTATCTATCTATCGCCCTCCCTCTATCTATCTATCGCCCTCCCTCTATCTATCTATCGCCCTCCCTCTATCTATCTATCGCCCTCCCTCTATCTATCTATCGCCCTCCCTCTATCTATCTATCGCCCTCCCTCTATCTATCTATCGCCCTCCCTCTATCTATCTATCGCCCTCCCTCTATCTATCTATCGCCCTCCCTCTATCTATCGCCCTCCCTCTATCTATCGCCCTCCCTCTATCTATCGCCCTCCCTCTATCGCCCTCCCTCTATCGCCCTCCCTCTATCGCCCTCCCTCTATCGCCCTCCCTCTATCGCCCTCCCTCTATCGCCCTCCCTCTATCGCCCTCCCTCTATCGCCCTCCCTCTATCGCCCTCCCTCTATCGCCCTCCCTCTATCTATCGCCCTCCCTCTATCTATCGCCCTCCCTCTATCTATCTATCGCCCTCCCTCTATCTATCTATCGCCCTCCCTCTATCTATCGCCCTCCCTCTATCTATCGCCCTCCCTCTATCTATCGCCCTCCCTCTATCTATCGCCCTCCCTCTATCTATCGCCCTCCCTCTATCTATCGCCCTCCCTCTATCTATCGCCCTCCCTCTATCTATCGCCCTCCCTCTATCTATCGCCCTCCCTCTATCTATCGCCCTCCCTCTATCTATCGCCCTCCCTCTATCTATCGCCCTCCCTCTATCTATCGCCCTCCCTCTATCTATCGCCCTCCCTCTATCTATCGCCCTCCCTCTATCTATCGCCCTCCCTCTATCTATCGCCCTCCCTCTATCTATCGCCCTCCCTCTATCTATCGCCCTCCCTCTATCTATCGCCCTCCCTCTATCTATCGCCCTCCCTCTATCTATCGCCCTCCCTCTATCTATCGCCCTCCCTCTATCTATCGCCCTCCCTCTATCTATCGCCCTCCCTCTATCTATCGCCCTCCCTCTATCTATCGCCCTCCCTCTATCGCCCTCCCTCTATCGCCCTCCCTCTATCGCCCTCCCTCTATCGCCCTCCCTCTATCGCCCTCCCTCTATCGCCCTCCCTCTATCGCCCTCCCTCTATCGCCCTCCCTCTATCGCCCTCCCTCTATCGCCCTCCCTCTATCGCCCTCCCTCTATCGCCCTCCCTCTATCGCCCTCCCTCTATCGCCCTCCCTCTATCGCACTCCCTCTATCGCACTCCCTCTATCGCACTCCCTCTATCGCACTCCCTCTATCGCACTCCCTCTATCGCACTCCCTCTATCGCACTCCCTCTATCGCACTCCCTCTATCGCACTCCCTCTATCGCACTCCCTCTATCGCACTCCCTCTATCGCACTCCCTCTATCGCACTCCCTCTATCGCACTCCCTCTATCGCACTCCCTCTATCGCACTCCCTCTATCGCACTCCCTCTATCGCACTCCCTCTATCGCACTCCCTCTATCGCACTCCCTCTATCGCACTCCCTCTATCGCACTCCCTCTATCGCACTCCCTCTATCGCACTCCCTCTATCGCACTCCCTCTATCGCACTCCCTTTATCTATCGCATCACCACAGCATCACTCAGCACCACCACAGCATCACTCAGGGGCACCACAGCATCACTCAGGGGCACCACAGCATCACTCAGGGGCACCACAGCATCACTCAGGGGCACCACAGCATCACTCAGGGGCACAACCGCATCACTCAGGGGCACAACCGCATCACTCAGGGGCACAACCGCATCACTCAGGGGCACAACCGCATCACTCAGGGGCACAACCGCATCACTCAGGGGCACAACCGCATCACTCAGGGGCACAACCGCATCACTCAGGGGCACAACCGCATCACTCAGGGGCACAACAGCATCACTCAGGGGCACAACAGCATCACTCAGGGGCACAACAGCATCACTCAGGGGCACAACAGCATCACTCAGGGGCACAACAGCATCACTCAGCGCCACCACAGCATCAATCTGTGCAACCATTCAACAACAACTGGTTCAAATATGTTCTCTCAATGTTTCAAGCTTTATTACAAATGTCACAAAAAGATGTTAATATTTCACTTCTGTTCTTGAATTTGTCACAATAAAATACACTGAACATAATCTTCACAAAAGTTATTTACAAAAGTTTAAGCTATTGCCATTATAAATTACAATAACTTATTTAAGTATTAATTGTTTAAAAAAGTAAAAGCCATTGTTATTTGTAATATCAATATATCTAAGTCACGTAATTTCAACACATATTGCATTACAAATGCTATAGGAGTCACATTTGTGAAAGTTAAAACTATTGGAATTGTAAATGACAAAGCTATTAATTTAGCTATTTTCAAAACCAACACAAATACAAAATGTGTCAGTTACAATACCAATAGCTCAAACTTTCCTAATGCGAGACCTATTGCATTGCAAATGCTTGTTATATTGTGTGGTTGAAAATTCCACTTTTAGAAAGTGAGTATTTTCTTGCTTAGCTATCCTGTGTGCCTCCGCTGGGTTATGGATTGACTGTCTCGCTTTGGAGGGGAAACAGCCTTCACATCGCATGTGTTACATCGCATGCCGTTACAACGACCGCGTTGTTACATCGCATACGATTACAAAGCAAGTCGTTACGACAACTTGCTGTAGGGGGCTTACTAAACTAAGGAACAGTACAATTTACTATTCCAACACCTTCCCTACTGTTGCACACACTGGAGTTGGAATAGTAAATTATACTATTCCTTAGTCCAGCGTGCCCCCTACAGCAAGTCGTAACAACTTGCGATGTAATAGTATGCGATGCAACAACATGGTCGTTGTGACTACCGTGTTAGAATGGCATGCGTTGTAAAGGCATTCACTGTAGACAGCCACTTGGGGAAGGGGGGGGGGGGGGGTGTAGGTCTAGGTGGGTTGTACCTTTCCTGGATGAGTCAGAGCTGGGCTGAATAGACCTGGGCTGCATTCAGAGTAGTGGGAGGAGATTTCCCTTGCAACTGAATGGGCCTGGTCTGCCTTGGACAATGCGGTCTCCACCTCCTGCCAGGAAGCTGGACCAGGGAGGACAGAACTGGTATAGGTTGAGCATAGACACTCTCTGCCCAAAAGAAGAAAGAGAAACGGAGTATAAAATATTGGGGCCCAGAACTTCAGATTACTGCTGAACTAAGGAACCTGCCAGGAACAATTGCAGGAAAAGTTGCCACTTTGCTGCATGCTCTGTCGTGTTGGCCTACTGCTTCTGTCTTGGGAAGAGAAAGGACTGGTTTGTACTTTCATGATCGTTAAGAGTTTTCACCAAGGGCTTGAAATAGAGTTTGCCTCCTGTTGGAAGTCTCAGGGATATAAAAGACTTCAGAGGACCCGCTTGTATCAAGTAACCTGCCAAGAAGAAGAGCTGGAAGAACTGCCATGAGTACCGCCCCTTTGCTATGTTGTTGCTTTGCTGTGTTTGGCTGCAGTTGCTGCTTTTACCTTGGGCAGTGAAAGTACTGGACTGAACTTTCTCCACTTGTTGCAGAGTATCGCCAAGGGCTTGAAATAGAGCGTGCCTACTGTTCAAGAAGTCTCAGGAACAGCAAAGACTTCAAGTTAGTCTGCCCTCAGCACTGGGGACTGTGTGTTTTGTGCTGCAACAGAAGAAAAAGCAACCTGATACCGTCTACCATGCCGCTGCCGACTCCGTGTCCTGAAGGCACTGCAGAGGGCACCGCCACAACGCCGCACTGCAACCCTGGTCTCCCCAACGACGGCTGCTGACGCTGCCACCAAGACGCTGCTTGCACCGCAACCTGTGGGAACCGCACTCCGTACCGCCTCGCTTCACAGTCGCCCTGGTATTACAGACGACGATGCTTCGCGCCGACATAGACGCCACTGCTTGCACCGTGGTTCGAGGGCACCGCTAGGAAGTAACAACACACCGCCCTCATCCAGCACCGCAGCCTTGGCCTGTCGACGCCATCGACTCCAGTTCGTCAGCTGACGACATCGCTTCAGACCATTCTAGTATACTGTGTGGTCGTGCTTTCAATTGGCTCCTCTTACTAGGCCTTTAGTGGTGCGTGGAGCAGCATTACACTGGTGACGAGGGTGGGCGTCAATCAAAGCCCAGAACCCCACACGTTCACACCCTCCAATCTCCCAAACGACACCCCGGACCAGAGGCAGCCCACGGCCGAGAAAAATGCTCTGCTGAAGCGCGAGATTGTCGCAGGCAGACATGCCTGCAGAACGCAGCCAGCCAGTCTTCTGACTCAGCCACAGCAAGCAGTGACCCAGGGGAGCGTCCAGTCACTACCCCTGCATCGAGGGAGGTTCTGCTGCTTCGCTCGCTTCCCTACCTGGGCCCGCACCTCAACTGCCACAGATCGGCGTGCCAAAGTATCCACAGCGCCTGCTATCCGGCGGCCTTACTGGCCTGACCCACTGTGCGCTATCACAGCACGCACATGCGCAGATTGCTCCCTGCTGGTCTGAGTTACCACCTCTACGGCACCGCCCGGCCAATGCACACGTGGAGAGGCACAAACAACCCAACCCCTCCACACGCTCGCCTACAGATCCGCATACCCCTCTCAAGAAGATCACCAGGAGAGCATGCAGCGAGCTGCCGGCTAAAGGGAGAAGGAGAAACACAACACAAGTGAATGAGGGGGTTAATAGCCCAAAGAGGGGGGGGGGGGGGGGAAACACACAAACAGAACAAAAGACAAGTCAAGGGACAGTAAGAAGTAAACACAACAACAACAAAAACTCACCCATCTGAAGGTGCAGCTAGGACACAAGGCTAGTACCCCAAGGAAGCTACGGTGCCAAACAGAGCGTGCACAAACACCCACCACACAGCAACAAGTGCCGAAAACCATGATGGATCAAGCAGCACAAGCGGCACCACAACACCACTGCCAGTGCAACAGGCAGGGCACCAGATCGTTCAACCCACCACGCGGTACACCCAAATCAATGCGCTACCTCCATTCAGCGAGTTGATGGATCCAGCCACTGCATTCCCCAGATGGACAATCTGGATCAGCCGCCTAGGCAACTACTTCACAGTAACACAAGAAATGGACGGCGTGGTCAAAAGGTCCCTACTGTTTCACTTGGCGGGGAAGAGATATACAAGTTGTTAGCCCACCTACCCAACACAGGCCCACCCATCGATTACATCACAGCAGTCAGGGTTCTGAACGTTCACTTCGATCTTCAACTGAACCCAGATTACGAAAGGTTTAAGCTCCGCCAAGCATGCCAGAGGGAAGGAGAGTCAATGGACACAGTCCATGCGCAGCTAAGAGAACTGGCCAGCACATGCACGGCCGATGACCAAAACAAAGAAGTCAGAGCGGTAGTCATCCAGGGATGCCGAAATAAATGTCACTGGACACTCATCTCCAAGACATTCGTATCATGGCACAGTGGCACAACCTCTCAGATGCCCGAGCGACAGCGATAGACATCGCCATCACCCAACAGGCAGAGAGACCAGCGACTATCAAGACCGAACAGGCAGACGTGGTGCACGCACAAACCAGAGGAACCCGTGGGCGTTGGCCAAGCAAGAGCGCACAGTGGTCACGCTGCTGAAATTGCGGAAGAGAAGAGCATGCTCAGGAAGAATGTCCCGCGCAAGGACGGACATGTTTGAAGTGTAGCACCCCCAAACACTTCACTGTTGCGTGCAAAGGGGGCCCAAGAAACAGAAGAGGCCATCAGTAAAGACCGCCCTCAAAGGCAGTGAAGCATCTGTCGCTTGAAGAACCCGAAAACGCTCAGGGCATAAGTACTGCAGAGACAGTACCTGGAAGACTTATCCACGGACGATAAAGGCAAATGCTACCTCATCTCATTCGCCAGTGACCTCAAGCAGAAACGGCGCCCACATGTGCACTTGAAATTACTGGATCCCATGTCACCGCACTAATCGACACAGGGGCATCTGTAAATGTGATAGGGTGTCAACATTACAAACAACTAAATTCAAGACCCACGTTGTTCCTGTCGCATGTTAGAATTCTCACATATGGCAGCCAAACAGGTCTACCCCTCAAGGGTAAGATGACAGTGAAGGTGAAGTCAGTAAGCCAATGAGATCACCATGACTTTCCACGTGGTGGACAGGGAAGCCAACATCCAGGTGGGGAGTCACACAGCCGAAGACCTCGGCCTCATCACATTTACCAACGCAGTCAAGGCCCTGCAGACAGAGGATGTTCTGGAACTATTCCCGCAGCTTTTCAAAGGACCTGGAAGCATGAAATGGCCACTGATCAAGTTGTACAAGGACAAGGCAGTGAAACCAGTTGCCCTGCGACACATACCCTTTCGCCTACGGCCACTGGTTGAGCAAGAACTCCATAACCTAGAACAACAAGGAGTAATAGAGAAAGTCCCTGGACCGATACCCTGGTTCTCTCCAACGGTAATAGCTGAAAAACCAAAGTGACCAGGTAAAATCGGACTATGCATGGACATGCACCTGCCCAACCAGGCAATCAAGCGCGAAAGGCATCTGAAAAGAACTGTGGACGACATCCTAGCCGACCTAACCGGGTCCAGCTGGCTCTCCAAGCTGGACCTCAATGCAGGGCATCATCAGTTGAGGTTGCCGAAGAGCAGCACATCACGACCTTCTCGACCCATATAGGTCTATGCCGCTACAAGAGGCTGAACTTTGGAATTTCATAATTGGCTGAGATATTCCAGAATGCCGTCCGAGAAATACTCTCAGGACTTCAAGGAGTATTAAGTGTCAGTGATGACATTTTAATACACTCAGCGACTATGGAAGACCACCACCGCCATCTCCGGGCTACCCTCTAACGTCTTGCCAAGCATGGGGTGACCCTCCACCGAGAAAAATGCTCGTTCTTTCAAGAGTTAATTCAATCAATCAATTATGGGTTTGTCAAGTGCGCTACTCACCCGTGAGGGTCTCATGGCACTAGTGGGGGAGGGGGTGGGGAGCTGCTCCGGGTCAGTTGAAGAGCCAGGTATCGAGGTCCTTCCTGAACGTGTGCAGGGACGGGGAGCGTCCGATGTTCACAGGGAGCTCGTTCTAGGTCTTCGCTGCAATGTTGGAGAAAGCTCCCCAGCCTGCTCAGTTCCTGCAGATGCCTCTGCCAGGGCGAGGTCGGCGCAGCGGAGGTTCCTCTTGGGGACGTGGAAGGAGACTCTCTAATTGAGTTACTTGGGTCCGATGTTGTTGAGGGATTTGGAGGCTTGGGTGAAGAGTTTGAAGAACACCCTCTCCTCGACGGGGAGCCAGTGGAGGTCTTGTAGGTGTTGGGTCATGTGTTTGTGACGCGGTGTTCCGAGTACGAGTCTCGCTGTAGCGTTCTGGATAGTTTAGAGCCTGTTTAGGAGAATTCTATTGATTCCGGCATATAGGGCATTGCCGTAGTCCAGTCTGCTGGTTATGAGAGCGTGGGTGACGGTCCTTCTGCAGTCGGGGGGAATCCATTTGAAAGTCTTGCGAATGATGCGCAGGCAGTTGAAGCTGGTGGAGACGATGGCATTGATCTGGCGGTTCATGGAGAGGTATGAGTTGAGGATGATGCAGAGGTTTTGAGCGTTGTCTGTAGGGGTGGGTGGGATCCCGAGGTCGGAGGGCCACCAGGTGTTGTCCCAGGCAGAGGTGCAGGGTACAAGGATGAGGACCTCTGTCTTTGCTGAGTTGAGCTTCAGACACCTGTCTTTTCAACCAGGCTGTAACGTTAATGGAAGCAGAGTCTGGTGTCTTCGGGATTCTTCGTGAGTGAGCTGATCAGTCTGGCGTTGACTGTGAGAAGTTGGCCCGATATGCAACGTTCGCTATTCTAGCGACCGCTATGTATCGTTCCAACGACCCTTATGGTGTTTGGTTGTAAGTCAACCTATAGACCAGCTATCCTAGTAGCGTGGATACGAGCAGTCTAAGGCTAAAGACTCGAGAGGGCGCGTTAAGCCAGCTGTTTACCACACATGTACCCCTTGAACACCCAGTGAAAGGACACCACACAAGTGTTCTGAAAATAAACAGTATATTTATTAAGAATCACAACAGCCCTGTACTCTTTATGAGGACAGGGTACTAAGCACAAACCAAATCTCTTTAGCAAATACTTTAAGTGCACAGTTAAAAACAAGTGTCCGAGGACACGGAAAGGTTAAGGCAAGTCGGAAGCGAGGGACTCGGGACCCTAGAGTAAGGAGGCTATGCAGGCACTGAAATGCCGAGTTACCTAGCCACGAGGGCTGCGGCTGCACAAGTCTTACAGGCGTCGGGGTCTTCGCTGACGAGCCAGGAGCCGGAAGAAAAGGAGTTGCTGGCCGGCGACCAGTGATGAACAGTTCGTAGAGATCCAAGCCTGGATCGGAGATTGATGAAACCTGAAAGCAGAGGGGACCAAGTTCGTACTACTAGCCAGTAGTCAGAGGGTACCAGGAAGGCACCAGTTGGCCGTCACCTCGACCAGGTGAGTGGGCGACGCTAGGCTCTGCAGTCTCACGGACCAGGAGGCGTTGTCGGCGACCACGGTGGAGGTGCGAGCTGTCCCACGACGGATGACGCTGTCGGCGTCCTGAGTGGACCAGGAGGGTCCGGGGTGCTTCTCGAAAAGATGGAAGCAAGGGCCAGTCTGGAGCAACCAGACCAGCAGTGATGATTCTCGGATGTCGTCTCAGAAGGACACAAGCCAGCGGCTAGTGACCAGACAACGTGCTGAGCAGCGAGCAGAAGGGCCCCACGCAGATCGTGGAGATGCTGGGAGACTGCACTTCGGTGCTGGAGCGGCTCAGGGTCGGGGCTTCTCGGACCCCAGAGCACTCACCAGAGAGTTACCTCGATGGTCGTGCTGGTTTTTAAGAGCGTGCAGGTTCTGATGATGGCCGGTCCCTCGAGGTCTCGTCGCACCCACAGATCACAGCTGAGCTGATGACGGGGGTAGAGGTCAGAGGTGCCAGGGAAGCCGGTTCTCGTCGAGCTGGGCCGTCGGATTCCTTGAGGAAGGACTTACAGCAAACCGCAGAGTTCTTAGATGGTGCCCGCTGATGCAGGGTGACTACTCCTTAGCCACAAGGGAGAAATCTTGAGAAGAGTCTTGAAGTCCTTTCGTAGAAAGTATTCTTGATTCAAAGATGATCTAATTTGGAAGGGTCCCCGCTCCGGCCTTTATCCTAAAGAAAGGGGTGGGTACATGACTAGGTCCTGCCCTAAGGGTGGGACCAGGAAGGGGGGTAGTTACACCCCTCTCCCCTGCCGGACTTTCCCCAGGCCAGGGCTGTCGCCCCTGGAACTGGTTCTAACCGGCAGATGCGTAGTGAGCACCGGGGTGCCACTCCGCAGTCACCTTCTCGCAAAAGCCCTACCTACCCAGAATACACAAACCCTGTCTGGGACGGTGCGAACACCGCCCTCGACAGGAAACCCTTTGTCCAAGCGCTCCTCGCTGGAAGGACTCCCAGCAGCAGGAGGTCAGACTCGTGTCTGTGGTGGCAGCATCCATTTTGTGGAGCTGAGGCTTTCGTTAACTTTAACCGGGGTTCACAGTTACGTACATGTCGTGTCCCTCTAGAAGGGCGGAATGCTAACCTCGTCGTCAGAGTTGGTGAGAGGGCAGCATCCCGATTCGTATGACACCTTACTCGACATGTCTTGATAACGCGACACCGAAGTTACCGATGTGGCACGCGTTATCATGGAACAGCCATTGGGTCTTTTCTCCGCAAGCTGCAACCGGCTCGGCTCGGGCCAGAACACAGTTCACGCGAGCCCATGCACTCTGCCTTCAGGATTGTCAAGGCCTGCCATAGGAGTGACTGATAGGGACTCGGGCGTCCATGGTATGGTTAGATATAGAGCTACTATATCTACAGCAAAGGGTGGTTACACGACTTCGCCCCAGCTGTCATGCAGCCAGTTGTGTCAAATTTAGGAGGCCAGCCAGGGGTGGCATAATACATGCTGCAGCCCCTGGCGGCCCTGGGTACACCTATGCCCTGAGTTACAGGGTCTGATAAGGTGGCCCAGTACCAATTGGTAAATGCACCTAGGGTACATATCGTAATTTAGAAAGAGAACAGCCAGGCTGTGGGTCTGATTGGCAGGCCCACAGCCAGAGAAAGTCGTAAACCAGTGAAACAAAAGCAAAAAATCTGGGTGATCATAGGATTGCAGACCCTACTCTCCTACATGACCCCCCCCCAAACGTCGGAACAACTAGCTAACCTTGACCAGGTAAGTCTTCTTGTTCTAAGTGGAAATATCTGGAGAGCCCATCGGCATTGCCATGATCAGTACCAGGTCTATGTTCCACTGTGAAGTCCATCCCCTGTAGGGAAATGGACCACCTAAGCAGTTTGGGGTTTTCACCCTTCATCTGATTTAGCCACAAGAGGGGCTTATGGTCGGTCTGAATCTTGAAGTGAGTGCCAAACAAGTATGGCCTCAGCTTCTTCAGGGCCCAAACCACAGCAAAGGCCTCCCTCTCGATAGCTGACCAATTCTTCTCTCTAGGGGTCAGCCTTCTGCTTATAAAAGCAATGGGCTGGTCTTGACCATCAAAATTCAGTTGAGAAAGAACAGCTCCCACACCCAACTCAGAAGCATCTGTTTGGACAATGAATGGTTTGGAGTAGTCCGGACTCTTGAGGATAGGCGCCGTGCACATGGCCTGCTTTAGGTCATCGAATGCTTTTTGACAGCTCGCTGTCCACTGAACCTTTTTTGGCATTTTCTTACTTGTCAGTTCATTTAATGGTGTCACGATGGAACCATAGTTCCTGACAAACTTCCTATAGTAACCAGTCAGGCCCAAGAAAGCTCGAACCTGAGTCTGGGTGGTTGGAGGAGCCCAGTCCCTGATTGACTGTATCTTGCTCTCCAGTGGCTGAACCTGACCTCCACCTACCAGGTGGCCCAGGTATACAACCTGTGTCTGCCCTATCTGGCACTTGGTGGCCTTGATAGTGAGGCCTGCTGCTTGCAGCGCCTCCAATGTCTTCCGCAGGTGGACCAGGTGATCCTCCCAGGTGGAGCTAAAGACAGCAATATCGTCAAGATACGCCGCACAGAAGTCATCCAGCCCAGTAAGGACGTGATTCACCAACCGTTGGAAGGTGGCAGGTGCATTTTTCAGACCAAAGGGCATCACCACGAACTGATAATGCCCACCAGGGGTTGAAAATGCTGTTTTAGGCTTGGCGTCCTCAGCTAACCTGATTTGCCAATACCCAACTGTCAGGTCAAACGTACTTAAGTAGTTGGCCGAAGCCAGCCTATCAATAAGCTCGTCTGCCCTTGGTATTGGGTGGGCGTCAGTCTTAGTGACTGCATTGAGACCCCTGTAGTCTACGCAGAACCTCATCTCTCTCTTACCACCCTGGGTGTGAGGTTTCGGCACTAGAACTACGGGACTAGCCCAAGGGCTATCCGAGGGTTCAATGACTCCCAGCTCCAACATTTTCTGCACTTCACTTTTTATGCAGTCTCTAACGTGATCAGGCTGCCTGTAGATTTTACTCTTTACGGGCAAGCTGTCACCAGTGTCGACCTCATGGGTGCACCAATCGGTCTGACTGGGTGTCAGAGAAAACAGATGTCGGAACGACTGAAGAACCTGTTTACAGTCGCTCTGTTGATGTTCGGAGAGGCTGCCACAAAAGACAACACCATCTACCGAGCCATCGTCAGGATTCTGAGTGAGCAGGTCGGGGAGAGGGTCACTCTCCTCTTCCTGTCCCTCATCTAGGGCCATGAGCAAACTCATGTCCTTCCTGTCGACATATGCTTTTAGCCTGTTGACATGAAGCACCCTGTGGGGGCTCCGGGGAGTTCCCAGGTCGACCAGGTAGGTGACCTCTCCCTTCTTCTCCAGGATGGTGTGGGGCCCGGACCATTTGTCCTTGAGTGCTGCTGGGGCCACTGGCTCCAACACCCACACCTTCTGTCCGGGCTGGTAAACAGTCAAGACAGCCTTTTGGTCATGCCAAGCTTTTTGGAGTTCTTGGCTGGCCTTAAGGTTTTCGGATGCCTTCTCCATGTATTCAGCCATCCGCGAGCGGAGGCCGAGCACATAGTCCACTATGTTGGTTGCCGGCTTTTTGAGAGGTCTCTCCCATCCTTCCTTCACCAAACACAGGGGTCCTCTTACAGGATGCCCGTACAAAAGTTCAAAAGGGCTGTAGCCAACCCCCTTCTGTGGGACTTCTCTGTAGGCGAACAAGAGGCAGGGGATCAGGACGTCCCATCTACGCCGAAGCTTTTCCGGTAGTCCATGAATCATCCCTTTTAGGGTCCTGTTGAATCTCTCAACAAGCCCATTGCATTGTGGATGATAGGGTGTAGTGAACTTGTAGTTGACACCACATTCCTTCCACATAGCAGTTAAGTAGCTCGACATAAAGTTTGCACCTCTGTCGGAGACGACCTCCTTAGGGAAGCCCACTCTGGAGAATACTCCAACCAGGGCTCTTGCCACAACAGGTGCTGTAGTGGTCCTAAGGGGAATAGCTTCAGGGTACCTGGTGGCATGATCCACTACCACCAGTATAAATTTGTGCCCTGATGCTGTTGGTGGTTCCATGGGACCGACGATGTCGATCCCCACCCGTTCAAAGGGCACCCCCACCACAGGCATTGGTATAAGGGGGGCCTTTGTCGTGCCACCTGACTTACCACTGGCTTGGCAAGTGACACAGGAGCGGCAAAACTCCTTGGTATCTTCACTCATGTGAGGCCAGTGAAAGTGCGAGACAAGCCTGTCCCACGTTTTCGTCTGGCCTAAGTGACCTGCTAAGGGAATCTCGTGGGCCAAGGTAAGTAGGAAACCACGCTGAGACAAGGGGACGACCAGCCTCCTGGTCATGCCAGGCTTGGGGTCTCTTGACTCAGTGTACAGGAGTCCATCTTCCCAGTATACCTTGTGGGTACCTGTGGCGTTCCCAGCAGCCTCAGCAGCAGCCTGCTGTCTGAGGGGTTCAAGAGAAGGGCAGTCTAACTGGTCCTTCCCCAGGTCTTCCCTTGAGGGTCCCCCTGAGCCCAAGAATTCAACTTGATCAAGTTCGAACTCCCTAGGCTCAGTTTCCCTCAATTCCTGTAGGTCAGCCTCCTCCGAGACTTGATCCTCGACCTGGGGCAAGGGGGAAGGCGCAGCCTTAACCCTACTGCTCTTTTTCTTGGGAGGTGTCTGGTCCGTTGTTCCAGGATCCAGCACCTGTTCAGTGGGGCATTTCCTGACCTGTGACCTAGTCACAGCGAACACATGTGCTGGCAAACCTAACATTTCCATGTGAGTCCGGTGCTCCACTTCTGACCATTGTGACGACTCCAAATCATTGCCCAACAAACAATCCACTGGGAGGTCTGGACTAACTACAACCTTCTTTTGGCCAGTTACCCCTCCCCAGGAGAAAGCTACAATTGCCATACTGTGATTGGTAGTGACATTGCTTGCATTGGTCACCAGGAATTCTGTACCTGGCATGATCTGTCCAGGGTCCACAAAGTTAGGCGTCACCATGGTGACGCTGGCACAAGTGTCCCTATAGGCCTGAGCCATCTTTCCATTTATGAAAGGCGTCTGTCGGTATTTGCCCAGCGTATTGGGACTTATGTCAGGGGACACGTCCGCGTCCCCTGTACTGACAAGGACAGCCTGAGTGAGTGTGCCAACTAAGTTGTCACGCCCCTCAGAACCCAGGGTTAACCCTACTAAACCCTTGGGAGGCGCACTACCACTGCTGACTGTACTAGGGGGCACAGGTGCCTTAGGGGCTGCAGTGGCAGGAGTCTGCCCTCCTCCTTTCTTGGTGCACTCACTAAACCAGTGAGATTTACTTTTACAGTACTGGCACCATCTTTTGGATTGGCCTTCTTTCTTCTTTTGGGGAGCCTGACCCCCACCCTCTTTGGGTTGTTGGGGACCTGTCGAAGACTTCTGGTCATTTTGTTCCCCCTTAGAATCTTTACCCTTTTGGTCTGCTTTCTTCTGACCACCTTGATTCTGGCCCTGGTTCTGTTTAACTCTCGTACGAACCCATTTGTCTGCCTTCTTTCCCAATTCTTGGGGAGAGGTCAGATCCGAGTCGACAAGATGCTGATGCAACAACTGGTTCTGACAATTGTTTAAAATTTGTTCTCTCATCATCAAATTATACAATCCTGCGTAATCAGTAACCTTACTGCCCAGCAACCAGCCCTCAAAAGCCTTAGTGGCACAATCGACAAAATCAGACCAGTCTTGAGCCTGCGTTTTCTGGGTATCCCTGAACAGCACCCTGTACTGCTCAGTGGTTAGGCCGAACCCTTCAACGAGTGTATTCTTCAAGACTTGGTAATTATTAGCGTCCTCTACCCTTGTGGTGAGGAGCTTGTCTCTTCCTTTTCCTTCAAAGGAGAGCCACAAGATAGCTGCCCACTGACTCTGGGGAACGCCTTGCACAGTGCAGGCCCTCTCCAAAGCAGTAATCCATTTGTGGATGTCGTCCCCTTGTTTAAAGGGGGGCACTATCTTCCCAAGGTGTTTCGTATCGAAACTCTTTTCCCTATTACTAGGTATATTGCTGCCACCAGTGGGGATTGCCCCACTTAACTGTTGCTCTCTAGCGAAAGCAAGCTTTTCCTTGGCCAGGGCAAGTTCTTCCCTTTCGATCCTTAGATTAGCTGCCCTTTCCTTCGCTTCGTACACTCTCCTCTGAGGGGACGTCATCCCTCTTTGAGAAGAGTTGTGAGAGCCGTTGGTATGAAGGGATCTGCCAGAGTCTCTTGACAGAGATCGGGCTCGTCCATTCCCCAGGTTAAGCGGAACCGACAGTAGCGCCGGGGTTCCCCCAGTACCACTATCGTGTCTGCTTAAGTTGGACCGTGTTAGTCTGACGACTTCTACCTGTCCCTTATCTGCCTCGTCCCCAGAGAGATCCTCATCCTCGTCCTCCTCTCCCTCTTCGTTCTCAGTTACGAGGTGGATGAGGTCAGGATCATCTCGGGTTCCCTCGAGGGGAGGCATGTCTCCTTCTGGATTAGAAGAGCTACGAAGTTTCTCAGCTCTCCTGGCATCATAAGTCTCCAAGAGACCAATCAGAAAGGACGTTGTGGGGTTAGACCCCTGCTGAATCTTCCGGGAGTGACACAGTCGTCTTAACTCCTTGAAGCTCAGCACAGTATATCCTGAAGGGATGACCTGTGGAGGGTCAACTGACACAAGGGGAGACTCAGAGTTTCCTCCTTGGCCCGACATACTGTTTCTAGTGTGGTGTAAGTGATGCACCTACCTACACTATGTGTTTTCCTACTGATCCCTTGCTAAGAGTTGTAGCCAAGGTGTGCTAAGCCTTGAGGAGCTACAACAGCTGGTTCAGTAGAACTCAGAGTATTCTAAGCTTTAGTTATATGTACTAACAGTACTTGCGCGATCTTTCAACAAGATATTCTTAGGATACGTGTGGTAAAACAACAGCAAGCTCAAATCCCACCGCTGCTCACCAATGTGAGAAGTTGGCCCGATATGCAACGTTCGCTATTCTAGCGACCGCTATGTATCGTTCCAACGACCCTTATGGTGTTTGGTTGTAAGTCAACCTATAGACCAGCTATCCTAGTAGCGTGGATACGAGCAGTCTAAGGCTAAAGACTCGAGAGGGCGCGTTAAGCCAGCTGTTTACCACACATGTACCCCTTGAACACCCAGTGAAAGGACACCACACAAGTGTTATGAAAATAAACAGTATATTTATTAAGAATCACAACAGCCCTGTACTCTTTATGAGGACAGGGTACTAAGCACAAACCAAATCTCTTTAGCAAATACTTTAAGTGCACAGTTAAAAACAAGTGTCCGAGGACACGGAAAGGTTAAGGCAAGTCGGAAGCGAGGGACTCGGGACCCTAGAGTAAGGAGGCTATGCAGGCACTGAAATGCCGAGTTACCTAGCCACGAGGGCTGCGGCTGCACAAGTCTTACAGGCGTCGGGGTCTTCGCTGACGAGCCAGGAGCCGGAAGAAAAGGAGTTGCTGGCCGGCGACCAGTGATGAACAGTTCGTAGAGATCCAAGCCTGGATCGGAGATTGATGAAACCTGAAAGCAGAGGGGACCAAGTTCGTACTACTAGCCAGTAGTCAGAGGGTACCAGGAAGGCACCAGTTGGCCGTCACCTCGACCAGGTGAGTGGGCGACGCTAGGCTCTGCAGTCTCACGGACCAGGAGGCGTTGTCAGCGACCACGGTGGAGGTGCGAGCTGTCCCACGACGGATGACGCTGTCGGCGTCCTGAGTGGACCAGGAGGGTCCGGGGTGCTTCTCGAAAAGATGGAAGCAAGGGCCAGTCTGGAGCAACCAGACCAGCAGTGATGATTCTCGGATGTCGTCTCAGAAGGACACAAGCCAGCGGCTAGTGACCAGACAACGTGCTGAGCAGCGAGCAGAAGGGCCCCACGCAGATCGTGGAGATGCTGGGAGACTGCACTTCGGTGCTGGAGCGGCTCAGGGTCGGGGCTTCTCGGACCCCAGAGCACTCACCAGAGAGTTACCTCGATGGTCGTGCTGGTTTTTAAGAGCGTGCAGGTTCTGATGATGGCCGGTCCCTCGAGGTCTCGTCGCACCCACAGATCACAGCTGAGCTGATGACGGGGGTAGAGGTCAGAGGTGCCAGGGAAGCCGGTTCTCGTCGAGCTGGGCCGTCGGATTCCTTGAGGAAGGACTTACAGCAAACCGCAGAGTTCTTAGATGGTGCCCGCTGATGCAGGGTGACTACTCCTTAGCCACAAGGGAGAAATCTTGAGAAGAGTCTTGAAGTCCTTTCGTAGAAAGTATTCTTGATTCAAAGATGATCTAATTTGGAAGGGTCCCCGCTCCGGCCTTTATCCTAAAGAAAGGGGTGGGTACATGACTAGGTCCTGCCCTAAGGGTGGGACCAGGAAGGGGGGTAGTTACACCCCTCTCCCCTGCCGGACTTTCCCCAGGCCAGGGCTGTCGCCCCTGGAACTGGTTCTAACCGGCAGATGCGTAGTGAGCACCGGGGTGCCACTCCGCAGTCACCTTCTCGCAAAAGCCCTACCTACCCAGAATACACAAACCCTGTCTGGGACGGTGCGAACACCGCCCTCGACAGGAAACCCTTTGTCCAAGCGCTCCTCGCTGGAAGGACTCCCAGCAGCAGGAGGTCAGACTCGTGTCTGTGGTGGCAGCATCCATTTTGTGGAGCTGAGGCTTTCGTTAACTTTAACCGGGGTTCACAGTTACGTACATGTCGTGTCCCTCTAGAAGGGCGGAATGCTAACCTCGTCGTCAGAGTTGGTGAGAGGGCAGCATCCCGATTCGTATGACACCTTACTCGACATGTCTTGATAACGCGACACCGAAGTTACCGATGTGGCACGCGTTATCATGGAACAGCCATTGGGTCTTTTCTCCGCAAGCTGCAACCGGCTCGGCTCGGGCCAGAACACAGTTCACGCGAGCCCATGCACTCTGCCTTCAGGATTGTCAAGGCCTGCCATAGGAGTGACTGATAGGGACTCGGGCGTCCATGGTATGGTTAGATATAGAGCTACTATATCTACAGCAAAGGGTGGTTACACGACTTCGCCCCAGCTGTCATGCAGCCAGTTGTGTCAAATTTAGGAGGCCAGCCAGGGGTGGCATAATACATGCTGCAGCCCCTGGCGGCCCTGGGTACACCTATGCCCTGAGTTACAGGGTCTGATAAGGTGGCCCAGTACCAATTGGTAAATGCACCTAGGGTACATATCGTAATTTAGAAAGAGAACAGCCAGGCTGTGGGTCTGATTGGCAGGCCCACAACCAGAGAAAGTCGTAAACCAGTGAAACAAAAGCAAAAAAATCTGGGTGATCATAGGATTGCAGACCCTACTCTCCTACATTGACGGCGTAGGGTACTATGCTGAATCCATGCTGTCGAACGATGGCAGCGAGGGGGGCAATGTAGATGTTGAAGAGAGTGGGGCTGAGAGATGATCCCTGGGGTACTCTGCAGTTGATATCAGTGGGTTCGGAGAGGAAGGGAGGGAGTCTGATCCTCTGGGTTCTGCCGGAGAGAAAGGATTGGATCTAATTGAGGGCGCCTCCTTGTATCCCTGTGTCGTGAAGTCTGGCATCTAGGGCGAGATGCGAGACGGTGTCGAAGGCTGCGGAGAGGTCTAGAAGGATGAGGGCCGCAGTGTGTCCCTGGTCGAGTAGCATGCGGATGTCGTCAGTGGAGGAGAGTTCTCGGTGCTGGGGTTGCGGCGGAATGCAGACTGGGAGGCATCTAGGATGGAGTTCTCTTCGATGAAGGTGGTCAGCTGGGTGTTTGCTAGTCTCTCGGGGACTTTGGCTGCGAAGGAGAGGAGAGAGATGGGATGGTAGTTTTTCAGGGCCGTAAGTTTCTGGAGGAGAGGTTTCACCTCCACCCGCTTCCAGTCCTCTGGGAAGATGCCGGACCTGAAGGAGGTGTTGATAGTCCGTGCTAGTTCAGGTGCGATGGCGGCGGCAGCCCTTTGGAATATGTGTGGTGGGCAGGGGTCCGTTGGGGCTCCTGAATGGGTTTTCATCATGGTAGAGGTGATTAGTTTGATGCTGGCGGGATTCCAGGTCATGATGGTTGGTTTATCGGCTGTGGTGTCGAGGGGGTTTGTGTCTGCCGTCTGTTCGCTGAAGTTGTAGTAGAGGGCCTTGATCTTACGATGGAAGTAGGAGCTGAGCTTGTCACAGAGTTCCTGGGAAGGTGTGATGCCCGTGGCCTCACCGGGGGGTTTGGCGAGCTGTTGTATGACTTTGATCAGTTCCTTGGGGTTGGTCTGGACTTGATCTCTTATGAAGGTCCGTTTGGTGTCTCATTAATTGAATTTTTCTGCTATGTCTTCAGCCAAGGAGGAGTCAGGGTAGATCAGCAGAAGTCTCAAGCCATTCAGCAAGCCCCGCACCAACCACAGCCTCAGAGACCCGAAGTTTCCTGAGGATGGCCACCTCTTGCAGGCGGTTTATACCGAACCTGGCCACCTTAGCGCAACTGTTGCAAGCCCTAACAAAGAAGGATGCCACCTGGAAGGGGGGCAAAGAAGAAGAAGGAGCTTTCCAAAAGATCAAAGGAGCACTTCTATTAAAGACGACCATGGCATACTTCTACATCACTCAAATTACCATACTCCTGGTGGATGTCAGCCCCGTTGGCCTCAGAGTGCTCATGACAAGAAACAGAACCAGGGAAGTGGGCACCTCTCGCTCCCACACCAACCAAAGCCCACTACACCCAGATCGAAAAGGAGGCGCTAGCGATTAAGTGGGCTTGCAACCACTTTCACCTATAAGTCAGTGGTCACCCTTTTAGAGTTGTAACTGATCACCAGCAACTAGTCCTGTTGCTTAGAGGAACAGCACCATATCCCCGCCAAGAATCGAACACTGGGTGATAAAACTACAGTATTACCGAATGGAATTAGTCGATCGACCCGGGGCGAAGAATCCCACAGACTTCCTGCCATGGCACTCCCAAGAGTTAGCAGAAGACTGTTCAGGAGTGAAGAACAGAAGAATATGTAGACATGGTGTTTCAATGGGCATGTTCACGAGTCCTCACCATTGACAAGATCAAGATTGAGACCAGCAAAGACTCCGTGCTCACGAGGGTGATGAACTCCCTACAAAAAGGCTTGTGGAAAGACTTCCTTCGCTGTGACAATGGATGGAACAGGCCTGACCGAGACCGGCTTGGGAAATTCTGGAAGGTGCGGGACGAACTAAGCACAGCAGCAGACGGTGTAGAATTGAGAGGATCCCAGATTGTCATTCCTGCAAGCCTCCTGGAATGGGCCACAACCCTGGCTCACGAAGGACAGCAATGGACCGTGCGGATGAAATAACGAATGAGGGAAAAGTTGTGGTTCCCCGGACTTGAAGTCGCCATGGATACACTCTTAAGAAATTGCAGATCCTGTCAGCTCACAAGTTGCCAAGTACCGCCCACACCAGTGACAACGTAAGATCCGGCAACGTCTCCATGTTAGCGAGTAAGTCTAGACTTAGGGAGTTTTCCAGATGGATGCGTAACAGCTGCGCTGATAGCTATTCGAAGTACCCCATTGTCTAAGTGATTGCGTCCACATCATTCACACAGCTCCATCCAGTCCTCGAGAAGGCATTCGTGCTCTTTGGGTTGCCCCGTAAAATCAAGACAGACAACGGGCACCATTTCAAGGAGGAAAGTTCAAAAACCTACTTGATCTACTCCATCTTGTGAGTTGCAGCCTACCTTTGCCCCAGATTGAAGTGAGTGGAGTCCAGGAAGTGGTAAGGAGGCAGACTAATGCTGTCTCTTGTAGGAGAGTAGGGTCTGCTTCCTACGGTAACCCCCACTTTTTGCTGTGATACTCTGGTTTTTCGACTTTAGTGTGGCTGTGGGTCTGCTAAACAGACCCACAGCCCAGCTGTTCTCTCTCTAAATTCATACCATGTACTTTAGGTACATACCTAATTGGGTCACCTTTGTGAGCCCCTGTATAGTGTACCATAGGTACCCAGGGCATAGGTGCATCCAAGGCCTACCAGGAACTGCAGCATGCATTATGCCACCCCTGGCTGGCCATCCAACTGACACCACAGGCTGATCACTCAGCTTGGGCAAGGTCGTGTAATCACCCCTTGCTTAGATATAGTATTCCTATATCTACCCTTGTATAAAGACACATATATACCTATAAGCCACTCCTATGGCAGGCCATGACAATCCTGAAGGCAGAGTGCTTGATTTTATGTGAGATGGTGCTCTAGCATGAGCTGAGCCGGTCTGCAACTTTCGGAACCATGTCCTTATAGCTGTTCTATGATATAGCCATACCATATACTCAAGTGCATTATAATCCTCGTGGTTAATGCTAACTTTGGTTTGGCTTTATCAAAACATGTTGTGTAAGGTGTCACAACATGGAATACTACCCCCCCCCCGCCAGTCCTGGCGGCTGGGGTATCATTCCACCCTTCTAAAGGGAGAAGACATGTAGTTACTGCTTTACCCGGTTAAAGTTAAACAGAGCCTCTGCATCACAAAATGAATGCTGCTGCCACAGACACGAGTCTGACCTCCTGCTGCTGGACGAAACTCCGGCAGGGGAGGCCTGGACAATAGGTTTCCTGCCTTGGGAGGTGCTAGCACCTCCCCAGTCAGCCTGTAGTGGATTGGGGCAGGGTGGGTTCAATGTAATCTGCTGTTTCCCGTCACACTTGGGGCACACAAGGTGCTCCATGCATAGCCCGGTTCAAACCAGTTGCTGGGGCACTCCAGCCCCAGCTCTGGCGCAAAACTGGACAAAGGGAAAGGGGTGTAACCACCCCTTCCCAGGTTCCACCCATAGGAGGGACCTAGCAGGTAATCCAGCCCCTTAGTTAAGTATAAAGTTAGGAGCTGTGTCTAGAGACAGTAGATTATCCCGGAAAGAAACTCTGAAACGAACTCTTGGACCTTCGACGTTCCATTTCGACTGGAAGACTGAAGACATCTCCCTTGTGGTCAAGGAGTGACTACCCTGTGCAAGCAGGCACCACCAGTAACTTGCCAGTTTGCTTTGTCGACGCTCCCTCCAGAACCCGAAGACTTAGCGACGCAGCCTCTGGACTGCCAGATTTCTCTGACTCGGACCCACATCCACAGCAAAGCTGAGACCCATGGCGGACACGAGAGATGTGGGACCAGACCTCCTGCAGTACCTGGACCTCCTGCAGTACCTGGTTTTTGCTAACTGTGCAGCTTCTGAGGCGTCCTCGAAGTTGTGCATTGGGGACTGAGAAGCCCCAACCCGAGCAGTAAGTGCACCGAAGCTCAGCCCTCCACGAGTGCCGCATGGGGCCTGCGCCTGCATTTCTCCTCAACGAGTCTTCGCGGTTGCTAGCCCGTTGGCTAGTGGCCCTCCTGAAGACATCCTTTTGAAACAACAACGCTTGCCTGGTTGCTCCGGGCTTGCTCCTGCTTTCCTGTAAAGGGGAAGCTCCCCAGACCTTGCTGGTCTGAACAGAAGCCGATCTTCCCTTCCTGCGTGGGTTGCCTTTGCCCAGGCTTGTTGGGTCCAATCCGGATACCGACACCGCCAACAGCTAGATCCTTCGTGGGACAGTCCGTATTAAGCTCCTGGTGTCGTCGACGCCTCCTGGTCCACGTGGCTGAAGAGACAAACTCCATCTCCTCACCTGATTGCATCTCGACATCGCCTGGTTCCTTCCTGGTCACTGGCTAGTGGCCCAGACTCTGTCCCCTCTGCTTTCAAGTCCTTCACTGCTCCGATCCACCCTTGGATCCATCCAGACACTTTCCTCCTGGTCGCTTTCAGCACTTTCTTGCAGCTCTCCATAGGATCGATCGACGAAACCCGACACAAAAGAACACCTATGCACCAGGCATTCATAAATGTCTGACAGGTACGGGGCCTAAGTATCTCACAAAAGTCTTCTCACCCTATGTCCCAGGGCGTTCCCTACGCTCCAGTAACCTCCAGCTTCTACAGATACCCAGAATTAAAAGATCTAGGCAGGGAGGTCGTGCCCTTGCTTACACCGGACCTGTCCTCTGGAACTCCCTGCCCCAGAAACTGAAACAAATTACCAACCACCTTACTTTCCGGAAAACCCTTAAAACCTATCTTTTCACAAACATTAAAAATCACTTATTCATTTCAATCAGTTACTTCCTGAACATGGACCAGCATTTTCTGTATTCCTCTCACTGGCAAAACGTGGAGATACCCCTTCGGGGGTCGAATCAGGCGCACTATAAGCACATAAAATAAAAAAATAAAAACTATCCAAGTGTCCTAGTTTAACTGGGTTTTCCCATAGTCCACCTGGAAGTGTCCGAAATCTATTACTTTGTAACTTTTAGGTTCCCATTGAAAGTCTATGGTAACCCGCGTATGTGTTTAGACACTGCACACGCATCCTGTGGGACTAATACTTCCTAACCTTTGGTTGTTCAGTGTAGCCCCAGCGATTTCCTAGGCCCTAGGCCGACTCACCTTTCCTGAAGTGGTTCTTATACCACTTACTTAGTATATGGTTCGCGAGGCCCCTAGGGGAGAATTGTATTTGTGCAACTTATAGTATGCTTATTGAGTAACTTGTGCTGTATCTCGAACTCTGACCTCATAAGGAATGCAGAGGGGTTGTGTGAGTCATAAATACATATATATTTGATATATACCTTGTGTGGTGTCCTTTCATTTGGTATTCAAGGGATTATAATTGGTAAAACAATTGGCTTCACATGCTCTCTGAAGTATTAGCCTAAGACTGCTTTGTCTATGCTACCCCTAGGATAGCTGGTCTAGAAGGTTGACTTTACAATCATAAGGATTGTTTGGACTGAAACAGGGTGCCCACTAGAATAGTGGGCATCACATATCAGGCCAACTTCTCACATCGCTTTCCTAAAAAAAGTTTTATTATTAAACGATTTCACCTATCTGCGAGTGCATGATCTTATTTTTTCTTTTAAATTTCTTTAACTGTCTTTTCCTGTGGTTGTTACAGTTTAAAATTGTAGTTTCAACCTGCCAGTGATTGCATCATTTATCGCATGTTTTTGTGTTTAAACTTGTGGTTTATGCTGCCTGTGACTGCTTCCATTTAACTCTGTAGTTTTTCCCTCTCATTCCCTGTGACTATCCGTTTTTCCCTCCAAATGTGTCCGTTGCTCTGTGCTAAGACCTGTATGTTAAGCAGTGCACCCTCAGCGACCATTTTGTGTTAACAAGTCAGTGAAACCAGCCACCCCTCCCCCTGCGACAGCAGTAATCTGCTGTAAGCTGATTAACTATGTTTAATAGGGACTGTGCACTTTGTTTTTTGCGATACAGAGAGGGAGTAAAGGTTTGTACAAATAGTGTTAGAGGACAAGTTTGTGAGGCCCTTACCAAAGTGTGGAATGAGCCAGTCTGTCTCCTAGGAGATTTCTGAATAGAGGAGCAGCTTCCAACTCCCTGACCAGCAAACCGTGTCTGAGGTAGCTGGGACCTTATTTAGTCTGATATTGTTTGGTGCATGTGTACAATGATTGGTGGTTTTATCAGGAGTTGATTGGATTACGGTTAGTGTCCTCATTTGTTGGGTATTTGAGGGTTCTGATTGGTTTCTGGGTCAGTGATTCAATCAATGTAGGGTTAGGATTTCTATTGGAAGTAGGGACTAGGGCTTCCTATGGTATTGGGGCTAGGATTAGGCCTTTAATTGGAAGTAGCGATTAGGGCTTCTGGTGTGATTGGTTGCTGGGCTAGGTGTGGGACTAAGAGTAGGGTTAGGCTTTCTATTGGATGTAGGGTCTAGGGCTTCCTGTGCCATTGGTTGCTTGGACTATGGTTGGGACTACTGGTAGGGCTAGGGCCTCTATTGGACGTAGAGATCAGGGTGCTTGGACTAGGGCTAAGATTGGCTGTGGGGTCCAGGTCTCCTATTGGTTCTAGATTTTAGAGCTAGTTCTGTGATTGGATAGTGTAAGGGCTAGTGTTCCCATTGGCTTAAGGGGTCACCGTACTACTAGGGCTATAAACGACCCATGCTTAGGGCGTCTCAGCCCGGGCGTCGAGGACAAGGGTGGAGAGGACAAGGGTGAATGCCTGTTTGAGCCTGTTCGAGACTGGTCGGGACCAGGGCCTGATATGCTGCCCATTTTCCCCTTCAGTAATACGCACCCTATGTATGTGTCCCTCTGCATAGAAGCATTTATTTTCACCATAGATATGTACCTATATTTGTGTATTGCTTCGTATAAACATGTGTAGAATAATTATGTTGTTATAAAAACATTTTTTAAAAATCATCTTTAGTTTACATGTACTTGCTTTCATTGTGCATCTATGTACCTTCCATGTACTTAGATCTGTGTGTCTTACTTTTCGCCTGAAAAAAAGCATATTGAATGCACTACCCTATTTCTCATCCTGTACCGTTATCAATATCTTTAATCTGCATATACTTACCTCCTTTATGCATCTATATACTTTTAATGTACTTATGGATCTATATATTTATCACTTTCTTCTAATTTAGCATTTCCAATGCACTACTCTATTACTCAGCCTATACTTCTCTCAATATATCTTCTAGCCCAACTTTCCGACTCACCTCAAACTTCTTTTTACTACTCTTTCCAATGCACTACCCTATCTCTCACCCTACACATCTATCATATCCTCTACATCCACTCTCATTTATCCCAAACCCCATACCACTTCTATGATCTCCAAAATAACCCTTTCTAGACTCTTTCCTACTCTACCCTCCTTGCATCATCTGACACCTCTTTTACTATACCGAGCCCCCAAAACAAACCTTTCTAAGCTCTTCCCTCCAAAAAACCTTTTTACTCAACCAACAGCGTCCTCCTACTGCTATGATCTAAAAATAGAAACCCTTCACTCTTCTATCCCCTCCACTATCCTTTTCAATCAAAATAACAGACTAACATTTTCACTTCTCTAATTCCAAATTCCACTATACTAATTCACCACTACTCCTTTATGGGTTCCAGAGTAGTGTGCTACTCGCCAACAAAGCGTTTCAACACCCCATCAGGGTTACAAGCACTATTTAAATACAAACCTTTTTCCCTTTTTTGCCCCTCCCCAAACCTTCTCAATCCAAATAACTGACTAACATATCCACCACTCAAATTACTTCATATTTTACTATACTAATTTTCAAACACTAATCCTTTATGTGTTCCGGAGTAGCCGGCTACTTGCCAGAAAAGCGCTTAAACACCCCGTCAGGGGTAACGGGCACTACATGAATGCAAACCTTTCTTTCCCTCCTATCCCTCTGTTATCCTTCTCACTCCAAATAACTGACTAATATCCATCATTCAAATTACTTTCATATTTCACCATACTAATTCACCACTAATCCTTTATGGGTTTCCGGAGTAGCGTGCTACTCGCCAAAAAAAGTGCTTCAACACCCCATCAGGTGTAAGAAATGTTTCACTATACTAATTAAACACTAATCCTCTATGGGTTCCGGAGTAGCGTGCTCCTCGCCGAAAAAGAGCTTCGACGCCTCTTCAGGGGTAGTAAGCGCTATACAAATGTAAATAGAATACTCTGAGTTCACCATCATCGAATCACCCCACAATGGCCACAGGCTAATGGCGAAGTCGAACGCTTCATGTGGATGCTCAATAAGATCCTCTGAACAGCAGTGGCCGAGCAGTCCGACCCTGAGACGGCGCTTCAAAGGTTCCTGCAGGAATATCGCAGCACTCCAGACTGCACAACGCAGAGATCACCCTGGTCCCTGACGCTAGCCGGGCACCGCCAAGACACAATTCCCGTAGCCGACAGCTGTGTCCCCAAACAATATGATCCTGCCAGCACTCAAGCACAGTGCAACGCAAATAACGAGTGAGCCAGCATTAAAAGGAGAGCTAGAACCCGCGTTATTACCCCAGGAGGCACCGTCCTAGTCCGGAACTGTCCCAGCGGCGGAAAGTTCCGAACAGTGTATGAGCCTGGGCCGTGGACTGTTCTAAAACTCAATGGTACCACCCTTACAGCCCAACGAGGAGAAGAGACATTTACAAGAAATATATCCTGGTTCCAGAGAATCCAGTGCTTAGACACCAATTGGAGTTTTCCCAGACATGTGGATGGCGGAGAAGCGACGGCTTCAGGCACTCCATCACCCCCTGTTCCAGAACCAACCGTAGCGAATTCATTGCAACCCCTATCACAGAGACTGATATGGACATTACCAGAAACACCCAGTCACCTCACACTCCTGCAGAGAGTCAAGGGCCCCACCAGCAAAAGTACAACTTGAGACCCAATCCCAGACCCAGTCAAAGACTGTGTGTTGGATTGTTTATTTGCTTGAACACTAACTTCGTAGCAGTCTAGATTTTTTTTTGTAAACATATTTTATTGGCATTTGTAAACAAAATGAGCATCATATTTCAAATTACACCAGGTCGTGTTAGCGACGGTCAACACAGCATCCAGTGATACTCACGCCCCTGAATAAAAAAGGGAAGAAAAAAAAAAGCCCAGACCCCCCCTCCTCAGCGCCCCCCACCCCTGTCAGTGCGCCTACAACCAATATATAAAAACATAGTATCTATGGGTACCCTCCACGTATCGTGAGCTCTCGCTGTGCCAGGTAGTGTAAAGGGGACAGCTTCCTAAAATATGCTCTTCACATTAACCACTATCTTTCCTTCCTTCGTCAGTATCAATCCCACCGGAGTGCCAACTCCTATGTTAGGTCCTCCTCTCCCTCACTTGAACTATCCGGTCGCTGGAGCGCTGTCACCAGTGCCTCCCATGCTCTAGCCACTTCTAAGGATTTATCATTATCTAAGCGCCTGGCCTGCTGCAGTCGGAGTGTGCCCTCAGCTCATGCCCAGTGCAAGAGAGTCGCCTTCCATCTTGAGTAACTAGGGCCCAGGTTCGATTTCCAGTGCATGGTAAGTTCCTTCTTGGCCAAAATCAAGCCTAGGTCATAGAATTTACTAGTAACTTTCGTTTGGGGGTATGTGGGAACCAGAGTAATAAGCAGGTTCCCATGACCGCCTCCATCTGCCGGTCCGGGACAGCATTCAGACAAGCCACCACTTCCTTCCAATAATCAGTCAATCCCGTGCAAGTCCACAACATATGGGAGAAATCGGCTCAGTCAGACCTGCATCTTGGGCAGTGCGACGTAGTACCCCCAAAATATTGCGAAATCTTAACAGGTGTCAAATACGCCCGATGTAGAGTAAAAAACTGGACTAGTTGAAATCTAGCGTTCCGCGTACCCTTCCATGTGCGCCGAACCAACTGGGGCCATGTCGTCTCAGGGATGGGTTGTCCGATATCCAGTTCCCATTTACCCGGCAAACCATCCAAGGGCAACAAGGCTTCCGTCGATAGCCTCGTTGTCAGGAGGTGATCCTGGCGCCTACCTAAGCATTGGACTACATCTCCCAGCATGCCCTCTATTTTTGAGGGAGGAGCTTCAGCTATATAGGTCATTCAGTGCGCACCTCCTGTGCGTGTAATACTGTTTGTTTTGGGAGACAAGTTGGTTTGTTTGTCTTCGTTCCTCATCTCCTTGGATTTCGTTCCAGCTTGGATTTGGATTCTGATTCCGAGTCAGCTTCGTGTTCGGAGCGGCGCGGTCGCCGCAGAAGGTTTCATTTTTCGTTGTTGCAGGCAGATCCAGCGCGGCTCTAAAAACGAGAGTCCTAGCGTTGAAGGCGGAAGCGCCTTTCCTTGGTCCCTTGTTTGGTTCCTCTCACGCTGAAGGAAGCGTGAGAGAGTGGACCCGGCTCCCCTTGATATTCGTCCAGTGGAAACAAGCGGTCATTGGTTTCCCGGTATTCTCCCTGCGAACTTATGTATGGAGGAAGACTAAGCGGATGTGAGCGCAGGTAGGCGTTCTCTTCATTCCCCTTTTTGGCGCTGCCTGGTTTTCACGAGACTTGGTTCTTACACACTTGAGGATACAATTGAGGAACTCTATTCCCTGGACTGTACTCGCGCTATTGTCGGGCGCTGGGAGTTATTGCTTTTTGTTTGGATTACTTATGGACACTGAGTTTCTTGTTTTGGGAACTACGCTGGGTAGAGTCTGAAAAGTCACAGATTCTCTTTTCTTCTGAATATCATGCAGTTCAATCGTGAGGATATTCCTTTGTTTGTTTGGAGTGATACCTTACGGTTGCAGTGACAGTTTATTTTGGGTATGTATGACATATTTGGAGTGTTGAGTGGATTGACGTTGCGCCCATGAGACTAATGAGGTGTGCCTTCTTGTGTTATAGATTATCGTCTAGTGGAGAGAAGTATCTCTATTGACGAGTAGGATTGGTTCTTGGCTTCTGCAGTTATACTCCGGTATTAGTATAGTCTTAGCGAGACGATTTGAGTGTAGACTGTGTTCCCTGTGTATTTACCATGTGTTCTTTTTAGGTATCCCTCCTCCCAGCGGTTCCGGCTCATATTTCTATTTTTTCCCTCGCCTGATTGCCTCATTACTCTGTGGTCATCCAGAGTTGGGGACAGCGGGAGGTGGACCCCTTTGTGCATCACTTCGAAACCCGGAAGCAAACGAGGATCTGACACTCGTGTAGAGGCAGGTAATGGCCTTGAAAGTGCCAGCCGCCATAACCACGTACTGGCAACCCAGAGAGGTCGGCGGTTCAGAGAGCCCTATGTTCCATTGTTTCCGAATACTGGCCACTAGAGCGGCATGCAGCAAATAATCCCCTCTCAGGAGGCCATAAGTGGTCTGCAACTCTTGGAAAGTCAGCAGGGCCCCATCTCCGTACAGATCTCCAATCATATGTAGCCCAAGATCTTCCCAGACTGCCAATGCTGACCAGTTACCTCCGTGCGGAAGAGCTGTACACATCCCCAATGGAATTTCTGGGGCATACGGATTGGTACCCGAACGTTTGTGACTTCGAAGCCAGCAGAGGCGAAGAGTGCGTGCCTCAAGATAGAGTTGATCTAAGTCAATCTTCTGGCCTAGTATTATAAAAGAGATGACATGTCTAGGAAGCAGTCTGCCCTGTGGCCCCTCCGGTCCTCTAAACTCCCGAGCCACTGCTTGAGTAAGCCATTGTAGCTGCGCCGCCAGATAGTACCATTCATCAGGGACTGCTAGCCCTCCATCTGGCCAATGCAAACAGCAAGGGGGACAGCGAGCACCCCTGGCGCGTCCCGCGGCCAACCCGGTATGCGGCCGATATTGTGGCTCCCGTTTTCACTCTGGCTGTAGCTGCATTATAGAGCAACGCAGTCCATTTCACAAACCAGTCCCCCAATCCAAACGTCTCCAGGACCCGGAACAGGTATGGCCCCTCCACACTGTTGAAGGCCTTTTTAATGTTGATCGAAAGCACAGTAGCCTCCGGGAGCCCTCCGAAATCGCCCCGCATGACCCGGAGGAGTCGGCGTATACAAGTCGCAGTGGTGCGTTGGGGAATGAAGCCCGCCCGATCAGGGTGAACCAGGGCTCGCATATGGATGAGGAGTCGCGTCGCAAGGATCCTACTCAAGATTTTATAGTCAACTGTAAGCATAGATAACGGTCGATAGGCCGAACGAGAACTGGCATCACCCCCACGTTTTAACAAGGGTATTATAATGGCCTCCCGGGCGGTCGCAGGCAGATCACCAATGTCCCAAGCCTCCCAATAAACAGCATGCAATTGCGGAGTCAATAAATCCACATAGGCTGCATAGAACTCAAATCGGCAAACCGTCCGCACCAGGCGTTTTACGGCGAGCCATGTGCTTGATCGCCGTACGCATCTCCCCTACAGAAATCTCCCCTCCTAACCCTTCCACCTGGTCCGGATCGAGGCGCGGCAGCTGGGCTGCAACCAGGAAATCATCAAGTCCTTCGGGCACATTTGGCATAGCACTCCTATAGAGGTGCTCATAATAATCAAAGAACTGGTCATTGATTTCCTTCTGAGTGTAGACCAAGCGACCCTCCACAGTGGATAGGGTCAGAATCGGGGTGCCACGGGCCGCAGGATTGGCCAGCCAAGCCAGCAGGGAGCCCACCTTAGCTCACCTTATCTCGCTCAGCGTGAGCCCGAACGAGGTATTCTTTATGGTCGAAGCAACAGAGCTTTTCCATCTGCATCGCGACTTCCTCACGAGCAGCCGAGACGGCACCGTGAGGCTCGGAATCCTCGCGACTAGCCCGCTCCGCGAAACACAACCGATCTTCGCTCTGCGTAAGATCACGTAGGAGAGTCTTGCGGGCCCCCGCCGTAGTGGAGATATAGACCCCTCTAATCACCGCCTTGAAGGCATCCCATTCAAGGGCCCTACTCGACGCCGTTCTCTCATTCTCAGCAAAATAGCGCTCCATGCCTTCCTGCACTGTTGTCTTAAAAACAGAGTCCTCCAACGCCAGAGGGTTTAAACGCCAAGTGGGAATAGCGTGACGCTGCCGGGTCCACTGGACCACCACCAAACAGGGATTGTGGTCAGAGATCGTCCTCGCCAGATACTCGCTATGGCGGACCAAACTCTTAACATCTGGTGAGCTTAAAATGCAGTCAAGCCAGACATGCAGATCGTGCAGAGGGGAATAAAAGGAATAATCTTTCTCAGCAGGGTGTTGCGTTCGCCATGCATCAACCAAACCCACGTATTCTGCCAATCCCATCTCCCCTTCGCTATTGTATGAACTGCGGACTGAGCTAGTGGTGGGTGCGATCTGTCCAACTCCACATCTACAACAGAGTTAAAATCTCCTCCAATTAGGACCGTGCCAGCTAAAACTGTTGCTAATTTCCCAGACAATCTTGCAAAAAAGGCAGTCTGCTCTACATTCGGGGCGTAAACACTACATAGCTTCAAATCCCTCCCATCAAGCCGACCCTGCACAGCCACAAACCTCCCATCAGGATCTACCAGTGTTGTCAGGGGCTGAAATGGAACTCCTGCTCTCACCCAAACCAAAACACCCTGTGCAAAGGCAGAGTAGGTAGTATAAAACAGTTGGCCCTGCCACCTACGTTGCAAGGCCCGCCCCTCGGACTGGTCAAGATGTGTTTCTTGCATAAAAGCCACCTGGATCCCCCTGCGAACAAGATAGGCATATACTTTGTGTCATTTCATCATGGAATTCAGTCCCCGCACATTCCAGGTTATACATTTCAGTTCAGGTAGGGTCCCCATTCAGAATTACACATGCATTTCGATTCATCGGCAAATCCCCAGGCGCACTGACATTCCCTCGGAACCCCAAAACAGGCCAACCAGCCCATTTCCCACCCGCCCCCAGAACAGGTACCAAACCGCAGAAACCCATCCAAATTCAAAACCCCAATTAAAGAAAGTCTCTGTTAGCCACCAGGGTCTCACAACTTAGTGTGAGATCACACTTCTGTACAATAGAACAATGAGAACGGCACAGGGGTTATTCGTCCAAAAGGCCATCTGCAGTCCTTGGTGTGACATGGGGCAGTGTCTGGTCACCGCCTCCCGAGCCCTCGGATGTCGCATCTCCCGAACCCCTTCGAGATTTGGAGTCCACTGCACAAGTAGAGGTCGCCACTCTTGAAATAGTGGAGACCGCCCTGAGGGCCTTCCGGGTCTTCCAGCTCAGTCTGCGACACGGAAGGGACCCGATTAGCCGCCGGTTGTCTCCTGGCCCATCGGCCCGTCTAGGTTTCGGTGCATCGTCCTGCTTCTCCCCATTCGCCGTGCGGCCATCAGTCCCGGCCTTGTAAGACTCCAACCAGTGCCATACTTCTTCAGGGCTATTATAGAAGGAGGAGGTGCTGTCCACCATTATTCGCAGACAGGCCGGGAACAAGAGAGAGTATCGAATACCCTCATTCCGAAGAGCCTTCTTGACTTCCAAAAAGGAGGAGCGGTGGCGTTGGACCTTGAAAGAGTAATCAGGGTAGATGGACCCTTGCATGGTCAACCTGGTAGGGCCCCATCGTCCACGCTCTGTAAAATAATGTCCCTATCCTTGAAGTGTAGAAGGCGTGCAACAACCGGTCGAGGGGGTCGACCAGGAGTCGGGGGACGGGCCGGGACCCGGTGAGCTCTCTCCAGCGTGTAGAATTGAGTCAACCTTTCAGGAGCAACCACCTCCCGCAGCCAGGTCTCCAGGTAGGCAACCAGGTCAGCCCCTTCAACTTTTTCCTGCAGACCCACCACTCGGATGTTATTACGCCGGTTGCGGCCTTCCTCTTCCTCGGCCCTCTTTTCCAGCGTCTGTACTCTCCTCTGCAAGTCCTCCAGGGCGGCGTCCGTCGCCTTTTGGGCCAGTCCTAGCACATCCAGCGTAACCTCGGTCTGTTTGACTCGGTTCACCAACTTTCCATGATCCGCCCGCAACAGCCCCAAGCCTATGGACACCTGAGTGATGTCATGGTGCAGGGCCTCTCTCGTGTTGGCTATGGCCTTCAGGATCTGGTCCAACTGGCAATGCTGCAGCCCCGTCGCGGGGTCTCCAGACAGTTTAGAATCTCGGTCCCCAGGTTGGTCCCCCACAGGGTCAGGAGGCACCGTGCCCGGTTTCTGGCGTAGCTTCCCCAAAGGGCCGGTCTTCATTCAGTGAGCAAACACTGTGGCAGCGAAGACTTCCCCCAAATCAGGTCCGCCAGGAGTACCCGCTAGCGCCGGGAGCACGCACCCCAGATCACAGAGGCCCCAGTCGCGGCAGCAGGCCCCCTGGTGTCGCGTCAATCGTCCAAGAGGGCGCTAGGGCACCCACAGCAGGGCCTGAAACTTCGCTCACCAGCACTCAGGTCACCCGTTATGTCAGAGTTAACGTCCAGGCGGGGCCACCACCACCACCGTCAGGCAACCCCCTCCATGCACCAGGCCTAGGAACAGAATCCCAACGCTCCGGCCCCAGAAGCGTGCAGCACGCTATGTCCGTATTTCCCCCCTCGTGAGCTTGCTCTAGTCGCAGTCTGTGCCAGGTCCTGGGCCCAAGCCTGCCACAGTCCATGCCTGGCTCCCGAGCCCAGCAACAACAAGGGGGGTGGGAGCGTCAAACACGTTCCCCAGATGGGACAACGCCCTCACCGCCAGAAGAGTAGGCCCGCATCCGGTCGCTCGTCATGCGCCTGGGAGGCCAAAGCCAGGGTAGTCAGGACGCCCGGGGGTCCCTCCACAGCACAGCCGGCCGTCACCCTCACGCTGCGAGCCTCAGACTCGAAAGCCATCCGGGCCCTCGGGGTTCCCACAATCGCCGGGAGGTCCGCAATCGCCGGGAGGTCCACAGGCCGCGCGGCCTACCTCACAGCATGGGTCCACCACCAGTGGGGAAAAGGCGTTTTCCCAGCGTCGCCAAGCACTCAGTAGGGCACCGTCGATACTTCCAGTAGCCCCAACGTCCTGCTGTTCTCCGGTGCACAAGTCCCGGGTTGGCTCCGGAGCTCCGGTTCCGCCGCCGAGTGGGGCCGGCCAACCCTCACCGCGACTCGGCCCGTTAATCACGCAAGGCCGGGGGATGAGCTCAGCCGCCCAGGCTGCAAGAAAATGGCCGCCGCCGGCAGGGTGAGCCCTCCGGAGGTCCGGCGTATCGCCGCTGCGGGCCACCGCTCCCCAAAAGGGACCGCACTCCGGGGCCCACACAGAGGGGGGTGGTCAGAAGCTGCCCTCCGGGGACATCAGGGCAAGGTTTTACAGGATAATATGGGAGGTGGGCACGGAGCTTCGTGCTCACGCGTCCATTCTTGTCGGTGGCCGAACCACGCCCCTACTTTGTAGCAGTCTAGATACCGTGTAAGCAGGACCCGGACGTTAGCCCAGAAGTGCTTCCATACTTTGTATCACTCTCTGGCCAGGCGTGGCCAGAGAGCTTAAATAAACGGGCGGAAGTCGCACAGGAACTTGCGGCTCATACTAGTACACTGTGTGGTCGTGCTTTCATTTAGCTCCTCTTACTAGGCCTCTAGTGGTGCGTGGAGCAGCATTACACTAGAGACAGGTGTACCCTCACTAAAATCACGGTGTAGCAAGCCTGGATTTTGGGTTATCTCTGGTACTCTGGTGGCCATCCTAAGGTTAGGCATCAGGCAGTTAAAGTTAATATCCAGGACAGCGGCCGCCAGAAAATAACAAAATCCAGCGTGCACATACCATCAAACGCACAGACATGCACAAGCACCCACCAATGAGAGCACAAACTCTCCAATGCGCACTGACTCACACAGACAAGCACATAGCCAGAAACATCCAAGAACACAAACAAATACCCATGCTCTAATGCAAAAACACCCATATATATGCACACGCAAACACCATCACATGCACAGACATGCACAATCACACACAAATGCGCTCACTCTCATATACACGCAGACACGCACACACAGAGACTATCAAGAACACAAGCACAGACAATCACATGCTCCAGAACAAAAATACCCAAGGACGTACACACAAATACATGCACACACACACCATCACACGCACAGACATGCACAAGCACACAACAAATGTGCGCGCACACTCTCATACGCGAACAGAAGGCGCACAAACAGAAACATCCACACGCACAAGCATACATACAATCCCATGTTCTAATACAAAAACACTCAAACGCATACAAACAAACATCTGCGCACACAAACACAAGCACACATAGAATCATATGCTCTAATACAAAAACACCCAAATACATGTCCACACCATCACACGCACACACAATAAATTAGAACATAGTCTTTCATACACGCACAGGCGCAAACACACACACCCTCATACACGCACAGACGCACACACAAAAGCACTCCCATGACACATTTCTCCAGGACTGCCGCAGCATTGATGGCACACAAGGCAGAGTCAGCTGAAAAAAAGACATTCCTACTGTTGCAAAGTAAGAATCTTCAGGAAGTCAGGTATAGTTTCCTAAACTCAACTTTAGCATACTCGTTGAGGGTTGCTCAGGCCATTCTGAATTTAACATTACACAGGTGTAGCTACTTTAATTTCCAATAAAGTGTCACACATAAACTGACTCCAGCCATTGAAATGTCACAAATCAGTAAACTGGAAACTTGGCAGCTAGGTCACTGGTGAGATAATACAAGACTTAACGTAATTACAAAGTACTGTTTCTTGCGACGTAATGACAGTGGCTGAAAGTCAATTCTCTACAGACCTGATTTACAACTATCTGCGAGCCTGTTCTTTTGACCCAACAACTCCCCCACAACCCCCCGCCAAACACTCACTGCACGCAGCTGTCGATGTCCATTGTTTTTTTCCGGTAGACCAGCAGCTTCTTCCTTTGACAACACTCCCCCACCACTAAACAGCCATTCCGGCTCCTCTACTCGAGTGTATTGGCTGGGACTGAAATTTGCAACACAGCTTTAAAATTCCCGCGTAAGTATTAGTGTTTAAAATCCCGTAGCAGAATTGGTTGCCGGGATCATATCCTTAACATCCAATCGCAAACGGTCTTACGTCAAGGCGCAGAGCGATGACTATTAAAACAAAAAAAAACTGTCACGTGTAAGGTGCATCAAAATAAAAAAAGGACAACTTTACTATTACACGCCTGCATGAAGAGCGGATCAGCCATCTTTGAATGGCAAATACAGAAAACTTCACACAAATAAAATAATTAAAATAAGAGCCTTAACTTTATTTTGAGGCTCGTCCTGGCGCTCGTGCTATATGTAAGAATGGTAATGATGTGATGTGTAGGCCAGAGCTTTCGACTTTAAAACTAGGGAACTACGTTTGAGTCTCAACCTTGGCTCAACATCGTGTGATTCTGGGCAAATCACTTACCCTGCCCATAACATTGCTGCTAACTGGTTTCAGATAGCTTTTTTGTTTGGGGGACCAGAAGTTGAAAGCCAAAAACCGGGACATTTCACAAAAATAGAATGACTACAATTGAATTTTACCAAGCACAGAATGACAGTTTTCATCAACATAGATTACAGATATGGCAGTAAGAACTTAAATAAAATTAAGTTTTTAAAGCCAGTATCATGCCTGTTAATTGAATTGCTTTCTTATAACAGCTGCTAACTGTCCTTCCTTTGGAAAATATAAAAAGGCACCTCCCACTGTTTTCACTCGAACCCCTCTAAAAACAGGGAAATGGGCAAAATTTCCCGAAATCTGATGGACAGCTGATGGAAAACCAATTCTGTCCCTACAAATCAGGAATGCCTGGTACATGATTATGTTTGACATTTCATACTTTCAGTGTAATTATTAGTGACGCTCAGCGACCAGGAGTGACAGTTTCTCGCGAGCAAAATCAAGCAATGAAGATGAAAGAAACGTATAAATATCAGAAATTACATCGTTTGAGCAACGAGAAACTCCAAGAAGAGCTTAAAACTAATGCAAAGCACCAGAAATGGAAGGACACTGTGGGATCCAACTGTACCAAAGAGGTGAGAGGCCTCAGCGTGGCTGATCTCAGCTGCCCACTTAATAAATTGTCATAATTACTACCATATCTTTGGGATTCATAACTGTGACACAGCATGAGTTATGGATGACTTCCTGCCTGGAAACGAGTAAGCCTGGGTGAGAGTAACCCAAAGCATTCCAGTTTTCCTTTTTCGTGATTTCTTTTTTTAATGACTTGGCATGGAAGTTTGGTCAATTAGAAATTGTTGGGACATTAATATATTTATATGCCATTATCAGCATTCAGTATTTTAATAATGAGCCCATGAAAAGGATACAAGGGGGCAAAATCACTTCAAAGAGTAATACTTTGTTTCTTTCATATTGCCATTTAACAGTGCCACTGGGCCAACGTAGAGAGAGGCGTTCATTCTCTTCCCCTGTGATGTTGGGCAAATATGTGGTAGGTTTTGTTTACAAAAGATAAGGAATATTGATGAAGATCGTTTACTGGCATGAGTTAATAGGGAGAATCATTTGTGGATGATCTTTTATATTCCAATATTCATAGTGCATTTATATCTATAAGGTGGGGACAGATATCTATGTCCCATTTTTCATAACGGATCTTTGGAGGATAGTTATTCTTTTTGTTACAGGTATTTGCTAACAATATTATACAATATATATTTTTGTTCCCATACACTTGTGATGATAATTGTTTTTCTTTTATTTAGGTCTCCTTCCCAGCTGGTCCCTTCCTTTCCTTCCCTCGCTTGATCATATAAAAATGATGTGCTTATTTAGCAAGCAGAATTGAGACGATCAAGAGGTGGAGACATTTTTTGCATCAAATCAATCCTGAGGTATCTGGAGACTGACAGTATAAAAATAATATCTAGTGCCTCCTAGTATCCGTATGATTCTATGTGGCCACCAACCCTTATCACACACAATTTTTCCAATAAATTTGTTTTGTATCTTTCCAAAATTTTAAGATGTTAACATGAGAGTGCTCCTATCATATTAATAGCGTGCAAGATTATTTTGTAGTTTACTAAGAAAGACTAAGGGGCCAATCACAATTTAGGTGGTGCGGGTGTGGGCAGTCTGCCACCATATTGCCAAGAGTCGCAGCCGCCCGCCAGCCAGATTACACATTTTTTGTTGTTTGGCAGGCAGCGTTTTGGTTCCCGCAGTAGTGCCTCTTTCAAAGGGATGGTGCCTTAAAGGCACCGCAATGGGAACACCTCACAAGGTTACTGCACAGCATGGACTGTAATGTCCATGCCGTGCAGGAACTTGTGTGCATGCACATGATCCAGCGCCCCTACAGAAATTCTGTCTCAATACTACCCAACACCATGATACTCACCATTAATCATAAAATCTTCACAAGGCCCATAAATAACTGAGACAAATATTGGGCAACTGAATCATGTGACTTAATTAATCGGAAGTAATCACAAACTATTTACACCCTTGTATACAACTGCAGTTAATTATCATCATGATCATAAAATATAACGGAAACATTTAATTAAGTCATCCAGGTAATGGATCAACTGATGGTAACTAGACTGAGAATAAACAAGACCAGCTTGTCATTTCAAAATCTATTTTATTAATTTTATTTTCAAATAAGGAGCAAATTTAGTAAAGAAAATCTGAAAGCAATTTTAAAGCATCTTTAATCAAGGTAAAGGCACATTAGACTGTCATTTCAAACGGGTCAGCATGAGAAGTACTTAAAGCAGAAAAGGTCTCATTCCCTAAATTCTATTTCCCTGACTAACTTATTTTTAACCTAAAGGAAAAGTCATTAGTTCAGCTTTCCTTACGTGAGTCAAAAGTCTGACAGCATCTCACGCCCTTCAGGATTCAGGAATGAGCCAGCAGCCCTCCTCCCAAGGGGCCAAGTTTTATACCTTTTCTCTATCTAAAACTAACTAAAAGAATACTTTTTCTCCGACATTCAGCATTTTCATTGGTTGACAGCCGTCAGTCCATATGAAGTCATAACCCTTTCAATCCAAAGTTGTGCCTTTCTAAAACGTCTTTGTACTTTGTCCACAAGCGACATTAGCTTCCGAGGTTTTTGCAACATCTTATTAAATAACAGTTTGCTGCTTCCTCAGCTTGGCTGTTCTACCGCTTCCTTTCCTTGAAGTTATTCAACTCAGAGCACATCTTGCACAGTTCCATTTATTTATTTAACTGACGGACATCATTGTGGCAAACTTTTCCACGTTCTTAGCTGTGCTCGGCTCATCACGACAGGATTTCATAACACCCATTTAAAAGCTAGGCCTCAGGCCTTTCTCTTGAGAACTAATATTCAAAGAAACACAAAACATTAATTAATTTAAGTAATGAAAATCATTCTGTTACCCACCCCCTTTACTAATGTTAACCCATTAGTTTATGTTATCTAGCTTTAAGCATATAAATGCAGCGTTTTATTTACCAACTTCTTTTAGGCCTCCAGGATTCTGCACAAGCCTTTGCCACATATATGACATGACATAGACAAAAGCACATTTAAAAATAAGCACATGCCATTAATTAAACAGCCGCAATTAATGTTGACAAAACAAATAGACAAAGTTAGTTCATTATTTTTCAACGTACTTGCAAATGCAACAAAGAGCACATAATGTTAAACCCTTATGTAATGAATGCATTTTAATCTAGGTTGATTAGTACATATTCGTGCAAAAACTCATTAATATAATTAATTTATTATGGAAGTTTAACTTCGCGAGTCAAAACGTATTTAATCTCTGAAACTCACTTCATCAACTCCCTCATCTGGTGATTTAAAAATCACCAAACAATACCCAAAATTTTACCAAAAATTTTAACTTTTGAAAACATGTTTTGAAGACTCTTTGTGTTAGTATTTCTAAACTCCTGTCTCAGCAGTTTGTCTGGAACTCTCATATTGTGCTCTACGAAACTCTTCCAATTCTATCTCCTTCTCCTGTTCCTTTCTGAGTTTGTAAATCCTTCTCTTTTCCCTCACATGCTTCTTTCTCTTGTGTATCATGCAACTAATTTTTAACAAAAGAGTCACTATAACTATGATTATTACAGGATAAAGGGGCACATGCATCATTGTAGGAATTTGCATTTCCTAAATAGCGAAAATTAAGGAATCGCTATTTAGGAATTGCAAAATCCTATGCATCAAGAAATCCTAATTTTTTTTAGGATTTCTTAAATTTCGGAATTTGCGATTCCTTAATTGCGAATCGCAATTAAGGAATGGCATTACATTGATTCCTATGGGCCTAGAGGCCCATAGGAATCAATGCCGTTTTGCATTTCTTTTTTTAGGAAATCGCAATTTGTTGATGCATTGCAAGGGTGCAGAGGGGGGTCCAAAGGACCCCCACCTGCACCCTTGAAATGTATTTTAAAGTGCATGTTTCACACACACATGTCCTAAGGACATGTGTGTCTGTAACATGACACTTTTCAAAATGCATTTTTGTGCTTTTTGAAACAATTTCGCAAATTAACACGAGGGTCAACCTCGTGTTAATTTGCACATCCTATTTCAAAATTCGCATTTTTTTTAAAAATGATGCATTGCATTTAAGGAATCGCACAAATGTGATTCCTTAAATGCATTCGCATTTTTAGGAAATGCAAAAAAAAACGAATTTTGAAAAAATGTTTCATGCATCCCAAAAACGTATTTAGGAAGCGCAAACGGACAAATTTACCGATCCGCACCGTTTGCACTTCCTAAATAGGTTGATGCATGTGCCCCATTGTATTTTGCCAATGATTGAACTGCCAATCTCCCGAAACCAATTTCCAATTGCTGCAAATCTCTTGCTCAGACGCTCTGAAAAATTGTCATTCTCCAGGGATTCAATTTCTGAATGGAATTCAGTAATGTTTTTAATAAGCATTTCTATATTCTGGCTCTTATCTGGGATATATGTACAGCAATGCTGGACATGTAAAATCCCACAAACTCCTCCTTCTTTTGCTAGCCGAATGTCTAATGCAAGACGGTTCTGCATTACCATGCTTCTCGTGGCAACAAGTTCTGTGTTAACTAATTGGAAACCACTTGCGGTGTCTGTGGACAATCTATCTACAATTGTGGAAACCTTTCTGATTTTGATTGTATTCAGGGTTATTCCCACCATAGGAATTATTGCACCAAATATGTCACCCATGATTTCTGAAAAACTTTCCCTCCTGTACCTATTCAGGTGTTCGAATGAACCTTCTGCATTTCTGTCCACATGAAATTTTTTGGGAAAAACCAAACCAAGATAGCACGTCCCATACCAATGGTCTGGGAGGCTAAAGTAAGCTTTGTTCCCACAGACAAAATAAATTCCAGGAAAAATTGGGTCTTTACCACCTTTAAATCCCCATCCCCCTATGATACGATAAGTATCCTCACATTGACTAGCACCCACAAAAAAGTTATCGTACAAAGTATTATCTCTCCTAATACAACATTTTCAACTAACAGGTTCATCTATGTGGATAGCAGCATTCACATTTCCACCATTGAGCTTTTCGTCCTCGACTTGCCAAAACTTGGATTTAGTCTGTTTCAGCATCTCATTTCTCTTATAAATCGCCCTTCTCTCCTCAACCAATTTTAGAAATGATTTTTCTTCATCTCTCATTTTGCATGTTATATTGTTTTTAAAAGCGTATTCATAGGTAAGCTCATTAGTTACTAAAAAGAATTCCCTCATCTGTTTTGCAGGTCTTACTTTGTTCAAGCTATTTACAGCTTTCAAATTAGCAAAGATTTCATCATAATCTGAGTAATAGTACTCCAGACGACCTGTTTGATAGAACAAACTAGCTATAACACTGCATGTGATGCCATAAGTAAGAGGAAGCATGTTATAGGTAACTCCCTCTGAAACAGAAGCAGGAAGCTTCACGCGGACATAACAGTCCTTCACATCCATAACTCTTACATATTCTGACAAGAGTCTTGAAAAAGAATTTGTAGAAAAATCACCAACAGATCTATCTTGGTGGATCTCTGGTTTGTGCTCAATACCTCTGTTAGTTTTGCCTGCTACATCATGAACAGTTTGTTTAGACTCAGCTTTACTTGTCATGTTAGCTTTGTAATTTTCTTTGTCTATCCCAAAAGGAAAGATGACTGCCAAGATCAACCAAACCAAAATTATTAGGATCACACAAATAGAAGACATTTTACAGCATCTTCTAAAAATAGCACACCTTGAATTGCCAGTATTAGGCATCTTTTTTTTTTTTACAAGAGTTTTTTTTTTACTTAATATCAAAAACAAAAATTTTAAAGTACTTTTTATATACACCTCCCCTTTTAATTTTTTTTTTTTTAGTAACCCTCTAACAGCTTTTCTTCGACCTTGCGTCTTACATCAATGTGTTTTTCCAGCTAACACAATTTCTTCGACCTTGTGTCACCTAACACAATTTCTTCAGCCTTATGCCAAAAATAAACCTCAACTAAAAAAGAAAATATCTTTAATCATTGTCACTGGTGGTTTCTTCTAAATCCTCCTGACTACTACTACTAATTTCCACTACTGGTGATATTATGATGTAGGTCCACTCAGGGGACTTGTACTTTTGGTTTGGCTTTAATGGTCTCTTTCCCCTACTGCTAATCACTTCTATTTTCTTTCCTGTTTGATTTTTCTTATCAGAGTCACCTTTTTGACTTGATATTTCATTAACTTGCTCTTTTGACGTATTCACCAATTTAAATTTAAAATTTTCTTTTGGTCAATTATCTCCTTTTTCTATGAGTTTCCTCTTTGGCTCAGTTTCGTTACATTCAGCTTTCCAAGCTCTTTTTCTGAATTTTCTTATTTCAGATTCTTCATCACTTTCATCTGAATCAGTTTCTGAGACTTCAAATTTATATCTAGGATCTTCTTTACTCGGCAGTTTCACTCCGTTAGGAACATCATCCTTATAGCTGGTACTCGGTAATTCATCTTCTTCTTCTGGAATTACTTCCAACTTCCCAGTTTCAGAATTCTTGTTCCTGCTTTCAGAGCTTTCAATCTGCTTTTCAATACTCTCCTGATCTTGATTCTCTTTTGACTCAAATTCTTTTTCTGCTTCTTTTTCTAGCAGATCTTCATCATTTTCTGAATCTAGAATCACAATCTCTAGATCTTTTTCATGCAATGCCTGATTCACATCTGAATCTTCCAGATGTCGACCTTCTTGTCGTTCTTCAGAATCTGGATTCTTTTCTTGTTCTTCTTCAGAGTCTGAATCAGTTGTTGTGTCACTATCCTCATCAGGATTATCAGGAGGTGGTACACGAATGGTGTGACTAGCATGCACCCACCTTTTCAAACCTTTGCATTTAACTGCATTTGTTGTGACTAATATCACCTGTCTTGCTTTTTGCCACTTGGGTACTAAACAGTTTCTTCTTCGGTGTACTTTTGTTCTCACCCAGTCTTCTGGTAACAGATCATGTGCTTGCTCCTTTTCTTTTGAAATCACATCAGTTCCCACCTGATGGAATACAGAAGTCACCACATCAGACACGTTCTTGCAATATTCCATAATTGCACTTTCATTAATGCTAAGAACTTTTCCAACTGGTACAAATGTTTGTCTCATTACTCTGCCCATAAGAATGTCATGAGGACTTAAACCTGTCTTTTTATCAGGTGTACTTCTCAAAGACATTAAAACAAGTGGAAGTGCATCTGTCCACTTCATTCCTGTAGCTAGGCACATCTTTGCGATTCTATTTTTAATTGTCCCATTAATTTGTTCAACAACACCTGATGCTTCTGGTCTGTATGCACAATGTAGCTTTTGTTTTATATTCAGGGTTTCACAAATCAATTGTAGCAATCTGTTTCAAAATGTGTGCCACGATCACTTTCAACTGTAACTGGAAATCCATACCTCGGTATGATTTCTCTCAAAAGCAATTTTGCCACAGTAACTGAGTCATTGTGACATGTTGGGAACGCTTCCGCCCATCTTGAAAACAGACAGACAATCACTAGGACGTATCTTAATCTATTGTGGGGTGGCATGTCAATGAAATCCATTTGCAACCTGGTAAAAGGACCACCCTCCCGTCCTATGGTTCCCTTGCTCACAACTGTTTTTCTGTTTGGATTGATTTGTTGGCAGATCAAACATCTCTGGCAAAGTGATTCTGCAATAATCCTAAATTTGGGATTAAACCATGTCTGCCTAAACAACCTGATCATAGAATCTCTTCCTAAATGTCCTGGACCATGGTACATCCGTGCCATGTCAGCAATCATGCAATTTGCCATTACTGGTCTGTCATCTTTGTAAACCCAAACCTCATCTTCTTCCCGCTGTCTGCAACCTGCTTTTAGCCATGTGTCTTTTTCCTCATCATCTGCCTCATCTTGTAGGTCTTTTACTCCTTGCCATGTCTCAACTACAGATATTAGCATGAGTGAGTTCAAAACATGTTGATTGTCTTTTTCCCGATTAATTGAAAAATTGTTTTTCGCACAGTATCGTGCAATGTCATCAGCAAAGAAATTACCTTTTGTAATATAGTCCTCACCCTTTTTATGTGCTGGGCATTTTACAACAGCACTTTTCTCTGGTAACTGAATGCCATCAATCAATCTTTTGATCAATTTTGCATTCCTGATCGGTGTTCCCGCAGAAGTCAAATAACCTCTTTGAGACCAAACCTGGCCATAGTCATGGACTACGCCATATCCATACTGACTATCAGTCACTATGGTAACCTTTTTCCCTTTTGCTATTTCACATGCACGAATTAGAGCAACCAATTCTGCCACTTGAGCTGAAGGAATTCCCCCAAGAGAGGAACCCTCAGCTACTTCTGCAACTCTACTTCTGCAACTGAATATGCTGTTCTTAGAATGCCCTCATCTGTTCTTAGGCAGGAGCCATCAACAAAGTAAACAACATCTGATTCTGGCAAGGGTACATCTTTTATGTCTTTCCTAGGTTTAGTGCAGTAATCTAAAACATCCAAGCACTCATGGTCAATATCAGTCTCATTTTTGATTTCAGTAATAGCACCATCAGCCAATAATGTGGAAGGGTTTAGATTCACACATCTTGCAATCGAAACGTTATCTGATCCCAGAATAACTTTTTCATATTTTGTCAATCTGCTACTTGATAAATGTTGTGTCTTGCTTCTGGTAAGAAGAGTCTCAACTGAATGAGGTACATATACTTTTACAGGAAACCCCATTATGATTCCTTCACTTTGCTCAAGACCTACACTTGTTGCAGCCACTGCTTTTAAGCAACCTGGCAATGCTTTTTGCAACAGGATCAAGAACAGCTGAAAAATAAGCTATTGGCTTTCTCAGTTTTCCATGTCTCTGAATCAGAACTGATAATGCACAACCTTCTCTTTCACTGAAGTACAGCTCAAATTCTTTGTCATAGTCCGGCATTCCCAATGCTGGAGCTTCACACAAATTCTTTTTTAGCTGCTCAAAAGCCTCTAACTCAGTTTTTGTTAGGGTAATCGGGTCTTTTATGTCTGCTTTTGTCAGTCTCTGTAGTGGTTTTGCAATTACTGAAAATCCACTAATCCATTGACGACAATAACCTACCATTCCTAGAAACATTCTGACTTGTCTCTGTGTCATTGGAGGTTGTATTGCTCGAATCATTTTTATTCTCTCAACTGTTACTTGTCTGATTCCCTTTGCAATTCTGTGACCAAGATATTTTACTTCTTGTGTGCAAAACTGTAATTTTGCAGGTGACACTTTATGTCCCTCATCTGCCAAACGATTCAAAAGCGTAATGGTGTCTGTTACACAATTTTCTCGTGTTTTTGCAGCCACTAGAAGATCATCAATGTACTGGACCAATGTTGACTTTCCAGGCAAATCTAGATCATCCAAAGATTTCTTTAACAACTGATTAAAGATAGATGGACTCTCAGTATACCCTTGAGGGATACGACACCATGCTAAGATACGATCTTGGAATCTGAACGCAAAAATTTGTTGGCTGTCTGGATGCAGTGGAACTGTAAAGAAAGCATTACATAGGTCTATGACCGTATACCATTCTGCATCATGCGGAATCTGATATAGAATTACCGCTGGGTTTGGTACAACTGGGCAACATGGAACAACTATTTGATTAACCTTTCTCAGGTCCTAAACTATTTTGTAAGTTCCGTTTGGCTTTTTGATTCCCATAATCGGCGAATTACATGGGCTGCTCTCAATTTCTTTTAAAACACCTTGTTTTATAAATTTCTCAATCACAGGAATGACACCCTCAATAGTTTCAGCTTTCATTTTGTACTGAGGAATGTTTGGGAAATCTACTCCTTGTTTTACAGTAATTTTTACTGGGTCCACGTGTCTCATTAAGCCCATTTCATCTCCAGTTAAATCCCAGATTTTTGGATTAACTGTCTCTTTCAATTCTTCAGGTAAATTATTTTTATCAAAAGCAGGAAACAATGTATTTTCTTCTTCAACCATTAGCATTGTTAGCTTGTACAAACCATCTTCTTCCAAAGTTTGAAGCTCAATACCATCCGGTGAGCAATACATTTTGCAATTCATCCTGCACAAAATGTCCCTTCCTAATAGGTTTACAGGACTGCTGTTACAGACTACAAATCTGTGTTTATCTTTGTAATTACCAATCTCAATTTTAACTGGTTCTGTTAAATCTGTTTTAATCTGTTGATTTGCTACACCAACTACTTGGATGGATTCACCGGAGAGAGGAAGGTTTTCTATTTCCACTGATCTAACAGTAGAACGGGTAGCACCAGTGTCCACAAGAAAAGTGATTTCTACATCATTCACTTTATCATTTACAAATGGACCAGCCTGATCTACCTCAAGAGTGGCTCAAAGCACACACTCTTCCTCCTCTCTTAGGCACCGTCATGAGTAATCCTCTGAACCACTCCCTTCATTTTCTTTTAACCAAAATTGTTGAGAAACATTTGACACATTCACTCTTGGTGATCTATTTACCTGTTCACCTCCGCAGAATCCTGTTTCAGGACTGAACCTTTGCGCATTCACACAGTTTGGAAGTGGCGGTTGTGGAATTTGGCTCTGCTGATTCACTAACTGTCGCTGTAGCTGTTGTTGCTGACTTATTTCATTTAACTGTCGCTGTAGCTGTTGCTGCTGATTTATCTCACTCTGCATCTGTGGATTCAATGATGTATTTTTAAAATTTCTGGGCGGATTCTTACATTCACGCTTCCAGTGTCCAATTTCGCCGCAATTAAAACATGGGAGCTTCTGCTTGAGCTCTTCAATATTTACATTAAATGTTGGCTTGTTAAAATTTCCTTTAAATTTGCCTTGATTCTGCTGAACATTTTTATTTTCTAAGGTCGCTATTCGCTGTTCAGCTACCTTCATCTGTGCCCACATTGCTTTTTCCTTAAGCTTCTTTTGCTTAGCATCTAACTCGTCACTGCAGTATTTTGCTTTTCTCAGAATGTCATCAACTGTAAGTGATTGGCAGCCGACAATACCGTTTCTAATCATTTCACCAATTTCAGGTCTCAAGCCATAAACAAACCTGTATATGAAATGGCTCATGTCTTTCTCACTTAATTTATCGTAGCCACTGTATTGCTTAAATAACAACAGTAACCTTTCATAAAATGAATGCACTAACTCTTTTGGTTCTTGATTTGTTCTGTCAATTTTAACCCAATCTACTTCTTTTGGAGCAATTTTTTTTTTCAGCCACACAATTACTTTGTCATATAAATCCATGACATCTGCTGAAGGAGCACCTGTTATTTTATCTCGAGCTGGTTCTTCTTTGGGCCAACTTACAGAAATGTTACATTCTATCCAAAGATCTGATGGAACAACAATGTCAAAGAATCCATCAAGATCAATCCACAGAACTTTTGAAACTTTGATGAATCTGTCTACCTGACGATACCATTCTACTGGCTTTTCTCTCAGCCGAGGGAAATCATTTGTAAACAGTAAAATGTCCTGTCTTGTCCATGGGACATGGACATACCCTCCACCAGCTATGTCTCTCATACGAAACTCAGTTACAACTTCCCCTCTTTCTCTTTTTTCTTCTTCTCTTTTCTTTGTCCATTTTACTCTCCATTTACTTAATTCACCTAAACGTTTTAGAAACACAATTAATTCTTTTACATGGGTTATCCTACCTGTGGTGTTCAAATTTTCAATGTCTTTTTCAGAAAAATTCACTTGGTAATGCTTTTGCAATTGTTTCTGTCTACTCAAATCTATTTCTAATTCGGCAGCCACTTCTTCTAATTGATCATACTTGTTTTTCGTTTTCCTCTTTTTTATTTTTATTTTTTTATTTATTTTGTTCCACTCTTCCAAAACATGGTAGACATTTAGCAATACATACTTTCCTTATATGGTTTTTACACAGTAATCATACATTATTTAATCCGCCTATCACACTGGGTCATATCACGAAACTTCCCCATAAAAAAAAATAGCCCTGAAAAGACACAACTGTAGGTCTTTTTAACATTAATTAAGCAATGGTGTAGCTGGTAAAGTGCATTACTACATTACTACTACAGTTATTAGTCCATATAAATCAATCTTTGTATTACAAAAAGAAAATAAATCATCATTAATTATTCAAATAAGTCAAAAATTGTTCCCAGATCATAAGACCCAATTTGCATTTTTTTGCCCCCTTCAATGAATATAGTCTAAATTCCAAACTTGCAATTCTGTATAACTTGGCCCTCCACACCTCCAATCTTGGAGGTTCCTGGCAAAGCCAGTCACCAGCTATACATAAACGAGCGACAGTCATTGCTACAAACAAAAAGTATCTGAACTTGTATAAGCTGCCCCCCTTGGAAACCTCTTGACCCATCCCTAGCAACATCAATGCAATGGTTATCCGAACAGGTGTTTCTAAAACATCTGATAAAAATTTTTCCGTAGCTTGTATGAAGGGAAGCAGTTTATCGCAAGTATAAAAAATTTGATCTATTTCTGCTTCGGGTGAAGCACATCGAAAACATTTACCATCATACTTAATACCCCATTTTTTCATTCGTGCCGGCGTATAGTATAACCTAAATACAGTTTTATAGTATTGTACTTGCAAATTTACTGACATAAGTGCTTCCCTTGCTCTTCCAATTGCTTCCTCTATTGCTATATCTATTTCATTCTCCCCAAGGGTTTCCACCCAGTACAACATATGTTTTTCCAGGTTATCCTTCTTTCTTGAATTTAGGATTTTATATAATCTACCAATTCTACTATGAGCCTTTAGAGCCTCCATCAAAGGGTTCGAAATTAATTTGATATGCTTTTTAACTAAATAATCCCTAATTTGCAAAAATTTGAAAAACTTTGTTTGAGGTATACCATAGACCTGTGTCAATAAAGAAAACTGCTTAAGATTACCAATTTGATCATACAGATCCCCTAACGTCTCAATCCCTTTGACCTGCCAAGACTTTACCACACTGTCATGGCAAATAGCCGGAAGCAGTTTTTTCGCATTTATTGGGGTATAATACGTTATGTTTCCTAGACCAATTATTTTGCGTACTTTCTTCCAAACTTTGCTAGCTGCTGCTACCGTCTTAAATTTTTTTTTTTTGTAGTAGCTCCATTCTATCTTCCTTAAGAGACTCCGATTTGCTGTTATTCCCAAGGTCAAGTGATACATCGAAATATTTAGACTCAATGTTATTGCATTGCTTCCCTCTTCACCTCCCATTAGTAAGATATACATCTTTTGCAAAAAGCAGGCATAATAATACAATAGAAAGTCAGGAACCGATAGTCCCCCTCTATCTTTTGGTAGCATCATAAGCCGCATAGCTCTCCGTGGTTTACCAGGATTCAATATAAATCTAGCACACAATGCCTGTAGTTTTTGAATTTGGGCCGGCAATATCTCTAGTGGTATAGATCTAAAAAGGTATAAAACCCTTGATAGTATACTCATTTTCAGTATGTTAGTTCTCCCAATTAAGGTAAAATGTAGTCTCCCCCACTTCTCTAAAGATTCCGCTATATTTCTATATAGCGAAAACCAGTTGGCTGACACTACCTCCTCCATAGCTGCCCTTATCTTGACCCCCAAGTAAGTTGCTTCCACCACTACTCTGGGATCATCAACCTTCACTGCTAGAGAACACACTAACTGTGTCTTTGCTGCATTTAACTTGTAGCCAGACAGTTGGCCAAAAGTCTTAGCTAAACGTTCAATTTCTACCACTCCAAGAGCCGGGTCTTCTGTAGTCACTGCAATATCGTCTGCAAAGGCAAACACGGTATGAGGGATACCGTGGACAAAAAAAGGTTTAACCGCCTCACTACCTTTTAACATACCAATAAAAGGATTTATATATGCTTTTGCAAATAAACAGCAATTCATCATCCTGATACTGTTTTAAACTGTCAGTTCCAATTGTGCCAATAATTAATTCTTCCAAATCTGCTTTCAATTTTGCAACATCAAGTTGTTTAAATTCAGGGATTTGTGGGGTCTGTGGAGTCTGTGTTAAATCTGTTTTATTCATGCTTTTTTCTGGAGATCCAGAATCAGAACCTGCAACAGATGGTGTCTGAATATTTGACAAGCTTTGATTAAAAGTTAAATCTGGCATTGTTTTCTCTCGATGTATTTCTGATAAATCTGAATAAAATTTTTCAGCCACTTTCTGAATTTCCGCATTTAATGGAACAGTCAGAGCTGAGTGTCTATTTTCTCCTTGATCAAAAACCGGTACAACAGGATCAATTGTTACTGGTACTGTTACTGCTTCCATCCCTTTAGTTAATTGCTGTATTAATTCCTCTTTTGCTCTTAAATATTCCGAATCTTCTGGTATATTCCCAAGTCTCTCTGTTCTTTTTACATTCCTCGGGAATTCATTTCTCTGTTCAGGAATCTCAGGATAATTTTTGTTTACTCTTGGAGTATTAGAATTACTTCTTGTCCCTACTCTTTCAGGTAATCTTAAAAATCAAGGTGAATTTTCATCAATTTCTCTAGGAGGTGCACTTGGAGAGGTTCCTGAAGAAACTCTCGGGGTAGACTGTGAACAATCTGGTTGATAAGGTGGCGGATTGCGATTTGTAGTATATATTTCTTCTAAAACCGCATCATCTAATTCTTCATCAAGATTATTTTTCTTTCGGGTATTCTTTTGACCTGGTGTTTCAGTAATCATCACTCTTATTGGGTATAAACCATCATACATATCTGCTTTTCTCCAGCGTCGTACTCTATCTTCATGAGTTTCCCTATAAATGTTTAATTTTGGGCCTCTTGTTATTCCTCTGGTTTCTTGTTCGAGTTCCATCACTTCAACCTCCCATTCAACTAAAGCCTCAAATTGAGTAGGTCTAGGCTTTGGCACAAGAGCCATCATTTTTTCTCTCAAGTTTTTCAAAACTTTAATATTAAATGACCCATCTTCCGGCCACGCTAATACACCATCATCTTTGGTATATTGCATCCAATTTTCAAACCAAAGGACAGTATGATAACCATATTCACCTTCCATATATGCTGCGGGTGTTTTGTATTTATGAAGTAATTTTCCACACGCGTTTCAATTTTCTTATCGGAGCTGAATATATTTTTCAATTTCTGAAACCATGAAGGCTTCTTTTCCTTTTTTCCGTACCAATAACTCATGTTTGAAAACGATTCCACTTAATTTGGAAAAGATCGCAAGTATTTCTTTGTCGTTCCACTACTCCCCTGCGTGAAACTCACCAACAAGCCAATCAGGTTAAGCCACATCGTTTTGGTCACATGAACCAATCAGTGCGCTTGCTGTGACGTATGTTAACCAATCGCAGCGCGAACCCTGTGACGTATGCTGCCGCTGCAGCTTCGCTGTCTCCACTCCGTAAACTCACCCCTCCTTTACAAAATATTTTCACAGCGCCATTTTAACAATTCTTTTCAATGAAATTCAATTAGTAACTACAGAAAAACAAACCATTTGTCTGTTTCGCTTAATAAAGCAATAGTTTTCTCAATCATTCAAGTATTCTTTCTCGTGAAATAGACTACACTATTCTCACAAATTCAATTATACACATTCAAACGGAAAACCCTAACCATGTATACATGAAATCTTCGGCAGGACTTTAACCCACCAATAGAAATCCTCAACCTCCAGTAAGAATAGACGACGCTTCCTTACTCTTCACTCAACCGTGTTTTTAAAAACCATTTTGTAGCTGTTTTACTGCGTAAAATACTGTGCTTTTAATTTTTAACCAACCTACTTGGCACTCGCAAGGCTCGAACCCTGGTCCCCGCCCAGAACGATTGAGGTTCTGTTGCGGCGAACACAGGGATAGACGCCATCTTAGGTGAGGGAATTCAGCTCAGCGCACCAGCTGTCGGGCCGCCTCCCGCCCTTGGTATTTAAACCGCGCTCGACGCGGCGGCACTTATCAGTGTGTTATTTTCTTCTCCCCTGAGGCCGAAGCCGGGGGTTAGGCGCTACAGAATCCGTGTTTTTAAAAACCATTTCCTAGCTGTTTTACTGCGTAAAATACTGTGCTTTTAATTTTTAACCAACCTACTTGGCACTCGCAAGGCTCGAACCCTGGTACCCACCCAGAACGATTGAGGTTCTGTTGTGGCGAACACAGGGATAGACGCCATCTTGGGTGAGGAAATTCAGCTCAGCGCACCAGCTGTCGGGCCGCCTCCCGCCCTGGTCTTTCTCCTATAAAATGGACGGAGGATCCCGTCCGCGCAGCGGGCGGGCGCAGCGGGCGCGCCGGCGGCGTGCCAAAGGCGAGCCCGTCTGGGCCCGTCCGGGCCTGTTAGGGGTGGTCGGATTTGACCACATAAATGAGTGTTCAACGTAGATTCCCCAGGGCTAAATCGGAGTTCTCCTTTCCGCATTATCTATTGAACTCCATGAGGTCTTTTGTGACATTCCCTCAGTAGCATGCTGCATTGTGTTTCCGAATTTTGAGACGCTCCCTAACTAACTGAAAAGGGAGTCTCACCCGCGAATCATTGCTTGGCTTACTGCTTGGTTAGTGACCACGCCCCCTTTACTCAGCGTCCTGCTTTGTGAGGTTCCCGTAGCGTTCTTGGTTCCTGTCTGCCTTCGTGTTCCCGTTTGTTCCTCTGATTCCTGAGCCCGTGGTACTTGTCCTTGATTCCCCGTAGGATTCCCGGTATCCCTTCCCTTTACCCGACTTTTCACGATCTATCCTGTTCTCGATACTCAGTCTCCCTACTCCCGTCCCGTTTCTCCTTTTTCCCCGGTGCCTTACACACTTTTCCGCATTTTCGACTTTCTGTCCCTCACGCCCCGTTTTCGTTGTTTGGTTCGTATTCGAGCCATTCTTTCCGCTCCGTTCCACTCGGGCTTTTGTTATTGAGTGGACGGAGGCTTTCCTTGTGCATTAGAGTTGTTGTGTTTGTAATTGTCTATGCGCTCCACTCCGTCTTCAGCTTACGAGTTGGACGCGTTGTGCGTAAGCCGTGGATTGTCTTGTTGTGTGTACACCCGCTCCGCTCCGTCATAAGTTTCAAGAGTCGGACGTGGTGTGTATATTCGTGTGTGTTGTGTGTTCTATGTTACCCACTCCGATCTGTCTTTAGTTTATGAGTCGGAAGTGGGAGTTATTGCCGTGTCACTTTGTCCTTAGCTCCATAAGTGATACGAGCTTGTCATCTGCTGCTCTGGTGGCCCAGTCTTGCTCTGTCTTCAGTTTAGGAGCAGGACTGGAATTGTGTACCTTCTTACTTGGAGGCATCCCTTGCTGAGTAGTCATCCAGGTTCCCTTCATTACCTCCTGGTTCATGACTTGACTGCTCGCTTAAGCCCTGACGCTCACCTGGTGAGGTAAGTGGAATTCTATGTTGAACACTTGTGTATTAGTCCTGTAAACTACTAGTGAGTTTAGTACTGTTGTATGTTTGATTCCAGCCATCTCCTGCCATCGAGACTGCAGCTACATCGTCCCTGCTGGGGGAGAGTGGAATACTCCCTCGGAAATTCCCCCCACACTTTTTGGGAGCAACTGACTTTGAGTGAGTTATCTCTTCTCACTTGGGTCGTTGCTGTTTGGAAGTGTGTGGGATATTCATCTTTGCTCCTGTGGACATCCATCCTCCTCTACAGGGGAGGACCCTTGACAGAAAGCCAAGCCCACGTATATATTCCACCTGAGCAAAGATGAATACAGACCCGAGTACGGGTATCTCTGAACACACCCCTTCAATGGAAGAGATCAATACAGTAGTAACAGGATTACAACAGGAAGTGGCCATGTTACGAACAGAAAATATGAAGTTACAGGCAGAAGTAACCCACTTACAAGCACAAGAGACAGGGGCTGTGGATGGGACAGGTGCAGTTCCCAAGAGAAATTATATTCAACCAGCCCGTTTTTCTACGCAAGCAACCATGGTCAGTCCCCCTGTTGATGCATCAAACGTAGTCCCTCCTGTCCAAGTCACCGTCCATACACCTAGTCCCGTTCCCTTGGCTATGCCAGAAAGATTCACAGGAGACAGTGCAAAGTTCAATAGTTTTATGACCCAGTGTCATCTCCAGTTTAAGTGTAAGCCGGCTGCCTTCCCGGACGATGCCTCAAAAGTAGCATTTATTATTTCTTATCTAGGAGGAAACGCTTCAGAATGGGCAGTCCCTCTGGTGGAAACTGACGATCCCTTGTTATACAATTACAATGATTTTCAGCTCAAGTTTGGAAGTCTTTTTTCCAAACACGCATATATGCAAGCCAGTGACAATGCACTGCTTACTCTAAAACAGGGGTCCAAAGATCTCCTCACATATATAACACAGTTTAACCGGTTATTGGATGAAACATATTGGCCTGAAGAGAAAAGAACATTGTTATTTTACAGAGGATTATCTGATGAATTGAAAGAAATACTGGCGCAAATAGTAAATCCGCCTGAAGATTGTCCCTCGTTTATTGATCTTACGGTGAAGCTGAATTATAGACTACAAGAGAGAAGAGGAGAAAAAACTTGCATCGGATTTCCCAAGATGGTGGTACAGAGACCCGACAAGAAGGAGATTAAGGACATGCCTGAACCCATGCAAATTGGTGGGGTGAGAGGCCCTATCTCAGAGGAAGAAAAATCCAGAAGAAGGAAGAACAACTTGTGTTTATACTGTGGCAAGAGTGGCCATTACGCTAGAGACTGTCCCAATCGTCCTTCTATTTCTTCCAAGAAGATAGCCAGTGTTCAGGAAAACTACCAAGCTTGAAGAATGAGGGGATCGATTCTTCAAGTACATCCCTTTTTCAGATCTCTCAAAACCAAAAGACATTGATTGGACCAGTGAAACATTTCTTATTGAATATTACCCTCATGATCAGCAATCAAGACAGACATAACATGTCTATACTCCTAGACTCAGGAGCGACTGGAAATTTCCTCGAAATACAGTTAGCCCATAAGATGAACATACACTTTGTGACAAAAAATAGGCCGAACCCGTTAAGTCAGTGGATGGTTCTGAACTATCATCGGGGTTGATCAGTCACCAGACACCTTCCCTTCTCTTGGTATGTGGTAATGGGCATTCCGAACAGATAACCTTTGACTTGATAGACACTCCTAATTTTGGAGCTATATTAGGAGTGCCGTGGTTGCAAACCGATAATCCCACGATTGATTGAATAGAAAGAACAGTGAAGCTGAAGTCGCCCTACTGCATGACTCATTGCTATCAAGAAGCCAGTGACAGTTTACACCCTTTGTGTTGCACCGTCCAGTCCTTAGCGGTGGCATCGGTGATACCAGAAATCTATGAAGAATTCAACGCAGTGTTCAATGAGGAAGAAGCCACTAAATTACCCCCACATTGTACGTACGATTGTCGTATTGACTTGATACCTGGGGCGGAACTTCCTAACAGTAGGATATACGCTCTGACCTCAGCCGAAACTGAATACTTAAAAAACTATCTGGATGACATGTTACAAAAAGGGTTCATCAGACATTCAACATCCCCGGTGTCCTCGCCTTTGTTTTTCATCCCGAAACGGGAGGGCGACTTGAGAGCATGCCTTGATTACCGGGCTTTAAACAAGATTACCATAAAGAATAAATATCCATTGCCACTCATCCCTGTCCTGTTGGACCAAGTGCGAGGAGCAAAAATTTTCACAAAGATAGACTTAAGAGGAGCCTATCATTTAATTCGGATTAAATCGGGCGACGAATGGAAAACTGCGTTTCGCACTAAATTTGGATTATATGAGTACTGTGTCATGCCCTTCGGATTATGTAACGCGCCAGCAGCGTTTCAATACTTCATCAACGAAGTACTACGAGAATGTCTTGATGTCTTCGTCATCGTGTACATTGATGATATTTTAATATATTCACAAACTGAAGAAGAACATGTGGTACACGTCAAAAGAGTGCTACGAAAACTGCAAGAGAATTCCTTGTTCGCCAAGTTGGACAAAACCACTTTTCACACTGATACCATCGAATTTTTGGGTTATGTAATATCGCCCCAAGGGATTCATATGGATCCTAAGAAGACGAAGGCGTTGATGGATTGGCCCAGTCCAACCACAATCAAGGAAGTGCAGTCCTTTCTAGGATTCTCCAACTTCTATAGAAGATTCATAGATCACTTCTCGGACACCATCGTCCCTATAACTAAATTACTCAGGAAGGGTAACAAGTGCTCTTGGAATGAAGAAGCAGAACAGGCATTTCGCAACCTCAAAACTAAATTCATGTCTGCCCCCATTATTCGTCATGCCGACAACACTTTACCGTTTTTTCTGGAAGCTGATTCTTCACAATCAGCCGTTGGAGCTGTCTTATCACAAAGAGACCCGGGAACTGGGCAACTACATCCTGTGGCGTACTTCTCTAAGACTCTGCTTCCTGCCGAGCAAAATTATACCATAGGCGAAAGAGAACTCCTTGCCATCAAGCTATCCTTTCAGGAATGGAGACATTACCTGTTAGGATCTCCACACGTCATCACTATTTTTTCTGACCATCGGAATTTGCAGTTCTTCAAATCTGCCAAAGCCCTTACACCAAGACAGATGCGTTGGGTGTCCTTCTGTAGTGAATATGATTTTATAATCACTTATAGACCTGCAGCCCAACATGGCACGGCCGATGCTCTCTCAAGAATAAACAGCCCTAGCATAGAGCACACAAACAATGCACCTCCTATTATTCCAGAACATAAAATCATTGGAGCAGAAGAACATCATTCCAAGTCCTTTTTGGACATCTTAAGAGAACAATACGCATTGATCAATGAACAAGACTGGATGAAGAATTCACTGAATACCGTCAAAGAAGCATTATATTTCCATGACAACCGATTGTACATACCCTTTCCCCCCTTACAAACACAAGTCCTAGAAGGGTGTCACAACAGTGTGCTTGCAGGACATCCAGGAACAGCCAAGACTGTTAGTTTATGTCAGAGATGGTTCTGGTGGGATCACATAATCAAAGACACAACAGCTTATGTTAAAGCTTGTTCAGTGTGTGCTAGGCAAAAGGCTTCCCATTGCGCCCCCACAGGACTGCTAAAGGTCATACCAGCTCCTCCTAAACCTTGGCATACAATAAGTATGGATTTCATAACCGAACTGCCCAGTAGTAAGGGATACAATACCATACTGGTAGTAGTTGACATGTTGTCCAAGATGGCCCATTTCGTCCCTTTAAAAAAGATACCATTGTCACAAGAATTGGTACATATCTTCCTAGCTCAGGTAATCCGCTTACATGGTACTCCAGCAGTTATTTTTTCGGACAGGGGCCCTCAATTTGTTTCTAAATTCTGGAGAGGAGTGTATTCAGTGTTGCAAATGGATCACAGATTGTCCACAGCCTATCATCCCCAGACTGATGGACAAACTGAGAGGACCAATCAGACACTGGAGCAATATTTACGTTGCCTCTTGACCAGTTTACCTTCCACTTGGTTGGAAGCCCTACAATTGGCCGAATTCGCGTACAACAACGCAACACATTTATCTATAGGAGTGTCCCCTTTTTATTTCAACAATGGACAACATCCAGGGTTCCTCCCTATCCCTTTCCCAAATGATCTTGACAAGATCCCTGCATTAAAAGAACATCATCAACACATAAAGATGGTTTGGGAAAACGCCATTCAAGAATTGAACAAGGCCAAAGAAAACATGAAACATCAGGCAGACAAACATCGTAGAGAGGAACCACACTATGATGTAGGTGAAAAAGTATGGTTATTCACCAAAAACCTCAGACTTCCTGGATCAAAGAAATTACAGCCTCCCTTCATAGATCCCTATCCAATTAACAAAGTCATAACCCCAGTTACTCTCAAATTGCAGTTGCCCTCACACATTAAGATTCATCCTGTTTTCCATTGTTCCCTACTCAAGAAATACATTCCCCCGCTGAAAACCGAACAACCTCCTCCTCCTGTAGTGATAGAAGGTGAGGAAGAATTCGAAGTACAACAGATCCTAGATTCTAGAAGACAGAGAGGAAAACTCCAATATCTGGTAGACTGGGTTGGGTATCCCCCAGAAGACAGAACTTGGGAACCTGCTGAGGATGTACATGCTCCTAGATTGATAAGGAGGTTCCACCGATTGCATCCTCTGAAACCCGGCCCGGGGGGGGTGTTTGAGGGGAGAACTGTTAGGGGTGGTCGGATTTGACCACATAAATGAGTGTTCAATGTAGATTCCCCAGGGCTAAATCGGAGTTCTCCTTTCCGCATTATCTATTGAACTCCATGAGGTCTTTTGTGACATTCCCTAAGTAGCATGCTGCATTGTGTTTAAGAATTTTGAGACGCTCCCTAACTAACTGAAAAGGGAGTCTCACCCGCGAATCATTGCTTGGCTTACTGCTTGGTTAGTGACCACGCCCCCTTTACTCAGCGTCCTGCTTTGTGAGGTTCCCGTAGCGTTCTTGGTTCCTGTCTGCCTTCGTGTTCCCGTTTGTTCCTCTGATTCCTGAGCCTGTGGTACTTGTCCTTGATTCCCCGTAGGATTTCCGGTATCCCTTCCCTTTACCCGACTTTTCCCGATCTATCCTGTTCTCGATACTCAGTCTCCCTACTCCCGTCCCGTTTCTCCTTTTTCCCTGGTGCCTTACACACTTTTCCGCATTTTCGACTTTCTGTCCCTCACGCCCCATTTTCGTTGTTTGGTTCAGATTCGAGCCATTCTTTCCGCTCTGTTCCACTCGGGCTTTTGTTATTGAGTGGACGGAGGCTTTCCTTGTGCATTAGAGTTGTTGTGTTTGTAATTGTCTATGCGCTCCACTCCGTCTTCAGCTTACGAGTTGGACGCGTTGTGCGTAAGCCGTGGATTGTCTCGTTGTGTGCACACCCGCTCCGCTCCCTCATAAGTTTCAAGAGTCGGACGTGGTGTGTGATTCGTGTGTGTTGTGTGTTCTATGTTACCCACTCCGCTCTGTCTTTAGTTTATGAGTCGGAAGTGGGAGTTATTGCCGTGTCACTTTGTCCTTAGCTCCATAAGTGATACGAGCTTGTCATCTGCTGCTCTGGTGGCCCAGTCTTGCTCTGTCTTCAGTTTAGGAGCAGGACTGGAATTGTGTACCTTCTTACTTGGAGGTATCCCTTGCTGAGTAGTCATCCAGGTTCCCTTCATTACCTCCTGGTTCATGACTTGACTGCTCTCTTAAGCCCTGACGCTCACCTGGTGAGGTAAGTGGAATTCTATGTTGAACACTTGTGTATTAGTCCTGTAAACTACTAGTGAGTTTAGTACTGTTGTATGTTTGATTCCAGCCATCTCCTGCCATCGAGACTGCAGCTACATCGTCCCTGCTGGGGGAGAGTGGTATACTCCCTGGGAAATTCCCCCCACACTTTTTGGGAGCAACTGACTTTGAGTGAGTTATCTCTTCTCACTTGGGTCGTTACTGTTTGGAAGTGTGTGGGATATTCATCTTTGCTCCTGTGGACATCCATCCTCCTCTACAGGGGAGGACCCTTGACAGGCCACGCCGGGCACAGGGGCCAGCCCCCTGTATCTTTGCCTGCTGATACACCCCTGATTGCATATAACAGGAACCAACTCCTGCAACTAAGAGGTAGCAATGGAGCGAACTGTACCCTGTTAGCAACTCACAGGGATCATAAGTCCTGTACGGGGTGTCAATGTTACCTTACCCCGGATATAAAAGTCCCTGAGGTACACCCGTTCTCCCTGGCCCTGCTCAACTGTCGTTCACTACCTAAACATGCGCTAGAGATCTCCTTGCTCCTGGAGGAACTGGACCTTGAGGCACTCTTCCTCACAGAAACATGGACCAACGATAGTTCCGACCCCGATATTGTACGGGCCCTGCCCCCGAATTATGCAATTTCGAGGCAAGATCAGACGGACGGACGAGGAGGAGGGATCGCCATAGTGCATAAAAAATCTGCAGGCTGTAGAGAGGTCATTATCTCTGGGGCGGAGTGTATGATGTTCTCAGTTACTCTCTCCCCAATATGCTCGCTCTCGGGGCTTTTGGTCTACAGGCCTCCAGGGGCGATCAGACAATTTTGTGAAGAGCTGTTAAGCTCTGTCATTAATTTGTCCTGTAATGCTCCTAACACCCAATTATGACAGAGTTTGCTAACTGTGTTAGACACGGTCCAACTTAAACAAGTTATCAGAGGTCCTACACACAAAGCAGGACATACACTGGACCATTGCTACACTAACCTAAGCTCGCTTGAGTTCAAAAAAATCTATTTTAATTCCTTGGTCTGACCATACCCTCCTGTCTTTTTCCCTTACCCGTCAGGAACAGACTGGCCAGGCCTGTGTCTCAAAAAAATCTAGCCAAACATGGTCCAAACTATCTAAGGAGAAATGGATTCTTAACCTTTTAGAATCTCCTCCTCTACCTAGTAATGACCCCTCAGAAGCAAATGATCGCTACAATCATTGGTTAGAGGCATCATTGGATGTGGTCCTACCTAAGGCCGAACTCTCCCATCGTAGTGGGGCGAATAAAAAAGCCTGGTACACTCCAGAGCTCAGAACTCTTAAACAGCTCTGCAAGCAGAAAGAGAGGATGTGGAGGAAAGATAATCTTGAAGCCACTAAAAACAGTTACAGGACTGCGCTACATAAGTATAAAAAAGCTATCAAAACGACTCAGTCCAATTACTATCTAGAAAAAATTACCTCTGCCTCCAGCTCCTCCAGGGAAATCTTCAAAATATTTAAGTCCTTAGTTACCCCTCCTACCCCTACGATTGACCCTCTTCTTGCTCACACACGTTGCAGGGAATTAGCAAACTTTTTTGCCTCAAAGATAGCAGACATCTATTCAACGTTCAGTGGCTCCCTGGTAGCACTACCTCAGCCCCCAGGTCCGGATGTGACCTTCCTTGAGACCTTCCCCCCTCTTGACTGTATGAAGGTTCAGTCGCTTCTGGGTAACACCCCCCATTGTCCTCAACCTAGTCGCAGATACTGTAGCCCCGGTAATTCAGGAGGTGATTAATACCTCCTTGTCTACAGGCGTTGTCCCTCTCCACTGGAAACAGGCAATAGTAAAGGCGCTACTGAAGAAGCCCAATCTCAATCCTAATGATTGGGCCAATTATCGCCCTATCTCCCTGCTGCCCACGATCAGCAAGCTCACAGAAAAATATGTAAACTCCCTGATATCCAACCATATAGAAAACAACAACTTATTACATCCAACCCAGACCGGATTCAGGTGCAAACAAGGTACTGAAACTGCCCTCATTGCAGTAGTGGAGGAAGCGAGGAAGATTGTTGATGGAGGTAGTTGTGCAGCCATACTGTTATTAGACCTCAGTGCGGCCTTTGACACCGTTAACCATTCTATTCTTATCCAAAGGATGAGTGATGTGGGTGTCACTGGGACCGCACTGAGGTGGCTGCAATCCTTCCTCTCTGGGCGGACTTTCTCGGTATCTGAGGACGACATCGCTTCCCCTCCTATGCATCTACACTGTGGAGTTCCCCAGGGTTCATCCCTCAGCCCAACCTTATTTAATATATATATGAGACCATTGGTTGAGGTGGTGCTACCTTGGGGGGTGCAACTAGTGACGTATGCTGATGATACGCAGCTTATCATCACTCTCTCAGGACAGATGTCGACCTATGACAAACTTTCCTCCTGCCTTAGCAGAGTCCGTGAGTGGATGGATGACTCCTTCCTAAAACTTAACAGAGCAAAGACGGAGATCATGATGCTTGGGCATGACGCACCCTCCTCAGTGGATGGCTGGTGGCCGAACTCTCTGGGCCAGCCCCCCCCCCCCAAAAAAGAGAAAATCAAGAGTCTAGGAGTGTGGCTGGACCCAGCACTTAACTTTCTGGGGCAAGCCCAGAAAGTAGCAGCAACTTGCTACGCTCTGATGAGATCACTCAGGAAAATCATTGGGCTGCTCCCGTTTGAAGCAAGGCAGATATTAGACCAGGCCTTGATTTTAACGCGCCTCGACTACTCCTAAGCAGTCTACCTAGGGGCCCCTCACGGGACACTTAGGGTCTTACAGACTGTACAGAACTGTGCAGCCCGGATGCTTCTACAGATCCCTCGGAGAACCTCAGCCAAACCAGCGCTCCGACAACTACACTGGCTGCCGGTACAACAAAGGATTGAATTTAAGGCTATGACAATTGTCCACAAAGCCCTAACCAAAACAGGACCTGATCTTATCCAACCTTTGTTTTGTCCCTATGAAACCAATAGGACCCTTAGATCCAGCAACAAGAACCTTCTGGCAGTTTCCAGAATAAGGAGAAGCCGTATGGGTGGCAGGCGTTTTGCTGTTCAGTCAGCAAAACTTTGGAACAGCCTGCCTGACTCTATTCGGATGGAGGAGAACCACCTTAGATTCAGGAACATGCTGAAAACCCTCTTATTTCCCTAACTCTTCGGGATGAATTGGACCACTGAAGCGCTGGGATGCCTCCGGGTAACCATGCGTTATACAAATGAGTAGTCATTCATTCATTCATTCATAAATCCTATTACTCTTTTCACAGCGAGTTTTAAAACAGGCTCCAAGTCCCTATACTCAAAGCTACGATTTCATAGACAATCCTCACTATACATTCAAACTATCACACCTAAAATCCCTAAACTTGTGCTGTACGTCCACAACACTAAATGATATGTCAATATCACTATTTTGAAACAGAACAAATGCACTGTGTAACTTCACCGGTTACACTACTCTGCCGGCAACCAGGAATTTTCACACTGCTGGAAAAAACCTTTCAACTACATGTAACAAGAAAACAGACTTAACATGTTTTAGTCATGAATCCTATGTAACTACCATGTAGCATGTCCGTTACCATAGTAACCGTACCTCTGCTACCAGAGAATTGATCCAGCGCCCCTACAGAAATTCTGTCTCAATACTACCCAACACCATGATACTCACCATTAATCATAAACTCTTCACAAGGCCCATAAATAACTGAGACAAATATTGGGCAACTGAATCATGTTACTTAATTAATCGGAAGTAATCAACTATTTACACCCTTATATACAACTGCAGTTAATTATCATCATGATCATGAAATATAACGGAAACATTTAATTAAGTCATCCAGGTAATGGATCAACTGATGGTAACTAGACTGAGAATAAACAACACCAGCTTGTCATTTCAAAATCTATTTTATTAATTTTATTTTCAAATAAGGAGCACATTTAGTAAAGAAAATCTGAAAGCAATTTTAAAGCATCTTTAATCAAGGTAAAGGCACATTAGACTGTCATTTCAAACGGGTCAGCATGAGAAGTATTTAAAGCAGAAAAGGTCTCATTCCCTAAATTCTATTTCCCTGACTAACTTATTTTTAACCTAAAGGAAAAGTCATTAGTTCAGCTTTCCTTATGTGAGTCAAAAGACCGTCAGCATCTCACGCCCTTCAGGGTTCAGGAACGAGCCAGCAGCCCTCCTCTTAAGGGGCCAAGTTTTATACCTTTTCTCTATCTAAAACTAACTAAAAGAATACTTTTTCTCCGACATTCAGCATTTTCATTGGTTGACAGCCGTCAGTCCATATGAAGTCATTACCCTTTCAATCCAAAGTTGTGCCTTTCTAAAAACGTCTTTGTCCTTTGTCCACAAGCGACATTAGCTTCCGAGGTTTTTGCAACATCTTATTAAATAACAGTTCGCTGCTTCCTCAGCTTGGCTGTTCTGCCGCTTCATGTGCTTGAAGTTATTCAACTAAGAGCACATCTTGCACAGTTCCATTTATTTATTTAACTGACCGACATCATTGTGGCAAACTTTTCCACGTTCTTAGCTGTGCTCAGCTCATCACAACAGGATTCCAAACACCCATTTAAAAGCTAGGCCTCAGGCCTTTCTCTTGAGAACTAGTATTCAAAGAAACACAAAACATTAATTAATTTAAGTAATGAAAATCATTCTGTTACCCACCCCCTTTACTAATGTTAACCCATTAGTTTATGTTATCTAGCTTTAAGCACATAAATGAAGCGTTTTATTTACCAACTTCTTTTAGGCCTCCAGGATTCTCCACGAGCCTTTGCCACATATATGACATGACAAAGACAAAAGCACATTTAAAAATAAGCACATGCCATTAATTAAACAGCCGCAATTAATGTTGACAAAACAAATAGACAAAGTTAGTTCATTATTTTTCAACATACTTGCAAATGCAACAAAGAGCACATAATGTTAAACCCTTATGTCATGAATGCATTTTAATCTAGGTTGATTAGTACATATTCGTGCAAAAACTCATTAATATAATTAATTTATTATGGAAGTTTAACTTCGCGAGTCAAAACGTATTTCATCTCCGAAACTCGCTTCATCACACACAGTGGGGCTTGTGTTGGTTCCCACTGTGGTGTCTCTTTCAAAAATTTCTAGAACTCATCATTGCCAACTATCAACAACTATAAACGCCCCCAATTCCCACAACAAATGTTTTTTACAGTGGGGAAATATTATTAAACAGTGTTTAGCAAAGCAAAGGTCAGTGATCGTGGGGGGTGATCGAAGGTGTGGCTAAAAACAAAGGGCCTAATTTATGAAGAATTGTCTTAGGGCAGCACCGCAAGTCTTCTTGCTGCGCTGCCCTATGCCAATGTGAAAGGGCAAGGATGCACCTTATTGATGGAATATGGTACATTCCTGTTATTTCTACCCGTTATTCCTGCTGTGTGGAGGCGTATGGTTTTGGCACTGCCACAGGTTTACATGGTTTGTAATTCTGGGCAACGTCAAAATCCATGGGCGTTGCGTGGGAACACCCACCGCAATGCCCATGGAACGCCTACTTGACACGGAGTAAGGCAATGCAGCGACTTGCACTGCTTTGTCTTACTTTTTTCTTAATTATTTTTTTATTTTTCATCAACATCTGAATTACAAATTCATAATAATATATTGCCAGAAAAACAGAAACAAAACACACAAAAAAAGAAAAAAATAATAATTTTACAATTCAGAAAGCATTATTATTGTTATCATCAGCTTTAAAACAAATAAAGCATTTTTCGAAAAACACAAAGAGCTTTGGACTGGGGAGAGTGAGTTAAAGAATAGAAAAAAATCATCTCGGAAACAATAGAAAACAATCATTTAAGAAATATCATATTCCATTAATTCCGTCGAGCTTTCCCCACTTTCATCTTAAATCTCTCCCAGCCTCCTTTTCCATTCAATTATTGGGGCCCATATCCTCCGTCCGGCCTCTTTTTTCATATAAGGCCATTTCTAAAATGTATATGGCCAGTACACGAGAGATCCATTGCTGTAATGTTGGGGGGGTTAGGATCCTTCCAGAGTGTGGCTATGCATAATCTACTGAGGGTCATTGCTAAATACAAAAACTCATGGTGACGAACATCTACACCCTCCCTCACTACACCCAAAATCATAACTTCATCTGTCAAAGTTAACTGTGTCCCCAGAGAATCGGCAAAGAATTGTTCCAAAGATTTTTTATATATATCCAGAGATGGGCATGATGCAAACATATGAGTTGTATCTGCTTGCGTGGATTGGCATCTCGGACAGATGCCCCCGCTGCTTCCCCCCCACTGCGCTATTTTATGAGGAGTGTAATAAAGTTCAAACATAGTTTTATATTGTTGAGATTGTAAATTTGCCACTCTTAAGACCGAATTTGACAATTTTAATGACTTCTCTGCCTCATTTCCTGTAAGACCTAGTTTGACTCTCCACTTCTCATACATTCTATCACAATCATCCTTTTTATATTTACAAATTTCTTCGTATAGTTGCGAGATGGAGGATCCCCCTTCATCCCTTACACATTCCAACAGTTCGATTCTTTGAAAATTCATATCTCCTCCCTGTTTCTTTGACAGAACTGACCTCACTTGTAGGTACTTAAAGAAGTCTCTACGCCCTAGGTTATATAAACGTTGTGCCTGCTCAAAAGAGATCAGACCGGTTACCCCTATGAGGTCCCCGATAGTTTTGACTCCTGATGCATCCCAACCCCTCATAACTGGGTCATGAAATACCTCCGTCAGTGATGGGTTCCCATACAGAGGGGTATAATAGTTCATTCTCCCAAGTTTTAATTTTTTCCTTATCCCAGACCAGACTGACCTTGCGGCCACCAAGGTCTTAAACCTTACTTTTTTGTGATAGCTCCTCTCCTCATATGTAAGTAACCATTGATTAGAGTTCTTCACTACGAGTTCATATACGTCTGGGACACCATCGCTACCTCTCCATCTGTCTATAACACTCCCCCCAGCATACCTCTGATGTATTGCAAGACAGTTGCCCAATAATATGCCTTAAAGTCTGGTAGCGCCAGCCCACCTCTCTCTCTTGGGAGTGACAAAATTTTTTGACTGCGGCGTGTTTTGCCGTTAGCCCAAATGAATCTATTTGTCACCTTCTCTAGCTCCCTGAACCAGCTATTGTTAAAGATTAGCGGTATGGGTATGGTCCTAAATAAGTAAAGCACCTTTGGCATAAACACCATTTTAATAACATTACAGCGACCAATTGTTGTTAGGTGTAGGTTGCCCAGTTTGTCAAAATCAATTTTGGCCTTATCTATAATGGGGCTAAGATTCTTCGACACCACTTTAGAAAGGTCTGAGGTTATACGAACCCCCAAATATACTGCTGTCTCTACCACTCTTGGATCAACTAAAGATATTTTCTGATTTATTACTACTTGGGTCTTGTTTGCATTTAATTTGTACCCAGACAGTCTTCCATATGCAGCCGCCTCCTGTTCTATTTCTATTATGGCTGACACTGGTTCACTTGATGTTATGGCCAGGTCATCCGCATATCCTAGTATTTTAGTTTCATGCCTGTTCAATACTATAGGCAAGATGTTTCTGTTCTGCTCTATCCTCCTAATAAATGTATCTATATATAGAGCGAAAAGTAGCGGGGAGCAGGGACACCCTTGCCTGGTTCCTCGTCCAATATCTATTATACCACTTAGCTCCCCTGTGGTTCTAACCCTTATTTTTGGATTGTGGTATAAGGCTTTCAGAGCCCCCACATAGCCCTCCCCCAGATTCAGCTTCTCCAATGCAGCCGAGAGGAATCCCCACGAGACCCTATCAAATGCCTTCTCAGCATCTAAAAGGATCAGCGCCATAGGGTCTCGTGAGGATGCCGTGCCATCAAATAACGTGAGCACTCTTCTGACATGCTCCGCTGTTCCTCTCCCGGGGATAAACCCGTGCTGCCATGGAGAGACGATCTTACCAATTACTGCTCCTAGCCTATTTGCCAGCATCTTTGAATAGATTTTCACATCGCTGTTCATTAGGCTTATTGGCCTATAAGATCCAGGATTAGTTGCGGGCTTATCTTTTTTCAGGAAGACTATCATAGTTGCCTCTCCCCATGACTCCGGAGGTATCGCGCCATTTTGTATATTTACAACCATCTCATAAAGTTCTTCTTCTATCTCGGCCAAAAATGTTTTATAAAACTCCAAGGGTATAGAGTCTGGGCCTACCGCTTTACCAGATGGTAGGTCACGGATTGCCCTCTGTATTTCTGTTTTATTAAATGCCATCTCCAAGGTCCCCCTATCCTCTGTCGTTAATTTCTCTAGTCTGACACTCCCAAAATAGCTCTCTATATCCTCGCTAGGTGCCATATAGTCAGCTTCATATAGCTTCTGGTAGTAATCCCGAAAGCTAGAATATATACTCTCGGGTGTTGTTGCGACATTTCCATTCTCAGTTCTAATCTCAGAAATATCCCCCTTAGTAGCAGCCTGCCTTGTTCGAGCAGCTAATGTGCGGCCTATCTGCTCGCTATACTCATATTGATCCTTTCTCCATGCTAAATACTTCCCTGCTGCCTTAGACGCAAATAGGGGGAGCAGAGCCTTTGTTTAGTACCAGAAAATTTCTAATCCATTCTTTCATGAGGGTGATATATTCTGAATCCTGTAACAGGGCTCTCTCAAATGTCCAATTAGTCACCTTCTTTTGTTGGGCAGCAGTTATTATATCTAAGATAAGCGGGTTATGGTCGGACATTACCCGGGGTAGTATGCTAATCTTTGCATTGGATGCTACTACTGGTGATCAAGTAAACAAAGAAGGGGGTTCCCCGTGGGTATCTTTAGGATATGGGCAGGTAGTAGAGGGGAAAAACCAGTATAAATAGAGAAGGAAAGTACCCTGCCTCAGGATATATAGGCCCTGGCTAGGGGGTCCTAACTGATGTGTATGGAGGGGTGATTAACCTAGGGGTTGACACTACATATAACAATCACATGGTCAAATCAAAAGGACTATACAGTTCAAGTTTAGAAAATATATATTTTTTTATTATTGTTTTCTGTTAACAAGGATATTACAAAAGATTTTTTTGGGAAAAATATATTTTTTTTGTATATCACAGATACATATAAGTCATAAATAAAACAAACAGATATGGGGACAACAATATCAAAACAATTCGTCCTACCCAGTAACAGCCAATCTTTACACACACAGTATCATTCACTTCAATCCCTACTCACTCTTTCTCTCCTAATATCATACACCATTCATTCTATCATTCATTCTACTGTTCCTTGCGAATACAGCACATAGGTGGTCAAATCGGGATGTTCGTCCGGATAGATGGTTTTAGCTACGGGTCCTGATGTAATGAGGACAATGACCGTATTTCTGGAGACATACGCCGACGCGCGTTTCGGTGACAGGCCAATAAGGCCGCACCTTCGTCAGGGCAAGGGGCAGTATACTGGGACGGGCACAAGGATAAAAAATCTGCAATATAGAGAGCAAAACAAAATTCATTTCACTTTTCTGTATAATCATGTACTATTCAAAATACAGTTCTATGCTAGCAACCAGCTTTCATCACCATAGATCACTACATTTTTCAAACGTTTAAAAAACATGTTTCCAATATTTCAGTAAGTTATTTTCTCCGTCTGATCTGCTTTGGAGCAATGCTCCTACATTTGACCGGTGATCGCCATGCTATGTCAACCCTCTAGAGACACCCCCTAAAATAGATTCCCTAGTGCGTGGAATCTAGAAGGCATCATGATAGCCTTAACTGTATGGACCATAGAGCACATTTAACACCACAAAAGAGTCTTCACTTGCATACAGGTATACCTTCCTTTTATCACACACATTCACTTAGATTATAGTCTCTCTCAGTGCTCCTCTTGAGTACACGCATGATTCTATATTACAGACCAAGAACAAAGTCTTGGGACGGCAGCAAGTTCAAATGATCATGATTAGTCAGAATGGATCCCAGTAGGGACTAGCCAGTATTTTATAACCATGTACACAGCTATTAGGTTATTTCTACGCCATTTAGAATCAATATTTTACCTGATTTTGTATTAGGTACTGCTATTCAAGTATAGCAGGCTTCAGATGGCGTCATAGGGATGCATGGGCGCCGATGCTGTTGTTGCTTCAAGGGACAGGCTACAAGCAATTCAGATCCTGTGAGGGGGGCAGATAAGTAACCTCTTATATCTCTAGACGAGTCAGATTTTAATAGTTACCTTATACCCCTAATCTCCTCTGAGCTTATTGCCCTATGGTGTTATCAGGTGTCCCTCTCTACAATTCTCTTGTTTTTTAGCCAGATCGAAACTGTCATATAGAATCTAGCTGGTAGGCACTTATCATTTGCCAATAGCGCACAATATAATACTGCCGGTGTTAGAACCACCTACCAGTATGGGTTGCTCCTTAGCGTTTATGCTTTATAGCCCCCTTGGGTTTTGGCGATCATCTGGGTTCTAAACAGTGGTTGGCACACACAGAGCCTATCGAATAAAACATTGTTGGGTCAATATAGCATCATGGCCACATTTAGTAGATTATTATCACTATAAGGCGATAGCATGTTTGAGGGACATTTCTTAACACCTTAAATCGCTACCCCCCAGTGCAGTTGTTATAATCAATACATACCGGGGGTGCAGGCTTATAGTGGTGATATATTTCGTTTCAATGTTCATGCGGCGCAGAGGTGCACAATTCTATAGGGCATCTACGAGCCTAAGGATGGAGATAGCGGTTGAAGGAGCTAATAAACCCAACCCTTACAGCTTCAGATATCGCATTCGTTATCTAATTTTATTTACCTTTCAGGCTTCAAATAGGCGTTTCTAGGCGGGGATTCCAATCGTGTTCTGACCTATCGGTTCTTTCAATAAGTGTATTCAGAGGGCGCAGAAGTGCAGAATTCTAGAGGGCATCTACGAGCCTAAGGATAGAGACAGCAGTTGAAGGAGCTAATAAACCCAACCTTTCTCGCTTCATGTTTCGCGTTTGTTTTCCCATTACATTTACCTTTTAAAGGTGGAGTAGCCGTTTCTAGGTGGGGTTTCCAATTGTGCTCTGTTATGTCGGTTCCTTTCACGGGTAGCGGGTGGGAGCGATGCCGTCTTACAGTTCCGGGCCACCTTCGTGAGGTGCTGGCTGATGCAACGCCTAGGGAGGGGACGGTAGAGAGTATTTTAAATGGGGTAACCCCGAGCGAGGTTTCTAATTTTCGAGGTACTTGCCCTGAGTGCTTACCTTTGTCCCGGAGGCTGCTCTCATCAAGCTAGGGTTCCGCCGACTCGGTCTGTCGGCCAATGGATGGATGCCGGATTCTCTCTTGTTTCCGGCGTCCTAATTAAGTACCGTCATGTTCGCGCCTTCTGGGATTGCCTTATCAGCTGGTCCCGATTGAAATAATTGAAACAAAAGACGGACTATCACTCCCTCTGTGCACTCAGTCGCCATCTTTTGTATACCGAAGGCGCTATTTTTTAAGATATTATCTGAGGTAGTGTGGAGGCCATCTTAGTGCAACCGGTCGTCAGCTGTCAAAATAACCTTTCCCATTACCGTGGGTCATACTGTCAACATCCGTGTGGTCATGTAGATATTAGAGAGGAAGGTGACACTTAGATCGATTGTCTGAAAATTAAAGTATGTCTTCTCTCTTTTTAAACTCTGAAACGCCACAGTGTTGTTATAGAAAGGCCTGATGCCAAGGGCATTCCTCGTTCAGACCTTTTTTAACAGAATCCAAATAAAAAATCCAAAAGACCTCCCGTTTCTTTCGGAGGCATGTGGATCAGTTCCAGGATTGGCTTTTATCTTTTCCAAGATAAACCAGCGAATTTCCACATCTTTGTGGTCTTTCTCTAGCCAATGAGTCACAATAGGGGCTGCCGTCTTTTTGTTTCTTATATTGGACTTATGCTCCCCTATTCGTACCCGGCATTCTCTGCCAGTTTCTCCAACATATGGGAGATTGCACGGGCACAGAATAAGGTAGATGATGTTGCTAGTGCGACAATTGGTTAACGTAGCATTCCTGCTAACTGAGATGGTGCGTGTATTAGTGATGACTGTATCACCCACCATAGCCTGTGGACAAATGTGGCATGTCCCACATTTATGGTTGCCATATATTGGATCCATTCCTGTCAAGGTGGTTTGTTTGTTCGTGGGGGGTTCCTGTATTTTTCCTTTTACTAGATGGTTTTTTAAATTCTGGTTTTTCTTAAAGGCAAAGATGGGTCGTCGTAAGTGTGTTTTCTCATCCTCCAGATTCAAGATATGCCAGCTCGAATTTACAGCCTGCCTGATCTTGTGGTTCATTTCGGAGTGACGAGTTACACACACTAATTGATTCAGTTTCTCCGATTCATTCACCGTAAACATAGCTTCCCTGTTTGTATATCTCGCTCGTTTGAATGACTCTCTGATCAATCTCGGGGGGTATCCCCGGAATCGGAGTTTTTCCTGAAGTATGTCAGCCTGGGTCAAAAAATCTTGTAGGTCCGTGCAGTTCCTTCTAATCCGAAGGAACTGACTGTAAGGGATACTATCCCTCTGGCTGCGCGGATGGAAGCTAGCATATTGAAGCAAGGTGTTTCGAGCTGTCGGTTTGGTGTACAAAGATACTTTGATGACGTTATTCTGATGTTCAATCCAGATGTCTAGAAATTCAATTCTAGACCTACTGGTGTGACTGGTAAATTTCAGATTGGCATCCGCCACATTGAGCCATTCAATGAATTCAGTCAGTTGTTCTTCTGCCCCCCTCCAGATAAAAAAGATGTCGTCAATGAACCGTTTCCAGTTCATGACGTTCTCGAAAAAGGGGGCCATTTCGTTAAAGATATTCGTCCTTTCGAATTCCCCCATATACAGGCAGGCAATGCTAGGGGCACAGCTTGCTCCCATACTAACACCAGAGGCCTGTCTATATAGGGTGTTATCGAATTCAAAGTAGTTCTCAAATAATACCACTTTGAGACATTGTAGGATGAATTCAGAGTTGGTTATGCTGGTATTCCTGGAAAGTACAGTCTCAATTGCATTGTATGCTCCTTGTTGTGGTATATTCGAGTACAATGCCTCCACATCAAGTGTGACCATTATTTCAGAGTTTTCGTGGAATGGAATCCCTTCCACTTGCTGGATAAAGTGCCCAGTGTCCCGTACATACGATTTCAGTTCTGTCACCATTGGATTTAAAAATTTATCGATGTACTTCGATAATGGCTCGGTGGCGGAGCCAATGGTTGAGACTATAGGTCGCATGGGAGGATCTACACTATTTTTATGGGTTTTTGGTAAACCATATATAATAGGTAGTTTGGTATTGGATGGCGTAAGATACTCTGCTTCAGCTTCACATATGTGGTCTTGGTTAACTGCTTTTTGGACCATTACCAATATCCGTTTTTTCAGGGCATTTTCGGGGTTCCTAGTGACACGTATGTAGTGGCCTGAGGATGATAATAGTTCATTCATTCTCCTTTTGTAATCAGTGGTATCTAGCAATGTTATCCCACCACCTTTATCACAAGGTTTAATTGTGATATTTTTATTTGTTTCCAAATCCTTTAGGGCTTTCTTTTCCTTGATAGATAGATTGGCTTTAGGTAGGGGCACATATTTGGTCATCTTGTTGATTTTCTGCATGACGTTTTTTTCAAATATATTGACCTCAGGTCCCACCATTTCCAAAGAAGGTGTAAAAGAAGATGGGGGTTTACAACCAGATCTGTTGTTTTCATTATTGGCGGGGGGTGCTTCCAGGAAAAACTTCTGGAGGCGTACTTTCCTAAAGAACAATTGTAAATCTTTATTCAATTCAAATTTGTTAAAGTTGGAGGATGGTACGAATGAGAGGCCCCTAGATAGAAGTTGGATGGCCTCGGGATCTACAGTTTCATTAGACAGATTGAATACAGGGAGCCCCCTTATGTTCGCCAATACTGATGGTGGCGAGTCTGCACATACATCTGCGGTTGTCCGCGACCCTGATGGTAACTCCTCGTTTGGGGGGTTCTCGATGGGGGACGGGTGTTGCCCCGGCGGTTCCCTAAAAAACGGTTTGGTTGGTAGTTGCGGTCATATCTTCCATTTCTATTCCCCCTGTTGGAATTGTGCCCTTGATTTGGGTTATGTCCCTGTTCATAGCTTGGGTCATATTCCTCAGGGGTATCCCCCTCGGAGTCGGTCGTTTCAGAAAAGGTGGTGACCTTCCTTCCTTGTCCCCACCTTGGTGTCTGTCCTCGAGGGGCATTTTCTTCTTGGGTAGTATAGAAGTTAGTCCCTAAGTAGGGGTAAGCCCTTTCTTGTGAGAACATTCGGATATCCTTCCTTAGTTTTTCTGTTTTCCTTTTAAGAAGGTAGTCAGAGAAGGATTCCAATTCAAATTGGATTTCTTCAAGTTTCCTTTTTCCCTCATCTACTGAATCTCCCTCCTTCAGCTTATCTTCCAATTCTCTGATTTCTTTTTCAAGGATCTCCATCACGGTCCGTGCCGTTTCCACAATCAGCATCATCCAGTCCCTGGAGCAACGGTTAGAAATGAGGGCCCATCGCTCCAGGAACTGTCTGATTTCGATGAACATTCCAGGGATGTTACGGACTCTAAGCCCAATGGGGATAGTGCCAGCTCGTAAATAGTCTAACATGAACTTAGCATGTAGTTCTGTTCTCTTGGATTTTTTCCGGAGATTTAACAATTTATTCCAATCTCCATTTAGTCCTTTGGGTACAGTGAAGTCTTGATTGCCATCCACTGGGAGGCCAAGCATTTTAGCAAAGTCGTCGTCCGTAAAACCGAACGTTTTTATGGTGTCCATTCTAGTTCTTTTTCTGAGTGGGATAGGTATAAGGCCGGGAGGATGTTAGCTGGTTAATAGAGAGAGGATAATAGGATACCAATCGTCTAAGTATGGCGTTAATTTTTATAGTTCACTGGGCCTCAGTTGATATTAAGCATAGATCATGCGTGTGTCACTTTCAAAACCCAAACAAATTGTCCTAACACTTACAAACACCCACTCAAGCTTCACTCGTACATTCTCTAGGTCCATTCAGTCACAAGAACCCGAACAACCCCCACAGCTCAAGGCTGGGAATCAAGTAAACAAAGAAGGGGGTTCCCCGTGGGTATCTTTAGGATATGGGCAGGTAGTAGAGGGGAAAAACCAGTATAAATAGAGAAGGAAAGTACCCTGCCTCAGGATATATAGGCCCTGGCTAGGGGGTCCTAACTGATGTGTATGGAGGGGTGATTAACCTAGGGGTTGACACTACATATAACAATCACATGGTCAAATCAAAAGGACTATACAGTTCAAGTTTAGAAAATATATATTTTTTTTATTATTGTTTTCTGTTAACAAGGATATTACAAAAGATTTTTTTTGGAAAAATATATTTTTTTTGTATATCACAGATACATATAAGTCATAAATAAAACAAACAGATATGGGGACAACAATATCAAAACAATTTGTCCTACCCAGTAACAGCCAATCTTTACACACACAGTATCATTCACTTCAATCCCTACTCACTCTTTCTCTCCTAATATCATACACCATTCATTCTATCATTCATTCTACTGTTCCTTGGGAATACAGCACATAGGTGGTCAAATCGGGATGTTCGTCCGGATAGATGGTTTTAGCTACGGGTCCTGATGTAATGAGGACAATGACCGTATTTCTGGAGACATACGCCGACGCGCGTTTCGGTGACAGGCCAATAAGGCCGCACCTTCGTCAGGGCAAGGGGCAGTATACTGGGACGGGCACAAGGATAAAAAATCTGCAATATAGAGAGCAAAACAAAATTCATTTCACTTTTCTGTATAATCATGTACTATTCAAAATACAGTTCTATGCTAGCAACCAGCTTTCATCACCATAGATCACTACATTTTTCAAATGTTTAAAAAACATGTTTCCAATATTTCAGTAAGTTATTTTCTCCGTCTGATCTGCTTTGGAGCAATGCTCCTACATTTGACCGGTGATCGCCATGCTATGTCAACCCTCTAGAGACACTCTCTAAAATAGATTCCCTAGTGCGTGGAATCTAGAAGGCATCATGATAGCCTTAACTGTATGGACCATAGAGCACATTTAACACCACAAAAGAGTCTTCACTTGCATACAGGTATACCTTCCTTTTATCACACACATTCACTTAGATTATAGTCTCTCTCAGTGCTCCTCTTGAGTACACGCATGATTCTATATTACAGACCAAGAACAAAGTCTTGGGACGGCAGCAAGTTCAAATGATCATGATTAGTCAGAATGGATCCCAGTAGGGACTAGCCAGTATTTTATAACCATGTACACAGCTATTAGGTTATTTCTACGCCATTTAGAATCAATATTTTACCTGATTTTGTATTAGGTACTGCTATTCAAGTATAGCAGGCTTCAGATGGCGTCATAGGGATGCATGGGCGCCGATGCTGTTGTTGCTTCAAGGGACAGGCTACAAGCAATTCAGATCCTGTGAGGGGGGCAGATAAGTAACCTCTTATATCTCTAGACGAGTCAGATTTTAATAGTTAACTTATACCCCTAATCTCCTCTGAGCTTATTGCCCTATGGTGTTATCAGGTGTCCCTCTCTACAATTCTCTTGTTTTTTAGCCAGATCGAAACTGTCATATAGAATCTAGCTGGTAGGCACTTATCATTTGCCAATAGCGCACAATATAATACTGCCGGTGTTAGAACCACCTACCAGTATGGGTTGCTCCTTAGCGTTTATGCATTATAGCCCCCTTGGGTTTTGGCGATCATCTGGGTTCTAAACAGTGGTTGGCACACACAGAGCCTATCGAATAAAACATTGTTGGGTCAATATAGCATCATGGCCACATTTAGTAGATTATTATCACTATAAGGCGATAGCATGTTTGAGGGACATTTCTTAACACCTTACATCGCTACCCCCCAGTGCAGTTGTTATAATCAATACATACCGGGGGTGCAGGCTTATAGTGGTGATATATTTTGTTTCAATGTTCATGCGGCGCAGAGGTGCACAATTCTATAGGGCATCTACGAGCCTAAGGATGGAGATAGCGGTTGAAGGAGCTAATAAACCCAACCCTTACAGCTTCAGATATCGCATTCGTTATCTAATTTTATTTACCTTTCAGGCTTCAAATAGGCGTTTCTAGGTGGGGATTCCAATCGTGTTCTGACCTATCGGTTCTTTCAATAAGTGTATTCAGAGGGCGCAGAAGTGCAGAATTCTAGAGGGCATCTACGAGCCTAGGGATAGAGACAGCAGTTGAAGGAGCTAATAAACCCAACCTTTCTCGCTTCATGTTTCGCGTTTGTTTTCCCATTACATTTACCTTTTAAAGGTGGAGTAGCCGTTTCTAGGTGGGGTTTCCAATTGTGCTCTGTTATGTCGGTTCCTTTCACGGGTAGCGGGTGGGAGCGATGCCGTCTTACAGTTCCGGGCCACCTTCGTGAGGTGCTGGCTGATGCATCGCCTAGGGAGGGGACGGTAGAGAGTATTTTAAATGGGGTAACCCCGAGCGAGGTTTCTAATTTTCGAGGTACTTGCCCTGAGTGCTTACCTTTGTCCCGGAGGCTGTTCTCATCAAGCTGGGGTTCCGCCGACTCGGTCTGTCGGCCAATGGATGGATGCCGGATTCTCTCTTGTTTCCGGCGTCCTAATTAAGTACTGTCATGTTCGCGCCTTCTGGGATTGCCTTATCAGCTGGTCCCGATTGAAATAATTGAAACAAAAGACGGACTATCACTCCCTCTGTGCACTCAGTCGCCATCTTTTGTATACCGAAGGCGCTATTTTTTAAGATATTATCTGAGGTAGTGTGGCGGCCATCTTAGTGCAACCGGTCGTCAGCTGTCAAAATAACCTTTCCCATTACCGTGGGTCATACTGTCAACATCCGTGTGGTCATGTAGATATTAGAGAGGAAGGTGACACTTAGATCGATTGTCTGAAAATTAAAGTATGTCTTCTCTCTTTTTAAACTCTGAAACGCCACAGTGTTGTTATAGAAAGGCCTGATGCCAAGGGCATTCCTCGTTCAGACCTTTTTTAACAGAATCCAAATAAAAAATCCAAAAGACCTCCCGTTTCTTTCGGAGGCATGTTGGATCAGTTCCAGGATTGGCTTTTATCTTTTCCAAGATAAACCAGCGAATTTCCACATCTTTGTGGTCTTTCTCTAGCCAATGAGTCACAATAGGGGCTGCCGTCTTTTTGTTTCTTATATTGGACTTATGCTCCCCTATTCGTACCCGGCATTCTCTGCCAGTTTCTCCAACATATGGGAGATTGCACGGGCACAGAATAAGGTAGATGATGTTGCTAGTGCGACAATTGGTTAACGTAGCATTCCTGCTAACTGAGATGGTGCGTGTATTAGTGATGACTGTATCACCCACCATAGCCTGTGGAAAAATGTGGCATGTCCCACATTTATGGTTGCCATATATTGGATCCATTCCTGTCAAGGTGGTTTGTTTGTTCGTGGGGGGTTCCTGTATTTTTCCTTTTACTAGATGGTTTTTTAAATTCTGGTTTTTCTTAAAGGCAAAGATGGGTCGTCGTAAGTGTGTTTTCTCATCCTCCAGATTCAAGATATGCCAGCTCGAATTTACAGCCTGCCTGATCTTGTGGTTCATTTCGGAGTGACGAGTTACACACACTAGTTGATTCAGTTTCTCCGATTCATTCACCGTAAACATAGCTTCCCTGTTTGTATATCTGGCTCGTTTGAATGACTCTCTGATCAATCTCGGGGGGTATCCCCGGAATCGGAGTTTTTCCTGAAGTATGTCAGCCTGGGTCAAAAAATCTTGTAGGTCCGTGCAGTTCCTTCTAATCCGAAGGAACTGACTGTAAGGGATACTATCCCTCTGGCTGCGCGGATGGAAGCTAGCATATTGAAGCAAGGTGTTTCGAGCTGTCGGTTTGGTGTACAAAGATACTTTGATGACGTTATTCTGATGTTCAATCCAGATGTCTAGAAATTCAATTCTAGACCTACTGGTGTGACTGGTAAATTTCAGATTGGCATCCGCCACATTGAGCCATTCAATGAATTCAGTCAGTTGTTCTTCTGCCCCCCTCCAGATAAAAAAGATGTCGTCAATGAACCGTTTCCAGTTCATGACGTTCTCGAAAAAGGGGGCCATTTCGTTAAAGATATTCGTCCTTTCGAATTCCCCCATATACAGGCAGGCAATGCTAGGGGCACAGCTTGCTCCCATACTAACACCCAGAGGCCTGTCTATATAGGGTGTTATCGAATTCAAAATAGTTCTCAAATAATACCACTTTGAGACATTGTAGGATGAATTCAGAGTTGGTTATGCTGGTACCAGAAAATAGTCTAACCTTGCTACGGCCTTATGGGGGGCAGAATAATATGTACTGTTGCTCCCTAAGTTATTTTGCAACTCCCATATATCTACTAGACCATTATCACACATCAATTGAATCAATGCTCTGTGACTTCTCTTCTTCCGACCAGTGAATTTCCCCGGGTCGTTCTTCCACAAACCATTCAGGCCATTAACATTTAAGTCTCTGCAAACTATTAATGGCAGAGGCCAGTTGGCTATTTCTAAGTTAACAGAGTCTATAACTGCTGGGTCATCTACAGTGGGAGCATACAGTGAGCATAGTGTGAAATTAAAGCTCTGTACCTGGCACTCCACCAAAACCCATCTGCCATAGCGGTCTGATTTTTGCCTATTTACAACTACACATCCATGCCTTGCTAAGATCGCTACCCCTCTTGTTCTTGTTCCTTGCGTCGTATATGATACTAATTGGTATCCCAGCTGTTCGAGGAGGCCCTTTTGAGAAGCCTCTATATGTGTTTCTTGCAGGCAGATCAGCTCAGCGTGCAATGTTCTTAAATATTCCCTCATAGCTCTTCGTTTTTTACCATCATTTAGTCCACAAACATTCAGCGAAACTATCCGCATAGGCATTTCTGTTTCATTTTCACTCTCCCCCATTTTGTTTTTGTTAAACTGGCTTCTTTAGTTTCCTCTGTATCCTGATGTGATGAAGTTTTTCCCCCCACTTTCCCCTCCCTGGCCCTCCCCCCCCATTCTCCCTCAACCCCTCCCTTGCCCCCCCTCCCCCCCTTACCATCCTATGAGCCTTCCTGGGTCCCCGGGTACCCAGGTGTGGGCGTCTGTGTGGTCTGAGCGCCTCAGCGCACCCCGTGAGCTGGCCCTATATACATGATTCGGGTGGGTGGGGTCAATTATGAAATTAGACATTAACCCTGAGGTTTTATGAGAAAACAAATTATATATAACATATTTTAGCTCTCAGTTATTTAAGGTTTTTTCCCCTCCCCCACTCCTTCTGATTGCTCCCCATGCTAGTTGCTGAATTGTCAATTCCCCTCTTTTATTTATCTGTTTTTTTTTTTTTGTTATTATTTTTTCAAATTTCCTTTCCCAGTCTCTGAAATTTCCCTCAGGTAGGCTTCGGCTTGGATTTCGCTTAAAAAGCTTCTTGTTGATCCCTTGTATACTATTTTCAATCTGGCCGGATTTTGTAGGAAGACTGTCGCTCCAATTTTCTCAAAGGGCGTAAATAATTGTCTCATTCTCCACCTTCTCTCAATGGTGGCGTGGGCAAAATCTGGTCTGGCAAAGAACATAAAGTCTTTGTGTGGCCTCTGCTTTGTAGGCCTTGCCAGATCATAGATGGCTTCTCGTAGGAGGAAGTTCCCAAAATGGACAGGCATAGCCCGAGGATATTGGCGAGTTTTCTGAGAGTGTTTGGGTAGTGTTAAAGGAAATTGATGGGCCCGCTGGATTTCTCTATCCATGTCCCAGGTGTCAAATTCCGGGAACGCTGATTTTAGTAGATTGATCATCGAGCCCCTTGGGTCGTTCCCCTCAAAGCCTTCGGGTATTTCAAGGAACCTCAGGTTGTTTCTTCTCGATCTGTTTTCGTGATCTTCAACTTTCATCATGAGGTCCTTTATAATTCCATCATGTTCTTTCTCTTGTTTTTGTAGCTTAATTACATCAGTTTCCAAATTTTCTGCACGTACTTCCACCGAGGCCATTCTATCCGAGATTTCAGTACAGATATTGCCCACCTTTTTAATTACCCCTTGCAGTTTTTCAATGGCAACATGATTCCTTTGGGCATCTTTTTTTATGCAAAAAACAAAGAGTGATGGAGGGCCTAAGGGGAAATTGTTTTTATAGACCTCATGGTACCTTGTCCCCCAACTAAACAGTAAAAAACATGAAAGGTACCGGAAGTCTGAGTTCGTTGGAACCTATAAAGTGTCCCCTCTGTAAGACAAAACCAACAGGTTAATGTACAAGGAAAAACATTACCAAAATATGAATGTAGAGCCACACAGGAGAAGAGGCTTAGAAAAAAGACTAGAACAAGTGCTAGAAAAAGTACCCATCAGCCCACTCAATAGCGGAACTTCGTCATCTGGGTTGTATGATTGAGATAGTGGTATCCAGTGTGCCCTTCCTCAGGACGAACCCGGGGCTAGCAATACTTGGACCACATGGTTGACCCTCAACCGGAGGAGATGATCGAGTACAGGCTGTAAGGGCAAAGTTGCAGTGCTCGAGAATTGTGAAAAAAGAGAAGAAAAGGAAAAGAATTGTAATCCAAGTGTTCTAAAAATACCTATCTTGATGTCATAAGAAAAACTTTATTGGGTCTGTCCATCAAGATGGTATGATTAAAAGCAGAGTGATAATAGCATGCAAGGAATTGCTATTCACCATGAGTGTAAACTGGTCGACATGTTTCAGCCTTGATAGGCTTTCTTCAGGACCTATGATGCACTACTGCAACACTTACTTTATATACTGTGAAAAAAATCTACAGAACAACTCCAATTTCTCAAATGAAAAAATTGGTATATCTTCTCCTGTGTGGAAGAAACAAAAGACATAAACAACAGTCAAAGGTGTTTCCTCCCTACAATTTGGGTGAGTGGAACATCATGGGACTAATCACTGGATAAATACACATGATAGTCCTAAGAACATGAACTTTGACTGTTGTTTATGTCTTTTGTTTCTTCCACACAGGAGAAGATATACCAATTTTTTCATTTGAGAAATTGGAGTTGTTCTGTAGATTTTTTTCACAGTATATAAAGTAAGTGTTGCAGTAGTGCATCATAGGTCCTGAAGAAAGCCTATCAAGGCTGAAACATGTCGACCAGTTTACACTCATGGTGAATAGCAATTCCTTGCATGCTATTATCACTCTGCTTTTAATCATACCATCTTGATGGACAGACCCAATAAAGTTTTTCTTATGACATCAAGATAGGTATTTTTAGAACACTTGGATTACAATTCTTTTCCTTTTCTTCTCTTTTTTCACAATTCTCGAGCACTGCAACTTTGCCCTTACAGCCTGTACTCGATCATCTCCTCCGGTTGAGGGTCAACCATGTGGTCCAAGTATTGCTAGCCCCGGGTTCCTCCTGAGGAAGGGCACACTGGATACCACTATCTCAATCATACAACCCAGATGACGAAGTTCCGCTATTGAGTGGGCTGATGGGTACTTTTTCTAGCACTTGTTCTAGTCTTTTTTCTAAGCCTCTTCTCCTGTGTGGCTCTACATTCACATTTTGGTAATGTTTTTCCTTGTACATTAACCTGTTGGTTTTGTCTTACAGAGGGGACACTTTATAGGTTCCAACGAACTCAGACTTCCGGTACCTTTCGTGTTTTTTACATCTTTTTTTATGTCCTTATGAAAATTCTTAATGGAGCTCAGTACTTCGCTCAGCGAGGGCTCGGCCATTGTTCCCGAGCTCCGTCTTTTTCCAGTTTGTTTTTGATTTCTCCCTGCTGCCTCATCCAGGCTGTGCTGATTAAAGAGTTCTACTTCTCCCGGTGATTTTAAGATCGGGCTTTTTCGAATGGGTTTAAGTCTTGCTCTTGCCTGGTCAGTATTGCTACCGGGATCTGTAGTCTCTTCATTTGTTGCGTTACTTCTTCTTTTATCTCTTGCCCTCTTTTTTTCCAGTTTTTTCCTTGAGTTTGTGAGTTGACAGGTTTCACTAAATTTTCTGGACTCATTGGAGTCTACAATCTCCGAGGTTACTGCATCTCGTATTTGTTCATCATTTGTTTCACTTGGTTCACTTGTTTCGCTAGAGGTGGACATCTCCGTTTCGAATAGGTCTGAGTCTGAGTCCGAATCCTCGATAAGTACGTTATTTCCTAGCTGTAGCATTGTCTAAGGGGAGGATATTTGCACACAGGGAGAGGAGGAGGTTTGCTCATGGCTCAATACTCCCATTGAATGCTGAGGGAGATTCTCTCTTTTCTTAATTTGCTCGCTTTGCTCGATTGTGGTTGCATTTATAGTTGGATTTATAGGTATAGGTGTCCTACTCTCTTCATCTCCCAGGATTGGGTTTAATATCTGGTTTCCTGATTTCGGGCCTGGACTCCTTTTTCAGCCTCCAGACTGATTTGCTCCATAGGTGCACCAGATTCACCCCCACAAGTACCGCTCACATTGCCTGCCGGATTACTCTTTTCGTTTTTTGTAGAATTTCTTGGTCCTTCCTTGGCTAGTGGACTAAAAATGTTAGAAATCCTAGGTTGTGAAGAAGCTGGGGGTCCAGTGTTTTTCGCGGCAGCTTTCAGGTTTTTTATTGTTTGTAGCCTCTGTGCTTTTTTAGCCATTAGTTTCATATTTGCGTTGTCCTCTGTGTCCTCTGTGTCCTCTGTATCTCTCCCCTTCTCTTTTCTTTCTTTTTCTCATTCTCTTTCTGTTTCAGTTTTCCCTTTTCCAGATTTTTATTTTTTTTATTTTTATTCTTGTCTCTCTCGATATATTCAGTACTCTCCACATTATTCTCTTTAGCTTTAGATCCTCTAGTTTCAGGTCTCCTTTGTATGTCCTTAGTTTTCTGCGGGGTAGGGTTTTTTGCGCTTTGAATGCTTTTGGTGTCCTCCCGTCTCCCCCAATTTTCCCGGCTCTCTGTGCTCTCTGGGATTTAAAGGGTCTGTACCTGCCTCTCCAACTGTGTCTGCATCTCATGGGTATCTTGCATATCTTGAAAGACCAGGGCTTCCCCTTCACCTCTATCTTGGATAATCTGTGATTGGCTTTGCTCTGGTTGTGCCCCTATTCCGTTATCCCCAGCGATATTCCCAGCCATACCCTGCAATTGTATTGAAACATGCACCTGACTCCGTAGCCGGTTTTGACCCTTTGCTTTTCTGGAGGGAGCTGGTGTTTTTCCTATTGAGCTTTTGTTTAATAAAGCTGTCAAAACTGTCCAGGCCCTTTGTTTTGAGTCAGTAATTGATCTACTATGACTCCTAATAGTAATAGTAATAGTTCCCCAGTTTATATTGGTTGCATGGATGTTGAATTGTAGCGTGATCGCAGAATTGGGGGTGATATCTGGGTCTAATAGGGGACTCAACTCTCTCCACTTCTCTGCTTTCTCCTCTGCTCCTGCTCTTATATCTGTTTCCTGCTCCTGTTCCTGCTGTCGTTGTGGTTGTCGCCTGCTCGGCTGCGTCCTCGTTTGTTTTCGCATTCACAATTGCTATCCCTTTCTTTACTCCGATTAAGTGGTTAACTCTTGGCTCTGCTATTGACCCTGCGCTCCGTGCTCCTGAATGTGTTTCCTAGACAACGAAGCATGCGCAGCTTTAAAATGTCTGCTAGAAAGTCAGCAGATGACAGATTACGAGAGAAAGGTTGAAGGCAGGTGCAGAGGGCGGTGAGAGCAGTGAACAGATGATACAGCGTCGAGAACGATGTGCGCGCTGCAATGAGCAATGAGGAGTCAGGCAGGACCAAGACAGAGCCGAGGTAGGCAGACGTGGAGTTCGAATTCGAACAAAGATATCTCAGTTTCTCAACACAGAAGAACACAAAGCGCCAATCAAAGCGCCAATCATTCAGCTGCAGTTTTGGTTCAGTGTGCGCTGTAGTCTCTATAAGCACTGTGAGCACTGTAAGCCGTCTCGCTCTCTATTCGGGCGTCCTCGAGGCTTAGGTCAGAGCTCCCCCCGCAGCACAAGTAGGGTTTTACAGAATTTCAATCGTAGACTTATTCAGGCAAGGAGAGAGATTTTAATTATCTTGAGTTATCCTTAACCTTAAACACCATCTTAAATACCACCTTGTAATGTCTTGGATTCGTGGTATACACTCTATATTTTATACTCAGTAGCAACCACCATCGCCACCATCTTATCAACTTGCAGCTTGCAGCTTAGTACTCACAGTTCACAGTTCTGAGGCAGATGGCAGATGGCAGATGGCTTGGCGGCTTGTCGGCTTATAAGAGGGTGGTTTGTATTTTCCGATTTTCCGATTGCAGTCCTCTATCCTCTGCCGCAAGCTCAGCAATCCTTAATATTCTCTAATATTCTCGGTCTCTGTTTTCGGGGGTTTTCAAGATCTCAGTTTTTCCCCCACTTAGATCATCCAGCAATATTGTAGCACATCGTGTCCTAAGCGTGTGTCCCCAGCGTGAGTGAATTGCACGGGTAAATCAAGTTGATAGGGCCGAGAGCCCACGGAGCGATCCTGCTACTGCGACCTCTCACTCAGACGCCATCTTGCCTCTCTGCACTGCTTTGTCTTACTCCGTATCTATGAGGCCATGCAAAGCCACGCTGGGTGACTTTGCATCTCCACATAGATATGATTGAGACCCTTGCGCTGCCTGAGCTTTAAAAAAAATTACGCTCCAGCGCCACAGGCGTCTCATAAATAAGCCTCAAAATATTTTGGTTGTTTTTTAGAACTTTCACAATTAGGTAGCTACATATAAAATAATGGGTAGCTTAAATGAAAAATAAATTTTTAAAATATGTTACTCAGTGGGAAATGCACCGTAGCACATTATGAAACCTCTATTAGGTAATTACTGCAGAGGTCTGTGTCTGTAACTAGAGAAGGATTGCAAAAAACAAGGACCCCCTGAATGATACACAAGGAAAGAGAAGCCCTGCACAGACAAGCTGTGGGTAGAGAGGATTGAAAAAAACAAGGACCCCCTGAATGACACACACGGAAAGAGCAGCCCTGCACAGACAAGCTGTGGGTAGAGAGGATACAAAAAAAACAAGGACCCCCTGTATGATGAGTTTCACTCGCCACTGTGTTGTTTTTTGACACCAACGATATTAAGCTGATGTTTCATGATTAAATATTTCTTGTATGAATTGTATGCTTTTTTCACTCTCCACTGTGTTGTTTTTTGACACCAATGATATTAAGCTGATGTTTCATGATTAAATATTTCTTGTATGAATTGTATGCTTTTTAACTATTTTTAATATCATACGGTGGTTGTTAAGCCAGTAACCTGTATGATTTTTATCTGTGTTCATTAAAATCATGGTTGTTTTTATTTAAAACTTTCTCTGAATGATTTTTCACTGTCATTTTATGTTACTTGTTTGCCCATATTTCAACTGCCTAGTAAGTTTTGTTCACACATCTGTAACCAGAGAGCCACAGATTTACATTTGGTTGAAGCAGTAGAGAATAGTGACTTGTGTAATTTTTTGTGCTACGAAGTCACAGTCTGTGACAGAAAGCGCTGTGAATGAGTAAGTGTTTACTTTATAATATTTAAGGATAAAATGGAGCTTCCAAAATGTAGATTTTAGTAATACCTGTACATAAGTAATGCAATTAATTTTTTGCATAACTGTCCCTTCAACCCTCACTAAGCGCTGTGTAAAAACAGTTACAATTAAAAGCACGCACTTCACAGCCCTGTATTAACTCTTCCTGTTGGCCGCAACACATTAAAATGCTTAGTCATGCATATTAAACAACTAGTTCCTAGCAGGGCGCTGAGGCACTGCAGGCAGCTGACTCTGCGAGGTTTAATTAACAAGGAAGCAGCCGGGTTTAATTAACAAGGAAACAGCCAGCGTTGCTACCCGAGAAACTATGACCTGGTGGTGCTAGTGGTGCTAGTGGCGCCCTGGGCCCCAGCTAAGTTTAATACTTATACCTTTTGCTTTCACTAAAACAATTAAGCTGTGGTGTCAAGGGTGCCACCCACACCACATGGATTCAGCTTCACACATGAAAAGAAACATAGACTGACATGCTTCGGATACAGCATCATGTGGATCTGGCATCTTTTGTCAGACGTGTTCCATCCTAGTACTTCTGTTGTAGCACTAAAAACGTAGTACTCCGTCGAAGGAGGAGTATTATAGGAAACAGAGTGCCCACAGTACCCAGAGTCCTGTTCAGCTCTGTCATAGCTGCCAAGGTTTCAGATGGCTATGTGTGACATTTTCATAATGTCAGTGTAATAATGAGTGACATTTTAACGACAACGAGTGACACCTTCTCGCGAGCGAAATCCAGCAATGAAGACGAGGGAAACATAATGAATTAAATTAGAGCAACAAGAAATGCCTCACAAACAAGGGCACCGCCTTCAAGAGATACTTGCCAGCCTCTCCTGAGCTCCGGATTTAGGGCCTCATTAGGATGGGGGACGGACCTGCGTCCGTCCGCCACACTCAAGGTGGAGGGAACGTCCGCAGGGGCAGCGGCGGTCCCTCCGGTGCAATTAGGATGTGACCGCCACCCTGGCGGTCACATCCCGTATCTTTAACCTTGCGTTGGGTGCTGCTTGAAGCAGCACCCGCCGTAAGGTTAAAAATACATGTTTTACATTTACATGCACGAAGCGGCAGGCACCGCGCAGTGTCTGCCGCTTTGTGTATGTAAATGCTGGGGGGTACTGATGTGTTTTATCTAGGAACCCGATTCAATATTGTGACTTTATGCCCCTATACGGCTATAAACAATAATATCCCTATAATGGCATAATAATCAGATCCATATTTCAGTAAATCGCCCTTGCAGTCCAAGGCTTGGCAAAAGCTACTTCCTTGGATTCCTAGAGAGCACACCGAGTTCTTTCGACACACCAAACCTCCAGCAACCTGGAAAAGCCCTGCTTGCTTTGTTTTGATTTGTAATAGAACTCCTGCGAGCACTGTAAGAACGGCCAGTTCTTAGTGACATCTTTATTGACGTCTTATGTCCAAACCTTACGTCAAACTCTGCACCTTTCAGGTATAAATATACCAACGTTGCCTTAAGCAAACACACTGTGGTGATTCTGGAGCAGAGCAGCTAATCTACTTTCCGAGAGCCCAGCAGAAGCGAGAAGCCCACGGACGCTGCCCCTCCTCTTTGACGCGCTGAGAAAGACGCTGTCTTTTCTCCTGCCGAGAAAATCCAGCTCCGGCGTTTCCAGCCTACCCAAGCGGGGGACTGGGATATCGGGTCCTGAGAGGGAGATCCCAGACCTCCTACATTCTATTCCCAAGGTACAGTGCTGACTAAACCCTTAGAGAGAATTCTTGAACAGATCCTTGGCAACAAACCTACTTAACTTCAACTGCTACTTACTTACTCCTTCCCACGTATTAGGCTTAGGTCAGGTACACCGGGGTAGGCGTATTTTAGAAGCACCAGTTGAGCACGTTAGCCTATGTATATATGTATATATGTTTTATCCATTTTAAAGTGTCTTATGGCTAAGAAACAATATCAATGCTTTTACAGTATTATTTCATAATACTCCTTTTACTGTACGTAATTTACTTTACATTAAGTATTGCAATTGTGGCAATTAATTTCTCTTGCATGAGACGGAAGACTGCTCAATAAATAATACCTTTTATTGAAAACACCCGTCTCTCTATTCTCTGCACCCTGGTGAAATTAAATATGCACAACTGACTGAGTGAAATAGCTGTCTATTGTTTCACACGACTCTAGAGATTGACTCTTATTCTGAGGGAGCAAAGTTGTCATGTTTATGCGGTTGTCGGAAGCTGAATCCCTTCTTGTCTGAGCCAGGGAAGCTGATCACTTCCTATTCAGTCAAGAAACTTTCCAGTGACCTCTGAGCTAGCTGGCGCAAACCTAAATTAAGTCTAACATAGTCAGTAGAGACCTAGAAGACCTCAGTCCTACGTCTAAACTGCGGTTTATGTTATTCCAATGCGCAGAGCCTATTGGGAAAATAGGAACTACACTACATGGCGATCAACGTTCGGTAAGGCGATAAAACTAACTCAAGACGTTAAGTAACTCAGTCGTGCTTTTTCACACAGACCCTTTCTCCCGTAAATACTCCAATAGACGTCTGGAGTGGGTAAAAGGTTAAAATCCGCCGGCACTTAGTAGGAAGAGATGCCTATGTAGAGTTTCTGGTTTAGTCAACGTTGAAGGATACAGTGTTCCAAAATATTGTGCACCTAATCTTTTGTTTCCTTGAAACCTGATCTGCAACAAAAACCTTTCTGACAGTAAAAATGCCAGGGAGTGAAGACGAAAGGGAGGCAGCTAGAATAGCAGCCAAACTAATGGAGGATGACACGAGTCTCCTACAGAATGACCGGAATGCTATCCTCATTCCGGTCAACATAAGAAAAACTATAACTTTTAAACTTATAGAAAATGGACTGTCATCACGAGGTGGTACAGTCATTTTCGTGATAGAGGCACACGAATATCGGCAGACAGAGGTATTCTATTCATGGATAAACTTTCCAGCGGCAAACGCTACAACACACGAATTCCACTATTACAGAATAGAGGAACCACCAGAAGAATATACACCTTTCGAGGATATTGAAATACCACTAAATTACCAAGAGCATCTACTCTGGTTTAAAGGCGCCCTAAAACATAATGATCACATCACCAGGCTCGGTCCACTAGGTAGACCACGAGCAACGTGGCCGGTTCTAGCCAGCTACACACCACATGCAGACATTGAAAAAATGTCAAGAGAAGAACTTTTAGCACAGCTAAAATTACTAATTAAAATTCACAGACAGTTAGTCCAATATGTAATGCGGACTACAACAGTCCAACCAGCTATTAATATTCCACAGCTGACCCCTCATCAGGGGAACACAAATAAAATTACACCACAGAACATACAATCATGTCTGGGAAAAACACCCGCAAAACGGGAACAAATTCCATTCTGGCTAGCACAGAAAACAACTCAAATAGAGGCAGTATTCCCGAATACTACCCCTTTTGAGAAACACAGGATTCTGACTATCTGCCTTCCAATGGGGGTTGCACCACATGCGGAGGACTGTGACACTTGGGGCACAGTCTTTGCTTCCATTTACACAAAAACACATGGTGTTCCGTCTCTGGCGGTAATACCAGATGTGCTAAAACAAATTCAGAATGAATACGGTCCAGAACCTGCTTTAACTCCTGGTATGAAATTACTGAAAGACTTCAAGCAGGTCTCGGCTATATTATTAGCCAACATAAAAGGAGAAGCAGCATCTGTGGCGATCCGCCAAAAATTGAAAGAAACAGATATAACAGATCAACCAATTGAGCTTGCCAGAATCATAGAAAAATGCTATGAAGAACTAGGTAGAGATAGTTTGGGTGGGAAACCGGTAAAACCCCAACTACTTGAAAATCCTGAAAAGATATTTATTAAAAATAATCTAAACACTCCTAAAAAGAGCTGGGATGGAAATAAACAATCCACTCCCAAAGAAAAAGTTTTCCAGTCCAGAGGAAGGTCTCCTCGGCGGAGAGAAAAAACTCTGAATCGAGAACACCAGCCTCCCCAAAGGGAGCCCTCTGAAAAAAGATACAACCTGAGAAATAGGGATAATTTGAAAAAGCCTGATAGATATCAAGATTTTGATACACGTCCCTCTCGATCTTTTTCGCAGAAATCGGAAAGACATGCCGAGGATACTGAGGATACAGCTGAAAAACTGAGAGTGGGCATAGACAATGCTAGACTGCGCAGCAGAAATCAGCATAGCTCGCAAGATCCTGATGAATCATCTGGAGACAGTGGACACAAATGAATACATTCAAGTGGAAACTGCAGATACCAGAGTTAGCGAACCTCATAAAATATACGAAATAACATTGCGTATAGAGGGAGATAAGACTAGGAAAATAAGGGGTCTGTTTTGGGATAACCTCTCAAAAGGCTATGACATCCTGTTAGCTGAGAAATATTGGCCCCTAGAGTTTTATCAGGGAGTGCCCTCATGGCGAAGGAATGATTATGCCTGCCTTCTCAAATCATATTCCAATTCACAGAAAATATATATATGCAATAAAATGGGCAGTAGCTCAAGCACCTGCATTATATAAGAATCATGTAGGATGGGATGAGGACTCTCCTCCTCACAAAATCCAGTTGAAATGTCAACCTACTGCACAAAGGCAGTACCCGATTAAGCAAGAAGCTAAAAAACAAGTCAGGGAGATTTTAGATCAACTTGAATATCAAGGGGTGATTGAAACATGCACCTCTCAAATGAACAATCCTTTGTTTCCTGTCTCCAAACTAGACGATTCGTATCGTCTAGTCTTGGACTACAGACACCTTAACTCATGTTGCAAAACATTTGCGGTACAAAATTCGCACAGTGCGGCACTAATGAATAACATAGTTCGCAAAAAATACAAAACAACATTAGACATCTCTAATGGGTTCTTTTGTCAAAATATTGCACCGGAAAGCAGATACTTGACCGCTTTCTCAATAATGGGGTCACAGAAAAGTGTCTGTAGACTCCCACAGGGATTCAAGAACAGCCCAGGATTATTCTCAGCCAGAGTAACAGAGTTACTTCAAATGTATGATGATGAGGCATTATCCTATGTCGATGACATCTATCTCACAGACGACAACTTGGATACTCACTTGAAAAGAGTGAACACCATAATACTTGGGTTTGCAGCAGAGGGTTACAAATTAGACTTTAAAAAGTCACGAATTGCCCATCTAACTGTCCTATTTTTAGGATATGAATTATCAAGTGAAGGCAAAAGCCTAGCAGACAACTTCTTAGAGAAGTGCGCTGTACTCCAAGCACCAAAAATGCTGAAGAACTTACAATCGATTCTAGGCTTCCTGAATTTCGGAAGAACTTACATTCTAAATTATGCAGAGAGAGTTAAACCTCTCTACGAATTAATAAAACCTGATTTTAAACCAATCAACTGGACTCAAAAACACACAGAAATTTTGAGATCACTGCAAACAGACATGTTAGCTAAAACAAAATTAGAAACATGTGACAATGCACGCAACCTTGTAATCCGAGTCATCCCAGGAAGATGCGGATTCACGTACCTGACCTCTAATGAGGGAGAAACGGTACCAATAGCTTACAAATCACATTTGTACACACAAGCAGAAAAAACATTCAGTCTCACAGAAAATACTGTAAAGGCAGTTCAAACTGCTGTAGCAAGAGAACGAGCCCTATCCCAAGGCAAAAGAATAACTGTTTTCACAGCAGAATTAGCCTTCGAGGCACTATTCAGCCCAGTAAATCTTAAAACATTGGCACTAGATCCGAAATGGATACAGTGGGAAAATTCTCTTGCTGCAGAAGACGTGACATACTATTTTGTCCCGAACATGAAAAAACTGAATGATTTAAAATATGAAGAAGAATATCCTCTGCCAATCGAAATTCTGCCTCTCCAACGATACTCTTGTGTAATATATACAGACAGATTTGTACAGCATTACAATGTAGATGATAAGTCCTACAATGCAGCCTGCGCAATTGTTAAAGGTCGCTGGCTCTGCGGTAAATTCAGACCGAAAATAACAAAAACTGAATCTCTGAGAAACTGTTCGGCTCTGCGAGCTGAAATCAGTTCTTTAAAGATGGCGCTTGAAAATGCGGAACGTGAATTCCCGACACTAATAGTGTGCGATTCGCATTTCTGCGTCAAATCTTACAATAATGATTTGCAGAACTGGGTTCAAAATTATTACAAAGATGACACAGGTGCCACAATCAAGCATAAAATGCTTTGGGAACAAGTAGTTCTTTTACAGAAAGAACTACAAAAGACTCACGTGATACACACTCTGAGTCATCAACGTGATGGCGTTCACGTTGCAGGGAATTCATTGGCTAATACAACCACAGCGGAAGCACCTCAACGGGCTTCCGTAGCCACAAAAAAGCGTTCAGAAAAATACATAGACGGGGAAACGATGCTGGCGGTAAAAACGTCTTCAAAAGGCAACTGTGCAGCACTACCCGTGAACTATCCACTCAAATATACATACATAATTGACGCAAACTCCGTTCCTTTTGCTCGAATCCCTGGAGTGGGGGATAGGGTAATTCCAAACACGAACCGGAGAGTCTTATTAATAGCAGACGCACACATGGGTGAAGGTCCAAGGCACAAACAGATGAAGGAATCTCTGACAGAATTACAATCAGAATACTGGTGGCCGGGAATGAGCCTGCAACATTATAAATTTGCGAAGAGCTGTCCAGACTGCAACAGAGACCGCAGTAACGAGCCAACCGGAGTATTGCCATGGTCATTTCTGTAGTTAGCATAAGGCTATCTATACATAAAATCCAGCGTCCTATTAATTCCTTTTAATACTAAAATCACTTAAGAATGTAGCCCCAGCGCTCGGCTGACGCCAGAACTGTTATAAAAGATTTGCGAGTCTTTATCGGCACATACGCAATTGCCATGCTTCATTCTGACCAGGGTCCTGCTTTTAGCTTTCGAGCTTATAAGGAGGCGATGACCAGCATGGGCATTGGGTTGCGGTACTCTTGTCCCTTCCATCCTGAGGGAAACGGGGTTGTGGAAAGAAAAAACCGAGACATAAAGCAATCTATAACGGCAAAGGTATTAGGTTCAGGTGATGGGTGGTGTGAGAAGTTGGCCTGATATATGATGCTCACTAGTTCTAGTGATCACCTTGTATCAGTCCAAACAACCCTTATGGTGATTGGTTGTAAGTCAACCTTATAGACCAGCTATCCTAGTAGCGTGGACAAAAGCAGTCTTTAGGCTAAACTCTGAATGGCATGTGAAGCCAGCTGTTTTACCACATATAACCCCTTGAATACCAAGTGAAAGGACACCACACAGGTTGTTATGAAAATAAACAGATATTTATTAACTAACATACACCTCTGAACTCTTTATGAGGTCAGAGGGCTAAGCACATGACAATACTAAAAAGGAAATACGAGTTCGCACAATATTTACAAGTGCGCCTTAGAGGCACGACAAACCATATACTCGAAACAATGGAATGCGAGGAAAGAAAATACTGTAAGGAGATCCAGAGGCTGGAGGATCGCTGGGACTACGCTACAAACTAGGTAAGTAAGGAGCAGGAGGCCCACGGGACTCACGTGCAGAGTGGAAACTCTCACGCGCGATGCGTACCAACGTCTATGGATATTACAGTTTTAGAAAGTTACGGATTCCGGACAAACCCGGCTGGATGGAGGGAAACAACAGTGGACCTGGACACTAGGAGAGTGAACACAGACTTCAGCACCTAGAAGCTTTAGTTACCTAACCCACAGGCTGCGGGTGCATAGGGCTGAAGTTGCGTCGGGTTTGCTGCGTTGATCCCGGTGATGCCTGAAACAAGGAGTTGCTGGCAGGCAGCCAGATGGAGGAGACCGGTGGTTCCAAGGATGGAACTAGGAAGAAAAAGTCCTGAAAGGGAAGGGGACAGAGTCTCGGTCACTAACCAGTGACGGTGCTGGAACCAGGAGGGAACCAGATGCTGTCGCCGCAGTCAGGTGAAGGACGGGACACTTCTCTCTGTAGCTGCGCGGACCAGGAGCTGTTCTCTACAACCAGGCTGGAGGCACGAGCTGTCCCACATAGTCTGCTGCTGTTGGCGGTGTTGGATCGTCGATCTGGTCAACAGGCCTTGGCTAATGCAAGCCACGCGGTGGAACAAAGATGACGTCTGGTGCGGACCAGGAGGGTCTGGGGTGCTTTTCGTTCACAGGGAAGCAAGGGCCAGTCTGGGGGACCAGACCAGCAGTGTTGAATTCTTCGGGTCGTCGTCTCAGAGGTCACTAGCCAGCCGGCAAGTGACCAGACAACAGGAAAAGCAGCAACCAGGCAAAAGGGCCCCACGCAGATCTCGTGGATGCTGGGGGGCTGGTCTTTGGTGCAGGAGCTGCGTCTGTGTGGGGCTTCTCAGACCCCAATGCACTCACTCGAGGATCCCTCGGCGGTCGTGCTGGAAGCGCTGTGCAGGCTTCTCAAGATGGCCGTCTCCACGTTGCTCGTCGCACCCACGGGTCCCAGCTGTGCTGTGGATGTGGGTAGAGGTCAGAGGAGTCTGGAGGTCCGGGTCTTGTGGAGTTGGGTCGTCGGATTCCGGGATGGAAGGACTTGCAGCAAACCGCACAGGAGCTTGATGGTGCCTGCGAAGCAGGATGGTCACTCCCTGACCATAGGGGAGATTCTTCAGTCTTCTGGTAATCAGGAGGTCGAAGGTCAAGAGTTTCTTCGTGGAAGTTGTCAAGATTAATCTAACTGGGAATGGGACCAGCTCCTACCTTTATTCAGCTAAAGGGGGCTGTACTACGACTAGGTCCCTCCTCTGGGTGGGATCAGGAAGGGGGGTGGTTACACCCCCTTTCCTTTGTCCGGTCTTGCGCCAGCTCTGCGGCTGGAGTGCCCCAGGAACTGGATCTGACCGGTGTATGCACAGGACACCTTGTGTACCCCAGGCATGTCTCATTCCTTTCAGCCCTGTCCTACCTAATACAAAAATCCTGTCTGGGGTGGTGTTAGCACCTCCCAAGGCAGGAAACCCTTTGTCCAAGCCTCCCTCGCTGGAAGGACTCCCAGCAGCAGGAGGTCAGACTTGTGTCTGTGGTGGCAGCATCCATTTTGTGATGCTGAGGCTCGAGTTAACTTTAACCGGGGTTCACAGTTACATACATGTCGTGTCCCTCTAGACGGGTGGAATGCTACCCCCGTTGCCAGAATTGGCGAGGGGGTAGTATTCCAATTCGTATGACACCTTACTCGACATGTTTTGATAATGCTATACCAAAGTTAGCATTTGACCGCGAGGTTCATAATGCACTTAAGAGTATATGGTATAGCGTTATCATGGAACAGCTATTAGGACTTGGTTCTGCAAGCTGCAAACGGGCTCAGCTCATGCCAGAGCACCATCTCACATAATTCCAAGCACTCTGCCTTCAGGATTGATAAGGCCTGCCATAGTAGTGACTGATAGGAATATATGTGTCCATTTTAGGATTAGATATAGAGATACTATATCTAAAGCAAAGGGTGATTACACCACCTTGCCCCAGCTGTCGTGCAGCCAGTTGTGTCAGATTGGGATGGCCAGCCAGGGGTGGCATAATACATGCTGCAGCCCCTGGTAGGCCCTGGGTACACCTATGCCCTGGATACCTAAGGTATGCTGTACAGGGACTGATAAGGTGGCCCAGTACCAATTGGTAAATGCACCTAAGGTACATGGTTGTCAATTTAGAGAGAGAACAGCTAGGCTGTGGGTCTGATTAGCAGGCCCACAGCCAGGGAAAGTCGTAAACCAGTGAAGCAAAAAGCAAAAATCGGGGGTGACCATAGGATTGCAGACCCTACTCTCCTACATAACCCCCCCCCCCCCAAACTTAGGGACATTAAACTAACCTTGACCAGGTGAGTCTTCTTGTTCTAAGTGGAAGTACCTGGAGAGACCATCTGCATTGCCATGGTCAGTCCCTGGTCTGTGCTCCACTGTAAAGTCCATCCCCTGTAGGGAAATGGACCACCTAAGAAGTTTGGGGTTTTCACCCTTCATTTGATTTAGCCATAAGAGGGGCTTATGGTCGGTCTGAATCTTGAAGTGAGTGCCAAACAAGTATGGCCTCAGCTTCTTCAGGGCCCAAACCACAGCAAAGGCCTCCCTCTCAATAGCTGACCAACGTTTCTCTCTAGGGGTCAGCCTTCTACTTATAAAAGCAATGGGCTGGTCATGACCATCAATATTCAGTTGAGATAGAACAGCTCCCACACCCAACTCAGAAGCATCTGTTTGGACAATGAATGCTTTAGGTCATCGAATGCCTTCTGACAGCTAACTGTTCACTGAACTTTCTTTGGCATTTTCTTACTTGTCAGGTCATTAAGTGGAGTCACAATGGTTCCATAATTTCTGACAAATTTCCTATAGTAACCAGACAGGCCCAAGAAAGCTCTGACCTGTGTCTGGGTGGTTGGAGGAGCCCAGTCCTTTATGGCCTGTATCTTGCTCTCCAAAGGTTGAACTTGGCCTCCACCTACAAGGTGGCCCAAGTATACAACTTGACTCTGCCCTATCTGGCACTTAGTAGCCTTGATAGTGAGGCCTGCCTTTTGCAGGGCCTCCAAAACTTTCCTCAGGTGGATCAGGTGATCCTCCCAGGTGGAGCTAAAGACAGCAATATCATCTAGATATGCTGCACAGAAGTCATCCAGCCCAGAGAGGACTTGGTTCACCAACCTTTGAAAAGTGGCAGGTGCATTTTTCAAACCAAAGGGCATCACCACAAACTGGTAATGACCTCCTGGGGTAGAAAATGTTGTCTTGGCCTTGGCATCCTCAGCTAACCTGATTTGCCAATAACCAGCTGTCAGGTCAAATGTACTCAAGAATTTGGCAGAAGCCAATTTATCTATGAGTTCATCTGCTCTTGGTATTGGATGGGCATCTGTCTTAGCGACAGCATACAGACCCCTGTAGTCTACACAAAACCTCATCTCTCTCTTACCATCCTGGGTGTGAGGTTTAGGCACTAGAACTACAGGACTAGCCCAAGGGCTCTCTGAGGGTTCAATGACTCCCAATTCCAACATCTTCTGTACTTCTTGTTTTATGCAGTCCCTGACGTGGTCAGGTTGCCTGTAGATTTTACTCTTTATAGGCAGACTGTCACCAGTGTCTACCTCATGGGTGCACCAGTTTGTCTGACTGGGTGTCAGAGAGAACATTTGTCTGAAGGATTGAAGAACCTGTTTACAATCCTCTTGTTGATGCTCGGAGAGGCTGTCAGAAAAGACTACACCATCTACTGACCCATCATCAGGGTTCTGAGTGAGCAGGTCTGGGAGAGGGTCACTCTCTTCCTCCTGTCCCTCATCTGTAGCCATGAGCAAGCCCATGTCTTCCCTGTTGACAAATGCCTTGAGCCTGGTCACATGAAGTACTCCGTGAGGGCTCCTGGGAGTTCCAAGGTCTACCAGATAGGTGACCTCTCCCTTCTGTTCAATGATAGTATGGGGTCCAGACCATTTGTCTTGGAGAGCTGCTGGGGCCACTGGCTCCAACACCCACACCTTCTGTCCAGGCTGGTAAACAGTAAGGACAGCCTTTTGGTCATGCCAAGCTTTTTGCAGTTCTTGGCTGGCCTCAAGGTTTTTAGATGCCTTTTCCATGTACTCTGCCATCCTGGAGCTGAGACCAAGTACATAGTCCACTATGTCTTGCTTAGGCTTTTTGAGAGGTCTCTCCCATCCTTCCTTCACAAGACACAGGGGTCCTCTTACAGGATGCCCAAATAGAAGTTCAAAAGGGCTGTAGCCAACACCCTTCCGTGGGACCTCACTGTCAGGATTCAAAACCTATATTGCGCCTGCCTAGTACAAAAAACTACAACTCCCAGAAATCCTGTCCGGTTGGGGGAGCATAAATGAGGGGGCGTGGCCTAGGGACATCGTGTGTAATTTGTGATTCTGAATTTGTATCCTGGGAGAGAGCAGGTCGCTGGTTCCAGCGCGACCGTCATTCTGAAGCAGAAGGAAACGAGTTGGCGTTTCTTCCGAAGCCGTGGAAGCTGCCGCGTGAGTGATTCATCACGGGCGGAATCCTGACAGCCTCAGGGCGTGCAAAGCCGAAGGTCGGCGTTTAGACATTCAGAGCGGTAGGGATTTTATACTGCGGGCTCGCAGTGTTTAATTTCGATTTCCTGCACGCATTGACTATATCTGGCCACAGCGTAACAGCGCGAGTACATAGACTGAGAAATTCTGTGTTCCGGGTGTTACATAAAACAACATTGACGACGTTTAGATACAGCCTATTAAGTGGGGCTTCAAAGAAGTATTTGAGCTTCCAAGGTTTCTATGTGGTTTCCCTCCAAAGAAAAGAGGCATTTTCGGAGCAGCAAGAAAGATAAAGATATTCAATCCTTAGCCTGAGCGGAGGGTAGTGGGGTAGCTCCCTACATTCTGCCGTGTCAGAAGGTTGGATTCAGTTGTTGTTTGCGAACAGTGAAACAAAGAATAAGCGCGGATAAAAGTGGTGGGAAGCTACCTTATACCGTGCAAGGAATATTACTTTTGTGAAATAGACACTGTGGGGAAACTTTTATTTTTATTTGGAACTATTCGTTCATGGGAAACTTGTTCTGTCCAATGGAGAAAGACTTATTTCCAGGTGGATGTCTTTAAAAAGGGGAAACACTACATTCATTTATAACAACTCAGGAGGGTATGTTCTAATTAAGAGTGATTCATATTATAACATCAACCAAGTGGGATATTCCTGTGATTCTAACCTGTGTGTTTGCTTTACATAGGGAATTGATATTTCATTTTGGTGCTTTGTGCTAAACTAAGAGAAGAGCGGTGACTTCAAAGGGTGCAGGTGAATATCTAAATAGGAAAGGTAGTGAGAATGAAATGAGAGTAGGATTATTGAATGAGTCGTAACCCTGTGTATGTTCTCTAGTTTCAGCTATCCCTTCCCTGCTGTTCCCTTCCTTCCCCTCCTGTTTGTTTTTTTGTTCATATTGTCCCTTACCAGATCACTCGAACACCCTGTGATATACTAGGGGTGTTGGTGCGGTCTGGGGGTGGAACCCATATGTGCATCGATCGAATCCTGCGGAGCACAACCCTGACACTCTCTGTAAGCAAACAAAAGGCAGGGTAAAAGGATGTCCCATCTTCGCCTAAGCTTTTCTGGTAACCCTTTTATCATCCCTTTGAGGGTCTTGTTGAATCTCTCAACAAGCCCATTGCACTGTGGGTGATAGGGGGTGGTGAATTTGTAATTGACACCACATTCCTTCCACATTGCAGTCAAGTATCCTGACATAAAGTTTGCACTTCTGTCAGAGACAACCTCCTTAGGAAACCCCACTCTAGTAACAACTGAGAGCAGGGTCTTGGCCACAACAGGAGCTGTAGTGGTCCTAAGGGGAATAGCTTCTGGATACCTGGTGGCATGATCCACTACCACCAGTATAAATCTGTGCCCAGATGCTGTTGGGGGGTCCATTGGTCCAACAATGTCAATCCCCACTCCTTCAAAGGGTACCCCCACCACAGGTAGTGGTATAAGGGGGGCCTTTGTTGTGCCACCTGATTTGCCACTGGCTTGACAGGTGACACATGAGCGACAAAACTCTTTAGTGTCTTCAGACATATGGGGCCAGTGAAAGTGTGGGACAAGCCTGTCCCAAGTCTTGTTCTGGCCTAAGTGACCTGCAAGAGGAATTTCATGGGCCAAGGTGAGAAGGAAACCTCTCAGAGACAAGGGGATGACCAGCCTCCTGGTAGCACCAGGCTTGGGGTTTCTTGCCTCAGAGTAAAGGAGTCCATCATCCCAATACACTTTATGGGCACCTGTGGCATTCCCTGCAGCCTCAGCAGCAGCCTGCTGTCTGAGGGGTTCAAGAGATGAACAGTCTAATTGTGCCTGTCTCAAGTCTGCCCTGGAAGGTCCCCCTGTCCCAAGAAACTCAACCTGTTCAGGCTCAAGTTCTTCGAGGACAGTTCCTTCTGGGGTCTTTGGGTCAGTCTCCTGTGAGAGCTGATCCTCACCTTGAGGCAAGGGGGAAGGCACTGCCTTAACCCTACTGTTCTTACTCTTGGTTAGTGTCTGGTCCATTGCTCCAGGATCCAGCACCAGTTCAGCTGGGCATTTCTTGGCCTGTGACCTAGTCACAACAAGGACATGTGCTGACAAACCTAACATTTCCACATGAGTCCTATACTCCACATCTGACCATAGGGAGGATTCCAAATCATTGCCCAAAAGAGAGTCCACTGGGAGGTCTGAACTAACAACAACCCTTTTGAGGCCCTTTACCCCTCCCCAGGAGAAATTAACAAGTGCCATACTATGGTTGGTAGAAACATTGCTAGCATTGGTCACTAGATAGTCTGAACCTAGTATTACCTGTCCAGGGTCCACAAATGCTGGTGTCACCATAGTGACACTGGCACAGGTGTCCCTGTAGGCCTGAGCCATTTTTCCATTGATCAAAGCCGTCTGCCTGTACTTGCCCAGAGTACTGGGACTTATTGTAGGGGTCAAATCCATGTCCCCAGTACAAACAAGAACAGCCTGGGTAGGTACTCTGACTAGGTCAGAGCCTGCCTCAGATACCAATGTCAACCCCACTATAGCCTTAGGGGGAACACTACCACTACTAACTGAACTAGGGGTTGCAGGTGCCTTAGGGGCAGTAGTGGTAGGAGCTGGGCCTTTCTTGGTGCACTCACTGAACCAGTGAGTATTACTTTTACAGTATTGGCACCATGGTTTCTTCTGACCATTCTTCTTCTTCTTTTGGGAGTTCTAGGACCCACTCTCCTTAGATTGTTGGGGCCCTGTTGAAGACTTCTGGTCATTTTGCTTATTCTCATTACCCTTCTGGTCTGCTTTCTTCTGGCCACCACCATGGTTCTGGTTCTGCTGCTTGACCCTTGTCCTGACCCATCTGTCTGCCTTCTTTCCCAATTCTTGGGGAGAGGTCAGATCTGAGTCAATAAGGTGCTGATGCAACAACTGATTTTGACAATTACTTAAGATTTGTTCTCTCAAAATTAGATTATATAATCCTGTGTAATCAGTAACTTTACTTCCCAGTAACCAGCCTTCAAAAGCCTTAGTGGCACAATCAACAAAGTCAGCCCAATCCTGAGACTGAATTTTCTGGGTGTCTCTGAACAGCAACCTGTACTGCTCAGTTGTTAAGCCAAACCCATCAATCAGTGTATTCTTCAGGACTTAGTAATTGTTAGCATCCTCAGCTCTAGTAGTGAGGAGCTTATCTCTACCTTTACCTTCAAATGAGAGCCACAGTATAGCTGCCCACTGACTCTGGGGGATGCACTGGACAGTGCAGGCCCTCTCCAGAGCAGTCATCCATTTGTGGATGTCATCCCCTTGCTTAAAGGGGGGCACTGTTTTACTTAGGTGTTTAGTATCAAAACTCCTGTCTTTATCTCTAATGATAATGCTGCCACCAGTGGGGTCTGCCCCACTCAATTTTTGCTCTCTGGCAAAGGCAAGTCTTTCTTTGGCAAGGGCAAGTTCTTCCCTCTCAATCCTCAGATTGACTTCCCTCATCTAAGCTTCATGCTCTCTGAGAAGATGCCTGAGAGACATGGGTATGAACAGATCTGTTAGAGCCTCTGGAGTGAGACCTAACTCGTCTATTCCCAAGGTTAAGCCTGCCTGAGGATGGGCCTGGGGGTCCCCCAGTTCCATTCTCATGTATGCTTAAGTTGGTCCTGGTGAGCCTACTGACTACTACTGGACCTTTGTCTGCCTCATCTCCAGATAACTCCTCTTCCTCTTCCTCCCCTTCACTTTCTGCTCCATGGAGGTTAAGGTCGGGGTCACCAAGGGTTCCCTCTAAGGGGGGCATGCTCCCATCTGGATTAGAGGGGCCTGTGTTAGAAGCCCTTCTGGCATCATATGTCTCTAAGAGACCTATCAGAAAAGAAGTGGTAGGGTTAGAACCCTGTTTTAGTTTCCTGGAGGTACACAATTGTCTCATCTCCTGGAAGCTAAGGGCTGCATATCTGGAAGTGACCTGTGGAGGGTCATCAACCACAAGGGGGGCCTCAGTGTTCCCTCCTGTGGTAGACATGCTTTTCTAGTGAGGTGTAAGTGGTGCACTTACCTACACTATGGGTTTACCTACTGATCCCTTGCTAAGAGTTGTAGTCAGGGTGTGCTGCTCCCTTTCTACTACAACAGCTGGTTCAGTAGAACTCAGAGTATTTCTAAGCTTGTTATATGTACCTATGGTACCTTATGTGATCTTTCAAATGATATCTCAAGATTATATTTGGTAAAAACAACAGCAAGCTCAAATCCCAACCGCTGCACACCAATGTGAGAAGTTGGCCTGATATATGATGCTCACTAGTTCTAGTGATCACCTTGTATCAGTCCAAACAACCCTTATGGTGATTGGTTGTAAGTCAACCTTATAGACCAGCTATCCTAGTAGCGTGGACAAAAACAGTCTTTAGGCTAAACTCTGAATGGCATGTGAAGCCAGCTGTTTTACCACATATAACCCCTTGAATACCAAGTGAAAGGACACCACACAGGTTGTTATGAAAATAAACAGATATTTATTAACTAACATACACCTCTGAACTCTTTATGAGGTCAGAGGGCTAAGCACATGACAATACTAAAAAGGAAATACGAGTTCGCACAATATTTACAAGTGCGCCTTAGAGGCACGACAAACCATATACTTGAAACAATGGAATGCGAGGAAAGAAAATACTGTAAGGAGATCCAGAGGCTGGAGGATCGCTGGGACTAGGCTACAAACTAGGTAAGTAAGGAGTAGGAGGCCCACGGGACTCACGTGCAGAGTGGAAACTCTCACGCGCGATTCATACCAACGTCTATGGATATTACAGTTTTAGAAAGTTACGGATTCCGGACGAACCCGTCTGGATGGAGGGAAACAACAGTGGACCTGGACACTAGGAGAGTGAACACAGACTTCAGCACCTAGAAGCTTTAGTTACCTAACCCACAGGCTGCGGGTGCATAGGGCTGAAGTTGCGTTGGGTTTGCTGCGTTGATCCCGGTGATGCCTGAAACAAGGAGTTGCTGGCAGGCAGCCAGGTGGAGGAGTCAGGTGGTTCCAAGGATGGAACTAGGAAGAAGAAGTCCTGAAAGGGAAGGGGGCAGAGTCTCGGTCACTAGCCAGTGACGGTGCTGGAACCAGGAGGGAACCAGATGCTGTCGCCGCAGTCAGGTGAAGGACGGGAGACTTCTCTCTGGAGCTGCGCGGACCAGGAGCTGTTCTCTACGACCAGGCTGGAGGCATGAGCTGTCCCACGTAGTCTGCTGCTATTGGCGGTGTTGGATCGTCGATCTGGTCAACAGGCCTTGGCTAATGCAAGCCACGCAGTGGAACAAAGATGGCGTCTGGTGCGGACCAGGAGGGTCCGGGGTGCTTCTCGTTCACAGGGAAGCAAGGGCCAGTCTGGGGGACCAGACCTGCAGTGTTGAATTCTTCGGGTCGTCGTCTCAGAGGTCACTAGCCAGCCGGAAAGTGACCAGACAACAGGAAAAGCAGCAACCAGGCAAAAGGGCCCCACGCAGATCTCGTGGATGCTGGGGGGCTGGTCTTTGGTGCAGGAGCTGCGTCGGTGTGGGGCTTCTCAGACCCCAATGCACTCACTCGAGGATCCCTTGGCGGTCGTGCTGGAAGCGCTGTACAGGTTTCTCAAGATGGCCGTCTCCACGTTGCTCGTCGCACCCACGGGTCCCAGCTGTGCTGTGGATGTGGGTAGAGGTCAGAGGAGTCTGGAGGTCCGGGTCTTGTGGAGCTGGGTCGTCGGGTTCCAGGATGGAAGGACTTGCAGCAAACCGCACAGGAGCTTGATGGTGCCTGCGAAGCAGGATGGTCACTCCCTGACCATAGGGGAGATTCTTCAGTCTTCTGGTAATCAGGAGTTCGAAGGTCAAGAGTTTCTTCGTGGAAGTTGTCAAGAATAATCTAACTGGGAATGGGACCAGCTCCTACCTTTATTCAGCTAAAGGGGGCTGCACTACGACTAGGTCCCTCCTCTGGGTGGGACCAGGAAGGGGGTGGTTACACCCCCTTTGCTTTGTCCGGTCTTGCGCCAGCTCTGGGGCTGGAGTGCCCCAGGAACTGGTTCTGACCGGTGTATGCACAGGACACCTTGTGTGCCCCAGGCATGTCTCATTCCTTTCAGCCCTGTCCTACCTAATACACAAAATCCTGTCTGGGGTGGTGCTATCACCTCCCAAGGCAGGAAACCCTTTGTCCAAGCCTCCCTCGCTGGAAGGACTCCCAGCAGCAGGAGGTCAGACTTGTGTCTGTGGTGGCAGCATCCATTTTGTGATGCTGAGGCTCGAGTTAACTTTAACCGGGGTTCACAGTTACATACATGTCGTGTCCCTCTAGAAGGGTGGAATGCTACCCCCGTCACCAGAATTGGCGAGGGGGTAGTATTCCAATTCGTATGACACCTTACTCGACATGTTTTGATAATGCTCTACCAAGGTTAGCATTTGACCGCAAGGTTCATAATGCACTTAAGAGTATATGGTATAGCGTTATCATGGAACAGCTATTAGGACTTGGTTCCGCAAGCTGCAAACGGGCTCAGCTCATGCCAGCGCACCATCTCACATAATTCCAAGCACTCTGCCTTCAGGATTGATAAGGCCTGCCATAGGAGTGACTGATAGGAATATATGTGTCCATTTTAGGGTTAGATATAGAGATACTATATCTAAAGCAAAGGGTGATTACACCACCTTGCCCCAGCTGTCGTGCAGCCAGTTGTGTCAGATTGGGATGGCCAGCCAGGGGTGGCATAATACATGCTGCAGCCCCTGGTAGGCCCTGGGTACACCTATGCCCTGGATACCTAAGGTATGCTGTACAGGGACTGATAAGGTGGCCCAGTACCAATTGGTAAATGCACCTAAGGTACATGGTTGTCAATTTAGAGAGAGAACAGCTAGGCTGTGGGTCTGATTTGCAGGCCCACAGCCAGGGAAAGTCGTAAACCAGTGAAGCAAAAAGCAAAAATCGGGGGTGACCATGGGATTGCAGACCCTACTCTCCTGCAGGTGGGTCCAGCATTTAACAAGTGTCCAACGTAGTCTTAATAATCTGCCAAGAAATTCTCTAAAAGGTTTCAGCCCGTACGAACTATTGTTCGGAACTAGAATGTATGTTCAGGACTTAGATAGTCATGCTTCAGTGGTAGAAGATAAGAAAAAATGCTTTGACATCAAAGATTGTTTGGCTGTTTTACAGGACTTAAATGAAACAAGAAAAGCCCTGCGGAACATAAAGTTAAAACCGCAGCCAACAACCACTGAAGACACACCACCTGTCCCAGCAAGACCTGTCTGGATTCCAAAGATTGGGGATCTGGTCAGAGAGAAAATAGCGGTGAAGAAGGAATTTGGGCCTTCTTACAGAAAAGCAGTACCTGTCTTAGCAATCAACGAAACAAGATCAGTTGTACTACAGCCCCTTGCTGGTAAAAAGGAGAACCGAGTTGTATCCATCGACCTTGGTAAAACCACAATCATGTGACCAATAATAAGTAGTAGGCCAAGTGGACTCCCAAGAAATAGCAGAATACCAAAATTTGCTACAATCCAAGAGGTTCAAACTGAAAGACTAATCACATTTGATAAACCTGCAGTGAATAAAAAAGGACTATGCAGAAATGCCATGGAACTTGTGCCTCTCGAAACCCAAATTGAAACAGTTCGTCAAGAAACACCAGTCTACAATGATGTAGCATCAGAATGTGCTAATGACAAGCAAATTGAAAAAACAATTCCAACAATTGACAGAACTGCATCTGGCTACTTCATCAATTTTGATAAGTTTTCTGAAGATCAAAGCGAGCCTGAAGTAACGCCAGCAACAAAGACTTTTAAAGACAAAGCAATAGTACTCTTTCATCAACTCAAAGAAACCTATCTCATTTCTCCATGGTTAGAATTTTGGATTGTGCTAGGGGTATTTTTCCTCCTGCTTTGGCTCATCATGGTACTTTGTTTGGGAAAATTCATTGAAGGGAAAATACAGTACAATGGACACAGCAAGTCAGAACCTCAACTTAGTTCTGAAGCCACACAAGTCATCTCACATCGAGAAAAGAGAACTATCATCAGTGAATGTCACAGCAATTCCAATACCCGGCGGGGTAGTTTGGGACAAAACAGATTACGAAATATATGGACCGGTCGAACTCTTGAAATATCCTCATCAGTTTAAGGTTTCATTAAGTGACTTTGTAAAACCAAGTACATTCTCTGATGATTGGGATTTTGAAAGCATAAATAATATGATGTCAGATTTAGTATTATCAGCAAAATTTACAGAACATGATTATTTGCAAGGTTCATCGAATTATGAACAGATGTATTGCTATACCCACTATGCAGACCACTATTTGCATAAATCTGCTCAACCTAGAAATGTTTTTAAATATAATCAATGGGAACATTGTGCAACTCCACCTAAAAGCAGTTCAAAAACATTCTATGAGAAATTCCAATACTTCGCAGGGTTTAACACAAGTGATGTAGAAACATTTTATTATAAACTGGGACAAAAAACATGCTGACAAATACCAAACTGATTTATTCTGAAACATTTTATGAAAAAATGATTACATTTGGTTTTGATTTCTGGAAAAAACAACATTGAAACAAAAACCATGTGGGGTACAAAAGAATGGCAGGTACAAGGCCTAGAAGCATTATTTAGAGCCTGCATGATACCAGAAGAAATAATGTTCTTGAATGTCACCATTCAACAAACTACCTGTTTTGGCCTAGCCAAAATCAAAGACTTAAACAAACCATCTATTCCAAAGCCAATACCTGATAACATAACCACAGATATTGAGATAGACGTATCCAAAATTTTACATCAAAATAGAACACATCCTGATTGGAAAAAGTGGTTAATCTGGCCAACAGACAGAAATAAATGTCAAGATAGATTCCTGAACAAAACACAGGGGTTAAAAATGACCAGAGCAGACCCTAGATACTCCCAGAGACAACATCCAGGGATAGTAACAACATACAGTGTAGGGGAACTATGCCTTGAATGGCTACAAACATCCACACTGGCAGAAATTAAGCAACACTTATCTTTACTTAAAGATGGTGCTGACTTGCGCGATTTCATAATGGGACCACGCAAACAGTGTCTAAAACGTTTCATAGCGGCCATCAATCAATCAATCATAACACTTGTATAGCGCGCTACTCACCCGGAAGGGTCTCAAGGCGCTTGGGGGAAGGGGTCCGCTACTGCTCGAACAGCCAGGTCTTGAGTTGTCTCCTGAAGGCGAGGTGGTCCTGGGTCAGCCGAAGGTGGATGGGGAGGGAGTTCCATGTCTTGGCCGCCAGGTAGGAGAAGGATCTGCCTCCGGCGGTGGCTCTTCGGATGCGTGGTACGGCGGCGAGGGCGAGGCTAGCAGACCGCAGCTGGCGGGTGGGCGTGTGGAAGGTCAGGCGGTCGTTGAGGTACTTAGGGCCCAGGTCGTGGAGAGACTTGTGTGCGTGGGTGAGGAGCCTGAACGTGATCCTCTTGTTGACGGGGAGCCAGTGCAGGTCCCTCAGGTGGCCGGAGATGTGGCTGCGTCGGGGGATGTCCTGGATGGGTCGGGCGGAGGCGTTCTGGATGCGTTGGAGTCTTTTCTGTAGCTTGGCTGTGGTTCCGGCGTAGAGGGTGTCTCCGTAGTCCAGTCGGCTGGTGACGAGGGCCTGGGTGACCGTCTTCCTTGTTTCGGTCGGGATCCATCGGAAGATCTTGCGGAGCATGCGGGGGGTGTGAAAGCATGACGAGGAGACGGCGTTGACTTGTCTGGTCATCGAGAGGGAAGAGTCCAGGATGAAGCCCAGGTTGTGTGCATGGTCTGTTGGCTTGGGGACGGTGCCCAGGGCTGGGGGCCACCAGGAGTCGTCCCAGGCGGAGGGTGATGGTTTCAGGATGAGGACTTCCGTCTTGTCTGAGTTCAGTTTCAGGCGGCTGTTCTTCTTCCACTCGGCGACGTCTTTCATCCCTTCGTGGAGGCTGGTTCTGGCGGTGTCGGGGTCTCTGGTGAGGGAGAGGATCAGCTGGGTGTCGTCGGTGTAGGAGATGATGTTGAGGTTGTGTTGGCGTGCAATGGTAGCGAGAGGTCTCATGTAGACGTTGAAGAGGGTGGGGCTGAGTGATGATCCTTGCGGGACACCGCAGATGACTTCGGTGGCCTAGGATCGAAACGGGGGAGGCGGACTCTCTGTGTTCTTCTGGCGAGGAACGAGATGATCCACTTCAGTGCCTTCTCTTGGATGCCGGTGTTGCTGAGGCGTTGGACTAGGGTGCGGTGGCAGACAGTGTTGAACGCTGCGGAGAGGTCCAGGAGGATGAGTGCCGCTGTTTCCCCGTTGTTGAGCAGGGCTCGGATGTCGTCGGTGGCTGCGATGAGGGCGGTCTTGGTGCTGTGGTTAGCTCTGAAACCGGACTGCAAGGGGTCGAGGGATCCATTCGTCTCGAGGAAGGCAGCAAGCTGTCTGTTGGCGATCTTCTCGATGACTTTGGCAGGAAAAGGGAGGAGCGAGATGGGGCAGAAGTTTTTGAGGTCGGTGAGGTCCCCTGTTGGTTTCTTCAGTAGGGCGCTGAGCTCGGCATGCTTCCAGCTCTCCGGGAAGGTGGCGGTGTCGAAGGAGGTGTTGATGACGTCTCGGAGTTGGGGTGCGATGGTGGAGTCGGCCTTGTTGAAGACATGGTGGGGGCAGGGGTCAGTCGGAGATCCGGAGTGGATGGTGTTCATCGTGAGGGCTGTGTCTTCGGTGGTCACCGTGGTCCAGGTGCGGAGGATGGCGGTGGGGTGCGTTAGTTCGACGGTTGGGTGCGAGGATGGTGCGCCGAAGCTGTTGTGGATGTCGGCAATCTTCCGGTGGAAGAACGAGGCGAGGGAGTCGCAGAGATCTTGTGAAGGGGTGATGTGGTTGTTGCCGGTGCTGGGGTTGGAGAACTCCTTGACGATGCTGAAGAGTTCCTTGCTGTCGTGGGCGTTGTTGTCCAGTCGATCCTTCAGTGATTTCTTCTTGGTGGTGCGGATGAGCTGGTGGTGCTTGCGGGTGGCGTGTTTGAGGGCGGTCATGTTGTCAGTGGTCTGGTCGAGGAGGCAGGCTTTCTCGAGGGTGCGGCAGGTCTTCTTGGAGTCCTTGAGTTCGTCGATGAACCAGGGGGCCTTCTTGCTTCTGGGTTTGCTGGGAGGGTTCTTCAGTGGTGCGAGGTCGTCGGCGCAGGCGGTCAGCCACTGCGTGAAGTTGCGGGCTGCTTCGTTGGGGTCCGGTGTGCTGGCAAGTGGGTTCTGGCTGAGAGAGGTGGTGAGCTGGTCGGCTGTGATCTTGCTCCAGCTTCTGTGAGGAGCCTGTTGCGGGTGGTGGTGGGTAGTGGTTTTTCTGAAGCTGAAGTGGACGCAGCTGTGGTCGGTCCAGTGAAGTCCGGTGGAGTGGCTGAAGGCGATGTGCTTGCTGGATGAGAAGACAGGATCAAGCGTGTGGCTGACGTAGTGGGTGGGGGTGTTGACCAGTTGCTTGAGTCCGAGGTTGGCGAGGTTGTCCAGCAGGGTGACGGTGTTGCGGTCCTTGTTGTTCTCCAGGTGGAAGTTGAGGTCCCCTAGGAGGATGTAGTCGGCGGAGGGGAGGGCGTGTGGACTGATGAAGTCCGTGATGTCTTCGCTAAATTGTGTGCGTGGTCCCGGGTGTCTGTAGATGAGGGTGCCTCTGAGGGTCGTCTTTGGGTCGGTGTGAATCTGGAAGTGGAGGTGTTCGGCGGTGGCGTAGGTGTCGTCGGCGTCGGTCGTGATGCGGATGGTGTTCTTGTGGACGATGGCGATGCCTCCTCCGGTCTGGTTGACGCGTCCCTCCTGATGATCTTGTATCCATCCGGGATGGCGATGGCGATGTCGGGGGCTGAGGAGGCGTTCATCCATGTTTCAGTGAGGAAGGCGATGTCTGGTGAGGTTGTGTCGAGGAGGTTCCAGAGTTCGACGGCGTGTCTGTGGACGGAGCGGGTGTTGAGCAGGATGCACTTGAAGTCGCTGCTGGAGTTTGGCTTGGCGGGCGCGGTGCATGTTCGGAGGCAGGTGAACTTGCAGGTTGTGCAGGTGAAGGGTCTGTGGAAGCGTTTCGGGGCGGCCCAGCAGCAGGTGGGGTTCCGGCCGGTATTGAGTGCGTTGAGGGCCGCGGCGTCGTAGGTTTGTCGGGTCGTCTTCCGTCGGTGGGGGCCAGGGGTCCTGGCACTGGGTGCGGTCCAGGCGCGGACGGGCGCAGACAGGCTTGCCTTTGGTGCGCCTTCGCCGCACAATCGGCACGCCCGCTGCGCGTGACCGCTGCGCGTACGCGCGGTCGCCATTTATGGTTAAGTGGGAGGTAGGAGCAGTTGGGAGGCGGGAGCGGGGAGGACACAAAACGAAAAGGGGGCGTGGCGTCGTGAACGGCGGCGGGAAGCGGGGAGCGGGGTGGGCAAGGCACAGGGGGACAACAGTAAAATTATTACAAAAAGGCTATTTCAACAACGCACACAGGCACAGGGGGATAACAGCAGAGATAAGACAAAAAGGCTATGAAATAAACAGCAGAACCACACTTATGCTACGCAAACACTGCGGAGGGGCCGGGAACAGCGAGGCAGGCAGCTAGGGCGGAGAGGCAGGCACAACGAGGCTGCGAGCAGCAGCGAGGGGCACACACACAGCTGGTGGCCGTGCGGCGCGGGGGTGTCCGGGGAACAGGTCACACTCACCTGCGCCGCGCGGTCGCCATTTATGGACAAGTGGGAGGGAGGAGCAGCTGGGAGGCGGGAGCGGGAAGGACACAAAACGAAAAGAGGGCGTGGCCGCGTGTACGGCGGCGGGGAGCGGGGTGGGCAAGGCACAGGGGGACAACAGTAAAAATATTACAAAAAGGCTATTTCAACAACGCACACAGGCACAGGGGGACAACAGCAGAGATAAGACAAAAAGGCTATGAAATAAACAGCAGAACCACACTTATGCTACGCAAACACGGCGGAGGGGCAGGGAACAGCGAGGCAGGCAGCTAGGGCGGAGAGGCAGGCACAACGAGGCTGCGAGCTGCAGCGAGGGGCGGGGGGCACACACACAGCTGGTGGCCGTGCGGCGCGGGGGTGTCCTGGGAACAGGTCAGTGTATACGCTGCTTACAACGAGGCATGGAAAGTGACTCAAATTGAGACAGCAGAGAAAATACGAGAAATTGATCGTATTAATTTGGAAAAATCACTTTCTGTTGTGGACAACGGGTTAATGACTCTGTCCTCCAGAATATATTCACTGGACAGTATTGTATCATCTGCTATAGATATAATAGATCAGGACTTGCTAATGTTACAACATGGTCAGTCCCAATTACGTTCTATTGTACAGCTAGGCTGGACGTTGCAAAACCTGCGTTCAGGCGATGTGCCTTGGCGTTTAATCAACACAACGTCATTGTTCTCTATCTTTAACCTTACTGATAAACAAATCAGTTTGGCACAGAAAGGAGCAGACTATACGATTCTGAGCATTGAAAAACTTGAGAGATTACCATTGACGATGTCAGAAAGACCTGTCATTGAATGGATAATACACAGGATTATCACAATTCCGATAACAACTTTCCAATTTAAAAAATGCCAAGAGTATATACCAGCAGGCCAGTATGAAAGGCTGGGAAAAGGGTACATTAAGTCATCATGGAAATTACCTTATACACACACATGTTATAGTGACAAAAACCAGAATGTATATCTTAGTGGTAATAATTGTAAACAATCACTAAGCGGTATACTTCTGTGCCAAGGTATTAATTTACATGGGGCCTGTGAGGGGACTTCAAATAACCTTTCATGCCACCAGCACGGCACACCTGCAACACAGATAGAGCCATTCTTTAGACAACTTTCTAACGGGAGTTACGTTCTAATAACGGACCACAGCTGTTGTGGCATGGTGCCAGGGAAAGCATATCTCGTAAGTGTTAGTTCCATGGTCACTTGCTGTATGCAAGCATTGTATCCAAACGGCCCTGGAGACTCAGAGGTGACGATTTGGCCTCCATTGAATATCTCTTCTATACGAATTGATACTTTAAGCAGAATGAAGTCTGTGCTTTTACAGACAACAGTGCCCATCACGGCATCAAAAGAAACGTATGATCTTCAAGTTGCAAGGACAATGGCAGAGATACATACACTTTTATCAACTAATTGCCCCGTGCATTTCGTAGAAATGCTAAGCCAAATCCTAAATATGTCAGATGCCAGTGGTATCTCAAATGTATTTAAGACAATTTTTTCGGGACTGTTAACACCCTTCGAAGCAGTCCTGGGCATCTTTCCCAATTTTGTCCATTCGGTTTTTGGTGGCCTACCACTACTTTTGGGACTCGTAGCAGGAATCTTATTTTTGACTCTTCTGCTCCGATATGACAAGCCAAAACGCAGACATGACTCCAGCAACGATGGAAGAACGATCCTAGCAATACGCTACCGGGACCGCATAACTAAAGACCTTGGATTAGCCCGGCTAAGAGATCTGAATATGACCTGGTTTCTTTCATTCAGACCTATATGGCAGAACTGCATCTTACCTGTGCTTCGATGTATGCTATGCGGAGAAGAATGCGTGTTAGACACCTGTCTTACACTACAATCAGCAGTGCCAATGGATGTCGATACTTTGCTAAGTCCAGTAACGGCTCACTCATCGTGTTGTCCCCAGCGGTTACCAATCCCGATGACGGCATTCGTTGAGACTTCTGCACTACGATTAGGTGGTGGCAGTGAAGCAAGAAATGAGAGCAACATCACCCAGGTACGACCTTCTGTGAGCATTGCTGATACTGAAATCGATGACAGCAATCATTCTCACGACAGCCTTTTCAACCATGGTCGAACTTCCACCTGAAGCTGTAGACTGTTTTTTTGCACATCTTTCTGAAGTCATGTTCTCCCCTGAACCAAAAGAATAACTTTTAAGCCAACAGGCACACAGCGTTCGCTTGAACTCTGAATTCGGCCTTCAGCTTTGAAAAACAAAAGCTACTGAAAACATTTGGAACTATATTTTCCCCTGAAACGAAATTATTTTTTTCCAAAATTTCAAAATATTTACCCTTTTTTTTGGCACACGTACTCTGCTTACAGTAGAACTATTCATAAAGAACAGAGCTTCTATTTTTAGCAAATCTAGAGACAATATATTACCGCAGCCTCTAGCACTCTCACAAGCAATTTCATTTATATGTGATGAAATAGTCTCGATTTTTTTTTCTGTAATTAAGAGACATTTCATGTGTAATTTTCTCAAATTGTTCAGTTAAAGATATATGCAATTTTTTGGGGATGATTACACTGCTTAAAAACGTACAGTACCTATAACGTTCCGTGTATTTCGCATACACCATTTCGAATGCAAAATGTATTTTGGGGTGGGTTGGAATACACATGCATCTTTATTGCTTAGTTTTTACTAATTGATGAACATAAAACCGTGGAATGGGTGATGTGTTTTATCTAGGAACCCGATTCAATATTGTGACTTTATGCCCCTATACGGCTATAATCAATAATATCCCTAAAATGGCATAATAATCAGATCCATATTTCAGTAAATCGCCCTTGCAGTCCAAGGCTCGGCAAAAGCTACTTCCTTGGATTCCTAGAGAGCACACCGAGTTCTTTCGATACACCAAACCTCCAGCAACCTGGGAAAGCCCTGCTTGCTTTGTTTTGATTTGTAATAGAACTCCTGCGAGCACTGTAAGAACGGCCAGTTCTTAGTGACATCTTTATTGACGTCTTATGTCCAAACCTTACGTCAAACTCAGCACCTTTCAGGTATAAATATACCAATGTTGCCTTAAGCAAACACACGGTGGTAATTCTGGAGCAGAGCAGCTAATCTACTTTCCGAGAGCCCAGCAGAAGCGAGAAGCCCACGGACGCTGCCCCTCCTCTTTGACGCGCTGAGAAAGACGCTGTCTTTTCTCCTGCTGAGAAAATCCAGCTCCGGCATTTCCAGCCTACCCTTGCGGGTGACTGGGATATCGGGTCCTGAGAGGGAGATACCAGACCTCCTACATTCTATTCCCAAGGTACAGTGCTGACTAAACCCTTAGTGAGAATTCTTGAACAGATCCTTGGCAACAAACCTACTTAACTTAAACTGCTGCTTACTTACTCCTTCCCACGTATTAGGCTTAGGTCAGGTACACCGGGGTAGGCGTATTTTAGAAGCACCAGTTGAGCACGTTAGCCTATGTATATATGTGTTGGACTTGGCCCTTAGGGCTGGTTCCCCCTAATCTTTTTGCTTTTATTTGTGACCCTGTGTTAGTGATTTTTGGGTCTCTGCGCACTTTTCCCTGGGTCCCAGAGTGAAAGTGCGTGCATGTAGTATGGCTGGCCTGCCCTCCCATAGGAATGCATGGGGAATGTGTGTGTCCCTGGTAGTTCCTGATGCGTGGGGAGTGCAGGCTCGAATTTAGTATGTGTAAACTCGTGAGAGTGAATGCTGCGAGATGGTGTATGCAGCATGTATGTGTCTAGAAGGGAAGTGCTACTTCTGGACATTGAGATATGTGTGCAGTGAGGGTGCTGGAGCATGATTGGCTGGAGCTGGCTGGCATGCCATGCTCCAGGAAGTCTGGATGGGTCTGCCCGGTGGTGAGTGGGAGATTAGCATGAGTGATGTGTGGGAGGAGTGTACCTGTGTCCTGGATGGGCTGGGTTTTCCCCACACAATGCTGGCTCCGCCCCCCTGTGGTGTGTCTAACGACCCTAGCCTCCCCAGTGAAAGAAATGGGTGGTTGGGCCATCAAGAGGGCTCCAGAACCAGCTGCGACTGGTTTCTCCCCCACCCTGCACCCTTAGACAAAGGATTTACAGTATAAGAAGGGGCTGTGTCCCCACTGAAGTTGTTCTGCTTTTGGATCCTGCCAGAGCGGGCTGTTGCTGCTGCTGGGGCCAGGAGGACCGCCACTTGGGGTGTCTCCCTGCCTGGAGACCCAGTGTGCTGGCTCTGGCCCAGCCTTGCCCCCCCCTGCCTGCCTCCAGCCCTTGCTGGAGCCTTGTCCTGTCCTCCAGTGCTGGGGAGCACTGAGGATTCCTTGCCTAGCGCTTGAGAGCGCTTCATTTGGCTTCTAGCGCTGTGAGCGCTTTATCGTGTCCCCTGGCGCTTGGGAGCGCCTTTCCTTCGTGGCTAGCGCTGCTAGCGCTGTTTGTGTGCCCACCCGGCATCCTTTCACCTCGTGAGGTGACCGAGCGGCGCGGGTGCCCCCCGCTCTTTTGCCGCCCTTATTTGGCCCGTTTTATGATTTAAACACGAGTGCCCACCTCGCTTTGATTGGTGAATTACCCCCGGATTGCCACTAGAAGACGAGCTTCCCTCCGGGCCGCCGCTCTGCCCACGGCGACCCGGAAGCACCTTGCGGCCGGCCAATCCCAGCGCGACCCCTAGCGGAAGTCCCGCCCCTGCAGCCCCGGGAGCAGAGGAGAGTCCCTGCGTCCAGAGTCGGCTGCAGGCAGGACACCGACCGAGAGGAGAGTCCCGGGGAGAGAGGGAGAAGTGCGGAAAGGGAGCCCCTGAGGAGTGGGAGCTCCCGTGGAGAGCCCCGGTCTGCCTGTGAGCCCCGCGTTGACTGAGGGAAGAGCCGGAGCCCCGCAGCCGGGAGAGGAGATGCCGCCACACAGCTGGTGAGTAGCTGGTGAGTGCGGGTTCTTTGAAGGGCAAGGGTTGGTCCCCGAGTCCCCCGAGCGGGACCCTGACCAGTGGGGCCTTTCTGAAGAGCCCACGAGGCTCGTGGGCATTGCGAGATCCTGAGTCCCCCGAGTGGGACTCTGACACCAGGAGGCATTTTGCTACAAGTGCACAAGAGGCTCGTGGCCCCTTGTTGATTCCGAGCCCCGAGAGGCTCGCAGCTGATTACTTTCGAGTCCACAAGGGACTCCAACGTGCAGGGGCATTCCTTCTTAGAGCCTGAGAGAAGGCTCCCCGCCCCAGCCCATATTGTTCTTGAGCCCGAGAGGCTCGTGGCGCCATTTCGTTGAAGTAAGAGCCTAGGAGAGGCTCACAGGGCACTCATTGATTTCGAGTCCCCAGAGGGGGGACTCCCACGTTGGCCCCATCAGTTGCACCAGTTGCCCAGCACTTTGTGGGCAACTGCCACGTTTAGGCCCCCTGACTTTGGGACACAGGGCGTCCTAGCCCTAGAGAGGCCAGTTGGCCTAGGGACAGTCACAGGTGGTGACTTATGTGATTCTGGCGCATTTATAAGTGATGTGCCAATGTGAGTTTTGCGCAATTGTTATTGCTACACCTCTGAATGTGTTGATACATCATGTGTTTTGCTTCTTTCCCTTTGCTATGTGTTTATGCTTAGGTGAGTGCTTTTCCTCCCATAGGTCCTGAGACTAAGGTCCTAGTTACCTGCATGATTTGCCTAGAGTGATTAGGGTTACGTAGGAGGGGTTTACCCCTTACCAGGAAGTCCTGGTTGTGTGCTACATGCGCTATTTTGATGCTAAAGTCATTTTATGATTTATGTGCTGAGTATTGTTTTTGCTAAGTATTCTTTCTACAAGTGCTAAGTTCTAAAAGTGCATACCCCTGACAGTGGTCCAGGTGGCCCTGTCTTGTACATAATCCCCTGTAAATTCTGCCCGTGCCTCTGGCACATTGTAAAGTGTGTGTTTTATCTAATGTATGTTTATTGTAATGCAAAGGCTATTTTTATATATAACCTTGTGTGGAGTTTCCTTTGTGGTGGGCCTTGGGTGTTGTCGCTGGGGTGCGTGCGCAAATACTTAACTCATACCGCCTCCAAGTTTAGCCTTGCTGCTCGCGCCACGTTACCTAGAGGGTGAGCAGGGGTTATCTTGGCATGTAACTCCCTTGCCCTGACTTAGGAGTGGTGGTCTCTGACTGACTTTGGCGCAAGCCCTGGCCAGCCGGGGGTCCCATTTCTAACAATATGTATATATGTTTTATCCATTTTAAAGTGTCTTATGGCTAAGAACCCATATCAATGCTTTTACAGTATTATTTCATAATACTCCTTTTACTGTACGTACTTTACTTTACATTAAGTATTGCAATTGTGGCAATTCATTTCTCTTGCATGAGAAGGAAGACTGCTCAATAAATAATACCTTTTATTGAAAACGCCTGCCTCTCTATTCTCTGCACCCTGGTGAAATTAAATATGTACAACTGACTGAGTGAAATAGCTGTCTATTGTTTCACACGACTCTAGTGATTGACTCTTATTCTGAGGGAGCAAAGTTGTCATGTTTATGCGGTTGTCTGAAGCTGAATCCCTTCTTGTCTGAGCCAGGGAAGCTGATCACTTCCTATTCAGTCAAGAAAGTTTCCAGTGACCTCTGAGCTAGCTGGCGCAAACCTAAATTAAGTCTAACATAGTCAGTAGAGACCTAGAAGACCTCAGTCCTACATCTAAACGGCTGTTTATGTTATTCCAATGCGCAGAGCCTATTGGGAAAATAGGAACTACACTAAAGTACGATAGGTACCCCCACCCCCTGACACCTTGGGGGCCCACAACGGGCCCCCAAACACCAAAGACCACATGCTTTTCCACGGCGGAAAAGACGCAGTGGAAAAGCATGTATCAATGCTCATCTTAATTTGGCTGACGGTGTCTTGCAGACACTGCCACCAAATAGCCCTCCACACCCGCGGATCAGCGGCGGACGGACCTGCCTTCCACCGCTGGTCCCACCGCAATCCCACCGCCATCCTAATCTGGCGGTGGGTGTTTTCTGTAGCCCCGGCGGTGAATCCGCATCCTCCGGGCCGGCGGTGGCTTCCGCCGGCCCGGAGGATGCGGATTCACCGCCATCCTAATGAGGCCCTTAATTGCCTCATGACTAAAGTTAAGCACAGTTTGAGTTGTTGGCCGGCCCACAGCGAAGGAAAAACTAATTGCGGAAGACTGCAGCATGCACGCCGGGCATTTGGGGCATGGGAGCCTTGAGCCAGTGGGCAATTATATGGAGGATCATGTAGTGACATTAGTAGATGTCACTTGAGTGTGTATGCGGCACAGAGAAATCGTGTTACATTCGCTGAGCCGGCCTGCGAAAGGTGTCATGCCCTTGATGTTGTCTGTGCGCGCGCACGTCACTGACTGGCCAATATGTGAAAGTCTGTGTGTGGCTGCGAGTGCGGAGAGTGGCGCTTGTTTGCATTGAACTTGATGAGGACTTCAAAATTCAAAGCCGGGAGCACAGCTAATTTGGATCTTTTAATTATTGCCACTGCGAAGTACTCTTACTTTACGCCCCTTTCTAACTTTGGGGCTAGGCACACACACTTACTTGAAAAGAGTCGAACACTCAGAGCTGAATTTCACGCAGCGATGCCGGCCTCCTAGCTTGCCCCTCCCTGTGTTGTGACCGGCCGCCCGAATCAGGATTGCTCGGGCCGGCCGGCCAGCTCAGCTGCACATTTCCTGGTGCTCTGGGGCCGCGAAACAACCACTCAGACCGCCGCTGTCTGCCCAGGGGTTTCTTAAGTGACTCTGCCACTGCTCGGACCGTGGTGATAGAGCTGGGTCAGGCGCCGGCTGTGACCTCATCAAGACCAGCCTTGAGCCCTTCCTGAGGTTAATAAGCTGTTGTCTGGGCTGTGAACTCGGAAAAGTGAAAGTATACCGTGCTACCGCGGCAATTCAATACAGTTGTTACATTGTAACAAGCATGGCGCAGCAACTCAAAACCCAGCCACCAAGAAGTCTCCCCTGCAGCACATGATAGGCACAGGCCCTTATATGCGTGACTTCGCATTTCAGTGCCGTGATGCGGAACACCTCACTGAAATGCGGTAGCGTCACGCCAGATGCGTGATACTTGGCAGAGCTGCTCTGTGTCTCAAGCTCACACTGAGTGGAAGTCACAGGGTGACCCACGTTGATTTGCTGAATGGAAAAAATTGGGACAGCAGTTTCCTTGATGAAACAACCTGCCAAGCAGCTTACTGGTTTCCAACTTTATCGCAGCAGCACAGTAGTACAACAACTACCTTCTGTGAGATTTCAGAGCAGTCTCAGAGAGTGCATTCAGCTTAAATAAGTAATGATTCTGAATCAATAAAAAACTGTTTTTCATAAACAGGTAAAATATAATTAAATGATGCTCTCATTTATTTAGAAGCTTGAAACAAAGTTGAAAACAATATAAGTGCATCAATTGTTTGATTTTGGACATGACAATGCTAAACGTATACATTTTTCTTAAAAAGTCAAGGTTGCAGTGTATATATTGTTTCTCAGAAATCAAAGTGGCCACCTGAGTGTCTGTACAACTTCATTTCAATATCCCTTTGCTTCAGGGAGAGAGAATTTAATTGCCATCACCTTAGTGAGATCTTGGGCAATTTTATTCTATTTGATATTTAATGACACAATTTCCTTATATGGTAAGGAGGCTTGATAATTTAAAATATGTTCATAATCAGAAGATCATAGGTTCCTAACTGATTCCAACTTTGCATCTTCTAATCTATAGAAATTGAGTACTAATAATAACAATGAGGTACCTAATCCTGTTATTGTCAAATGTTTGGCCCAATCTAGAGCAGTAATTTCACAACAGAATTAACTCTGGGATTGTAGTCTTGGTTTGCTTCTATTGCAATATTAATGTATCAGATTGTAGTGGGTTTGCTAATAAATTATGTTTACAGGTCCTACATTTTGCAAAAGTAAACTAAACAGAACAATTTGTAATATTTGAACGTTTGTGTGTGTGTTTGTGTGATTGTACATGTGTTTTAGTTCTCTTGCATAGAGGCATAGTGGGAAAACTGGCAAGCCATCCTGTGCCTTGTGTAACTGAAACATTCAGTTACCCTTTGCTTTTTTTTTATAACACGTTGCTTTCTTTTATGTTTTAAGGCAATTTCTAAACAATTTATTTACCCAAAGTGAGTATTTTTCGATATTTATGTTATTTCATCATCATAAATGCTTTCTTCCATTCACAATAAAGTGTCACTCAAAGTGTCACTCATACCGCCTTATTATGTCACACATAAGCACACCTAATAGCTGGAACTGTCACACATATGCAAACTGACAACTTGTCAGCTATGTGAGAAGACAGAACCACAGATGAGTCGAGTAAGGAGAGTGTAAGGAGGTGTATTAGTCAGAGCAGGCAATGGTGCTCTGAGGAGAGAGCTAGACCAGGATATGATAATCAGTGAAAGGTTTAATCTATATTTAAAAGGGGACGGGAGAAAAAAGAATCTGTAGTAAAAACTTGAAAGAGGTATTAACTGAGGTAGAAAGGCATGGACGAAGGCTAAGGCCAGAGTAAGGCTTGCAGGAACTAGTTGGGAAATGCCTGGGGATCATGTTAAAAAGGTTGAACACCTTGCAGAAGGATTGTAAGTATTTTTAATCCCCTTCCGGAACATAACATTTTCTGAGATTAACCTCATTACATGGACGTATTTGCTTTTTTCAGCTGACCTTAAAGTGTCATGCAAAATGTCACACATAATGCATTAGAATGGCAAACATAAGCACACTGCAGACATAGAAATGTCATGCATAACCACACTTAAAACTTGGCAGCTATGTGAGGGGATTAAGTATTGTGTTTTTTTCTTTTCTTTCATAAAGAGAAACTAATCTCTTTATGCCCGAGAAGTCACTTCTTCAAAATACAAGTCTCCTCCAATACTCCGTTACTGCTCACCACCGATACTGCTGGGAACTGCATAGACCAACACATGATCAGCCAATCTCTAATCCTGGTACATGCACAAGCGCATTACGCAGAAGCAAAATCCAAATGGTGGAAAGGCACTCTTACCACACTGGGGCAGCTTTTCCAATGTCTCCACTGCTTCAAGCTGCAAGTGAACAATCTGCAGGAAGGGATTTCAATCATGCAACCCAGTGAGACCCATATTCTCTCAGCCCTTGAGAGATCTGTAGTGTACCATATGTTAAGGAGGGACCATCGGGGCAAGACCTCCATTGTTTTCTGACATATGGAAAATAACGCCGAGGTTACCATCCCCCAATACGCCTGGAGGCGCGGGCATTCCTACCACTGGTGTATGTGCCTGATTGCCCACAGCCCCTGTGATATGTCACGGAGGCCAAGACACCCATTATGACCAATGCTGAACTTCAATAGTATGCTCTATGCAGGAGTTGGAGTTGGAGTTTGAATTTGAGTTGGATAAACTTTAAATCGGGATCGGAGCACTACCTCTCGGGTTGACGGTAGTGCCTCTAGCCAGTCCCCATCATTAATGTCTCCCACATCTTCTGCCCATTTGCTCGTATTTTTTCCACTGCATCTGGGGTAATGTTAAGAATCTAAGTTCAATTTTTGATTTATTAAAAATTAATCGCAATATCAGATTTTTTGTTTTACTTTAGAAATTGTTGGGATCCTCCCGTGGGCCCTAGCGGTGTCGACCAGATTGATGGAATGGACCCTTTTTCTTCCCCCCCAGCTCCCGGACTCGGAGGTGTGCCTACCCGAGGGAGAGATGATTGGGGAAACATATCACTAGCTCTTTAACCCCTTCGCTGCTCATGATGAGCTCAGCTCGTCATGAGGCACATTAAAGAACCTCTGCAAGAAGCCGATAGCCACGGCCCTTCGAGCGGAACATCATCCGCTGAAAAGGGGCTGCTCTCCAATGAAGTTGTGTTCCTGGACTGGAAGGCGGAAGACCGAGGAGCCGCGTCGAACCTTGAGACGGACGAGCCTCTACAGGAGAAGAGAACCGCGTCTGGAGAACCGAACCGAAGACCGGATGAAAAAACAAGAAGGCCCACGACCCTACGCTGCGCCCAGCCACACTCCCGGAAGAATGTGGCTAGAGCAGGTATGTGCTCGCTTCCTGGGTCCCGGGAGGTCGGGAGTGGCTTTATTTTATTTATTTAATGCATTTTTATAAAGCGCAGACTTTACCCGAAGGTGTCAGAGCACAGTACAATAGAACCAGTTACGTTACATGAGAGAACTGTTGCAGGAATAGAACAAACAAAAATAGCATGAACAGACTGTACAAGCAAAAGTAAGAATAAATATGACAAATTTTACAATTTTCCCGGGAGGCGGGAGGGAACAGGAGACTTGAGTAGGGAGAGACTGTTTTTTTAACAGAACGCGCAGCATAAATACTCTCCCCCCTTCAGGTGACGGTCCCCGACCCTGCACAATTCCTTGTTTAGCGGTGTTGCCTCCCATCACTCCCCTCCTTCGTGATCTTTTCTTTGCCCGAGCACTAACGTAGGGCTTTTCTACCTTTTGTTTTTCTCCTCATCAATCTGTAGCCCCGGTCCGCCTGGTCCCGCAAGACGCCAAGGAGGGAGACGAATATCCCCCTGTTGTGGGAACCTCGCATAGACTATTATTGTTTGTTCCTCTTCACTGTAAAAATAAAGCACCAAATTGACTCTAACCTTTTTAGTCTTACATGTCTACCTACCCCAGGTTACACGTGGTGGAGAATGCGGGCAGTCTAAGTCCATTTGTGTGCCCAAAAATGGAGGCTTTAATCCAACATATAGTTGAAGGACAAAAAAAACTTGAGTGGGCTGTCGAACGGCAGATGACCTCTGCTCAGGCCTATCGAGACACCCTCAAGGAATTCATGAAAGCCCAGGTAGAGACCATGCGACGATCCCCTGATGATCCCCCTACAAATGCCACAGGACAGAAAGCTTCTCGAAGCGCCTTTGCCGCTCCCAATATCTCCCTTCTACTCCCAGGAAGGACCCTGATGCCTTTTTATTAAATTTTGAGAGGGCAGCAAGGGCTGCTGGCTGGCCCCTAGTTAAGTGCCCCTTTTTCTTGGCCCCCTTGCTCACGGGGGAAGCACAGGCGGCCTATCAGGTCACCAACTCCAGTGGAATCACTCCATATGAAGAAATTGAGGTGGTGATTCTAGATCACCATGGAATGGACGCTGAAGCCTATCGGCTCAGATTTAGAAAGGAAAAGGGCGCCCCTGGCGACAATCCTAAGACTCTTTATTTTAAATTAAAGCTCGCCGCGGACAAGTGGTTGAGACTCAATGATAGTACCAAGGAGGACATCATGAAGTACATATATCTGGAGCAGTTTCTGGATTTGCTGCCATACAACACCCAGCGTTGGCTACGTCAGCATGCCAACCTGACGGCAGAACAGGCAGTGGAAATGGCAACCTCTTTTTCAAGGGCACAACCCCGCCCTAACCCCTGGGAGAGGTACAAAGCACCTTGGTCACTACCTACACCAGGAAAGGCACTCAGACCCATCCGAGATCCTGAAAAGGTCCATCCCCAAAAACCAGAAAACATCATGTATCGAGACCCACAGTGTTTTGACTGCGGTGAGTGGGGGCATATTGCCAGGGCCTGCCCGCGAAAGAAAACAGAAAAACCAATGGACATCAGTTATGTACCCAAGAACCTCATGTACACGGAGGAAATGGGGACCTGCTTCTTCGTAAGTCTTAAACTTAATGGTTCCTCGGGGATGGCCTAGTCAGCTACTTCCAGGGAGGCAGGTATTTATCCGCTGTGTCCATGGGGACGTCCGACCATACCCTGTCGCCCAGATACCTCTCCAATGTCCTGGGGTTCCCCTCTCTTTGGTCACCGTAGGGGTTCTATCCACCCTCCCAGAAGATCTCATCCTGGGTACTGATAATCCCAATTTCTTGTCCTTGTTCTCCAATCTCTTAAAGAAGGGTTCCCCCCTGCTCCCCACACCGGTTTTGCAAGCTCCACGGCCCTGTTATCTCAGAGCCCTTGGCAAGGGAATAAGAACTTCCGGTGGGCTAAGAAAAACGACACCGTTCTTGCCCAGGCATAGCAAGAGGCTCTCCACCTATAAAATCAACCTGTAAAAACCTATCCTCATTTCCAAATCACAAGTCGCCTACTATAACGAGTGGCCAGAAAAGGCGCCAGTCCCCAGCTGTTGGTATCTAAAGACTTTCGAGACCAAGTGCTTTTCTTTACCCATTCTCACCTCTTAGCGGAACATTCAGGAGCCCAAAAGACCAGCCAGAACCTTCTGCGTATGTTTTATTGGCCAGGGAAACACGCACACATTAAGCGCTACTGTCAAGAGTGTCCTGTCTGCCAACGAAAGAATCCGTCCAGACCACCAGTCGTTCCCCTACAGCCTTTGCCCATTATTGGTCGACCCTCTGAGAGGGTCGTGATGGACCTTATCGGTCCTTTACCTAAGTCCACCAAGGGGTTTCAATACGTTTTGGTCCTGGTAGACTATTGTACCTGTTTCCCTGAGGCCTTCTGCCTTAGAGCCCCGACCACTGCAAACATAGCCGATAAACTGCTAGAGTACTTCTCGCGGGTCGGATTTCCCAGGCAAATCCTCACGGACCAAGGTACCCCTTTTGTATCCCGTCTCATGTCCCAAGTCTGTAAACTGTTTGATGTAAAACATCTTAAAACCTCAGTTTACCATCCTCAGACTGATGGCCTGGTGGAACGATACAATGGGACTCTAAAATTGACCCTGAAAAAAATGCTGACCGGGGAGGGAAAGAACGGGGATTGTCGCTTGCCTCTTGCTTTCTTTGTCATACGAGGACAGGTTCAGAGTAGCCTGGGGTGTTCTTTGTTTGAAATGCTCTATGGCAGGCAACATCGTAGTCACCACCATTGGGAAAACTAGCTATCGAATACAACTTGGGCCAAACAAATTTCAAACCTATCAAATCAACCTACTAAAAAAATGGATTAGGCCACCCCCTCAAAGAGTAGCCTATTTCCCCACAGAGGAACCGAACCCCTCTACCTTAGGTTAGTTGGTTGTCAACCCGGAGTTAACTCCGCCTCAACAAGAGACCCTAGAACCCTTCTCTCCTCTTTTTTCTGATCTCCCTGGTAAAACTACCCTTACTGAACATTGTATTGAGACTACACCTGGGAAAATAGTTAGGCAAAAACCTTATAGGATCCCGGCAGCCCGGAGGGAAGCCGTATCTCTTGAAGTAGAAAAGATGCTACAAATGGGGGTTATCCGTCCCTCCCGAAGCAATTGGTCCTCTCCCATCGTAATGGTACTGAAACCAGTATGCTTCTGTATTGACTTCCGCCAAGTGAATGCCATTTCCAAGCTGGACGCCTATCCCCTTCTCAGGGTAGATGAGCTTATTGAACGTCTCGGGATGCATGTTATATCTCTACTCTCGACCTTACTAAGGGTTATTGGCAGGTGCCCCTCCATCATTCTGACCAAGAAAAGACCGCCTTCTCTACCCCTGACGGTCTTTTCGAATTCAAGGTACTCCCTTTCGGGTTACACGGAGCCCCCGCCACCTTCCAAAGATTAATGAACCAGGTATTGCACCCAATCCAGGCTTTCACATCTGCCTACTCAGACGACATTGTCATCTTCAGTCCCTCCTGGGAAAAACACCTAGAGCATTGTCACTTAGTGTTTCAGGAATTACAGAAAGCAGAGCTCCATGTGAATGCATAAAAATTCTGAATGGGGTTCCAAAAAGTTAAGTATTTGGGCTATCTGTTAGGTAACAGTAGTGTAGAACCCCAGGAAGAAAATATCAGGGCTATAACCAAAACACCTTTGCCCAAAACCAAGAAAGAGGTGAGAGCCTTCCTGGGATTGCTGGGATACTACAGGAGATTCATACCTCAATTTTCTGAAATAGCTGCTCCCTTGTCCGACCTGTTGAAAAAGGATACCCCGAACCATGCCTTAACCAACCCCATCTCATCTGTCAGGGAGGCCTTACATAGACTTAGGACCCTGATTACAAGCAGTTCCATCCTAGTATACCCCGATTACAGTCAGTCATTCGTCCTCCAGACCGATGCTTCTGAGGCAGGTCTAGGTGCCATCCTCTCTCAGATTACCAAAGACGGATCAGAACGGCCCATTTTGCTCCTCAGCCGGAAACTCTTTTCCTGTGAGTAACACTATCCGGTTGTGGAAAAAGAGTGTCTGGCCATTAAATGGGCCATTGATAAACTAAGATACTATCTGGAAGGCTGACACTTAACTCTATATATGGACCATGCCCCCTTGGTATGGATGAGCAGGAACAAAGGTAATAACCCCGCGTAATGCTCTCCAATGAAGTTGTGTTCCTAGACCGGAAGGCGGACGACGGAGGAGACACGTCGAACCTCGAGTCGGACGAGCCTCTACAGGAGAAGAGAACCGCGTCTGGAGAACCGAACCGAAGACCGGAGGAAAAGCCAGGAGGCCCACGACCCTAGGCTGCGCCCAGCCACGCTCCCAGAGGAACGTGGCTAGAGCAGGTGCGTGCTCGCTTCCTGGGTCCCGGGAGGTCGGGAGTGGCTTTACCGGGAGGCGGGAGGGAACGGGAGACTTGAGCAGGGAGAGACTGTTTTTTAACAGAATGCGCCGCGTAAATACTCTCCCCCCCTTCAGGTGACGGTCCCCGACCCCGCAAAATTCCTTGTTTAGAGGTGTTGCCTCCCATCACTCCCCTCCTTCGTGATCTTTTCTTTGCCCGAGCACTAACGGAGGGCTTTTCTACCTTTTTGTTTTTCTCCTCATCAATCCGGAGCCCCGGTCCTCCTGGTCCCGTAAGACGCCAAGGAGGGAGGCGAATATCCCCCTGAAGACGATGTTGTGGGAACCCCGCATAGACTGTTATTGTTTGTTCCTCTTCACTTAAAAAATAAAGCCCCAAATTGACTCTAACCTATTTAGTCTTACGTGTCTACCTACCCCAGGTTACAGAAATCAATATTGTTATTTTTTACAACAAGTTATGTGTAAAATATTTAATAATTATAGATCAAATTGTAATATACTGTATTTCTCAATGTGTTGTTTTTTATGTTTAATTTAATGTTGTAAATGTAATTACTATGATTTTTAATCACATCTCTACCTCCAGAAATTGTTAATACTTTAGTATTTTATTTACGTATTATATTTATTAATTTAATAGATTAATTGTATTACTACTTAAATAAAATGTGTTTAAGTGTTTTACGTGTTATAAATTAGGTATTTGTGAATATAATTTACATATGCATGTAAATATCAATGATTATATGTTATATATACATTTCAATTCAAACATGGTATATTAAACATATAATATAAAATAATGGTTTCAGTTTAATAATCAGAATACTTATCTTTGTATCTTATTGAATAATGATTTTTAATTATTTATTTATAATATTAAATGCAATGTGTAACTAATTTAATGTCATAAATGATACATAATTAATTAATATAATTGTAATGTTGCATATATTGGAAATATTTATTATGTAAGAGTGTGTTATGAGTAATGTTTTTATTTATTTGAAAACAAAATATGATGTTTTAATATGGAGTTTAAATAGTAAATGTAACACCTTTAGTGTCAAACACTTTCCAAAAAATGGTTTATATTGGAGTGGCTATAGTAACAGTAACATCTTTAGTGTCAACACTTTCCCCAGAAAGATTGGAGTGGGAATAGTAAATGAAACCTCTTTAGAGTCCACCGCCATTCCCAAAATAGTTTAGACTGATGTAAGAATAGTAAATGTAATCCCTTTAGTGTCCAAAACCTTCCCCCAAATGGTTTAGATTTGAGTGGGAATAGTACATGTAACCACTTTAGTGTCCAACACTTTTCTCAAAATGGTTTAGATTAGAGTGGGAATAGTAAATTTAACCTCTTTAGTATCCAATACTTTCCCCAAAATGGTTTAGATTTGATTTGGAATAGTAAATGTAACCAGTGCTTGATTTGTGAAAAAATAAGTGCCAGGGCTCTCTTCAGGAGGCCACTACAGCTCGCACCACACATCGCCCCTGACATGGTGCCAATGATAGTAACACAACTACTAACCATCACACTCCTACAAGTGTGACAATTCAGACTATTCCATGCCCCCAAAGCTATAAGAATGGCTTCAGCGGCATGAATGAATATTGAATTAATAATAAATTGTTGTTGTGAACATCTCTAAATTAGCCAGACAGCGCCACCTTGTGGCAGGCTGTCACAAGCACCAGTTTTGACAATTAAGTGCCAGTGACGGGCACTGGAATCCACTGGCTCAAATTAAGCACTGAATGTAGCCCTTTAGAGCCCAACACCTTCCCCAAAATGGTTTAGATTGGAGTAGGAATAAGAAAGGTACCCAGGTGGCCCGTCTTCAGACGCAGACCTCGGAGCTACACCATAGGGCCGAAGATGCTGACAATAGGGCGCGAAGAAACAACCTGCGCCTCCTGGGTTTTCCAGAGGGAGTGGAGAACGGTCGCACTGACACCTTTATAGAGACCTGGATATGCTCCTGGATGAAAGAGAAACTTTCCCCCTGGTTCCCGGTGGAGTGGGCTCATCGCTCTCTCGCTCCCAAACCTCCTCCTGGAGCTCCTGCTCGTCCCATCATCCTCAGAATCTTCAATTTCTGGGACAGGGACGCTATACTGGGGACGGCCAGGGAGCTGGGTCCGCTGCACTTCCAAAATTCCAAAATTATGGTCTTTCCGGATTACTCTAGGGAGGTGCAGACTCAAAGCCGATCCTATGATGAGGTTAAACAAAAACTCAGGGCGATGGGCCTTCGCTATGGGCTCCTCTTCACGGCTCGGCTTAAGGTGATCTTCCAGGAAAAGACATTCTTCTTCGACGACCCCCAGGCGGCGTGGGCCTGGCTCACTAAGGAGCGGCCCCTCCTGCCGGGGGCGGTCCTTTCTCCTGCCCGGAGGGCCCCGACGCAGCCAAACCAGGTCGCGCCAAAGTCCCAGGGGCGCCGAACCGGGTCTCAGAGGCATGGCGGCCACCAGGGAGGGGGTTCCCGTTCGCCGGAGGCGCAGTCCGGGCGCTCTCCTGCCCAGACTCTAAATCAGGGATTCACCTCCCCCAACCTGACTTCTTCCTTGATCGATTTGGGCAGCGTCCCTGGGCCCGGTGAAACTCTGCGACGGGCCATGTCGGGCTCGGACCTGTCTGGGAGCCCTGTGATCCGTGGATCTGTTGGGGCAGAAGGAATATGACTGGCGCCACATTGTGCAACTCACAATTCACCCTTCAGGTCTCCCAACAACGTGACTGCTCCAGACCCCACGAGCCGGGGCCTACCGGGCTCTACCATGTGGTCCGGTTGAGGTTTGATCTTCTTTGCAGTGCTGGGCTTGATGCACTCTATTAGTCACACGATTGTCATTTAAGCTGATAGCATTTCATCCGAATACATGAAGGGGGTCCAACTCAGCCATGTCCTTGTTTGTTGCTAACTGTTTTCGATTAGCAATTCACCTCTTTGTGGGGTAGTTAATGGTTGGGAAGATTTCAGGGCGACAGATGCTTCCTTTTCTGAAGTGTAAATGTCTTACACCCTTGACAGACCTCTCCACATCCTCTCCTGGAATGTAAATGGCCTTCTCGACCGAATCAAGAGTACAGCTGTCCTTCGTGCTGCCCACCGCCACATACCTGACATTCTGTTTCTCCAGTAGACGCACCTTCTGGGCTCACAATACAATTTCCTAGCCCGTTACGGGTTTGAACAAGTCTGGCACTCCGTTTTTGCCCAGGGTTCCCGGGGGGTGGCCATTTTGCTCAGAAAGGGGCTTCCCTTTACCATGGCTAAAGCAGAGACTGATGCGCAGGGTTTGTATGTGGCCATGTCGGGGACGATTGAGGGACACCCTATGAACCTTCTGTGCTCTTATGTTCCCCCTCCGCTCCTGGCGTTCACCTTTCGGCGCCTCATGCTGGTGATTTCCTCCTTTCCACAGGGCCTCACTGTTGTTGGGGGTGACTTTAACGCCGTCTTGCAGATCTCATGTGACTCTCGTCTAGCCTCCGCAAAGAGCCTCCCTGGCTGGTCATCGGCCTCTGCCACGTTTAGAGGGTATGGAACCCCCGCAAAGAACAATACACCCACACATCGGCGGCTCACCATACCCACTCCCGTATTGACCTCATTCTAATGCCCGCCTCGGACTGCCAATTGTTGTCTGGGGCCGATATATTGCCCAGGGGGATCTCAGATCACTCCCCATCTCTCTCCATATTGGAGCCTCCGCTGCGGGCCCACGGGCGAGCGGCGGCTGAACGCCTGGTTCCTGCAAGACTCTGCACTGGTGGAATCCCTAAGGAATTACGCCACTACTTCTCCACTAATATGGGCTCGGCTCCTTCACCAGGGACGTTGTGGGAGGCCGGCAAGGCGGTTGTTCGGGGTGTGCCCAGAGGGTTGGTCCACGCCAAATGTACGGAACAGGCCACCCAGCTTGTGCAGTTGAAGACCCAGGCAGTGCAGTTGGAAAGCGTCCAACTGACCACCTGTAGCGATGACTCCTCTAGACAACTAGCAATAGCCGTGAAGAGATTTGCCGGATCTCACTGGAGTCCGCTAAAATGCTCTGGCGCTCCTCGGTGACACGTATTTATGGATGGGGAGATAAAAATGGCAAGCTTCTCCACAACCTAGTGTCCCACCCCAAAGTAAACCGTATTATCCCGAGATTCAGACGATCACTGGGATCCACCATGTAACGTCAACGGCCATTGTGCAAACTTTTGCGGGCTACTACGCGGCCTTATATGCCACCCGCCTTCCTTGCGCCTCCCTGGCAGGCTTGCTGGAGGAGACCGGTACCCGGCTGCCATGTCTCCCCCAGGAGACCGCTGATACCTTAGACCACCCTTTCACCCCAGAAGAAATTCACGGGGCAATTTCCCTATTGCATCCAGGTAGGATGCCCGGACCTGATGGGTACCCCCAAGAATACTACGCTGCCTTCCGAGATGAATTGGTCCCCCACTTAGTGGAGGTATTCAACCATGTGGTGGAGGAGGGGTCCTTCCTGCCTGAAACCGATGTGGCCACTATTGTGGTCATTCCGAAGATGCAACCGCCCTCCCTGGATTGTGCGGATTACCGGCCAATCTCGTTGATTAACACAGAGGTTAAGATCTTTGCCACCGTGATAGCTCAGCGACTCCGTCCCTTCCTACAGGACTTGGTCCACCCCGACCAATGTGGGTTCATGCCTGGCAGAGGTACCCTCCACTGCATTCGTCACCTCCACCTGGCTATGGCCCATCGTCATCAACTGACCCGATACCTGGCGTTGCTTTTCATCGACTTCGAGAAAGCTTTTGATACGGTGGACTGGAGCTACCTTGAGGATGTACTGGAGAGGATGGGATTTGGTCTTCCCTCCGCCGCCTGATCAGGGTCCTTTATAGTAACCCTAGGGCCCGTGTCCTCATTAATGGTGAGCTTTCCGAGACATTCCCGATCCGGAGGGGCACCCGTCAGGGATGCCCGCTCTCACCGCTCTTATTTGCGCTGGTGATGGAGCCCATGGCTGCGCTCATCCGCCAGGACCCTCTCATCCAGGGTTGGGCCTGGGACCTGAGCCAAGTTGATAAGATAGCTCTCTATGCTGACGATGTCCTGCTTTACCTGGCAGATCCGGACTGTTCCGGTGCTAGATGCCTGGAGGTCCTCTCTGCTTTTGAGCGGATCTCTGGGCTCCGACTTAACCCAGCGAAATCAACCCTGGTCCCGTTGTACCTCTCTCGGGCGTGTTTCGATTGGTAGACGGTGATTCCCCTCCGGAGACAATCTTTTAAATACCTGGGCGTGTGGGTTACCCTCCTGCCGGAGCTCGAATGGGCCCTGAATGTTGCACCACTGGTCGCTCGGATGAAGGCAGACCTTAAGAAATGGCAGACCCTTCCCCTTAACCCACTGGGTAGGAGTGCGCTTTTCAAAATGATGATCCTCCCCAGCTTTCTCTACACTCTGAAAAATATCACCATCCACCTCCCTGGTAGCTGGTTTCGGGAACTGGACTGCGTTCTCACCCGGTTTCTGTGGGAGGGAGGGCGGTTGCCCCCTTTTGACGGAGGCATGGGGGTGACTAATCTCCACCTCTACTACCTGGCCACGAGACTCATCGTGATCCACCACTGATTTGCAGGCAGCTGGTCCGACCCAGCATACCGGGTGGAACTCAGAACACTGGACTTCGCGCAGATTCAGGCGTTTTTATACGGCTGCCCAGTGCCGCAGGCTCTATCCCCAGTCACTAGGACGGTGCTCACGGCCTGGCGTACAGCCCTTCGCCATGTGCAATGGGACCGGAAGCTCACCGGACAAACGCCGTTGTGGAATGGTGCTTGGTTGAGGGAGGTCTCGTCCTTGCAGGGGTTCCGCCGCTAGGACCTTGTTGGGATCTCGCTGCTTGGAGACATGTGGGTGGGAGACCACATTCGATCCTTTGCTGACCTACAACAACGTCACACACTTCTTCATTCCCAATTCTATAAGTACCTACAACTCAGACACGTCCTTCACACACACATTCCTCCCCCACCTCTCTCCCCAAATTCAGCCCCCTGGAAGCTCAGGTGATGATGGGGAACCTGGGGCGGGGGGGGGTGTCCCGAATATACCGGTCACTAGTGAACAACGGTCCTGCGTCCCTGGACCGGCTTCGGGAGCGCTGGGAGGGGTGGATAGGCCCTCTGGAAGAGGCAAACTGGCGGGACGCCCTTATGGCACCTAAAACCCTGACTACATCCTCTAGGTTACGCCTGGACCAACGTTACTACCTCCACGCGGCATACCTCACCCCGGCACGCCTTTTCCGGGGCCGAATGAGATCCTCCCCGGCATGTGCGCGCTGCGAATCTGCTCCAGCAGACTTCTACCACATGGTGTGGCAATGCCCAACTCTGGCGCCGTTCTGGAGCGGGTGCAACTCGAGCTCACACAGGCCCTAGGGTGGGAGGTTCCCCATGATCCGAGGCGATTGCTGTTGGGGATGTTCGACGGCCTGGATGGCTCCAGGGCAGACAAGCGTTTCCTGGGGACAGCAGTGGCGGTGGCGAAAAGAGACATAGCTGCGCTCTGGTCTCAGGCAGCGGCGCTGACTGTGTGGAAATCGAAGAGGGGGGTGGATTGGTGTAGAGTGCAGGAGGAGTCTCTCTTCGAGGCCCGGGGATGCCCCAAACTATTCCGTAAAGTGTGGGGTAAATGGTTCAGTTTACTACCAGTGTGAGTGTCCAAGTCTTTTTGTACAGCTGCAATATCTGGGGAATACCACACCCAGTCAGGAGGGGCCACCTTTGCCTTTGTTGATTGTATATGATGAGATGTGTTTTAACTGTGATGCTTGATTTGCTGCGAATGAATTTGATTGTTTTTAAAAACCTAATAAAATTGATTATCAAAAAAAAAAAAGAAAGGTAACTCCTTTAGTGTGCAAGACTTTCTCCAAAATGGTTTAGCTAGGAGTTGGTGTTGCAATTTTCATATACATAATCATTATTTATATATTTTTTATAATAATAAAAGTACATTACAACGTTTGTAATTGTGATTTTTATTTTTGTAATGTTTATTAAAAATACATATACACATTTTTTATTACATATATATTTTTACAACTAAGAAAAGCCTTTTCATAGTTATATTTAAACAATATTTCAGCACACCTGTAATATTTAAAAATATTAAAATAATATCCAAACAGTGTTGTATATTTCTACATATTTAGCAATGTTTTATATTGTGCTACATAAATGTTTTGTACATTAATACTGTTAAGAATATGTATAACTTTATTTTTTGTTACATAGGTTATTATAAAAATCACAATTAAAAATACAGTTATACAAGGTATAATAAAAACTCTTCACAGATATGTTTGTGTTCAAGACAAACTGCTACACTTAATAATAAAGAGATTTAAGTTTGCCAGGTTCCCTCTTGCACATTGGCTTAGGGTGTCAAGGCCACAATAAAAGCCAGCATTGGTTGCAACTTAAAGTGAAAGTAAAGTGATTTGTGTTTAGATCTTCAGTAGAAAGTTGACGTAGCATCATTATTATCAAGTTTAGTGCCCCCGAGGCATATAGCCAGGAGGGAACAAGGTGCTCAAGGAGTTCCTAGTACATGAAAGGCTTCTGGGATGCGTCATCCTCAGAAATAAAACTATAGATGCATGATATACCTAGTTAAGTGACCTGTTTTAGCCAAAAATATAAAAAATGTTACAGTACACTCATAATTAAAACTCCCATATAAAAATAACAAGGTTCCTGTCAGCCAATATCGGAGGATTAAAACAATACTCCCCCACGAGGCCGAGGACCTCACATTATTAGCATCTTGGAGGGTACTTTAAGCGGGATGAATCATAATACCGATAGAGCGTGTGACCACTAGCTCAATTTACCATACTCACCTGGGCCCATAAAACATTCACACTTTGAACTAGTAGTCCTGCTATTTACTACTAACCGGCTATCAGTACTTTGAGTCCTTTTAGGACTTATATCTGTAAACCATGACTTACCAATCCTTGTCACCTTTGCTATAAGTCCTAGGGATCGAAAAAGGTGTTAGAATAAATAACCACAGACTCGGGAAACGTTTTAAATGCTTTATCTTTGCAAGTTTAGGTGAGTCTTCATCCAAATTACAGAGACCATACATTTCATAAGTAAAATTATGATTAATGAGATATAAAGTTTGTAAGAAATCACATTAACACATTTAGACATTGGTACCTGGGAAGGGGGAGAAAGGGAAATAGCACAAGGACATACCACATGGATTATATTTACCTAGAACTGTGCAAGGACCAATCCTGGCCACCGGCTGGGGCAAAAGACAAGACTCCTGACTAATCAGGTGCCCACGGGACAAGACAGGTGCAGTTCAGGACAGGTAACCTCAGCTAAGTGTAACGCCAGCGTCACACCCCTCTCTAGCAAATTTGGGTACCCCGACTGGGTAATCAATAATTGGTAGTTCCGGGTGAGGACAGGCAGAGTCAGCACATGCTGCCAGGACCGAGTAAGAAGGCACTAAGTAAGGCCTCTCTCGATCAGCCCAAATCCCCGAGGGAGCAATTTCCAAAAAAAGACAAGGTACAATGAAACCTTAAAGTCACGAAGAATAAGGTCAATAACCCTTTATTCTTCTCACAGTTTTTTCACCATTCACTAACCCCCATTGGTCCTGACGAAAGCCTATAGATCTGTTGACTACCAAAGGCTGAAACATGTTGACCTCTTTTTAACAATATCCTATATAATGCACTAGAATCCCTTACCAATTCGCAAAGTGCATCAGTAATTTTTAGTTTTAGTCCGAACCCAGACCTATTAAATTGTTTTTTTGTCTGGTTGTCCGGATTTTTAACAATCACACCACTACCCCCCACTTTCCACGATCACTACTGCCTTAAACCCTAAGGCAAACCTCCTGGTGGAGGGTGCACAAGACAAAAAATGACTCAATGATTACGCACGCACGTGTAGAAAAGCGGGGACACAGTATATACCGCTAAAGAGAGACTATCACTATCAATATACACGTGTATGAGAGTCATATATGTTTGGGAGATACCAGTTCCTTGACTTGTGAACCCAAGGTTTAAGCAGGACCAGTGATCCTTTCCCCCTTCTGATTATGATAATCAATAATTTCCCCACCAACACCTCGTTTCTTCTGACAGAGTGCTCCTCCAGCACCTCTGCTCTTGATCTCCTATAGCATGCGTTGGGTCAGTGACAGGTCAGCTACTCGGACAAGTTGGACAAATTCTCTATCTAAACCTACCTTAGTTATACCATTTCCAGGGAAATGTACCACCCCTAAATGTTGCAAATCTATGTGTTCCCCGTCAGTGATTGGTCAGGAAGACGAGAGGTCATCACACCATTCCAAGATGAGATCATTCTTCATTTACTTGTAATGCTCAAGTTCCCGCCCATAATTTATTTTCTCACAATTTTATTCCACCCAGCAATATTGGTACACAATTTGAATACATTGTATTTGATATAGTTTGTTTGCTTCCTCTCTTGAGGTCAAATGTGCAGGTTCCCAGGAACATCGTTTGTAAGAAGAGTGTTGGCAGCTGTTCAATGACAGTAGCTTCATGATTTTCAGGGATTCTCTGTGCAGGCACAGCTTTTTCAATATGGAGTTTTGTGTCACTTTCAGGCCCAAATACGAGCTGATAATAAAGTCAAAGAGAAACACATTAGAGTACAAAAATAAATGAATGCATTGTACACCACTTATTTCTACTCTAGCCCCATTACTTTGTTTATACTATAGCATTAATAATTAAGCAGAACGAACAAAGTTTAGTACAAGCAGCGGAATATGCATTAGTATGAGTAAACATGAAGCAGCCATCTTGGCACTAGTGTGCAGAAGCAAGAAGTTCCCACCAAAAGCACAGACATGTCTCACCACGTAGATGTGGCAGACGCATGCGCAGAAGAGTTCCCGCGTTTTCGGCAGCCATTTTAGGACACTCGGGTTATGGTTAGTAAAAGCACATAGGTAAGCTTCCCCTAGATACTAAAAATGTTGTGTAATGCAAATATTAGTAGACAAAACATATCATTAATTAATTACAGGTTATTTCGAGATGGCTGAGTCCAAGCAAGTTGTTGTACGTATGAAACCTTGCTCCACCAATCCCCTCTTTGATGATATTTTATATAATCACTAATTACGGAACCAGATGCCAACTTTAGCATCCTCCCAGTTCAATTTCTTCAATTACTTTGGTAGTTCTTTTTAGGTCTCGGACTCAAAGGCTGCGCTTGCGCAATCTCGCTCCGAGACTTTATGTCTACAGTATGGGGGCTTAAACCCACCCCTCTTCTCCATTGGCTGGCCTCGTAAATGCTGGCCAGCCATTGGAGGAGAGGGGCGTCACTCCGTTGAAGACCGGATTCGGGGGGGGGGGGTTTAGCTTCTTTCTGTTTTCTTTCTCTCCTCTTCCCATTGGCTGGAATTTTACATTCCACCAATGGGAAGAGGAGAGAAAGAAAAACACACCCCCGAATCCGAAAATGACGGGGGTTTCTCCAAGGCATTTCTTCTTGACCTTGGAGAAAGATGGTTGCATCCCCTGCTCCTTGTTGATAAGAGATACTACTCCCTTAAAGTAAAGAGTTTGATTTGTGACATTTCATGAATTTTAGCAAGTATAAAACAGAAACTCGATCTGCGCAATAGGCATACCAGCTACAGGACTCCAAGCTGTCACACAAACTTGAGTCTCTGCTAATTGCTGCCATATGTTTTGGCTCCTCTTGTGGCCTGTTTCTTCAGTATTGCAGTGTGTTGGTTCAACCTCTTCAGCTGGGGCGTGGGCGCGTCTTACTTTTTGCAGGTCGGTGTTTCCGTGCAAACGTCGGGCAACAGAATCAAAGAGAGATCAACGACAATCCGGTGAGATAGTGAGATCCGGGCACTGCGCGTGAGCGAGGGGCTGCACGGACTGCCTGGGACCCCCAGCAGCACTGCAGCCACAGCGGAGCGGCACGTAGCGTCAGTGACCCCCCCAGCCGGGCAGGATCGGGCCCACGGACCCCCCGCCCTGGGCCCTAGGACAGCGGCACAGGAGGAGGGCGCCGCAGGTGGTGGCAGCATGGTTGACAACGCCTCCGTGGCCACCAAGTCTCCCCTGGGCTCCTTCTCGTCCCACGGCCTGGCCGGCGGCCCGCTGCTGGTATCGGCTGGCCCCGGCGTGGGGGGAACGTGCTGGGAGGCGGCCTGAAGCTGGAGGCGGTGATGGAAACGCTGCAGCGGTAGCTGCGTGGTCTACTCGAGGCCCGGCTCCAGCAGCAGCAGCAGCAGCAGGCCCTGGCGCTGCGCCACTACCAGGCCGCAGGGCCTCCCCGCAGGCCCGGCCTCATCGTTCAACCGCCGCCATCGCCCACCCGGCAGGCCTCCCCGGCCCCTGAGCAAGAGGAGGACTATGACAACTAGAAGGATGAGGAAGAGGAGCCCGAGGCCGAGGAGCCCACGCTGCCCTGGTACCTGCCACCCCCCAGGGCCCAGCCTCCGGACTCTCCCCAGGGGGCCCGCGCACCCCCGGCACACCCATGCCCGGACACTCGCACTCCCCCCGGGGGCGCAGGGGCACCACAAGTGGACCTACGAGGAGCAGTACAAGCAGGTAGGACCAACCTTACATGTCTGATGTACCGTGTGTCCCTGTGAGTGCCCAGATGCCATCATTAACAGGCTCCTTCCAAAATAAAGACCACTGTGTTCAATACTGATCTTGTACTGTATGCCACTGTGAGTGCCCAGATGCCAGCACAACCCACTCCTTCCAGAATACAAGGGCAATGGGTTCAATACTGAGATTGTACTCTGTGCCATATTGGGTGTCCCGATGCAAGCACAACCCACTCCTTCCAAAATACAAGGAGCAATGGGTTCAATACTGAGATTGTACTCTGTGCCACATTGGGTGTCCTGTGCTTGCTCTCCTGCCCCCTGGCTGTGCTTGCTCTCCTGCCCCCTGGCTGTGCTTGCTCTCCTGCCCCCTGGCTGTGCTTGCTCTCCTGCCCCCTGGCTGTGCTTGCTCTCCTGCCCCCTGGCTGTGCTTGCTCTCCTGCCCCTTCCTGTGCTTGCTCTCCTGTCTCCTGGCTGTGCTTGCTCTCCTGCCCCCTGGCTGTGCTTGCTCTCCTACCCCCTCGCTGTGCTTGCTTTCCTGCCCCATCTTTGTGAGCATTTTCTCTGGCCTTTGTTCCCTGTGTGTGGCTCTGTGTGTGTGGCTCTGTGTGTGTGTGGCTCTGTGTGTGTGTGTGGCTCTGTGTGTGTGTGTGGCTCTGTGTGTGTGTGTGTGTGTGTGGCTCTGTGTGTGTGTGTGGCTCTATGTATGTGTGGCTCTGTCTGTCTGTGTGTGTGTGTGGCTCTGTCTGTCTGTGTGCGTGTGTGTGTGGCTCTGTGTGTGGCTCTGTCTGTCTGTGTGTGACTCGGTCTGTCTGTGTGTGTGACTCTGTGTGTGTGTGTGGCTCTCTGTGTGTGTGGCTCTGTGTGGGTGGGTGGCTCTGTGTGGGTGGGTGTGCTCTGTGTGGGTGGATGGCCCTGCGTGTGTGGGTGGCTCTGTGTGGGTGGCTCTGTGTTGGTGGCTCTGTGTGGGTGGCTCTGTGTGTGTGGCTACGTGTGTGTGTGTGGGTTGCTCTATGTGAATGACTCTGTGTAGGTGGCTCTGTATGTGTGTGTGGGTGGCTCTGTGTGGGTGCAAATGCAATAGGTCTCGTATTTGCGAGTGATTAAGCTGTTGGCATTGTAAATGACAATGACATTTATTTATGTTTTAAAAACAAAAACATAAATAAAAATAATGTCATGAGCAATGCCAATAGCTCTAACTTTAACAATGCCGAGACCATTGCATTGTAAATGCTTGTTTCACTTTTATTCTGGAAAACTTTCATTCTCTTATATATATCCCCCTTTAACTCTTCCGTTTGAATTTCATCTATCTTTTGTTTCTTCTTTTTCTCATTCACTGTATATCTTTTTCTGTTTCTGCAGTATTTTCACCAAATCATTATCACCAATATTAGTAATGATAATCCCATTATTGGCATCAGTACTTTACCTACAATACTTCTACCTACATTAGAAATCCAGTTACCAACAGAGGAGAGACCATCAGTTAGTCTTTTCCATGCACTATCAACCTCCAGTGATTCCAATTCATCTTCCGAATGAGTAATATTTCTTATATACCTTCCAATTTCAACACTTTTATCAGGTATGTATGTGCAACATTGTTGGGCCTTCAACATTCTACAGACTCCGCCCTCTTTTGCTAATAATATATCAAGAGCAAGTCGATTTTGTAAAACCATTGATCTGATCGCAACCAATTCGGTATTGATCAATAAGAATCCTCCAGCAGTGTCAGTCCATAAGCGATCCAACACTGCAGACAAGTTTGAGTATTCAGAGCAACTCCCCCTGAAGGTATCAATGCACTAAATATATCACCTACAATTTCTGCAAAACTAGCTCTTTTATACCGTGTTAGTTCATTCTCGTGTTCATTGTGTCCAGTGATTCTTTTTACATGATATACCTTTCGGAATACTATTCCAAAATAGCAACTTCCATACCAATGATCAGGCAGCCTAAAGTAAGCTTTGTTCCCAAAAAATATAACAGACTCCAGGAAATACTGGATCAGTTCTCCCTTTTAGTCCCCAACCCCCAATTATGAGGAAATTGTGTTCACATTCACTGAAACCGATGAATACATTGTTATACTCAGTTTTCTCTCTATGGACACAGATTTTCCCCTTCTTTTCAAAGTCCAGAGACATAGCAGCATGAGTCCTGTCAGTTGGCATAATTCTTCCCTTTCAGCCCATTTGGGTATCTGGGGTTTCGTTTCAGTGGCCCTCCTATGGTAATCCTGTCTCCTTTCCTCTACTAAATTTAGAAATACCTTCACTTCTTCATGTAATCTACAGGATACGTTGTCTTTATGTGCTTCAGCTATATTTATTGTTTTCATTGTTAGAAAATATTCACCCATGAACTGTGCATCTCTACTGCTAAGGATGGGATTCATTTTTCTACGTATAGGAATTTCAGGAAAAATGACATCTAAGTTAGAATGGAAATACTGTAACCTTCCAGTTCTATAAAACAAACTAGTTAATATACTACAGGAAATACCATAGGTCAATGGTAAATGGTGGTAAGTAACTCCTTCAGCTACTGATGTCTGTAATTTTATACAGACATAACAATCACTAATTTGCATTGTCTCTACATAATGTACTCTAATGGGTTAGCAAATACATTCATTTCTGTTTCATTTTTATTTCTACTGTGATGTAATTCTATCTCATCTGGTGCTTCTAAGTCTACTCTAACTTGTTTGTGGTGCGCTACCCTTCCGTGTACACTACTGTTTATCAGCCATCAAATAAGGTATTGCTATTGTCAGTCCTAACCATACTATGAGCACTATCAGTACACTACATACACATATTCTACAGCATTTCTTTATATAATATCTTTTCGAGTTTCCAGTAACTCCAGCATCAGCCATTTTTGGCTAAGGAGACTTATCCCCTTTTTGTGAACTTTTACACAGAATATAACTGTGAATTTTATTTCAAGTTGGTCTCACTTCTTCAAAAGACTGATTAGTAATGAATTCTTCATCACTTTCACCACTGATTTCCAGATTTTTGAAATCTTCAAGGATGACGTAAATCCATTCAGGACCTTTGAATTTATTGTTCAGTCTTTTCAATTTTCGGGGACTTCTTCTTTGAATGCTTGTTGACGGTTCAGTTAGCCTTGTCACTTCGTCTACTTGTTCAGGTTCTTCATTTATTGTGACTAGGCAATATTTTAGTCTCTTAACAACACCAGCCCATTTATCGCCTTTTCTGAGTCTTTTAGCTGGCACTCTGCTTTCAGTTTCTTCACATGTGCTTTTGTTTTCTTTGAGTTGTGGCACAATTTGATTTTCGTCAACTTCAGGTATCCTCTCTATCTGACCTTGTCCAGAGCTTATTACTGTTGATGTTTCTGCCTGGATGGATTCTTCTAGACTAATATGACCTGGTTCAGGATATTGCTTTGTTGGGCCTGGAATGTTATGTTTGTCCTGAACTCGTTTGGCTAATCCTGTCTGGTCCTACAAAGGTCTTGCAGTTTCTTGATCGTCTTCGGCCTGTGCGTTATTTCTAGTACATATCTGTCCATCTTCAGACACAGGAGTTCTGGGGGGTGTTTCGTTGGTCTGAGTATTTAGCTGCTCTTTCCCTATCTGGTCCTCCTCATGATTACTATTAGCTTTTATTTCTGTAATCTGAGTACGTTCTTCTATTCCTGTCTAGTCCTCACTATCAGTCTGATTATCTAAATACGTTTGTCTTCTTGTTCTTATTCTTATTTCAGGTATGTCGATTACTGGAATCCATTCATCCTGACTGGTGCTCGGTTGTTCGTCGTCAACTACTTCAGGATCAACTTCTTGAGACCCTTCAGCTGCGCAACCTTCAGCCTCAACTTCGTCAGGTTCTGTTACCCTTTTTGTATGACTGGCGTGGATCCAGTTTGGAATTCCCTTGCACTTTACAGCTGTGGTGGTAACCAGTATCACTTGATGTGGCTTTCCCCACCTTGGTGCTAGGCAAGATTCACAAGTGTGATTTTTTTATTACTATCCAATCTCCAGGGTTAAAATCATGCGCTGGAGTTGAATGTCTGGCTTCTGCGTCTTCCCCAACCTGGTGAGAGGTAGAACGCACTTGGTCAGCCAACTCTTTGCAGTACTCCAACACTAAATCATCAGATATAGTTAACAGCTGATGTCCTGGTACACATGCCTGTCTCATTTCCCTTCCCATGAGTATTTCATGGGACTCAAGCCTGTTTTCTTGTCTGAAATGCTTCTGAGTCCCATCAGGACAAGAGGTAAAGCATCAAGCCATTCCAATCGGGTAGATTCACACATCTTTCCCAATCTTGCTTTGATTGTGCCATTCAGTTATTTTACTACTCCAGAAGTCTCTGGGCAGTATGCACAGTGCAGCTTTTGCTCAATTTTGAATGCTTCACAAATTAGTTCAATTATTTCATTATTAAAATGTTTCCCTCGGTCTGATTTAATCATTACTGGAAACCCGAACCGAGGAATGAGCTCTCTTAAAAAGAACTTGGCCACAGTTAAGCTGTCGTTCCTCCAGGTAGGATATGCTTCTCCCCATTTGGAAAATAAACAAACCATGACTAGAACATATTTTAGTCCTCGACATGCAGGTAATTGAATGAAGTCGATTTGTAGTCTGATAAATGGGCCTTCAGCCTTCCCAATTTTCCTGAGACAAACCACAGTTTTCTTACCAGGGTTCGTTTTTTGACATGGTAAGCATCTCTGGCAAAGACTCTCTGCTATGTTCCTGAACCTTGCATTAAACCAATCCTGTCTGAACAACCTAATCATGGCATCTCTACCTATGTGTGTGTCCCCATGGTACATTCTGGCCATTGGTGCAAGCATACAATCAGGTAACACTGGTCTCCCAACTAGGTAAACTATCACCCCATCTTCAGGTCTCATCTGACGCCCTATTTTCTGCCAGTCTTCCTTTTCTTTTGGCTCTGCTTCATTTTGTAAATCTTTTACTTCCTCCCATGTTTTCACTCCTCTCAACAGCATAAGTTGGCAGCTGGTTCCACATGCTTCGATTTTCTTATTTACTGCCATTTTATATCTGGCACAATGTTGGGCCACTTGGTCAGCATATCGATTACCAGCTGTCACTTTGTTATTTCCAGATTGGTGAGCAGCACACTTGACCCCGGCCAATTCTTTTGGCAATTGAATTGCTTCAAGTAATTTCTTTACAAATTGTCCATTTTTAATAGGGGTTCCTGAAGAAGTCATGAACTCCCTGTGCATCTATAACTGGCCAAAGTCATGCACAACCCTGTAACCATACTGGCTATCAGTGTAAATGGTTACTCTCCAATTTTTCCCAATTTTGCACGCTTTTATTAAAGCAATCAATTCGGCTACTTGGTAAATGGATGCTTTGACCATACCAGATAATGTGCACACAGCATAAGCAGCGCTTAGTCCTCCTTCCTCATGGCGCATACACGAGCCATCTACAAATAGCTCATGTTCTGGGTCTTTTAAAGGTTCTTCATGTATGTCTGCGCGAGGTTTAGTACTAAATTCAGTGAGGTCGATACAATCATGTTCAACTTCCTCTCTTACTTACTCAAAGTGGGAATCTGGCAGTTAGTTTGCTGGTTTTAGAATATTGCACCTCACTATTGTCACGTTCTCCAAACCAATGATAATTCTTTCATATTTAGTCATCCGACTAGGAGTTAAGTGCTGAGTACATGTTCTGGTTAACAGAATCACGACTGAATGTGGGACATACACTGTTACAGGGTGTCCCATGATAATGGATTCACTTTGCTCAAGACTCATACAAGTTGAAGATACCGCTTTCAGATAACCTGGCAGTGCTGATGCCACTGGGTCCAATGTGGCAGAAAAATATGCCACAGGTCGATGCATTAACCCATGGGTCTGGGTTAGAACTGAGAGAGCAGAATTGTCTCTTGTGTCACAAAATAGTGCAAACTCTTTTGAATAATCAGGAATCCCTAATGCTGGAGCTTCGCACAGACTGTTACGTAATTTTAAGAAAGAAGTCATGCTTTCATCATCCCATTCGACTGGGTCTTTTGCTAGTTTCTGTGTCATCTGAATGAATGGTTTTGCTAGTACTGCAAATCCCACAATCCACTGCCTGCAGTAACCCACAACTCGAAGAAACATTTTGATTTCTTTCTAGTTTGAGGTACTTACATCTTTTGAATTATTTTGATTCTTTCAGATTTCACTCTTCTGACCCCTCTTTCTATCTGGTGTCCCAGATACTTGACTGAGGTTGTACAATATTGCAATTTCTCTGGGGACACCTTATGTCCCCCTTTTGCTAAATGGTTCAATAATGCAATGGAATCAATCATACAGTCATTTCGGGTTCTCAATGCCAATAATAGTTCATCCATATACTGTACCAGAACAGACTGTCCGGGCAGCACCAGTGATTCAAGGCACTTTTTCAGGATTTGATTAAAAATGGATGGACTTTCTGTGTACCCTTGTGGAATACGATTCCAGACATAAACATGCTCGTCAAATTTGAACGAAAATAAAAACTTGCCATCTGGATGCAGTGGAATGAAAAAGAAGGCATGGCATAAATCAATTACAGTAAACCATCCTGCTCCCCATGGTATTTGATACAGAATTACTGCTAGATTCGGTACTACTGGGCAACATGGGACGACAATTTTATTAATTTTACGAAGGTCTTGGACAACCCTGTACTTTCCGTTTGGTTTCTTTATGCCAATTATAGGTGAATTGCAAGGACTGCTCATTATTTCTTCTAGAATGCCTTGTTCAACCAAACGCTCTATTTCTTTTGCAACTCCTGCCTTTATTTCGGGACTCATTTTGTACTGTCGAATATTTGGGTAGACTGCATCTTCTTTTACCGTTACCTTTATGGGATCGACATCTGCCATTAGACCTACTTCTTTTCCTGAAAAATCGCACACATCAGGGTTCACAGAGGTTTTTAATTCTTCTGGTAAATCTTCTAAGGGCACCTTTTTAACTTCTGTTTTTTGTCTGGCTAGCATAATTTTATACACTCCGTCTTCATCTGGAGTCCAAATTTCAACACCATTTGGTGTGCAAAAGATTGCGCAATTCATTTTGCACAGTAAATCCCTTTCTAGCAAGTTTACAGGGCTAAAATCGCACACTGCCAATTTGTGCATTTCTTTAAAATTACTGATACAGACTTCCATTGGTTCTGTGACATTTAGAAACGCCCACTACTTAGATCGTTTCTCCCGAGAGGGGTAGGTTTGGGATGTCTGCTGTTCTCACAGTAGAACGGGTAGCACCGGTGTCCAACAAAAAGGTAACATCATTTCCCTCCACTTTTCCCTCAATGTAAGTACCTGACTGATCTACCGGTAAGGATGCATTCCTCTTCCCCCCTCTCAGGCACCGTCAGTAGTCTTCTAATTTGAAAAACGTGTCCTGCAAAGGAAACTGTGGTTTTACCATATTTCTCTTACCACTTCCCTCCCGAAATCAGGTGTCCAAACTGTATTTGGGTTGACTCACAAAATCTGGCATAGGGGCTTGAGGTAACTGATTCTGTATTACCTGTTGCGGCTGTCTCATGACACCTCATTCTGCATCTGTAGATTTAAATTTTGATTTTGGACATTATTATTCTGTATTAACTTACATCCGTTTTTCCAATGCCCAAATTTTCTGCACCCATGACACTTTTTCTTTGCCTCTTCTTTACTCATTTTCCCTCCTGGTTTACCTCCACTTCCTTCACTTTGACCTTCCCCCTTTTTCTGATTATTTGTTTGCTGACTTAACTGGAGTTCCTGATGTTCTGTCATTTTTACTGGAGCCCACATTACCTTTTCTTCTAATTTCTTTCACTTATTATCAATTTCATCCTCACAGTATTTTACATACTTGAGAATCTCGTCGGCAGGCTTCGCTTGCCAACACAGTTTATGTTCTTTAATCATTTGGGAGATTTCGGGTTTTAGTCCAGACACAAAACGATATATAAAATGTGTCATGTCCTTAGTATCAATATTTTCTAAACCACTGCACTGTTTAAATACCTGCAATAGGCGTTCATAATATGCATGTACAAATTCATCTTTATTTTGAGTGGTTCTGTCTATTTTAGTCCAATCTGTTTCCTTTGGGGGAATCTTTTCCTTTAAATAGGTTATTACCTGATTATACTTTTTCATTACGTCTTCTGATGGGTCTCCTGTTTTAGGATCTCTAGGGTATTCATCATTTGGCCATTCTACTGTAATTTTACATTCAGTCTACAGATCAGCTGGAACAACAATGTTAAACAACCCATCTAAATCCTTTAACAGTACTTTCGACACTTTCACAAATCTTTCAACCTGCCGGTATAATTCTACAGGTTTGGAAAATCATTAGTAAATGATAAAATATCCTGTCGGACCATGGGACATGTACATAACCTCCTCCTGGCACTTCTCTCATCGGACACAATCTTTCGACTTTCTCTGTTTCTTTTAATAAATACTCAGATGTAGTTTTATTTACCTGTGCCTCTTCCTTTTTCTTTGGCCATCTAGCTTTCCATTTGTCTAAATCTCCCCATTTCTGCAATAACGACAACCATTCCTTTATCTGCAATTTACATCCTGACACATTCATGTTTTCCAAATCCTTGTCAGAAAATTCAGCTCTATACGATTTCTGTAATACTTTTGATTTGCCAATGTCAATTCCTATCTCAGAAGCCACATTCATTAACTTTTCATGGTATGTTTTCGTATTTCGAGTAATGCTTCTGCATATAAACAATAATTCATCTTCATTAAAATAAATTAATCTTTACAATCCTACATTTCCTGCTACCATTTCTTCCAATTCTACTCTTAATTTGAATATGTCCAATACTTTTGGCTGCGATTTTGGCTTTTCTATATCTCGGGTCCATCTTTCTAGCTCATCAGGGCTTACTACAGTTGCATTTCTCGTTCCTGTAGATGTTTCGATCTGTACTTCCTTTGAGCATCTAGGAGTAATTTTTCTGATTGAGTCATTCACTGGTTCTCGTATGGGTAAATCCATTAAGGAAATTACTGACTCGAATTCACTTGCTTGGACATCAACTATTAGATTTTCTTTCCTAGGCTGTACTATGGGTGTAGTTAGAATGGGAGTTTTAGGACTAGTTTGCTTATCTCTATATAAAGGGCCTATAGTTATTGGTATTGTCAGGTCTTCAGGACTTGTATTTAATTGAGTGATTTTCTGTATTAACTTACTACACTGTTTGTTTAATGCTTCCTTTTCTCTTTCTTGTAATACCTTTTCTAATGAGGTTTCATGTGTAATCTGTGGAACCAAAGGTGGTTGTTAAAATGGAGCACTAGAAATAGCTCTTTTAGTTTCTTCCTGAGAAGGTGGTGAATGTTTCATTAATAAATCATCTAAATAATCATCATCCGAATCACCAATAGTCATTACATTTTTCATTTTCTCAGTACTTTTGCTTCCTGATGGTTCTTCTAAGGTCAAATGAAAACACATACAAGGGGTGCTAAGGTCTGTAGTGGCCTAAAATGTCAAACGTGTACTCAAAAGGTAAAAGTATAGACTGTAAGGGTGAGAGAGAAAAGCAAAAGTGAACTCATCAGCCCACCCATTGGCGGAACTTCATCATCTGGGATTTAGAAACACCATCCTGGTATCCACTAGGTGTCTCACCTTAAGAGGAATGTGAGTACAACAGCTAGTATATGGTACACCAGTGATGGAAATCTGGGTAGCAGTGTGTAAAGGTCTGTGGGAAGTGAAAAAAGTTGCAGTGTACAAAGCATATGTGCTATTGAGAAAGTGGTGAGTTAAAATGGACTAGCATGGTGCCTAATAAACCTTTATTCAGACGGTCACCATGGTGACAAAATTAAAAGCAGAGTGTGAATGGATGTAAACATATATTACCATTCATGGGTGAATCAATCGGTCGACATGTTTCAGCCTAAGGAGGCTTTCTTCAGGACCTAATACAACACTACTGCAACTGTGGTAGTAAAGAAATATCTAAATGTCTAAATATAAGTGTACATACCATGCCAGTAACAATAACCTACCAGCCTTGTGTGGGTAAATTGGTACGGGATGAAGTCATGGTATATTGAAACCAACTGCTCCTGAAACACAAAAACAGGGTATACAAACAAACAGGTTCACGTGTTGTAAATACTAACAAGAATTTTTTTGTTGTATGAAGATGAGACATAAAGACCACAGAGACATTGCTCTATTACTGTGAATTGATTAGTTAATTAATCACTCACCCGCAATTTTGCTAGGAGATGGCCTCACCTCGCCTGGCTCTCGCTCAGGACAATGAGGCCCCGCTCTAGTAAGAAATGAAGAAAGGAAAAACACCAACATAACTGATTATGCTGGAAGCCTATATATTTCTTAGACCACTCGGTGTTTTAAAAAGGCAAACGTAGCAGAACACTAGTATTTGCTGGCCAAGTTAATCGATGTTGAGATGTTAGTGGAAATGAAAATTTCAAAAGTTTCTGGTAGCAGCTTACATATAAGCTATTAATATGAAATAGTTCAGTGTATAGATATAATGAGCAGACAAAATATTAAATCGTATTGTATTGTATTGTATTGTTTTTTATATAGCGCGATTGCTGCCCCAAGGGACGTCCAAGCGCTGAAGCATGAAGACAGAACTGGGAGTGACGGAAGGCTTAGGAATCGGTGGATCTGGCAAACCGATAAGTTTTCATTTGTTTGCGGAAAGAGAGTAGGTTTGAATTGGTCCGGAGTTGTAGGGGGAGTGAGTTCCACATCTTAGCGGCCTTGCAGTAAGTAGGTTCATAAAGCTTAAATAGATTGCCAGAGTAAAGCTTAAGGACAAGAAAAAATTGAGAAATAGCAAGCATTCCAATAGAATCACTCGTGGGATGCAACAGCAAGCTATCAGCCAAGAGCTATTGAGCACTCACCTGTCCGTCGGTACCTCGAATCCCCTCTGAGTCGAGGGGAAGGTAACTCGACAGACAGGGAGGTCTGTCTAAATATCGGTGCGGTGGACCAGATAGTAAACACTAATTGGCATCGTCCCTGACAAAGAAAGAGCCAATGCGCGCCTCGCGGGGAGCTGGATGTATGCAGGGGCTGCAAAATATGTCAAGACAACTGATTGGATGGAGACGTGTATAGGCAGTATTGATTGGCCGGGTCGCTAGCCAATCGGGGAACATGACCCTCGAAGCGGACTCATCCGCCTCGCGAACATCCACATCATTGTTGACATGTTTGCCGCTAGAAAGCACAATGAAAGGTCCTGAAGAAAGCCTCCTTAGGCTGAAACATGTCGACCGATTGATTCACCCATGAATGGTAATATATGTTTACATCCATTCACACCCTGCTTTTAATTTTGTCACCATGGTGACAGTCTGAATAAAGGTTTATTAGGCACCATGCTAGTCAATTTTATCTCACCACTTTCTCAATAGCACATATACTTTGTACACTGCAACTTTTTTCACTTCCCACAGCCCTTTACACACTGCTACCCAGATTTCCATCACTGGTGTACCATATACTAGCTGTTGTACTCATATTCCTTCTAAGGTGAGACACCTAGTGGATACCAGGCTGGTGTTTCTAAATCGCAGATGATGAAGTTCCGCCAATGGGTGGGCTGATGGGTTCACTTTTGCTTTGCTCTCTCACCCTTACAGTCTATACTTTTACCTTTTGAGTACACGTTTGACATTTTAGGCCACTACAGACCTTAGCACCCCTTGTATGTGTTTTCATTAGTTCATTAGGGGTAGGGTGTTGTCAGGTCTTTAATCTCGTAAACCCTCGTAAACCCTTTCCACTTTTGTTTGTTCCCTCTTCTAGGGTCAATACAGGATATAATCCCTCCACTAACATGGATTGTCTCCAACTTTTCATTTGCTTATCTCTCGTCTCTTTAGGAAATCTGGGATAACATTTACTCCAATTCCTGTCACTTCTGGGCCTGTCTCGCTCGAACGTCTCTGTTTCCCATTCTTCTAATGCTTCATACTGTGTTAATCTAGGTCTGGTATCTAACTCATTCATGTGAGTTATTTAATTATACAAATTGTACCATTAAAGGTACCATTTTCTGGAAATGCCAAAATACCGTCTTCCTTAGTATACTCTATCCAGTTTTTTACCCACACACGTGTGTGGTAGCCCCTTTCTACCATAATGTATGATGCGGGCGTAATAGGTGGTGGAATAATAATCCCTTCTCTTGTTTTATTAGCTTTGTACTTTTTGAAATAATTCTTTATTTTCTTGAAAACCGACAATTTTCTCTTTTCTCTGTACATGATATAAGGTCTTCCTCTAATCTGTTGTTCTTTAGCAAATCCTACATATTTTCTATCAGGAAGATTTCCTATAAATGCTGGATCTAGATGCAGCATATACTGCTATTTAATTTTCTACGAAATTTCAGTTAATTCGATTAATTTAATTTGTTTACTTTGCAGAAATATTTCTCAAATACCAGCGCACCTCTTTATTTCAATGACCAATGAGTATTTGGCTTACAATCTGTATTAACCAATGCTTGCGCGGCTTTTCTGTGACGTGAGTCTCACTCTCTACACTCACTCCTCCTTTACAATTTTCTCACTGTTACACACCCGCTGCTTCTACCAATCCCAGCGCGGCTCTATATGACGTCAGTGCTGCACCTGCGACTGACTTTCTCCTTTGCAAGGTAACACAACAATTACATTTCTTTCAAAAATTCAATTATAAATTTCAATAATTAACAACATGAAAACATTCGCTACTGTGCCTTATTGACTAAATTCAAAGAAAAGATCATTTCTTTCACCACGAGTAAACCTTTTTCTGTCTACCCCTCATACACTGCGAGTAAAACAACCTTCCGCTTACTCTTCACTTAGGCAAAAAGAGCCTGTTACTCTTCCAGACTTACCCTTTCTAGGTGATATAAGACCAAAGTTTCACCAGCGAACTTCTTTGGTACCAATCACTCTCACTTTTTATATCACAAAATAATCCCTAACTAGTGCTTCAAGTTTTACCTAACTTTCTGTACCTATTTAATCAAGGGTAGTAACCTCATTGTAGTGTGGCTTCCATTTACCAACGGCTTTCAGTATCCCGGGATATTCCAAACAACATTTAACAATACAAGCAGATTTTAGTTAGTACTGAAAAATCAATAAAATCAATTATCAATACACAACTAACTACCTATTTTTAACTAAACCCTAACCATCATAATGCTACCAGAAAAGTATACTGATAGAGTGTGTGACCACTAGCACAATTTACCATACTGACCTGGGCCCATAAAACATTCACACTTTGAACTAGTAGTCCTGCTATTTACTACTGACCGCCAATCAGTACTTTGAGTCCTTTTAGGACTTATATCTGTAAACCATGACTTACCAATCCTTGTCACCTTTGCTATAAGTCCTAGGGATCGACAAATGTATTAGAATAAATAAGCAGTATTTGAATAATTTTACCTTTCCTGTAATAACCACAGACTCAGGAAAAGTTTTAAATGCTTTATCTATGCACGTTTAGGTGAGTCTTCATCCAAATTACAGAGACCATACATTTCATAAGTAAAATTATGATTAATAAGATATAAAGTTTGTAAGAAATCACAGTAACACCTTTAGACATTGGTACCTGGGAAGGGTGAGAATGGGAAATAGCACAAGGACATACCACATGGATTATATTTACCTAGAACGGTGCAAGGACCAATCCTGGCCACGGGCTGGGGCAAAATACAAGACTCCCGACTAATCAGGTGCCCACGGGACAAGACAGGTGCAGTTCAGGACAGGTAATCTACGCTAAGTGTAACACCAGCGTTACACACCTCTCTAGCAAATTTGGGTACCCCGACTGGGTAATCGATAATTTCCCCACCAACACCTCGTTTCTTCTGACAGAGTGCTCCACCAGCACATCTGCTCTTGATCTCCTATAGCATGCGTTGGGTCAGTGACAGGTCAGCTACTCGGACAAATTCTCTATCTAAACCTACCTTAGTTATACCATTTCCAGGGCAATGTACCACCCCTAAATGTTGCAAATCTATGTGTTCCCCTTCAGTGATTGGTCAGGAAGACGAGGAGAGGTCATCACACCATACCAAGATGAGATTATTCTTCATTTACTTGTATTGATCAAGTTCCCAAGCATATTTTATTTTCTCACCCAGCAATATTGGTACACAATTTGAATACACTGTGTTTGATACAGTTTGTTTGCTTCCTCTCTTGAGGTCAAATGTGCAGGTTCCCAGGAACATCATGGGTAAGAAAAGTTCTGGCAGCTGTTCAATGACAGTAGCTTCATGATTTTCAGGGATTCTCTGCACAGGCGCAGCTTTTTCAATATGGAGTTTTGTGACACTTTCAAGCCAAATACGAGCTGATAATAAAGTCAAAGAGAAACACATTAGAATACAAAAATAAATGAATGCACTGTTCACCACTTATTTCTACTCTAGCCCCATTACTTTGTTTATACCATAGCATTAATAGTTAAGCAGAACAAACAAAGTTTAGTACAAGCAGCAGCATATGCATTAGTATGAGTAAGCATGAAGCAGCCATCTTGGCACTAGTGCACAGAAGCAAGAAGTTCCCACCAAAAGCACAGATACGTCACACCACGTAGATGTGGCAGACGCATGCGTTGAAGAGTTCCCGCATTTTTGGGGGCCATTTTAGGACACTCGGGTTATGGTTAGTAAAACCACATAGGTAAGCTTCCCCTAGATACTAAAAATGGTGTGTATTGCAAATATTAGTAGACAAAACATGTTGATTAAATAATTACGGGTTATTTCGAGAGGGCAAGCATGTTTCTGTACGTATGAAACCTTGCTCCATCACTACTTTAGACTTCTTCTTCTTACATTCCAAGTCTGGTTTGAAAATCTGGAGAGTGCGTAGACTAGTGTTTCGTAAGTATCAGATATGAGCAAACGCAGAGCAGCCGCACACTGGGTGACACACAAGAGACAAAAGATCGGTATAATCCACCTAATACAGGGGGCTGAGTGCCAAATAAATATGAAGTGGGCCTCTGTGTCTCTAACTAGCGGACAGAACGGACTGATCCCTGCATCTACTTTGTCCCGCTTCCATTTATTAAGCAGTGTTTTTAGGGGTAGTGTGCCAAATCTGAGTACAAAATGCAGTGTTTTAGCAGGATGAGGAAAATCCTATCTATAAAAATCTCATACTTTGGTACACACTGGTGGGACAAGAACCTATCTACCAATCCCTCCAAGTGCGTCTCGAGTCACGTTTCCCATAATATTTGATCCCAGTATACCTTATTGATCTGAGTGCCCATGCGTCTACTGATATTTTCTGGGTTTTCCCACAAATCGGACAGATGTAACCATTGGCAAAGATCTTTAACTGCCTTGAGCCAAAGCATGGAGCAATTCTTATCAAAAGCAATCCACTCCTTCATGGCCATTCTGTATGGCTCCAACGCGTGGGTGGACCATATTCTAATCCAGTACATAAGGATCCTTAGCTTTACAATATAATTCAATCTCTGGATATTCAAATCCCAATTTAAGGGTAACATAGGGAATATTCGTACTAGTTCTCTAGTGTCCCTGTAACCCCAGAGTTCTGCCCGTATTGATACAGTTTCACATACATTTTTTAAAACAATCTTTACATACTTTTTAAGAATTGAAATAATAATATATTTTGATAGTACTCTTTATTTAATACTTTACATAATGGTTTCATATTTACATATCACTTGTTTGACATGTTTTACATTAGTTATACATTTTTACATTTTTTAATAAATTTTTAATTAAAGCTCTATTGTCTTCCATAGGGAGATAGTCTTTTTGTTTGGTTTCACTCAGTGAGCATTTTTTTTACCCTTAGCTTAACTTTTGTAGTCTATTTGTTTCCTTTTGGGTTTGGTTTTATTGGAAGTAAGCCATGCCAAGGAGCTGTTGTTTGTTGGAGCAAGTAAGCCTTTTTTAAAGATTTTTTTATAGGGTTTTATGGTTAGGGGGGATTTAAGGGGAATTAGTAAATAGAAGTTATAGTGTTGCTTTATTGTTTTTGAAAGGTTTATTGGTAGTTTTAGTAATTTATTTTACTAGTGTTTTATGTTAAGCTTAGGTAGAGTTTGTTAGTAATGTATTGTTATTATATGCAATAGTATGTTAAGATATGTCCTATGTATATATTAATTGTAATGGTTATGTTAATTTTGAAGATACTGTATATTAATTGTAATGATTATGTTAATTTTGAAGATACTGTTTTTTTGTGTGGGTACTGTCAGGATTCTGCAATCCAGTCACTAGAGGCTACTTATAAAAGCCCTTTGAGAATCAGGCTTCACATCAGTATAGGAAAGAATTCTTATCTCCACTTAGCATACAGAGGCTCTCATTTTGATAGCGGTCAGTCCAACCTCCAACAGCTATTGTTGAGCTCAGGAGACCACCTGACAAGCAGGAGGTGGTCCAAACTGTCGCATTAGGATGCAACGGCCAGGCTGGCTGTTGTAAAGTGCTCCTTATCATGGCAGTATGTGCTGTGGCCAAGGGAAAGGGCCATAGCACAAGCTGCCGTGATAAAGAGCACCTCCTGCACGTCCATGGACCGTGTGCCATGTACCATTTTGTACAGGGCACGGAAGTGATTGGGGCACTACACGAGCCCCCAGGGCCAATTTGCAGTGGGCCACAACAGACGGGGGCCCTGTTTGAAGCACCCAATATCCAATTCCGACAGACCGTATGTGGCGTTGGTCCCGGGCGGTCGGAAAGGGATATCCAAATCCTGATGGTGCTGCCTAACTCGGCACTGCCACCATTCGGCCGCGACTCCGACCACCATCCCGTCGGGTTCTGATATCCTGATAGAGGCGGCAGTCTGGACTCCGACCACTGTAGTCGGACTGCCAGCATGAAAATGCCGTGGTCAGCCTCCCATCGACGGCCTGTCGATGGTGGTCCGACTGCCATCAAAATGAGGCCCTTTGTATCTCCTCATCTCCCAAACCAGTTTTTTTCCCACACTTTTCTGATGGATTATGGTCTTGGTAGTTTCCCCCGTCTCCAAACAATGACCCCGATCAGGCCCTGATGATGTTATTCTATCTCTCCACCATAAAATCTTGATCCAGCGGCCTTTCTGACGTCTTTATATCTGCCTCCTCGACTTTCCTCTCTCTTTGCTGTGATCTGTACTCTGTTTCTGGCTTCCCCGTGCCCTGTCCTGTGTCCGTTGGTTTCCCTGGTCTTCCCCTTTCCATGTTCCAGTACTTTCTTCCCTTTATCAGGGGTTTACTGATTCCTTGAACGTGGTTGATTGCTTGTACCTTGCTTTCTCCCTGCTCCTGTGCTCCTCCCCTGAGCCTCCGGCTATTTCAGGCCAGTGAGCACAGAGTGCAGTGGCTCACAACTGACCTTGCTTCTGTGTCTCCTTGCTCTCCACCTATATTCCAGGCTTGCCATTGATGTTAGTTTTAAATTTTGTTTGGTTCTATGTTACTGTTCTGATTAGTTATTTGTCTCTGTTGCCTGTCTTTTGCTTATCCTGCCTCTTTGTTTCCGTTTGCCTTGACCATAGCCCCGACTACACACCCAGACCTGTCTTGCATATGCAAATTTCTTATCCTAAATTCCTGTGTTCCTGTTCTAACTGCATATTCCTGTCCTGTCCTAGTTAGTGTGCAGATTTCCAGTATACTCAGTGTATTCTAGTCTTGTTCCTAATTCGTAATCTAGTCCGGCTTGTTCCAGAGCCCAGTTCCTGTTTCTGTGCACTGGCCATTGTTCTCCTTTGACTTGTGTGTTTATATTATATCCTGATTTTCATTGCTTCCAAGGGTGCCAGTTAGATTCCGAGGCTTGTGCCTTTGGCACAGAGAACCACCCAGCCCTCCATAGGAGTTGCTGGGTGTCGCCTTGAACTCTGTGAGAATAATATGCTCCTTGCCTGGTTGTAAGATCTTTTTCATCACACAAAGAGATACCTACCAAGGAGCAGACAAACTATTTATGGTAGTTTGTCTATTGTTTCCCTGCTTTTGATGTCCTGTTTGTACTTGTATTATCTTGATAGTTTACCATGCAGACTTCCTGTTCCAACCTGCTTCTGTCCTGTTTCCTTCCAAGCCTACAGGTATTCTCTTGTTTGTTTTAAACCCCATCTCTACAAATCCTGTGTCCCTGCATAGAGCAAGCATCCCTATCATGCAGCCTTGTCCTGAAATCAGCTAGTCCCCCTGGCAGTTTGTCCCAAACTAGCTAGATACCTGACAGGGTACTGTACTTGATTTGACAGGTCTACAGATTGGAAGGTATTATATGGACGTATGGATTATACGTTTTCTTTTTTTGAAGGAAATGATTTTGGTTTATAAAATATTTGTATTTTTAATTTTCTTAGATTTTTCGGGTTTCTTTTTAAATAATACTTTGAGTTTTATAGGGTTGAATTAGACTTTAGATTGATTCAATGGATTTCAATTGGACATGTTTAATTTTTTCATTTTTTGGGGGGCCTTTTAAAAAAAATGTTTCACTTTTTGGTGGAATATATATATATATATATTTTTTTTTTTCCAAGACCTTTAATGCACATATTAAATTTACACAGCATAGAGCCTACAACCTCAGGGCCGGCTGCGGAACATATAGGTATTTCACAGTATAACACAGCCAGATAGCCGACATCCCGGGGGTTCGGCGGCGTGGTAGCAAGGCGTGCATCGAATAGCCAAAGCTTAGTATCGGATAAGCTATATATGGTATTTCCGTTTTTAAACAAACATAACTAATCAAAGCAGAGGAAACATTTATGTGAACGATTGCAGTCAGCATTCTTCGCCATAGAGCGCGCACGGCACGACAGCAGTCGTATCTACACTCACCGAGGAACGGCCCGCCGAGTCATAGCCATATCTGCCGTTGGAGAAGTACACAGTTCGCCCCTATAGGCATTCCACCGACCCCATTTCTTATCCCAGACCCCGGGACAGCCCCTAGTTTTGTAAACTGATTTTTCGGACATCATGCACACATCGATTGCAGCCACCCATCTAATCAGGAGAGGTTTGTGTGGCGAACCCCATTGCATAGCTATCTCACGCTTTACGAGGAGGAAGCACAGGTCCGCCCAGTGCTGTTCTATCGCTGTGAGGTCTGTGGGGTCCCATACACTAAGGAGCGCGCATTTGGGAGTCAGAGGGACTGGTTTCCCTAGGGCATCAGTCATTTTTAGGACAGCGCGGTTCCAAAAGTCTTGGATTGCTGGGAATTCCCACAGGATATGAAAGAAAGTGCCCGTTGAGCCACAATGACGGAGGCACAGGTCAGATGGGCGTCGGCCGATTTTAGCTAAGAGGGGGCCTGACTTGTATGTCCTATGTAATATTTTTAACTGTATCAACAGAAACCTATGATTGATGGGTGATTCGCGCGGGGACATCAATGCGGACTGCCATTCTGCATCCTCCATATTATCAACGTCAGTCTGCCATTTATCTCGCAGGAGATGGAAAGAGTTTGGCATTTTGTTGCACAATTTGCGGTATGTGTAAGAGATCGCTTTAGCTTGAAGGGGTTCAGACAAGAGTCTGTCCTCGAGGGGCGAGGACTGCGGGAGGGAGGCGAGATCTGGGATGTTGGTGAGTATGGCGTGTTTAATTTGAAGGTATCGGAAGGTCTCGGAATTCGCCAGATTGTATGTGTTTTGGAGTTCTGTGAATGTCAATAGTTTGCCCTTGTGGAGTAAGTCGCCAATAGTGGATATGCCTATTGTGTCCCACTTATGGAAGCCACTACAGTGACAGAGGGTGCCCAGCCTGTACGAGGTCCAAAGTGGGGTGGACAATGTGAGGGTGTCGGTCCACCCGAGTCTCTTGTTTGTGCAGCACCATATCGACAGTGTGTGGGACATTGGACCAATATAACGAGTACGGGAGTCTTTGCCATAGAGAGCTTCGAGGTATCCGCCACGGCTTGTCTGGTATTTCTCCAAATGGAAGGCAGGGTTTGTGGGTGTGCCGTAGATCCACGAGTTGGTGACGACCAATTGCCGTCATACCAACCTTGCGTGAGAGAGATGAGGGCAATGCGGGGGGAGCCGCCATCCCACAAAAGGAGGCGGAGGTCACCTTCGATTAAGTTAAAGTAGGAGTCTGGTACGGGGAACGGACAATTTTGTAGGGCATAGAGGAACCGAGGGAGTGAAAGCATTTTAAATAGGGCAGCTCTGCCAGGTAGTGGAAGAGGAAGCGATCTCCAATGGGAGACGTCTGTGTGGAGTTTCTGTAGTGGGCCTTTAAGGTTGCAGTCATGAAACAGGTGGGGATCCGGGGTAACAAAAATCCCCAGATATTTAAAACCGTCTCGGGCAATTTCGACTGAGTAGCCACGTGGAAGGGGTGAAGGTGGACCATGAAGAACATATAGTACTGATTTCGACCAATTAATGGAGAAGCCCGAGTATTTACCAAAGTTAGTAATCACGTGTAGCAGGCTGTTAAGGGAGGATTTAGGGGAGGAAAGATACACCAGGATGTCGTCCGCATACAGCGAAATCTTATCGACTGTGTCAGCATTCCATCGGAGGCCCGGAATGGAATTATCGGTCCTGATCCAGTGGGCCAGGGGTTCCAGAGTGAGGGTGAATAACAGGGGGGACAGCGGGCATCCTTGTCTGGTACCCCTATGAAGGGGAAAACGCCTAGACGTATGTCCGTTAACATAGACCTGTCCCCAGAGATCGGTGTAGAGTAGTCGAACCCACCGTAGGAATCTGGGGCCAAAGCCAAAACGAAGGAGGACTTCGAAGAGGTAGGACCATTTGATAGAATCGAAGGCAAGTGTTGCTTTGAGGGAAAGGATAGCTGCATCTTCACGGAGGTGCGACATCCTGCTCATGATATTGTGGACACTGCGGAGATTGAGCGCAGTGTTGCGACCCGGTAGGAAGCCCGACTGGTCTTCGTGTATCAGGGCGGGGAGAACAGTCATGAGTCTAGTGGCGAGGAGCTTGGCAAGGACCTTTACTTCAGTGTTAATGAGAGAGATAGGTCGATAAGAGCTGCAGTCTGCAGCTGGCTTGTTGGGCTTACGGATAACCACGATCGAAGCCAATTGGTGGTCTTGCGGCAAACGGCCTACTTTGCAGCTGTCCTCGAACATCGCTTTAAGATGTGAGAGGATCTCACCCGCCATGCCCTTCAGGAACTCAATAGGGACACCATTGGGGCCCATTGCCTTGCCAGATTGAATAGAGAATAAGGCGTTCCGAACTTCCTCAGTTGTTAGGTCTGCCTCGAGCTCCAGCATCTCGGTCTCAGAGAGAGCAGGGAGCCCCATTTCGGCTAAGAGTGATTTGGATTCATCTGCGTCGTAGTGGGCTCTGGCAGTATAGACCCCTTCGAAGTGGGTGGCAAAAGCCTCGCTATATCGCCCGGGTCTGTGATAACAGATTGGTCCGGAATGGTCAGTTCCGGGATCCAACGGGAACCCTGCTCTCGTTTCTCGAGCCATGCGAGCATCTTACCTGCTCTGTCTCCCAGTTCGTAAACACGGTGGCGGGTTTTCAGGAGTCTGGCTTGCGCCTTTTCAAGAGTTAGTGCCCTATATTCTATTTGTTTCGCTTGCAGGCGGGCCGATAGCTCATCTGTGGGGTGTGCGTTGTGGAGGGATTCGAGGTTAGATAGGTCTGTTTCTAGTTGTAACAATTGTTCACTTTGTCTGCGAAGGTAGCCGTTCTTGAGGGCTAGCGCTGTACCCTTAATCACTACTTTATACGCTTCACATATTGTTGTGGCCGAAGGTACTGATCCCACATTTTCGGCAAAGTAGTATTCAGTGTGTTCAAGCAAGCTATTGTGTATGTCAGGAATTTTTAAGAGCCAGGGCGCGATTATTATGGGACCGCGTGTCTGTTGACGGCGATGTGTGAATTGCACCGTGAGGGGGGAGTGGTCGGAGATCCCTCTGGGGGGTCCCTCCGGATGGCGGAAGAAATGTAGATCAGTTGTGGGTGTGAATAAATAGTCTATACGAGAGCTGCTATTGTGAGCGTTGGAGTAGTGCGTATAATAGGATGTGCTGGGGTGGGACAGGCGCCAGAGGTCTTCGAACCCCAACTTGTGGGCAAAGTTCGACAAGTCTGAACCGGATTTGTGTGAGGAACGGTGGGGGTGTCTGTCTTCGGCATCGTTCATTGCCATATTGAAGTCTCCCCCAATAAGCAGGGGTCCCTGTGGGAGATCGAGCATTAGGTGTTGTAGGGTCTGGAGTGCAGCTGTACCTAGGGCTGGAGGGACATAGACTGAAATAACATTCAGAGGCTTGCCTTCCCAGGCGGCCTCCACCACTGCATATCGACCGAGGGGACCAGCCCGCGTTTTTGTGCATGTCAGGCCCACATTCCTACGCACCAAAATACCGGTGCCCCTAGATCCGGAAGTGAAACCGGCATGTACAAGTAATCTATAACCACCCGGTTCAACGTCTGGCATGCATTACCCATGAGGTGCGTCTCTTGAAGGCGAACCAGGTCTGGAGACCGGCGTTTCAGGTATTGCATAACTACCCCTCTTTTTATTTTATTGCCGAGACCATTAACGTTCCACGTCATAATGGTCAGGGATGTCGTTGAAGGGGGTGTCATGGCGGTTTAAAGGAGTGAGATTGTGCACGGATTAATGAGTTGTGGTGCATAGGATATTGACCCCGAACAGGGGTTCTGGGGTCTGTTTGGGGCTCAGCAGGGGCAAAGCCTGAGCAAAAGGCATACCGTAATAGTGTAAGATAGCATACAGGTGGGTCTAATGGCGAGAATTCTCTAAAGATAGCATGTGAGGTTGCGGCGCGCTGCGCATCGCGCTTCACGATCCAGAATCCGCTGCAATGAAGAAGCAATAACGAAAACAGAGACCATAGAAGTCTCGACTGCAATTTCCCAACATTTCCCGCCCCTCCCAATCCCTCCCCCGTACTGTAACTTTCTCAACAACCCCCCTCCCTGCGTCCCTGCCCGCAAACTTATAACTACCCACTCCCCAACTAGGCAGAGTGCCTGTCGCCCCCCCAAACATTAAAGAGGAGTGTGGCGAGCCGAGGGTGCCCTCGTTGGCCAGTAGCAGGATGAAGTCATCTAGTGCAAAGAAAACAACCAATATCAACAAAAGCATTCACATGGTAGGAGTCAATGATGTGATTTAGTCGGAAGCCGGGCCTGTGCCCAGGGTCATACAATGATTAGTGCGAGCGGGGGGACCATATCAAAGAGCATCGCTCAGTCTAGCATTATAACCTCCAGTGGACCACCTGCTATGGGGAGGCAGTGTTCATAACCAGTTCCGGCGATTGCAGGCAAATCAACTAGCACCCCACATTTCCTGTGGAGCGACATCAGGAGCAGAACCCCCTCCCCCATCGTGGACATTGAGAGTGTGCCACCCCTCCCCAGCAGGATGAGTGCAGCAGTGAAATGGAGAAGTCGAACAAGCACAACGGGTATGAAGACCCACCCTGGAAGAAAAACTGTAAAGGATACACGGGATTCAGTACATGGAAGAAATAGGAGGTGAATCGTATTCCAAGCTAGTGGGTCTCTGAGGAAGATGGTCCGACATACATTCACTGTCAGTTAGCCAAGTCTGACTGTCAAAGTGGAGAGCATATCAGCACGCTAAGAAGCGGCCGAACTGTTCAATCCAACTCGGGTCGTTCGGCGTCATTCTTCCTGCACATTGTCTGTGAATAGGTCTTGACTTTCCGGTGGTACCACCTCATTGGAGCGATCTGTGGATGTCCTGCGCCGGTTATAGGTGGAGTCCGACTGTCGCCACCCCTCGAGCCAGTTCCAAACATCAGCAGGAGATTAAAAAAACCAGGTCTTACCCTCCGCCTCGACGCGCAGCTTCGCTGGGAATAACATGGAGTACTTGATGGATTGTGCGCGGAGTGCCTTCTTCACCTCTAGGAAGCTACGTCGGCGGGCCTGCACTTTCACGGTGAAATCCGGGAAGATCATAATTTGCGCATTATCTATTTGCAACAGTGGACCCGCACGCGCCGTTTGGAGGATGACGTCACGGTCGCGGAAGTTAAAGACTCGGGCCACGATGGGGCAGGGGGGAGCGCCCGGCTTTGGTCGGCCCCCAGGAACTCTGTGAGCCCGTTCTATGGAGAAATAGTTGGAGAGGTTCTTTGGTTGAAGATGTTGGAGGACCAATTTCTCCACAAAGAGGTCAGTGGCCGGCTCCTCGAGGCGCTCGGGAACACCAAGGATGCGGAGGTTATTGCGTCGGGCGCGTCCTTCGTAGTCATCCAGGAGCACCTCCATCTGGTGTTGTTGTGTCTGTAGTTGGGACACCTGTTGCTGAAGTGTGGAGGTGTCATCGACGAGAGCCAGAGTCTTAACCTCTATGTCTTTTACCTTGGAGTCCATTTTCCGGAGGTCGGAACGGAGCAGCGTTACCTCCACGTTCACTGAGTCAATACGGGTTTCGAGTGAAGAGCGGACCCCCGCAATTGCCTCCATGACATCGTCCAGAGTAGGGGAGGACTTCCCCTGTGGAGGGGGGGTCGTCGCCTTGATGGTGGCGTCTGGAGCCACGTTCTTAGGGTCCCCTCTGGAGCCCCACGACAGTTTATTAATTTGCCGTTGGTTGGGGGGTCTATGTCCTTTATTGGAGGCCATTGCCGACTCGGTCTCTGCCAGAGGTTGCGGTGCCGGAGGCACGGAGGCTATCTCGATGGAAATAGAGGAGAGGGGGGGAAGAGGAACCCCCCACTGACAATCCTGGGGGAGGTGGGGAGAGCGTGCTCCGCGCCTGCGAGATTTCAATTAGGGAGGGGGCCGCAGCTCCCAAGGTCCGATTGGTGGTGGCCCCGTGGAGCAAGACGTCGGTGAGGAGTAGGGAGCCAGGAGGAGACTTTCACCGAGGAGTGTGGGCCACCAGCAGGCTTCAGGTTGGGTTGATCTGTGGGACTTCAAGGGGACCAAGCCTCACAGAATTTCGGGGTCCCCGGTAGCCCACCTGGCTGAGCGCCGAAGCCGTGATGTGGAGCAAGTGAAGTGGTAGGGGGCAGCTGAGTGTCGTACAGGGCCTCGGGAAGTCAATTTATGGCGTCACGGCTGGTCCCTCCGATGCAGCAATCCGCTCTCGCCGTGGTCCCACAGCTCCGAGTCATAGGCAGGTCTTCAGGTGCAAAGCGAGACCAGCTGTCATGGCGTGGGGCAAGACCAGTGAGAGCCGAGCCGGCGGGCTGTATCTTGCCGGTGCTAGGCCCAAGCCGGGGGCTCACCTAGATGTCGGTGCCGGGCGGATAGGGGAGGCCAGTTGGGGTCGTCGCACGCCTCACCCGTGGGAGCCAACGGCTCTACAGCAGGTTGGATCCGTGGGGAAACGCCTCTCCAACACTCGATCAGGGAGAGTGAGGGCGACGGAGGTCAGGCGCGGGCCGTAGCAGCCCCGTAGAAGGCACTTGGAGACAGCGTTAAGTGGCGGCCGCCATCTTGGGCCGAGGGGTCCCGTCCGTCGGGAATCACCAGTGGCGATATCTGTGGGCCAGGAGGCGCTCGCGGTCAACCGGAGGCCCCAGAGGGGGCACAGACAGATGAGCGGTCGACCCCGGGCCAGGCAACAGCACTAGCGGAGGTGTGGAGGTCGTTTGGCCGTTCGGGCTGAGGAGCCGCCTTAGAGCGCGACCATTCTCCTCAGCAGTTAGCCACGCCCCCCCGGTGGAAAATATTTTTTTGACTACATGGATATGAAAGAAGATCTGCAGCTACAGAACAGTAATGTAATGTAGTGTAAGGTGGATTTGTAGAGCACTGCTTGTCACCTGTGAGGGTATTCAGGCGCTGAGTAGGTGACTGTAGCCGTGTAGTGAGGCTGGGCCTGAATACAGGCAGTCTCAATGGCCCTGCAAAAAGACTAATTGAATAGTTAGGTCTTCAGCTTCTTGCAGTATCAAGAAGTGAGATGGAGACCCTGATGTGTTGGGGGAGGTCGTTCTAGGATTTGGCGGCTTGGTACGAGAATGATGAACCTACCATTCTGCTTCTGTGGATGCGGGGGGGGGGGTCATGAGTGACAGTGATGCTGAGCGAAGTTGTCTGATGGGTTGGTGGAAGTGCAGACAGTGATTGAAATAAGTGTGTCTCATGTTGTGTAGTGACTTGGATGAATGTGAGAGAAGTTTGAACTGGTAGCGACTGGATGGGGAGCTGAGGAGTGGTGTGGTGTGGGTTCAGCATGGGAGATCAAAGACGTGTCTAGAAACAGTGTTTTGGATGGTTTGATGTCTGTGAAGAAGATGGGCTGGGATGTCGGTGTAGAGTGCATTGCAGCAGTCCAATCTGCTTGTGATTATGGCCTGCCCAATGGTACGCCTGGTATTCAGTGGGAGCCACTTGAAGATTTTACGTAACATGAAGCACGAGGAGGTGAAGGCAAGGACCTGGGACCTCATGGTGAGTTTGGTGTTCAGACTTAGGCACATGTTCCTAGCGTGGTTGGCTGGGATGGGCGTGGGTCCAATATCAGCAGACCACGAGGTGGAGTCCCAAAATAAGCTCTTATTCTCAAACATCAGCACTTCAGTTTTGTTTGTGTTGAGCTTGAGCCAGTTTTCTTTAATCCTATTGTCCACACTGGTCATTCATTGTTTGAAGTTTTTCTTGGTGGTGACGGACTCATCTGAGAGGGTAAAAGTTAGCTGGATGTCGTCGGCACAGGAGATTATGTTGATTTCGTGGGATCTGATGGTGTTTGCCAGAGGAGTCCTGTAAATGTTGAAAAGTGTGGGGCTGTGTGAATATTCATGTGGAGCTCCGCAGAAGATGTCCTCTGGGGCCTGATGTGATTGGCACAAGTGTAACTCTTTGTGTGCTTCCGGGGAGGAAGGAAGCTATCCATTTGAGTCCTGGCCTCTGTATTTCTGCTGTGTGTAGTCTGGCAAGGAGTGTTTGATGGGAGACAGTGTTGAAAGCAGAGGAGAGGTAGAGAAGGATGGGGGTAGCAGTCTGTCCACTGTTGAGGATGGAGTGTATGATATCTGTGTCAGCGATGAGGGTTGTTTTGGTGCTGTGGTTGTGTTGGAATCCTGGTTGCGAGTTGTCCAGGAGCTTGTAGCATTCTAGGTGGTCAGAGAGTTGTCCTGTTGATGGCCTTCTTGATGACTTTGGCTGGGAAGGGAATCAACGAGATGGGTTGGTAGTTGCTGAATACTTCTGGGTCGGCTGAGGGTTTTTTGAGGAGAGCTGTGACTTTGGCATGTTTTCAGCTATCTGGGAAGGTGGCTGTCTTGAGGGAGGTGTTGCTGATGGAAATGAGTGGAGCCCTAATCGTGTCTCTTCCCACGTTTTGGATATAGTGGGGGTAGGGGGTCTTAGGGAGCCCCTGAGTGGACTGTCTTCATTATTACTGGAGTGTCCTCAATGAATAAAGGCTTCAATGAGGTCAGTTGGTAGTATTTGGTTGATGAGGTTAGCAGGCGGGGAAGGTCGATGGGCTGACTAGGGTTCGAAGTTGCCATAGGTCTTGGAGATTGTTTCGTGGAAGAAGTCGGAGAGGTGTTGCAGAGTTCTTTGTAGGGTTTGGGTTGAAGCTGTTGAGTTGGTGAATTCCTTGACAATGGCAAAAAGTTCCCTGTAGTTGCAGCTAGATTCGATTCTCAGGGTCAGCCCCTTTATGTAGTCTCTCTTACTTAATGGTGATAGTCTCTAAGTGTGGACTTGTGGGTGTTTCTTGTGGTGGGTCCTTGGGAAGCTCTCCATTTCCTTTCGAGTTTTTTTGCAATCTCTTAGATTTTCTTAGGTCAACATTGTACCAGCTAGCTTGTTTGTTGGATCTTTTGGGTTTGATGTTTTTCAGGGGATCCAGGGTATTGGCACAGGTGGCAATCCGGTCGTTGAAGTTGTTTGTGTTGTTGATGAGATCGTTGGTGGTGTCTGGGTAGTTTGGTTGGAGGGCGTTGAGTCATTCCGTTTCTGTAACTTTCTTCCAGCAGCGGCTTGGGTGTGCTAGACTCCGTAGGGGTGGCTGGTAGCATGTTATGTGTTCATGTCAGTGGAGTGATGTGGCTTACTTTAACCTTGTCACAGAGGAAAAGATGGGTCAAGGGTGTGTTTTGCGATGGGGGTAGTGCCTAGGGCCTTGTACGAGCTGTTCTGTAGACTTTTGACTGAGTCGCTGGAGTTGTCAGGAACAAGGTCGGATAGCGCCTTCCTGGTGTTTAGGTTGATGAAAACTACATCTGCCGTGAGGCCGAGTAAGATGAGAGGAGAGGCTATTTAGCAGAATGACGTGCGTTGGCTAAAGTGTGTAATTCTTGCAGGTGGAAGTTTCCCGTGGATGTGAGGATCGTTTAACAAGGAAGCATCTTGTGCTGCTTCACTGTTCAGAATTCTTGTTTGGTTGTATGTCCCGAGATGAGCGGAGACATTACAGTTTGGCTGCTCCTGTCCGAGTTGCAGTTTTGGAATTCCTTGTATGGCTTCGGTGTTTCTTGGTGATTGGAGCCCTGTGCATTTCAGTGGCGACGCCTGGTTTTCTGCAGAGACGTCACATTGGGGAATTTGAACGCTGCCTTTATTTACCTCACTTTGATGTCAAGAGCGAGACAAGGGCAGCTACAGAGTGTCTTGTAGCAATCAGAAGCATGCAAGTATTATCGGGAGAGAGGTAGGAATAATTCCCTCTGACTTTCCTTCATTTCTCTTGCACCATTTATTTTCTGTTTGCATATCATATGCTTCCAGGTTGGAGGCAAAAAGCGAATACAATGGAACACCATTATCTGAGATATGAAATACTGAGTATTAAGTGTTTCCTTTTGAAAAGAGACAATTGAGAAGTAAAAACATTATTATTTCTACTATTATCTTCTACTTTGGATTATTGATATATGAACCTTTAACAGCATAATTTGAATTGAGTCTTTTTGGTTCGTCTTTTGTGACCATTATCTTTTCTTTGGATGTCTGCTCTTTTTGTGTTATGATTCTAGTGGAACCCAAATGTATTTGGTTCGCCTGATGAATTGCAGTGTTACATGCTTACCATAACCATAGACTTATGTTTAATCATGTGTTTTGTGTCTTTTAGACCTGTGACTCATAATGGAATAAGTGACTTCCAGTAGTAATGAAGATTGACTGTGACTTTCTTCTTTTTTCAAGGTTTTTTGAAGTTGTCTAGTGAGAACATATGATAGTAGTCTAGTGTTTGAGATTGTTTCATGTTACTTGTTCTTTTCTTTTGGGTTCCCTTCCCCACTGTTCCTTACCTACAATTCCCTCACTTGATCACCCTAATACTCTGTTACCTTTTGAATCCGGAGTTGGGGATATCAAGAGATGGACCACTCATTGCATCATCCGGATTCCGAGGAGTAACATCTCATGTTGTGCGAGATCCCGGCAAAATTACGCACCCACTAAACAGTGCTCCTCCTGATCCAGGTGTGGCAATAACATGGCATCCATGGAAGATGTTCTTCAGGCATTAGTGTTAGTCCAGCAGGAGCTAGCAACCTCTAGAGCTGAAACTACAGCGTTGCGTGAGAAAGTTGATAAAGTCACCAGGAATCCCTTTGATGTAGTACCCTCCACTTCTCAAATACAGGTTACTGTTCCACCTCCTATTCCTCTAGCAAACCCAGAAAGATATGCACGAGATCCGCACAAGATTCAGGTGTTTTGACATAGATGATGCTCCACTTTTCTTGCAAACCAGCGTCATTTCTGAACAATCATTCTAGAGTTGCTTTTGCAATATCGTATTTGATTGGAGATGCAGCCAATTGGGCAGTCCCTTTGGTCAGAAATAATGATCCAGAGTTGTTGGATTGGGTCGCTTTTCATGTGGAATTTGAGAGAGTGTTTGATAGACGAGCCACCACATTCAGCGCAGAATGTGAATTATTGGAGTTGAAACAGGGAAAAATGATTTGGCAACTTACTTTACGTCATTTAATAAGTTGGTGGCCGAAGCCACATGCCCGGAAGAAAAGAGGATGTCTCTTTTTTTATCAAGGTCTGCGTGAGGATGTTTTGGAGCAAATTGACCCACAGCCAGTCACTTGTACTGACTTGATTAATTTGACTTTGAGATTGGATGGTCATATGTTAGAGAGAGGTGGAGAGAGACGGAAAGGAGACAGAGCCTTTTACTGATTTGATAGGCACCCCAGGAGGCCTCTGTTGAGCAATGAACTGGGCGCAGAACCAATGGAAATTGGAGCGATAAGGAGTCCATTATTGAGGGAGGAAAGGGAAAGCCGCAGAGTACAGGGTCTGTGTATGTACAGTGGTAAAAAGGGGCACTTCGTAAGAGAATGTCCCTCCAAACCCAAGACCCTAGGCCCCTTTTTTAGGAATAAGAAAGTAGCTGTCTCTGTTATGCATCCAGAGTCAGGTACGTCTGGTATTACGGAATCAGAGTCTTCAGCAAGGGAGGGTGGAGGATTCCTTCCTTGTCTACTACTGGCTTGAAGGATACAGAATCACACATCATGCTCCCTATGAGTCTTGAGTGGAATAGACACATACATCAGGTGTTAGTTATGTTAGACTCTGGGGCCACGGGAATTTCATTGATCATGGGTTGGTAAAGCACCTTGCTTTAGGTATCATTCCTCGTAAGACACCAGAGGAATTGCTGGCAGTGGATGGCAAGCCTTTGACATCCCGGCTCATTACGAATTAGACCGAGTTGCTAAGATTGACAATAAATGAAGAGAATAGACAGCATGTGGAAGATTTGTCTTTAAACATCGTTGAGGCCCCACAGTACAAAATAATATTGGAGCTGCCCTGGTTTTGTCATCATAATCCCACTATTGATTGGAGGAACAAAACTGTACGGTTTTTATCGCACGAGTGCCAAGGGCATTTCATTCAGGACACTTTTTCTCAGACAGCAGCATTAACTTACCCATTCTGTGGGGTTACGGCAGCAGAGAAAGAGGTGGTATTGCCTTCAGAGTATGGGCTTGTCGAGTGTTTGCATTGGCAGAACCAGAAACCAAACCCTTGAGAGAGTACATTGATCACTATCTGGAAATTGGTTTTATTCTGCCCTCTCGTTCCCCTGTGTAGAAATCAAAAATCCACTTCTCAGGGGTTGCACTGATTCTTAGTCCTTTTAAACTCACAAAGAAGAACTTCACACAGAAGCTGGAATATAAAAGTACATTTTTATTAACCTCAAACGGGTGAGACTACGTCACACAGAAGCCTTAGCAACTGAATGAGGCAGTCTGCTAGAATGGTCTTACTTCACGTCCTATATACTCTTTATCCTGCCCCAGGCATGTAAGGGAGTTGTACCAATTACATTCCTAAAAAAATGGAAAATCTGGAGGGTCAGCAGGTGAGTAGCCTTTGGGGTTTTAGCAGGATATGGGCAAAACATTATAATTACATAGTTCACAAAGGTTAATCAGATTTAGATGGCACTGCAGGGCATGGCATAATTACATGTACAGTATCCCAACCCAAAAGTCAATCATTAAGAATGTCCAAAATTCAACCTCCAAAAGCCGGACAAACCTATATTTGAAAGCATAACCTATGTAATGAAGAAACATAAAAAGAAACAGTAACAGATGATGAACAAGATAAGGCATGTGCAAGGAAACTAAAAGTTAACGATGTCCTGAACATTGATTGGCAATCTCAGACAAAGATCGATCAGGGAAATTGGCTTTACGAGGTCAGTTTCAGGTGAAGAGGTCAGTTTCTTACAGTTCATTTTAGAGTCATAAAGAAACCTTAGTTAATGTGTACATGGACTAAGAAGGCCAGGCCACTTTGTTCGCCAGGCTACCTTCACAGGCCTACGTGAGGGCAACACAAAATGGTGGCACAATATAAAATGGAGTCAGTCTCGAGAATTACAGAACCTCACCTGCAGCCTCTCCGCTTTTTTTTAATTAAAAAAAGCGAATGGTGATCTCAGAGCCTGCATCGATTACCGCATGTTGAATAAACACACCATACGCAATAGATACCCTTTGCCACTCATTTCTGTGTTGTTAGATCAAGTGCGAGAGGCCACTGTTTACACCAGGCTGGAATTGAGAGGGGCCTACCATTTGGTGCGTAGTCAAGAGGGAGATGAGTGGAAAACAGCTTTTAAGACCTGTTATGGTTTGTTTGAATATACTGTGATGCCGTTTGGGCTTTGCAATGCCCCAGCAGTTTTCCAGTATTTTGTGAACAACGTTCTAAAGGAATACGTGGATCACATTGTAGTGGTGTACATGGACGATATCTTTTTTTTTTTTTGGTGTAAGACTTTATTTGCAGTTGCCAAAAATACATCGCATTTTGTTACAACCCGGAGGTCCGTCGTCTTTCACACAATAGTTCACCTTCAGTGTTACACAGCTTTTCAGCCGACAACCTTCCGGTCCGGCAGCATTTTTTTATAGTTTCTTTAACAAAACTTTAGACTCATTAAGATTAGGTGCTTACTGGCATCAAAGTCAATGTACGTTCAGTATCTCACGCTGGCCGGGAATCCCGGGCATTTATCCTAACCCCTCTCTTCCCCCAATCCTACAGGAGCTCAGATACGTTTGTGTCCCAGTCCTCCTCCCTACTCCCCCCATCGACCTCCCAGTGCATCAGTCGTCCATCCCTTCCTCATCCCCTGAACTATCTATATCTTCTTCAGGAAGAGGTTCGCACAGATCTCCCCTATAACTGTTCCATGGTTGCCAGATCTTATTCCATTTACGAGGGTTAGCTCTCATTTTATATACTGCTCGCTCAATCATCATAAGTTTGTCCATGGTCCTGCACCATTGTGCTAAAGTCGGTGTCTCTGCCACTCCCCATTTCTGCGCTATGTCCCGCTTGGCAACCATGACCCCAACTGTCACCCACTGCTGCCCCTGACGCGACAGATCATTCCTTCCCCATACATTCAACAGGCATACCCGTGGGTCTGGTGTAAGTGATGTTTCTAGAGTTTAAGAAATGTTGCGCATGATTTGTCGCCAGTAGTCAGTGATAATCGGGCACCCCCAAAGTGTGTGTATCAGTGTCCCTTCCTCTCCACAACCTCTAAGGCAGTTCGGGTGATCTGCCCTGTGTATTTTATGCAGGGTGGTTCTAGTGTAGTAGACTCTGTGCAGTATCTTAAATTGCACCAATCTAAATCGGGCCGAAACGCCTGCTTCTCGCGGCGATGCCCGCGCGGCGTTCCAGTCTGTCTCATCCATGGCACCTAGCTCATCCTCCCATTTCTCTTTTAGTTTAGCTAGAGGGTCTGGAAGATTATTCAGTAGTTTTCGATAAGTGAGGGATGTGGCGCCTGCTTGCATAAAGTCAGTGAGCAGACGGTCCTCCAGCGGCGAAGATTCCGGGATTTTCGACCCTGGCTCAATGGCTGCCATCAATGCATGCCGTATTTGTATGTATCTGTAGGTTTCATTGGGGCCCAGTTCATACTGCTGCTGTAGGCGTGAGAAAGAGACCATTCCGTCACTGGTCCATAAATCCCCAACTGTTGTGATTCCAATATTATCCCACTTACTAAATCTCAGGCAGCCTAGTTGTTTGGCGTCCCACAATGGTGTAAGTTTAGTTATAACCCCTCTCCATTTGAGTCATGTCTGTGCCTTATGCCAGAGCATCACAGTGTGTTTGGTTGGGCCTATTAGCTTTGCCGTGAGTCCTTGATTATATAGTGGGGCAAGCAGGCTGTGTGTGCCTAATTGTGCTCTGTCTGCTAGATATGCTGCGTCGTCCTGTGGGGCATGGATCCACTGATTTATCACCTTAAGTTGCGATGCCCAATAATACAACTGTATATTCGGCAGGGCTATCCCCCGTCATACCATCCTCGATTGAGTTTTATATGCGCAACCCTGGCTGGGCGCTCTCCCCATAACAGACCTGTCACCACCGCCGTCACTCTCCGGAAATAAGAAGGTGGTACCACAACTGGAGTGTTCTCTAGTATATACAGGAGACGTGGTAACGCCATCATTTTAAACAATGCCGCTCGCCCCAGCAGCGTTAGGGGGAGGGCTTTCCAATGTCTCACATCTGCTTTCAAGCGAGTGAGTGGCGGTAGTAAGTTCTGCTCATAGAATACCTCTGCGTCTCGAGTGACGTAGACACCCAGGTATTTAAACGAGGTGCTCGCTATCGTCAATGGGCAGTCACTAGGAAGGTCCGGAGCAGGACCTTTTAATACATAGATGACCGATTTTGTCCAGTTAATCGTACAACCAGAGTTTATTCCATGTGTATCACATAGTGCCAATAACTTCGGGATGCCGGCTTCCGGGTCAGACAGATAAATTAGCATGTCATCGGCATATAGGGAAACTCTATCTTCCCAATTGTCTCCCCAATGCACTCCTTTTAATAATGGGGTAGTCCTAAGGACAGTGGCCAGTGGTTCTAGGACCGGAGCGAACAATAGGGGGGAGAGCGGACATCCCTGCCGTGTCCCTCTGGCTAGAGGGATTTCTCGGGAGATGTGGCCATTTGCAGTTACGTGTGCGACAGGATTCGTGTATAATAGTCTTATCCAGGAGATGAACCTAGGGCCGAAGCCCAGATGGGCTAACACTGCGAAGAGATATTGCCATTCCACCATATCAAACGCCATTCTGACATCTAATGATAGTATGGCCACCGGTTCTGTCAGCGTGGGGGCTCGCGCTAGCGCTCCGTGCACGCGTCTGAGGTTCATTGCCGTGCTTCTATGTGGCATGAAGCCCGACTGGTCTGGGTGAATCAGGTGTGAGAGGTGGGGCATCAGTCTGTTGGCCAGCATTTTTGCCAGAATTTTTGCTTCTGCATTAAGAAGCGAAATCGGACGGTATGATGTGCCTTCAGTGGGTAACTTACCCGGTTTCGGAATGGCCACGATGGTCGCCATCCGTTGATCTAGGGGCAAGGTTCCCTTCACTTGACTCTCCATATACATGGCCAACAGGGGTTTGCTCAGTACCTCTGTCATAGTCTGAAACCATTCAGTCGGGATCCCATTGGGGCCCAGCGCCTTGCCCGTGTGAAGCGCATTGATTGCCGTTTGTATCTCTTTCACCGATAGGTCTGCCTCTAGTTCGTCTACAGCCTCCTGTGTTAGAGTCGCGGTTTGTACAGTACTAAGCGCCGACATTGCCGCATCCGCTGTGACTTCTACTTCTGGGGTATATACCCCTTGAAAGTGATCAGCTAGGATATCTATAATTTCGGAGGGGCGTGAGTGTAACATCCCCTCTGCATCTCTCAATTGTAATATGTTTCTGCAGCCTTCCTTTTTTTTATCTAGCCATGCCAGTAGTTTACTGGCTTTGTCTCCTATATCATACACCCTGTGCGCTGTCGCCTCTATGTTCTCAACCGTCCGTCGCCTAAGGTGGTCGTCATGTAATTGTTGGCAGAGGTGAAGCGTGTGAAGCGTATCCTCTGTTGGGTTTGTCATGTGGTCCACGTTAGCCTTTTCTAGTTTCAGTTCTAAATCTATCAGTTCCTTTTTTTGCATACGTCTGTGCCCTACTATTGTCGCAATCGCCTGTCCCCGTAACACTGTTTTATAGGCCTCCCATAAGGTCGTGGGGGATGTTACAGAATCTATATTTTCTGTAAAGTAGTACCTGGTCGTTTTTTTCAATTCCTTACGGATGTGTGGTACCCTAGGATATCCTGGGTAAATGGGATATACTCTTTTGCGTGTTCTTTCAGAGCACGACAAGCTCAGCATTATAGGAGAGTGATCTGAGATACCCTGGGGCCTAATCTTCATGTCACTTATCGTGAGGCGACCCTCTCCCAATGTAAGGAAATAGTCAATACGGGATAGGCTGTTATGGGTTGCTGAGTAATAAGTGTATTGCTGGCCGTCAGGGTTAAGACGTCGCCATATGTCCTGTAGTCCCTGTGCCTCCATGAATTCACTGAAGCGGGACGGGCCAGGCGTCTGTGTCCGGACCGGAAACCTATCCTGTGTATTATGAGCCACTGCGTTAAAGTCCCCCCCCACTATAAGATCTCCCTCCGGGAGCTCCAACAGGAACTGTCCCAAGTCTGGGAGTGCAGCCGCATGTAGCGCCGGTGGAATGTATACAGACACTACGTTAAGGAATTTCCCTTCCCATTGCCCACATGCCGCTGCAAAGCGGCCGTGATCATCAATTTTGGTGGTCTGTAGTATGAACCGGGATGTCTTCTTCATTAAAATGCCTGTCCCCCGGGATCCCGAAGTGAAGTCTGAATGTACTACCATGCGGTAACCTCGTCTGTCTAGTGCCTTGGTGGCCTCGCCCACTAGGTGTGTTTCCTGAAGAAGGATCAGATCGGGATTTACCCTTCTGATGCACTGCAGAACCAACCCTCTCTTTACCTTGTCTCCCAGTCCCCTCACATTCCAGGACATCAATTGCAGTGGAGTTACCGGCCCTGGGTGAGGACTCCCTTCTATGTTATCAGTCTGTGTATCCTGTGCCATTGTTTGTTTGTAAAGACGGACATGAATCCCGTATTCAACAGTACCAGCATTCCCGGCCTATGCCCATCCACATGTTCGTTATTTCTTGCCTGTAGTGAAGGGCCTATTTGTACTTTGGACTGATGCCATCGTGTCCGGCGTGTGTTGACCAGCACAATGCGCCGTGTGTTGTACCTCACACAATCTTTAAGAGTCAAACAGTTCAAACAATTAAACTTTGTTACCCCCCCTTTCCCCTGAATTCCCCCCTCCCTGCCCCCCTGCTACACAGACTTTGAACTGCCCGCCACCCCAACTTAGCAGAGTGCTTAACCCAACCCGCATAGAAACACAAAGTTAATTGCTCGTTGGGGGTGAAGAACACTCCGGAGTCAGCGACCCCTCTTACCCTCCTCGGAGGTCCTCAGCCCAGTGTCCATGGCAGCCCACCCGGCAGTTCCATGACTAATAAATGTTCCGTACCCACCGGACTGTTATTCTTCCGTCTCTATGTCCCCGTTAACACTGTCTCTCGTTGGCGAGCGCCTCGCCTCCTCTGGCCCCATCACTTGGATGTCCGCGCAGTCACCCGTACGTTGATCTTTAGAGTTCCTGCCCGAGCGACGGGGTTGAGAAGTCGGTCTCCAGCCGTCTAGCCAGTCTCGGGCTACTTCTGGGTTGTCGAAAAACCATGTCCTGTTTTCCGCCACCACCCGCAGTTTAGCTGGGAACAACATGGAGTACGGGATCTCTCTTTGTCTTAGTTCTTTTTTACCTTCCAGAAACGTCCTCCGCTTGCGGGCCACCTCCGCTGTATAGTCCGGGAAAAAGGCCAGAGTGGAGTTTTGGATCTTCACTGGAGGGGATACTCTCGCTGCCTGTAGGATGGCATCCCTGTCTCGGCGGTTAAATAGTCTAGCCAGAATAGGTCTTGGGGATGCTCCCGGTTTTGGACGTCCTCCCGGCACCCTATGCGCTCTCTCGACCGAGAAGAAGGTCGACAGACCCTTAGGTTGGAGTTTTGACTTAATCAAGTCTTCCACGAAGAGATCAGTTGCCCTGGTACCCTCAGATTCCGGAACTCCGAGGATTCTTATGTTGTTTCTTCGGGAGCGCCCTTCTTGGTCGTCCAGCTTTTCTTTCAGCGCTTTATTTTCTACCGTTATTTTCTCCATTGCCGTTTGTAGTTCAGACACATCCTCCACCAATGATTTTGTGACCAGTTCCAGCGACCCCACTTTTTCAGCCATTTTATGGAGATCTGCTCTTATGAGAGTTATCTCAGTGGAAATGGAGCCCACCGTGGTCTGCACCTGCGTTAGTGTCTGCATTACATCGTCCAGTGTCACTTTTTTTACCCCTGCGCCGTCTGCCGTCTTCGTGGCGTTTAATCTTCCGCCCGCTGGGGGAGAGGCAGTTTTGTCGCAGGCGTATCGTTCGATACGAGTTTGTGTCGTGCCACTTTTGGAGCCTTTACCCGCCATGGTGTCAAGTATTTCTCTACTGCTTATCAGTGTCAATTGGTATTCGTGAGGGACGGTCCAGCCGTGTTTTCCCCGTTTATTCGCCACTCAAGCTCATACCCCACACTCCTATTATCGTCCAACCGGGTCTCGGTTGAGGCAGGCTCCACACGTGTCTCTCTCAGCCCTCTATGGTACCTCAGCGTAGGTGCTCGCAGTAGTTATCTGGTCTTTTTCTGCTTTTCATGTGCGGCTATGTAGCAGTGTTCCTACTCAGGGCCGCGTGGCGTAGGGCAGAGGCGCTCCTGGTGATGGCACCTCTCGTCGCTGTCTCTACCGGGACTGCGCCCCTTAGCTATATTCAATGACGCTTAGTTGTTTGTCCGGGGGCAGTTGCATATCCCCGCGCCTCTGCGGCTCTCTCCGATTGTCTGCGCTGTGTGCACTGGTGCGACACTGATGTCACTGATCCACTGGGCTTACATTAGTGCAGACCGGTCCGGTCAGTAAGGCCCCATCGACTCGCGTCGGTCACTGCTGTCCCCAGGTTCATGCCCGTTTTCGGAGGCACAAATGCCACTAGATCCTGCCCGCCGCTCAGCCAGGTTCAGTGCGGAGGGGGGGACCTCTCTGAGATTGTTCGCCGCCTACGCGGTCTCCGGTCCTGCTCCGATGTGCATCTGCGTCGGCAACCGACCATCCGGCCGAGCCCTGTTTCTCTCCCGTGTGTTGGCGGCTTTCTCCGCTGCCCCACCGCCGATGGGTCGCTACCTGTTGTGCCACTTCTCCACCTCAGTCAGGGTCGCCAGTGCAATCTTGCGGGTCGCCACGATCTCCACTCTCCGGTCACCGGGCACTTCCGGTTCTTTCTTACCGGCTTGATGGCACTTCCGGTTGGCTTCTCCGATCACTGGAGTCCCCTGATCCTGGTCAGCTCCTGGGCCGTTGGGACACATGGACGATATCTTGATTTATTCCACCTCCAATTAAGTTCATAAAGAAGAGGTCATCTTAGTATTACAAAAGCTAAGAGAGTATCATTTGTATTGTAAGCTGAGTAAGTGTAATTTCTAGTGAATGAAGTGGAATTTCTAGGGGTTATGCTATGTCTGGAAGGGTTGGGTATGGCTGAACGCAAGGTACAAGCGGTGCAAGTATGGCCTATCCCAAAAAATGTGAGAGACGTCCAATGTTTTTGGGGATTTGCAAATTATTAGCGCAGATTCATTCTACATTTTTCTCAAGTGGCTGTTCCCATCCCAAAGCTGCTCATAAAACGGATCCCTTTTGTTTGGTCCAGTGAGGATACAGAAGATTTTGCATACTTAAAGAGGGCATTCACTACTGTCCCGGTACGTAAACATCCCCAACTAGATGTTCCATTTGTGGTTGAAGCTGACGCTTCTGATAAAGCCATTGGCGCCATTCTCTCCCAGATGCAACCAGTAGACTATGTGTCCAAGAAATTAAATCCAGCCGAAAATAACTATACCATTGCTGAAAAGGAACTGTTTCAATAGAAAGGGCCTTCCAGGAATGGAGACAGTATTTATTGGGGGCTCGTTACCCCATCACAGTCTACTCTGACCATAAGAACCTGCAATACAGGAAAACTGCATCATCCGGATTGCGTAGAGTAACATCTCATGTTGTGTGAGATCCTGGCAGGAGTTGTAGTCCGTGGGGTTGTCGAGATCAAATTTGAGGTCACCTATGAGAGTAGTCTTTGATGTCCATGGTGAGTGGGCAAGTGAGAAGGTTGCTAAAGTGGGTGGTAGGTCCTGGGAGCCAATAGGTGAGGGTATGTTTGATTGTAGGTTTACTGTCCATCTGGGGTTTGGAGTGCATGTGTTCCATAAAAGTGGCTTCTGGCTGTAAGAGGTACAGTTGATGGTGTTTCTGTGGAAAACGACAAGTCTTCCTCATGGTTTATGAGGTTGGTTCTAGAGCAGGATTTGGGATCCAGTAGGGATGACTGCTGCGATGTCCGGCTCCAATGTAGGGTTGAGCCAGGTTTCGGTGAGGAAGAGGAGGTATAGTGAATTGAAATCGATGAGGTCCTACATCTAGGTGGAGTGCTTGCAAAGTATGTGACGAGGTGCATGCTTTGCGAGTGAGTGTTGTGGGGGTTGGTGGTTGGGTGTGCGAGTTGGAGTTTTGAGTTCTGACATGGTGACCAGTGTGGTGTGTGTATGGGTGGTGGGTATGGGTGTGTGGCGGCAGGTGAAGTGGCAATGTGAAGTGGCAAAATACCCCACCATGGACTGAGGTGCGGATCGGCAGCAGCGTTTATGGCAGTGTCCAGGATTGAACAGATGGAGTTTGTCAGTGGTGTAGCTGCAGGAGATGTTTGGACCTGGGTTCTTGGCCCTGGGCGTTGTCCAGGTGCGGACAGGCGCAGACGGCTTGCCTTTGGCATTCCCACTGCATGGCCACGTTATGGCCTCCATTAAGTATGGCCTTCAAGAGTGGGAGGAATGCGGTGAGTAGTGGACTGGCTCAGCAAGACCAGGAAAGTCGGGCAAATGTGACAAGATGGGAAAACGCAATTGGTGGAGCAAGTAGGAAGGCAAAAACTGACAGAAGAGACCAAGATTCTAAACAGAGCACAAAAAGGAGCAAAAGATGCAAAAAGGAGCAGTTAAATAGAGACAGGGAGCAGATAGAACAGACGGCACAAACAAGAAAAAGCAGTTACTGAGTCAGGGGCAGAATGAACAACCAACAAGACAAGCATTTTCAATGCAATCGGTCTTGCCTTTGGGACCATATGTATTTAGCTATGCAGCACATGGCAGGGTAATACCAGGGAATGGTAATATACACATGTGTAAAGTGGATCTAATTCACGTAGCAAAGTAAAGTAAGATCTACTTACATTTGCAATGTACGCAATCAACACATGTATATTACATACATGCAATTTCCAAATTGATTGTGGAGTGCGAAAGACAAAGCACAAAGAGGAGTGACATGTAATCCAAAGTGGGTGCGCACTCAAACTGTCGTAACTCTCTGAGTGTTCGCAAGGGTTGCAGATTCGCATGTATCTAGCATGAGGTGTGTGTGAACTGTGCAACAAACAAGACTATTTAAAACAGAGTTTTAAAATTGTGCATAGAGAATGTTGGCACGTAAGAAAAAAGAATAATGTGGAAGGAAGCATTATTTTGGTGTTTTTTTCCAAACCTTATACAATCGCAGTGCGGGGAAAATGGGTGCAAATCATCAAATGTGTGATTTATACACAATGTATTAATTCCACGAGCCATTGAATTACTAAATTAGGTACAAGCTTGTGCACAGAATTCACTTGCACAACTTACAACCTCCCCCCCACACACACACAGCTGTCAATTGGGCAATGGGAAATGTTGTTTCCTAAAAATAAATCTGTGAAACTCTGCAAACTCAACATTTTTTCCAATTTTAAATAAAAACTATGTAGGCACAAAACATCCCAAAATTCATCTGATGGCTAGGCTACATCTATGTTACTGCACTCCGGGAGAAGTTCCTTGTTGAACAAGTAGGTAGTGAATTTGCACAAGTTCTACTTACTCGTCCATTCTAGAATCTCGAAAAACAATCACTATTCATAGATGTAATTTATCAACTGCTAACAGTGCCTTGTCAGTTGAAACTCCAACCACCGACCTTGCTACATCTCTGGAACAAAGGTCGCACCTTTCTCAGAGAAATATAGTGGACCCTTCTTTATCTTTTGAGAATATAGAAAGGCCTGGGATATTACTTAAATAAGATTTGTGGAAAGTGCCCACTATTTTTACTTTTTCTTTAACATTTTCGATGCGTCGGACGGCCCCCAGACGTCCGACTCCTCGGTGGGCGTCGGGCGGCCGGGGGCAGTCCGAACTGTGCACGCGTAATTGTTTGCCGCACCGCAGCGGAATATCCGCCGCAGCGAAGCAGTTAAACAAGCCAATTCTGCTTCTGTTTATTAATAACTTTGAGACAGTTTGGATAATTTAAAAATACCTTTGAAATAATTTTGCCTTGGAAAATTCAGATTTATGTTTACCTTTCAAATGGAAAAAATTGTTAGTGATTTTTGCCACCGTCTGTGTCACTGAAAAACGAGTAGGTGTTTTTTGGTGTAATGACCAGCATAAAGATTGGTGGGGGATGGAGGTTCTGCAAATGGTGGAGAGGGGCCCCCATGTTTACTTACAAGCGAAATTTCCAAAATACGTGCGGAGGAGACTGTGAATAAAGATGTGCGTTAGAAGCAGTCACAAAGACATAGATCCCAACTGTATGAAAAACAACTAATTTGTGGTAAAACCTTTATTATGCAGTACAATGTTACGATTTCCTCACATGTCTTTTGCGTCCCATTTTGCACTGCACTCAATATGAAGCTGTAAGATTCTTGTTTACTTTCTGTATTTTCCACGCTTAGCTCTTATTCTAGTGATAATAAAAAAATGGTCCAAACCTATTTCTTTATAAACTGATCCAAACAGTCCACATTCATGTAATTATAAGTTCATGGGCGTTTACATTGAATCCGCGCCTCTGCAATAATGCACTCAGTTGCTTCAAGCACAAACAGAAATATCACTACACCAGCACTAAAGCAAATTAATTCAGAGTACAAAAATCTAATTTATTGTCTCCAGATCATACATTTGATAATTCATAAATGTTCAAACCAGAAAGTTGCCCAAGAAAGCGTGCACAAGAAAAGTGATCAAAGGGAGTGTAAAAAGGGAATGAAGAAAAGAAAAATCAAGATGCTATAAAACAGATTATTCACATTATTATACAATAACGGTTTTACAATTTTCCGTATTAAGACTACCTGGCCACACAAAACAATCAAAACAATTAATGTCAGTATAATCCAAACAAAAAGACATCAATGTCAATTGTGTGCACTTTTATATCGTAAATATGGGTCCACGGTAGAGGTAATATCGTCGACGTTTCGACTCGACTTATGGGTGTCCGGTAATTTAACCCTGGACCATGCGAGTCTTCATCAGGACAGGATATAGATGGGCAACAAGGGGTAACGAGTGACCCTACAAAAAATAAAATAAACTATTGTAGTGATATATCGATACAAATTAATTAAAACCCCCCCACAGGGGCAGAGTGCTTACCCTCGGGGTCAGGGCCAACAAGGTGTGCCTCCTTGCTGGACTGAGTAGAATTCACTTCTGCAAAACATAATTAAATGCAGGGTGTCGGCAACTCATACTAATAGATCATGTGTGAATAGCAATCACGTGGGTCTATGCATGATATTTTACCTTATTGATGATTGAATCATCCATCTCTCAACATTTTCAGGAGTATTTAACCAGCTGTGTCGAATTCCTGTATCCAAGGTTCAGGAAGCTGTAGTGTAGAAGGAATACCATAAAGATATATCCAAACCGACTTATAGTGTAAAAACGTCAGCACTCTAATGGCACCCACCAGTATTACCTTTAAGATAGTGCCTCAATTCGCAAGAAACCGCTCCTGTCCCAAACGATCAGGAAGCTGAAAAACGAAAGGGAGAGCAAACCTACATTTATAATTCGTTCCCGTGGTGACTGATATGTCACAAACTGGCAGAAATCAGCAGAAACCTCCGTATTGTAAAAGGAGTCTCTTACCGTACTGCCGTTGTTGCAGGCTACTCGATCCCCCAGTCTCCAGGCGGTTCTGAAAGACTTCCGCGTTTCAGAAAGTGTCACATGACCCCCATGTGGGATCCCTATTCTACCCGATGATAAACATGGTGAAGGGACTTAGCGTGAGCCAGGGCATCTAATTTTAAAATGTATTTGTCCTTATATCTGTTATACTGCATCAAATCAGTGCATGGCCATGAAATAAGAACCACAATTTATATTCAAACCAGACCTGTACAGACGGCCACGATTGAGCGTACTCCATTTTGGATTGGGAGTTCAACCAAACCCGTACAGACGGTCGCGTTAGAATATGCGCCATTTTGGTTGGGAATGATTAAAACAATATGTTTAACTAGCCTCAATCACTACTGCATTCGATTAAGGTCACAAATAGTCATAAATGCATGGCATATGAAATTGTTATACAGCGAGTTCAAACGTGCCAATTATCCACACTTTCAGTAAATTGTTAAATATTTACAAAACATTTACACAGTGTTATTGTCCATGTCATTAGCTCAGCATAATATAAAACTGACAAATACAAGTATATAGATTTTAGAGTACAGATAGATGTTCTATTCATTGTCTAAGTACCCAGTAATGAAACTTGTCTATTAATTTCCTCCAGCTCAGGGCGACAAAATTCTTGGAGGTTAGTCTACGACAAGAGAGGTTAAAAATACATGTACTTACGCAATTGAAAACAAGCATGAGTTTTAACCCAGGTCAAAAGCTGCGCACAGAAGGTCCTAGGTCCCTGCAGCGACATCCACGTGAATTGGGAAAGTCAAACAAAATCGTTTTTCGCAAATAAGCAGCATATTTATGCAGCCAGTTAATAATGTGGCAGCGCCCAACGTGTTCCAGGGATATTTTCAAACTGGAACCTGATACTACTGTTCCCATCCTCGTGCCGGGCCTGCACTCTCTTGTTGCATACTAAACTATTTGAGGCCCAGAGGGCACATGGCAAGCTCTTGCTGTTTATTAACATTCAGGTAGACGCTGGGTTTTCGACTGCATCTGCGCGTGCACCATCACCCACACCATTGCCATCACAGTTCCTGCAAAACATGCAGGCCGCCGAAAGGGAAACACTGCTTACGTCGAACAACGTCAACCAGATAGCTAAAAACCCTTTGGCACACTAACGAAACAAACGTCCATTACCTCAACAAAACACAAATAAGATGAGCTAAAGAAAACAATCATTTGCAATGCAAAGGATTCGAATTTACGCGAGACCTATTGCTTTGCATCACAGACAACGGGAGGGGGGAGCACAGACAACGGGAGTGTTGGCAGGGAGAGGGGAGAGAAGGGGGCGAGAAGGCACAGACAAAGTAGTGCTCACAGTCTAAATAACACGTACTGTAGCGTGTAACACTCGAAGAAAAAGGGGCCAGTAGCCATGGGAGGGTACAAATGACGACATGGCCATAATAAGGAGGGACTAACAAGCCTCATAATCAATCAGAAGGCAGCATTTACGAAAGACAATGACAAGAGCCAATTAAAAACATTGGCACAGAGTGGGGGCGGAGCTTCCACTCCATACTCCATTACTGCATACCTCGCAGATCGAGCAAAGCATGCATGCAGCTATAGGCTTGACCTAAAAAACGTCAGGAGACAGACACCAACATGAGTTAAATGGGCAAGACGAGGTCAAGGTTGCATTAACGCTGAAGGGAGATGCATTGGCACCTCAGTAAGTAGGTTATAGTCAAGTTATTGGAAAACTTCAAATTTCACGCCTTGAAAAATCATAACATTTTTTATTAGACCTGCAGGTCCAGTGACTTGAATAATCTACTCGACCTAACTGTAATGTACTCGACACATTATCTGTTCTCAAATTGTGTGATGCTATCAAATATTTTATTTTACAGAGTTGCATTTTTCATTATTATTACATATAATGAGAACACCTTCAAATATTCAAGTTCAGCATTTCTGCTGTACAAAAATGTATTTTGTTTGATTTAGGAGACTAAACTTTTTTGCTCTATGTATAATAAAAATCTAGGCCACATGTCGGGTACACATAACCCCTGACTTGCCTCTTTGTTCAGTAATAGCATTTTCATCAGGGCGGGGGCAGTAATGTTTCTCAGTTCATGTTTAAAAACTCACTTTTAATAAATGTATTTCTAAAGCATGATTTGGTAGCACACTGTCATTTACAAACAGCATATTTTCCATTAAAATGGCCAAAAAATGTCCAACTAACATGCAATTATACTGATAAAACTATATAGCTCATAAACAATAATCTGTGGAAAATGGGTGTGAGAAGGTGAGCGCAAGGACTGGACTCTTACCTGAGAAAGAGGAACCCCAATACAGACGCGCTGTTTCTCTAGGAGTCCGCAGTCCGAATGTTGAATATAGGAAGGCGGGAATAAGGCAACAAAACACACCCACCTCTCCTATCTCCCAACAGTGGGACCAAGACGCAACCCCGGAAGTGGGAGGAGATAACCCCGGAAGTCGTTAACAACCACCAATAAAAAAGGGGCTGCACGAAGGAGGTTTGTCTTGGACCGACAACGGAGTGGTGAGCAACGGGAAACAGGACTAGGAAGAACGGATGAGCGAAGCCGGCGACAGTGCAGAGAAGGAACTGCGGGACAAGGACGTCTGTGCAGAAAACAAGGAACTGGACGAGCGGTGGAGCGAGGAGTGGTGGTATCCGCTGGAGGAGGCTGGAGAGTGGCCGCTGAGCGGGTGAGTGACTGCGGCTCTGGGAATAGTAAGGGAGGGTACGAGGGCAGTGGGAGGCGGGTGAGTTAGCGGATAAGGGGAACAAGAAGATAAACTGCAATACTAAGTCCTCGTGTGGGGCACACCTCCGTTCTGTTCCCTGATGCACCCTGTATAATTGTAAGCACCGGCTATCCTCATTTTCTAACACGGAGCGGTTGAAATACGCTTGTTTTTAAAATTTCTCCCACACATTTTCTCCCCCCGCTCCCCGATTTTCTTTACTAAGTTACTACGAAGAGTTCTGTACATCTACATATTCTGAACCATAAAACCGCATCACTCCAGGTGTGGTGACGGGTAGATCTATAAATTGTGCTTTCCCCTCCTCACAACAGTGATTGACGTCTGCCTTCTCTCCTCTCTTATGAGCCTACGGGGTGACACTGAGGAAACAGAAGAGCCGGATCCAACCACCTACGATCCCCAGCCCAGCTCATCAAGAACGGACCAAAGAGAAGAAGGAGAAGAAACCACTGTCATACCATCGGCCATTACAATCACTGATAATAAAAAGCGCACCTTTGGAAAATATATTCAGCCTCCGCGTCTATTTATCCGACCTGCCCTCCCACAATGGGTTTCATCAATTTTTTTTATCATTTGCACATTACCATGTTAAGTGTTATGATTTGTTTTCCTCCTACTAAGAACCTTTTTTCATCTCCCAGAATTACAAAACAGCGATTTTATTACTACAAGACTATATATATATATATATATATATATATATATATATATATATATATATATATATATATATATATATATTACCTACTGGCGGTCGCCAGTAGGTATATATAGTTAGGATTTTTTCTCTATGGAACTTTTAAAAATTCTATGTCTAATAACTTTGGCGTTTGTGGACGGAATCGGCTGAAATTTTCAGGAAAATGGCACATGTTGTTTCTGAGCAGCCCCTGAAAATTTGGGGGGGTTTCGTCAAGGGGGGGCCGAGAAAAAGGGGGGTCCCAAAACCCGTTTTTCCCATTCATTTTTCCATAGGGCGTTTGGCCTCACTTTTAGCTCGAACGGCTGAATGGATTTACACGAAACTTGGCAAAATTGTAGGGACTGTTAGCCCAATGTGCCTTTGCTGGGTCTCAATATATGTGCTCCAGTGGATTTTGAGAAATTAACGTTTAAAAAAACAGATATATCTGTGACAGCGTCCCGGATAGCGCTCCAGTTCGCGTACTTTTCGCGTAACGGAGCTTTGCGAAGCTGATTGGCTCTCCGGTGTCTGTCAACATTCTAAACAGTCCGTAGCGGCCGCCATCTTGTCTCTCAGTAGGATCGAGAGACTAGAGGAGGCCAAAACGAAGGGGGAAATGAAGGAAAGGGGGCAAGGTAGACCCCTTCTGACCCCCTAGGATTGATGAGGGGGATATTAAAGTGCCCCGCGGGGCCAAAAAAAACAACAACAAAAAATTGTGTTTTGTTTTAATTAAATTACAAGATGGAGGAAAAACAATGTGGGAAATGGGTATAAGGGGGTACGGGAAACGTATCCTGACCCCCTTATTTTCTGAGGGTGGCTGAGGATGCTCATATATGTTGATACTTGTCTTCCAGCGGCTGCGCGTGAGCGTTTTTTTTATTTTTTGCTGCGTGACGTCTGTTAACGTTCGATTCGAAGGAAATCAGGAAGTGTTGACCGCCATTTTGACACTGCGAGTAAATATATTGTTAAAAATAATTGTTATAAATTAATCCGTATTGATAAACCTTGTCTGCGCCATCTTGCTTTTTTCCAATGCCACACTTTTGTCGTGCACGGCAGTCATTTTAGATGCCTTGACCAGACCCACTCTCTGCACGACGCCGATCGTGACGTCTGTTAACGTTCGATTCGAAGGAAATCAGGAAGTGTTGACCGCCATTTTGACACTGCGAGTAAATATATTGTTAAAAATAATTGTTATAAATTAATTCGTATTGAGAAACATTGTCTGCGCCATCTTGCTTTTTTTCCAATGCCACACTTTTGTCATGCACGGCAGCCATTTTAGATGCCTTGACCAGACCAACTCTCTGCACGCCGCCGATCCTTAGCATGGCTCCCCACCCTCGCAAGCATCTCCCCCACGCACTGGTCACCCGCGCTCTCTGTCTTATGCATGGGCCATAAACCTCCCCCCATCTGCGCTGCTCTTCCCTGAGAATCACACCCTGTGCCCGCCCGACACCACCCTTTCACCCTATTCACTACCGCACCCTCTGACACTCCTCTTCCTTTGTGTCCGATTGTCCAGGCCGGTCCCAGGCTATCACCTAGCCCTGCGGATGTAGTTTATGGCCCCAACTGTAAAGAATCACCCCTCTTCAAAGGAGTTACAGTAGATCAAGGCCCCCACCCGATGAGATCCGTCACACCACACGCGTTCCTACTATCTGATAACCATCCTGTATTGTGATTGGGGAGGGGATTCTCACTGTGAGGGTGTGTGGGACCGAGCCTGAAGCGGAAGATTCCAGGGATGCCTTTTTGTACATCAAAGTCTTCACAATTATGTGTCACATTAAAATATATAGAACTCCAACAAAGTAGTAGGTTTATAACACTTTAATAACTTATAAATATATACATCGCAACAAAAACAGTAAACACCTTAAATTTTTTTTATTAAAACAGAAGCAACAATGGTCAGTAGCGGTCTGTTGTGCGAATAGTTCCAAGGCAGCACAACGTGCTGAGTTGTGGATGGCACCCAGGTGAAGAACCATCCCTTCTTTAAACCCCATGGTGACCAACTATAGTTTATTCTCTATTTCGTTCCCTTGCCATAACAAAATAAAAGTCTTGGGTTATTTATGGAAGGGAAGACTTTTTGTTTCTTCCAATTTTTTTTAAAAAGCAAAGGTTTAAGGAAAGGCAACCCTTAATGTGCATGTTTTCCACAGAAATTTGCCTTTGAAAACTAGAGGCAATAAATAAGGCCGAAATCTGTATTTTGTTTTTGGATACACATGTTATTTGTGTCTGTGTATTCATTTTTATGCATGACTTTATATGGAATGGTTAAAATAACTTATGATGCAACTTAACAGGAAAGATCACAAACATTTCAATGAGTGCTATGTCCCAGGTTTACATAAAGTAGTGTTTACCTAGAGTGGTGCTGTGTAGGACACTCTGAATGGAAATTAACCAGAACTATAACCATAACAACAACAACAACAACAACAACAATAATATTACTTTTATGCCCAAATTACGCAAAGATTTAGCTAATCTGCTAAAGGGGGGAGTCGCCATTTCTTTTGATAATTTATTCACCCATCCGTAGCCTCTCTAATCTCCATTACAATGTGTTTGTTGCTGTCGCTAGCTGATGAAAAAACTAAAGTGATAACTTCCTCATCCTTAATTTGTCTTTCTTTGTTCCTTAAGATGTCATCTGTGTCAACCTCTTCCGAGAATGCTGATGCGTTAGGGATTTCCTTGTGTTTCTTAATAGCATTGGTGTCTGCACACTTCTTTGTCAATTCTGTGAACATGACAGCTGCTTCATAGACAGACGATATCTTTGTTAAGTCATTAGTGTTAAGTGTGTCTGAAACTACAGTGCCCTTCTGTTTTACTTTCCTCAGACACTACAGAGTTTTGTGTGTTGTTCTTCTGAGCGACAATTATTCCAGAGGTTTCAGGTTCACTTGTTTTGTCCTGCAGTGAGTTAACAGCTTCAGAGACTTCATGTTTATTTGCTATGTCCTGCTGTGCGTCAACTGCTTCAGAGACGTCAGCCTCATTTGTTATGTTTGACTATATCCTGGACCTGCCCGGCTGCGCCCAAAATGGCGCCGGTATAAATGGGACTCGTAACTCCTTGTTGTGTACTGGTTGCCCAACCTTGATATCACGAGATACGTATGCAGTTTTGAAGCACATGGCGAGCAGGGACGAGAATTGATTGAACATTTTGACATCCCTATTGATATTAAGTTCTGATGTGTTATTGATTACTGTACTATTGAAAGATTGAATTAACGTCACTCATGGTACTTGCCCGCTTTTGCTGCACTGTGCCTCGTCAGTAGCGGTCTGCTGTGCGAATAGTCCCAAGGCAGCAGAACGCGCTGAGATCTGGACGGCACCCAGGTGATGTCCAGTAAGTTGCCGCACTGGTTTTGGTATCCTACAATGCTGCTCCGAAAAACGGCGTGGGACGGCCCGGGGGGGGATGGCGGCGTGAATGGGCCTCCCCAGGTGGAGGCTCGTCTGCTGTAGTGGGGCGCCCCTTTACCGTTTCAGTTGCCATTCCGCCCGCTTTTGCTACACTGTGCCTTTTCCGCCATTCAGCTGTTTACCGCCCGCTCTTCCGGCTACAGCGTCTCGCTCACCATGTAGTTGAGTTGCTCCCACTCTTGCGGTGCAGCGATAGGCGGCTGCAACAGGACTCTTAAAATGGCGGCCGGCTCTTCGGATTTGGGCCTGGTCCACTAAAATGGCCCTGGGACACCTTGGAACTCGGACGCTTGTCTGCTAGGGCTTGGGCTCCATTCTCGAAAGCGTCCCCTCAGCCTTGAAGATTCTACAAAAGTCTTGGGGGCCCCCGACTCCCGCAGGCTTGCGGTGGGGAGCGGCTGCCATGATTGCTTGCGGAATGGCCACGACGGTGCTACGAGATGGTGGTGCTCTCATGCTGACGCCAGCTTTAGTCTGAAACTTCCAGAAACACTGTAGACTATCAATTCGATGAGTTCCGGTGGAGCCCCAACGTGACCCGGTAGGGAAGAACTTGCCCTCCCCTTTTTTGAGTGATGGTTCTTGTTGCCTGTCCCCTCTGTTGTCATCTAACGGAACCTTTTTTGATTGCCGAGTGAGAAAAAAAAAGGTGGGTCTTTCATCGTTTGGGAAAAAAAAATGTTTGACTCCAATGAAAAGTGTTATTTTTAGGTCATATGATCAAGCCTTCCATCATTAGGAAACCAAAAGTAAAATGAACCAATGAAAAGTTTTATTAACAAGTCACATGACCTGTTATGCTTACGCTCTGGATCGTTTCCGGGAAGCTGCGCCTTGCGCACCGGAGCACTTCCGGGTGCGCTAACGCGGCGCGTCATATGACGCATTACGCGACAACGCAGGTCCAGAATATAGTCAAAATGTCTCCACCAACTAGCGGTCGGAATACAGCCCCTTTCAGCAGTCCAAAAAGTTCTGTTAAATGACAACAGAAGGGACAGGCAACAAGAACAATCAGTCAAAGAGGGGAGGGCAAGTTCTTCTCTACCGGGTCACGTTGGGGCTCCACCGGAACTGATTGAATTGGTAGTCTACAGTGTTTCTGGATGTTTCAGATTGAAGCTGGCGTCAGCATGAGAGCACCCAATTCTAAAACAGTAAATGCTTGGATAACAATCAATCAAATGTAGAGGGAAGCAGGCACGACGGGTTACAATGGGGGCAAAGGCTTACGTTACCTACCCTTCACTATCTGCAAAGAGAGAATACTCCTAAAAGAAAAGAGGAGGGGGGGGGGGCAGCGTTCAAAGCATATCAGCGTGCATAAATACGAAAATGTTTTTACCTACCACGTACTTGACATTTTACAGCTTTTCATATTTGCTATTAAAAAACCATTGAAATTCACTGAAAAAACCATAGGTTATAGACTATATATAGTTAGGGATTAGCATTTACAAAACCTTAATTTACTCGCACAAAACCATAGAAATTCGCATATATAGTTAGTTGCAATAACTATATATCGCGCACCCGCAATCCACTGCTGATGATGTCACATATTACATCATTCATGACATGGTCAGTGACATCACTGATGACATCACTGATGACATCACTGATGACATCTCAAATGACATCACTGATGACATCACTGATGACATAACAAATGACATCACTGATGACATCTCATTTGATATCAATGGTCACATCACTGATGATATCATTCATGTGACAATACAATGCATCTCCTCACACTTTAATATAACCTCTGTTACATCAAGTGTGAAATACAGAATATAATTTTTTAAACCATTGACACACCAATACTAGTTACTACATACGCACTCACTGATTTCTATGTCTACACACACATTCACTCATTCACCCATACAATCATTCATACATACAATCACTCATCTTTATAACACTATCATATGCACTCATACACCTATACAGACACTCACACTCTGCCACTCATCCATGGAGTTACTCACACACCTAGTCAGTACTGTTAAGAATCAATCACACTTCCATTTTCTAATCAATACAGTTAAACATAGAGTACCTTACATTTTCAAACATATACTAACACATACTTACTCTCTTATACAATCAATGATACAAGAACACATTGATCTGCACAGAGTCACACATCTCCCAACCAGCCACACACACACTCAGTCTTCCATACAAATACTTGGACAATCAATAACCCATATAGTTACTCATATAGCTACTGATCAACACATGCAGCAGTTTACAGAACAACAGACATAATGATGCACAAATTAAGACAGTTTAGTCACTAACCCATGCACTCAGTGAGACACATTTAATCACTCACTCACTCATGCACCTACTAAATCCTTCATCCAGACACTTATACATCCACTCATTCTTCAATATGTAAGACATATTTTAACTTTACAGAAACAGACAGTCACTGGATGATGTCATCAGTGATGTCATCAGTGATGTCACTGACCATGTCATGAATGATGTAATATGTGACATCATCAGCAGTGGATTGCGGGTGCGCGATATATAGTTATTGCAACTAACTATATATGCGAATTTCTATGGTTTTGTACGAGTAAATTAAGGTTTTGTAAATGATAATCCCTAACTATATATAGTCTATAACCTATGGTTTTTTCAGTGAATATATATATATACATATATATATATATATATATATTCACTGAAAAAAAACATAGGTTTCACACCAGTTATAGTAAGCTGCAAATTTTACTGACATAAAACCATTGAAATTCCAAGTTATAGTTAGTTGGACTCACTATAACTTGCGCGTGTAATGCACTGCTGATGACGTCACATATTACATCACTCATGACATGGTCAGTGACATCACTCATGACATCACTGATGACACCATCCAGTGAATGTGTATCTTTCTGAAAAATAAATATTTTTTATATATGTATATGTAAAGGTCGATGGAAGAATAAATGTTTAAATAAATGTTTTAATGAATGTTTAAAAAAAAAAATTAATTGGTTAACTGGCTTATTAAGTGTATCTTAGTGAATACATATATTAGCGAGTAATGTTAAAATATTTAAATATATGTATCAGTGTTTCACTTTGTGTATAAATGGCTACATGGGTTGGTGAGTAGCTACATGTGTGTGTATATGGGTTATTAGATGTTTTTTTAGTATCAGTATGAGTGTCAGTATGGTTTGGTGGGGTATTACTTTGCACATAGATGCATCAATGACTGACTCACTGTTTGTATGTGTTTTGAAGACAGCATATGTGCAGGACTATATGGGTGGATGAGTGTGTATATGTGTGTGTTAGTGAGTGAATCACTGTCTCACTAGTGTCTTTATCAGTAACGACATATGTTTTAATCTAGTATATGTGAGTATTGATGTTTATAAGTGAGTATATGTGAGATTGTAAGAGTTCCTGTTTAAATAAGTATGTGTTTCTATAAGTGATTGTTTAAGAGAGTAAGTATGTGTAAGTTTCCTTAGAAGTAAGGTGGTAGTGTGTGTATAGTTGTAAATGCAAATAAATGGATGTTCAATAGTTTATTTGCATGCGTGAGTATGTGTGTGAGTAACTTTTGGATGACTGTCGGTGTGTAACAGGATGTATTGGTGTATCACTACATCTGATGAGTTAGTATATGTATAAGTGACTATATAGAACTGTTGGTGAATGAGTGGATGTGTATATAGATGGTGGGATTAATGAATTGGTTGTTGTAACTGGTATGGATATCTCCATTTTTTTGAAAATGTTAATTTCTATTTTTGAATATGTGTTTCAAGGGTTACATTACACAGAAAGGAGGTCTGTCACTCTGTCACAAAGATGGTGTCATCAGTGATGTCATGAGTGATGTCACTGACCATGTCATGAGTGATGTAATATGTGACGTCATCAGCAGTGCATTACACACGCAAGTTATAGTGAGTCCAACTAACTATAACGTGGAATTTCAATGGTTTTATGTCAGTAAAATTTGCAGCTAACTATAACTGGTGTGAAACCTATGTTTTTTTCAGTGAATTTAATAGGTTTATTATATGCTAATTCCTAACTATAACTGGTGTGAAACCTATGGTTTTTTTCAGTGAATTTTATAGGTTTTTTAAATGCTAATTCCTAACTATATATAAGGCCCCAAACCTATGTTTTTTTCTTTGAAGTTCAAAATTTGGTTAATAGCAAATGTCTATAGCTATGAAATGTAATATTTTTGAAAATGAATGAATCTTATATTTTATTTGTATTTAAACATTTTTTTATTTTTATTTTTTATTTTTATTTTTGACCCTGGAGCGCTCCCGTAGCGTAGTCATTTGAAGCGCCCCAGGGCGCGCTCTGGGAAGCGTCCCGTTAGCGCCAATGTCGCGAACGAAAACATGATCGTGACGTATCACGTAGCCGCGTCCGCGTGATACGCACGGCGTAAGCGCACCAGGAAGCACTCGAGCGAATACGATCGCGCAACGTAAACTTGCGACGCGACCCGGGGCGCGCCCGCGGGCGCATAGCGTAAGCGCGTCGGTCATGTGACCTGAAAATAACACTTTTAATTGGTGCAGAACAGTTTTACTTTCATAATGATGAAATCCCTGGTCTTGTGACCTTAAAATAACACTTCTCATTGGTTCAGGCCTTTTTTTTTTCCAAATGATGAAAGACTCCACCTTTTTTCCCTATTCTGACTTTGTCCTTTGACTGAGGAAGACCTGATTGTACCTCTCTGTATCTTTTTGATCTATATAATGGCTTCAGTAGCAGCAGCAGCTGGTGCATCTGCACCACCACCACCACCAAGAGGACCACCACAACAGTACATTGGTGGTCAAGAAGAGGAGGCGGAGGAAGAGGAAGAGGAGGATGGGAGAAGATGGCTGCCTGAACAAAATACCCCATACAAGCCCAAGTCACACATTGTATTGGAGTTTTTTTCACTCCCAGAGGGAAAGAAAAAAGTGAATGCAGCCAAGGTAACTTGCCTAATCTGTAAGGAACAACTCTCAAGGGGCAACCCAAACAAAAAGTATTCCTTTGGTAACAATACCATGATTCGACATATGATCCGTAAGCACCCTAACAACTATTCTCTTGCAGAGCTCAGGGAACTGGCCAGTAACCCCCCCCAGTCATCAAGGACCACCTCCCAAAGAAACGAACCCACTTCATCGGACCAGAAACATCAGAGATGATGCCTTGTATTCAGCAACGATTTGCTGATTTTAAAATCACTTGTACTGCATGTGGCAAGCTTATCGCCTATGGTGAAAAGAGCGTAAAGCTCATCGTCCTTGCAGGTGACAATCACAAGTGCCCCAAAAAGAAGTAATTTTTTTCTTTTTTGCTCCAGTTGAGCCAGTTTCAATTCCCTTTTTTTTGTTTCTCCCCCTAAAAAAATACAAAAAAATATAAAACTGTTTTGAAAAGCCAAAAAAAGTACAAAATGTTCAAAAAACATTAAAAAAAATATAAAACAACAAAAAGAAGAAAAAAAACAGTTCTTTTCAGAACTACCTCCATTTTATAAAAAAAAGGCTTCATTTTTAAAAAACTGTCATTCTTTTTTCCTCATGGTACGCTCCCTGATCCGCTCCCCGGTGCGCGTACCGGGCGCTCCCCCCGCGCAAAACGAAAAAAAAATAAAAAACATTTTTGCCCCGCGGGGCCCTTTTATAGCCCCCACGTCAAACCTAGGGGGTCAGGGGAGGGTCTACCCTGCCCCCATATGGTCATTTCCCCCTTTGTTTTGGCCACCTCTTGTGTCTCGATCCTACCGAGACACAAGATGGCGGCCGCGTCGGACTGTTTCGAATGTTTACAGACACCCGAAAGCAAATCAGCTTTCCGTGCGCAAGTCGCGGGTCGCGCCCGGGGCGCACCCCGTGCGCGTACCGGGGCGCTGCCATAGATATATATATTTTTTTGAACCTAAATTACTCAAAATCCACTGGAGCACATATCTTGAGACATAGCAAAGGCACATCGGGCTACCAGTCCCTACAATTTTGCCAAGTTGGTGCAAATCCATTCAGCCGTTCGGGCTAAAAGTGAGTTCGACCGCCCTATGGAAATTAACATGGGGAAAACACGTTTTGGGACCCCCCTTTTATCTCGACCCCCGCTTGACGAATCCCCCCGAAACTTTCAAGGAAGGACCGGAGCTCCGCGAGGCAAATTTGAGGAAGTTTTCAGGCAGATTAGTCAACCGGCACCAAAGTTATTCCAAATAGAATTTTGAGATTTTGCATTGAAAAAAATCCTAACTACCTACTGGCGACTGCCTGTAGGATATACATATATATATATATATACATATATATATATATATAGATATAGATATATATAGATATATAGATATATAGATATATATATATATATATATATATATATATATATATAGATATATATATATATATATCCAGCAAACCTCCCTCTGAAAGAAGAAGTGGAAGCCCGGAGGGGAACAGGTAAGAAAGACTTTATATGCCAAAAACAGCTCCAGTGGCGGCGAATGCATTTCGGCTTTCGCCTTCCTCAGCGCCCAACACCGGAATGGTAAATATGAAGGGTTCTATCCTGAATTCCTCCGTTATAGTTAGTTCAGCTAACTATAACTTGCGCGCCTGCATTGCACTACTGATGACGTCACATATTACATCACTCATGACATGGTCAGTGACATCACTGATGACATCTCAAATGACATCACTGATGACATCACTGATGACATCATCCAGTGAATGTGTGTCTTTCTGAAAAATAAATATTTTTTATATATGTATATCTAAAGGTTGATGGAAGTATAAATGGGTAAGTAAGTGTCTAAATGTTTTTTTGTAACATTGATTGTATAACTGACTTATTAAGTATATCTTAGTGAATACATGTATTAGCGAGTAATGTTTAAATATGTAAATATCTGTATCAGTGTCTCACTTTGTGTATAAGTGGCTGCATGGGTTAGGGACTAGCTACATGAGTATCTATATGGGCTATTAGTTGGTTTTTTGAGTATCAGAATGAGTGTCTGTATGGTTTGGTGGGGGGTATTACTTAGCGTACAGATGCATGAATGACTGACTCACTGTTTGTATGTGTTTTGAAGACAGTGTGTGTGCAGGACTGTATGGGTGGATGAGTGTGAGTATGGGTGTGTTAGTGAGTGAATTACTGCCTCAGTAGTGTCTTTATGAATAAGTACATATGTTTTAAACTAGTATATGTGAGTATTGATGTATATAAGTAAGGATATATGACAGTGACAGATTGGAAGAGTTCCTGTATAAATAAGTATATGTTTCTATAACTGATTGTTTAAGAGAGTAAGTATATGTACGTTTCTGTTGAAATAAGTGTAGTGGTTTGTGTAGAGTTGTATATGCAAGTAAATGGATGTTTGATAGTTTATTTGCATGTGTGAATATATGTGTGAATAACTCTATGTATAAGTGTAGGTGTGTAACAGGATGTATAGGTGTATGAGTACATATGATGAGTGAGTACATGTATGAGTGACTATATAGAACTATTGGTGAATGAGTGGATGTGTATGTAGATTTTGGAATTACTGAATAGGTTGTTCTAACTGGTATTGGTATCCCCATTTTTTAGAAAATGTTAGGTTCTATTTTTGAATGTGTGTATCAAAGGTTATATTAGGGTGAGAGGAGGTCTGCCACTCTTACACAAGGATGATGTCATTAGTGATGTCATTTGAGATGTCATCAGTGATGTCATGAGTGATGTCACTGACCATGTCAGGAGTGATGTAATATGTGACGTCATCAGTAGTGCATTGCGGGCGCGCGAGTTATAGTTAGCTGAACTAACTATAACGGAGGAATTTCAATGGTTTTGTATGAGAGAAATGTCCAGCTAACTATAACATGGGTGAAACCTATGGTTTTTTCAGTGAATTTCTAAGGTTTTTTTAGATGCTAATTCCTAACTATAACATGGCTGAAACCTATGTTTTTTTCAGTGAATTTCTCAGGTTTTTTAAATGCTAATTCCTAACTATAACGTGCCTGAAACCTATGGTTTTTTCAGTGAATTTCTAAGGTTTTGTAAATGATAATTTTAAAATGTACTAATTATTATATTTCTTTCTTTTTATAGTAATTTCCTACATTTTTATTAAAAAAACTTATATTTATTTTATTTTTAAAGTTACATTTCATATTTCTAATGTAAAATAATAACAAAAGTAAATTCAAAAAGAATGCACTGCTAGTGAAACTGTCTGGGTGAATTTCTAAGTGTTTGTTAGAGGCAGATTTACAACACCCTTGTGCCTCTTTTACACCGCCGTTGCATCACTTTTCTGATGAAGCAGTGGTGCAAAAGATACGCCATGGTATGTGGTATTTAGAATGTGATGTATCTGGGAGGTGCGTCACATTGTAAATCCCTGTACCAGAAGAAGACATTCCTACATGGGGAGGGGGTGGGGGGGGGGGCGTTTCGGCGCAGGAACACCTCCTAAAAGTGGCTGACTGAAATCTACAAGATTTCACTTTGTCACTTTTGGGCTCATGCTGTGTCAAAACCCTGCACTACCTTGAATCAGCTGTAAGGATTGATACAACAGTCTGAGCATAGAGCCCCCAGAGCATTGCTGCAGATGCGTTGCACTTGCAACATAACTCAAACAATGCACCACCTTTACAGCACAGATACATCACACATATGTGCCATTTTTGTCCCATGGTACACCACATTGTAAATACGGCACATCCATGGTGGTGGTGTCACGGAGCACAATAACTGACATATTCCTGAGGATATGCCAGTTATTGTATATGTGCCCATTAGTGTTTTAATATAGTGAATAGATTACTACATACCGATGAATGAGTCACTACAAAACTAAAACAACAGTGTTTGGTGGAAGTGCAAGGATACAAACTGGTAAATTGAACGTATAAAAGACAAATTTGCAAGTCCCTAAGGCCTATTTTAATGCATGAGTACTTAGGTAGTGAGTGGATTATTACAGTTCTGCAAGGAAAGAACCTGATTGAATTTATAACAGCCTCAGTTTTACTACAGTATACAGATAAACACATAAAGCCTCTTTTAATCCATGAATATCTAGATACTAACTAGATCATTACACTTCTGCAAAGAAAGTTCCTCACTAAATTTATTACAGCTTCAGTTTTACCACGGTACAATGGAAAATAACATACTGCTGACTGGCTCACTACAATACTAAAACAGCAGTGTCAGAGTGTTTGGAGGAAGTCTAAGGATACAGACTGGGGAATTGAAGGCATAAAAAACAAGTTTGTGGGTGCATACAAGACTGCATGTATACTCCATATGGATTTTAAGCAATCCATACCCTCAGACCCACTTTGCATATTTTAAATCAATACAAACATTTAACGAATATATAACTGAATCTATAAGTGTGTCACTTTTAGTACAATAAATACATTAGTAGATAATGCTCAAACTTTTATTATTTTTAAACAATAAATTTATTCCATTATCATCTCATAATTTATCACACATTGTAAATGTAAAATGTAAATTGATACTTGTATAGCGCACTACTCACCCGCAAGGGTCTCAAGGCGCTTGTACGAATACCGCTGTGGAACCCATCCTGGCTTTCCCTGTGAGGCGTCCACTCCTGGGCACCCACAAGGTGGAGGCCAGGCATCCTTAGCATTGTGGGGGCCGTTGTGGAGATTAAGCAAGCTATTGCCCAGAGTTGGACTCCATGATTGGAATAGGCACCGAGGCGAGAATGATCAGGTCCGTGGAATTTTGAGCCCAAGACCCGCTGAGGCGGGGAATTGAACCCTGGTCCCGGGCTAGACCTCTGCATCAGGGACTGCCGCTGTAATCATTGAGCCACACTTCTCTTCCAATAGAAGATCATCAGATATGTCATTCAGATCAATTCCCTTGTTAGCAGTTTCTGAATTAATTTGTTCTAAACTTTCAACATAATTGAATGCTTCCAGAAAATCTCCATCAAAGCTTTCATCTTCAAAATCACACCTCACGTCTGCATCACTAGTTTCCCCTTTTTCACTGTCATTGCCTGTGACAGATACGATTACTTCTTCAATTATACTCAATATAATATCCAAAATCTCCTGAGTATGAGGCTGTTCTCTCTCCTCCATAATTTTTCCTTTATGTTCTTGCTCCTTGTATAAAAATATAAACAGTTAATTTTATCACTTTTCGTAATATATAATACAAAACTACCGTTTTCACCTATTTTGGCCTCCAAAAAATACTATGTAAATACTATTATCTAATAACATTCCATTAGTAGAGTTTTAGTCCTTTGCAAAGTTATATAAATATAATGACTTATAAGGATATCCTGTTCTTAGCTTTTCTTAAATTTTGAAACAAGTCACTCCTTATGACTATAGGAAAAGACTCAGGCTGTTATAGTAAAATACACGGCTAAAAAATGTAGAATATGTCTATTCACCTTACCCATTCCAAAATACTAAATATGTTTTACTAAAATGCAAAAGATACTATTTATTGTTCAGAATAACACCTTGTATCTGTATATATTTAGACATCATTATCACACTACTTTGTGAATACTTCATGTTTTAACTCTATCTCTATTCCTCATCTATAACCTAGTCTAAACCTACTAATTACCTACCCCTTCGACTTTTGAACTAGCCTCCCCTCTAGTATTTATCTGCAACCTTGTAGCTTGCGGTTCTTCATTTTGCTCACTGCTTATAACCTATAATTACCTAACATTTATTAACCTAGCCCTCTCAGTCTATTGTCTAATTTTTATACTATTAATTTCCTTGTGTTCTCCTACTAACCTTTCTTTATGCAGTTGCTTGTTATCTATTCTATCAATCCTTGAATATCTTGTGTTTTTCACTAATGTTCCTTCTTAATTCAAAAGTCTGTCTAGTATTCCTTACTCAATGTTTTCTTTTCCCTTAAGACTTTGCTTAACACGAATGTTATTGTTTCTTGTTTTAAGTTATAGAAAATACATTGACTGAATACATTCAATATTGTCTATAATGGCAGGTAAGTTTACTTACTCACTAACTTGTCATACAACGTTCTTTAACTCTCTCAGAAATATTTGCACTTTCTCTTCAGGAATGTCTAAGGAGCAATTGAAAACGAGTCTGAACTCCAGAACGTCTTCGGTGAAGTGTGCACTCGTTAGTGAGCGCGCGCCTCACCAAGGATTCCCCATAAGTCTGTGGTAAATGACTAGATCGCTACTGCGTCTTTCAGCCGCGGCCCGTGGAGGGAGTTGCGGTGGGGCAGGCAGGCAAGGCGGGGGAGTGGCAGGGTGGGGGATGATAAACAACGGAATCTGGATGATTGCAGGTAAGTAAACAATTAAATTAATAAAACACATTTCGTTCCATGCCCTGCATCAAAGGCTCAAGAAAGGCCATCAAAGATTTTGACCTTGGGAATCATTGTAAATCCCACTAAGCAGTCCTACAGGATCAGGAAGTCCTATAGCAAATAGCAAACTTTTCCGATTAATCTACACACTCAATCTACACACATATACAAATAAATAAAAAAAAATCACATTTATTCCCACATTAAATTAAAAAAGAAACACACTTTTATATTGCTTGAACTTTTGCACCCTTTCCAACTGACAAAACTTTCAACCCTTCCCCAATTCCACAATCTGCCAGTTACCATAGAAACACTAAAGGAAACACCTAACTCAGCACACAGGTGAAAAGTTCATCATACATTGTTGCAAATTAAAACAGCAAGTATGCTTGACTTGAGAAAATACCAGCTTATCTTATGTAACGTTCTGTTCTATCAGTTTTTCTTAACCAATTAAAATAAGGCTTTTAAAAAACGGAAACATGCACCCTAGTTTTCTGTAAAATGTTGTCAAACAACCAATCATTTATTTTCTTTTTTCAAAACTGCATGTTGTCCACCATTTTAGAAAAATGTTACTTTTAAAACTGCCATTTCATTTACAGAGACCATCAGAGTGTATCCAGACCTCTCTCCAAAATGCTTACAGTGTGGATTATGGAACACAGCTATATTTTCCGGAGTCAAAGGTACGCACAACAGAAAAGAATTCCCAAAGACCTACATTTACCAAATGTAGACATTAAATGGATTGGACAGAGAGGATTAAAGTGGCACCAATTGATGCCATTGGTGAAATCCTTTCTACATCTCCAACACCCTGACCTCATAATTGTGCACTGTGGTGGCAATGACCTAGGCACTTTGACTGGGGTAGGTCTGGAAATGCTTATGAAGGACACCTTTAGAGAATTGATGGCACTTTTCCCCCAAACTGCCTTTGTCTATTCTAATATATGCCAAAGGCAGAAATGGAACTGGTCCAACTACTATTGTCAACAGAATAAAAAAGCTAAGAAACGTGAATAAATCTGTTTCTGCCTTTCTCCGAGACTATCGAACGGGGTCCATCTACCACAACAATCTGCGTTTCAATATGCATGACATCTATAGGAGAGATGGTGTACATTTTACAGATGAGGGGAACAGAGTCTTTCTCATAAACTTAAGACTCTGCATCAGTACTTACTTGTAGGTACTAAAATCTCCCAATAAACACAGGGCTCTTTTTAGAGCCACACAACACATAAAGAAATACACTTCATAAATATCTAAAATAATTTTAATTTTTCTTGCTTACGTACGCTTACTGGACGACTTCCAATATTCCAGCTGCACGTTGTCCATACGTGCTTGGTACGCATACGATAAATCTACCATATAAAAAAATAGCCTTTATCACTAATTTTCTATAATTCCTGAGGACCCCATCCCCCGGGACTCAAATCTAACGTTGCGGACTGTGGAAACAGCCCCAAGGCCTCCACGATCCCAGCCGGCTCCCCACTTCCTGCGGGAGCCATCATTGCTATTCCTCACAGAGAGCAGCTTACATGCTTACATTCTAATTTCAAACATGATTTCAACAGTTTCTTATTTATAAAATAATATAGTACTGCACGCTAAAGCAGAAAAGTCAGCACAATTATGATAGAATACAAAATAGAAAAAAATATATATACTTCTACACTCAACAAACTCATAAGCAGAGTACACACTTTAATTTAATGGCACCCTACCACAACTAGTTTTTGAAATGCATTGTACAATAAAATGCGTCACAAAATAGGCTACATACATGCTGACTCTATAACGTCACATAGAAAAAAGTAGGCCACTCTTAAGCTACTAGGAAAACACAACAAAAGTACAAGCCCCAAACTTCCATTGTAGTGATTTCTTAGTTGCAGGTCTAGTTGTCAGATCGACACACACACTCCCACATGGCTGGTATATACCCACACCACACCCATCCATCGCATTCGTCACTACACACGTGACCCTATCTATAAAAAAGATGGAGCGCACGTGTTGTACGCCATTTTAGAGTTGTTCCAAAAGCACAGAACAAGGGGCCCACTACTACATGAGTGGCCTCTTTGGTCACTGAGTTAGTGGTGCCTGAAGTACTGAGCGGGTGAAGAACTTGCGATGATGATGATGATGGGAGAATGAGTATGTCGTTAGCCGTACAGATATCAAGACTCGACACCATATATGAGACTTCTTTGTTGGAGATCATGACTACATCATGAAGAAACTGTCGCTTCCACAAAAGGTAAGCAGCGACCCTTGAGTATGCATCAGAAGGAGTCAAAGGGTTGTAGCTGACTACATACAAAAATGCGACTTAAAATTTTACACGAATGCACTCCTATCTAATGTACTAATTTACATGTTTAATTTTTTTCCCAATAGCAGTAACGTTATTATAATCGCTGAAATGTCTGGAATATATTCACAATACAAACAGGGACATATTATCAAGGACCGGTGTTAAAATTATCGCCATTTTATCATCAGGAAACTGCTGATAAAACAGCGATAATGGGCTCGATAATACAGCCTTATTATTTCCCTTAGAAGCCCATGTTAACATCAGAACATGAGCTTCTATGGCAATTAACAGCCAATTATCAAGCCCATTATCGCCGTTTTATCTGCAGTTTCCTGCCGATAAAACAGCAATAATTTTATCAACGGTCCTTGATAATATGCCCCCTGGCATGTACAAATATGACAATGAACGTCTATAAAAGCGCAATGTTATCTAACTCCAAAATAACATAGCAACAATTATCAATCATAACATCTTTCTTTTAACTCCTTTTAGATGTACAACTTCACGATGGATTATGTAACAAGGAGGACGGCAATAGCACAAGGTGAGCAAAGAAGCTTGTTTCTGAAACAACAAGTTATCTGTAAAAGAAGAGAATCTATAGTATGCAGCAGGCGTGCAAAACACACATTGGGCTAACGAGGCTTCAGCTAGGATGACCACCCTCCTGCGCCCGCACACACTCGCACCCGACTACGTCACAGGTCTTTTAAACACATTTTGCTTGTTAATGAGGCTTTGATGTCCCCCCCGCTTACAGCCCCTGCAGCTCCACTCTTATTTTTGCTTGAACCTAAGCCCCCCCCGAAAATATTGACTGTGGTTGCGCCTCTAGCTTCATGTACACCCCCCCGTCGTGTGTGTCTCCCACGTTTTAATGTCCTTTTTTCTCTTTCTCTTTCTTACTCTCTCACATCGTTTCTCTTTCTTTTTTAAAGTTTAGGACGCTACTATCTCTACTCTGCTGTATACAACCTTATCTAAATTGAAGTAGTTAACTGTCTTGATTATAGTACATACTTCTTCCACACGTAGAGCACCATCTTTCAATCACCCCGATGGCACTAGGTGACAAAGAATTGAGGGCCATATTATCAAGCAAGGGCGATACATTATTGACGCTTTTATCGACAGGAAACTGTCGATAAAGCGGTGATAATGGGCTTGATAATATGCCCTTCTAAATTCCCATAGCACCCCAGGTTCTTGTGTTAACTTGGGCTGCTATTGGAATTCCAAAGGGCATACTACCAAGCCCATTATCGCCGCTTTATCGGCAGTTTCCTGCCAATAAAAGCGGAAATAATGTATCACCCTTGCTTGATAATATGGCCCTTTCTTTCCGAAACTACAACAAATTATTTGTGAAAGATAAGACTAGGTAGTCTGCAGCAGCTTCACTGTCTAGAAATGTATAATTACCTCCAAGCAGTGACAACAGATAGGTTACAACAGTCTAACAAACAGATCTACAAGTTTATTACGCCACTTTTCTGTCACTTTTAACATGAGGAAAGTGACGCAAGGAGCTTGTAAATCTGCGTCTGACTTTTCAAGAAAAACTCTCAACTACAAACTCTGCGACTCAATGGGCTGCAACAGTCCAAGTACGGAATATTAAGAACCCACATTAAAATTCACTTTTGACAGTAGTTTCACAACTCAGTTTACGATGATTAATCAAAATGTCCTTTTATTTCCTTCACCAAACATCCTTCAGAAGCAATCACGGCCTATCGAGCAACAGCAATGGAATTGTCTGCAACGTATCGAATATACTTTGACGTGTAGAAGCAGAGTTCAACTCAAGTTGTGAACTCCGGTGCCATAGTGTTTATACAAGGTAAGCACAGCTTTTCAAGAAAAAATCTCAACTCCAGACTCTGCGAGACAGTTTTAATGTTCTTTTCTCTCTCTTTCTCTCTCTCACTCTCTGTGACATCATTTCTCTTTCTCTCTTAAACTTATAGACACTGCTGTCTGCTTGAACGTGTAGACGAACAGCCCAACTCAAGTTGTGAATTCAACTGGCCGAAGCATTTGGCCGCAGCGCTTATACAACGGTAAGCACAGCACCCTACATATACAATGCCTTCATAGCAATGCATTAGAAATAAGTCGGCATATTTACAATCCCGTTGTGCCACTTTAGCGTCAGTAACGCAGTAGGCACTTCCATATAGACAGCACTTGAACGCGGCACTATAACAAGTGAAATGTACCAGGCACACTGCACTCGTAAAACCGTAGTGTTACCTTTATTTGTGAAAGGAGAGAGTGCGTAGTGTACAGCAGCTTCTCTGTGTAAAACCTATAATTACCTCCGAGCAGTGACAACAGATCGGTTACACCAGTCTGACAAACAGATCTACAAGCTTATTACGCCACTTTTGAGTCACTTTTAACATGGGTAAAGTGATGCAAGGAGCTTGTAAATCTACGTCTGACTTTTCAAGAAAAAATCTCAACTCCAGACTCTGCGAGACAGTTTTAATGTTCATTTCTCTCTCTCACTCTCTGTGACATCATTTCTCTTTCTCTTTTAAACTAATAGACACTGCTGTCCACTTGGACGTGTAGAAGAACAGCCCCAACTGAAGTTGTGAATTCCACTGTCTGAAGTGTTTGCTCGCAGTGTTTATACAACGGTAAGCACAGAGGACTAGATTTACAAAGCCTTCATAGTAATGCATTAGAAATGAGTCTGCATATTTACAATCCCGTTGTGCCACTTTTGTGTCAGTAACACAGTAGACACTTCCATATAGACACCACGTGAACGCGGCACTATAACAGAAGTGAAATATACCAGGCACATTGCACACGTCAAACCGTAGTTACCTTGACTTGTAATGCTTCAGCTCATTTACTCACATTGTTGCGTGCTTATCTAGGTTCCTGATCGATACTGTGACCTTATGCCCCTATTCGGCTATAAATCCATTTATTCCCTATATTGGCATAACCGTTCAAGTGCGATTTTCTGAAAAGTCATCTCTGGCCTCACACGAACAGAGCCACATTCCAGCATGACTCTCTGCTACTTCCTTTGCGACCAATTAGTGCAATGACAGAGCAGCAGTCACTATCTGATATTCCTAGATAACACTCCGAGTTCTTCAACAAGATAAAAACTTAGCAAACCTGGAAATCCCCGCTTGCTATGTTTTGATTAGTAATGGAACTCTAATGAGCAACTGATAACTGTCACTTCCTAGTGACATCTTTAATTGACGTCTTATGTCCAGCAAACTTGCGCCAAACCCGGCACCTGTCAGGTATAAATATTACCAACGTTGCCTTAAGCAATGTGAGCTGCAAGCTACTGTTGCTGATGCTGGCTGCCTGCATGACCCTGTGTTGGTAAAAACTAGCACTCTGTCGCTGCAGCCTGCTATCCTGTGGTGGTGAAGCTGCTGATTACCATTATCGCCGCTAAAGCGCGACCTATGGTGCAGTACGCTTAAGGAGCTGAACAGCCGTCCTCTGCGAAGACATCCAGCTGCCCGCGGACGCTGTCACCCCTCCTTCCTCGACGCGCTGAAGAGAAGCCGCTGCCTTTCTCGTGCAGAGAAATCCAGTCCCGGCGCTTCCGGTTTACCCTCGCGGGTGACTGGGATATCGAGAGAGACCCCTGAAGGAGATACCAATCCTCCATCATTCTATTCAGAGGTATGGTGTTGACTAAACCCTTAGACGAGAATTCTTGAAACAAACCTTGGCAAAACCAACTTAACTTAAGCTACTTACTTACTCCCCTTCTCACGTGTTAGGCTTAGGTCAGGCACACTGGGGTAGGCTTAGTTAGAAGCACCAGTTGAGTATGTTAGCCTAATGTATATATGACTGTATATATGTTTTATTACTCTTAAACCATTGTATGGCTAAGAAACCATATCAATGCTTTTACAGTTCTATTTTGCAATACTTATCTTACTGTACGTACTTTTTATAATAACAGTTATTGCAATTGTGGCAATACATTTCTCTTGTACGAGAAGAAAGACTGTTCAATAAATGTTAACCTTTATTGATACACGCCCGTCTCTCTATTCTCTACATACTGTGAAAGTAAACTGCACTAGACTGAGTGAAATCTATGTCTATTGTTTCACACGACCCTAGAGATCGACTCTTGATCTGAGGAGCAAAGTTGTCATGTTGCACGGTTGTTGGAAAACTGAATCCCTTCTTGTCTGTGCCAAGGAAGCTGATCACTTCCTATGCAGAGAAGAAAGTTTCCAGTGACCTCTGAGCTAGTTGGTAACACAACCCAATTAAGTTTAGCATAGTCAGTGGAGGCCTGGAATATAAGCAGTTCCACGTCGATAGTACTGTTTATGTTATTCCAATGCGCAGGGCCTAGTGGGAAACTAGGAACTACACTACATGGCGCCCTAACGTTTGGTAAGGCGATAAACTAACGCAAGACTTTTAGAGTAACTCAGTCGTGCATATTTCACACCCCTTTCTCCCGTAAATACTCCAATAGACGTCTGGAGTGGGTGAAAGGTTAAAATCCGCCCGACCTTAGTAGGAAGAGATTCCTATGTAAAGCTCTGGTTTATTCAAAGGATACAGTGTTCCAAAATATTGTGCATCTAATCTTTGTCTCCTTGGAGACCTACTCTGCAAAAACTGCATTTATACAATGTCAGTAGAAAACAACGGCACCACTGGGGCCGCAGCAGATGCGACTCAGCAAGGTCCCGAATACACAGACCCGGGTGCTATTATCATCCCGGTCCAGTTAAGAAGATCTATAACTTTAAAACTTATAGAAAACGGACTGACACCTCAAGGTGGTACAGTAATTTTCGTGATAGAGGCTCACGAATATCGGCGGACAGAGGTATTCTATTCATGGATAAACTTTCCAGCGGTAAACGCTGTAACACAAGAGTTTCACTATTACAAAATAGAGAAACCTCCGGAAGAGTACGCTCCTTTCGAGGAGATTGAAATTCCTCTTAAATTTCAAGAGCACCTGCTCTGGTTTAATGGCGCCCTAAAACATAATGATCACATAACTAGGCTCGGTCCACTAGGTAGACCAGGAGCCACGTGGCCGGTTCTAGCCAGCTACACACCACATCCTGACATTGCAAAAATGTCCAAGGAAGAGCTGTTAGCACAGCTCAAAACACTAATTAAAATACATAGGCAATTACTCCAATATGTAATGCGGACTGCAACAGTCCAGCCAGCTGTTAATTCACACCAGCTGACCCCTCATCAGGGGAACACAAATAAAATTACACCACAGAACATACAGTCATGTCTTGGTAAAACACCCGTAAAACGGGAACAAATTCCTTTCTGGTTAGCACAGAAAATCACTCAAATAGAGGCAGTATTTCCTGATACTACCCCTATTGAGAAACACAGAATCTTGACCATCTGCCTTCCTATGGGAATCGCACCACACGTGGAGGACTGTGACACTTGGGGTACAGTCTTTGCTTCCATTTACACAAAAACACACGGTGTTCCGTCTATGGCGGTAATACCAGAAGTGCTAAAACAGATTCAAAATGAATTCGGTCCAGAGCCCGCTTTAAATCTAGGTATGAAATTACTGAAAGACTTCAAGCAGGTCACGGCTATATTATTAGCCAACATAAAGGGAGAAGCAGCATCTGTGGCGATTCGCCAGAAGTTGAGGGAAACAGATATAAAAGATCCCGTTGAGCTTGCAAAAATCATAGAAAAATGCTATGAAGAATTAGGTAGAGACAGCTTGGGTGGGAAACCAGTAAAGCCCCAACTGCTCGAAAATCCTGAAAAATTATTTATTAAAAATAATTTAAACACTCCTAAAAAGAGCTGGGATGGAAATAAACAATCCACTCCCAAGGAAAAAGTTTTCCAGTCCAGAGGAAGGTCTCCTCGGCGGAGGGAAAGAACTCCGACTCGAGAACGCCAGTCTCCCCAGCGGGAGCCCTCTGAGAAAAGATATAACCTTAGAAATAGGGATAATATAAAAAAACCTGATAGATATCAAAGTATTGATACACGTCCCTCTCGATCTCTTCCACAGAATTCGGAAAGAAGAGGACGGTCAGACCCAGGAGAGCACACCAAGTCCAAAGACAAGGAACCTGCTCAAAATAAGAAATCTCAATTTCGGAAAAAGAAGGTAGCCAGTATTAGAGTAATCAACCATGCCGAGAATACTGAGGACACAGTTGAAAAACGGGGAGTGGGCATTGACAATGTTGGACAGTGCAGCAGAAATCAGTATAGCGCGCAAGATCTTGATGAGTCATCTGGAGACAGTGGACACGAATGAAAACATTCAGGTTGAAACTGCCGACGCCAGACTTAGCGAGCCCCATAAAATATACGAAATAACATTGCGTATGGAGGGTGATAAGACTAGGAAAATTAAGGGTCTATTTTGGGATAAGCTCTCAAAAGGCTATGATATTCTGTTAGCTGAAAAAGATTGGCCCCCAGAGTTTGTCAGGGAGTGCCCTCGTGGCGAAGAAGTGATTATGCCTGCCTTCTCGAATCACATACCGATTCACAAAAAATACACATATGCAAGGAAATGGGCAGTAGCCCAGGCACCTGCATTGTATAAAAATCATGTAGGATGGGATGAGGATTCACCGCCTCACAAAATCCAACTAAAAAGTGAACCAACTGCCCAACGGCAGTATCCCATAAAGCAAGAAGCTAAAAAACAAGTCAGGGAGATCTTAGATCAACTTGAATACCAGGGGGTGATTGAAACATGCACCTCTCAAATGAACAATCCTTTGTTTCCTGTCTCCAAGCCAGACAATTCATATCGTCTAGTTTTGGACTACAGACCTCTTAATACATGTTGCAAAACTTTTGCAGTACAAAACTCGCATAGTGCAGCCCTAATGAATAATATAGTTAGGAAAAAATATAAAACAACATTAGACATTTCTAATGGTTTCTTTTGTCAAAACATTGCACCGGAAAGCAGATATTTGACCGCTTTCTCTGCATTTGGGTCACAGAAAAAATTCTGTCGACTCCCACAGGGGTTCAAGAACAGCCCAGGACTATTCTCAGCTAGGGTAACAGAGTTACTACAAATGTATGATGATGAAGCATTATCTTACGTAGATGATATTTATCTCACAGACGACGACTTGGATACTCACTTGAAAAGAGTGAACACCATTATACTTGGGTTCGCAGCAGAGGGTTACAAATTCAACTTTAAAAAGTCCCGAATTGCCCATCTGACAGTACTATTTTTAGGGTACGAATTATCAAGTGAAGGGAAAAGCCTAGCGGACAACTTCTTAGAGAAGTGCGCTGTACTCCAAGCTCCAAAAACGCTGAAGAATTTACAATCCATACTAGGTTTTCTGAATTTCGGAAGAACTTACATCCTAAATTACGCAGAGAGGGTTAAACCTCTCTACGAACTAATAAAACCTGATTTAAAACAAATCAATTGGACTCAAAAACACACAGAAATTTTGAGATCACTGCAAACAGACATGTTAGCAAAAACTAAATTAGATACACGTGACAACACGATCGATCTTGTAATCCGAGTCATCCCAGGAAGATGCGGATTCACGTACCTAACCTCTAATGAGGGAGAAAAGGTACCAATTTCAATTAAATCTCACTTGTACACACAAGCAGAAAAAGCATTCAGTCGCACAGAAAGGACTGTGAACGCAGTGCAAATCGCATTAGAAAATGAACGAGAACTAGCACACGGCAAACGGATTAATATCCTTACAGCGGAATCCGCCTTCGAGGCGCTATTCAGCCCAGTAAACCTGCCTACAGTGTCTCTGGATCCAAACTGGATACAGTGTATAGATTCTCTAGGAGCGGAAGACGTGAAATACTATTTCGCCCCGCAATTTGATGAACTGAATGATTTAGAATATGAAGAAGAATATCCTCTGCCAATCGAAATCCTGCCTCTCCCACAATACGCCTGTATAATCTATACAGATAGCTTTGTACAGCATTTCAACGTAGAGAGAAAATCCTACGATGCAGCATGTGCGATCATTAAATGTCGTTGGCTGTGCGGTAAAATTACACCGAAAGTAACAAAAACTGAGTCAGTAAAATACTGTTCGGTTCAAAGAACTGAAATCAGATCTTTAAAGATGGCGCTCGAAAATGCAGAACGCGAATTCCCCACACTTATAGTGTGCGATTCTCATTTTTGCGTCAACTCTTACAACAATAAACTGCAGAGTTGGATCGAAAACGACTACAAAGATGACACAGGTGCCACAATAAAGCATAAATTGCTCTGGAACGAGGTAGCTCTTTTACACAAAGAACTACAAAAGACTCACGTGATTCACGCACAGAGTCTTCAACGTGATGGCGTTCACGTTGCAGGGAATTCATTGGCTAATACAGCCAAAGCGGAAGCAACTAACCCGGCTTCCGTAGCCACAAAAAAACGTACAGATAAGTACATAGACGGGGAAACCATGCTGGCAGTAAAAACGACCGTAAAAGGCGACTGTGCAGCACTACCCGTAAACTATCCACTCAATTATGCATACATAATCGATGCAAACTCCGTTCCTTTTGCTCGAATCCCTGGAGTGGGGGATAGAGTAATTCCAAACATGAACAGGAGAATATTTTTAATAGCAGACGCACACATGGGTTTGGGTCTACGGCACAGAGAGATCAAGGAATCACTGACTGAATTACAGTCAGTATTCTGGTGGCCGGGAATGAGTGTAGAACACCAAATATATGCAAACAACTGTGAAAACTGTAATAGGGATCGCAGTAGCGAACCTTGCCACCGGTTACCAGTCAGAAAGAGCGTAACGCTGCCTACACCCCATCCTGCGTCCTATTAATAGTTAAGACGAAGAGCACTTAAAAAATGAGGTCCCCAGCGCTCGGCTGACGCTAGAACGGTTATAAAAGATTTGCGAGTCTTTATCGGCACATACGCAATTACCACGTTCCATTCTGACCAGGGTCCTGCTTTCAGCTCTCGAGCCTATAAGGAGGCCATGGCTAGCATGGGAATTGGGTTGCGGTATTCTTGTCCGTCGCACCCCGAAGGGAATAGTGTGGTAGAAAGAAAAAACCGTGACATAAAGCAATCTATAACAGCGAAGGTATTAGGTTCAGGCGCTGGGTGGGTCAAACATTTAATAAGTGTCCAGACTAGTCTTAACAACATGCCAAGAAATTCTCTAAAAGGTTTCAGCCCATATGAACTATTGTTCGGAATTAGAATGAACGTTCAGGACCTCGATAGTCAGATGTCAGTGGTACAAGAAGAAAAAACGCAGTTTGATGTAAAAGACCGTTTGGCTGTTTTACAGGAACTGAATGAAACAAGAAAATCATTAAGCAACATAAAGTTAAAGCAACAGCCAAGTACCACTGACGAGGCACCACCCGCAACAGCCCCAGCAAGGCCTGTCTGGATTCCAAAGATTGGGGATCTAGTCAGAGAAAAGATCGCGGTTAAGAAGGAATTTGGGCCTTCTTACAGAAAAGCAGTACCTGTCTTGGCAGTCACCGGAACAAGATCAGTTGTGCTACCGCCCCTTGCTGGTAAAAAGGAGAACAGAGTCGTGTCTATCGATCTGGTAAAACCACAAGCATGTGGCCTATAATCAACAGTAGGCCCAGTGGACTCCCAAGAAACAACAGAATACCCAAACTTGCAACAATCCAAGAGGTTCAAACTGAAAGACTCATCACATTCGATCAGCCTGCAGTGCACAATGAAGGACTATGCAATAATGCCATGGAACTCGTGCCTCTTGAAACACAGATTGAAACAGTTCGTCAAGAAACAACACCAGTCTACAATGATGTGGCATCAGAAAGTGCTACCGAGAAGCAGATTGAAAGAACAATCCCATCAATTGACAGAACTGCCTCTGGTTATTTCATCAACTTCGACAACTTCTCTGAAGATTTAAACGACCCCGAAGTGATGCCAGAAACAAAAAAGTCTTTTAAAGAAAAAGCAACGGAACTCTTTCATCAATTGAAGGAAATCTACCTAATTTCCCCTTGGCTAGAGTTCTGGTTCGGTCTAGGTGTATTTTTCCTCCTGCTTTGGCTCATCATGGTACTATGTTTGGGAAAATTCATTGAAGGAAAATATATTACAATGGACACAGCAAGTCAGAACATCAACCTAGTCCTGAAACCACACAGATCATCCCACGTGAAGAAAAGAGAACTGTCAACAGTAAATGTCACAGCAATTCCAATACCTGGTGGGGTAGTATGGGAGAAAACAGACTATGAGATATATGGTCCGGTCGAAATCCTGAAGTATCCTCATCAACTAAAGGTTTCCTTAAGTGACTTTGTGACACCAAGTACATTCTCTGATGATTGGGACTTTAACAGTATTAATGACATGATGTCTGATTTAGTAATGTCAGCTAGATTCACAGATCATGATTATTTACAAGGTTCATCTAGTTATGAGCAGTTATTCTGTTACTCCCACTATGGGGATCATTACTTGCATAAATCTGCACAGCCTAGAAATGTTTTTATGTATAATCAATGGGAACATTGTGCTACACCACCTAAAAGCAGTTCTAAAGCATTTTTTGAGAAATTCAAATACTTCTCAGGGTTTAACACCAGTGATGCAGAAACGTTTTATTATAAACTGTTAGACAAAACAGGAATGAAAACAATGCTGACAAATTCTAAATTGATATATTCAGAAGCATTTTATGACAAAATGATGACATTTGGTTTTGATTATTGGAAAAATAATATTGAAACGAAAACAATTTGGGGTACAAAACATTGGCAGGTGCAAGGCATAGAAGCACTATTTAGAACCTGCATGATACCTGAACAAATGTTGTTTTTAAATGACACAATACACCAAACATCTTGTCTTGGCCTAGCCAAGAACAAAGACCTTAAAACACCGTCTATACCGAAGCCAATACCTGAAAATGCAACAGCTGATATTGAGTTAGACGTGTCACAAATTTTACATTTCAACAGAACACATCCTGATTGGAAAAAGTGGTTAATCTGGCCTACAGACACAAATAGCTGTCAAGATAGATTCCTGAATAAAACACAGGGTTTAAAAATGACCAGATTAGACTCTAGATATTCCCAGAGACAACATCCAGGGATTATAACAACATACAGTGTAGGGAAACTCTGCCTAGAATGGCTAACCTCGTCCACACTGGCTGAAATTAAGCAACACTTGTCTTTATTAAAAGATGGTGCTGATTTGCGCGATTTCATTCTTGGACCACGCAAACAGCGTCAAAAGCGTTTCATAGCGACCAGTATCTATGCTGCTTACAACGAGGCTTGGAAAGTAAAGCAAATTGAAACTGCTGAAAAAATACGAGAAATTGATCGTATTAATTTGGAGAAATCACTTTCTGTAGTAGACAATGGGTTAATGACTCTGTCTTCCAGAATATATTCGTTGGACAATATTGTATCCTCTGCCTTTGATGTGATAGACAGAGATTTGCTAATGTTACAACATGGCCAATCTCAATTACGCTCTATTATAGAATTAGGCTGGACGCTGCAAAATCTTCGTTCAGGCTATGTGCCTTGGCGTTTAATCAACACGACGTCATTATTTTCCAGTTTTAACCTTACTGATAAACAGATCAGTTTGGCACAGAAAGGAGCAGACTATACAATCCTGAGCATCGAAAAACTCGAGAGATTACCATTGACAATGTCAGAGAGTCGTGTCATTGAATGGATAATACACGGAATTATCACAATTCCGATAACAACTTTCCGATTTCATAAATGCCTTGAATACATACCTGCTGGCCAATATGAACAATTGGGTAAGGGATATGTTAAATCCGAATGGAAATTACCATACACTCATTCTTGCTATAGTGACAGCGACAAAAATGTATTTCTTAGTGGTGACAACTGTAAACGCTCACTAAGCGGTATACTTTTGTGTCAGGGTATTAATTTACACGGAGCATGTGATGGAAATTCAAACAACCTTTCATGCCACCAGCTAGTCACACCTGCAACTCAGATAGAGCCCTTCTTTATGCAACTCGCAAACGGGAGTTACATTCTTAAAACGGATCACAGGTGTTGTGGCCTCGCGCCAGGGAAAAGTTATCTAGTACAAGTAACGTCCATGGTCAAATGTTGTATGCAAGCATTGTTCCCAAGTGGGCCTCCAGACATAGTGACTCCTCTCTGGCCTCGTCTGAATCTCTATTCTATACGAATTGATACATTAAGCAAAATGAAATCTGTGCTTTTACAGACAACAGTGCCTATAACGTCATCTAAAGAGACGTATGATCTTCTAGTCGCAAGGACGGCTACTGAAGTCCATGACCTTTTATCAACAAATTGCCCGTGCATTTCGTAGAAATGTTCAGCCAACTCCTTAACATGTCTAGTGCAACAAGCATCCCAGGCATATTTAAGACAGTCTTTACGGGACTGCTAACACCCTTCCAGGCAATTTTGGGAATCTTTCCTAATTTTGTGCACTCCATTTTTGGCGGCATACCACTATTTTTGGGACTCGTTGCAGGGATTCTATTTTTGACCCTCCTGCTACGTTATGGCAAGCCTCGGCTCAGACATAGCTCCCATGGGAATGGAAGAGACAATCCTAGCAATGCGCTACAGGGACAGGATAACTAACGTCCTCGGATTGGCCAGGCTGAGAGATCTAAACATGACCTGGTTCCTTTCATTCAGACCGATATGGCAAAATTGCATTTTACCTGTGCTACGGTGTATGCTTTGCGGCGATGAATGCGTGTTGGACATCTGTCTTTCACTTCCATCAGCAGTACCAATGGACGTCGATACTTTGCTCAGTCCAATAACGGCTCACGCATTGTGTTGTCCCCAGCAGCTACCAATCCTGATGACGGCATTTGTGGAGACTCCTGTACTACAGCCAAGTGGTAACAGTGGAGCGAGTGACAAAAGCAACATCATCCAGGTACAACGTTCTGTGAGCATTGCTGGTCCTGCCTTCGATGACAGCAATCATTCTCACACCTGCCAAGTTACAGCGCTATCTAATTTGGTTGAACTATCACCTGATTTTGTAGACCAATTCTTTGAGAGCCTGTCTGATACGATGTTCTCACCCACAGAGAAACAATAACTTTTTGAGAAGCTTTCCGACACACAGCGTTCCCATGAACTCTGAATTCGGCCTTCAGTTTTGATCAACAAAGACTGCAATAAGCTCTGGAACTCTATGTTTCCCCGTTCAAGCATTAAATTTTTTTTTGAATTGGACATTTTTAATAATTCACCTTTTTTGGCACGAATAATTCTTTGCTTAACGTAAAAACTATTCTTAGAGAACAGAAGCTTCGCACTTCTATTTCTAAACACATCTAGAGACATAACAACATTACACCAGCCTCTAGCACACATGTTATTACAATGCATTTTTATGTGATGATTTATCTCGCATTTCTTCTGTCAGAGATACTTCATGTGTAATTCTTTATGCATAATCGTTCATTGATTTCATATGCAATAATTTTTTGGAATGATTACTATGCTTTAAAAAACGTACAGTACCTAAATTCCATGTATTACAAGTACGCCTATTTCGAATGCATTTATGTATTTTGGGGTGGGCAATGTTACATATGCATCTTATTGCTTAGTTTTAGTGATTTTGATGGACATGAAAACGTGGAGTGGGTGTTGCGTGCTTATCTAGGTTCCTGATCGATACTGTGACCTTATGCCCCTATTCGGCTATAAATCCATTTATTCCCTATATTGGCATAACCGTTCAAGTGCGATTTTCTGAAAAGTCATCTCTGGCCTCACACGAACAGAGCCACATTCCAGCATGACTCTCTGCTACTTCCTTTGCGACCAATTAGTGCAATGACAGAGCAGCAGTCACTATCTGATATTCCTAGATAACACTCCGAGTTCTTCAACAAGATAAAAACTTAGCAAACCTGGAAATCCCCGCTTGCTATGTTTTGATTAGTAATGGAACTCTAATGAGCAACTGATAACTGTCACTTCCTAGTGACATCTTTAATTGACGTCTTATGTCCAGCAAACTTGCGTCAAACCCGGCACCTGTCAGGTATAAATATTACCAACGTTGCCTTAAGCAATGTGAGCTGCAAGCTACTGTTGCTGATGCTGGCTGCCTGCATGACCCTGTGTTGGTAAAAACTAGCACTCTGTCGCTGCAGCCTGCTATCCTGTGGTGGTGAAGCTGCTGATTACCATTATCGCCGCTAAAGCGCGACCTATGGTGCAGTACGCTTAAGGAGCTGAACAGCCGTCCTCTGCGAAGACATCCAGCAGATTCCAGCTGCCCGCGGACGCTGTCACCCCTCCTTCCTCGACGCGCTGAAGAGAAGCCGCTGCCTTTCTCGTGCAGAGAAATCCAGTCCCGGCGCTTCCGGTTTACCCTCGCGGGTGACTGGGATATCGAGAGAGACCCCTGAAGGAGATACCAATCCTCCATCATTCTATTCAGAGGTATGGTGTTGACTAAACCCTTAGACGAGAATTCTTGAAACAAACCTTGGCAAAACCAACTTAACTTAAGCTACTTACTTACTCCCCTTCTCACGTGTTAGGCTTAGGTCAGGCACACTGGGGTAGGCTTAGTTAGAAGCACCAGTTGAGTATGTTAGCCTAATGTATATATGACTGTATATATGTTTTATTACTCTTAACCCATTGTATGGCTAAGAAACCATATCAATGCTTTTACAGTTCTATTTTGCAATACTTATCTTACTGTACGTACTTTTTATAATAACAGTTATTGCAATTGTGGCAATACATTTCTCTTGTACGAGAAGAAAGACTGTTCAATAAATGTTAACCTTTATTGATACACGCCCGTCTCTCTATTCTCTACATACTGTGAAAGTAAACTGCACTAGACTGACTGAGTGAAATCTATGTCTATTGTTTCACACGACCCTAGAGATCGACTCTTGATCTGAGGAGCAAAGTTGTCATGTTGCACGGTTGTTGGAAAACTGAATCCCTTCTTGTCTGTGCCAAGGAAGCTGATCACTTCCTATGCAGAGAAGAAAGTTTCCAGTGACCTCTGAGCTAGTTGGTAACACAACCCAATTAAGTTTAGCATAGTCAGTGGAGGCCTGGAATATAAGCAGTTCCACGTCGATACTACTGTTTATGTTATTCCAATGCGCAGGGCCTAGTGGGAAACTAGGAACTACACTACAACATCTACATAATTCTAAACTCTAATTTTCTTTTTTGTTTTGCAGATTATCAATCGGACATCTTTAGACTCCATTTCACAATTTGTTTATAATATTGTTCTTTTTTAAAGTTATTTTTCTAGTTGCTTCTAATATAGTTATAATTAAGTTTCGTTTACAGTTATTGTTTTAATAAAAGTTAATTTAAAAAACTACATACTTCCTTTATTTTGTGGGGGGGGTATGATGGTCCACAATAAAAATAATGTTGAAATACTATAGTAAGATGTTCAAGACTAGGATTGAAAACTACTAAGGTATATGTCCTCTGGATAGACTACAACTTAGAAAATAAATCAAAATAATACGAAACAATGTGTACCACATTTACAAACCTCATGCAACATTTTCCCTTGCAAACCTACCCCCCTACAAAATTAAATGTGTGGACCTCAATCACGCCCCTCAAACCACGGAAACAATCACCCCACAAAGATTTCTATATTGTATGAGGAGCTGCGTGCCCTACGCCTACTGTCCTGGAGTCCATGACGCCCAGACCCGATTGCTGCAGTGTCCTGGGAGAAACAGGCATTACAATGCGGTCATAAGCATGCGTGATCGTCACCACGAAGACATTAGCAAGCATATAGCTTAACCACGCATGCTTTTACAACTAGTATGCATATTCCATGCATGATAAACACATAATCTTAATAATGTCTTTCTGTTGACGAACACGCGTTGTAATGGCTGTGGCTTACGTCCTTCAAATGAATTTTTAGGTATACGTGTGACCAAGTCTGATAACATCAGAGGCCAAGGACAAGCACCGTGGTGTCTGTGGCAGGAAATCTCATCGATCACAGAGAAAATAGGATGGTAAAATGAAAGTAACAGATATAATAAAAAGAACGGAGGAAAACTACTAAAATGGCGGTGGACGGATTATAACATCAGAGGCCAAGGACAAACACAGTGGTGTCTGTGGCAGGAAATCTCATCGATCACAGAGAAAATAGGAGGACAGTAAAATGAAAGTAACAGATATAATAAAAATAACGGTGAAAAACTACTAAAATGGCGGTGGATGGAGTACGTAATCAACGTTTGGCGCCTCGGCACTACGTTTCAAATAAATATAGATAAAGTATGATTATTAATATATTACAAAAGTACAGCAGCGGATGACACACACGACCAGGGGAAAGAAAGCGGCAAATTTAATACCTGAAATAAAGAAAGGTTTGCTTGTTGAACTTGAAGAAAAAGAAAAAAACGTGGGCTTCGAAACGAGGCTTCGCATGCGTAGAGTACAACTGCTGCACAAAAAAACCCGGAAAGTTTTACATACTATCATAGAAATATACCTCTTTTTTTGACCAGTAAACTTAGGTGCATATTATCAAGGACCGGTGTTAAAATTATCGCCATTTTATCGGCAGGAAACTGCCGATAAGACGGCGATAATGAGCTTGATAATATGGCCTCGTTATTTCCCATAGAAGCCCATGTTAACACCAGAACACGAGCTTCTATGGGAATTAACAAGGACATATTATCAAGCCCATTATCGCCATTTTATCGGCAGTTTCATGCCGATAAAACGGTGATAATTTTATCACCGGTCCTTAATAATATGCCCCCTAGTTCTCAAAAAGAACCATGAGCCATATTATCAAGCAAAGGCGATACATTATCGCCGCTTTTATCGGCAGGAAACTGCAGATAAAGCGGCGATAATGGGCTTGATAATATGCCCTTGTGAATTCCCATAGAAGCCCAGGTTATGGTGTTAACCTGGGCTTCTATGGGAATTCACAAGGCCATATTATCAAGCCCATTATCGCCGCTTTATCTGCAGTTTCCTGCCGATAAAAGCGGCGATAATGTATCGCCCTTGCTTGATAATAGGGCACTTTTTTTAGCTCCAATGCCCCCACGATCCCAGACGGCTCCCAACGTCCTATCAATCTCCTTTCCTACTTGAAAGAGAGAGCAGATTAACTTGCCATCTCCTTCAAATAGAAAAACGGTTTGCTGTGGTAAAGTGGGAGCGGCGACGGTACCGCCCTACCATACCAACAGCAGTGTCCCGGGAGTACGCACCCCAACACACTGCAAGAGCCGGTCCTGAGAAATGGTGCTCCCCAGGACCATCAAGGGTTCCAGTAAGGGGACCGCGCGACGCCCTCCCAACATTAATAAAAAACCCCAGACAGTGCAGGTACCCGGAGCTGGAAGGTCATTTTACATATTACTGCCCCAGAAAGGTGGCGTTCCCCGCCATATGTTCGGGGAGAGAGGGAGGGAGAGCTCAAAACATATATTTTTTTAAAAAGCCCCGAGGGGTGCCGCTCCCCGAGACTGCGGGGAGTAGGACCGTAACCCCCCCGCATACTTTAAAATAAAACCAGATGAGTGGTGTTCCCCAGTGCTCTGGGCACCTTACAAGCCCCCCATTATGAAAAGAAAATGCCCCCGTAATTTGCCCCCCTGAGACCTAATGGATAAAACAGACTTCTAGTTTTCTTCACCTTTTCCACCGCGTACGAGTACTGCACGAGTACCACGCGATTTTTTATTTAAAAAAAAAAACATTAACCTAAAGATCCATGTACCACCCCCTGAGCAAGCCTATAGGGTCAGAATGCTTCTACCCTGCCCCCTTTCCTAATTTCTCAACTTTGTTTTACTGTTTTCTTGTGACTCGGCTCTCGCGACAAACAAGATGGCTGCCAACACTTCCTGGTTTGGAGTGTTGACAGCCAATCAGCAGGCAGCTCGTGCTCGTAATTGTACGGATTGCCGTACGCTTACGCTGCGATTTTTCTTTTAAAAAAAAATATATCCTAAACATCCATGTACGACCCCCTGAGCAAGCCTAGAGGGTCAGAATGTTTCTAGCCTCCCCCCTTCCCTTATTTCTCAACTTTGTTTTACTGTTTTCTTGTGACTCGGTTCTACCGAGGCACAAGATGGCCGCCAACACTTCCTGGTTTCGAGTGTTGACAGACACTTGACAGCCAATCAGCATGCAGCTCGCGCTCGTAATTGAATGGATCTCAGTCCGCGTGTAGAACTCTCTCTAGATATCGCTATGATTTTCCTTGTAATTTTCTCAGAAACTACTGAACGGATTTACACCATTTAACAAAAAGCACAGTCTGCGAACCGAACTCTACCTCTCTGCCAAATTCCGTTCAGCCGTTCGAGCTGTAGCCCTGGCTAAAGGTCCCTAAGGAAAATTGCATGGGGAAAACACGTTTTGGGACCCCCCTTTTTTCTCGGCTCCCACTTCAAGAATCACACCCAAACTTTCAGGGAAGGAACGGAACCGAGCAGGCCATATTCTTCGATAAATTCATGAAGGTTCGTCCACCAAAGTTATTCCAAATAGAATGTTGTGCATTTCCTATGGAAAGTAGGTCCTAACTATAACTACCTACTGGCGACCGCTCAAGCTGATAAAATTCTTTAAACTTAAACATCCAAATGCTAATGATACCAACACACCACAAGGAATGGCTACTTGTGATCAAGCACTGACCGTGGGTGATATTCCCGCACTACGAATATTAGATGAACTTGTGGTTCCATGCATGCCCAGACCCTCCCTTCAAGTCTTGCTAGATGAAGGCATTGAAAGCACCATCAGAATTGCCAGCCCTTTCAAGCCACGTTCCACATTTACCCCCGTAATGCCGAAAGACGCCATTGACACCTTCAATGAGGTCATTATCGAGAACTGAAAAAACTGCACACAAAAACCACAAGACAAAGAAGAGCAGTCAACCAACGGAATGTGAGGTATAAAGAATTGATGACGAAACTCCAAAACAACAACGAGGTCATCATAAACAAGGCCGATAAGGGAGGTAACATTGTGCTGTGGCCACGCAATCTATACCTGGAGGAGGCCAATAGACACCTGAATGACACTCTGTGCTATAGAGTTTCAAGTCAAAAGGAAGTCATTGATACCAATAAAGAGCTGAAACGTCACCTCACTGATTTCAGAACCAAAGGGCAGATTAGCAAGGTTGAATTTACTTTCCTTAATGTTGAATCACCTGTGCAGCCCATTGTTTATTTCTTGCCCAAAGTGCACAAAAACACGACCCCCATCCCGGGTAGGCCTATTATTTCGGAAAGGAAAAGTGTCTGTGAAAATATATCCAAGTATGTGGATTTTTTCCTGCAGGATTTGGTGACCAGTCAACAGTCTTACTTGAGAGACTTCAGTGACTTCTTGTACAAAGTGAAAGATATTCCTTGGTGCGAGGATTATTTACTTATATCCTTGGACAGCACCTCGCTGTACACCAGTATCAAGCACACGGACGGTCTGGCAGCGTGCAAACCCATCAATCATCACAGACATAACAAAATCATTTTATTCCTCATTGATTGGTGTCTGTCACACAATTTCTTTATGTTCAACAAGAAGACTTACCAGCAGCTCAGGGGTGTGGCCATGGGAGCCTGCTTCTCCCCCAGGTACGCATGCCTACATGTTGGCTGGTGGGAGGATCGGGTTCTCATGGTCAAACACCAGGCTATCTATTGTGAAAACATTGTGTCATGGTTACGCTATATTGATGATGTCTTTTTAATTTGGAGAGGTAATGTGTGTAGTGCTGAGCGTTTCATATGTGAGATCAATAACAACGATCTCAACCTGGAATTCAACGCATGTATCAGTCCACCATCTATAGAATTTCTTGATAATCTTTACATCACAGACAACATTATGCACACCAAGCTACACAGCAAGACCACAGCAGGGAACTCTACATTACATGCTTCCAGCTTCTACCCCAGGTACCTCATCTCCAGCATCTCTTATGGGGAGATGTTAGGAATAGCCAGAATTTGCAGTAACAAAGGTGATCTACAGATTTGTCAAAAAGAAGCGGCAGACAGATTCAAGGCACGTGGTTATTTAAATAGCATCATACGCAAAGCCATAGAAAGAGCCAACACAACACCAAGAGATGAACTCCTTGAGGGCCCTACGGTAGTTGAGGTTCCTAGTGCAGCGGCTATCCTATCTGAACCCACAAACATGGTCACTCCTAGACTGATCATTACACACAACACAGAGGAAAGAGCCATACGAGCCACAGTCCACAAACACTGGGGAATCATACAATCTGACCCCATATTAGGCAACCTGATAGTACATAAACCTGACATCACATACAGGAGAGCATTCTCCATGAGAGATGCCTTAGTGAGAAACAGCCCAGAAGTCTACCAAATCCAACTGGTTATCTAAGGTAAATGGGTTTGTCAAATGTCAGAGTTGCAGAGCTTGTAAATTCGGGAAGAACATCACCAAGGAAGAGTCGGCATTTAGACACAATGCTCTTAAAATCAAACACAAACTCACCTGTAGGACCGAATTAGCAGTTTACATGCTCGAATGTACATGTGGACTCCGTTACATAGGTAGTACGAAGCTCCAAGCCAACCTCCGCATACTACAGCACCTCAGAGCCATAGTCAACAATGACCCAGCCTACCCCGTGGCAAGGCATTTCAAAGAGGTACACAACAACAATTTCGAGTACCTCCACTACTCTGTAATCGACTGCGTGCCGCCACTGAAACGGGGAGGGAATAAGGAAAAACTCCTTAGACAGTTGGAAAGCAGATACATATTACAATTCAACAACAAGGCTCTGGCTGGCCTCAACACCACGGAGGACCTACATCATTTTCTATAAATGAAGCAATTTTTCCACCTATGATGTATTCCACCAAGCTATCACACCATGACTGTTTTGATATTTTGATATCTTGATATGTTGATATGTTCTTTCGCAATGCCCACATGACTTGTTATCTTTAGTTATCTTTAATTATCCTTCACTGTATATATTACTCGCACATGTCCACATATCCTGCAATGTTTGTAGGTTGCCATTTTGAATTGAAGATACAGGTTCAACAATGATCGTACTATGCATTTTCCTGTCGTTATACATAAACTTGTCTACGTCTCTGTGGCCCTGTGCCTTAGTTAGTTTCCTTTGCATTTGTGGCTTCCACACACTGGTGTATTTATACACCTTTTATTATCCTCACTTTTCCAGCACACCGCAGGCACTTAGCAATATCGTCTAGGTTGTAGTTCGGTATTTATACCACGATTTGCGCCCTTTGGTTGAGTCTTTTATATGTTAGGCTGGCCTTTCTCTAGCTAGCATCCTTTCTTAACATTTCCAGGAGAGTATATCCATTAATGTTTTCCCCGTTACTTGGACACGCTAGCTCAGGCATAATCGTCGCTATGTCATTTAATAGTGGCTGAGTTTTTTCCTTTTTCCTTTTATTGACGCTGGATGTGTGATCTTTTTGATTTATGGAAGCCATACACCACTTAGTATTTTCCCAATTATAACACTGTGTCTTCTTGCAGCATCTTTATTCGATAATTCACACTTCTAGGTAAGCTGGACCCACTCCACTACCTGTGAGATATGCTTCACTTATACACTAATTAATGTGTTCAGTTTCGCATTGAAGCACACACACGCCAGTCTCACTTTGTAAATACACTCGCACTGTACCTCCTTTGATCTTCCCCCTCAATACTTTACTTCACTATTTTTTTTCGAAGGTTGGCAGATGACATACTCGTTTTACACATACGCTATTTCGGCGCAATGTTATTATTAGATGCAACACGATTTGCATGCCCACACTAGTGTCTTTTCATTATCCCGTGCAACATTGAACCTTTACGGGAGTTTTTCTGCATTTAAGCATTTGTATGTTGACGGCGAATAGGGGCTGCTGACACGCACGGAATTTCCAACAGTACGCATTTTGTGCATTCATAGTTCTTACCACACGTACTCAAAGGCGCTGACTTCTTAGATTTATTGACCCGCATTGAAGCACTACTCTGATTACATCAGTCTATTTTTAAACAACTCACACATATATCAACGCTTTTTTTGGCCCCAGTATTTTACTGCTGATCCCGTGTCCGTTCCACATAACCGATCCTACAGACACATGAGTTCCCATGAACTGCACACCACTCACCTGTCCATCTATCTCTGTCTGTGCATGGCAATCACTGGTCTAAAGCACCATGTTTAGGATTTATAGTCCTTTCACTATGTTTACATTGCCTTACAACATGTTTACTGTAGTAAAATCGTGATGTAACATATGTTGCTTTCCAACGCGTTGTAAAACTGCATGATCATTTTGATGAACATAGTAAAAATACTGCCTCTCCTTCACAATGTATATAAATTCACCTTCTCACCATTGCAAGCGCTATGTGATCAAGGCCGCATGTCTGGTGGCCGAAAGTCTTGCCTGTGGAGTCTGTTTCCTGGTTCAGCGCCGCTGTTAAGGTTGGTCGCCTTGCTGGGACTCGTGATATATATATATATATATTCACTTAAAAAACCATAGGTTTCAGGCCTTATATAGTTAGGAATTAGCATGTCTGAATGTGTGCATCAGTATGTCTATTGTTGTGTAAGCTGCTGCATGTGTTGATCAGTAGCTATATGAGTGGCTATATGGGTTATTGATTGGTTGCCCAAGTATTTGAATGGGAGACTGAGTGTGTGTGTGGGTGGCTTGGAGGTGTGTGACTCTGTGCATAGATGTGTGAGCAGTTGATTCACTAGGTGTATGAGTTCAAGAGTGCATGTGGAAACAGCTATATGGGCAGTTGACTGTGTGCATGGGTGTGTTGGTGAGTGAATGGATATCTCAGTGCTACATGTCCAAGTAAGTACATATGTAAAACACAGTGCATGTGAGAGTTGGCATATATAAATGACTATACATGAGAGCCAGTGAATGTGCGAGTGGCTGTATGGATCATTGTGTACTTGTATCAGTGATTGTATAAGAGAGTAAGTATGTGTTAGTATATGTTTGAATAAGTAAGGTGTTGGGTGTATAACTGTATAGTTGAGGAAATGGAAGTGTGAATGATTCTTTGCATGACTGACTAGGTGTGTGAGTAACTGCATGGATGAGTGGCAGTGTGTGAGTGTCTGTATAGCTGTATGAGTGCATATGATATTGTTGTATTGATGAGTGACTGTATGTATGAGTGATTCTATGGGTGAATGAGTGAATGTGTGTGTAGACCTCGGAATCATTGAGTGCGTATGTAGTAACTGGTATTGGTGTGTCAATGGTTTCAAGAATGGTAGTCTGTATTTAACACTGGGTGTATCAAAGGTTATATTAGAGTGTGAGGAGGTGCATCGTATTATCACATGAATGATATCATCAGTGATGTCATCAGTGATGTCATTTGAGATGTCATCAGTGATGTCACTGACCATGTCATGAATGATGTAATATGTGACATCATCAGCAGTGGATTGCGGGTGCGCGAAATATAGTTAGTACAACTAACTATATAGGAGCAATTTCAATGGTTTTTTAAATGCTAATTCCTAACTATATAAGGCCTGAAACCTATGGTTTTTAAGTGAATTTGCAAGGTTTTTAAAATGCTAATTCCTAACTATATAAGGCCTGAAACCTATGTTTTTTTAAGTGAATTTGCAAGGTTTTTTAAATGCTAATTCCTAACTATATAAGGCTTGAAACCTATGATTTTTTCAGTGAATTTGCAAGGTTTTTTAAATGCTAATTCCTAACTATATCAGGCGTGAAACCTATATTTTTTTTCAATACATTTCAAAGGTTTTGTAAATGCTAATTCTATTAGCGGATAACGTTTATATATGTTATTATCCTTCTGGGACCACCGGAGCAGCCATCTTGTTTCTCAGGAGAAGTGAGGCACAAGAGAGCACAAAACAAGAGTGGAAAACGCGAAAAGGGGGCAGGGTTGATATCCCCTGACCCCCTAGCCCTTCTCAGGGGGTCCCAGAAGGACCACCAAGTGCAAAAAAAAAGTTTTTTTTAAATCGCACCGTACGCGTACTGTACGCGTACCGTGCTTGTACCCCGCAATTTTTTTGATTTTTTTTGCCTTTGGGGTCCTTTTGGGACCCCCTGAGAAGGGCTAGTGGGTTGGGGGGTCTCTACCCTGCCCCCTTTTCGTGTTTTCCACTCTTGTTTTGGGATCTCTTGTGCCTCAGTTCTCCTGAAAAACAAGATGGTGGCCAACACTTCCTGGTTTGGACAGTTTGGAATGTTGACAGTCGACTGCCAGCAAATCAGAAACTCGCTCACACACATAAGGGTACGCACACGTACGGTACGCGTATCGTACGCGTACGGTGCGCGTACGGTGAGCGCATATAGATATATAATTTGCTCAAATTAAATTTTCTCAACAACTAATGGAAGGATTTTCACCAAATATAGAAAAGGCACTACTGCATACCTGTCCCTACCATTTTGCCAAGTTTGGTGTAATTCCATTCAGCCGTTTGGGCTGTAGCCGTGTCTAAAGGTCCCTATGGAAATTAATATGGGGAAAACACGTTTTGGGACCCCCCTTTCGGCTCCCGCTTGACAAATCCCCCCATAACTTTCAGGGAAGGAGTGGAGCGGAGCTGGCCAAAATTCTGGAAAATTACACACAGATTCCTCAATCAGCGCCAAACTTATTCCCAATAGAATGTTGAGCGCATATAGATATATAATTTGCTCAAATCAATTTTCTCAACAACTACTGTAGGGATTTTCACCAAATATAGAAAAGGCACTACTGCATACCTGTCCCTACCATTTTGCCAAGTTTGGTGTAATTCCGTTCAGCCGTTCGGGCTGTAGCCGTGTCTAAAAGTCCCATAGAAAATGCCATTTGAAAAATTTCAAATTCAATTTTCTCAAGAACTACTGGAGGGATTTACACCAAACATACAAAAGGCACTGCTGCATACCAGTCCCTACCATTTTGCCAAATCTGGTGTAATTCCGTTCAGCCGTTCGAGCTGTAGCCTTGTCAGAATGTCCCTATGGAAATTAACATGGGGAAAACACAATTTGGGACCCCCCTTTTTTCTCGGCCCCCGCTTGACGAATACCCCCGAAACTTTCAGGGAAGGGGCGGAGCGCAGCGAGGCAAATTTAAGGAAAATTACAGGCATATCCCTCAATCGGCGCCAAAGTTATTCTCAATAGAATGTTCGGAATTTCCTATGGTAACTAGGTCCTAACTATATATACCTACTGGCGACCGCCAGTAGGTAATATTAATATATATATATATATATATATATATATATATATATATTACCTACTGACGGTCGCCAGTAGGTAGTTATAGTTAGGATTATTTTCAATACAAAATCTCAACATTCTATTGTGAATAACTTTGGCGCCGGTTGAGGAATCTGCCTGAGAATTTCCTCAAATTTGCCTCGCGGCGCCCCGGTCCTTCCCGGAATGTTTGGGGGGGATTCGTCAAGCGGGGGCCGAGATAAAAGGGGGGTCCCAAAACGTGTTTTCCCCATGTTAATTTCCATAGGGCGGTCGACCTCACTTTTAGCCCGAACGGCTGAATGGATTTCCACCAAACTTGGCAAAATTGTAGGGACTGGTAGCCCGATGTGCCTTTGCTATGTCTCAAGATATGTGCTCCAGTGGATTTTGAGTAATTTAGGTTAAAAAAAATATATATATATCTATAAGCGCGCTCCGGTAAGCGCACCGGGGCCCGTACCAGCGCGATACGCAAGTTCGCGCGCGGAAAGCTGATTGGCTCTCAGGTGTCTATAAACATTCCAAACAGTCCGGAGCAGCCGCCATCTTGTGTCTCGGTAGGATCGAGACACAAGAGGTGGCAAAAACAATGGGGGAAATGACCAAAAGGGGGCAGGGTAGACCCCCCCTGACCCCCTAGGTTTGATGTGGGGGCCATAAAAGAGCCCCGTGGGGCATTACATTTTTTTTTTTTTTTTTTTTTTTCGCGGGGGGAGCACCCGGTACGCGCACCGGGGAGCATACCATGGGGAAAAAAGAATGACAGTTTTTTAAAAAAGTAGCTGTTTTAAAAATAAATTCTTTTTGTTGTTTTTTTTATTTTTTATTTAAGTACCTACATGTAGGTACCAATGCAGAGACTTAAATTTAATGTACACCGTCTCCTCTGTAGATATCTTGCATGTTGTTATAGAAGTTATTGTGGTATATGGAATCCATACCATAGTCTGTCAGGAAAGCAGAAACAGATCCTTTAAGCACTCCCTGAGAAGTCCTAGGGGATCATGGGTAGTCTATCCTGCTCCCTTATGATGAAAAAGAGATGTAAAATACACATTGGAGATAATATAGTGGGAGAAAGGTAGTAACTATGAGTAAACTTACTATGTAACACAAAAACGTAGCACAGTATACTCTAAGTCTCACTTTATAATATAATCATTTTGGTACTATTTCATGAATTACATATAAAAATGAATAATGTCTCAAACAATTTAAAATTATTAAATATAAATTTATTCTTCTGATTCTTTTTCAAAATTTAATAAAACTTCTAACATAATATTGTCCGGAATTTCAACATAATTATTAGTACATGATTCTATTTGTTCCAAACATTCTATTAACTGTTGGTCCAAAGAGTCATCCATGAAATCAAATTGATCTTTTTGTTCTTCTGGATTTTCCACCTTTACTTCGAAAGAAATAACATATGTTTGTTTTTCTCCTTCCATTTTCTTTCTGAAAATTGCATAAAAAATAACTATATCAGTAGAGTTAGGGTACTGTTGGGTTTAAGTTCAGACAGGTACTTCTGAGTTTTTAACAGTGAAGTAATTTTTGGGCAGTGTATGGTTTCAGGCAGGAAGTAGAACTATTAAAAAGTGCATGTGATGAAGCCTAAGTAAATTCATAATTATACCAGAAAAGCCTAACTCAATCCATAATTATAACAGAGAAGTCTATCTCAATCTCTAACTCTTACAGAGGGACAGTATATAACTATCAGAAAACGTTTTCCCAAATTAACTTAAAGTGCACAACCTAAATTTAAATATTTAAACATTACTCGCTAATATATGTATTCACTAAGATACACTTAATAAGCCAGTTAACCAATCAATTTTTAAAAAAAACATCCATTTACACACTTATTTAAACATTTATTCTTCCATCGACCTTTACATATACATATATAAAACATATTTATTTTTCAGAAAGACACACATTCACTGGATGGTGTCATCAGTGATGTCATGAGGAGAAGTGTGGCTCACTGGTTAGAGGAGGCAGACCTGGAAGCAGAGGTCAGCCCGGGACCAGGGTTCAATTCCCGGCTCGGCGGGGTCTTGAGTCCTAAAATGTCCATGGACTCGACAATTCTCGCTCCGGTGCCTACTCGATTCATGGGTTCACACTCTGCGACTCTGGGCAATAGCTTGCTTAATCTCCACAACGGCCCCTCGCGGCGGGATGCCTGGCTTTCACCTTGCGGATACCCTGCTGGGGTTATCTCACAGGGGAATACCAGAACGGGTTCCCTAAGCAAGCGCTTAGAGACCAGTTGGTGATTTGCGCTATATAAATTCCTGTACATTTACATTTACATTTACATGAGTGATGTCACTGACCATGTCATGAGTGATGTAATATGTGACGTCATCGGCAGTGCATTGCAGGCGCGCAAGTTATAGTAAGTCCAACTAACTATAACGTGGGAATTTCTATGGTTTTATGTCAGTAAAATTTCCAGCTAACTATAACTGGTGTGAAACCTATGGTATTTTCAGTGAATATATATATATATATATATATATATAGTTAGGATTTCTTTGAATAGGGATTTCTGAAAATTCTATGTTGAATAACTTTGGCACATTTTGTTTCTGAGCGTCCCCTGAAAGTTTGGGGGGGGGGGGGGGGGGGGTTCGTCAAGCGGGGGCCGAGAAAAAAGGGGGGTCCCAAAACGTGTTTTTAACATTGAGTTTTCCATAGGGCGGTTGGACTCACTTTTAGCTCGAACGGCTGAATGGATTTCTATGAAACTTGGCAAAATTGTAGGGACTGGTAGCCCGATGTGCCTTTGCTAGGTCTCAAGATATGTGCTCCAGTGGATTTTGAGTATTTTAGGTTCAAAAAAATATATATATCTGTGACAGCGTCCCGGTTAGCGCCCCGGTTCGCGTACCAGACGCGTAACGGAACTTCGCGAGGAGAAGCGGATTGGCTCTCCAGTGACTGTCAACATTCTAAACAGTCCGGAGCGGCCGCCATCTTGTCTCTCGGTAGGATCGAGAGACAAGAGGTGGAAATAAACGAAGGGGGAAATGAATAAAAGGGGGCAAGGTAGACCCCTCCTGACCCCCTAGGATTGATGTGGGGGCTATTAAAGGGCCCAGCGGGGCAAAAAAAAAAAAAAAAAAATTCGATTTTTCGCGGTGGAAGCGCTACCCGGTACGCGAACCGGGTAGCTCACCGGTAGCGTAACGGGAGTCCGCCATCTTGTGTTTCGGACGAATTTAGTCACAAGATGGAGGATAAACAATGTTGGGAATGGGTATAAGGGGGCTCGGGAGACATTTCCTGACCCCCTAGGTTTTCTGAGGGTGGCTGAGGAGGCCCATATATGTTAAAAAAACACCTTTTTTTAAAACAAATTTGCACGGTTGGCGCCTAGTCCGCGCACCGGGTAGCGTCTCGGAAAGCATAACAAGGATAAAACCAAGGGAAATAGTAAAATAATATTTTAGAGTGCTTTGAGGTAGGGTAGCTCTGAATAGAGCTGTTGTGTTGTGTGGGTGATGTAAGTACCAACATGTAGGTACCAATGAAGAGTCTAAAATTCAATGTACACCGTCTCCTCTGTAGATATTTTGTATGTTCTAATATGGGTTATTTAAATATAAATGTGTGGAAAAGCACTTCATGCTTTAATGCAATTGTATTTTTGAACTGATTGTTCTTTCCTCTTAGTCCTCCTCTTTGGTTTTTTTCCCCACACTCTTCTTCAGCATGATAGTTGATAAATTTGTTCCCTCACCTCCCTTCCCTCTCCCTCACTCCCTTTCCTCCCTCACTTTGCTTACAGTCTTACAGTGCTTCCCTTAGTCTTTCCCTCACTTTTCCTGTATCGTTACTTTTTTTCTTTCACCCTCACTCTCCTCCCCTTGATCTCTCTCACCGCTCTCTTCTTACTCTGATACCTCACTCTCCCTTAGCAGTCCTTGTCTGTCCCTCACTCCCTTTCCCTCACTTGCCTTCCTTCACTCCTTCACTCACTCACTTTCCTTCATTCTCCTACTGCATGAATTACAAATGAAAAAGAATAATGTGTCAAACAATTTTAAATTTCTAAATATAAATTTATTCCGTAGAATTTTCAAAATTTTGAAGAACTTGTAACAAGTCTTTATCAGGGATATCCTCTTTAATGTCTTCATTTGAAAGTCTTTCTAACAGGTCAACTGCATCCACACATTTGAGGTATTCCTCATCAAGAGATTGATCCCAAAAATCCCTGTCTTCTTCTGCATTTGAAATTTCATCAATATTATGGCTCTCATTTTTAGGTTGAATCATAATTTCCTTATAGGTTGATGATATCTCCAAAGTATTTGTAACAGCCTCTTTCGATTGTACCATTTTTTTATTTTTTATTTTTTGCTGTAAATTGCAGAAATAAAACTTTAATTTATCGTTTTCAGTAGTACCTAATATGAAACTACCTTTATCAAGTATTTAGTTCTTTGCAATTAATATGGACAAATTTGATCAAATAGTTTTTAAAGCTATATCAGTAGAGCTAATGCGCTGTAGAGGTGAAGTTGATACAGGTTCTTCTGAGTTTTTATCAGTGAAGTTATCTTTGGGCAGTGTATAGTATCAGGCAGCAACTAGAAAAAAAGAAGAACTGCATGTAATGAAGCCTAACTCAATCCATAACTATAACTGAGGGACAGTACATAACTAACAGAAAACGTTTTCTGTTTCAGGTTTCCCTGCAAATGGTTCTTAAATGTACAATAGGGAGTACCAGTCAAAATGGCTGTCTTTCCCTCTTATTTTTCATAAATATTCATGTAGCAAACCAATCAAATGTCAGCACATAAAAATACAACTTGAAAGTAATGTTATCATTGGTTGAAAATGTCAATTCTTTCTAATGTGTTTTTGCCATGTAATTTACCTCAGGATATTTAGACAGGGCTACAGCCTGAATGGCTCGATGGAATTCCATCAAATTTGGGAAAATGGTAGGGACTGGTATGTAGTAGGGACTATTCCAAATTTGGTGAAAGTGTCTCCAGTGCTTTTTTTGTAAATTAACTTCCCACATTTTTTTTTGCTGCGTGTGCCGTTGCGCGCCCAGGTTCGCACACCGGGTAGCTTACCGGCAGCGTAACGGGAGTCCGCCATCTTGTGTTTCGGTCTAATTTGGACACAAGATGGAGGATAAACAATGCTGGGATTGTGTAAAGGGGGCAAGGGAGACATATCCTGACCCCCTAGGTTTTGTGAGGGTGGATGAGGAGGTCCATATATGCCCCAAAAAAAAAAATGTATTTAAAAATTTTCGCGCAGTTGGCGCCCGGTGCGCGAACCGGGTAGCGCTCCGGAAAGCGTGAATCGTGAAAATTAGTGAAAAAAATTACATTTTAAATTTATTTAGAGTGATCATAGTTAGGTTAGCTCTGAAAAGAGCTTTTTGGTTCTGTGGAAGATTTAGGTACTTATAAGTAGGTACCAATACACAGTCTTAAATTCTGGATGAAAACTCTGTTCCCCTCATCTGAGAAGTGCACACCATCTCCTCTGTAGATATCTTGCATGTAGTAACGCAAGTTATTGTTGTAGATGGAGCCCATTCCATGGTCTCTCATGTAAGCTGAAACAGACTTATTTACATGCTTCCTCGTTTTCTCAATTTGTGGACAAAATTGATTGGACCACCTCCATTTCTGTCTTTGGCATATATTTGAATACACCAAGGCAGTTTGAGGAAAAAGTGCCATCAATTGCTCAAAGGTGTCCTTTAAAAGCATTTCCAGACCTACCCCAGTCAAAGTGCCCAAGTCATTTCCACCACAGTGCACTATTAAGAGGTCAGGGTTTGGCAGATGCAAAAAGGTTTTCACCAATGGTATCAATTGGTGAGATCTCAATCCTCTCTGGTCAATCCACTTGATTTCCACATTTGGTAAATTGAGGTTGTGTAAATTTCTGTTATCAGCGTACCTTTGAGCCCAGTGGATGTAACTATGTCCAAGAATCCAGACAGAATACATGGTGAGAAGAGGTTCTGCTGCAGTCAGATGAAGTGTGGGAATGAAATGGCAATTGAAACAGTAGGAGTTTGCAAAGAAAAAAAGCTGCGGAGTTTCAGTGCTATTGATTCACTAGCAGTGATTGGTGGATTTCAATTGCTGAAAACTGAAAGGTAGGGTGCATGGTTGTGTTCTTTGAAAGATGTAATTTGAATGGTTAAGAAAAAATCATTTTAAGAAACATTGCACTGGATAAGCAGGTGTACTGAGAGTTCAGAGTTCAGTTGAAACATTGTTGTGTGAACTTGTAAACATGAGAGGTCTGTCAGGAGGTAGTTGCTATGGAAAAAAGGCAGAAAGGGCAGAGGGGGGAAGGGTGTTGATTTGAAAAAAGTGAGGGAAGAGTTTTGATTGGGTGACATGAGGGATATGTGTAAAGAATTACAGCATTTCTGTGCCATTGTTGGTTGCAGCCTCTGTAATGCATACCCTTTGCTCTGCTAAAGAAAAATTGGTGTGTGTCTGAGACTGTTTTCAAACTCAAAAAGCATTTGCTAAGGTGAGAAAATATTCATTTAATTTAGATAGAGACTAGTATGCTTTAAGAAGAAAATTAGGAAGCAAGCTGTGTATTTAAAATGTTGCTTTGTGTCAAGTTTTTTCATTGTTTTACAAAAAGATTTTGCTTCTTTGAGAAATTGTAATTGGAGATAATGTGAAGTATTAGTACTGACAGGGTGTGCTTGTACATAGGAGCTGTGCTGTGTTTTCAAATTATGACTTGAAAATCGTTTTTAAGGAAAAGGAATGCTTTTAACATTTATGAGGAGGAAAAAATGGTGTCTGCTTCTTTAAACAAATATTTCACTTCCCCCATGAATCTGGGAGAATAATTTGCTTATTTGATGTGTTTAAAATTCGTTTCTTGAAGTCACTTAGGTTTCAGGATATGTACTGCTAGAGTTTCATAGCCAGCATGGGGCATATTTACAAGGCCTTTGAGCCACTTTCACGTCATTTTCCCCATGTTAAAAGTGACGCAAAAGTGGTGCAAGGGCCTTGTAAATACGCCCCCATGTGTGCTAGGCCATTTTAAGTCACTTCCCCCATGAATCTGAGAGAAAAATTTGCTTACTTGATGTGTTTAAAAATCGTTTCTTGAAGTCACTTAGGTTTCAGGATATGTACTGCTAGAGTTTCATAGCCAGCATGGGGCATATTTACAAGGCCTTTGAGCCACTTTCACGTCATTTTCCCCATGTTAAAAGTGACGCAAAAGTGGTGCAATCAATTATTTATATGTGTGCTAGGCCATTTTAAGTCACTTCCCCAATGAATCTGGGTGAATAATTTGCTTACTTGATGTGTTTAAAAATCGTTTTTTGACTTAAAATGGCTCAAAGGCGTTGTAAATATGAGCCATGCTGGCTATGAAACTCTAGCAGTACATATTCTGAATCCTAAGTGACTTCAAGAAACGATTTTAAACACATCCAGTAAGCAAATTATGTCATGTTTAGGTTTCACGATATGTACTGCTAGAGTTTTATAGCCAGCATGGGGCATATTTACAAGGCCTTTGAGCCACTTTCACGTCATTTTCCCCATGTTAAAAGGGATGCAAAAGTGATGCAAGGGCCTTGTAAATACCCCCCTATGTGTGCTAGGCCATTTTAAGTCACTTCCCCCATGAATCTGGGAGAATAATTTGCTTAGTTGATGTGTTTAAAAATCGTTTCTTGAAATCACTTAGTTTTCACGATATGTACTGCTAGAGTTTCATAGCCAGCATGGGGCATATTTACAAGGCCTTTGAGCCACTTTCACGTCATTTTCCCCATGTTTATAGTGACGCAAAAGTGGTGGAAGGGCCTTGTAAATACGCCCCCATGTGTGCTAGGCCATTTTAAGTCACTTCCCCCATGAATCTGGGAGAATAATTTGCTTACTTGATGTGTTTAAAAATCGTTTCTTGAAGTCACTTAGGTTTCAGGATATGTACTGCTAGAGTTTCATAGCCAGCATGGGGCATATTTACAAGGTCTTTGATTCACTTTCACGTCTTTTTCCCCATGTTAAAAGTGACACAAAAGTGGTGCAAGGGCCTTGTAAATACGCCCCCATGTGTGCTAGGCCATTTTAAGTCACTTCCCCAAGAATCCGGGAGAATAATTTGCTTACGAGACGGCGCTCCTGGAAGTCTCGGAGATCGCTAAAGAGGTGCTGGACACGGGAGGCAGGGTGATGTTAGTCATGTTAGACCTGTCGGCGGCGTTTGACACCGTCCCCCATGAGGATCTCCTCACCAGGCTCCGTGACATCGGGCTAGGGGGGACGGTGCTCAACTGGTTTCGTTCCTTTCTGGCCAACCGCCGGCAGACGGTCTGGGTCCCACCCGGGTCCGCCGAGATGCCGCCATTGGGAGTCGGAGTGCCTCAGGGCTCTATATTGAGCCCCACTCTATTTAACATCCTCATGACCCCTCTGCCGACATTGGCGGAGTCCTATGGGGCCCGGATCGTCTCTTATGCTGACGACACCCAGCTCCTTTTCACCTGCCGCAAGAGCGAAGAGTTCGATGGAGAAAGGATCCGTGAGTGCCTTGGGGCTGTTTTTAGCTGGTTTTCACACAACAGCCTTAAGTGCAACTCGGACAAATCTGAAATTCTATTCTTCGGATGCCCATCAGAACCAGATTGGCAGGGATGGTGGCCTGCTGACATGTTCCCTCCCACTCAGTCTTCTAAGTGGGCTAAGAACCTGGGAGTTAAAATTGACAACGAGCTCTCGCTCAAATCCCAGGTTTCTACTCTTACGGGAACATGTTTTGGGATTCTCAGAATGCTGCGTAAGTTCTTCCCCCTTCTCTCGGAGCAACATCGGAGGATCACTGTTCAGGCCCTCATAGGGTCCAGATTGGACTATGCCAATGTCCTATATCTGGGCTTGCCTGAATACCTCCTCCAGCGTCTGCAGGTCACCCAGAACGCTGCTGCGCATGCTATCTTTGGCCTTCACCGCCGCACTAGTGCCTCTAATCTCCTTGTATCCCTTCACTGGCTTCCGGTGCGGAAGAGGATACTGTTCAAGGCCATGACTCTTGCCCATAAGGCCTTGCATGGCAATGGTGCCAAATATCTTCAGAGGAGGCTGGACTTCTATCGACCTGCACGATCCCTCAGGTCAGAAGCCTTGGCTTTGGCTCGGGTGCCACGCATCAAAAGGGCTCGGCTAGGCGGCCGGTCCTTTAGTTTCCTTGCTCCTCAGCTATGGAATTCTCTACCGGTGTCCCTGCGAAACACCGCAAACCTGCTCGTCTTCAGGAAAGACTTGAAAACCTGGCTGTTCGCTGGATAATCTGTCCCCTCTTCTAGGCCCCTGTTTCTCTATTGTTATGTTCTCTAGCTCTTTTCTTTGGTCGGGAGCTCAAAGCGCCGGGACACTCCTTTGGAGTAGCCGTTGCGCTATTAAAGTCCCATTTTAACATAACATTTTAACATAACATAACATACTTGATGTGTTTAAAAATCGTTTCTTGAAGTCACTTAGGTTTCACGATATGTACTGCTAGAGTTTCATAGCTAGCATGGGGCATATTTACAAGGCCTTTGAGCCACTTTCACGTCATTTTCCCCATGTTAAAAGTGACGCAAAAGTGGTGCAAGGGCCTTGTAAATACGCCCCCATGTGTGCTAGGCCATTTTAAGTCACTTCCCCCATGAATCTGGGAGAATAATTTGCTTACTTGATGTGTTTAAAAATCGTTTCTTGAAGTCACTTAGGTTTCACGATATGTACTGCTAGAGTTTCATAGCCAGCATGGGGCACATTTACAAGGCCTTTGAGCCACTTTCACGTCATTTTCCCCATGTTAAAAGTGACGCAAAAGTGGTGCAATCAATTATTTATATGTGTGCTAGGCCATTTTAAGTCACTTCCCCAATGAATCTGGGAGAATAATTTGCTTACTTGATGTGTTTAAAAATCATTTTTTGACTTAAAATGGCTCAAAGGCGTTGTAAATATGCGCCATGCTGGTTTTGAAACTCTAGCAGTACATATTCTGAAACCTAAGTGACTTCAAGAAACGATTTTAAACACATCCAGTAAGCAAATTATGTCATGTTTAGGTTTCACGATATGTACTGCTAGAGTTTCATAGCCAGCATGGGGCATATTTACAAGGCCTTTGAGCCACTTTCACGTTGTTTTCCCCATTTTAAAAGTGACGCAAAAGTGGTGCAAGGGCCTTGTAAATACGCCCCCATGTGTGCTAGGCCATTTTAAGTCACTTCCCCCATGAATCTGGGAGAATAATTTGCTTACTTGATGTGTTTAAAAATCGTTTCTTGAACTCACTTAGGTTTCACAATATATACTGCTAGAGTTTCATAGCCAGCATGGGGCATATTTACAAGGCCTTTGAGCCACTTTCACGTCATTTTCCCCATGTTAAAAGTGATGCAAAAGTGGTGCAATCAATTATTTATATGTGTGCTAGGCCATTTTAAGTCACTGCCCCCAATGAATCTGGGAGAATAATTTGCTTACTTGATGTGTTTAAAAAATCGTTTTTTAAATTTGTCTATGCTGCTAAATTACCGTAGGTAGAATTGACAACTAGTGTGTTAATTGTTTGCCTACTGTTATTGGTTTACTGTTTGGTAATAGTGGTTAATAACATTTTTTTGAAAAATTTACCACAGATTCAACTCAAGATCTTTTGAAAAATTCAAAAATGCCCTCAAGGCAAAGGAGAAGAAAAGAAGCAAAGCGACTTACACCCACCTTGGTAAACCTTTGCAGCAGTCCTCTACAATAAAAACTTGTCAAGTCACCAAAAAAACTCTGTGTAAGACAACAAAATCTTTTTTAAGAAACATTTGCAGACGAAAAAGTATCACTACAGAACATGTTTTAGTCCAGAAGAAGAGAGCCAATTTAAACGGGAAGGAAAGGCCCCTCAAAAATGTTACTGCTAGAGCAGGAGATAACTCTGTGCATGGCTGTAGAAGGGAAAATCAGTTTGGGGACATTCGTAGACGAATGTTCCGCAACAGGATAATTGTCAATTTGTTAATTTTTTTTAAAAAGGTCAACAGAAAGTGGCTTTTTATAAGAAAAAGAAAAATGTAGAGAAAATTATTGATCAGGCTTTCGAAATTAAGCGAAAGTTATTTATTTTGATAATCAATAGAATTAGGAAACTAAACAAGGCAATTTATGATTTCAAATCAAATAGTAGATGGAAGAGAATAGTTAATCGTACTAATTTTTGTGAAGTGTTTTTCAGGAGAATGGATGCATAGTTCAAGTTGTGAGGCATTTTTTAATGAGGAGAGTTACTTCCAGGACAATGATTTGGTGCATGCAGTTGACACCAGTGGTCGAGCATATGAGGTGAAAGACGGTTGTCCGGTTGAAAAAGAAAAACTTGTGTCAACAGAGGCAGAAGAGGTGTTAGGTGATGAGGTTTTAGGGAGACGTCCTAAGTGTCCAGTGTACACCTGGAAGTGTAGTAGTATTTGCAGTGTGCGACAGGATTCCATCAATTTTCTTTGTGATTTTGTACGGACATTTAATAAGAAAAGTTTAAAACAGAAAATGAAGTTGTTGCAAGAATTAGATCCTTGTAGAGTGAGAGAAGTGACAGGTTTGCATGGTCATTCACTGGCTTGTCTTTCCAGGAGAGTATGCCAGAGTGTTTTTCATCATTTCAGGATGCTGGCAGTGCATCATAATAAAGTGAGGAAATTAGTGAGAATGTTGTATTATGCTAAGAGTCCAGCAATTATGCTTAAACAATTAAGCAGTGCTCTTTTGCATGGTTCTGAAGTAGATGTGAAGAATATTTGTGAAGAAATTGAGTTTTGTTACTTTGCTAATAAAGAGAACAATGTTGAAATTGACCCAGTAGAAAAAGGTAATGTGGAAGAGAGTGTACAGATTTCCAGTACAGATAAGTTTCACAAGGAAATTTCCACGTTTACGGTGAAATCAAGTGAGAGGCCTAATTTCACTTGTGTGTGTTGTCGACGGACTTATTATAAGAATCAGACTAAGTTAGTGGATTTATATGCAAAAAGTGAAATGGAAAATAATAGTGAATGGAAGGATTTTGCAACATACTTGATGGTAGAAAATTGTTTTGATTTGGGATCGGATCAACGTATGTGTACTTATTGTTTTAACAAATTAAATCAAAACCGGATGCCTGCTAGAGCGGTTCATAATAATCTGGAATTGGTTGACATTCCTTCTGAACTGAAGGATTTAAATACTTATGAATCTATTTTGATTCAAAGTGTCCATCCTTTTCAGGCTATTGTTCGAATGGAGCCTAAGACAGGGAAATTGCCTCCTTCAGATTTACAGAGAGGATTAAAGGGAAGAGTTGTTTATTTGCCTCTAGATTTGAAGAAAAATATTGATACAATTGGTGTAGACAAAGTGGAAGAGGAACCTCTGGTTATCCTAGTTAATGGGGTTCCGACAAAGAGTAAGAAAATCTGGCAAGATTTAGTGGATGTTAGGAAAGTCAAAAAGGCAACATTGTATTTGATGAAAAACAATGAGTACTACAAGAATGTATGTGTTGCAGAAGAGGAACTAAGTGAAGAAGAGGACAGCGATTTGTGTGCTGGACAAATAGAGAAAGTAGATGTCTCTAAAAATGAAGAAATATATGAACATTATAGTGTTCATCCTTTGCATTCCAAAGAAGTCATGGGGAATGCTATTGAGTTGTTTCAAATGAAACAAGCCAAAGGGAGTCCCATTAGTGTTTGGGAGGAAAGTTTGGAAGCTCGGTGTTTCCCACAGTTATTTCCAACAGGTCAAGGAGGAAGATATGATGAGCGACCTGATTAAATTTCTGCTTCTGAATACCGGACTTTACGATTGTATGCAGAAGATCCTAGGTTTCGTCAATGCATTCCCTATTTGTTTCATCTACTGTATGAAAGTGATCTGTCTGGACTGTCTTATGCAGTGAACCACATCCTGAAAAGTGGTGTACAGATGCAAAATATCTCGGCAAGGGACTTTATGGAAAAAGTCAATGTGCAAGACAGTATTCTGGATTCTCACCTGATTAATCTCATGGCATGTCAGCGTGGTACTAATGAGTATTGGTACCGTCGACATAGTGACTTAAAATGTATGCTGAGGAACTTAGGAACTCCCACATGGTTCCTCACTCTCAGCTGTGCCGAGTATGGCTGGGAAGACTTACTTGAATTTCTACGAGAGGCAAATGGAAACATTGAAAATATCGAATTCAAGACACCCGGAGAACTGTGCTCTTTGGATCCAGTCAATGTATGCAGGTACCTCAATCATAGATTTGAAGCTATGATGTCTTTCATCACGAACAAGAAAAATCCACCTCTTGGAGAGGTGTTGGATTTCTTCTGGAGAAAGGAGTATCAAGCAAGAGGTGCTCCTCATAGACATATGCTGCTATGGATCAAAGATGCACCCAAATTTGGAACAGATCCGGATGACTTAGTGATGAGTTTCATAGAACAGTATTCTACATGTGCTGTTCCAAAGACAAAGGAAGACAAAAGTTTAAGAGAACAAGTTTTACGCTTTCAAAACCATCGTTGTGGAAAGTACTGCCGTCGTAAATTCAGAAACAAGGACAAGTTCTACACAAAATGTCGTTTTGGGTTTCCACGATCAGTGACATCTAAAGGAAGAGTGAACAATTTGATGGCTTCGCTGCGCCATAATGTGATGAGGAAATCACCCAAAAATACATACAATTTAAAAAGAAACGAAGAGTCCAAGTACATCAACGACTACAACCCAGTGATTTTGTCCATGTGGAATGCTAACATGGATATACAGTTTGTGGCTGACAACTGTATGGCTGTGGCTCGGTATGTGACGTCTTATATCACAAAAAAAGAAAAGACAGAACTGAAGGATATGTGGGATGACATTTCACATGAAAGAGCCTCAGTAAGAAGTTGTACAGTTTCAGTCTAAAGATGTTGTCGCATCGAGAAATCGGAGCTTACGAATGTTCTGATCGGTTATCTTCAGCAAGTCTCTATGCCAAATCTAGGAGTATAATTTGGGTGAGTCTTGGTCTTGCTGCAACACGTAATCGAGTTCTGAGACCTGTACGGGAAATTGAGTATTTGGCGGAGAAGGAGCCAAACAGTACAGATATTTTGAAGACCAAAATGTTGGATACATATTATCCAAATAGAAGCAGTCACCTCGAGAACTTTTGTCTCTATGAAGTACTACAAAATTACATATTCAAGAGAAACATTAAAGAAGATATCGATAAAGGAGTGTATGCTGTAATTGGAAGTGAGGGATGTCTGGTGAAGCAAAGAAGATGCCAATTTCTAAATCATCGAAAATTGAGTTGCGAATCTCCTGAAAGAAAGGAGTTTTACTATTTAGCTCTTTTGCAACTCTTCAAGCCTTGGCGTTCAGAAGAGGAACTGCTTGGAGATTTCGTTTGTTACGAAGACTCTTTCAATGCAGCCAAGGAGACCATAGAATGTGCAGTTTTTCCAAAATATCTAGAAATGTTGAATGCGGAAATCGAGCAGGAAGCAACAATTGCAGCCGAGATTGCTAGAGACAGTTCTCAGGACAGTCAGAGTTCCATTTCATTGAGTCAGGATCCACTAGGAGGACCCATTATCGAAAATGAAGCTGCCACTGCCATGATTGAAGTGGAAAGAGCCATGGCACATGCTCAGGAGGATGCGGTTAACTTAGAAGATTTGGAAAGACAACTCAACGTTGAGCTAAGGCAAATATATGACGAAGTCACCAAACAAATTGATCATGGATTAACTCATGAGAAGAAAGAGTGCTCATGTACGTCGTTGAAGCCTGTCCGACTGTACGTGAGTGGAGAAGCAGGAACTGGAAAAAGTTTCCTCATTAAAGTAATTTCATGTTATCTGGAGAAAAGGACTGAGTCATCGCTGTCTTGTGTTGTCACCGCTCCAACTGGACTGGCAGCACATAACATTAAAGGTATTACTTTGCATCGTCTACTGATGCTGCCAGTGGAGCATGATAACAAATTACAATACCACAAGTTATCTGGAGATGCTTGTTGTGAAGTTTCAAGAGCCCTAAAGAAGATAAAACTTCTTATCATTGACGAAGTAAGCATGGTTTCAAATGTCATGCTTGCCTTTGTGCATTTGAGAATGCAAGAAGTTCTTAAAACAGAGTATGATGTGTTATTTGGTGGCAAACACATCATTGTTTTCGGTGATCTTCTGCAGCTGACACCAGTGAAAGGACAACCAGTGTTTAAACTGCTTACGCATGAAGATACCAGGAAGTGCCTAGGGAGCATTGGCAACGTTAATATATGGTTAAACTTCAATTATGCTGAACTGCGTGAAAATATGCGTCCAGCGAAGGATGAAGATTATAAGAATATTCTACAAGATGTTAGAATCGGAAAAGTGACTGAGCATGGGAAGGAAGCTTTACATGCACGATTACTGTCAAATTTGTATCCAGATGAAGACGTTCTGCCAGAGAATATTTTTCAGAAAATTACTGAGAAGAAATCTGGGATATGTTTGATGCCAACTCTGCAAGAATGTTCCATCTTCAACAACAAAATGTTGAATTTAGAAAACCAAGACATAGTGAAACTGGAAGCTATTGACAGAATAGAGCACATGGGAGCAACAATTATTTTGTCTGAAAATTTGAAATCTAAATTGGATTCATTAGAGAAGACTATATCTAAAACTGCTGGTTTTGAAAAGACTCTGAATGTGTGCTTAAATTGCCATATCATTTTGAGAAGGAATTTAAATGTTGAAAGAGGTCTGGTAAATGGATCAATTGGTAATGTTGTTGATTTTGAGAAATACAGAAATAGAGAATTGAATTTATAAAAATTAAATTTGATGGCATTGAGGATGTACAGCAAATTGGTCGTTGCTCTGCTAGGTTTTTGCTTGTTAAAGACTTATATGTTCGCCTTAAGCAGTTTCCTGTTTGCTTGGCATATGCGGTGACAATCCATAAATCGCAAGGTTTAAGTGTAGACAGTGCTTTGGTGAATATTGGCAGTTCTGTGTTCAAGGAGGGTATGGCTTATGTGGCATTATCACGAGTCAGAACTTTATCTGGATTGTACTTGATTGAGTGTGATGTCACAAACATTTGTGCAGATCTAGATTGTGTTAAGGAATACAATAGGTTAAGAAGAGAGTATGCGCCACATTTGCCTCAATATCCTTTGTTTGAAAACTGTGTGGTAGGCCGGAAACGAAGAAATGTGACCAATAGTAGGGAGGTTGTAGCAAAAAGACAAAAAGTCGATGAACCCGAAATTGTAAGCAGAAAGAAAATGGATGCTATTCAAGATGTTGTTGGTTTTCAATTTGAAAATAGTTCTGGTGTCAACTGCTATGCTAATGTAGTGGTTAATGTTGTCTTTTCTCTGGAAACTTTAAAAGAACAGATTGTGGTCAATTTGGATCAAAGATTTTGCTGTTTGTTGAATTCTGTGTTAGAGAAATGTAGCACTGATAGAACAAAAATAGAAAGTGTGTCTGAAATTCGAAATCTCTAAGACAAATGTTCAGGTCAAACACAATTCTCTCAAAATATTCAGCAGGATTGTCAGGAGTTTTTAATGTATATGCTTGATGTATTTCAAGATGAAGGTGTAGATGTAGATTATCTGTTTGGCCTTTCTTATCAATGGCAGCATGACTGCAAGAACTGTAGGCTATCAAGTACTACTAGTATAGACTCCTAAAGATTTATATATTTAACTTTGCCTGACAGTAAATCAGTATCCTTTAATAAGCTAGTAAAAGCAGCCGATCAAAATATGGAGTGTAGCCAATGTAAGTCTGCAATGCTGTCCACATTATTTATACGAAGTTATGGCCAGTATGTCATTTTAATGTTCCAACGATGTAGGCCTGATGGAACTAAATTGACAACTTTAATGAAAAATTTTGTGGCTTCGCAGTTGTCAATATCAGGAAGGACTTTTGTAACTGCAGCAATTATATATCATGACGGTCCTTCAACAACTTCAGGACATTACACAGCTTATTTAAAATCTGGAAACGGCTTGTCATTCTGCAATGATTCTGTTTTAACTTTCAAAAAACGTTTACCTTTTGACTTAAAAAATTCTTACCTAGTGTTTTTACAACCAAAATTTTACGAAGATTGGAGCAGTTGATATATTTTAGTCTGCTGTTTTAAATTGCTTTGTGAATAAGAGTGATCATGATAATTAAAAATGTAAAGTAGTCATAGAGGTACATAATTGCCCTATAATGATTCAAAGAGTTGATATGATTTACTCTGTTGTTTTAAATTGCTTTCTTAGTAACTGTGATCAACAGTATGAAAAAATTGGAAAAGTCATAGAGGTAGTGTAAGTGTGCCTCATAGTAAGTGGTATCAATGTTATAGGAAATGTGAAACATGAGTAAGCTAGAAGAGGAGATATTACTAGTACAGAATTGTGAAAGTGATTGTCGACGTTTTCTTTCTGAAAGTCGGAGAAAAATGAAAATCTCGGGATTTGCTTGGAGGAATTTCAAGAGTTTCAAATGGCTCTTACACTATTTGGCCTTGTGGATAAGTGTAGGACAGAGCGAAAAGTGATTTATGATTTCTAAGTTATTCCTGAAAAAGATGAAGCTTTTCTTACAGAAAGTGGCGGGCATGGATTACTTAAAGGACAACAGATTATTTTCCAAAGCAAAAGGTGTTCATACCATATCATTCGACGTCATGGAAAAGTAAGTGTACTTTCAATGAGTTAAGAAAAACAGTTTCTTTCAATAAGCTAATTCAAGCAGTTGATCAAAACATAGAGTAGAGGTAATGTAAGTCTGCAATGCTGTCCACATTATTTGTACAAACTTATGGGTGTAATGTCATTTTAAAATTCCAACAATATAGACCTGATGGAAGTAAGTTGTCAACTTTAATTAAAAATGTTGTGGCTACACAGTCGTCGATTTCAGGAAGAACATTTGTAACTACAGCTATTATATGACATGACGGTCCTTTCACAACATCAGGACATTACACAGCCTATTTAAAATGTTAAAAAGGCTGGTCTTTCGGCAATGATTCCCATTTGACTATGAAACAATGTTTGCCTTTTGACTTTAAAAATTCTTACTTAGTGTTTTTAGAAGTGAAACTTTAGGGTAGGTAACTGGCCTATAATGATTCTAGGAGTTGATAAAATTTAGTCTGCTGTTTTAAATTGCTTTGTGATTAACAGTGATCAAGAGAATTAAATAATTGTAGTAGTCATAGAGGTAGTGTAAGTGTGCCTCATAGTAAGCAGTATCAGTGTTATAGGAAATGTGGAACATGAGTGAGCCAGTAAGGGAGATATTACTAGTACCAGATTGTGAAACTGATTTTGGACGTTTTCTTTCTGAAAGTCGGGGGAAAAGAAAATGACGGGATTTGCTTTGAGGAATTCCAAGAGTTTTAAATGGCTCTTCCACTATTTGGCCATGAGGAGAAGTGTGGTAGAGAGCGAAAAGTCATTTATTGTTTCTAACATATTACTCAAAAAGAAGGAGCTTTTCTTTCAGAAAGTGGCGAGCACTGATTTTTTAGAGCACAACAGAGTATAAGCTGTTCATAGCATATCATTCGACGTCATGGAAAGTAAGTGTACGTTTGATGAGTTCTGATTTCTGATTTGTTATATTATATGGGTTTTTTAAACACAATCATTTTGATTGTGTTTTTTTTCCCGCTGTTATATGATGAATACCTTCAACTCACTGTTTTTAGCGAAATTTGATATATTCTGAGAACAGCAAAAATAAACCATTTAACATGTATAATTAATTCAAAAAATTTGTATTGTAATTTTTAATTTGTACTCGTCTTGTCTCATGCTCACTCGTCTTTTACTACCTTCTATCAATCCTCTTTACATACTCCCATTGCCTTTTGTTTTATTCTCTTTCACCCTTGTTCTCTAACTCCACTTATCTTTCAACCTTTGTTTCCCTATTCCAACTCTGCTTTTTTCTTTTGTCTCATGCACCATTTTCCAGCTTTTAGACCCTCTGCTTCGCTTCTCTTTTCCATCTTTCCTCCCTTTGTTTTCAAAATTAAATATTTTTGGGTTCTCCTTTTTTGTTGCAATCAGTTAGTATAATTCACCTTCACTCATTTATCTTTCTTTGTTGCCTCACTCAGTATGTATCTGACACTCTTTCCTTTACTTCCTCTGTCCCCTCTCTCCCTAACTATCTTTTCCTTATTTTTTTCTTTTCTTTTCTTTTACCTTACTCACATTCTTTTAGTATCTTACACATCTTCAGTTTATTTTTCTCTTCTATCCTTCTTTTCTGTCACTGAATCTATCCTCCTTTTTATTCTCTTAGTAATTTACTCTTTTTCTATTTCTTTTTGTCTCTGTCTGTCTTTCACCGTTACTTTATTTTCCTTTCTGAATGTTTATCTCTAACTTTATTTCTTTGTAAAATTGTATGATTTTCAACCTTTTGCCTTGTCTTTTCTATTTTTTAAATACATGTTTTAATATTTTTCAAATTTTTGTTCTTTCTTTCACAGATTGAAAGTAAAAAAAATAACAAGTGATCAAGTTAACGACAACTATAAGGTAAGTATTTAGTACTCTTTCCCTTACATCTCTATCACATTCAACTTCTATTAGTTCCACTGCTTTATTTTCTTAACCCTCAGTTTCCTTCCTTTGCTTTTTCCCTCATTCCTTTTCTATTACTTACTGTGTTACTCCCTCTTGCTGTCTTTCTTTTAACATTATTCTCTCTGTCTCCTTACCTTATACTCACTCTTTATTTTTTTTTCATTTTTTTTTGGTTCGCGCACCGGTGCGCGAACCGGGAAGCAAATAAAAAAAAAAGAGAATGCCAGAGTGCTAAACATTTTAGCAATTTTTTATAAATGGGAGGTAGTTCTGAAAAGAACTTTTTTTTTATTGTTTTTGTTGTTTTATATTTTTTTAATTATTTTTCTGAACATTTTTTTATTTTTTTGTATTTTTGGAACTATTTTATATTTTTTTTGTTTTTTTGGGGGGGGGACAACGAAAAACACTCATTAGAAAGGGCTCAACAGGAGCAAAAAAAAAAATTACTTCTTGGAGCGTTTCGGGCACTTGTGGTTTTCAAATGCTCTATTAATTAAAATGATACTCATCTCCCCATAACAAATTAGTGCACCACAATGAATGCACACTAGCTTCAGGTGCGAATTTTTGTTGTTGAATATTTGGGACCGTCTCCCTCGCCTCTGGTCCCGATAGAGTTTCCTGTGACGATGTACTGGCCACAGGAGTTGGTGGGTTATCCCGGAGGTGACCCACCTCAGCAACGCTATAATTGATTGGATGCCACCTCTGCATGTGGCGTTGCATAGTATAGTTCCCAAAACTATACTTTTTGTCTGTGCCTCGGGACAGAACTGCATTGCAAATGAGGCATGTCACCTGCCGGGCATTGACCTTTTTTTGCCCTCGAGGGTAAGAAAAAAATTGCCAAATAAAATGGTCTTTGCGGTGGGATTGCCGGGGCTCTTCACGCAAGAACTGCCTCGGCTCTACCTCCTCTTCCTCTTCTTCTTCCTCTTCCTCTGGGTTTGGAAGGAACTGTGCAGGTGGTCCTTCCTTCCTAGGTGGTTGTGGTGGTGGTGGGGGTCCACCAGCTGCAGCTACTACTGATGCCATCACTGAATAATCAGAAACAGGTCTTCCTCTCACAAAGTTGAAAGTCAGAGTGAGGAAAAAAGGTGGGGGCTTTCATCATTTGGGAAAAAAAAATGTTCTAAACCAATGAAAAGTGTTATTTTCAGGTCACATGACCTTTTACGCTTACGCTACGCGTCCCGCTACGCACCCGGAGCGCTTCCGGGGTGCTGCGCTTCGCGCCTCGGTTCGCGCTCCGGAGCACTTCCGAGTGCGCTAACGCAGCGCGTCATAAGACGCATTACGCAGCAACGCGATATGTCGCGTTTACGGGACGCGTCACAATGTTGTTTTCTAACGCGGCAGTTGCGCTAACGGAACGTTTCCCGGTGCGCGGAACGGGTCGCGGCACCAAATTGAGCTAACGGGAAGCTACCCGGTGCGTGGACCGGTAGCGAAACGAAACAAAAAAAAAAATTATATACATAAAAAAATTATATTAAATACATATAAAATATATTTTTCCTTTAAAAGAAGAATACATTTTACAGCTTTTGATGTTTGCTATTAAAAAACCATTGAAATTCACTGAAAAAACCATAGGTTATAGACCATATATAGTTAGGAATTAGCATTTACCAAACCTTATTTTACTCACACAAAACCATTGAAATTCGCATATATAGTTAGTTGCACTAACTATATATCGCGCACCCCCAATCCACTGCTGATGATGTCACATATTACATCATTCATGACATGGTCAGTGACATCACTGATGACATCTCAAATGACATCACTGATGACAACATCCAGTGACTGTATGTTTCTGTAAAGTTAAAATATGTCTTACATATTGAAGAATGAGTGGATGTATAAGTGTCTGGATGAAGGATGTAGTAGGTGCATGACTGACTGTATGAGAGAGTGATTAAATGTGTCTCACTGAGTGCATGGGTTAGTGACTAAACTGTCTTAATTTGTGCATCATTATGTCTGTTCTGTAAACTGCTGCATGTGTTGATCAGTAGCTATATGAGTAACTATATGGGTTATTGATTGGTTGCCCAAGTATTTGTATGGGAGAGTGAGTGTGTGTGTGGGTGGCTGGGAGGTGTATGACTCTGTGCATAGATGTGTGAGCAGTTGATTCACTAGATGTATGGGTTCAAAAGTGCATGTGGAAACAGCTGTATGGGCGGTTGACTGTGTGCATGAGTGTATTGGTGAGTGAATGGATAGCTCAGTGCTACATGTCAAAGTAAGTACATATGTAAAACACAGTACATGTGAGAGTTGACATATATAAATAACTGTGCATAAGAGCCAGTGAATGTGTGAGTCGCTGTATGGATCATTGTAAACTTGTATCAGTGATTGTATAAGAGAGTAAATATGTGTTAGAATATGTTTGAATAAGTAAGGTGTGTATAACTGTATAGTTGAGGAAATGGAGGTATGATTGATTCTTTGCATGACTGACTAGGTGTATGAGTAACTCCATGGATGAGTGACAGTCTGTGAGTGTCTGTTTACACTGAGTGTATCTAAGGTTATATTAGAGTCCGAAGAGGTTCATCGTATTATCACATGAATGATGTCATCAGTGATGTTATCAGTGATATCATTTGAGATGTCATCAGTGATGTCACTGACCATGTCATGAATGATGTAATATGTGACATCATCAGCAGTGGATTGCGGGTGCGCGATATATAGTTAGTGCAACTAACTATATATGCGAATTTCAATGGTTTTGTGTGAGTAAAATAAGGTTTTGTAAATGCTAATTCCTAACTATATATGGTCTATAACCTATGGTTTTTTCAGTGAATTTTCAAGGTTTTGTAAATGCTAATTCCTAAATATATATGGTCTATAACCTATGGTTTTTTCAGTGAAAAAAAAAAAAAAAAATATATATATATATATATATATATATATATATATATATATATATATATATATATATATATATATATATATATATATATATATATATATATATATATATATATATATTATATATTACCTACTGGCGGTCGCCAGTAGGTAGTTATAGTTAGGATTTTTTTCAATGTTAAATCTCAAAATTCTATTTGGAATAACTTTGGCACCGGTTGACGAATCTGCCTGAAAATGTCCTGAAAATGGCCTCGTCGAGCTCCGGTTCTTCCTTGAAAGTTTGGGGGGGATACGTCAAGCGGGGGCCGAGATAAAAGGGGGGTCCCAAAACGCGTTTTCCCCATGTTACTTTCCATAGGGCGGTCGATTTCACTTTTAGCTCGAACGGCTGAATGGATTTCCATCAAACTTGGCAAAATTGTAGGGACTGGTAGCCCGATGTGCCTTTTCTATGTCTCAAGATATGTGCTCCAGTGGATTTTGAGTAATTTAGGTTCAAAAAAATATATATATCTATAGGCGCTCTCCGGTGCGCGCACCCGAGTGCGCTCCTGGCGCGACACGCGACTTGTGCGCAGAAAGCTGATTGGCTCTTGGGTGTCTGTAAACATTCTAAACAGTCTGGAGCGGCCGCCATCTTGTGTCTCGGTAAAATCGAGACACAAGGGGTTTGAAAAAAAAAGGGGCAAATGACCATAAGGGGGAAGAGTAGACCCTCTCTGACCCCCTAGGTTTGATGTGGGGGCTAAAATAGAGTCCTGCGGGGCATTACATTTTTTTTTTTTTTTTCGTTTTGCGCGGGGGAAGCGCATGGTACGCGCACCGGGAAGCGAAGCACGGGGAAAATCCAGGACCATATTTATGAAGGCCTTGCGCTGCCAGTTTTGCGCCGCCTGTGCGTCAATTTTTGTGACGCACCAGCGGTGTAAAAAAATGCGCATTGTTACGCTATATTTAAAAAGTGACACATCTATCTAGATGCGTCACTTTTTAAATATAGTGCAACGAGGCACATTTTTTTATACTGCTGGTGCGATGCGTCACTTTTCTGTGCGCACTCCTTATGACATTCCAGATGTGTCATATTTAATGTAAGACGAATCATGTTGCAAGGAGTTACAGATACGTCAGTATTTCTGACATATCTGTAGACATAAAATTGACGCGAGGCAGGCGCAAGATTTTGACGCAACAGCATCCTAAAAGTGACGCAGAGAAATCTCATAGATTTCAGTACGTCGTTATTACCAAGCTTTTTGCGGGGGAATGCCCCCTCTGCATACATTATACCTGACGCAGATATAATGTGGAGCAGAGTTTTAAAAAGTGACCCATGTACCTAGATGCGTCACTTTTTAAAAATAGCGTCAGGTATAATGCATGCAGAGGGGGTGTTCCCCCACAAAAAGCTTGGTAATAACGACGCAGTGAAATCTTTGAGATTTCACTGCGTCACTTTTAGGATGCTGTTGCGTCAAAATCTTGCGCCTGCTTCACAGCAGACCTTTCACATGGTGCTTTTTCCATGTGAAAGGACACATTACTGGAGTTGCGTCACTGTTGTGACGCACTCCAGCAATGCGTTACTTGGAATGTCATAAGGAGTGCGCACAGAAAAGTGACGCATCGCACCAGTGGTGTAAAAAAATGCGCCTCGTTGCGCTATATTGAAAAAGTGACGCATCTAGGTAGATGGGTCACTTTTTAAAATCAAGCGCCACATTATATCTGCGTCAGGTATAATGCATGCAGAGGAGGTGTTCCCCGCATAAAGCTTTGTAATAGCGACGCAGTGAAGTCTTTGAGATTTCACTGCGTCACTTTTAGGATGCTGTTGCGTCAAAATCTTGCGCCTGCTTCACAGCAGACCTTTCACATGGTGCTTTTTCCATGTGAAAGGACACATTACTGGAGTTGCGTCACTTTTGTGACGCACTCCAGCAATGCGTTACTTTTGTGTTTACAGATACGTCAGAAATACTGACATATCTGTAACTCCTTGCGAATTGATTAGTCATATATTAAATATGACATATCTGGAATGTCATAAGGAGTGCGTCCAGAAAAGTGATGCATCGCTGTTTTCACGTAGCGATGCGTCACTTTTCAGAAATGAGGCCTCCAGTTTATTCACTGTGTCACCTCTACGACCCTTTCTTGCGTCAATACGTCCCTTTTGCATACATTACACCTGACGTAGGAATAATGTGGCACAGGGGTTTACAAAGTGATGTATTTACCAAGAAACGCCACTTTGTAAATATGAATAAATAAGGTGCATTTTTTATTGGAATGTTGTGTCACAAAAAGTGATGCTTTGGTGGCGTTAAAGTGACGCATGGCTTCATAAATGAAGCCTTCTACCTTCAACTCCAGCAATGCATCTTTTCTTATCCTTCAACACTCCTGTTCTTTTTCAACATTTTCATTGAATATCAACATTCCCCATATTCACTCTTCTTCTCATAACTTTTTTTTCTAACACTCACCTTCTTTCATTCCTCCTACTTCACTTCTTTTTTCCTCTCATACCTTTCTGTTCTTTCTTACTCATTCTCCTTTGAATTATCAATGCACTATATTTCACTTACTCTTCATTTTTTTAAGAATATAGCTCTTTGATGAGAATTGGAGGTAGTTCTGAAAAGAACTTTTGGTTTTCTTCTTTTAACTGAACAGGAACAAAAACAGGGAATGGAAACTGCTCAACAGGAGCAAAAAGAAAACAAAAAAATTAGGGGTGGGAAGGGCAGCGATGGTTCTCCAATGCTCGAACCATGAGCTGGACACTTTGCTCCCCATAGGTGAGGAGTTGATTGCAGTATCTGCATCTGAGGACACCATGGTTAAAAGCAGGTTGTATGTTTGGCACCTGCTCCTGCGATTGCCCTCTCCCAGAAGAAGTTGCTCCTCCGGTTGATGTAGAGGCCCCATCTCTGGGAACCTCTTGTGCCAGAGCCCTGACACTTTCCCGGGCAAAATTCTGGGGGTGCCTAATCTCCACATGTCGGATCATCGTAAAGTTCCCAAAAGAGTACTTTTTTTGGGGGTCACCCCTTGACAGGACCTGTTTGCAGATCCTGCACTCCACTTTTGGTGCATTCACCTTCTTCTGGTCAGCTGGAATCTTAAAAAATGTCCATATGAAATGTTCCTTCACCTTTGGGGTAGGAGGCTCTTCATTGATGAACTCAGGTTCATCCTCACTGCTGGATTCTCTGGCAGCCATGGTAAATCACAAAAGATCCAGGTACAAAAAACAGGTCTTTCAGTCACAAAAGTGAAAGAAGAAGTGAAGGAAATGGGTGGGGATTTCATTCATTGTAAAAAAAACTGTTAGCAACCAATGAAAAGTGTTATTTTAGGGTCACATGACCCGACGCGTTTACGCTGCGCGCTCCGGAGCACTTCCGGGTGCGTTTACGCAGCGCGATCGTAGGCGCTTCCGGGGCGCAAACGTGGCGCGATCGAAGGCGCTTCTGGGTGTTTTACGCGGCGCGAACGTAGGCGCTTCCGAGGGCACTTACGTTGCGCGCCGAAGTGACGTCATCAAACTTTTACAGAAATGCATAATCATTTTCCTTATAAAAAAAAAACTGATTTTATTTGTATGGTACGAAATGTTTTGCATTATTATTAACTTTTCATTCATATTTTTTTTCACGAACGACAGTAGCGCTCTGGGTGCGCTTTCACGAGAGCTCACCGGAAAGCTTACCGGAGAGCTTAGCTGAAAGCTTCCCTGAGCGCGCACCCAGAGCGCAAAAAAAAAAATTATATAAAAAAAAATTAATACTTACAAAAAAACAGCAAATTGTAAAAAAAAAATGGTTAGAAACTCGATATAGAAAGGAATTAGCATTTAAAAAACCTATGAAATTCACTGAAAAAACCATAGGTTTCACACCAGTTATAGTTAGGAATTAGCATTTAAAAAACCTATTAAATTCACTGAAAAAACCATAGGTTTCACACCAGTTATAGTTAGCTGGAAATTTTACTGATATAAAACCATTGAAATTCCCACGTTATAGTTAGTCGGACTCACTATAACTTGCGCGTGCAATGCACTGCTGATGACATCACATATTACATCACTCATGACATGGTCAGTGACATCACTCATGACATCACTGATGACACCATCCTTGTCACACAGTGACAGACCTCCTTTCACTGTAAAGTAACCTTTGAAACACATATTCAAAAATGGAAACTAACATTAACAAAAAAGTGGATATACCCATACCAGTTACAACAACCAATTCAGTAATTTCACCATCTATATACAAATTCACACATTCACCAACAGTTTTATGTATTCACTCATACATATACTCACTCATCATATGTAGTGATACCCCTATTCATTCTGTTACACACCGACAGTCATCAAAAACTTACTCATACATATACTCACACATGCAAATAAACTAATAAACATCCATTTATTTGCATATACAACTATACACACATTAGCACATTACTTCTAAGGAAACTTACACATACTTACTCTCTTAAACAATCACTTATAGAAACACATACTTATTTAAACAGGAACTCTTTCAATCTCTCACTCTCACATATACTTACTTATATACATCAATGCTCATATATACAAGATTAAAACATATGTAGTTACTCATAAAGACACTAGTGAGAGAGGCATTCACTCTCTAACACACACATATACACACTCATCCACCCATACAATCCTACACAAATGCTGTCTTCAAAACACATACAAACAGTGAGTCAGTCATTGATGCATCTATGTGCTAAGTAACAGCCCCACCAAACCATACAGACACTCATACTGATACTAAAAAAACATCTAATAACCCATATACACACACATGTAGCTACTCACCAACCCATGCAGCCACTTATACACAAAGTAAAACACTGATACATATATTTAAATATTTAAACATTACTCGCTAATATATGTATTCACTAAGATACACTTAATAAGCCAGTTAACCAATCAATTTTTTTTTAAAAAACATCCATTTAGACACTTATTTAAACATTTATTCTTCCATCGACCTTAACATATACATATATAAAATATATTTATTTTTCAGAAAGACACACATTCACTGGACGATGTCATCAGTGATGTCATCAGTGATGTCATCAGTGATGTCATGAGTGATGTCACTGACCATGTCATGAGTGATGTAATATGTGATGTCATCAGCAGTGCATTGCACACGCAAGTTATAGTGAGTCCGACTAACTATAACGTGGGAATTTCAATGGTTTTATATCAGTAAAATTTCCAGCTAACTATAACTGGTGTGAAACCTATGGTTTTTTCAGTGAATTTAATAGGTTTTTTAAATGCTAATTCCTAACTATAACTGGTGTGAAACCTATGGTTTTTTCAGTGAATATATATATATATATATATCCTAATATCCTACCCTACTGGCGGTCGCCAGTAGGTAGTTATAGTTAGAACCTAGTTTCCATTGGAAATCCACAACATTCTATTTGGAATAACTTTGGCGTCAGTGAACCAATCTTCGTGAATTTCTCCAAGAAAATGGCCTGCTCAGTTCCGCTCCTTCCCTGAAAGGTTGGGGGTGATTCGTCAAGTTGGGGCCGAGAAAAAAGGGGGTCTCAAAATGTGTTTTCCCCATGCAATTTTCCATAGGGACCTTTAGCCAGGGCTACAGCCCGAACGGCTGAACGGAATTACACGAAATTTGGCAGAGAGGTAGAGTTTGGTTCGCAGATTGTGCTTTTTGTTAAATGGTGTAAATCCGTTCAGTAGTTTCTGAGAAAATTGCAAGTAAAATCATAGCGATATCTAGAGACGGAGTTCAGCACGCGTACGGAAATCCGTTCAATTACGAACGCGAGCTGCATGCTGATTGGCTGTGAACTGTCTGCCAACACTCTAAACCAGGAAGTGCTGGCGGCAATCTTGTTTCTCGCTAGAACCGAGTCACAAGAAAACAGTAATTAAAGTTGAGAAATAAGGGAAGGGGGTAGGCTAGAAACATTCTGACCCTCTAGGTTTGCTCAGGGGGTCGTACATGGATGTTAAGGCTCTATTTTATTTATTTGTTTTTAAAGATAAATCGCGGCGTACGTGTATGAAAATACATACAATTACGAGCAGGAGCTGCATGGTGATTGGCTGTCAATACGTCCAAACCAGGAAGTGTTGGCAGCCATCTTGTTTGTCGAGAGAGGAGAGTCACAGGAAAACAGTAAAACAAAGTTGAGAAATAAGGAAAGGGGGCAGGGTAGAAACATTTTGACCCTATAGTCTTGTTCAGGGGGTGGTACATGGATCTTTCGGCTCAATTTAAATTTTTTTTTAAATAAAAAATGACGGGGTAGTCGTGCAGTACTTGTACGTGGTGGAGAAGGGGAAAATAAACTAGAAGTCCGTTTTATTCATTAGGTCCCGGGGGGGCAAATCACGGGCACAATTCTTTTGCATAATGGGGGCTTGTAAGGTGCCCCGAGCACTGGGGAACGGCACTGCTGTGGTTTTATTTTGAAGTATGTGGGGGGAGGTTACGTACCTACTCCCCGCAACTCGGGGAGCGGCACCTCTCGGGTCTTTTTAAAAAAAAAAATATGTTTTGAGCTCTCTCTCTCTCTCTCCCCGTACACGTCGCACCTTTCTGGGGCAGTAATATGTAAAATAACCTTCCAGCTCCGGGTACATGTATTGTCTTGAGCTTTTTATTAATGTTGGGAGGGTGGGCTTGATAATACGTCCTTGTAAATTCCCATAGAAGGCTATGTTCTGGTGTTAACATGGGATTCTATGGGAAATAACAAGGCCGCATTATCAAACTTTTTATCGCCGCTTTCCTGTCGATAAAAGCGGCGATAATGTATCGCCTTTTGTTGATAATATGCTCCTTCATTTTTATGATAGTATGTAAAACTTTCCTTTTTTGTGTAGCAGTTGTACTCTCTATGCATGCGCAGCCTCGTTCCGAAGCCAACGTTTTTTTCTTTTTTTTCAAGTTCAAGAAACAAACCTTTCTTTATTTCAGGCAATAAATTTGCCGCTTTGTTTTCCGGGTCGTGTGTGTCATCCGCTGGTGTACTTTTGTAATATATTAATAATCGTATTTTATCTACATTTATTTGGAACGTAGTGTCGAGGTGCCAAACGTTGATGAGGTACTCCGTCCACCGCCATTTTAGTAGTTTTTCACTGTTGTTTTTATTATATCTGTTACTTTCATTTTATCGTCCTCATATTTTCTTTGTGATTGACGAGATTTCGAGGCACAGACACCACGGTGTTTGTCCTTAAACTCTGATGTTATCAGACTTGGTCACACGTATACCAAAAAACTAATTTGAAGGACGTAAGTCTCAGCCATTACAACGCGTGTTCGTCAACACAAAGACATTATTAAGATTATCGCCGCTTTTATCTGCAAGAAAACTGCAGATAAAGCGGCGATAAAGGGTTTGATAATAGGCCCTTGTGAATTCCCATAACAGTCCAAGCTAACACCAGAACCTGGGCTGCTATGGGAATTTCCAATGCCCTATTATCAAGCCCATTATCGTCGTTTTATCTGAATTTTTCCTGCCGATAAAAGCGGCGATAATGTATCACCTTTTGTTGATAATATGCCACTTCGTTCCATGCCCTGCATCGCATTTTGCGATGCAGGGTGCGGTATGAAATTAATTTTATTAATTTAATTGTTTACTTACCTGCAATCATTGAGATTCCACTGTTTATATCCCCCCGCCCCACCTGCCTACCCCACCACAACTCCCTCCACGGGCTGCGGCTGAGTCAGTTACTTGTACCTACCTTAAGCCTAATAAATAATTAAAAAATTATATATTATGAAATTATCACCTGTGGAAGATACAAAAAAACAGTTACAATATATGTTTTACAACACAAAAAAATGTGTAAAACATTTCATTTGCCTTTTTTGCTGTTCTCAGAATATATTGAATTTCACTACAAACAGTGAGTTCAAGAGTACTCATCACATAACAGTGGGCAAAAAAAAGACAATCAAGAAGATTATCTTAAAAAACCCAGTCAACATTCTCAATAACAATATAAAAAATAGAAATAAAACATATCTTAAATGTTTTTTTCTAAGAGCAATTTCTTACGTAAATATAACATATCTCAAACAATCATAAAATAACAATACATTAAGATTAATTTTCTTACACTGTAAATAATGTTACTTACAAATACATGGTGACAAAATACACAGCAAAAAGTCCTTAATGGTTTCGCACACTTTTCCTTACGGCCAAATAGTATGCATCAAGTGCTTTGTTTGGAAGTTGTTCAATAGTAATCCTGACTGTCCACCTCCCAGCCTTCTGATCCAAAACCACCGACATCATCTACGGGTCCCCCAGGACTCAGCCATCAGTCCGACGCTGTTCAACATCTACATGGTCACCCTCACACAAGTAGCCCACCATCACAACTTCAACAACATCTCCTACACAAAGAACACCCAGCTCATCCTCTTCCTCAGCAAGAAGCCACATACCACCAAAAGCAACCTCCACGACAGAATGAAGGAGGTCACCAACTACATAAAGAGCAGCACTGTAAACACAAACTGGCACAAGATGAAGGTACTCATCTTCAGACTCACCCCACCAGCCTCAGACAACTCCTGCTACCTGACTACACTGTGAACAGTTGCAACACCTACCAACCATGTCCACAACATACGATTCAACATCAAATCCTCCCTCTCCATGTGTAACCAAGTCTACACCGTCTCCTCGTACTGCTACAACACCCTCCACATGCTCTGCAACATTTACAAGTGGATCCTAACAAAAAAGAAGAAGAGTGACACAGGCCCTCATCAGCAGGAGACTACACTGTGGTGAAACACTCTACACATGAATTGTAGCCAAACACCTACAACAACTACAACAAATCCAAAAGACCTCCACCTGGGTGATCATCAATGTCCCTGGCTGCACCCACATCACCCACCACCTGATACACCTACACTGCCTCAATATCAACAAAAGGATCACCTTCAAGCTCCTCAGCCTCACTTACAAAATACTCTACAACACCAGACTAATCTACCTTAACAGCCCTAATCCTAAAGGGCAAATTTTGATCTTAAAATGTTGTCTTTAAAAATATTAGGTAAGAATTTGGTAACTCTTTGGGCAAACGTTGCTTAAAAACTAATTGAGTATTATCACACTGTATCCAACCTTTCAGACATTTTAAATAAACAATGTAATGTCCAGATGTGGTAGAAGGTCCATCATGAAAAATAATAGCAACAGCTATAAAAGTTCTTCCTGATATTGAACATTGACCAGCTACAGCATTTTTAATTAAAGTTTTCAATTTTGTTCCATCAGTTCTACAACGTTGTAGCATTAAAACAACATACTGTCCATATCTTTGTATAAGTAATGTTGATGACATTTCTGATTTACATTGGCTACACTGCATGTTTTGATTTGCTCCTCTAATTAGATTGTTAAAAGACACTGATTGACAGTCAGGTAAAGTCAAATATATGAATCTCTCAGTGTCTATGTCAGTGCTACATGTAAACATGCAATTTTGACAGTCATGTTGCCATTTATAAGAAAGGCCAAACATGTTATCAATATCTATACCGTCATCTTCCAGTACACCAAGCATAAACATTAAAAATTCCTGACAATCTTGCTGAATATTCTGCGTAAATTGACTAGAACCAGAACATATGTCCAAAACATTTCTATATATCAGAAACACTTTGTATTTTACTTTTATCACTACTACATTTGTCATAAACAGAATTCAACAATGAACAGAATCTTTTGTCCCGATTTTCTACAATTTGCTGTTGGAAACTTTCAAGAAAAAAACAACATTAACCACTACATTAGCATAGCAGTTGACACCAGAACTATTTTCAAACCGATAACCAACATTCTCTTCGACACTGTCCTTTTTAGGTCGAGGTAATATCCGGTCTGCCGAAGGCAGAACCGGAAGTACCGAGATCTTATGTTGCTTAAATGGCTATTTCTCCCGCCTCCTCTTTTTGCCTCTCCTCTATTGGCTGGCTCCCTAAACGGAGGCCAGCCATTGGAGGAGAGAGCCGTCCCTCCAAATAGGCTCCGTCATTTTCAGATTCGGGGGCGTGTTCCTTGCTGTTCTTTCCACTTTTTTTCCACGCCTCTTTTGAACAGCAGAACACACCCCCGAATCTGAAAATGGCGGCGCTTTTCTTTATGCCATTTCGCGACGACCACCGCACCAAGAAGTCGCCGAGTCCTCGCCCCTGCTGCTGCATTACTGCAACAGAGCTCGCAATGGCCGGGGAGTTAGGCGGAGGCAGCCCAGCCCAGACAGAAGACACGCACAGGATCGCAGGTAAGGAGCGGGAGCCAGAGCGCACAAGCAGCAGCCCCACTACACGCCGTCCTGCAGATCGGACCGCCTGCACTCCCCATGGCCACCAGCGCCGTGCTGAGCCGGGGAGCACCCTGCCTCCGGCCCGAACCTGTCACCCACGCCCCCCCTTTTCATTTCAATGCACTCCTTAGTCCGCTCAACAAAACTCCCCCCCTCCTCTATATAAATTGCATCAATCCCCCTGCAGCTTTGTAGCTGTAGATACTAGCCCTAGATCCAGTGTACGTGTTCGGGCAATGTCTGCCCCCACCCCGAGAAGACCTCTGTAAGGGGCGGGGGTTGCGGATAGTTCAGAGCTGTGATATCTCGCATCGAGACTCCGTGTGAGATTAGTGCAAAGGGGCACGAGGCACATAAAGCGAGCACTAAATAAATGCACCATTCTGATTCTGTTGCAAGAAATCAAAGTTTGATGCCTAACTTAAAATTCGCTTAAGTCGTGGCCTTTCGAACGACTACCCCAGTGTGATTAGTCTTCTTTGGCGCTATATGGAACGTTGAATGAATGCGTTTATTGAAGGTTAATGGGCGAGTGTGGTAAAGCGCTTGAACGTAACCTTTTCGATCCTTAAGAGCTGTTTCTGAAGTTACAAAGAAATATTTGGGATGTATTTAGTCTTCTATGCTAAAAGTATTGCATTAAGAATTTCTGAACTGTGTGTTTTTTACTGCTGATGTAAACACTATATAGGGGCAGTCTTGTCTTTTTTTGTAAATTCAGGTTTCCAAAACTGTATGTAATACCAATGCGCATTTTGTAAATTTTCGTTTGCAGCCCCAGAAACATAGAGCACGCCCGGGCTGGGCCCGCATGAAGCCACGCGCCATGGGGCATTTTAAGGCTGTGTTTTTAAGCCTCGTTTGATCGAAGAGGGCTGGGCACGGGATGATGGATGGCCGAGACTTTGGGCCCCCGCTCTGTGCACGCCCCCCCTCCGCTCCTGGCCATGGACAGACTTCAAGTGGGGGCCGGCCCCACGGCCGGCAGGATGGCCCCCACCTCCGCCCACATGTCTGGGGGACTGCCGACACAGCTGGCCCCCATCAAGTACCTCTCCCCCGGGCTCAACCTGCACGGACACCCCAGTAAGTGCTGTCTTGTCTGGGGCGCGCACGATTGTGCGAGCAACACAAGTTATTTTACTCGAATTATGGGAAAATAGGAATGCATGCCTTTGCCGGTGGTAGAATCATCTTCGTCTATTTTCGTTTTCTGTTTGACAACTTTAAGGTCCAACTCCGCCGTATCTAACCCCTTGTGTGTTTGTGTAATCTACTTATTGGACATTTGATGTGGGTATGTGGTGTCGAAGAGGATTCAGTGGAGCCTATAGGTGTGATGTGGGTGGAGGATATACATCAAGGTGTAGATGTGGTTATAGATGGTGTGTGTGTGTGTATGTAGCTTGAGTGTTTGGAGTGCGTGCAATGGGTGGTGGAATCTTGTAGGGTTTGAGAATGTAAGCGGTAGGTTCTTGGGGTGAAACCTATGAGTCTCACACCAAGGGTGGTCATAATAGTGGGAGGGTGATGTTAGATTTTAGAGAGAGGCGGAAGGGAGACATGTATATATCAAGCTGTGGGACGAGTTTTAAATGCTAATGTAGAGTTTAGGATTTTTTTATTTGTGTGATAAGCAGGTTTATTAATTGAACGCAGGAGGATTATAGCAGTGCGGTCCAACGTGTGATTGTTTGGAAGTGGTTTTCTCTTGTGGTGTAGAAGATTTGGGGTGAGTGTAGAGTGGTTAAAGGGGTTTACAGTGCATGGAGGAGTTGGGACAGTAGGCAGGATATATGTTAGCATAGTCTGTGTGTGGCGCTCGGTCTGTCTGTGTGTGTGTGTGTAGTCTGTGTGGTGCTCTGTCTGTGTATGTGTGTGGCGCTCTGTGTGTGTGTGGCGCTCTGTCTGTGTGTAGCGCTCTGTGGGTGTGTAGCGCTCTGTGTGTGTGTGTAGCGCGTAACGCTCTGTGTGTGTGTCTGTAGCTCTGTGTCGATAGCTTTTTTTTTGTAGGTGGCTCTATGTGTGGGTGACTGTCTGTGTGAGAGTGGCTCTGTGTAGGTGGCTCTATGTGAATGACTGTGGGTGGCTCTGTGTGTGTGGCTCTGTGTGGGCGTAAATGCAATAGGTCATGCATTTGCGAGCGATTAAGCTATTGGCATTGTAAATGACAATGCCATTTATTTAACGATTAAGCTATTGGCAATGTAAATGACAATGCCATTTATTTCTGATAAAAAAAAAAGTCATGAGCAATGCCAATAGCTCTACCTTTAATAATGCAGAGACCATTGCATTGTAAATGCTTGTTCTTTTTGCTTGCAAGAGCAACTTCATCTTTTTTTCTTTCTGTACAGTTTCACAACAGATATTCTCAAATCTTCTTTTTCTACCTACCACACGCTTTTCAATCACTGGACATTGACCTAAATTGGGTGCACATTCTCTTCTTAACCTATTATACTCTTTCACACAGTTTGCATCTACAGAAACCTTTGTCTCATCAAAATCAATCAAGTACAATCCAGATAAAGTTCTGACTCGAGACAAAGCAACATATGATATACCTTCTTTAAACACGGTACTTCCAATATTTACTAAAGCACAATCTACACTTAAACCTTGAGATTTATGAATCGTCACCGCATATGCCAAACAAACAGGAAACTGTTTTCTGCAGACATACAAATCTTTTACAAGCAAAAAACGAGCTGCACAATGACTAACTAGTTGTACTTCAGCAATTTCATCAAATTTGATTTTCAAAATTCCAATCCCACTTCTATTTACATAATTAACAAAATCAACAATTTTACCCATTGCTCCATTTACTAAACCTTTTTGCCCATTCAAATTACGTCGCAAAATGACTCTACAATTTACACATGCATACAAATTCTTTTCCAAACCAGCAGTTTTACTTATTGATTTCTCTAAACAATCCAATGTTCTCTTCAAGTTTTAACTCAAAATAATACTGATTCCTTCATGTTCTATTTTATCAATTGCTTCCAATTTTATAACTTCTTAATTTTCCAACTTTAACATTTCTTCATTGAATATAGAACATTCACGCAGTGTTGGAATTAAGCAGATTACAGATTTGTTTTCTGCAATTCTCATGTATATTTTCTCTGGGACAATATTTGCATTTGGAAACAAATTGGAAAGTAATCGTGTCTGTAAAGCTTGTTTGCCATGTTCGGTTAATTTTCCAATTCTTATATCTTGAAGAATTGTTCCATATTCAACATCATTTGCTTGTCGGATATTTGTAGTAAGTTCCTCATACTGAAAATATGACCAAATGTTTACATTGCCAATACTCCCCAAAGACTTTCTAGAATCTTCATGTGCCAGTGTTTTAAACACTGGCTGTCCTTTTACAGGAGTAAGTTGTAGAAGATCTCCAAAAACTATGACGTGTTTTCCTCCGAATAATACGTCATACTCTGTTTTAAGAATTTGCTGCATTCTTAAATGGACAAAGGTAAGAATTAAGTTGGAGACCATGCTTACCTCATCAATAATGAGAAGCTTCATTTTCCTCAACACTCTTGAAACTTCACAAGAAGCTTCTCCAGATAGCTTGTGGTATTGTAATTTGTTGTCATGCTCTACTGGTAGCATTAATAAACTATGTAAAGTAATTCCTTTAATATTGTGAGCTTCTAATCCAGTTGGAGCAGTGACAACACAAGACAAATGCGACTCAGTTCTTTTCTGTAGAAAACTTGTGATTACTTTAATTAAAAAACCTTTTCATGTTCCAGCTTGTCCACTCACATACATACGGATAGGTTCAAATGATGAGCAAGAACACTCTTTCTTCTCATGAAGAAATCCATGGTCAATCTGTTCTCTCACTTGCTCATATATTTCTTTCTGCTCAAGATTTAGTTGTTCTTACAAGTTTCCTAAGTTTGCTAGATGTTCTTGACCTTGATACATTATTGTTTCCACCTCTTCCATAGCAGTTGCTGCTTCATTTAGAACAATTGGTTCTTCTAATGGGTGCTGACTCAATGGAGCAGAAGTTTGACTGTCTTGAGAACTGTCTCTAGCAATCTCAGCTGCAATTGTAGCTTCTTGCTCAATTTCGTCATTCAACATTTTGACATAATTAGCAAAAACAGGACAATCTATAGTATCAATCAACCAATAATAACTTTATAAGGATTCATGTTTGTAGAAACCATAAAAGTACATACAGTAGAATTGCAACATTTTATACAATAAAAAAATGAACAAATTCATAAAAAAACAGTTAGGAAAACACTTTTCAGTTTTAAGAATAAAAATATAAAATATAAATATAAAACACCAGGATTTAATTATAAATTCTTTCTATGTCGAATACAGAATTTAAAAAATCTTGCAACATTTAGGGCTAAGTGGGGGCGTGGCTTGGGCGCCGATGGCGATGGTCGCCTGAGAGCTCGGCTCCGGGACTGAGCCCGGGATTATCCTGTTAATCGGAGGCCGCGGGGCACCCTAGCCCCCGCAAATCGTTGTTCGGCCCGACTGGACCCTACTGAGGCGCCTGGCGCAGCCTGGACGGGTGGTGATCCGCCCGAAACTCGAAGTTTGTGGTCCCGAGGAGAGCGACCCAACATGGCGCCCGGACCCCTTTGTCCCCTCGGACGGGACCATTAGACTGGAGGAACGTCGCCGGTTACAGCGTGACCTCCGCTCTTTTGTCCTCCTGGAAAGTGAGGACCTGGACTTTGATCTGATGAGATCCTGGCATTGGTGATTGCGCCTGGGTGGTCGGATGCCCCTACCATAGTGAACCCCGGCACACGGACGCCTGGAGGTCCTGACGGTGGTGCCGACCCCCGACGCAGCACTTGGCTGCATCCCCCGATCGACCCGATCCCATGGGAAGTACAACCCCCTGGCGCCACAAAGTCTCTGGTGGTGTGGGTGGCCCGTGCTCCGGGTCCTCGTTAACCAGACGGGCCTGCCCGGCCTGGCGCCGAGTGTCTCCGCCTCCTCCTCAGTGCTCTCCGACGACACGGTGGTGGCGCGAGCCGAAACTGTGGGGGTCCACCTGGCCCTGGAGAAGAAGATCACCAGCCCTCAACCTGAGGACCAGCAATCGGGAGAGTTATAGCCGACGCCCGCACTCGGTGGCGCCTTTACCTGAGTCCACACTGTGCGCTTCCCGCGACATGGGGAAGCCGAGAGGGGCCAAGGGGACTACCCCGGCCGCCTCTGACTCGGAGACCCCGGACAAGGAGGGCCATGGAGACCCGGGAAGTGCTGGTGGTGCGCCGTTGCAGCAACAGTTTGACCGCGTCCTGGAGGCGATTGCGACCACACGCTCGGCCCTTCAGCAGGACATTGCCCAGGTGGCGACGAGCCTGGGCCTCCTTAGGGCGGATCACGGCAAGTTGTCGGACAGGGTCAAAGAAGTGGAAGGCTCGGTGAAAACCTTGGAGCCGGCGCAGCGATCCTTGGCCGCGACAATGAAAGATGCCCTATCCCGGATCTCTGCCCTGGAGCAGCGAGCGGAGGATGCGGAAGGCCGTAACAGGCGCAACAACATCCGAGTGGTAGGCCTGCCGGAGAAGATCGAAGATGGCGACATGGTGGCCTACTTGGAAGCCTGGCTCCGAGACACGGTGGCCCCGGAGGGCTTATCCTCTTTCTACACCCTTGAACGAGCTCATAGAGTCCCAGCAAGGCCACCGCAACAGGGCCGTGCACCACGTCCGGTGGTGGCGCGCCTACTGCATTTTCGCGACAGGGACCTCATCCTCAATGCCGCTAGGCATAATGGCCCCTTCAAGGTGGAAAACAGCCAGGTGAACATCTTCCCGGACTACACCTATGAAACCCAACGCAGCGGTTTTCATTCTTGGCGGTCAAGCGCGAGCTCCGGAGCGAGGGCATCCAATACTCGCTCCTATTTCCTGCAAAGCTCCGCATCATTGTCGATGACAAGACTCAATTTTTTGATACCCCGGAGGATGTCTGTAACTGGCTTGAACTCTATAGAGCTGGGAAAGATGGTTTCGCCTCCGCATCTCAGCCAGCGGCGGAGCCGGGACAGCGACGGCGATCTAAGAGGATACGGAGTCGCCGGGGCCGGTCGGGCGGCCCTTCAACTGCGGAGACATCGACGGAGCGGAAGGGAGTACTAGAGGTGTTGTCTGCACTGTCTGGATCACGAGATGACACCATTGCAGAAGAAGTGAACCCTGGTGACGAGGGGGCATCGACGGACTCGGAGACAGATAGCATCAGCACACCGGTGATCACGCCGAAATCGGTTGAGGACCTTCTGGATGGACAGGGTTGACGGGGTGAGCTGCATCCTTTTGGGTGGGGGCCCGTAGCGGGGGTGGCGGGAGCCGTTGGTTCAGCATGATCTCCGGAAAAGCGGGGGGTGGGGTGCCTTGCTTTTGCCCCGAGGGTTTCCGATACGGTTTTGGGCTTGCTTTAGTCCTGGTAGCCAGGGCATCGAGGGCCCACTGCCACCACCCAGCCCGCACCTGGCCCTTAAGGCCTTCCTACGGTGGCGACCGTAGGATTAGTTGGGGACGAAGGGTTTTCTGAGGGCATGGTTTGGATGGGAACTAGATGAAGCTATTTGGGTCCTGTTCTGGGGAGGGTGGGCAGGGGTTTGGTTAGAATAAGAGTTGTTGAGTTTTGGTTGGGGGACATGGCCGCCATCAGTGCTGGGTTGATTGTTGTTCGCTCTTTGTTGGGACCCAGATGGGGAGACTTTGCACAAACGGTATGGGACAATGGCTGACGTTGCTAATGTGAAATGTATTACTTGGAACGTGCGGGGGCTTCATACCATGTCTAGGCGGCACAAAGTCCATGCTTATCTAGTGCGTAGGGGAATACAAATGGCGCTGCTGCAGGAGACCCATCTGAACAAGGCGGAAGGGGCGGCGCTACAGCGTAGGTGGAGGGGGCAGGTCTTCTACACGTCGTACTCCGCGTATGCCAAGGGGGCGCTAATTTGGATTAGAGCTGGGGTTCCCTTCCAGGTCACAAACTCAGTGGTAGATCCAGAGGGGCGCTACGTGGCCATCTCGGGCACTCTGGGGGGGAGGGACCTGAACGTTTGCTGTGTGTACGCACCTAACATGGACCAGATTGCCTTCCTTTCTAGGTTATCGGGCTCGTTGGCCCACTTTTTCACGGGGCCCCTCCTGCTCGGTGGGGATTTCAATTCGGTAGTGGATGTGGAGACCGATCGCTCGCATCCGCCCCTCCCTGACTCTCCGGTCCGCCGTGTGGCTAAAGGTCGTAGGGACTGGCAGATACGTTGGGATCTGACGGATATTTGGAGAGCGCAACACCCCGACGCTAGAGACTACTCTTACTTTTCGGGCCTACACGAGTTGCACGTTAGGTTGGACGGGTTTCTTGGCTCGACTGAACTGGTTTCAGCGGCGATCCGTTCCGAATACTTGACTAGGACCATCTCGGACCATAACCCCCTCCTGCTGGCCCTTCGCTGGTTTCCGGGGGCGCCGGCGGTGCCCACCTGGAAGTTACGTCCTGAGATCCTCGAGGACACTGTATTCAAAGCGGACTTAGGAGATAAGATCGATGAGTATTTCGCGTCCAACAGGGGCACTGCGAGCTCGAGAGCGCTGGAATGGGACGCTTTTAAGGTGGTGGTGAGGGGTTATTGCATCACCAAGAAGGTAGGTATGAGGCGGGTTATCATCGATGACTTAGACGTGGCTGATCGGAAGCTTCGTGAGTTGGAACTCCGCCGCCCCGGGCACCCTGAACTTCAGGGACGCACGGCAGAGGCGAAGGAGGCGGTGGCGGCAGAGGTCGAGCAGCTGCGCTGCTTCGACTACAAGGCCTATACGGTTCGGTCCCTCGCAGAAGGGGATAGATCGAGCGCATTGCTGGCATGGCTGGCTAAACCTACGCGCCAGACCTCACTGACGACGTCCATGCGCATGGCGGACGGGACCATGGTGCACACTCAACCGGAGATTCTAAGCTGCTACCGGCACTACTACGATCAGCTATATCGCAGTCGTGCTGCCACGGACCCTGACCTTCTCGAGGACTATCTGAGGCCCCTGGAGCTCCCAGCGGTGGAGCCTGACGTGGCGAAAGCCCTGGGGTCCGATATTGAACTGGGGGAGATCCGCAGCGCCATTAAAAAGATGGCGCGGAATAAGACCCCGGGTCTAGACGGTCTTCCTGTGGAATTTTACGCGGCCTATGCCGACCTCCTAGCTCCGAGACTGGTGATCGTATATAGGGAGGCAAAGAGGCTTGGCCGACTCCCCGGCTCGATGCGCGAGGCCCTGGTGGTTCCCCTCCTCAAGCCGGGACGGGACTCGGCCGATCCGGCGTCCTACCGTCCCTTATCGATGCTGACGGTCGATTATAAGATTCTGAGCAGCATCTTGGCCTCGAGACTGCTGGGCCACATGAGCTCCCTGGTACATGAAGACCAGGCTGGGTTCATCCCCAAGCGCAACACGACCATGAACATCCGTAGGTTGTTCCGCTTGCTGGGTGAACCGCTCGTGGATGCTCCGTGCCCGGTGGTCCTATCGGTAGATTTAGAGAAGGCATTTCATAGCCTGGAATGGGACTACCTGCACGCTGTGTTGCGGCGGTTCGGCCTCGGCGAGGGTTTCATCAGATGGACCGCGGACTTGTATACCTCCGTATCGGCCAGGGTTCGGGCGGGTCCGTTAATTTCCTCACAGTACCCGGTGGAAAGAGGCACGAGACAGGGCTGCTCGTTATCCCCACTTCTCTTCGCGCTGGCGGTGGAGCCTCTCGCGCTGCTACTCCGATCGGGGGCTCATTACAATGGCTTTTGGACACCTTCGGGCCAGCATTACATCTCGTTATATGCCGACGACCTGTTGCTCTTCCTTGAGGACCCAGTTGTAGCCCTGCAGGGAGCTGCGACGGCGCTCACTGCGTTTGGGGAGGTCTCGGGCCTCCGGGTGAATTGGGCTAAGACATGCCTTTTCCCGGTTCGCAGAGGCACCCCTAGCCCAGTCCTCAATAGAGAGATTAGATGGGAACCTGACTGCTTCAGGTACCTGGGAGTGTATATTTATCATGAACCATCTGACCTCCTGGACGGGAACATTGCCAGATGCAGTCGAGCGCTACGGGGTAATATGGACTTCTGGGCTACGCTACCGCTTTCGATGGCGGGGCGGGTTGCTCTCCTCAAAATGGTGGCTCTTCCCCGGTTGCTGTATTATTTCCGGGCGCTACCGGTTTGGATCCCGCCGGCCATATTTAGGCTCCTACGGTCAATGATAGTCGGATTCCTCTGGGGCTCGGGCCGCCGAAGAGTGGCCCTTAAAACCCTGATGAGGCCGAAAGCCGAGGGTGGGCTCGCGGTGCCGGACTTTGAGAAATACTATCTGGCGGCGCAGCTCCAGACCCTCACCCAGGAGATTGCCAGGGAATTCCGGGGCCCGGAGGACAGGAGGGGTAGGGGGATGGCCAGGCATGTTCTATCCTTCATAGCTCTACGCCAACGTTTGGCCTTGCAAGACCTGACGCTGGAGGAGAAGACCATTCGCCTGTGTTGGAACCGAGCCCACGCCCGGGGCCAATTGCGTATACCGTATGCGCCTGAAATACCTTTAGGGATGTTGACGGCCTTGCCCCATGGCGGTGATTGGTCACGGTTGGCGGACTGGGAGGACGCGGGGCTGCAGTTGGTGGGGGATCTTTATGAGGCTGGGGTGCTCTTGCCCTTTCAGGAGCTCATCGACCGCTTCGGGATTCCCCGCGGGGACTTCCTATTGCACTCGGCCCTGGTCCGAGCGATCCAGGCGCACTGGAAGGGCGGACAGGAGGAACCTCCTACGTCTCCGGTGTGCCAATACGTCATGTTGTCTGCGGGCACGGTGAAGGCGGTCACTTGCCTCTACGGTAGACTGATCAATGAAGGGCTGACCCCCCTTACGACCTTGAGAGTCCGTTGGGAGGCAGACATAGGCAAGGAGATCCCGGAAACGACCTGGTCTCAACTAGTGCGACGGGCTTGGAAGGGGACGCGCCACGCCCGTTTTCAGTTGGTCCACTATTATGTACTCCATCGGGCATACCTGACCCCGGCGAAAATCCAACAGTACTTCGCCACGGGCTCGGCGACCTGCCCCAGATGCCCGGCGCCGGAGGCAGACCTCCTCCATATGTTGTGGGCCTGCCCGGGATTATCCTCCTACTGGGTGGAAGTGGGGAAGACCCTGACGGAGGTGACGGGGAGACCTCTATCGGTCGATGCGGCGGTGGGACTCTTGCATTGGTTTCCACATACCCCCAAAAACAAAATTTCCAGTAAATTTATTGATTTGGGGCTTCTCCTGGCTAAACGAGAGGTGACCAGGAACTGGAAGGCACGAGCTGGTCCGACTGGGAGCAGGTGGCACAGCGAACTCTTGAAGTGGGCGGCGGGAGAAAGTACGCTGAGATACCAACTAGCTGGGAGACAACATAACGAAAAGGCACAGGAGGCAGCGCTAGAATGGGAGACACTAGTGCAGGCCCTCGGGGACTATTGCGCCCCCAGCGACTCTGATAGTGAGAGTGCGGCGCGCCCCGAGTCCCGATAGGCGATTGCGATTTCTGTTTCTGATACTCTCCTCTTGGGTCCTCTCATGAATCCTACTGCGGCTGCTACCATACACTGATGGCGGGGTTGGGTTGGGGAGGGATTACTTTGGAATTTAGTGTTTTATGGGAGGGATTTTCTTTTGGGTTTTATGGGCTTGTTTAGAAAAGCAGATGACGGACAGCGGATTATCCGGACCAGCTTTGTTTTCCTGCTGAGCCCCCACTGGATTTTGTCGACTAGCCTTTGGGCTGTGGACTGAATGATTGTATATGAAAACATGCTGCAGGGGGTAGGTGGGATGCAGTTCATTGATTTTATTGGCTTTATAATGCTGGTCGTATATGTAACATTTTGCTAATTCCTGCAATAAAAATATATTTCAAAAAAAAAAAAAAAAAACATTTAGGGCTAAGTAAGCTGCATCAAACAGTTGGAGGGCCAATAAGGCCGGGCGGCATTGACGTAATCCCCATTTCTTTAGAAGAGGAATTATATAAATCTTTCTAGGCTCTGTGTAAAATTTACAAAAAAGAACCATATGAAAGGTAGATTGAGAAGAGACGCCGTCACAATGACATGGGACAGGAAATAGTTACCAATCATTTACATTTGGAAATGTCACTTGCCGATAAATAGTATTTTGCCTGAATCTGGTTAACAAGAATTTGTCGTAGGTGGTTAGATTCCAAGTCAAATAAGGCTCTATCAGTACGGTGGATTGAATCATAAGAGCGTGCTGAACCGAAGATTTACTAGATTCTGTCGTCAGGCGGATTTCCGCTAGATGGGCTAAGCACGCATTTTTCAAAGTTTTCCTAGGAAGTGTAAGCATTTGTAAAGGGTTATGATATAATTTTTCTAGGCCCATGTCATAGAGGGTCCGCTTTATATATCTCAACCAGCCGATCTTACTATGATTTTCTAGTGCCAGACAGTCCTTCACAATGCTTTGAGTGAATACAAGTTTATCTGAGGTCCATAAATGGTGCCATAGGAGTATGGGCTCAGCCCTTATAATATCAGTAATGAAAGACAAGCCCAGCTCTAACTGGGTTCCATATCTAGACGAGCCATGGGGAACAGCTAATAAAAACCTTAGAAAATTGTTTTCTATTTTTTGAAGGGATTCTACCTGGGCATAGCCCCATACTCCCGCACCGTATGTAGTGGTGGTAATGCATTTGGCCTTATAAATATGTATCAACTCTTCAGGTGGTCTCTTTCCCAGCCTCTGTGTAAACTTTACCAAATCCATAGTTGACTTGAAAAACAGCAGTTTTCTTGCCTCGACAGTCTTTTTCCATGTACCCTTCTCGTCTATTACCACTCCGAGATATGGATATGTCGGGGAATTATCTATGTTATTATTATCAAGTCGGATAACCAGACCTTTCCTGCTTTTTTGGCCGCAATTCATTATAAAAGTTTTCTTTGCATTAATTTTTAAGTCTAAACCTGACATAAATGAGTTATAATGGGCCAGTGAACGTTGAAGTTCAATAGGAGTTCGGGCAATGATTACCGCATCATTCGCGTAGAGGAGAGCGGGGATTGGACGATGTTGAATTAAAGGTAGGTCCTTGGACCTCTTCAGCATAGCCTGTTCTATACCATTTGTATACAAAGTAAAGAGGAAGGGAGCCAGCACACAACCTTGTCTGACTCCCCGCTCCACTTTAAACGGTGCCGTAAGCTCTCCACTCGTGCCAAATCTGACCCTTGCCATAGCGTTTGAATACATCTCCCTCATGAATATAATCAATGGTGGCTCAACTCCTATTTCCTCTAATATAAGCCACAGCTTCGAATGGCCCACGCAGTCGAACGATGCAGTTAGATCGACGTAGGCCAAATGAAGACTACCTCCTTTTACGTCTATGTATTTGACATGAGCAGGGAAAGATTTATTACCTGCTCAGTGGTGCCTAACCCTTCCCTAAATCCATATTGTATGTCGGATACAATCTTATTTTCCTCGGACCAAGACTGTAGTCGGTCCAAAATGATACGTCCCACGATTTTACCGAATATATCCAGTAGGGAAATCGGGCAGTAGCAAGTTGGATTCTGGCGATCGCCCTTTTTAAATATTGGCACCAAAATAGATTTTGACCATGATTCCAGGAGTCCAATTTTACATGTTGCTTCAAGAACTCTAAGCAATATTGGCCCCCAGAGATCTGTATTATGCTTATAAAAATCAACAGGGACCCAGTGTGGGCCGGGGGCTTTTCCTCCTTTACTTGTTTTCAAGGCCTTCTCAACTTCACTTAGGAAAAAACCGAGAGCAAGTGGAAAAAACTGTCGCCCTCTGGGTTTGGGGTTGTCTCTGATGGAGTCAATTCTACACACGATAGTTCCGTAATCCCAAATATTTTTGAAAAGTAGTCAACCCATGTGGATTCATCTATAGTCACCTCAACTTTGTTTGAGTCGGTTGGGCCTGACAGAAATGGAGTGTTTATCACCTTCCAAAAGGCAGCACTATCTTTAAGTTGACAGGATTTACGTAGATCCGCCCAGTGTTCCTCCTTTAGCTCCTGTTTTCTTATTTTGATTTCTTTATTATAACTTCTCCTAAGTTGAACAATCAGTTTTCTATCCCTGAGTGGTACGTTAAGGGCTTTTTTCAAATTCGTATAAGCTTTGGTACAGCTAGAGTTGAACCAGCCGTGGAGGTTATTTTTTACTCCTTTCTTTTGTATAGTTAGAACTCGTTTTATGGAGTCAATTAATGGAAGGAAGTTATTCATTATCTCCTGCGAGGAAGAGTTATTTGCCAAGCAGATGTTTATTTCTCCATATGAACTCTTCACTACTTTTCTTGTAACCTCTACTGGATCAACCTTTCCCCACTTCAGTGCGTACCCATTCAATCTGTTCATTAATAAGTTTTCCTCCCCCAAGAGATTACATTTTTTGATTCTTCCTCCTGTCTTAGGTAGAGAGAGAATGACTGATATGGGTAAGTGATCCCTGAATACGCAATCATGATAGGTGAAGTTCGTAATTAGGGGGTACGTCGTCCCTGTTAAGAAAATAAAATTGATGCAACTAGAGGCACCTTTGCCATTAAAGGTCGGTGACAATGGGACTAACGGAGATATTAATTCGTTGGCCATAGTTAATTGGAGGCTAGTCATTGTCTCATTTAGGCAGGCCCCACTTTGGGAATGTTTAAAATGAGTAATCCTTATATTATTTTCATCCACATAACCACAGGTTTTATTTTCACTATTTGGGCAAAGTGTTAAATTAAAATCACCCCCCCAGATAATTGTAAGATTCTTTCCGTGGTGCTGTTCGTTAAGATTCAGAAGGAATTTACTAATTTCCTTTAATGTGGCAATCAATAAAGTTTGAATTAAATTGTTATAAAAATTAACTACTACAAATGAATCCGTGTTATTTATTTCAATTAAAATTATTTGGTAATTATTTTCTGTTTTTAGAGGGACAATTTCCCGGACTTGGATTAGATTTGTACTATATACTGCTAAGCCCCCTTTGGCACGTCCCGATACTGAAGGTATTGCGGGAGAGTGATATGTTTTATAGCCGTTTAAATGTATGGGTGCAACAGCCCAGGTCTCCTGGAAGCATACTATCCTGTAATTATTGATAAAAGTAAGCCATTCTCCTTGGTTAACTTTTGAAAGGAGACCTGCAGTATTCCAGAAGATAATATTAAATGGAACTAAACTTTGTGCCTTTCCTCCTTATGATACAATCTGCCCCCCGGTTATTGAAACCCGAATTAAGTCAGGAGGGATGGGAAGTTGATATACCTCCCCCTCTGGTAATACAGGGGATTTAGGGGATTGTGCCCCAATATTTCTCTTTTTCAGGCCTGATGGGATTTCTATAGTATCTTTAGTTGCATGGAAGGAATCTTCATAGCTCTCAAAATCTCCAAGTAATTGCAATTCTGAACGCCATGGTTTGAAAAGTTGCAAAAGAGCTAAATAGTAAAATTTCGCAACTCAGTTTACGGTGATTAATCAAATGTCCTTTTGTTTGTTTCACCAGACATCCTTCAGTACCAATAACGGCATAGATACCATTATGAATGTTTTCGGTAATATTCCGTTTACAAATATAATTTTGCAGCACTTCATAGAGACAAATGTTCTCAAGATGATGACTTCTATTTGGATAATATGTATCCAACATATTTGTTTTCACAATATCAGTACTTTCTGGCTCTTTTTCAGCTAAATATTCAATTTCTTGTACTGATTTAAGAACTCGGTTTTGTGTTGCAGCAAGACCTAGACTCACCCAAATGATTCTTCTAGATTTAGAGTACAGACTTGCAGATGATAAATGATCCGAGCATTCATACGCTCCAATTTCTTGATGAGATAACATCTTCAAACTGTAACTGTATAATTTCTTACTTAGACTCTTCTCATGGGAAATCTCTTCCCACATTTCCTTCAATTCCGTCTTTTCTGACTTTGTTATGTACGATGTCACATATCGAGCAACAGCAATGGAATTGTCTGCAACATATTGAATATCCATATTAGCATTCCACATAGACAAAATTACTGAGTTATAGTAATTTATGTATTTTGACTCTTCATTTCTTCCTAAGTTGTAGGTATTTTTTGGAGACTTTCTTGTGATATTATGTCGCAAAGATGACATAAAACTGTTCACTCTTCCTTTCGATATTACAGGTCGAGGAAATGCAAAACGGCATTTGCTGTAGAATTTGTCCTTAAATTTGTACTTTCGACGACAGTATTTCCCACAACGATGGCTTTGGAATCGTAAGACTTGTTGTCTTAAGTTGTTATCTTGTGTACTTTTGGGTATATCACATGTAGCGTATTCTTCAATAAAAGACAACACAGTATCATCTAAGTCTGTTCTAAATTTGGGAGCATCTTTGATCCATAATAGCATATGTATGTGAGGAGCACCTCTTGCTTGATACTCCTTTCTCCAAAAGAAATCCAGAACCTCTTCAAGCGGAGGATTTTTTTTATTGGTGATAAAAGACATCATAGCTTGAAATCTATGATTGAAATACCTGCATACATTAACAGGATCCAAAGAGCACAATTCTCCAGGTGTCTTGTATTCGATATTTGGTATATTTGGATTTGCCTCTCGTAGAAATTGAAGTAAATCATCCCAAGCATATTCAGCACAGCTTAGAGTAAGGAACCATGTAGGAGTTCCTAAGTTCCTTAGCATACATTTAAGTTCTTCATGACGATGGTACCAGTACTCATTAGTACCACGCTGACATGCCATCAGATTAATCAGGTGAGTTTCCAAAACATTATCTTTCTGTTGTACTTTATCCATAAATTCCTTTGCCGAAACATTTTGCAGATGTACACCTGTTTTTAATATATGGTTTACTGCATAAGAAGTCCAGACAAATCACTCTCAAATAAAAGATGAAACAAATATGGAATACATTGTCGAATTCTTGCATCTTCTGCATATAATCTTGATGTCCGGTATTCAGATGCAGGAATCTGCACAGGTCGTTCATCATATCGTCCTCCTTATCCTGTAGAAAACAACTGAGAGAAACCAAGAGCTTCCAAGCTTTATTCCCATACACTAATGGGACTTCCTTTTGCTTCTTTCATTTGAAATAACTCTATAGCATTCCCCATCATTTCTTTGGAATGCAATGAATGAACACTATAATGTTCGTAGATTTCTTCAGTTCTGGACACATCCACTTTTTCAATTTGTCCAGATGGCAAGTCACTATCTTCTTGTACAGTTATTTCTTCTTCTCCCACATACACATTTTTGTAATATTGATTATTTTTTACCAGATACAACGTTGCCTTTTTCACTTTCCTAACATTCACTGATTCTTGCTGGATTTTCTTACTCTTAGTAGGAACGCCATTAACAAGAATAACTAAGGGTTCATCCTCTACATTTTCTACACCAATAGTTTCAATATTTTTCTTTAAATCTAGAGGCAAATATACAACTCTTCCCTTTAATCCTCTCTGTAAATCAGAAGGAGGCAATTTTCCTGTCTTAGGCTCCATACGAACAATAGCCTGAAATGGATGCACACATTGAATAAGAATAGACTCATAGGTATTTAAATCCATCAGTTCCGAAGGAATATTTACCAACTCAAGATTATTATGCACAGCTCTAGCAGGCATTTTGTTCTCATCTAATTTGTTATAACAATATTTACAAATACGCTGATCAGAACCCAAATCAAAACAATTCTCTACCAACAAATAAGTTGCAAAATCCTTCCACTCATTATTTTTTTTCTTTTCACTTTTTAAGTACAGATCAACAGTCCTGGTCTGATTTTAATAATGAATTAGTCGACAACAGATGCAAGAATAATTTGGCCTTTCACCTGAAATCACCTTAAACTGTATAATTTCTTGCCCAACATTTTCTACACTGCACTGTCCTACATTCTCTTCCACATTTTCTTCCATCTCTCACTTTCTCCACTGTTTTCCTGAGGACCAAAGTAACTAATCTCAATTTCATCACAAACATTTGTTACATCTGATACAGATCCACGCAAAAGAGCACTGTTCAACTTTTTTAACATTAGTGCTGGACTTTTTGCGTAATACAATGTTCTGACTAATTTCCTCATCTGAGTATGATGAACTGCTAACATCCTGAAATGGTGGAAAACACTTTGACATACTTTTTTAGAAAGACAAGGCAGAGAATGACCTTGCAAACCAGTATTTTCTCTCACTCTGCAAGGGTCTAGTCCTTGTAACATCTTAATCTTTTGTTTAACACTTTTCTTGGTATAATTACGTAAGAAATTGCGTAAAAAAATCAATAGATTCTTGCCGCACACTGCAAATACTACTACAATTCCAAGTGTACACTGGAGCTTTAGGACGTCTCCCTAAAACTTCACCAGCTAACACCTCTTCTGCATTTCTAGGAACAATTTTCTCTTTCTCAATAGGACAACCATTTCTAACCTCATAAGCACGACCAGTAGTGTCAACTGCATGCAACAAATCATTACTCTGAAGATAACTTTCTTCATTAAAAAAAGGCTCAGAACTTGAACTATGTTTCCATTCACCCCAAAAAAACTCACAAAAATTATTTCTGTTAATTAGTCTTCTCCACCTACTTTTGCCCTTCATTAAATGGATTGGTTTATCTAGTGATCTAATTCTATTGATTACTAAAATAAACAGTTATCTTTTCAATTCCAAAGCTTTCTCAACTACATTTTCTATAGCTTTCTTCTTCTTATAAAATACAGTTTTTTTCTAATATACCTTAATTTCTTTCATTAAATTTGATACTAATCTATTATAAAACATTTTTTTCCTAATTTCTATGAATTGATTTTTCCTCCTTGTACTACACAAAGTTTTGTCTGCACTTGATTTTCCATTATTGTTTTCTTTATTAGTAGTTTTTTTTTCGTTGCTGATACACTAAAGAAATTTTTCTGTTTCTGAACACTACTCTTAGTGTTTAATATTTTTCTCAAAAAAGTGTTCCTGCTCTTACCAGGACTTTCTTTCTGTTTGTTAAGACATCTCTCTTCATGTAAATCTTCTTGGTGAGTTCTCTTCAAATACACATTATTATTTTGTTGCTTCCTCTTTTGGTACTTCGTTGGCATGATGCAGTATTTTTAGTATCGATAAACACAACCTATAATGAAAAAATATATATAACATTACAAAAAAAAAATGAAATATTCTATTATATTACTTACAAGAACAGAGGGAGGAGTATGTGGACAAACCTCGGACTATAAAAATAAAAGGAGTTACAACAAAAGAACAAGTAGTATGAAACAAGGAAAATTTAATAAAAAATGAGAGTATAAATACACAGTACAATACAACGGAATAAAGAAACAGCCGCGGTCCGTTTAGGGAGTTGCGATGGGGCAGGCAGGCGGGGCGGAGGAGGGGTAGGGTGAGGAGTGATAAACAACGGAATCTGGGGGCATATTACCAACAAGTAGCGATACTTATCGCTAAATAGGGTTAGCAACGTTTTTTTTATCGCTGCCTATCGCTGGATATGTTAGCGGAGAAAACATGCTATTAGCAACGTTTTTCTCCATTGTGCTAAAATATCCAGCGATAGCGGCGAAATGCGGGAATATCGCTGAGAATACAGCGATATTCACGCATTTAACGACGAAATGGTCTTAGCCATGTTATCCACCTCCCATTGGATAACATGGCTAAGAACTGGTCTGGGCAGGTGTTAGTATTTGGAGATAATCGCAGTTAGCGCGAATATTTCCAACGCTACGCCTGCCTTGCTAATAGGCGATAGTGACGTTAGCGACTGCTTTCAGTCGGTAACTGGTTGGGTATGCCCACTTTGCACGTCTTTAGCGATAAACATCGCTGACATGCAAAGCGGGCCCCAAACTGCTCGCTATCGCCTAAAAGCTGTCGCTAACATCAGTTAGCGACAGGTTGCTAATAGGGCAATAGAATTATCGCCGCTTAGCGGACGAAAACGGACGCTAAATCGGCGATAATTGCCTATCGCCCCCCTTGGTAATATGCTCCCTGGATCATTGCAGGTAAGTAAACAATTAAATTAATAAAATGAAGTTCGGGACATATTATCAACAAAAGGCGATAGATTATCGTTGTTTTTATCGGCAGGAAAATGCCAATAAAGCGACGATAATGAGCTTGATAATATGCCCTTGAGAATTCCCATACCAGCTCAGGTTAACACCGGAACTTGGGCTTCTATAGCAATTTACAAGAACCTATTATAAAGCCCTTTTTCGTCATTTTATCGTCAGTTTCCTGCACATAAAACGTCGATAATTTTAACACTGGTCCTTAATAATATGACTTTCAGTGCCATATTATCAGTAAAAGGCGATACATTATTGCCGCTTTTACCGACAGGAAACTGCCACTAAAGCGGCGATAATGGTCTCAATAATAATCCTTGTGAATTCCCATAGAAGCCCAGGTTAACACCATAACCTGAGCTTCTATGGGAATTCACAAGGATATATTATCGAGAGCATTATGACCGGTTTACCGGCAGTTTCCTGTCGAGAAAAGCGGCGATAATGTATCATCCTTTATTGATAATATAGCCCATAATCCCTTAATGTACAGAGAGGCATAAAATGATATTAAAGAAAAAAACATAACAGCATGCATTATAGCAAAACACATTTACTACTATAAAACGTTTAACAACGGATGAATATAGGAGCATATTATCAAGACAGGCGATAACATTATCAACACTTTATCAGCAGTTTGCTGCTGATAAAGTGGCGATAATTGTATCGCCGAGTCTTGATATTATACCATAAATCACTCAGGGAAGGATCACTTGTCCTGCATAACCTGGGTATACAGGCGATGTGTATGTCCCAAGATAAAAAACCCTCATGCACGTGTGAAGTTGTCCAAAGTAGCGGTATATCTTGGTTATGCACTGTTCACTCACGTGACTGCATAATCATTGGGCTAGTTGTTATGCAACCTCCACCCGGATGTATTTACCCTTGGTTAAAAACAGTAGTGATCAGTGAAAGGTGGTAAGTGAATAAAATTAAAATAACCCGGACAGCCAGACAGTTTTATTTATTTTTGTGGATTCGAGTTAATTGTCTGAAAAAATATAGATGTGCGTATTAGAATGCAAATAGAATGAGCATGTGTGACCGAGCATTTGGGAATTTAACATCAAAGACATGTATACAACAGCGGCGTACGCTCTTTAGCGACAACGTAAAGAGCCGCATGTCATGAATACATAACATACACAAACAAAGACGCCGATAAGCCTTTCTCTATATACATGCTTATCATGAAGGAACGCTGGCCATCAATGAATGAGTCTGTCATGGACAGCGTAAGACAAAAATTGTGGATGAGTGAGTGCCATAAACACAAAACAATGACTATACTTTAATTCTTAATTTTTAAACTTTAATGTGTAAATATTAGGCAGCCTAAATGTTTAAAAGTGATGACAAGCCATAAACAATAAATCATGGTGACAGATTAGGATGAATGAAAATGAATAATGAGTAGGGAAGATTTGCCAATTAAGAATACACCACAATCATGGGTGAAAGCCTGGAAATGAATGTGTGTCAATCGCCCGATGGGCGTGTGTTCCATTAAGTATTGCCATTTTTCAGTTGCTCAAATAGGGATAACTCAAGTGTTATTAATGTCCCCCAACCCACTTTTCCCCCCTGGTTTTCTACACCATTTATCTTAACAGGTGCGCTTTTTTGACCTCCTTGAAGTGAAGGACTACTACGTCACCTTACCACACTATTATCATAGTAAGAAATCCTTACGTATGTGACACTATTTTTCACTTGGTCCTGAAGAAAGCCAGACTAACCTGATTAGGCGACCTAGGGCTGAAACATGTCGACCTTTTTAGAAACACGAAAATTGAGTGCGTAAGAATCCTAATTATTCCTAATACGCACATCTATATTTTTTCAGACAATTAACTCTAATCCAGAAAAATAAATAAAACTGTCTGGCTGTCCGGGGTATTTTAATTTTACTCACTTACCACCTATCACTGATCACTACTGTTTTTAACCAAGGATAAATACCTCCGGGTGGAGGTTGCATAACAACTAACCCAATGATTATGCAGTCACGTGAGTGAACAGCGGAGAACCAAAATATACCGCTACCGTGGACAACTTCACACGTGCATGAGGGTTTTTTTATCTTGGGACATACACATGGCCTGTATACCCTGGTTATGCAGGACAAGTGATCCTTCCCTAAGTAATTTATGACATTAGATATAAAGGAAACTGGACGGATCACAAATTTCCTTCTCCCCCCAGAATTGATTTATGAAGGAAAGTCTTGATAATATAACCCATAATTCGTTAATGTACAAAGATACACTGCACACATACACTCCCATACAACTTTTCAACTCACCTTTCAAATTGAATTCCAGATTAACAGGAATACCACTCACACAGTGGATATTCTTCTACAAAATCTCTGGAGTTGTGTTTGCAGCACAACCGTCAAATTGAACATTTTTCCTCTCATTTTACGCATACATACATATAAATAACCAATTAAAATCCTGTACACATTAATTCAAAAGAAAACACACATTTCTATTGGTTTAACATTCCAAACCTTTCCAACTAATAGAACTTTCAAACCTGCCCCCATTCCACAATCTGCCAGTTACCATGGAAACACTTCAGGGAACACCTAACTCAGCACACAGGTAAAAAGTTCATCATACATTGTTGCAAATTGAAAGAGCAAGTATGCTTGACTGGAGAATATACCAGCTTATCTTATGTAACTTTCTTTTCTATCACTTTTTCTTAACCAATAAAAATAGGGCTTTTAAAAAAGAGAAACATGGAACCTAGTTTTCTGTAAAGTGTTGTCAAACAACCAATCATTTCTTTTATTTTTTTGAAAACTGCATGTTGGCCACCATTTTAGACAAAACTTACTTTTCAAACTACCATTTCATTTACAGAGACCTTCAGAGTGCATCCAGATCTCTCTTCAAAATGCTTACAGTGTGGATTGTGGGACACAGCTATATTTTCTGGAGTCAAAGGTACGCACAACAGAAAAGAATTCACAAGGACCTAGGTTTACCAAATGTAGACATTAAATGGATTGGACAGAGAGGATTAAAGTTGTACCAATTGATGCCATTGGTGAAATCCTTTATGCATCTCCAACACCCTGACCACATAATTGTGCACTGTGGTGGCAATGACCTAGGCACTTTGACTGGGGTAGCTCTGGAAATGCTCATGAAGGACACCTTTGCGCAATTGATGACACTGTTCCCCAAAACTGTCTTTGTATATTCTAATATATGCCAAAGGCAGAAATGGAAGCAGTCCAACCACTATTGTCCACAGTTTGAAAAAGCTAGGACACATGTGAATAAATCTGTTTCTGCCTTTCTCTGAGACTATCGAATGGGGTCCATTTACCACAACAATCTGCGTTTCAATATGCATGGCATCTATAGGAGAGATGGTGTATATTTTACAGATACGGGGAACAGAGTCCTCCTCATTAACCTAAGTCTCTGCATCGGTACTTACTTGTACGTACTAAAATCTCGCAATAAACACAACGGCTCTTTTTAGAGCCACCCAACACATAAACAAATACACTTCATAAATATCTAAAATAATTTTTATTTTTCTTGCTTATGTACGCTTACGTGACAACTTTCAACATTACAGCTGTAGGTCGTCCATACGTGGTTGGTACGCATACAATAAATCTACCACTCCCAGAGCAACACTGAAAGGCTCTCTCTACCAGCGTACGACAGACCCAGGACCTGCTGGCCTTCAGAAGACTTCTCAAGAACTGTCTCTTCGATCAGTAGTAGTGCCCCCCCCCCTCCCAACGCCTTGAGACCCTCACGGGTATGTAGCGCGCTTTAGAAATGCAGTTATTCATTTTTTGATTGATTGATTGATAAGTTCAGAATGTTTCTATCCTGCCCCCTTTCCTTATTTCTCAACTTTGTTTTACTGTTTCCTTGTGACTCGGCTGCCGTGACAAATAAGATGGCTTGCAACATTTCCTGGTTTGGAGTATTGACAGCCAATCAGCATGCAGCTCCTGCTCGTAATTGTACATATTTCAGTACGCGTACGCTGCGATTTTTCTTTAAAAATAAATAAAAATAGAGCCTAAACATGCATGTACGACCTTCTAACCACGCGTGATCGTCACCACGAAGCCATTAACATGCATTTCGGGTCATATTATCAACAAAACGATATGGATAATCTCCGCTTTATCGCCACTTTCCTGGTGATAAAAGCGGGGAAAATGTGTCGCCTTTTGTTGATATCGGGTTTTGTTGATAATATGGCCCAAAATTTGTTTTATTAATGTAATTGTTTACTTACCTGCAATCATCCAGATTCCGTTGTTAATCACCCCTCACCCTGCCCCTCCCCCGCCCCCCTTACCTGCCTCAACGCAACTCCCTGCACGGGCCACGGCTGAAAGACGCGGTTGCGATCTAGTCATTTACCACAGAGGTGTGGGGAATCCTTGGTAAGGCGCGCACTCACTAACGAGTGCGCACTTCACCAAAGACGTTCCGGAGTTCAGACCTGTTTTCAGTTGCTCCTTAGACATTACTGAAGTGAAAGTGGAAATATTTCTGTGAGAGTTAAAGAACGTTGTTTGACAAGTTAGCGAGTAAGTAAAGTTACCTAACATTATAGACAATATTGAATGAACTCAGTCGATGTATTTTCTCTAACTTAAAAGAAGAAATGATAAAATTTGTGTTAAGCAAGGTCTTAAGGGAAAAGAACACATTGAGTAAGGAATACTACTAGAAAGACTTTTGAATGAAGGAACATTAGTGACAAACATAAGATATTCAAGGATTGACAGAATAGATAACTAGCAACTGCATAAAGAAAAGTTAGTAGAAGAACACAAGGAAATTAATAATATGAAAATTAGACAATAAACTGAGAGGCTTAGGTTAATGAATGTAACATAATTATAGGTTAACAGCAGTGAGAAACGTTGTCTCCTGTCGGAAGGGCAGCCTTATTCAAGATGACGTCCTTGCCCAGATTTCTATACGTTCTATCTACTAATCAGTTATATATTCTTTAAATGTTTGTATTGATTTAAAATATGCAAAGTGGGTTTGAGGGTATCGATTTCTTTAAACTCCGTATGGAGTATACATGCTGTCTTGTATGCAGGTGCAAACTTGTGTTTTATGCCTTCAATTCCCCAGTCTGTATCCTTAGACTTCCACCAAACACCCTGCCACTGCTATTTTAGTATTGTAGTGAGCCACTCAGCAGTATGTTTTATTTTTATTTTACGGTGGTAAAACTGAAGCTGTAATAAATTTAGTGAGGAACTTTCTTTGCAGAGGTGTAATGATCCAGTCAGTATCTAGATAGTCATGTATTAAAAGAGGACTTAGTGCATATGCTGTTTCAAACCTCTATGGACTGTGGATGCACTGTTCTATGCACCAGCAAACTTATGTTTTATACGTTCAATTCCTCAATGTGTATCCTAATACTTCCAGCAAACATTCTCACACTAGTGTTTCAATATTGTAGTGAGCCATTCAGCAGTATGTGTTTATCTGTATACTGTGGTACAACTGAGGCTGTTATAAATTCAATCATGTACTTTCCTTGCAGTCTTGTAATCATCCACTCACTATCTAAGTACTCATGCATTAAAATAGGCCTTAGGGCATAGACTGTTTCAAAATCCTTATAGACGATGTATGCAGTCTTCTATGTACTTGCAAATTTGTGTTTTATACATTCAATTTACTAGTTTGTATCGTTACACTTCCAGCAAACACTCTGTCACTGTTGTTTTAGTTTTGTAGTGACTCATTCATTGGTATGTAGTAATCCTATCACTACATTAAAACACTAATGGGCACATATACAATAACTGGCATATCCCCAGGAATATGTCAGTTATTGTGCTCTGTGACACCATCACCATGGATGCGCCGTATTTACAATGCAGTGTACCACGGGATAAAAATGGCACATATATGTAATGTATCTGTGCTGTAAAGGTGGTGCATTGTTTGAGTTATGTTGGAAGTGCAACGTATCTCCAGCAATGGTCTGGGGGCCCTATGCTCAGACTGCTGGGTCAATCCTTACACCTGCTTCAAGGTAGTGCAGGGTTTCGACACAGCATGAGCCCAAAAGTGACAAAGTGAAATCTTGTAGATTGTAGTCAGCCACTTTTAGGAGGTGTTTCTGCGCAGGAATGCCCCCCCATGTAGGAATGTGTCCTTCTGGTACAGGGATGTACAATGTGACGTACGTCCCAGATACGTCACATTCTAAATAGCACATATCGTGGTGCATCTTTTGCACCACTGCTTCATCAGAAAAGTGATGCAACGGTGGTGTAAAAGAGGCACAAGGGTGTTGTAAATCTGCCTCTAACAAACACTTACAAATTCACCGAAGCAGTTTCACTAGCACTGCATTCTTTTTGAATTTACTTTTGTTAATATTTTAGATTAAAAATATGAAATGTAACTTTAAAAATAAAATAAATATAAGTATTTATAATAAAAATGTAGAAAATTACTCTAAAAAGAAAGAAATATAATAATTAGTATATTTCAAAATTATCCTTTACAGAACCTTCGAAATTCACTGAAAAAACCATAGGTTTCACACACGTTATAGTTAGGAATTAGCATTTAAAAAACCTTGGAAATTCACTGAAAAAACCACAGGTTTCACCCATGTTATAGTTAGCTGGACATTTCTCTCATACAAAACCATTCAAATTCCACCGTTATAGTTAGTTCAGCTAACTATAACTCGCACTCCCGCAATGCACTGCTGATGACGTCACATATTACATCACTCATCACATGGTCAGTGACATCACTGATGACATCTCAAATGACATAACAGATGACATCACTGATGATATCTCAAATGACATCATTGATGACATCACTGATGAAATCATCCATGTGAAAGAGTGGCAGACCTCCTCTCACCCTAATATAACCTATAATACACACATTCAAAAATAGATACTAATATTTTCAAAAAAATGGAGATACCGATACCAGTTCCGACAACCGATTCAGTAATTCCAACATCTACATACACATCCACTCATCCACCAACAGTTCTATATAGTCACTTAAACATGTACTCACTCATCATATGTATTCATAAAAATGTAAATTGATACTTGTATAGCGCACTACTCACCCACAAGGGTCTCAAGGCGCTTGTACGAATACCGCTGTGGAACCCGTCCTGGCTTTCCCTGTGAGGCGTCCACTCCTGGGCACCAACAAGGTGGAGGCCAGGCATCCTTAAGCGTTGTGGGGGCCATTGTGGCGATTAAGCAAGCTATTGCCCAGAGTTGCAGAGTGGGACTCTATGATTAGAATAGGCACCGAAGCGAGAATTATCAGGTCCGTGGAATTTTTTAGCCCAAGACCCGCCGAGGTGGGGAATTGAACGCTGGACCTCTGCATCAAGGTCTGCCACTCTAACCATTGAGCCATACTTCTCCACTCCATTCATACATCTATACATCCTGTTACACACCGATACTCAACCATACAGTTACTCACACACATACTCAAACATCCATTTGTTTGCATATACAGCTATACACACACCACTACACTTAGTTTTACAGAAACGTACACATACTTACTCTCTTAAACAATCAGTTATAGAAACACATACTTATTTATACAGGAACTTTTTCAATCTGTCACTGTCATATATCCTTACTTATATACATCAATAATCACATATACTAGTTTAAAACATATGTACTTTCTCATAAAGACACTTTTGAGGCAGTCATTCAGTTAGTAACACACCCATACAGACATTCATCCACCTTTACAGTCCTGCACACATGCTGTCTTCAAAAAATATACAAACAGTGAGTCAGTCATTCATGCATCTGTACCCTAAGTAATACCCGCCACCAAACCATTCAGACACTCATTCTGATACTCAAAAAACTAACTAGTAACCCATATAGACACTTGTGTAGCTACTCACCAACCCATGCGGCCACTTATACAGAAAGTGAGACACTGATACAGATATTTACATATTTAAACATTACTCGCTAATACATGTATTCACTAAGATACACTTAATAAGTCAGTTATACAATGAAATTTACAAAAAGAAAACATCCATTTAGATACTTATTTACCCATTTATTCTTCCATCGACCTTATACATACTAGATATACACTAGCAGCCCTTCCCGACGTTGTCCGGGTATGAATTGCTGCCGGCCAGTAGTATATTGTTTTGTAGGATTTAGTTTTGATAGTATTTCTTATCTGTGACAGGCCTGTGAAACGCTCCGATTCACAGTGCACTGCTGATGCACTTAAGAAAGCGCGTTCAGCAGTGTGTGAACTCGAGTTTCCCTACTTTATTTTTCCTTGCAATATTATATAGCGCGAACTCGACAACATGGCATGAGCACAATTTACATTACAGAAGAACACATTAATTTGTGGTAGGCACGGGGAGACAAAACGACTCGCCTGGAATCACAGGATATTGAGCTGATGCCGAGATTCGAACGTAGCTCCCCAGCTCTAAAGTTCGCAATTCTAGAACTTGTGGCGGGAGGTGTGTCTAAAAGTGTATGTCGGTGATGGCCATCAATGAGAGAGACCTGTGCATTTTTCAAATGGGTGGTGAAAAAATATGAGTATGTTGCTGGAGATGTGGGCCGCTGTGCCACCAATGTACTTACAGGGGGAGGGTAAACACCCATTATTCCGCAACTTTCTTTCCGCATACCATCACTCCGCATACTTTCATTACGAAAGTACCATGACTCCGCAATGCCATTATAACGCATGGCATTACATTTTATATGCTTTTACCATGCATACATTTACAACGAAATTTGTTGTAAATGCATGAATGGTAAAAGCATGTTTTTTTAATGTTTGGATAAGGTAACTATGGGTATAGGGGTATATGTTTTGGGGTACTGAGGTATATGTTTTGGGGTGTTTGGGTATTTTAAGGGTTCAGATATAAGTTTGGGTAATGGAGTACAGGGGTAGTTTTAGGGTTTAGGGATAGGTATGGGTTTTGGGGAACAGGGGTATTTTTAGGGTTCAGGGCTAGGTTTGGGTTTTGGGGTGCAGGCGTATTTTAGGGTTCAGGGGAAGGTTTGGGTTTTGGGGTAGAGGGTTATTTTTAGGGTTCAGGGCTAGGTTTGTGTTTTGGGGTACAGGGGTATTTTAAGGGTTCAGGGCTAGGTTTGGGTTTTGGAGTACAGGGGTATTTTAGGGTTCAGGGGTAGGTTTGGGTTTTGGGGTACAGGGGTATTTTTAGGGTTCAGGGCTAGGGTTGGGTTTTGGGGTACAGGGGTATTTTTAGGGTTCAGGGGCAGGTTTGGGTTTTGAGGTACAGGGGTATTTATAGGGTTCAGGGCTAGGTTTGGGGTTTTGGGGTACAGGGGTATTTTTAGGGTTTAGGGATAGGTTTGGGTTTTGGGGTATAGGGTATATTTATAGGGTTAAAATGGGTTAGTGTTTAAGGGTGTTGGGGTATTTTAAGGAGTAAGGGTGGGTTATGATTATGGGGGGCAGGGGTATTTAAAGGGAGCAGGGTGGGATTCGTTTTTACGGTGTAAAGAGTAATAAAATAAAATAATATAAATAATGCAATTTAGAAGAATAAATGTTTTATTTAAATTAAAAAAATGTCTATATATATATATATATATAAATACACATATATACAAACATATATTTGATGTTTTAATAATGTACTTTTACAATGTATATGACTTTACCACACATGCATTTGCGTTATAATGGCATGCGTGATAAAGTCATATGCGTTGTAAAAGTTTTAGAAACTATCTGGTGGCGAGACATTTCAAAGAACGCCACGGATCAAACAACAAAGGGTTGTCTTATTATTTAATTGACGCAGTACTTCCAAACAGATGCGGAGGAGGTAGAGAAAGTAAATTACGCAAGTTGGAGACAAGGTATATTTTATTATTGGATTCCAAACACCCACAGGGCCTGAACATAACTGAAGACATGTACACGTGCCTAGGGTAACTGCGAGCTAAAACTTTATTATACTCATATACCCAATAGAGACAAGTTGAGAGAAACAGGAATCTGGTTAGGAATACTGATTAGCCTCTAAACAAAAAAATATAGATATCTTGTAAATAGGATGAATTTTAATATCAGGATATTAATGATTTTTAAACATTTTTATCTTTGTACAGTATTTATTGAGTGATAGATACATCTAAATGGGATACGATGTATAAATATCAACAATGTATATAGTAGATATTTTTTAAGGTGAACAAACAAACAGTGACAATTGATTATCAAAAAGTTTTGAACAGTAAGCACAGTCTCTCATTAAGGGTAATGTAATACACTGAGATGGGTCAGTCGGTGAAGTAACGTTGAGAATGGTGTAATATGAATCAAACCGTGAAAGCACATGATGGAAATGTATATTACAAAACAATATTGTAAAACAATATTAAGCATCAATTTAATCAGGCAACAATAGATAGCAAGTCTTGACTGCACAATGGATCGTATTAAAATATTAAGATAATGTACTGATTTTAATTTATCACTAGCACTTTTAGGCACTTTTATAAATTACCTCAATGCGATGAGATTTGAATTCACAATTAGAAAAATGTTGATGTATTTTACCGAGATATTAATGTGTGTACAAGTGCAAAATGACCAAGACCTAACCAAATGTGCCACAACTTAAACCCGCATTTTACTATTTCAGTGTAATAAACAAGCGGGGCCGACTTAGAACATTTTGAAGTCCAAACAGGGCTACATGTCGCAACATATATTAGAAATTGCCCAGAATATTTTGTTTTGCAATCTTTAGCAATCGAGGCGTGTTGGGAACACACGTTTGGTTTGGACGTAGAGTAATTCCAAAATGGGTACATTATTGGTTGAAGATATCAGGTTATTATGGTCAATTGTCAAAAAGTATTTTACCTATATATATTAATTACGATTTTGCACAAAAAAACTGTCATAATTGGGCACATAGTATTGTGAAAAGAATATGGGATAGTATTTTTTCCATTGCAAACGAGGTTGAAATCACGTGATACACTTTAAATATGCACTGTCACTTTAAAAACGTTTCCCAAACACATAACATTTGTCGAGTGAACAAGCGGCGTTAAGCTGCGAAACGCGTCTCTGACCTTTGGGTAATAAAAAATTGGAGCACCAATACTGGGTTTGTGTCCTGTTTTGTTGGCGGCAGCCCGTGAATGAAGACGTGGCAGCTGACGAGACTGGATTGTTGGATATATATATATATATATATATATATATATATATATATATATATATATATATATATTACCTACTGGCGGTCGCCAGTAGGTATATATAGTTAGGATTTTTTCCCTATGGGATTTCTGAAAATTCTATGCCTAATAACTTTTGCGTTTGTGGACGGAATTGGCTGAAATTTTCAGGAAAATGGCACATTTTGTTTCTGAGCAGCCCCTGAAAATTTGGTGGGGTTTCGTCAAGGGGGGGCTGAGAGAAAAAAGGGGGGTCCCAAAACGCGTTTTTTGCATTGAGTTTTCCATAGGGCGGTTGGACTCACTTTTAGCCCGAACGGCTGAATGGATTTTCACGAAACTTGGCAAAATTGTAGGGACTGTTAGCCCGATGTGCCTTTGCTAGGTCTCAATATATGTGCTTCAGTGGATTTTGAGAAATTAACGTTTAAATCAAGATATATATCTGTAACAGCGCTCCGGGCAGCGATCCGGTTAGCGAACCTTTCGCGTATCGGAACTTTGCGATGCGAAGCTGATTGGCCCTCCGGTGTCTGTCAACATTCTAAACAGTCCGGAGCGGCCGCCATCTTGTCTCTCGGTAGGATCGAGAGACAAGAGGAGGCCAAAACAAAGGGGGAAATTACCATAAGGGGGCATAGTAGATCCTCGTTGACCCCCTAGGTTTTATGTGGAGGTTTTAAAAGGGCCTAGGAGGGTCCAAAAAAAAAAAAAAAAAATTTTTTTTTTGCGTGGTAAGCGCCAAGTTCGCGAACCGGAAAGCGTTCTGGGCAGCGAACTTTATGGATAAAAGAATGAAAGACTTTTCTAATACTGTATGTTAATTATTTGTTGGTTTTGTTGATTATTTTTTAATTTTTTTATTTTTTAAGCAATTTTTTATTGTTGTGATTGTGTTTCAAAATTTAATAACATTTCTAACATTTAACTAGTTTATGAATTACATATAAAAATGATTAAAGACAAACAATTTTTTAATATTACATACAATTTTATTTTTCGGATTGTTTTTCGAAATTTAATACAACGTCTAGCATTTCACTGTCTGATATGTGTTCTTGTTCAGTGAACATAAGTTCAAACATTTGACCGTCATCATAATGAAGTAAATGATCCACTGATTCTACACATTGAACTAATTCATGGTCCCGTGATTCATCCATGAAATCTGAGTCATCATTGTCCGCAATAACTTTTTCTGTGTTGGTTTCTCTATAGCTGTCTTTCTTTTTACATTATTCTCTGTTTACTTCCCTTATACTAACTCTTCTTTTTTTTAAAAAAATATTTTTTTAGTTCGCTTAAAGTTCGCGAACCGGTCAGCGAACTTGAAGCGAACCAAAAGAAATAGAGCTTGCCAGAGTGATAAACATTCTAGCAATTTTGTTTGAAAGGGGAGGTAGTTCTGAAAAGAACTGTTTTTTTTTGTTTTTGTTGTTTTATTTATTTTTTTTTTTTTTGAACATTTTTTGATTTTTTTGTATTTTTAGAACTGTTTTATGTTTTTTTTGTGTTTTTTATGGAGGGGAGACAACAAAAAACAGGCATTGAAAACGGCTCAACTGGAGCAAAAAAAAAAATTATTTCTTGGGTGCATTAGGGCATTTATGATTTTCGAACGCCATGTTCATCAGGTTGACGCTCATGTTGCCATACGACAGCATACCACCACAGTATATACAAGTTAACTTCATATGCTGGAAGTTGGGTTGAATGTTTGGCACAGTTTCTTGTGCCTCTCTTCCCGTCAAAGACATTGTGGAGGTAGATCTGGCCACAGGAGTTGTCGTGGGATTGTCTTGAAGATCCCTTAACTCAGCCCGGCTGTAGTTTAAGGGATGCCACCTGCTCATGTGTCGATGCATCGTATAGTTGCCCATACTGTATTTCTTATCTGTGCCTCTCGACAATCTGTAATCACAGATGAGGCAGGTGGCATATTTAGCATTCACCTTCTTTGATCCAGGAGGGATGGAGAAAAACTGCCAGATGAAACTTGTTTTTCGCTTTGAAACCCGGGGCAACTCTTGGACAAATTGTTGTTCCTCTCTGTCCTCTTCTTCTTCTTCCTCCTCTTCCTCCTCTCTGTTAGTGATAAATTGACTAGGTGGTCCTCTCTTCTTATGAGGAGGTGGAGGTGGTGGTGGGGTTCCACCAGCTGCAGCAAGTACAGAAGCCATTGTTCAATTCTAGCTAAATGGTCTTTCTCTCACCAAGATGAAAGTCAGAGTGAGGAAATAAGGAGGGGTTTACATGATTTGGGGAAAGCAAAAGTTCTGAACCAATGAAAAGTGTTATTTTTAGGTCACATGACCTAGTCATACATCATTTGGAAACCAAAAGTGAAATGAACCAATGAAAAGTTTGATAAACAAGTCACATGACCTGTTCCGCTTACGTTACGCGGCGCGCGCCGCGTCCCAGATCGCTTCCGGTTCGCGGTCCGGAGCACTTCCGGGAGCGCTAACGCGGCGCGTCATTAGACGCATTACGCGATAACGTGATACGTCGCGCTTCCGCGACGCGTCACAGTTCCGCTAACGTAACGTTGACCGGTTCGCGGACTAGATCGCGGCATCAAGATGAGCTAACGGAAAGCTTCCCGGTTCGCGAACTAGAAGCGAAGAAAAAAAATATTAAAAAAAAAATTATCAATAAACATCTAAATATATTTTGGGATTTAAAGAAGAATACATTTTACAGCTACAGATGTTAGCTTTTAAAAAACCAATGAAATTCACAGAAAAAACCATAGGTTATAGACCATATATAGTTAGAAATTTGCATTTAAAAAACCATTGAAATTCAATGAAAAAACCATAGGTTATAGACCATATATAGTTAGGGATTTGCATTTACAAAACCTTATTTTACTCGCATAAAACCATTGAAATTCCATATATAGTTAGTTGCGCTAACTATATATCGCGCACCCGCAATCCACTGCTGATGATGTCACATATTACATCATTCATGACATGGTCAGTGACATCACTGATGACATCACTGATGACAACACCCAGTGACTGTATGTTTCTGTAAAGTTAAAATATGTCTTACATATTGAAGAATGAGTGGATGTATAAGTGTCTGGATGAAGGATTTAGTAGGTGCATGACTGACTGTATGAGTGAGTGATTAAATGTGTCTCACTGAGTGCATGGGTTAGTGACTAAACTGTCTTAATTTGTGCATCATTATGTCTGTTGTTCTGTAAACTGCTGCATGTGTTGATCAGTAGCTATATGAGTAACTATATGGATTATTGATTGGTTGCCCAAGTATTTGTATGGGAGACTGAGTGTGTGTGTGGGTGGCTGGGAGGTGTATGACTCTGTGCATAGATGTGTGAGCAGTTGATACACTAGATGTATGGGTTCAAAAGTGCATGTGGAAACAGCTGTATGGGCGGTTGACTGTGTGCATGAGTGTATTGGTGAGTGAATGGATATCTCAGTGCTACATGTCAAAGTAAGTACATATTTAAAACACAGTACATGTGAGAGTTGACATATATAAATAACTGTGCATAAGAGCCAGTGAATGTGTGAGTGGCTGTATTGATCATTGTGAACTTGTATCAGGGATTGTATAAGAGAGTAAATATGTGTTAGTATATGTTTGAATAAGTAAGGTGTGTATAACTGTATAGTTGAGGAATTGGAGGTGTGATTGATTCTTTGCATGACTGTCTAGGTGTATGAGTAACTCCATGGATGAGTGACAATCTGTGAGTGTCTGTTTTCACTGAGTGTATCTAAGGTTATATCAGAGTCTGTAGAGGTTCATCGTATTAACACATGAATGATGTCATCTGTGATGTTGTCAGGGATGTCATTTGAGTTGTCATCAGTGATGTCATCAGTGATGTCACTGACCATGTCATGAATGATGTAATATGTGACATCATCAGCAGTGGATTGCGGGTGCGCGATATATAGTTAGCGCAACTAACTATATATGGAATTTCAATGGTTTTATGCGAGTAAAATAAGGTTTTGTAAATGCAAATCCCTAACTATATATGGTCTATAACCTATGGTTTTTTCATTGAATATATATATACACATATATACAAATATATATATACATATATTTGATGTTTTAATAATGTACTTTTACAATGTATATGACTTTACCACACATGCATTTGCGTTATAATGGCATGCGTGATAAAGTCATATGCGTTGTAAAAGTTTTAGAAATTATATCTTTGCGGAGTAATAGTCCAGCGTTATAAAAATTGCGGAGTGATGGTATGCGGGATGTTGGTTTGCGGAATATCATCACACATTACATTTCCTGCATAATGGCCCCTGTTTGCGCTCCTTCCGGCCCTTGGGAATAGCGCCATGCCTGACCTCCATACAGTAAAGCAGGTGCACGTCACTGGGAGCGCGGGGCAAGCACACCCAGAGCTGTAATGTACAGAACCTGGGAAGAAAAAACAATGAAATATTGGGCACAACGCTGGCTTTTTTTCCCCCGTAATTCCGCACCCCGCACACGCCCACGCCCCCAGCACACGCCCACAGCACAGGATATGAGACATGGCATGAAGGGCGGAATGTACCACACGCCCCCAGCGTTTGTCACGCCCCCAGCACACGCCCACAACACAACGCAGACACGCCCACAAGGGACTACTTTGCTGGCACGGTTCTTTTACCTTTTAAATGTATATGGTGGGCATCTGCATAGCCTATGTCCTTCTAATGCAACTGCCCTTTCCAACGCTGTATTGGGTGTTGTGATTGGTGCTGTGTTTCCTGAGATTACCCGCCTCAAAGGTTTGGGCTCTCTCTTTATTATATTAGTATAGATATATAAAAATATTTTTTATATTTATTTATTTTTCAGAAAGACACACATTCAGAGGATGATGTCATCAGTGATGTCATCAGTGATGTCACTGATCATGTGATGAGTGATGTAATATGTGACGTCATCAGCAGTGCATCGCGGGCTCGCGAGTTATAGTTAGCTGAACTAACTATAACGGTGGAATTTCAATGGTTTTGTATTCGAGAAATGTCCAGATAACTATAACATGGGTGAAACCTATGGTTTTTTCTGTGAATATATATATTTTAATTATTTTTTATTAACAATGTTCAAGAGACCATACATTTCGATATGGAGTATACATATCACACCAGGCGATATTTTACAGATCAGAACAGTAATCATCAGGGAACCACAGGGAAAATCAGCCATCTTCAAAGCTACGGCCCCTCCATGAATGCCCCCATTTCTCTGTATTTCCGCCAGGGCGCCCACACTTTCTTCAATTTTTTAGGAACTAAACTATATTTTGATGTGTTTGTAGTTCATTTACAAGCTATTTAAAGGTTGTGTGTTAGATAAAAACTTGATATTCTACAGCCTTTCATTTCACTCTCTTTGTACAGCATGATTGTCAGACAGTTCACTTCCTAATCCTCTAACTTTGCTGAATATTTTATTCTGGAGCTTGTGTTTACTTTTCTTTCTCTGATGGAAAATTGCAAGGCAGAAACTGTTATTTGACCTCTTTCTCTGAACACAGAGCAAATGTGACACGATAAAACAAGATTTAAAGGCATCTTTATTGCTCATTCACTTTCTGAGAGAACAGAACACCTGTACTTTATCAGCTCACCAGAATGGGCCAGTTGACCCTAAAAATAGCTTGCCCCTATCAAAGCTGACTTGCCATAGTGAGTGGGCAAGTAGATTTCTCGAGGCCTGTATTTTATTAATTATGTATATTTTATGTGATTGGTACTTGTTATATTGCATTTCATGCGTTGTAGTTAATTGTATTTGATTTTACCTGTAGTTTTGAGCTTTCTGGTTGATGACCTTTTTTTGTTTTTTAACTATTTATGTACATGTGTCAAGTACCTGATCCACAACTCTGTGCTTCCGCAGGAGCTGATGAAAGTCCTCAATTCCCAAACTCCGATACTCATCGCATATAGCATCCAAGCAGCAAAGAGGGGGAAAAGGGGAATTGGAAGAAAAGAGAAACACGCCACACCTTGCTTCTGCTGGACAGGACTGCTACGCCTTTGTTTGGTCTTCCTGTGAAAAGAAAAATTTTAGCAACAAACACTAATCTGAATTTTCATATTAACCTGACCAAAACCTTGGTTACCTGTCCTAGTTTGGTGGCTATCTGTTCTCTTATGGCGTTGTCTGCTTTCAGCTACTTAGTGTTTCTTTTCTGTGCTGTTACTAAGATAAGTTTAAACAATATAGGTTTAGTGTCTAGTTTAACTTTAACTCTGGGCTCACTGTATTGCCTCAACCTTTCTCTAAATACCTTGATTTATGTTTTCTTGTCTTTCAACTGATGGAGACTTCTACTCAATTACTAGTTCCAGTGGAATAATCCCGGAAAAGTTCTCTGTAAATGTTGGTAAGTAAATATATATATATATATATATAACCCCACCTACTTGTAGATCTTCTATTCTTTCTTTATGGAAGTCTCTGTATGTTTCTTGTAGAAAGTACTGCCAAATACTACAGTTCTTATTGATTCGGTATCACCACGAACCTGGACTCACAGTCTTTGCAGATATTCCTGAATTTCCAATTACAGTTGAATTGCTCACTAGAGTCTTTATATTATACAGTCACTGTGTAAATTTCAATCTTTTCTCTGCAGACGAATTGCTCTCTCTTAGGAAGACTATTGCTGTCAGAGCTTGTAACAAGGAAATACACTTATTGTCAAATGAGCGCTATTCCTTACTCTAATTTATTCGACTCAGAAATCTCCGACACAAACCTTAACTATGAAAGGTTAGACTTACCGCAGCCGCGGGAAGAAAGTCTAACTGCAGAGCGTTAGTTGAAGTACTCACTGCGCAGGATACAAAATATCAGAAAACAGAAGCCAAAGGAAAAGCGTCCGTTCACCTCAGGGCTTCAGTTGAAGTGCGCACTTCTCAGCACGAGCATTCCTCAGCACAGGTGAGATTGCTGAGGAACCTCTAAACACTAGACTGCTACCGAATAAATCGCACCGGCGGCCATCTTGGAATTCGCCCGCCAAGCGATCATTCGAGGGGAGAATAGCAGAGATGACCATCGATTTGGAAGATACTAACCAGGTCGGCAACAAAAGTTTCTTGGTCTTTTGGCAATAACTGGGAGATATTTTAGGCTAACAGACGGTTGCTTAGATCCAGTCCTGACAACATGTTAATTTTATTCATCGGTCTTATTTGCACTTTCATTTGTACATTTTTGGAAAGAACAAAGTCCAATAAGATCATCCATTTTTCAGTGTTTCTTCTTTATTTTTATATTCCAAAACACTTGTGTTTTCTTTATTTTTTTTGGAATATGATTGAAGGGCCAAGGATGAAAAGTATGACAACAATAAGGGTGCAGCTGGATGCATCACATGGAATAGAACATGAAACTGGGAAAAAAGAAAAACAGGTACAACGATTAATCTGAATTATTTCAGTCTAGAGCCTAAACATGAGACTTTATCCAAGAGATGCTGATAAAGCTGTTGAGCATGAGCTATATAGTGCAGCCCAAACCCTGAAGCCTCCTTGGTAGCCCAAAGAAAAGGCCAGGAAACCCGATTGAAAGCCTTTTTGGCATCCAACATCATAACATCAACTGGGTTTCCCTGGACACAATAGACCTCTAGGGCAGTGATGACAGTATTAACACAAGCAGCGGTATTCCACCCTGGTACAAAACTGTTTTGGTTCTCATCAACAAGATCTGAGATAACAGTTGCCAGCCTATTAGCCAATATACAATTGTAAATGTTTGATTTGATTTGTTCAGCATTCCAAAGGTCATCTGTTCTTTTTGCATTTGTCGCCCTAACATGGAAGGGTGAGCCCAGATGTGGGTCCCGTGATCGCTATGCCACCGGATTCAAGCTAGCATGGCTGATGAGAGATGATACACTGAAACGGGTCCCATGATGCTAGCTTCTAGTCCAGGGAGGATCTGGCCTGACAGTTCCACTGGATGTTTTCCATGGTTAGCAGGGTCAAGACAGATTAGCATATGGCTGGGTCTAAACTGGAATGGAGTAGTGAGCAAAAAACTATGGATTTAACCCATATCTGTGACTGGGGGTGAATGTTTGATTTGTTCAGCAGGTGAGAGCTCTGGAGCACAACTAGTGCTGCAATGCCATCATTCCCTCACCCACTCATGTTTTCATATTCCAAATGTTACAGTCTCAGCCTATGTGTTTTGTCCATAGCAGTGGACTTCTTCGGGCCGCAATACAATGCAGTACATGAAAACTATATCCTATGATATCTTTAAAATAATACTGTGAAATGCCATTCGCAAACACACACATAAAAGCATCCTATGTATTAACACAACAAAAGTGAATACCCACACAAAAACAATATTCACATAACAGGAGTGCAATTCATGAGTCTCAATGTACAAATATTAATAGCAAGTTGAAATCTTATGACATAGAAAAGAAAATTATACATTCATTAATATACAAGTAAAGAAACTTATCTAATCCAATTCATCATCATCAAAGGTTTTGCATACACAAAATCTGTTTGAAACAATAGATATACATATCCACATAAGCACGTAATTAAAATCACATTCTCTGCTATGGCCATTCTTCTCATGATTCACAGGCCGGACAGATGTTTTTCTGTTTGCAAGCATATATTACAGTTAATGTGTGCTTGATACCAAAGAATACAGGCAGTGCCATAATCCACATTTAATGCAAAATAGAGCTTGGTGCTGAAATTACTCAATTAACAACTAGTTAATAGCAGCATTAGAGGTGTGGCGCCACGGCCTGGGTGACTGACGCTGGAATCGGGGGCTCACAGTTCGATTCCCGGCACCGGCGGCCGATCAGCCCAGCACCATGTGACTCTGGGCAATAGCTTGCTTAATCTTCCCGACGGCCCCCAGCGATGGGTGCCTTCGGGTAGCTGTTCGCGCTTTACAAATACTGGATTTATTAAAAGCAGAATCAAGGAGGGTTATTCACACTAAATAATACTAGTGCAAAAAACATGCATTTGAACCCGAACATGATTTGTTCGTTACAGTGGTTATGCATTAAAGTGCTAAATAATCCTCATCATATGTTCTTTATTCAATAGTTTAAAACCTTACAAAGTCCAAAAATGCTGTAAAAATGTCAACAATTTTAAAATAAGCCAATGTTACACATAAAAAAGTTATGTCACATTGAATCAAAGGATGGCAATAGGAAAAGAGGGGGTATATAAAGCATTGCACATCTTTAACACCACAGTGGTGCCCATGTGGTTTCATTATTTTTTTATATTTTGGTGAATCATTATTATTAGCATTGATATTATGTTAGTATTGCATAGTACAGAAGTGGCTTGGATGTATGTGTGCCTTGGAAGGGTGCAATGCATAGATAGAGCAGCACTGTGCAGTGCATGTATGGTTAGTGCATGTACTGGGAGTATGTATGCCTGTGAGGAATACATTACATAAGATTTGGTGGATGTGACAAAAATAAAGTTAAAAATGAACGAAATGAGTGGTGGAAATCTTGAATTAGCTTGATTAGATTCCTATCAAGAAAACAAATTTGCGTTTATATGTAAGGATGTTACCAGACCAGCTATCTGAGTAAGGCCAGAAATATGAAGTAGATCTGAAAAATAATAATTCCCAACAGAAGAGCTATCCTGTATGTTTTAGTGAGGAGGACATAACCTTCATAAGAAAACCAGAAATGAAAATACAGATTAGAGAGCTGATTCAGTACATTGTAAATGGAGTGAGCTAGATAATTGAGAAGGAAGATGGGCAGAAAAGAAACACCCACAGAGAACTATGGGAGACCCGCCTCCTTCTAAAGAAGAGGCAGAGGGTGCCAAAAAATCAAATCAAATAAACTTTATTTGGTTTTTCATCAAAAAACCATAAAAGTTATACATATGTGGGTGCATAAAAACATAAAAGCACATGCATAAAACAGTAATTCATTAAAACATATTGAAGTCAAACCTCTTGTACAGATTATAAATAAGGCCCAAAACCCACCCATCCTAATTGGTTCGGGGCCTTTGTGTGCAAAATACAGACAGCGCTTGACCTCCAGTTTAAGCTGCGCACAGGATCAACTAAACCGTTAAAAACTTAATCAACCACTATCTACACATCCATACAGGCCCTCGATTTCACAGCAGCATTTAAAAATCCTACTATGAAAATAATGCAGTCCTCTTTCAGCAATTGAAGGTACATAAGGGCAGGATGGGCCTGTCTAAAATGCAGTCTTTTTAAAATAGGAACCAGAAAGTGCCTTCGGGGGATTTCATACAACTTACATAAAACAAAGTGTATCAAGTCCTGCGGAGACTGTCCGTCGCAGCCACAGGGAGCTAACACTTGACTTCTGCTATATCCCTTGGGCCTAGCTAGCAAAAGTGAAAAAGGTTCATACGAAACCTAGTTAGTAAAAATTTCTCATGTGTTGATAAAAACCCCATAAGGTAAGGCTCCGTTGTCGGAGTTGTTTTGCGTAGTCCACTTTCCTTAGGGTCAGGAAAGATGCCCTAATTAATTCCATGTCCTTCTTGACAATGGATTCTGGTTACAAAGTAGATCACCGGGCCCTACCCTTTCCAGGCTACTTTTAATGTACTTGAGCCACGGAATTCGGATTGCATTATCAAGAGACATGCACTATTTTAAGATTATATGGTTGAGGGTTACACCTTTATTCAACCAACACTTCAACCAGAAAACCAAAGGACGCAGTGCAAGAACATCGCTTAAGTAAGGGACCTCATGTGCCGCTAAGTTGGAGGTTCCGCGCGGGACACACAGGAGGCGTTTCAAAAAGTCGTTCTCCACCACCTGAAGCGGGTCCACAGCAGTATATCCCCAAATTTCACTGCCGTAGGTAGCTATAGCCAAACTTTTGGCTTGATAAACTTTTAGCATAGCTCCAGTTGGTTTCCTCCCTATTTTAGAGGCATAATTAAAAATGTATGCATTAACCTGGACCAGGTCCCCCTTTTTCCTCAAGATTAAAGGACCCCATTTTAATTTATCGTCAAAAAGAACTCCTAAATAGGAAAATACATTAGTACGGGGGATCTTAGCAGGGCCAACACTAGATTGGAAACTCTTTTTAGAATGTTGCCCCACTTCCATTACATAAGAAATTAATTGTTAGGTCCCGATTAGACATGAAACTAGAGAATGCTGTTAAAAGGGATTGCAGACCCATTGCCGTCCTGGATATAAGGATGGCCTCGTCCGCATATAGTAGGACGGGATTGCAACGCCGCCCTACATATGGGTAATCCACTTCAGTTACTCTCAGTTCGGTCTCTAGGTCGTTGATGTAAAAATTAAACAAAAATGGAGCCAGAATGCAGCTTTGCCGCACACACCCCTCTTAATCTCAAGGTCCCTTGTGACCCGAAGATCCTGAGAGAACCTAACATTAGCCTTAGTTGATTTGTGCAGGTCCTCTAAAAAATTAACAATATTGTTATCCACCCCCTTTGCCCTCATGGACTGCCACAGTTTAGCTATATTGACACGATCAAATGCGGAGGACAGGTCCATGAAGGCAATATAGATAGTACCGGGGCGTGCCACAGTATATTTGCTCAGTATCATGAATAAGTTAAGGCACTGAGCAATAGTTGAACGGCCCGACCGAAATCCGTACTGAACATCCAACAGGATCTCTTCCTCCTCCACCCAAGTTGATAATCTCTGCAAAAGAATACGTCCTACCTCCTTAACCACTGAGTCAATAGGAGATATGGGCCTGTAACAGTGGGTGCTATTTCTATCTCCATTCTTAAAAACAGGGACTATGGTGGAGGAAGCCCATGACTGAGGACACCCACTTTTTTGCCGCTGTGTTAAACACAGCCACCAAAATTGGTGCCCAGAACGGGGGGTTGGACTTAAATAAGTCTGGAGGAATACAATCTGGGCCCGACGCTTTATTAATGGATAGCCCTTCAATAACAGCTATAATCTCATCCTTTTCAAAGATTATTGCTGGGTCATTTACGACCCGACTCTCTTGGCAGCTGTGCTCCGTAGGGCAGTCAAACATAGATTGAAAATGAAGCACCCACTCCTCCTCTGTAATGTAAGAATCTAAGGCCCCCCACTTCCTGACCGATGAATGGTTGATTCACAATGTTCCAGAACCTGGAGCTATTCCTAAGAGTACTAACGGCAATCAGTTCCCTCCATGCCTCCTCCTTCAGGTCAACCTTCCGTCTAACCAGAGCTAACTTATATTCTTTGCAACAAGCGTGTACATCAGTTTGGCTTCTTGGTTTGGCTGACAGAGCTTCCCTCAGCTTCTTAGCTGTCTTAGAGCAGTGAGAGTCAAACCATCTGGGGCCGTGGGTGACAGGTCTACCAGTGGGGGCACTTAAGATTTCACCGGCTTTATGTGCTATTAGTTTGTATGCGTCCATAATCTCATTAGGAGAGGAACCTACAGCTGCACAACATGCTAACTCGGTGGCACTGGATACTTTTACTTTACTGTAGAAGTTATCTAGGGAAATCTGACACCATTTAAGTCTTCGCTTACCATCAGTCGGTCTTAATATACCCCTCAGTGAGACATCACCGATTTGTACGGATCATGGGCCCAACATATGAACACATAGTAGATTGTGGTCACTAAATTCACTCTCCATAATAATATAACCATGAAATAGAGATTGCAAAGAAGAGGAAATTAAAATAAAGTCTATAAACGACCCCTTATTGCGCACTTTAAAAGATGGCATGGAAAATTTGGTTTGCGGGGCCGTTAAGGACATCAGGGCCACCATGTCTAATTAATTTATCATATTATTCAGTGATTCCTCCTGAGCATGATGTTCAAAATGAAACACCCTCATACAGGGACATCCTAACTCAGAAATACAGGATAGTGTTGGGTTACCACAGGGATGTATGTTAAAACCACCAGAAACCAGAAGATTGTGTAGGATAGAGCCAAAAGATTATCTTATAAATATTCCCAAGGTGGTGATGTTACAAACACCATGAGGACAGGCCAACAAATTATAGAAGTTAATAAGCCCCATTAAGTGTCTCCCCTTTTTACTGATAATGCCAGAATTCCTAGGTTAGAGGTTGGCACGACCTGGATCTGGCAATCAACAGCCACAGATATATATACAGCTAGACCATCCTTGGGTCTTCCACTCGCAAAGGGAGTGGCCGGGACAAAAAAAGCCTTATACCCTTCCAATAGCAGGTCGCAGTCCACTGCCCATGTTTCTTGCAGGCTGATTACCGAGCATTGCTTCACAAATTGCACTCACAGTGGATCTTGGAGCTTGTTTGCCAGACTTGCGATGTTCCATGATAGAAAGTTGTTGGATCTCTCACCTCTGGGGCTCTCAACAACCTCTGATGGGGACTGGGTAAATACAGCAGGTTCGATCTCGGAAGACGTTGGAATTTCTAGTCAGTCGCACTCCTCCAACCTAGTTAATCCTGCAAATCTATTATTTAATTCTAGTGCGGGGTGAACACCAAACTGGCCATCTGTTGCAAAAGATGAGTGGGCCATAGAGATAGGCTGCTGCCTAGGTGCTATTCTATTAGGCCACCCTCCTCTGGGACGTGCCCTCTGGATGTTATCAAACATATCCCTAGATGGTGCTGGTTTATAAAAGAAAACCAGAGGGAGAGCCCTGATTACAAATCCAGAAGAAGGAGCAAAACTAGTGTCCCTAGATAATATCCTGCCCGCAATATGGGGGTTGTCAAAGTTTACTATGACACAGTCCTCCGAACCCGTTTTTCACGAGCTCCCAATCTAACTCACCCTGTGAGCCATCAGAATATTTTTTGCCACACGGGCACCGAGGGTGGTATTATGTGTAAACCGGTGTGTTAGTTTGTTTATTAGCTGCCCATAGTTTTTGACAGCCCCTTGTGAGAGAGGGGGAACATTCCCCAAGACTACTACACAGGGAGTAGATTTCGATGGGAGATCAATGACTGGGAGACTCGTTGACTGTAATTCCCTACTTTCTGTCCTCCCAGCTCTTGAGGGCACAGAAGGCCCTGCGCTTGTATGGGACTGACGGGTACGAACTAGGATGTCAATACTACTGGGCGTAATGTTGTTAGAGCTAATCTTGTCTGTCACCTCTATTTGCAGCAGAGCTTGTAGGTGGACCTGCCCCCATACCTGTTCCCTTGGTAGCTAAATGGTCTCTGCTGATTTTAGGACTAGCTGCCTGGGTAACCGACGGATTCCAGCTAACCATCCCTTTAGTTTTGATAATCTAGCTTCAACTGTACTTATGTTTTTCAAAATGGGTTCCAATAAGGTGGTCATATTGGTTTCCAGCCTCCCCCAGAAATTCCCCTCCTGAGAGCTGTTGTCAGGCTGCCCTGTTGTTAACTGAATCATAGGGGTGGTGGGACCCTTTTTGGTACCATCTACAGAAATGGCCGGTAACGTTTTCTTGAACAGCAAAAACAGACCCCTCACTAAGAAATATTTTAAACTAGGTGGTACATCCTAGATACATATGCCAAAGAACATTGTCCCACAAACAGAAGTTATTCAAAAAATGTCACTTTTTATTTACACATTTTTCTGATACTTTAGAACATAGTATGAATTAATATTCGTCATCACAATATACAACAAGTAATCTATATATACATATTTATATTATATACAAACAGAGGCACCCCCATAAACCAGAAACACAGGCAAACAAACCCAGTCAGTCAGAACCACTCATACACTTATCTAAACAGACAGTTTCAACACAATCACGAACTCACTACACATAATATTCAAAGGAGTAAATAGCAATCCATTTCAATCAATAATACACAAACATAAGAGAAGACAAAACACAAAAAGAAGCGCCGACGCGCGTTTCGGAAAAGGAACAAGTGGATCCTAAACTCCTTCGTCAGGGCGCAAATACATCATAGGTTCCATATAAATGTTTTTTATTCTGGATATTGAGATAAAAAATCCACATAAATGGTTATGCGGGGGTACACTCCTCATTCATAGGAGTAACCTGAATTCAGATCCAAATTCATGGGAGAAGGCACGGGTCGCGGACGCCGGGTCTAGTAAATTCAAACGTTCAGTAAAAACAGCAAACATGCCCCCAGATGTAGTCTGGGGGCACGTCAGACCTTTTGGCACGCTGACCTCGCCGGTGATGGACCGGGTTCGCCGGGTTCGCCGTACTCAGCCTTGAAATTATCCGACTCGTTAGTGGATGTGGATGAAATAACTCTGACCCCGTGAAGTGGATATTGTGGGACGCTAGAGCCGATCCGGTGGTTTCGACTTTTTGTGATATCGACACTGTGCTCTACCGATTCCGCTTTTGGGCAATACACTTCCTACATCTGGGGGCATGTTTGCTGTTTTTACTGAACGTTTGAATTTACTAGACCTGGCGTCCGCGACCCGTGCCTTCTCCCATGTATTTGGATCTGAATTCAGGTTACTCCTATGAATGAGGAGTGTACCCCCGCATAACCATTTACGTAAAAGGTCTTTTAAAGACATGTCAAGTACTTGGGTGTGACTGTGTGTGTGTCCCTGAAGCTGTTGCAGCCAGGCTCACATACACGAGCTGGAGGGAGCTGGGGGGGGGGGAGGGGGCTGGGGGAGTGGCTGTAGTGTAGCCCTTTGAGTTCAATGGATGTTGCGCACCTGGAGCTGTGGGTCCCGTGACACGTCCCCCGCCCCCAGCAGGGAGGCACAGAGATGCCCTCCCATGAGTGGGAAAGAACAATGAAGACGACGCAAAGAGATACTGATTCCCCCCCCCCCCCCCCCCACCCCATGAGAGAGGCACAGAAAAGGTGGGTGGATGAATGATGGGTGGATGGATGGATGAAAGGCTGAAGGATGGATGGATGGATGTGTGAAAAGGTGGGTGGATGAATGATGAGTGGATGGATGAATGAAAGGGTGGATGGATGAATGATGGATGTATGGATGGAAGGATGAAAGGATGGATGAAGGATAGATTGGTGAAGGATAGATGTATGGATGGATGTGTAAAAAGATGGGTGGATGAATGAAGGGTGAATGGATGGATTGAAGGGTCAATGGATGGATGAAAGGGTGGATGGATGGATGAAAGGGTGAATGGATGGATGAAAGGGTGGATGGATGGATGAAAGGGTGGATGGATGGATGAAAGTGGATGGATGGATGGATGAAAGGGTGGATGGATGGATGGATGGATGGATGGATGAAAGGGTGGATGGATGGATGAAAGGGTGGATGGATGGATGAAAGGGTGGATGGATGGATGAAAGGGTGGATGGATGGATGAAAGGGTGGATGGATGGATGGATGGATGGATGAAAGGATGGATGGATGAAAGGGTGGATGGATGAAAGGGTGGATGGATGAAAGGGTGGATGGATGGATGAAAGGGTGGATGGATGGATGAAAGGGTGGGTGGATGGATGAAAGGGTGGATGGATGAAAGGGTGGATGGATGGATGAAAGGGTGGATGGATGGATGAAAGGGTGGATGGATGGATGAAAGGGTGGATGGATGGATGAAAGGGTGGATGGATGGATGAATGATGGATGTATGGATGGAAGGATGAAAGGGTGGATGGATGAAGGATAGATTGGTGAAGGATAGATGTATGGATGGAAGAATGAAAGGGTGGACGGATGAAGGATGGATGGATGAAAGGGTGGATAGGTGAAGGATGGATGTATGGATGGGAGGATGAAATGGTGGGTGGATGAAGGATGGGAAGATGAAAGGGTGGATGGATGTATGAATGGATAAAAGGTTGCATGGATGGATGAATGATGGATGGATGTGTGAAAAGGTGGGTGGATGAATGATGGGTGGATGGAAGGAAGGGTGGATGGATGAAGGATGGATGTATGGATGGATGAAAGGATGAAAGGGTGGATGGATGGATGTGTGAAAGTGTGGGTGGATGAATGATGGAGGGATGTGATGAGGTCTAAACAGGCGCATTTATGGTTGTCAAAAGTTGATGATGAGGAGTACCAGTTTCTAGAAACTTTTGTCGGAAGAGGGTCCTCACGCCTAAAAAGGTTTTACAAGGGGGTCTCGGCATCAAAACGTTTGAAGACCTCTGATCTAGGATGTACCACCTAGTTTAAAATATTTCTTAGTGAGGGGTCTGTTTTTGCTGTTCATTTCTCCCTGCCCCCCCTCACTTTATCAGTTTTCAGGGACCCTCTATTGTTACTGTTGAAGTTTTCCCCAGCACGGTAACGATTTCTTGCCATTTATTCTCTGGGGAGGTTTGCTGGCTTTCAATGGCCCTCGACTCGTCCTCTGGTCATAACTTTGAGCTTAACAGGGCTGGATTCTTGGTCAGACGAGGAGCAGGGAACAAGGTTTATCACTGGGTCAGAAACAATATAAGAAGACTGGCTAAGCCGGGTTGGGGATACATCATGGTTAAAAAACACAAAAGATTCGGGGATTACAGGGGTTAAGGAAAGTCTACCTTGCGGGTGTTGGGGCTCAAGAGATAACCTTTGTTCAGTTAGCTTAATCTCATTAATGAGGGCTGATTCTGCACTCAATAAGAAGGCATCTAAAGTTCCCACCACACTTCTGAGTATATTCGGCATACGCTTACTCATGTTTGTCGTGTATATAGGCACAGATATGTTGAGAAATCCCTGCTAAAGTGCTTCACAACTGACAACACAGGGTGTACTATACAATGTGCAAAATGCAATACAGTACTAAATTACTAACCATACAGTACAAGGTATTTAGAGTTATTAAACAGCCCTATATTATCAATTAAAGTGCAGTGTGTAAACAGGTTTATAGCAGCAATAACAGTAACAATTTGCAATATGTGTAGTGCGATACAGTACTAGAGCACAGACCATACAATGCCAAATAAGAACTTTCAGAAAGTCTTGTATTAACAAAGAAAGTGCCACATGCATACAGATTTTAAGCAGTAAAGATATTATCGGCGTTTTGGGCACAATAATGTCACTAAAGTGCAGAGTGAAGAACAAGGCCCTAATTCAAAGGGAATGCAAGCCTAAAAATCCATGAAGTCATAAAAATAAAATGGAAAGATTAGACACCCCAAGACCAATAGTCCTTAGTACATGATAGCAATGGGGCACAATTTGCTACTGACAACTGCTACACATAGAAATCAGCAAGAACAGAATGCACACGGTACCTAGTAGCCCGTTCCGAGTGCTAGACGGTAACCCAAAGCTTGAGGCGAAAGGGGGGGTGGCCCGGCCCTGCCCTGCCTCTTCCTGGCAATGACGGGCAAAGACGGGCCCGCCCTTGGCCCGGGCGAGGCACGCACGCATCCCGTGCTGCTGGAGGCTGAGGGGAAAGATATGGCACCTCCTGGCACACTGCAGAACGTAAGTGCCGGTCGACGAGGCAGGGGGTGCTGGGCTCGGCTCCGAGTCCCACATTGTTTAACCTGTATGTTCAGCCACTATCGGCGGTCGCCAGGCAGTGAGACCTTTCGATGGTCTCATACGCGGACGACACACAGCTAGTGGTTGCACTGGCTGAAGGTTCTACCTTGAACGCCTCTAGGTTCAGAAAGGGCCTGACGGCCGTGGCTGAATGAATGACTTCTAATGATCTGCAATTAAATGCATATAAAACTGAAGTTTTGTTAGTCGGATAGAATGCAAGCTTGTGGGGTGAGCACTGGTGGCTGAATGCTCTAGGCAAGACTCCGGAACCTAAGGAGGAGGTTAAGAACTTGGTGGTGTGGATGGATTCTTCTCTTAGCTTCCGAATCCACACCCAAAAAGTTGCTGGTACATGTTTCGGCCTTTTGCGAGGTCTTAAACCTCTTTTGAAGTTTTTTGAACCCTCAACTCGTCAGCTGATAGTCCAGTCGACTATTCTTTCTCATCAGGACTATGCTAGTTCCTTGTTATTGTGGGCTAATCAAGCTGAGGTTATCCGGATGCAGCGTGTCCTAAACGCGGCGGCCGGAGCCTTGTTGGGGCTCCTTCGGTCTTGTCCCATTGCCGATACCATCCGGAAACTTCATTGGCTCCCTATGGCGGAGCGGATTCAATTTAAGACTTTATGTCTTTCTTTTAAGATAATGAAAATTTCTACGCCTAATCTGCTCTGCAATTTGCTGAACCCGTATGTTCCAACCCGCGCGTTGCGTTCTTTAGGGCAGCATCTAGTCACTGTTCCCCGAGTGAAGTGTTATCGAGCGGAAGGACGTTCCTTCCGTTGCTTGGTGGCCAAATTATGGAACTTCTTGCCGGTTCATATACGTGGTTTGAAGGGTCTGTTGGATTTTAGAAAAGCTATCAAAACATACCTCTTTCCTTTAAAATAGCTCTTTGGTCTCTGTTTTTGTTAGAGTTTCCCGTTGTAGTAACCAGGTTTCGTTTTTCTGTTGTTGGAAGCGCCGGGACGCCCCTTTGCTGGGGCAGCTGTGCGATATACAAGCTCTGATAACATAACATAACATAACATATGGAGTTCCTGTAAGCCGTTCCCCTCACGGATGAAGAAACCAGGTCACTGCAATGTTGGGCGTTGCCCTCACGGCGTAGGTATGGTGGTGCAGAGAGAGCGTGACCCCTTTTCTGGGCTCAGCCCCAGATGGAAGTACCTGCGGTGCGCGTCCCGTGCTGCAGGAGGCTGGGGGCGAAGATATGGCACCTCCTGGTGCGCTGCAGAACTTCAGTGTCGGTCGACAAGGCAGGGGGTGCTGGGATATGAAGTTCCTGTAAGCCGTTCCCCTCACGGCTGAAGAAACCGGGTTCCTTCAATGCTGGCCATTGTCCTCACGGCGTAGGTATGGTGGTGCAGGGAGAGCGTGACCCCTTTGCTGCGCTCGGCCCCAGATGAAAGTACCTGCGGTGAGCATCCTGGGTGCCACAAATATCCCCTTGATGGAAGTGGCCCGTTAAGGTAACATCCACATGCCTTGGAATGGAAGTGATCTTGCGTTATTCACCAATGATTTTCCAAAATTTAGAGAGAAGCCAGTAGAGTGGTACAAACAGGTTGAGCGGTTTGTGAAAATCTTGAAGGTTTTGTGGGTTGATCTGAATACTTTGTTCGATATTGTGGCCTAGATTGATTTGTCAGCCAAATATAAAATAGTCACTGACTGTGCCGAGAAGGAACCGATGAGAAATCCAATGACGAAAGGTCCGTCGCGCTTGGTAGTGAAAAAGTATCAGCAGGTGATGACATTTTTTAAATCAAAAGTATCACCCAAATGCAAAAAGAACAATTGATGGACAGAATGCTGTACGATGTTGAATATTCACACCAATACAGAGGTCTGGGCCTAAATTCATCATGTATTTGCTCTCCAAGCCATTCCAGTTCAGACACACCCATATGCAAATCAGTCTTGACCCTGTTCTCCATGGGAACAGTTCAGCCCGAAATGCTGGGCCAGGTCCTCCCTAGACTGGGAAGAAGCATCCTGGGACCGTTCTCATTGAACAATCAGTGCTGTCTTATTTGTAGGGTAAGTCACTCTAACAATAATTTTTACTTGTCAACCCACAACATATTAGTGCTATTTCAGCCTATTTACTTCTTTGATCACAATATTCAGCAGAGACTTCACTTTTTACTAGTATTCACTTTCTGGTGTTATGGGCAAGACTTTTGCTCCTTGGCAGCACTTTCCCGGTTCCACATTGATTCAACATATTTTCCTGTACCTTGTTGTACACAAGTGATATACAACATCTTCACTAACCCCTCTCTGGTACCATATGGTGGTCCTTGATTTGACTTTCTTATTCACTAACTTCTATGGAACACGTGAATTACCACTTACTCTCTGGCGGCCATAGTTTTCCCTATTGTTGCCATCAGTCATCACTTGTTTCCATCCAATTTAGAAACTATTTATGCAGTGTGATCAAGACTGTCTCCATTTGACTGTCTGTAGTATACAAGACATATCATAATCTATTCTGATTTTATCATAAGTATCAATATAATTTCACTTCTGCGTCCCCATTACTGGAAATGATGTAATTTTGCAATCAAATGATCCAAGTCCATGACCAGTTTTCTTTATTTGACTTTTTCAGTTTGACGCAGCTCTTTACCTTCTGCAAGGATTGCTTGACTAGAAAGACTACTTCAGCGTACCATGATTGGACTCTGAAATTCATGTATATCTTTTCTTCTCTTCTAGGTGGGTTATTTTAATGTAACCTACTTCCACCTTTGGGTAGTAAGGTTGGTTTATGGGCACATCGCTCTATCTATTTTTACTTTTCATATACTTAGAAACTTGTCTCATACACTTGGGTGACGGTTTCCTATTTGTATAGTTTCTGTTGTATGGGACCATGACACATGGATGGAATATTGCAATAAGTCAACCTTCACACCACTCTGTGTGAAGTACACTGCTGCATTTTTCCAGAATATATTTTCGGTTCTAAGCATATCTTGAAAGGATATATACATCTTTTTTCTCTTTTGTTCTCATTTTCTTCTCCTCTTTGGGCTGTCAGTCTATCTGCTTTTCTATATATTTTCTTCTCTGGCAGTTACTGTTAATGCTTTGCAAAAATATAAACTTTCTTTTGTAAACACTTTACGTCCTTGAAGAAGTCACAAAGTGATGAAACACATGTTGGCTGTCCGTTTTGTTCTGAAGAATACAAGCCTGATAAATAATATGTAACAAATTACATGTTGTAGTCAATCAACATCTTACATATGTTTTGAAATAAATGAAAAACTGTGCTTGTTATAAAAGTCTGTTCTGTTTGGACATTTCACTTTTTCTTTAATATACTCCTAAGAGTGCTTTGGTTCCATTCTTAACTCATGTTCAACCCAATGATATCACTATCAGTGTGGGTGTGCAACTGTGGTAGTAAGGTGCCCTAACCATTAAAGCACCTCATCATTACTCTGACTTTCTCCCAACGTACTATTTTCCCACTTTAGTTTGTTTGTTTTGTACAAGGTGCAATAACTGTTAACACTACTACCCACCTACTTCTTTGTTGATTATATTGTGGTTATCGGCACTCAAGTTCTTCTGGTTGTGGGATCTGATACTTATATTATTTTGAGCAAATAAGGAAAATAATTGCGTTCTTTGATGACGAAAGAGATAAACTGTTGCTAGAGCTTTTTGCAGGACAGATGGCCCGTAATAAAGGAAATACCTACCTAACAAGCAAGAAGGTGTTAAGTAAAAATTCATGAAACTAGAACGTCTTATGAAACAGGAGCTGTCCCGATAGGGGGACCTAACCATTCTAAAAAGGTACACTGAACTAAAACAGGTACCAAGAACCAAAACATTTTTTTTCCTTATATGACCTCCGTAGCTACTTCCGCCTATCGACCTGTACCACCACTGGCGCAGATAACTTTTTGGTGGTACTTAGTCTCAGATTATGTGTTTTAAACGGGGGAAACCCGTTTATACTCAACTTGAGCTGACCCAGAGGTTTTAATCATTGGAAGTTATCCTGTACCCAAATCTAACATATGGTGACCCAAGGTCTTCTTAAGAAGGGTCATCCAGCCAGTTCCAAAACAACCCAATGTCAGGCCTTTCCCTGAAAACATTTACCCTCTGATCTACAGCTCGATAGTACTTAACAGAATTCCACCAGGCATTCCAACTAGGAGAGGTTTCCTGGCGCCACCACATACAAATCTCTCTCCTGGCCAAAATCAGGTAAAACATCAATTTGTATTGGGGTCCAAACTGATCTCGTATCCCATTCGGCCTAGGCACAAATCCAAATAAGATAAGAGTTGGGCTTACCTCCACCTCCGCACCTATGACCCTGGAAATAGTCTTACCAACCTTTGACCAAAATTCATGTATCTTGGGGCAAGACGCGCATATGTGGACATCATCCACATTCTGAGATCCACACCTCCAGCAATTGGCTTCTCCTCCACCCTTCATTTCAAAAACTTTAAGAGGGGTCCAGTATATCCTATAGTGTGTGTGAAAAAATGGTTTCTTCTGATTGCACCAGATTTAACCACAGAATAAAGCAGGTCATTAGATACTTGCCATAACTCTTTCCTTTCTTCTTCAGGCAATTTGTTCTCCCAGACCCGATAAGGCTTTTCCATCCTTCGTTCTGCTGCAGCCAGAAGATAATTGTACCATAAAGCAACTTCTTTCTTCCTTGGAGCCTGTTTTTCCAAGTCAATTTCCATGAGATTATCTTCACAACACGACCAACTTTGAGATTTACACCATGACGTAAGCTGATAGTGTTTGAATCTGGACAAGGTTCTATTTGTAATATGTTTCCAAAATTCCCAAGGATGACATATGCTATCCACTACCAAGTCCCCCCAATGTAGGACTCCTGCCGCTATCAGTAGCTGCGCTAGAGCATCCAAAAGGCACTCCGGGGTTCCAGGCGAATCCCACACCGGCGCCCATTTGCTATAATAGGAAAGCCCCAAGCAGTTTCGACAGTCCGACCAAAGCTTGGCCGCAATGCCCAGCGTCTTCAGACGTACCTTTTTATAAAATTTAGAGAGCCAAATTTATACATAAAACCGTACTCCCCTACCCCCTCCAGCATGGCTTTAAGCATGTTGCCAAATAAAGAATTATCCGCTGCATGCAATAGCATCCTGGCGTTTTTCAGTTGATAGGCCCAACAGTAGAGCTGAAAATCTGGTAAACCTATACAACCCAGTGTTAATTTGCGCCAAAGTTTTTTTCAGGACAACCTAATCCCTTTTTCTACCCAAATAATAGAAAAAATCCTACCCTGAATTTTAAGAATCTCAGCTCTTGCAAATTCTAATGGTTTGTTGTTAAAAAGATAAGTGTATTTCGGGAGGACACATATTTTACTCAGGTTGACCCGGTCGTAGTGAGACAAAGGAATATTCTGTCATCTTCTTAAAAGAATCCTCAGCTTTCTTTGCAACTCTGTCTAAATTAACCTTTGGGATTTTACTGGGATCTTGAGTTATTGTAATTCCGAGGTATCTAAGTTCTGTCGCATATGGCTCAACCTGATTAACAATATTCCAAGCCATAGCCTCGGTCTTATATTTGTTTATTTCATAACCCGAAAATTTCCCAAAAGTTTGAGTTTCAAGTATAAGTTTATGTAATGTGATGTCCACATTAGATGAAAACACAACGAAATAATTCGCATATGGAGCTATTTTCCTAACAAACCCACCGAGTTTGAAAGGAACAATTTTTTTATTTGATCTTAAACTAGGGGTTCCATATAAATATCAACTAGGATAGGGGACAAAGGGCAACCTTGCCTAGCACCACGTTCTATGTTACCAATGGGAGAAAGATTTCCGTTAACTAAAATCCAGGACCGAGGAGAGCTATACATTTTTTTAATAACATCTCTGAATTTAAGGGTAAAACCCACAGCGTTCAAGGTCCTATTTAGGAAATGCCAGTTCACACGATCGTAGGCTTTAGCCGCGTCGACCGTGATAATTGACAAAGGGAAACCCCTTGATGAAGCCATATCCACTGTGCCAACTAAAGTGTATACCAAGTCTGACATTTGTCTACCCGGAATAAAACCCTTTTGATCTTCATGAATTATTTGGGCTGCGATTTTACAAAGCCGTTTATTCAAAATACCTGCAAAAACCTTATATAGTCAACATTTAATAAGGAGATTGGATGGCATGATTGACACTGAAAAGGATCTTTACCGGGCTTCAAGATCAGGGTAATAACTGCGTCGGACCATGAATCCGGCAGAGGAGATATACCCTTTAGTATTTCGTTGAACAGTTTTAACCAGACCAGGATGATTTCATCCTTCAACATAGAGTAGACCTCAATCGGATTTACATCTGGGCCTGCAGCTTTCCCCTTTTTAGCCATATCTAACACTTCCAATATCTCAGTCCCTGATATTTCTAAAGAGAGAAATTGTTGACTAGCCTCGGTTAACCTCGGAAGCTGTTTTTTATCTAGCCAACAATCAATAAGCTCCACCGCCCCCTGGAGATCTTCATGATAAAGATCTTGAAAGAACCCTGTGAAGGCCTGTTCTATTTTATCTTACTCCTCATTAAATGATGTGCCCTGTTTAATCTTGCTAATATACATATTAGCTCTGTCGATCTTTGACTTCATGGCAAGGAGCTTACCACAATTCTCCCCTTTGTCAAACTGTTTCATTTTACTTATCTCCCACTTTTGGTGTAAAATTTCTTCTGTCTTAAGTTTGAATTTTAACTGACACTTGTTAGAAACGGGATCCTTGGCTGGCCAAGGCTCGCGCCAAAGTCAGTCAGGGATCACCATTCCCAAGTCAGGGCAAGGGAGTTACACACCAAGATAACCCCTGCTCACCCTCTAGGTAACGTGACGCGAGCAGCAAGGCTAATCTCGGAGGCGATGTGTAAAGCGTTTGCGCGTGCACCCAGCAACAACACCCAAGGCCCACCACAAAGGAAACTCCACACAAGGTTATATAAAAAATAGCCTTTGTATTATAACAAAACACATTAGATAAAACACACACTTTACAATGTGCCAACAGGCACAGGCAGAATTTACAGGGGATTATGTACAGGACAGGGCCACATGGACCATCGTCAGGGGTAGGCACTTTTAGAATTAGCACTTGTTGTAATTATCAATAATACTTGTAGGTATAACACTTAGCACATAGACATATAATGACTGTAGCACCAAAAAAGTAAATGTAGCACACAACCAGTAATCACTGGTAAAGGGTAAATACCTCCTACGCAACCCTAACCACCTTAGGAAAATCACGCAGGGAACTAGGACCTTATTATCAGGACCTATAGGAAACATAAAACAATCACCTAAGCAGGTCACATTTAGCAAAGGTAAAGAAACATAAAACAATCACCTAAGCAGGTCACATTTAGCAAAGGTAATAACATAAACAATCACCTAAGCAGGGCACATTTAGCAAAGGTAAAGACAATTGTGCAGGAATCACATTAGCGAGTAAATCATAAATTGCGCAAGGTGCACATGGCACAACACTAGAACTGTCCCCCAGGCCAACTGGCCTCGCAAGGGCTGAAATGCCCTTAGTCCAAAATGTCAGTGCAGGCTGCGCAGGCAGCAAAGAACAAACCTAAACATGGCAACTGCCCAAAAAAGTGCTGGGCAGCTGTAAAGCAATGATGAGCCAACGTTGGAGCCTTGTGGGCTCAAGAACAATGGTGGGGCAAAACACAGCGTGGGAGCCACGAGGCTCTAACCAACTAACTGCCCCTCAAGAGCCTCGCTGGGCTCTAAACAAACAAGGAGGGCTGTGAGCCTCTCTGGGCTCTAGAACAAATGGGGCACCGTGAGCCTTTCTGGGCTCGAGGAACACTGTGGCGCCGTGAGCCTCTCGGGGGCTCGAAAACAAAGATATGCCGCCTGAGCCTCGTGGGCTCTGAGTAAATCAAACTGCCCCCTAGAGCCTCTCGGGCTCCACTGAAATGCGGCCGTTACGATGGAGTCCCGCTCGGGGGACTCGAGAAGAAAAGGGGCCTCCTCTCCCCCTCGTGGCTAGGGAGCTTCGGCCAACAACTCGGGACCGCACTCACCGGGACTTTGCTGCACTCACCCGGCTCTGGCGGCGGCTCTGATTCTTCCCTGGAGCGGCTTCTCTCCGGAGCTGCGGCCAGTCTCTGCTTCCAGGGAGGGCGTTTCTCTGGGGCTGCGGGGCTCACTTCTCTGCCCAGGAACCCTGCTAGTCACTACGGCACGCCTCCTCCTTAGCGGCGGTCCTCGGGAGCTTCTCCCCTCCTGGGGAAGCTCCGGCCGCCCTGCTCTTCCGGTATCCTGCTCCGTCCCCGGGCCGGCGCCCAATCACAGCGCGGCCTGGGGGAGTGACGTCACAGGGATGTCCCGGGCTGCCCGGCGGTGATTTCGGCACGGGGTCAGCTCCCGTTGTCGTTAAACAATAAAAACGGGGTGGCACCCGTGATACAGCGCCCCAAAGTCGGCAAAATCACGGCAATCAGCGGGGTTGGCTCCCGCGCCGTAGTTTAGCAAATAAGCGCTCCCAAGCGCTATAGGACCATGAACAGCGCTCCCAGGCGCTGGAAGGACGAGCAAGTTCAGGGCAAAGATAAAGCGCTCCCAAGCGCTAGGGCCCAAAAAGCGCTTGAAGGGTGAACAAAAAGTCCAGGAACCAGGTCCTTCTTAGGCAGGCGGGGGGCAAGGCTGGGCCCAGAGCCAGCTCACTGGGTCTCCAGGCAGGGAGACAATCCAAGTGGCGGTCCTCCTGGCCCCAGCAACAGCAGCAGCTCCCTCTGGCAGGATCCTAGAACAGAACAGAACCAAGTGTAAGGGGACACAGCCCCTTCTTATACTGTAAATCCTTTGTCTTGTCACCGGGTGAGGGGAGAAACCAGTCACATCTGGTTTTGGAGCACCCTTGATGTGCTCAGCCCCTCACTCTATTCACTAGCAGGGCTAGGGTCATCCGTCGCACCACAGGGGGCGGAGCCAGCATTGTGTGGGGAAAGCCCAGCCCTATTCAGGAACCAGGTGTAGCCCTCCCCAGCCATCAGCATGCTAATCTCCACACTCACCACTGGGCAGACCCGGGACACAGGGAAAAAGTGCGCAGAGACCCTAAAATCATCAACACAGATCATATATTAAAAGCAAAAAGATTAGGGGTGAACCTGCCAGAAGGGCCAAGGCCAACAACACTCCTCCACTCTCTTTACCCGTTATTTCTCTGGATCATCTAGAGGTCTCGCCTTGAAATCAGCTTAGGATTTAACCTAAAAGGGTCTCTGTGAATCCGTTGAATTTCGGCTTCCCAAACCGGAGCCAATGCAATTTGGGGGAAAGCTTTGATCAGAATATCAATAACGTAGGCTTTTAGGTTATCCCCTTCCTACCCTTCCTTTAGATCCAAAATCCTGATGTTGTTCCTTCTTGACACATTTTCCAGTCTCTCCAATCTCTGCCATATCCCGCTCTCTTTCTTTAAGACTTAAAACCTCTTGAGCATTTTCCTTTACCTCCTGCCCCAATTCCCCTACTTTTCATTCTGGGTCTTCCATCCTGTGGGTAAGTGCCCAAAAATGTTCTTCTAAACCCGTACAGGTATCTTGTATTTTTTTTTTTGGTTCATTTCCGAAGTAGAGAAGCAAGCCCCAATTTCCAGATTCAGCTGTTTTAACAGCCCCTGTACTGTTTCAGTGCTTTGAGCAACCTCCTCCACCGGCGTAGACCTCACCTCTTCAAGCTCTTCTTGTCTGTCCTCCCCAATCGATGCGGACATAATACTCAAAGGGGCAAAATGATTAGAGAGTGTAATAGAGGGATCCACCTCCCTACTTTTCAGTACTGTGTCTATAGACTCAGACTGTTTTACGGAGTCTATGTTTCCCTGTGATTTAGCCATAAAATAAGACCTCAGTGAGGGGGCTACCTTTATAGAGACTAAGTTCTTATTTTTCTACGGCTCTTTGCTGGGGTGAGCTTCACTGGTTTGTTAGGTTTACTAGGTACCTACCTCTGTTTGGGGTTTTGTCTGCTCTAGGTACCTGCCTCTGTTTGGAGTTCTGTATGCCTTCACCTTTACCAATCTCAGCGACTTGATGAGGCTGTGCTGCCGGGAGGTCTCCCCCCAAAAATGTTCGCAATCTTAATATATACCTCCTCCCCAGAGTCAGCTCAGTGGTTGAAATGGAGGAAGCGATAGGGGTGGTGGTAGTAATAGTAGTAGTAGGGGAAATAGTGGAGGTGGTACTGGGACTCAACAGCCTGGGATATCAGAGACCACTGAGTTTAACTGTCTCTCCCTAGCGGCCTCCACGGCTTAAGGAGAACCAAATTGTCGACCAGGTTGTTAAATAACTACCTCCATGGGGCAGGGGTGAAATACAATTCTCAATTTCGTGTCCAGATTTATCTGCTCCCTCGAAAAAACAGAGATGTCATAAGGAGAGACCAGACTCTGTCTTATTACCCCATTTAAATCAGTACATAGCTCGGAGTATGAACCGTACTTAATCCCAAACTTAACCCTACTAGTAATATCAAATGGACTGACCCTGCCCAGATTTAGCCTGAAAAGAAAGGATATCTCTGCAGCGAATCGTGCACCGGACACAACGGTGCTCTGCAAGCGCAACTGCTGCCCTAAGAAAAGTGACACCAAGAATATCATGCATCTAGCAAAAAAAGAAGAAGAGGACAACACCACAGTGACGCCTCTGAACCTTGATTAATTTAGTGCCCGGGTCTTACTTTACTTAAGCTCTTAATTCAGAGGTGCTCCTAAATATTTATAGAACTCAGATCTAAGATCAGGGTTTTTTTTTCTGCACCTACGGGCGTTTTCTCTTTAGGTCTCGCATAGGCAGCACGCATGCGCTGCCTCTACGAGGCATTACGTAATCTCTATACTTGGGTGAAACTTCGCCTCTTGCCGGTAGTTTCTCCTGCCACTTTCCATTCATTAACTGTGGCGCTCGATTTGTTAGCGGGCTTATGGTTGGCTTGCAGTCAAATGCTGCACTTCCGTTTTGCATCCCTTTGGCCGGAAGAGGCACCGACCAACTACAGTTAGGTTCCGCTGCTCGGCCTTATCTATTTGTGTAGGGACTACTTCCTTGTTGTCCCATGATGCAGTCTCTGCTGGGAATCCTGTCGCACCCAGTTCCCGTCTTTAATAACGAAATTCTGCTTTCCGAGTCAGCTTATATAGATACGTTATATACCTGAATCACAATTCTTTTTTTACAATAATACGTTACGAGGAAGAAGGGCTGTACAGCGCTACCACCCGTCGCTCAAAGCCATCCTAGCCGTTACCAGCCGGGGCAGCATCAAAGTCATCGACGGCACCTCGGGAGCCGTGCTGCAGCAGCCCACGGGCCTGAATGGTGAGTTTGGGTTTCTCAGGAATCGTTTCCTGTATGCAAGGGATAGGTTCACTACAAAAACTGTAGTCTTCCAACTGTGAAAGGACTGCCACAAACAGATGTCGTGACTGACTTTCACAAGGTTTGCCTCTGGTGTTTATGCTCCAAGAAGATTCTATTTTGTGTGTTACATGTGGCAAAATTAATCCCAAGGCTGTCCATGCCTGCAAAACCAATTTGAACATTGTGGAACATCGAAAGAAGTCTAATGATTTGGGCTAACAGATGTCATAGATGATTGGGGAATGCTTTTGATCATAAGAAGTGTCAAACACATTGTCATTCATGTCCTTCCCTCTTTTTGTAAAGCGCTCTGATATCCTTCGGGATCTTGTTGCGCTATATAAAACTTTATAAATAAAAATAAAATAAATAAATAGGCGGGTCATGTCTCCATAGCCACCTCACCTGCCTTTCTCCCTTGTTCTTTCACTCGATCCATTGAGGTCTGCAGCCACACAGGGCTCTGGTTACTGGCATGCCAGCATTTTTAGGAGGCCAGTTGCCTTTCTTATAAAAACACAGCTCCCGCTTTCCTCCAATACAGAAATCCTCTTGCTCATTAATTTCCACTTTTTTCCTCTACACTTCCTCGGTGCAGCATGCGCTTGACAAGCAACTGGCTCGACCAATCCGAAATGCGCCCGCTATCACACTGGCCCTGCTCGGTCAAGTGATCCGGAAGCAGACTGTACAGTTCAGCACCAATAGAGAAAGATATAAATACCCTGCGCGCGCACATCCACACCACCGTCATCTTGAATCCAGCTGCTTGTTCCTAGAATGCCATTCCAGCAGCTTGCAGATCAACGGAGCATTCAGGAAGACTCTTGGCGCAATTTTCAGTTTTTGTTGGAAGGGGGTTCTGCCTCTTTGCCTCTTATGGTCGCCAAGCAGGGAGTCTCTCTCACCAACATCGCCCCTTCCCCAGGGCCGGACTGGGAACCAGAACCGGCCCTGGCAAAGAGCTCAGCCGGCCCCCTGACCCCCCCCCCCCACTCTGGGAGGAGGGGGGAGGTGTGACCGCGCTCTGTGCCAGGGCCGGTTTTTGGCCGTTTTTGCAGCATAACTGCCCTGTAACAAAAACGGCCCCCAGGGGGCAAAAACCGGCCCCCAACCACGCGGCCCACCGCGGGATTGCCCGGTGCCCTCAACGGCCAGTCCGGGCCTGCCCTTCCCTCCTCCTCACCCCCTCTAGCTCACCCCGATCTGTTGGTATCATGTTATCAGACACCTTGTCCTGATTCTCGCCTCATTCCTAGGTATATGATATTAATGGCCATCTATTCTGCCGGTGTTGATTGGCCAACACTGCTTTCGCGAGGTTTCCAATTACCGGGTGGTTTTCAGCCGCACCCTGCCTGGTATTTTTAAGAAGCTCACCCCTCCTGTGCTTTTCCCGGTACCTGTCCCAAGCTTCTTGTCGGACTCCTTTTGCCAGTCCCCCACCCCCTGCCCAGTGACCGTGGACGCATAAGGGATGCTCAGAACCTCCAAACACAAAGGAGCAGCTGTGAGCCCGTTTCATGCCCCTCCCTCACCTGAGCCTCACATGCTACTCCTTCACTGGGTAGGGTTCTGGATTAAGGGGCCGAGTCAGGTGGCTAGAAAAAATGTATTACTTGTCATGTATGAGCTATTAACCAGAAGCTGGCTGTCCAGCACAGAGGGTCTTCATTCTTCCACACGGTTGCTAATGCAACGTTTAATAAACTCCATCGGAACAGCAAAGGGCTTTAGCCTCACTTTTGTGCGTTTTTATATAATTAAAGCCGCGCAGGCAAGTGCTTCTGTTTGTTCCATAGCATTTTATCTGTGACTTTAAGTACATGCCATGAACAAATCGGGTGGATGCACACTCCTTGGTCAGTTAGAACTCGTTATAATTTTGTAGGCTAACATCTCTTACATTTCGAATCGCTCGTTCTTCAAATCCTTTATCCTGGAATAATGGTTTGCTAGCATGTAGTAGCGAACCTCTTTGTTTATTTCTAAAGAGACAATCTAAAACGAGTATGTTTAAGAGAAAAACTGCATTGTCTGGGTCTGAAGGCTTTGTGGACTATTTCATCCACTAGCTGGGCCTGTGTTTGACCTCATAGTCACAGGTTCGAATTCCCACGGGTCCACTAAGCCTGTCATCCTTTTGAGGTTGATGAAATAAGTTCCATTGAGTCGAGTAACAAATATGTTATTCAGCGCCAAGATACCCTTCGGGATGAAGGTGCGTTTACAGATGTGCGCACGCACTCACACGTTAATATGAAGCTTTGCAAGGTAAAATGAAAATGTATCTGTATTTGTGCGGAAGCAAAAAACTGTAGCATAATATTGCTGTAAGTTAAACTGTGTAGTGGAGTAGGTGTTGCATTTGCAAAAGATTAAGCTATTGGCATTGTAAATGACAATGCCTTTTATTTATCAGTTTAAAAAAACAACACATAAATAAAAGGCACTGTCATTTACAAATGCCAATAGCTCAAACTTTAGCAAATGCGATACCTATTGCATTGTAAATGCTTGTTTTTTCAGGCGTTCACCGAATCGCCCCCTTTGCAGACTTCCATGCAGCCTGCCTCTGCGTGCCTCCAATTCCTCTCCTTCCTAGTCAGCTCCTTACTACTGAGGCCCCGAGGGGCCAAGCGAAAGAGAGAAAAAAAAAGGAAAGGACCCTCCTCAAGGTGAAGCAGAGCCGCCAAGACAGCACGGAACTACCCATGCGGCCCAGGGTAAGCGAGGAACTGGTGGTGCTGAGTGATGCTGTGGTGGTGCTGAGTGATGCTGTGGTAGTGCTGAGTGGTGCTGTGGTGGTGCTGAGTGGTGCTGTGGTTGTGCTGAGTGATAATGTGGTGTTGCTGAGTGATAATGTGGTGGTGCTGAGTGGTGCTGTTGTGGTTCTGAGTGGTGCTGGGGTGGTGCTGAGTGATACTGGGGTGGTGCTGAGTGATGCTGTGGTGGTGCTGAGTGATGCTGTGGTGGTGCTGAGTGGTGGTGTGGTGGTGCTGTGGTGGTGCTGAGTTGTGCTGTGTTGGTGCTGAGTGGTGCTGTGGTGGCGCTGAGTGATGCTGTGGTGGTGCTGAGTGATAATGTGGTGTTGCTGAGTGATAATGTGGTGGTGCTGAGTGGTGCTGTGGTGGGGCTGAGTGATGCTGTGGTAGTGCTGAGTGATGCTGTGGCAGTGCTGAGTGATGCTGTGGTGGCGCTGAGTGATGCTGTGGTGGGGCTGAGTGATGCTGTGGTGGCGCTGAGTGATGCTAACAGGGGGCAGAAAGGCACAAAAAACGAGTCCAACAGAGGGCAGAAAGGCACAAAAACCGAGTCTAACAGAGGGCACAAAGGCAAATAAAACGAGTCTAACAGAGGGCATAAGGTCAGAAAAACAAGGGAAAAACGAGTCTAACAGAGGGCAGAAAGGCACAAACAAGGACTACATCTACTGCCCAAAAAATGGATGCAATTCTGTGTGAAATGTGTTCTGTGCAAAAAAAACGTACTCACTAAGTCAAGACAATAATTCATGTTTGCCAGGTTCAGATATGTTAGCGTACGTATGTGCACCAATGTGTTTATTTGACTTTTTACAGCATTACGTCTGTTTTTTCCAAATTTTTTGAAAAGGCTGAGGTTCCGCTATGATAATCCCCCTGATAGCCACTATAAAATTACAGTACCTACAGATAAAGTATTGGTTTGCTTTCTTGCCAGAGATTGGCACAAGTAATGAGTGCCAATTTTGTGCCAATTTTGTTCCAATTGGGAATCAACATTGATTAATCTAGGATTGTATCATCAGGCTTCGGAACCAGGGAATCTGAGTTACATATTGTGATCTGGCCACTCATTTCGTAAACCTCTGCATTGGTTACCATACGAGTTAAAAGTGGTTACCCGTCAGACACCTTGTCCTGATTCTCGCCTCATTCCTCGGTATATGATATTAATGGCCATCTATTCTGCCGGTGTTGATTGGCCAACACTGCTTTCGCGAGGTTTCCAATTACCGGGTGGTTTTCAGCCGCACCCTGCCTGGTATTTTTTAAGAAGCTCACCCCTCCTGTGCTTTTCCCGGTACCTGTCCCAAGCTTCTTGTCGGACTCCTTTTGCCAGTCCCCCACCCCCTGCCCAGTGACCGTGGACGCATAAGGGATGCTCAGAACCTCCAAACACAAAGGAGCAGCTGTGAGCCCGTTACATGCCCCTCCCTCACCTGAGCCTCACATGCTACTCCTTCACTGGGTAGGGTTCTGGATTAAGGGGCCGAGTCAGGTGGCTAGAAAAAATGTATTACTTGTCATGTATGAGCTATTAACCAGAAGCTGGCTGTCCAGCACAGAGGGTCTTCATTCTTCCACACGGTTGCTAATGCAACGTTTAATAAACTCCATCGGAACAGCAAAGGGCTTTAGCCTCACTTTTGTGCGTTTTTATATAATTAAAGCCGCGCAGGCAAGTGCTTCTGTTTGTTCCATAGCATTGAATCTGTGACTTTAAGTACATGCCATGAACAAATCGGGTGGATGCACACTCCTTGGTCAGTTAGAACTCGTTATAATTTTGTAGGCCAACATCTCTTACATTTCGAATCGCTCGTTCTTCAAATCCTTTATCCTGGAATAATGGTTTGCTAGCATGTAGTAGCGAACCTCTTTGTTTATTTCTAAAGAGACAATCTAAAACGAGTATGTTTAAGAGAAAGCTGCATTGTCTGGGTCTGAAGGCTTTGTGGACTAATTCATCCACTAGCTGGGCCTGTGTTTGACCGCATAGTCACAGGTTCGAATTCCCACGGGTCCACTAAGCCTGTCATCCTTTTGAGGTTCATGAAATAGGTTCCATTGAGTCGAGTAACAAATATGTTATTCAGCGCCAAGATACCCTTCGGGATGAACGTGCGTTTACAGATGTGCGCACGCACTCACACGTTAATATGAAGCTTTGCAAGGTAAAATGAAAATGTATCTGCATTTGTGCGGAAGCAAAAAACTGTAGCATAATATTGCTGTAAGTTAAACTGTGTAGTGGAGTAGGTGTTGCATTTGCAAAAGATTAAGCTATTGGCATTGTAAATGACTTTGCCTTTTATTTATCAGTTTAAAAAAACAACACATAAATAAAAGGCACTGTCATTTACAAATGCCAATAGCTCAAACTTTAGCAAATGCGATACCTATTGCATTGTAAATGCTTGTTTTTTCAGGCGTTCACCAAATCGCCTCCTTTGCAGACTTCCATGCAGCCTGCCTCTGCGTGCCTCCAATTCCTCTCCTTCCTAGTCAGCTCCTTACTACTGAGGCCCCGAGGGGCCAAGCGAAAGAGAGAAAAAAAAAAGGAAAGGACCCTCCTCAAGGTGAAGCAGAGCCGCCAAGACAGCACGGAACGACCCATGCGGCCCAGGGCAAGCGAGGAACCGCAGGCCGCCCAGCTCACTCCTCGATGCGCCGCCGAGCGGCCACCACCAAGCAGAATGCCGAGAAACCAAGAGCCAAAAGCCACAGGGACACCACGAACCCAGCAATCCGCTCGACAGAAGGTACGAAGAAAGATCAAAAGCAGATAAAACAAGCATTTGCAATGCAATAGGTCTCGCATTATGAAAGTTTGAGCTATTGGTCTTGTAAATGACAATTTTTATATTTGTATGTTGGTTTTGAAAATAGCTAAATTAATAGCTTTGTCATTTACAATGCCAATAGTTATAACTTTCGCAAATGTGACACCTATAGCATTTGTAATGCAACATGTTTTGTATTTACGTGACATAGATGTATTGATATTATAAATAACAACGGCTTTTAATTTTTTTAATTATTAATACTTAAATAAAAGTGATTGTAATTTATAATGGCAATAGCTTAAACTTTTGTAAATAACTTTTGTGAAGATTATGTTCAGTGTATTTTATTGTGATGAAAATCCAAGAACAGAAGTGAAATATTAACATCTTTTTGTGACATTTGTAATAAAGCTTGAAACATTGAGAGAACATAATTGAACCAGTTGTTGTTGAATGGTTGCACAGATTGATGCTGTGATGGCGTGGAGTGATGTTGTGGTGGCGCTGAGGGATGCTGTGGTGGTGCTGAGTGATGCTGGGGTTGCGCTGAGTGATGCTGTGGTGGTGCTGAGTGATGCTGTGGTGGTGCTGAGCGATGCTGTGAGTGATGCTGTGGTGGTGCTGAGTGATGCTGTGGTGGTGCTGAGTGATGCTGTGGTGGTGCTGAGTGATGCTGTGGTGGTGATGAGTGATGCTGTGGTGGTGCTGAGTGATGCTGTGGTGGTGCTGAGTGGTGCTGTGGTGGTGCTGAGTGGTGCTGTGGTGGTGCTGAGTGGTGCTGTGGTGGTGATGAATGGTGCTGTGGTGGTGCTGAGTGGTGCTGTGATGGTGCTGAGTGATGCTGTGGTGGTGCTGAGTGATGCTGTGGTGGTGCTGTGGTGGTGCTGAATGGGGCTGTGGTGGTGCTGAGTGTTGCTGTGGTGGTGCTGAGTGATGCTGTGGTGGTGCTGAGTGGTGCTGTGGTGGTGCTGAGTGATAATGTGGTGGTGCTGAGTGATGCTGTGGTCGTGCTGAGCAATGCTGGAGTGGTGCTGAGTGATGCTGTGGTCGTGCTGAGCAATGCTGGAGTGGTGCTGAGTGGTGGTTCTGAGTGATGCTGTGGTAAAGCTGAGTGGTGCTGTGGTGGTGCTGAGTGATGCTGTGGTGATGCTGTGGTGGTGCTGAGTGGTGGTGCTGAGTGATGCTGTGGTGGTGCTGAGTGGTGCTGTGGTGGTGCTGAGTGGCGCTGCTGTGGTGGTGCTGAGTGGTGCTGTGGTGGTGCTGAGTGATGCTGTGGTGGTGCTGAGTGATGCTGTGGTAGTGCTGAGTGATGCTGTGGTAGTGCTGGGTGATGCTGTGGTGGTGCTGGGCGATGCTGTGGTGGTGCTGAGTGATGCTGTGGTGGTGCTGAGTGATGCTGTGGTGCTGCTGAGTGGTGCTGTGGTGGTGCTGAGCGATGCTGTGGTGGTGCTGAGCGATGCTGTGGTGGTGCTGAGCGATGCTGTGGTGGTGCTGAGTGATGCAGTGGTGGTGCTGAGTGATGCTGTGGCGGTGCTGAGTGATGCTGTAGTGGTGCTGAGTGGTGCTGTGGTGGTGCTGAGTGGTGCTGTGGTGGTGATGAATGGTGCTGTGGTGGTGCTGAGTGGTGCTGTGATGGTGCTGAGTGATGCTGTGGTGGTGCTGAGTGATGCTATGGTGGTGCTGTGGTAGTGCTGAATGGGGCTGTGGTGGTGCTGAGTGATGCTGTGGTGGTGCTGAGTGATGCTGTGGTGGTGCTGAGTGATGCTGTGGTGGTGCTGAGTGATAATGTGGTGGTGCTGAGTGATGCTGTGGTCGTGCTGAGCGATGCTGGAGTGGTGCTGTGTGATGCTGTGCTCGTGCTGAGCGATGCTGTGGTCGTGCTGAGCGATGCTGGAGTGGTGCTGAGTGGTGGTGCTGAGTGATGCTGTGGTGGTGCTGAGTGGTGCTGTGGTGGTGCTGTGGTGGTGCTGAGTGATGCTGTGGTGGTGCTGAGTGATGCTGTGGTAGTGCTGAGTGGTGCTGTGGTTGTGCTGAGTGGTGCTGTGGTGGTGCTGAGTGATAATGTGGTGTTGCTGAGTGGTGCTGTTGTGGTTCTGAGTGGTGCTGAGTGATACTGGGGTGGTGCTGAGTGGTGCTGTGGTGGTGCTGAGTGATAATGTGGTGGTGCTGAGTGATGCTGTGGTCGTGCTGAGCAATGCTGGAGTGGTGCTGAGTGATGCTGTGGTCGTGCTGAGCAATGCTGGAGTGGTGCTGAGTGGTGGTTCTGAGTGATGCTGTGGTAAAGCTGAGTGGTGCTGTGGTGGTGCTGAGTGATGCTGTGGTGATGCTGTGGTGGTGCTGAGTGGTGGTGCTGAGTGATGCTGTGGTGGTGCTGAGTGGTGCTGTGGTGGTGCTGAGTGGCGCTGCTGTGGTGGTGCTGAGTGGTGCTGTGGTGGTGCTGAGTGATGCTGTGGTGGTGCTGAGTGATGCTGTGGTAGTGCTGAGTGATGCTGTGGTAGTGCTGGGTGATGCTGTGGTGGTGCTGGGCGATGCTGTGGTGGTGCTGAGTGATGCTGTGGTGGTGCTGAGTGATGCTGTGGTGCTGCTGAGTGGTGCTGTGGTGGTGCTGAGCGATGCTGTGGTGGTGCTGAGCGATGCTGTGGTGGTGCTGAGCGATGCTGTGGTGGTGCTGAGTGATGCAGTGGTGGTGCTGAGTGATGCTGTGGCGGTGCTGAGTGATGCTGTAGTGGTGCTGAGTGGTGCTGTGGTGGTGCTGAGTGGTGCTGTGGTGGTGATGAATGGTGCTGTGGTGGTGCTGAGTGGTGCTGTGATGGTGCTGAGTGATGCTGTGGTGGTGCTGAGTGATGCTATGGTGGTGCTGTGGTAGTGCTGAATGGGGCTGTGGTGGTGCTGAGTGATGCTGTGGTGGTGCTGAGTGATGCTGTGGTGGTGCTGAGTGATGCTGTGGTGGTGCTGAGTGATAATGTGGTGGTGCTGAGTGATGCTGTGGTCGTGCTGAGCGATGCTGGAGTGGTGCTGTGTGATGCTGTGCTCGTGCTGAGCGATGCTGTGGTCGTGCTGAGCGATGCTGGAGTGGTGCTGAGTGGTGGTGCTGAGTGATGCTGTGGTGGTGCTGAGTGGTGCTGTGGTGGTGCTGTGGTGGTGCTGAGTGATGCTGTGGTGGTGCTGAGTGATGCTGTGGTAGTGCTGAGTGGTGCTGTGGTTGTGCTGAGTGGTGCTGTGGTGGTGCTGAGTGATAATGTGGTGTTGCTGAGTGGTGCTGTTGTGGTTCTGAGTGGTGCTGAGTGATACTGGGGTGGTGCTGAGTGATGCTGTGGTGGTGCTGAGTGATGCTGTGGTGGTGCTGAGTGGTGGTGTGGTGGTGCTGTGGTGGTGCTGAGTTGTGCTGTGTTGGTGCTGAGTGGTGCTGTGGTGGCGCTGAGTGATGCTGTGGTGGTGCTGAGTGATAATGTGGTGTTGCTGAGTGGTGCTGTTGTGGTTCTGAGTGGTGCTGTGGTGGGGCTGAGTGATGCTGTGGTAGTGCTGAGTGATGCTGTGGCAGTGCTGATTGATGCTGTGGTGGCGCTGAGTGATGCTGTGGTGGCGCTGAGTGATGCTGTGGTGGCGCTGAGTGATGCTAACAGGGGGCAGAAAGGCACAAAAAACGAGTCTAACAGAGGGCAGAAAGGCACAAAAACCGAGTCTAACAGAGGGCACAAAGGCAAATAAAACGAGTCTAACAGAGGGCATAAGGTCAGAAAAACAAGGGAAAAACGAGTCTAACAGAGGGCAGAAAGGCACAAACAAGGACTACATCTACTGCCCAAAAAATGGATGCGATTCTGTGTGAAATGTGTTCTGTGCAAAAAAAACGTACTCACTAAGCCAAGACAATAATTCATGTTTGCCAGGTTCAGATATGTTTGCGTACGTACGTGCACCAACGTGTTTATTTGACTTTTTACAGCATTACGTCTGTTTTTTCCAATTTTTTTAAAAAGGCTGAGGTTCCGCTATGATAATCCCCCTGATAGCCACTATAAAATTACAGTACCTACAGATAAAGTATTGGTTTGCTTTCTTGCCAGAGATTGGCACAAGTAATGAGTGCCAATTTTGTGCCAATTTTGTTCCAATTGGGAATCAACATTGATTAATCTAGGATTGTATCACCAGGCTTCGGAACCAGGGAATCTGAGTTACATATTGTGATCTGGCCACTCATTTCGTAAACCTCTGCATTGGTTACCATACGAGTTAAAAGTGGAGCCTTGAAATAAACTGACTAAACGCCACATGCACATGTAAGTGAATTATTAGGCAGTTGTTCCGTATTAACTCCTCACACAAGCACTGTACAATCAGGAGCCCAGTACAATTTAAAGCATTGATATCTAAAGTACAATAACATCCAGTTAGTATAACAGCACAACAGAACTTGCCTCATGTTCTCCACATTTCTGCCTCAGACAGAAAGGCACTGCCAGAGCCGACAACACCAAGCAGTGTACAGTGTAAGACACTATTTTGAAGTCAAACTTGAGGGTGCTGTACTTCTCCATAAGTATGAAGGGGATCATCAGCAGCAGGCAGACCCATAGCAGCCACAACAGATCTATGCTGGGCAGGGGTTGGATGGAGGGGCAACACTAGGTGAAACTGACAGGCAAGGACACTACAGTAGGAAGGAGAGAAGGGAGTGACAGTGGCAGGAAGAGGTGTGGACAGGAGAAGAAGTGGTATCAAATCCAAATTAGGGCGGAGGGACATGCCCTGTTCCAGAATGCAAGACACACAACAGGATAGGTAGGGTCTGCCGGGGCAGAGAGGGCAGGGAAAGGAGAGCACGTGAGCAGTGTTTACGGATCTGATGTGTAGAGAGGGCCTGTGAGTTAGAGGAAATGTGATCAGTGGGCAGTACCAATCCGAATGATTATTGGTAGGGCAGAGGTAGGAGTCAAGTGGCAGGATGGCGGCATAGGTAGCACAGGATCTGAGTTAAACTGTAGTGAGTCTGATAGTCGCAGAGAAAGAGGCCAATAAAAACAAGCATTGGCGGTGCGCGGCTGTAAATGTGACGCCGCGCGGCAATAAAAAAAACAAGTCGGATGGGGCGGGGGAGAAGGGGAGTGAGCGAGTGGGAGGGAAGCGCTGGCTCTCGGCATTGCGTGGGCGGGGGGCGCATTCCTTTGAAGTGTGAAGCAGGCAGGCGGCTCGGGAAGCAAATGGAAAGCGCGTGCACGGACACACATGCACTCGGCGCAATCCGCCTGGTTTAGCTTTCCTGGTTTCAACTCAATAGTCTCGACATCTGCAATGCACAAGCGCATTGGCAGAGGTTGAGACCTAAAAAGCGGAGTATCATGTACTCCGCTGTGTGTATTCCGCGGAAAACGAGCTCATTATTAGCATCTCAACGGTGTGGTAGAAGCTAGCTGTGGCGCTCGACTCGCGACCTGTTATCTAGCTGGCCGCCATGTTCCCGCCCCGGGCCAAGAGGCTTGCAAGTAATAATATTCCCATCATTTGAAGATCTTAACACCAACTTATTCGGTTATTGGGAACATTTGATTCTATCTTCTTTCTTTGGAATGATGGATATTCTGATTAGGCATGCTGAAAGAAAGATAATTATTTTATTACAATAAATTGAATAACTAGAGGAGGAGATTAAATGTTTGAATGTGGCAGAGGCCTCAGAGAAAAACTATAAAATCCTTAAGGATGTGCTGAGTGCACATCAAATCAATTTTCAGGAAAAGAAAATGAGGAAGATTAAGAGGGATGACAATGAATACTGAAATGGCAGAAGTTTCACATTTGCCCAAAAGTTTGAAAGACTTTAAAGTACGATCTACCCAGTCCAACACCAACAATAATATTCCAGTGACCTCCGCCAGTGAATTGGACGTTTCAAGTATAACTAGTGACCTGAGTGACAAATGTGAAACAATTACAACAGCTGCAGGCCCTTCCAGTAATGTGACAGTGTCTTCTTTTTTTGTGGAATTAGAATGCTACAGGAAAAGAACGAGACAAAATTTCAACAAGCCCAATACAAGTGCAACGTAACAAGAAGGGGTAGACAGAAAAACGAATACATAAGACGTCTAGTCAACTAGATCAAGGTCACATAACCAGAGTAACCAAGGGTAAACCCAGGCATTTTGTCTTGTTTGGATAATTCCTTAGATCCGATTACTACCTCCTCCACCAATGTATCTTTTGTAAATCTGTCCAAGACCTATTTGTATCACATAGAAACCAATGTGTTACAAAAAGCTTTGAGTTGTTGTCCAATGTCCAAACCTGAGTTCACCCAAATACATATAGACCTGTTCAAATGTGTACACCATCCCAAAGTGGCTGTTGTTAATGATTAAAGGGGACACAGACTGGTCCAGGTAAGTGGAGATCTGGCTAGCATTGGCAGCGGGGGTGGCAAAAAGGAACATTGCCAGGGGGTGGGGGTCACAGGCACCTCCGCAATGGGAGCAGTGGAGGCTGTATCTTGATTGGTGTCAAAGGTTCGAAGAAACTATATACTGGAGTAGGGGCTGCCCTAAGAAATGGAGGAAAGTTTGGGGCCTTGGTTGAAATACAGGGGGGCAGAAGAAGAGTTGGGGGGAGGGTAACAACGAAAATTGGGTATCCCACCTGTGTCTTCATGTGCTTAACTTTGCTATACTCAATGTTATTCCCTGACATGCTTTTCAGATATTGTCTGCTATTGTATGGTCTTATGATCAATGTTAATAAAAAGTTAATAAATTGTACCCCGTCTGCACCCCGTCTGAAATTAAGAAACATTCTTTGAAGAGAAACACGTCTATTCCACCAGTTATTTCCTCATTACCAGAATGCAATAGATTAATTCAAGATGTACAAGATCTGCATGGTTTATTATTTCTAGACGAAAGTACTGGGTCTGCCCCTAGCAAGTTAGACCTATTGGCAGATTTAGAAATTGTAACTAATTCAAACAGGGATAGTGATCTTAAACCAAAGTCCACATTTGTTCCTGTACTGACAGCTAGAAGATTACTTCTACAAGGCTGTCACCCATGACCTTTACACCTTAGAAGATAAATTACTCAGAAACCCAGGCTTCCCAGGGATAATTTGTCCAAAGTTGAACATTCTGCATTACTCACGCTTGCCAATCTTTCTGATGTGACAATCAAAGAGGAAGAGAAGTGGGATAATATAGTGCTTCTGTGTAATTCTGACTATACTGAGGAAATCGATAGGCAATTGGTTTCCCAACAAAAACATATCAAACTATTGGGTAATCCATAACAAGATGTCACTAAACTGATAGAACAAAGACTCAACCATCGGCGTGACCTATGTCTTTTGACAAATGTAGAATGTAAATACATGTTCAACCCAATTCTTAAAGTACCCTACATCTATACATTACCTAAAATACACAAAAACAGGGAATTCCCCCAGGTAGGTCTATCATTTCAGGGATAGGAACACATACTGAGCATATCTCAGAATACATTGATATTTTCTTGCAACCCATAGTACAAAACCTTTCTTCATATATAAGAGATACTAAATAACTGCTTAACAAACTTGAAGACTTGGAATGGATAAATACATTTAAATTTGTGAACTTAGATGTCAATTCACTCTTCACCTGTATCCCTCTGGATAGAGGAATGCAAGCTCTTACCATCTCGCTTTCCAATAGAGCCTCAACTCTATATGGACACACACAAATGATTTTGGATTTGACACGATTGACTTTAGAGAGTAACATCTGCCTACATAACGGTACTTGGTTTCGACATGCATTGGGAGTTGCCATGGGCTCAAAGTTTTCACTGTCATATGCTAAAATTTACATTGGATACTTTGAAAAACAACATATTTGGACTTCCTGTTCTCCAGAGATCACACAACATATCATATATTGGGGACGATATATTGATGACATTTTTATGATTTGGATCGGTGATATAACAAAATTGGATCTCTTTCTCCACCACCTGAACACCAACACTTTCAACTTGCACTTCCCACATCAAATTAGCGATAAGGAGATTGGATTTTTGGATGTGAACATTTGTACTGATGGCAAATAAATTGCCTCTTGACTATACCGTAAACCAACACCATGCAATGCAATCCTGCACGCTACCAGCGTTAACCCAAAAACACAGATAAACGCCATTCCCTTGAGAGAAATGATGCGTCTAAGGCGCAGTTGCAGGGAGGACACAATCTTTTTACATAAACTTTAACTATGGAGGCCTAGCGCAAGGAGAGGGGAGACATACATAAAGTCTTGGACCAGGCAAGACACAAGATTATGAGTACACAGCATCAATCCTTCCTTGTGGACAAAGTAAAAAAAAAAACAGGGCGAACACAAACTAGCACTCATCACTGGTTATAATACACGTAGTCCGGACCTGTGCAAAATCCTTCATAGGCATTGGCATCTTCTCAATCTGGACCGATCGCTTTCCAAGTACATCACACCTAAACTGAGAATCACTTACAGCAGAGGTACTACTCTGAGAAAGATATTGTGTCCCACTTACAGCCCACCTAGAAGGTAGCAATTGGTTACTCAAAAAGCCCAAGGGTTTTTTCAGCTGTAGGCAGTGCAGTGTATGCCAGTATGCTGCTAACAAAGCAATCACCCTCCAATACAGTACAACATATGTACATCATGTTAGGCAGTTTATTAACTGAAATACTAAATTAGTTGTATATTGCATTGTATGTCACCGTGGCTTAATTTACTTAGGCAGCACTATAAGGCCATTGAAAGAACGTATTCAAGAGCACATTAGAGCAATCAAGAACAATAATCCCAACTATCCTCTGACAGTGCACTTTAATTATGCGCATGTGACCACATAACTAATCCATGTTACATTTCATGGCATAGGGATGGCTGAGTGCATCCCCCAAGGGGGGTAATAGATCATTTATTCTGAGAAGATTGGAAACTAAATGGATAATCAAACTAAAGGCGGTAGGCATGGGTTTAAATTCTGATAGGGAATTACATGTATTCCTTGCAGATTGAACTTGAAGAATAATGGCTAGATACAACCTTCAGAGTAATGTGGGTTTATTTCCAATCAAGTCCTCCTTCTCCTATCAGATCATTGCATGATTCATTGATTTGAATTTGACAACTTTGAATATACTATGTGTGTCACTATTATGTATTTTGTAGATCCTCCTCGTTGAGACCACGGTAAGATTCATGATCCATTCATTTGTATGTATTAATCTGTTGTATACTCTGTGTGTTACTATATGCTGAAGTATACTAGTGTATATCAATGTTTTTTGAGCTGATATTCTGTTCTACATTGTGAGTTGTTTTACACACTAACCCATTCAGTACGCATTTGGTGTTTGATTGAGATGTTTTTAATATAGGTCACTATATTGTCTATAACAGTGTAATGTACTTTTTTGACTTAGGACACTTTGTTTCATGTGCACTTTGTGCTGTAGATGTACAGAAACCATACTGCACTGTAACTGTATGCAGGATTGCCATAGAACCATAAATTGTCAAGCTTTAGAGAATTCCTTACACAGTCTGGGGCACTCTGTCATTTCTATACCCAAAACTGTAATTTTTTCTATAATTCCTCTACTTCCAACTATAAGAACAATGTTTTGTTGGGTCCTGTTTCTTTTGTGTCCTACAAGCGTTTGTTCTTATTCATCAGGTCTGACTAGTTTTACCCATTTGAGAAATCAGTTTCCACAGGAGGATCGCTTATAGTTTGATGAACCAACTAGCGTTGATTTATACTACTCAATGCATTGCTTGATTTACCATAGATGTTACTTTTCTCAGATGCTGCCATTTCGACTGGTAACAACTAAAGAGAGGGTTGTTTATAGTTTGATGAACTGACTAGGGTTAACGTTTACTAGTCAACGCACTGCTTGTTTTATTATAGGTGTTACTTTTCGCTGATGCTGCCATTTTGACTGGTAACAACACACTTGCGTGATACTGGAATGTTAACTTCGTTTTGATATACTTTTCAGTGGAGCTTACCATGGCCTCCCCTCTAGCTTAACCAAACATTTCATCTCAACACGTCTCATTGAACAATCAGTGGTCTCTTATTTGTAGGGTAAGTTACCCTAACACTGATTTTTAATTGTCAATCCACAACATATCATTGCTATTTCAGCCTATTTACTTCTTTGATCACAATATTCCGCAGAGACCTCACTTTGGCTTCCCTAGTATTCACTTTCTGGTGTTATGGGCAAGACTTTTGCTCCTTGACAGCACTTTCCCAGTTCCATATTGATTTCCTATCAATTCAACTTATTTTCCTGTATCTTGTTGTACACAAGTGGTATACAACGTCTTCAATAATCTGTCTCTGGTACCAAATGGTGTTCCTTGATTTGACTTTCTTATTCACTAATTTCTATAGAACACATGAATTTCCACTTTTTTTCTCTGGTGGTCACAGTGTCCCCTTTTGTTGCCCATCAGTCATCCCTTGTTTCCAGCCCATTTAGTACTGTTTATGTGATGATCGAGACAGACTCCATTTGACTGTCTATAGTAAATTAGACATATTGTAATGTACTCTGGTTTTATCATATGATCAGATTCCAATACTTGGGAAGTAAGAATCAATATCATTTTGGATCGGCATCCCCATTACTGGAAGTGACGTCATGTTTCAATCACATGATCCAAGTCTGTGACTAGTTTTCTGTATTGGACTTTTCAAGTTTAATGCAGCTCTTTGCCTTCCGCAAGGATTGCTTGACTAGAAAGACTACTTCAGCGTACTGTGGACCACTGATTGGACTCTTAAATTCATGTATATCTTTTCATCTCTTCTAGGTGGGTTATTCTACTTACACCTACTTTAACATTTGGGTAATAAGGTTGGTATATGGGCACATCGTTCTATTTAGTTTCACCTTTCATATACTTAGAAACTTGTCTCATACACTTGGGTGAGAGTTTATTATTTGGATAGAATATTGCAATAAGTCAACCTTCACACCTCCCTGTGTGAAGTACACTGATGCATTTTTGCAGAATATTTTTGGGTTTTAAGCATTTCTTGGCAGGATATATACTTCTTTTTTCTTATTTTCTTCTCATCTTTGGGCTATCAGCTATCTACTTTTCTATATATTTTCTTCTTTGGCAGTTACTGTTAATGCTTTGCAAAGATATAAACTTCTTTTGTAAACACTTTACAGCCTTGAAGAAGTCACAAAGTGATGAAACACGTGTTGGCTTTCCATTTATTTCTGAAGAATACAAGCCTGATAACTCATATGTAATAAATTACATGTTATAGTGAATCAAGTTCTTACAATAAATGAAAAACTGTGCTTGTTATACAAGTCTGTACTGTTTAGACATTCATCATCCCCATCTTAAAAAAACCCGGGGCTGACCCCGCTTCCCTGGCAAACTACCGTCGTATCTTCCTTCTTCCTTTTTTGGGAAAGGTCCTTGAGTCGTACGTCACTCAGGTACTCAGCTCCTTTGTGGAGGAAAGCGGCTATCTTGCTCCTTGCCAGGCGGGCTTTCGCCCTCGGCATTCCACCGAGAAGGTGGTCATTCCGGTCATGGATCAGCTTAGGGAGGGGCTGGACACTACCATTCCTCAGGCTCTTGTCCTCCTTGACTTGTCCGCCGCCTTTGACACGGTTGATCATTCTATTCTTCTTTCCCGTGTCAAGGCGGCAGGCATGGGGGGCCCAATATTGGCCTGGCTCAGCTCCTTCCTGAGTGACCGTACCCAGGCCGTCCATTTGGCCGACTTCTCTGCCCTCCCCCCGTAAGGTGCAGTGCGGGGTCCCCCAAGGGTCCTCCCTTCCCCCCTTATTGTTCAACCTTTATATTTTCCCTTTTGTTTTCGCCCTGCAGCAGATGGAGGTCACAGTGTATAATTACGCCGATGACCTCCAACTCATTTTTAATTTTTCCCCTTCCTCAGCAGGCATTGACAGCTTCCAATCGGTCATGCTGTTTATCCGGGATTTGATGAATTCTAACCACCTCAAACTCAACCCGGATAAGACAGAGTTGGTCCTGACCGGTTGGCAGTCGCAACCCTTGGTCCCCTTCCTTCTGGCCCCCCTCCCTAGGCCCCTCTCCCTCTCCTTCACACTCAGTCAAAACCCTTGGGATCACACTTAACCAACACCTTACACTTCACTCCCACATTAGTTCTGTTGTCTCTTCTTGTTTTTTTACTTTGCGTATTATCCGGAAAATCTCCTGTTTCTTTTCCCTTCCTGCACTCAAGCTGATTTTAATAGCGATGGTCCTGTCTCGTATCGATTACGGGAACATTATATACAACGGGGTTCCCGCTTACGCCCTTCAGCGCCTCCAGCTAGTGCAGAACCAGGCCGCCCGCCTGGTATACGGCCTTCCCAAGTTCCATCACTCCTCCCCCCTACTCAAACCACTACAATGGTTACCCATCAAACAGCGGGCTCTTTTTAAGCTGGGTTGCCTGACCTTTCAGGCTCGTGCAGGCACGGCCCCTGTCTTTATTTCCTCTGCTATTAAAGCCTACTGCCCCACTAGAGACCTGCGCTCTTCTTCCAAATCCGTTCTGTCAATCCCCCGCTTCAAGAAAAGCAGATCCGGTGGTTTGAAATTCTCTGTTCTCGCCCCCACCTTCTGGAACACACTTCCGCCCCCAATTAGATCTTCCGACTCCTATATGGAGTTTCGTAGGGCTCTTAAAACCTTTCTGTTCCAGCAAGCCTTCTCTCCTTAGCCCTCTGTACTCCCAGCACTAGTATCCCCCAGCGCCAAGAAATCGCATGGTGTATGCGCACTTTATAAATTCTTTTAAATTCAAATTCAAATTCTTGTTTAATATACGCCTGAGAGTTCTTTGGTTCTATTCTTAACTCATGTTCAAACCACTGATATCACTATCAGTGTGGGTCTGTACCTTTGGTAGTAGGGTGCCCTAACCATTACAGCACCTCATCATCACTCTGACTTTCTCCTAACGTACTTTTTTCCCACTTTACTTTCTGTTCCTCTTGTACGAGGTGAGATAACTGTTACCACTATTATCCACCTACTTCATTGTTGCACAAATGGAGGCCACTCAGAGAGGAAGTCAGTGTCAGCCTTTTGTAGGGAATCCTGTTCCTATGCAAGGACTGTATCAGCAGGGAGCTTCTGTGATGTGGAGGTGGATTGCAACCACAAGGTAGAAGTCGGGGTGTTCTTGGTGACCCGAGTACTGGGATTGTCGTAGTTACTTTGCAGCAAACCAACCCTTGTCACTACTGTAATAAATTGGCGAATTGGAATTGGGAATATCGCCTTAATCCTGCTAATCAGGTAAAGAATCAGCATTTGCACAGGCCGAGAATAATAACTCTGTGCAGTCACAGAATGTGCAGAAATACAAGTGCAGAATTTGAATGCTCCAGCTCCAGTGATGCGAGTTCTGCAACTCCCAAAACCACAGCAAAATGCAAATGGTCTCAGATTCAATTCTGACCAAGTTCCAAATGCGAATCAGAATGTCCTTCAGAGCAATAACCCGTTTGATACATTCAGGAACGATGGCTCTGATCAGTTCGTATGATGGTGACTGAGGAGGAGGAAGACCGCATGCTTGGCATAGTCTTGGAGTTAGTTCAGAGTGGTCATTCGTAGGTGATGAGGTGAATGGCCACCCTGTGTCATTTGTTACAGACAAAGGTGCTATCTGCTCTGCTGTGAGAGCAGTGGAAGTTCCAAACCTACCTCTCTCTGGAAAAAGAACCCACGTTTTAGGAGTCACGAAAAAGCAAAAGACAAGTCCCGTAACGGTGGAAATACCTGTAAAAATAGGAGAATCATCAATTTGTGGCATGTGATTCAAGTCCTGTGAGTCTGTTGGGATGCGAATTGTTGTGCATGTTGAATTGCACCAATTACTGCACACCCAGGATGTTGCCTATAAAACAAACTACTCAATCAGAGTTCAACGATTGAACTGTTTCCTATGATGGCAAGTAAATGGTTACCCCCAGATCCTAAAGACACTGTGAAGCTGGAGGTTTGGGATTTTTCACGAAAGGACATAGGACTTATCAAAGGAGTTAAGCCTGTCTGTATAAAAATAAAGGGCAATGTTGTGTACCCAAGATCCCAACTATATAATCTGACTCCTGACCCCTGAAACTATTGCTGGAATTATTCCAGTGATCGAGTCAATGATCCAAGAAGTCATTTTAAAAAGGATTATGGGGAGTCCATGTAACCCACCCATCATGGGCTTACAGAAGCCTAGAGGTAAGTGCTGCATTGTTTAGGATTTAAGAAAGATTAACTCAACTGTGGTTCCTTGTTGTCCCCTGGTACTGAATCCAGCTGTAATCTTAATTTCAGATTCAATTTGAGGCTGAATGGTTCACTGTCATCAACCTTTGCCAGGCTTTTTTCTCCATACCGTTGCATGAAGACAGTCAGTTTTTGTTTGCATTTTGGTTTAGCAACCGTGGTTTGGCATGGTGCCGAGTCCCACATGGGTATACGAGGAGTCCGTCCATTTTCAATCAGATCTTTAAAAGGAATCTGGAGTCCCTGGTCTTGACCTGCAATTCAGTCCTGGTGTAGTACATCGATGACTTGTTAGTTCCATCAAATAAACAAGAAGCTTGCTAGATTGATACAATCGCCCTGTTGAACCACTTAGCTGTGAATGGATATAAAGTGCCCCCAAATAAGTTGCAGTACTGTTTGAAGGAAGTTCTGCATTTTGGACATCACACTGATAAAGGAGCAAGGAAGGTGTCACAGCAAAGAATCTCTGCAATTATGCAAATGAATCTGCCAACAACACAGAGAGAAGTCAGAATGTTTTTGGACTGTCATCAGTAGATACCCAACTTTTACCTAGTGGCCAAGCATTTACAGTAGCTGACAGACAAGGATGTGTTGGATCTAGTACCCTGAGATAATGATTGCTTGGTGTCAGAAGACCAAACAACTTCCACAGGAGCCGACAATGGTCCCAACGCCCCACTGCTAGTACCCCCACCAGCAAGACAAATCCTGGTGATGGCAACAGCAGGGGAGAAAGGGGAAGTGGATAGAAAGAGAGACTTTCTCTTATCAGTTTGCTTGGTCTATACTCAATTTCTGTCTTTGTAGATATATTGACCTTGCAAGAAACTCTTGTGACACCAAAGAATGGTATCTAACTTCCTGCTACAGAGTCCATAAAATAATGACTAAGTTCTTGTGATGCTCGAATATAAACGGTACCTTACCTTCCTGCTGGAATCCACAGGATACAGGCTTACCAGAACAATGTCTTCTTCTTATATAGCGGACTCCTTCTTATGAGGCACCTTAACACAAGATATGAGTTAACCAAACGCTCTTGTCAAAATAAACATCCGGAGAAAAGAAAAAAAGTTGTTATGCACTTACCGGGAAACAGCCATACAGCTCTTTCATCAGCGCATCAACGCTAAGACATTACAGTCTTCGTTGCGCATGCGTTAAACCTCGACCGCTTACACTGGTACTCGAGGGAAAGAACAACTATTACTCCGCCGGTTTCCGAATTGAGACACTCTCCAACGTGCCTCACTAAATCTTTCTCAGAAGGCGAATGCGATCGTAAGACGCAGCGCGCCTCACGCTACAGTTGAAGTGCGCTGTTTCTCACTGAAACACGCGCATTTGAATCTCCTGGCTCTCGCTTGCTGGGGAACACTAGAGCGCGAACCGAGGACTATCATATCCGATCCTCTGACTGTCTCAGTCGCCATATGCAAGTTCTTGACTATGCTGGTTAACATGGTTTAAAGAAAAAGGGGCAACCCTGTGTCCCTCAGAACCTGGGTGATAGTGGTTAAATACAAAGGTGGTTCTGTTGGGTAAGGCAAATCACTTTGAAAATTGCTGATTAATGCAAAACAAACGTATGAAAACTCTCTGAAAACACATGTGCAATGAGGTAATGAATCCTTAAGCAAAATCAATTTCTTAAGGACAAGGAGTGGTTTGCAATGAATTTATATTGCAATTCAATCGTGTTACATTAGAATTGATACATTCAATACCGACATTAGATACTCTTGAGAGGATTGTCAAACATAAGTGACAATTAGTGACAAGTGCTTGGTGCATGAAGAAATATACAGTGAAATAGAAAATTACATATATACAATTTGTACAGGGGTAAAGTTGGCCAGAATTTAATTCACATCCAAGGAATCATAGCATTCGTTTTCAAAGATCCTGGAGTTTCTGGACCATAGATAAGCGTCGACGTTTCGACCCTATTGCGCCCCAGTGGGTGGTCGAGTCGGGTCTTTATCAAGACAAGAGGGGTGGGGGTGGACAGTATGGGAGTCAGGAGGAGGGTCTCTCAGCCGTGCACGCTACGTCGCTTAGACTCAGAGCAAGCAGTCATCTCCGGCTTCCAGAAAGGGATGACCCAGCAGATCCACAGACACTGCTGGTGTCTTCTCCTAGATCAGATCTGACTGTGTGGCTCAAGATCAGGCAGAGTCCCTCCTCCTGACTCCCATACATTTTATAGGTCTCCCTCCGCTTGGATTTATCGTATCCAAGTTTGCCCCCGTGTCCACGTGGGACACCAGGATAATACTCCATATGTACCGCCCTTTAACCTAGTACTCTTGCCGCATACCGTTTTTTTTACTGGTCCAAGCAGTGAGTATACTCGATTATCCCTTCCTCTCTATTTTTACTCCAGGCACAGTTTCGTTTCTGTTTTGCTCTTACGGTCCCTTTTCTCGATTTCTCCACAGTTTTTTGCTCTTTCCACAAACCGACAGGTATTTCATCCTCCTTCATTTATATATATTAGCGTTACCATCCGAATAGGTGTGTTTTCTTTGGTAAAACTTAATTTACATCGCATTATCTTGGAACATCCCCTTCTTCTGTCGCTCCTTTTGCCCTTTTTTCCTAACTATTATCTCTTAATATTTCATCAATATCCCATTTTTACTGACATCTATTGTGATTGCTTATATTTGTTAGGATTGTGTTACTTATACATTTAGACTCGAATATTTTTGCCCTATTTCGCAATATTTCATCTGTTACCTTATTCACTGATACCTTTGTGATTGCTTATATGTGTTAGGATTGTGGTGCTTTATGTACTTGACTACCAGGCCGATTTAATTGCTTTAGTTTTCGAGATTGTTGCAATCTACAAGCAAACATTTCACAAATGTCACCTAGCTTGGTTCTACCTGTGCATTTTAGTATCAGTGAAAGTCACTCCATTTAGATTAACGTCGTATCACAGTACTGCTCCCAATTTTCCGTTGATTGATATAATTTTGGCTCGTCGTATATATTTCCGTTTGTCTTCTCTTTGATCAAAAACGAGGAGAGATCATCTTTTCATTACATGCATTGTTTTACATTTGACTTCGCTATCAATTTTTTACCGGTTGACATTTAACTTGGTAAAAAATATACTTTACCATTTCACGCACACTTCAGTATTTGGGTTTACCTTTGTACTAGGTCTCACTATATTTATGTATTCTTACACTTTAGGGTCTCCACGAATTCTTGGTGGATTTTGTGTGCTTCACAACATTCACTTTGTATTTGACGCTCTGTATATTCATACAGTTATTTTATTTATTTTTTGGTTTTATTGTTTTGTTTTTCTTTTTATATCCTTCCCAGCCCTGAAGAGTCACATCTTTACCACGGTGTGACGAAACACGTGTCGGCTGGTTTGTTGTCTTGTACTGACCAGAATGAAATACAACCTTTTTTTACACATGAAAATTGATTGTTGATTTCCGTCATTTATCAAAGAACTTTGTTGTTACATTCGGGTCTGACACGAGAACCCCATCAAACTCAAAACGTGTGCACAGGACTTCGATTCACTTGTGTAGTGTGGATCTTTTTCCACACACTTGCAGGGGTTGTTTCTTCTGGGTTTGTTCCCCCTGACCTGTTTGCACCGTAACTTAATGATACATTGCTGTTTGGACTTAACAAACGTACACGCTTGGGCGCCATCACTTCCTGTACCTAATCCAAACCAATCACTGTTACTAAAGCTACATAGGCATAATTGGGCCCAGGTCATTGTGGATACTAAGGAAACATTGACACAGAAAATAACTATTAATAATCGATTAAGACAGGGGTGCGTTTTGGCCCCACTACTCTTTTCCACATTTGTAGCTGATCTACTATCTGCCTTGGCGGCTGTTAGAGGTGCTTGTCCTAGAATGAATGGCAAACACAAATCATGACTTCTGTACGCAGACAATCTTGTAATTATAGATCAGACAGAGATGGAGCTGCAGAGAAAGCTGGATGTATTTAGGGAATAATGTGGCTATAAAACGCTAACTGTAAATATGGATAAAACCAAGGTGTTGTGCTTCGGTAAAAACGTAGTAAGGTTTCGCAGATATTTTGGCCCCACATAATTGGAAAAAGTTAATGAATATCTAGGGGGTTGGTTTGAAAAGTCCTTGAATTGTAATACCCATATTAAGACCCTGAAGGCAAGGGCCCTTGCTTTGGTAGGTGGCTTGAAAAAAAATTTAATCGGGACTATGGTGATATATCACATAGACCTGTTTTAAAAACTTTTGGGACCATGATACTCCCGCAAATACAATACGGAGCTGAATTGCTTTGTATCAGTGGCAAAAGCAGGTGGGATGGTGAGGAAGGAAAATGTATAAATACCTACATGTCATTACAAGGTTCCTCCATGATTCAGGCTGTAAGAATGAGGACGGGCATGACATAATGGAATATACTGGCCTAAGTGGCACTAATAAGGTTCTGGAAACATTTGGGTTAGGGGGAGGAAAATAAAGTCCCAATGGTGTAAAATGAGATCCAGCAAAGAGAACTGAAATGAGTCAAAGGTGTCATAAAGAACCTGGGGACTGTATGTAGGGATATGAAGGTGAGGTTATACCCACAGAATTTACAAGTAGAATTCTCAAAGTTTGAGCTGAGGGCATTAGGAAAGTTTTTGTCTCAGGAATGTCATTGGCAGTATTTGAGGGGGAAAAATCAGTGCAATTTCCTGGCAGAATGAAGCATTGTTTCTATATCTAAATATATTTACCAAATCATTGGCCTAGTTGTGGATTGCTAGGAATAAAGATTGGAGCTAACCCGTTATACAAATGACAAGACAAGGGCGCTAGAGGGCGCGCACGCAGTATGGCTGCGCATATGTGAGGCTTCTGCTGCCTGGACTATTAATCCTTTAATTATCCTCAACAACTGGTGTGCCGAGCGACTAAAAGTTAGCCAAGTCGTAGAACAAGGTATAGTGCACACTCGGTGAAACTTTGAGGCCAAGCGGAGGTGGTATGCGAAGACGCCGGCTGGATCAAGTGTAGCCCGGTACCTGACCTGCTAGACGTCGGACGCATAGAGCGGGTAGGCGCTCCAGGCAAGGCCGGGGATTGTATCACAGCGAGAAGACCGCTGGGCGCAACACGCAAGAGGTGGTGGCAGCGGCGGAAAGACCCGCGGAGACGCTGCTCCGCCGTGCAGCTGAAGCGGACACAGAAGAGACCGGTGTGCTTGACGGGGGCTGTAGGCACAGCGAAGACTGCTGGCGGGACGTAAGTGCTCAAAGGGGACCCCATAACGGGAAAGTGCGGAGAAGCGCGTCATACCTGCAGCCATAGGCGGGGGCTTTGGAAGTGCGCGCCAGAACCCTGGAGTGCCTTGGAGGTGCAGAAAACAATTAGTGGAGCACCGCGGATAGGTGATCTGTGCCACACGTGTGCTGGTGAACAAAGCAGGGGGTGCCGAGGACCCACCTGCGGCGCGGGAGTTTGCGGCCTGCTACGCCATATTGGGAGTTATGGGGCCCGAAGCGCCATGCAGAAAAGGCGGACATAGCGGGCCCATTTGGAAGCGAGGGGCCCCCCGCTCCCCACCCTGAGGAGCGGACTGGATCGAAGAAGACTGAGGCAGCAGCACTACAGATTTGGGAGTGTGCACGAGAGAGGGGATAATAGTGGCACACAAAGCAGGACGCAGTCAACTGCATAAAAGAGAACTGGGGAATCAGCCCATTGCTGAGGGAGAACGTAAGGTGTGCGGTGAGCCCTGCTGCAGAGGTGAGGGGCCACCCCCTGCTTCCCCAAATCAGGAGGTGCAACTAACAAGGCTCCACACGGAAGCTGAAGATATAGCAGGCCTGTTTGGGGGATTGGAGGAGAGTGAAGGCCCCCCCCCAGAAAAGAGGATTGGCTCGCCGTAAACGGGGGCAACAGCACTGCGCACCTGGGTGTGTGAATGAGAGCGGGGACAATAGTGGCAAGGAAAGCAAAGCACGGTCGGGTACACAAACAGATCTAGGGATTCCGCCACTTACACTAGAAAGTCCGCATTGGAACGCGAGCTGCTGGGCGCATATTGAAGTATTGGAGATATATAGACTTGATGATAGCGCCAGAGGACGGACTAAGTACGTGTATGCAGCAGGCATAGCTGATGATGTGTTATGACTCTACAAGGCAGTAACACGCCTGGCTTAAGAGTTCCCTGCGGCTCTCTGCAGTGTGCGGCTGGGAAAGTGCGACGTCGTCATACCCCATAGTAGCAAGGAACGGGGTATAAAAATGGGGAAACCTGATACCAGGCAGCCGAAAATCAACTTCGAATCTGCCAAAATCGCAGCCAAAAACAAGCAATGTGACCAGGAGCCTGAGGAGGTGGAAAGAGGCAATGGTGGTACCACATCGCAAAACGCAGGCATGCATAATATACTGCAAGAAATGAGGCAGGGATTTGCGATGGTGGTGGACAAAGTTGATCGCATGTCCTCTAGAATGGACGCCATAGCACACAAACTAGATGCGCACGAGGAACGTATAAAAGAAACGGAAAGGCGAATATCCGACAATGACGACACTACGGCTGGCCACACGGCACAACTTGCGCGCATGGATAAAATTCTGAGGACTATAGCGGCTAAAAATGAGGATTTGGAAGCCCGCAGCCGCCGGAATAACGTACGGGTGGTTGGTATTCCGGAGACAACCAACACTGGTAAAATGGAGGAATATGTGGAGAAACTGTTGACAGCAACTATAGGGGCAGAGGCGTTCTGCTCGCAATTTATTGTCGAACGTGCCCACAGATCCCACGGACCAAGGCCGGCGCCTGGAAATCCTCCTGGGCCCATAATTGCACGACTACTGAACTACCGGGGCAGAGATGTGGCCCTTCGTGCAGCCAGAGACCAACAGTCTATGAATTACGATGGTAATGCGTTTTCGATCTATCCAGACTTCACACCCATAGTGCAGGATGAACGAAGGAAATTTATTGTAGTAAAGAAAAAGCTACAAGCGGCACAAATAGATTACGCCCTACTCTACCCGGCGAAATTGAGGGTCACACATCAAGGCAAACAAAGATTCTTCACCAACCCTCACCAAGTGGAAGAACTTCTTCGCACAGTGAAACATATGCACCGAGAAGGAGGAGGAAGCCATGGTAGTTCCCAACGATCCTCTCCCGTAAGAGATGAGGAAGACCCACAGTGACTGCGATTTGGGTGCAGAAAGAACGCTGCACTAGACATGGCGAGTATATATGACTATTGTAGAGATGCATAGGTAAGACTTTACAAGTTGCACCAGTTATTTGAAGTAGTTGAGATCCAGGCCCAACTCCCCCTGAGACGAGGTCCCGACGAGATACACCAAGGAGGGCCTAAAGGGGGAGGAGTGTCTGCATAGCGCTCTAGAGATGTCCCCCAGAGGGTGTACCCCTGTAATGGAACACAGCACATGAGATGCTGAGAAACTAGAGACTATTTTGGACTTGTTGTTAGGGAGGGGGGTGGAGGGGAGGGCGATAGATACTGGCAAGTTTGGTTGCTTCAGTGGGCGGTGGGGGTGGTGGGAGGTGATTGGGTTGTTGTATGTTTGCGACGTGTTGAGTTACCAGTACACATTAGTAAGTACGGTAGGGTTCGGATGAGACAATATGGGCAGCCTATACATCACGTTGCGGTCAAGAAGTGTAGCAAGACGCTAGGGAAGGGGCATCCTCCCGGACTGCTGTTCAATGTATGGCGAACACTTGGAGAGTATGGCTGAAACAACAGTAGCTACGCTGAACATCATTACATGGAATGTGCAGGGACTGGGGGATCCCAGAAAAAAGGGGCAGGTTTTGTTCAACTTGGATAGACACAATGTGCACATTGCTATGCTACAAGAGACTCACTGTCCAAGCAATGTGCCAGTCATGTTTGCCAGTAAATGGGCAGAGACTAGAATATTTTCTTCTTATTCCACTTATGCAAGAGGAACTGCGATATTGGTTAAGAAACATGCACCATTTCAGATGGCAGGAGCTTCATGGGATTCGGAGGGCAGGTATTGTCTGGCGTGGGGGCGGTTGGGATCCCAATCAGTCACACAGGCCTGTTGCTATAGGCCAAACTTGGATGAACCAGTTTTCTTTGATATGCTTTGGGCTAAGATATTTGAGACAGAGTCTACGCATGTCATCTGGGGAGGGGATTTCAATGGTACATATAGTCCCAACATGGATAGATCCCACTCAGCACCGCAACATTACACTAAGGCTCAGGCTTTGGTAAAGGAGATTAAGATAAACTATCAGTTGATAGATGCAAGGCGGCATGCGCATCCACAAAAGCGGGAAGGTACACACTTCACTGCATAGGCACGGTATTGGGCTAAACTGGATTATTTTCTGGTGACTAGGGGACTAGCCCCTGTGATAGCTGGCACACGGCACCTTGCTAGGACGTATTCAGATCATGCACCGGTGCGAATGGCGCTCTCCTCTACTGATTTTAATATACCGCACAGCCCTTGGAGGCTATATGCACCTACCCCACTTGATACAGTCTTCCAGGAGGAACTAAGGGAGGAGATCAGTGACTTTTTCAGGCGAAATAAAGACTCGGTTGCAAGTGTGGAAGTAATTTGGGAGGCATTTAAGGTGACGATGCGAGGATACTATATAGCGAAAGGAGCTGGAGTTCTTAAGTATATACAGGCTACATTACGAACATTGGATAGGGATCTAAAACGCTGGAAGCCAAACTCTCTGAGACACCAAGTGGAGCGACACAGGCGGCCTTTAGAGAAACACTCACTCTGTACATGGAGGAAGCTCAGAGAGAAGCGAGATTTAAAAGTAAATACTGGGTAGCCAGGAATTATGGAGAGGGGGATAGGCCTGGCCGGATCTTGGCACAGAAAGTAAGGCAACCACGCTGCTCCACGTACATAACAGAAGTAAGTAAATTGAATGGAGAGGTCTGCCGAGATACACACACTATAATTAATACATTCCTGGGACATTACAGCACACTATATACCACAACAGGGCAAGACAACATTGAGATGGATGACTTTCTTGGAGATGTAGCCTTGGGGTGGCTTAGCGATGGGCAGAGGGCCTTTTTATGTGCGCCATTTGAACTGGATGAGGTGAGGGAGGCAATAATGAGTATGCAGTCCGACAAGGCCACGGGCACAGATGGGATACCAGTTGAATTCTATAAAACATACATTGAGATCATGGCTCCCGTTCTTAAGGAAGTGTACGAAGATGCGCTGGAAGTGAGACATCTACCCCCTACTATGAGAGAGGCCCTCATACTACCACTGTTGAAACCAGGTAAGGCACCAGAACTTTGCGACTCTTATAGGCCGCTGTCACTCCTTAACTGCGACGCCAAAATACTGGCCAAACACATCGCAACGCGATTGAGCCTGCTCATGGAAAACTTGATTCTGCCAGACCAATCAGGCTTTGTGCCTGGAAGAGCCACCTCTCACAATCTGAGAACTCTTTTTGCTATTTTGAATACAGTGTTCGCAGATCTCCCTATGGCGGCGTTTTTTTTAGACGCCACTAAGGCATTCAACTCTGTGCAATGGAGTTATATCTTTGGAGTAATGAAGAGAATGGGGTTCCCTCCTTTGTTTTTATCATGGATTAGATTACCATATACCAAGCCAGTTGCAAAGATTCTTATTAATAGCCACACGTCACAAACATTTGATATAACAAGGGGAACTAGGCAGGGGTGCCCACTGTCGCCATTATTATTTGTGCTTGCTGTTGAACCGCTTGCGGCGAAACTGTGGAAATGCCACAATGATAAGGCACTGCAGTGTTATCAACGCCAAATACGTATATCCCTCTACACAGACGACATTACCTTGTACGTTTAAGACCCACAACAGAACCTGGATCCAATACTACGGGAATTCATAGTCTTTGGGAGACTTTCTGGTGTACAGATTAACTGGGCGAAGTCTAGTCTCTTCCCACTCACGGAAGCTACTGAACGCTTCTCGATAGACTACCCCTTGGAATGGTGTGCAGAAGACTTAAAATACTTAGGGATCAGAATCACAAAGGCTAGGGGGGAACTTCTGAGATTGAATTATGGGACGACCATGACTAGAATGATAGATAACGTGACGGGGTCGGTGGGGTTACCTTTGTCCATGGCTGGTCGTGCGTCATTAATAAAAATGGTGATACTTCCGCGACTCTTGTATCTTTTTCTGAATATCCCATACTACCCGGGTACGCACTTCTTTAAAACACTTAAGTCAGAGATGATAATACTCGTATGGGGTCGTAAACATCCCAGATTGCAATGGGAGGTAATGACACGGCCTTACTCACAGGGTGAGTTCGGAATCCCTGATTTTGAACTTTATTTTACTGCAGCGCAAGCCCACTTCGCATGGTATTGGATTAAGCAAACACGCTATATGTCACAAGTGGCAGCAGAACATTGGTTGGCACACCCTATTCCTATAGATGGAGCACTATACATACCTGTAGGGGTCAGAGAGTGACAGCCTAATGCACTTAGATACACGATCACAGCCTGGCAGAGTATTACCCGAATGCTAGAGGTACGAATGTTGTACTCACCGCTGTTGCCCCTAACATACCACCCAGACATCCCATTGCTGCAGGAAGAAATATTTCATAACTTTAAACGAAAGACTAATATAGCCACTTGGGGAGACCTGTACTACGAGAGCAAATTTCGTGCCATTGACCATATGTTCCCATCGGGACAGAAGACACCGCTGGATGTCTTTTTGTACATTAGACTACGACAAAGTATAAGATCACTAACTCCGGAGTTCCCAGAGAAGCCTAGGGTTCTGACCCCTCTACAACTCATACTAGGAATGGCCAAGCCCATGAGGCTAGTCTCCCTAATATACAAATCAGTACACGCACAGACAGAGCTTCCGGACACACGTTTGCGTGTGAGATGGGGGGAGGAGCTAGGGACTGTCCTGACGGATGATCAATGGGAGACCTGCTGCTCACAAACAGAGAGAGTATCAACGAGTAGTTTTATTCCGGATTGTACATTATTCGTTTTTACACAGGCTATACTACACACCAGCTAAGATGTACAGATACAAGCTTAGGATGGAGGATAGCTATGATAGGTGTCATACTGAGGGAGCTGATTTTCTACATTCCACGTGGGAGTGCCCGAGTGTCAAAGAATACTGGATTCAAGTGTTTAGTGCGCTGCAAAAGATGATTGATACCCCGTTGGAACCAGATCCTCTGTTGGCGTTACTAGGGTATGTTAAACCCATGACAGCAGAACATCATAGATTCATTGCCATGGCGCTTCCAATGGCCAAGAGGAGGGCGACCTGCAGGTGGGCGCCTAAATTCAAGAAATGCTTGGAGGACCTGATAACAGGCCAGGAGAAGCTCGCTACATATGCGGAATTGCTACCCGTATCTTCTAGACCTAATGATATATTTTACTTGTTATCTGATTAACAATCCGAGGGATAAGCCTTAGCATTGAGAAGCCAATCACATAATAAGCGACAATGGGTATAGTCACAGAAGGAATGAGAAATAATGGTGGGACGGCGATTACACAATGGTGTATAAATTGACGTTGGGGAAGAATTTATACTGTTCATAGTCTGTATATAGGCACAATGTCTGAGAAGGGTAGCTTGTTAATTGCCTCACGACAGATGATGTGTTGTAAAAGATATATATAGTAGTTAAGGAAGTTAAGACTCCAAGCCCGGTGCAGTACAGTAATAACACATGTGATGATGTTCGGCATATGTCATGTATCGCTAAGTGATGTAAATATGTGTAATGTGAAGATGAACCCACACAGTATTGTGATATGATGAAGGTTGGAAATGTACTTGTGTGTAACCTGAAAACAATAATCAGAATGTTAAAAAAATATATATATATACAAATGACAACACAAAAAGGACAATGATTCAACTCGGAGGGAATTGTATATGTGAATTAAGTAAAAAATTGCGATATTTGGCACTTCTTGTTGGAATGCTTCAAAGTGTTGCCCTTGCGGAAATTGGTTTTATGTACATTATTTTTTAAATATGGGATTAGGACTCACGCACAAGCCGAAGAACTTCTTACTGACATGCGTTATGAGTTGTCAGTATGCTTTATTTGGATACTGCAATTGCTATTAGAAGGTTTATGACTGCAGTTAAAAAGGCCCAGCCTGGGTAAGCAAGATTACTTTTGGTTTTAGGTAATTTATAACAAGGAGCAATGAAGTGGTGTAAATAGAACCGGGTATTTTGCAGATGTTTTTATTTTTATCAAGATTTTAGCAGATTAATTTTAAATATTGTTACATTTTTATGTACATTTGAAAATGCATATTACAATGTGATTATATGTGTAATTGTGTTGTTTAAAGACCATTAGTCTAAATAAACAATCTTTGATTGGTTGGAAAAATAGCTACACCCATACATCATAGAAAAGCAATATATGTGCACTTAACACAACATATTTACTGTGTGCCTTAACCTTATTAATATAGAGTGAATCTCCAGACATACTGCTGGAGTGTGTTCACTGTAGAAATTAGGGATTTACATAAACATGTACTCTAATGTTTTCATTATAATGTTGCATTTCGAGTTATACTGCTTTTACTGAAATTACACTTATTAATGATTTGCATTTATTCTATAATAACTGCAAAACACATATATAATCTTGTATTTGTACACTGACTTTTATTAAGTTGGCTTAACCAAAGGCCTTAAGGTATTTGGGGCCAGATGTAGGTAATTCCGATTTACCGACTCTTAAATACCGACTCATACCGATTCGGTATTTAAGAGTCGGTAAATTGGAAGGAGGCAGATGTAGGTAAAAAATTACCGATTCTGTAAGAGTCGGTATTTACCGATTCTGTAAATACCTAATCTGTATTTCCCATTGATTCCTATGGGCCTTGAAGCCCATAGGAATCAATGGGAAATACAGATTCGGTATTTACAGAATCGGTAAATACCGAATCCTGCAAGGGTGCAGGGGGTGTCACTTTGACACCCTCTAGCACCCCAATTCCGGACTTGTGTGCCATGTGGCACACAGACATGCCCTAAGGGCATGTCTGTGTGTCACATTGCACAGGTGTGCATGCACACATGTGCATGCACACCTGAATTCGGTATTTTACCACCCAATAGGATTGGGTGGTAAAATACCGATTCTTAAGGGCCTGTGGCACTCTTAGGTGTGCCACCTACATGGGGATTTTCCGAATCGGTAAATATACCGATTCTGTATTTTACTGATTCTGTAAATTTACCGATTCGGTAAATTTACAGAATCGGTAAAATATAGGCCCCCTACATCTGAAAACCCTAATGCCGGTCGGTAACGGCCGAATTCGGCCGTTACCGACCGGTATTAGGGCTCCTACATCTGGCCCTTGGTCTGCAATGTTTAACCTTCAACGTGAAAGTTTTGCTTGTGATGAAATGTTCTTTCTTTTACAGATGCGTTCACATGATTTCATAGGTAGTGAAAGGCATATTGTGTATTAGAGATAGTGAGGTACGGGAAGAGAACTTTTGGCAAGAATGTCATGTTATATTAGGGGCAGGGATATATCCAAGGTCGTCCTGATATTCAAACAATAGCATGGGAAAATCGAGTGAAGTTGCCAATTTCTACTGTGAGAAGGTGGAAAACTACTGAAGGTGATGACATGGAATTCTCTAATGTTCTGTGGCTTTAATTTGTGTTCACACTTTAGGGCCTCATTTGTGAGGTTTTGACGTAGGGCAGTCCAGCAAGCTATCTTGCTGCTTGTACGTAAGAGCTGTCTTTTCAAGGTCCTGTGCTTCTGTCACACAGCCTTATATAACCTGTCTTTTGTCTTTTATATTCCAACAGCATCCCCTCATTACAGCACCTTACATTTCGGTAACACTCCTAAATTAAAGAAATTCTTCATGGGTGGCTGTTTTTTTGTGGTTACTTTTCAAGCTTGGAACCATATTCTCATACTTGTTGGAGTTGAAAAATGTCTCAACAAATTCCATCAATTGTTAAAAACTCATCTGCTCTTCGCCCTTGTAGGTTTCTTTCAGCATCAGGAACCCCCTTTTGGGGTATTTGTGCATTCCTGAAAAAAGTTAAATCAATCAAACATTATTCAATCAGGAGTGCAATAACCTGGCTATTTGTCAAGACAACCCCTCAAAGATATCAGCAGAATAGCAGGTCATGAGCCGGTTGCTGAGGCTGGTGACCACCATCGAGTAGGTGCCTTACTCGGCCTGCCCTAAGGCACCATCTCTGAAGGAAATACTGCAACATATTGAACAAAAAGGCAGCAAATGGTTCAAGATGGCACACAAGGAACAGCAAGAAGACATGAGAATCTGTGAATCCCTAACATGAATGGACTGGTAGACTAAGTTGTACTGGTATACATGAATGTCCCATCACCCACGATCACGAAGTAAGGGAGTACATCACTCTACTGAATGAGAAGTACCAACTGGTTATGACGGATGTATACTCAACATTTCCTTGGTGCAAGTGGTCCCGTCTACCGCTTTCTACCAAGTACACCAGATGATGGAGAGGATATTGTATACATTTGGAATCCAATAATTCATCAATATCGAAAAGGGCTCACCGTTTCAAAGGATGGAGTTTCATGAATATGTCAAATTTCTAGGAAATAAGGCATCAGAAGATCACACCAAGTTGGCTGCAGGTGAATGGGGAGGTTGAATGAATGATGTTGGTTCTCAACCAAACAATCAGAATTTATTTGGCCCAAAATGAAGAAGTTAAGTTGCCATACTTATATATCTGAGAATATACTGCACATCCTGTTAGAACTGGGGGTCTCTAGTTGGCAGAGGTAGGTACCACTGTCCAAATAGGGACCCTTGCTTCTAGTAAGGGATTCATTGTGCGCGACAGTTCGCAGTTCACAGCAGCAGAGTAGCAATGCAGAGGCACCAGCAGCAACAGTGCCGGACGCAGGCGTGCAGGGAATAGCGAGCGGCCCCCCATACCCCCAGACCCGGGGGGAGCCTTGCCAATCGCCAATTGTCCCACAGCCTCATTACAACTACGAGGTCGAGAAGCTGTGAAGCCGAGCCGACCGTCCGACCAGGGGCTCGCCTGCATGCACGCAAAGGTGAAGGGCGGTGAAGAGTGGTTTGCCCCAGCCACTGTTTCCTGTGAGTGCTTTTGAGCATTTGTTCGTGGCAGCCGTGTCACTGTGTGGTCCGGGAGCTGGACTCAGAGAGGAGAGAGTAGAGAGCCGCCCCCAGGAGTACTGTGGTGCCGTGCTGCCTTGCTGTGCTGTGCTGCGCTGCCGCGCTTTTGGAGGAAGGACGAGTCCGGTTGTTCTGAAGCTGGGTCCGAGCTCCGTCTACGAGCTGCATGCCATGCGCCCACACCTGTAGAGGTAGGAGTGCAGCGCTTGGGGCGAGCCTTGTGGCACCTGCGTCCCGCCGCAACATCATTGCCAACCATTTAGACTAACGAGCCTGTAGAGCTCAAAAAATCGCAGGCCCGCAACTGTTTTACCGCCGCCGACGCAGAATCAACCCCCTCTGCCCTATCTGCTCATATTGGCTGCCGGCGGAGAGGTGAAGAGCGGCAAGGTGTACAAGGACGTGGGGATTGGGAATACCTCCCGCAGCCCGGTGCGGGCAGGGTCCCATGACCTGTGACCAGCAATTGGTGGACAGTAACAGTTGACTGAAGTTGCAGCTGAATTGAGGGCAGAGGTCCAGTAGGAGCCTAGTGGGCTTTTCCACGTCTACCGTTCCCTATCCACCCTGCCCACCCTGAGATGAGATCCGGTAGGGTGAGGGTAACGGGTCCGCAAAGGAAAAAGAAAAGTAGATGGAAAAACGTGAGGACAATTTCCGACCCTGAGCAGACATCTAACCTGTTGCTGAGCGACATTGGAACTACAACCGAAAGCGCGTCACAAGCCACCAGGAAGTGCCCTGACATGACAGCGTGTAAATCTTTTGGAAATCAACCAAAGATAACAACAAAATTCAACTATCTAAAAGACGTCGGGTCAGCGGTCTTCTCTAGCAACATGAATATCACGGGCCTTCCAAACCCCCTAAGTCCTCTAGTGACTATCATCAAGGGCAGTGCCCTTGCTGAAAACGGGGCGACGTGGACTCCCCAAAGCAGTCACACGTCAGCCATTGTCACCACTAAGCCCCCAATGGCAGCTCGAACTGAGGCTAGGGGAAGCCTAGAAAGGAAGTCCTTCTCAACACAGAAAGTGCATCGGCACAACTCTGCACCATCCGCTGTCGCTAAATCCAATGTTTCACTCAACACACTGGAACTCCAAACAGAACCAGTTGGAGAAAAAACTAGCAATCTAGAAAACTTTAACCAATCGATACATGAAGCCAGCTTCAGTTTTCCGTGTAGTCAAAATGGCAAATTTGCGATCTACCCAAAAAAGGGCAGCGCCACGGTCTCGAGGACGGAAGGAGCTGGCACCTCCTTTGGGGGAACTGACCAACAGGACCAACACGAGCGAGTAAATCTGCGCCTGTGCCTACTGAAATCATAGTGGACACAGAGGTTGCAGAGCGCGGTGTGAAAGAGCTCTCCTATTTCGAGTCGACGGAATGGGAAAAAATGCTGCACTCATATGGGAACACAATCCCTGGTCATCCTCAGCTACCAGCGTCACCAAGGCAGGACAAAAGCGAGGACCCTGTACAAGAAAAGGCATGGGCTACCGCCCTCGACATTCTCCAAAAGTCAGCAGACGCAATGACTTATCAGGCGGATAAAATGGACATTCAAATCAGCCTCCTAAACACACTCGCCGTGTACGTAGTCAAAATCGACGACAGGATCTTAAATCTAAATAGCCTGATCAGAAGGGCACATGAAGCTGGAGACCACCCGCAACAAGGACGTGGTTGCACACCAATAGTGGAGAAACTCAGCTCATCCCAGGTATAATGGAAAAGCTTGTGGTAGACCTAAAAGAAATAGCAAAAGTTAAATCCATCCCTGGAAATGGCAGTGATGCCGTCTTAGGAAACTCAAGCAAAGATCCTAAAGCAAAAACAGCTTCTAACTCGAGGCCAAGCGGGGAAGAAGAGGCCAACTCCCCTCGACTTCAAGAGTCACCTGGGCAAGGCTGCCGTAAGAGTGAACAGCAATCTCCTCAGGTCACCAGTAGAGCAAACTCCACCATCCTTTCATCAATCGAACAAGACCTGGGAGACCCTGTGGGAAAAGTGAAAAGACAAAGGAAGCGAAAAGGACGCAACAAAATGAGAAGAAGCAAACAAGATTTAAGTCTTTACCCGATGTTTAACACCCTTAGACGTCCTGCAGCCTCAGGGGATGATGCCCCAAAAAACTCTTCTGATCTAATAACCAAAACGGAAGTACAACCAACCATGCAGGATAGTGAAAGAAGGAAGAGTGACACTTCCCCCTCGCCAAGAGCAAAGAAATCAGCAATGGCACCTCTAGGGAAAAGTGTGCTCAGTGGTGCAAAAGAGCAAATAACAACTACCAACATGGCTCCCTTAAACTCATCCACCATGCAGAACGTAAAGGCTAAGATCCACACATTAAGTCTCAAGACAAACCAACTCGGAGGCGCCATGTCAAAGCAGGTAGACACAGTTAGCTGTGTCAACAATCAACAGGGCGCAATTCCAGCGAGTGCTAAATGGGCTTTGGGTCAAGTAAATAATGAAAGGCTCGACAGTGTGCAGATCGAGGTCCTCTCCATGGGCCCATTGATAAAGGTTGCTCACACGCCTAATGCGAAAAAAACAGGCAATTCCTAGGCCGATTAGTACAGAGCTGAGTGGGGACGCCCTCTTCACCTTCTTCTATCCAGAATATAAGTCTAAAGGCAGCCATGACGTCCTAAAGCGGGGTAACATCATAAAGCTGATTCAAGCGACAGGACTGTCAAATGCAATAACCTCACAAGACATAATATCGGTAGAATTTATTGCACCGTGCCAAGGCCAATCAAACGAATCCACAAAGGTCACCTGGAGTACTGCAGAGGCAATGAACAACATTTTAGGGTTAACCGACACCTTCAAGCAATGGGGTATTCTGATACAACCGGGCAGGGAAGTGGGTTACCCACACGTTTTGCAGGAAAGCCGTGGTGAGGAACACAGTCGAGCAGGGAGGGGTGCAGTGTACTCCGTCCTCAGGGGCGCACGCAACAAAACCCCCACTCCTGACTACATAATGTGGAAATCTAGAGAAGACGGGACCACACCAATCAGGAATCAGGATGAGGCCGGTACATGGTCATAGCTGGCTGGCACCCTGAACACAACTCGACTCTTACGATTACAGCCCGATAGGGAGCATCGCAAGGAAACCCCTCCTCTCAAGATCTGTTCATGGAACATCAACGGCCTAACAAGCAAACTTGAGGACAACGCCACAATCTCTTACTTTCGAGGTTTCGACATACTGCTACTACAAGAGACATGGCTTACTGCACAGCAGCATCTAGAAGGCTTCAGAACTCACCACATTCCAGCTCACAAATTGAATCGTCCAGGAAGAGGGAGCGGCGGCCTTGCAGTCTACATATCAACAAAAAATGCAGTCGCCTCCTGGGACCTTTTGGGCTCATCACACTGTCTCCAGTGTGTGGGAATTTCTCACACTTCGAGTAAAGGCCAACGTTGGAGCCTGATGGTAATGAACGCTTATGTCCGTCCAAACACAGCATCAAGGAAATCCTTCGTAGAAGAAGCCATAGCGTCAGTAGCGAGAGTGAAAACAGGACCCCTAAATCCAGAAATCTTATTTACCGGTGACTTTAATATGTGGTTAATGTCAGACCTTCAAAAAAGACGAGGTCACCAAATCCCAAGACAGCATCTGGGAGATACCATTGCAGGATCGGCCTGGATGGCACAAGGACGACCCATTTGGACGTTCCCTACAAGGCAACCTTGAAAATCTGGCCCTCAGAGCCCTAAACGGGCGTGTTTCCTCAGACAAGCCTCCTCGTTTTTCTTACCTATCGAAAAAAGGCACTTCATTAATTGACTATACCTTTCTCAGCCTTTCATTGCTCCATCAAATAGCAGGTTATTGTCTGGGAAACAGAACAGAAAGTGACCACTGCCCCCCAAGAAATTATGCTGAGGACCTGTCTCACGCAACACGAAGAAGAAAGGGCTTTGCCATCTGAGAGCTTTACAATAAACCTTTAACAAATTAAATGCTCCTTCAAGAATTTTAAACAAGTAACAACAGAGGCCAAACAGATAATCGAGCGCCATAGTAGGAGCCCGGATGAGACAATCGCCAACTGGTCAATATTTGCAACTGAACTTGTTGACAGGTACGCGAAACCAATAAAGTACATAATCGAGACTGGACAAAAGCAGACGCCCAGTTCGAATCCAGAGATACAATCAGCAACAAGATCCGTGAATCGGTCATGGCGGGCTTTAAAAACTGATCCAACGGACCCTATAAAAATAACAAAATTGAGAGAGGCCCGCTGCTACCTTAAGATAGCGAAACGTGAGCTACGCACAAGCCAATGGAACTCGTTCTGGGCCAAACTGCAGCAAGACATCAAAACAAACAACACAGCTAGGTTTTGGCGTACAATCAACTGCGTATCCGGGCGCGCATCTAAAGTTGCCTCCTCAAGCATACTGGAGACAGAGTGGGTCGATTTCCTCTATTCTCACTTTAACGATCGGGAAGGTAATATTCCGTACCTAAGTCTCCTCTCTGCGGACAAAGCGGTACAAAAATTGGCTGATTGGGCACCTGTTCTGAACATTGCAAATTTCCTAACGGAGGAACGGCCCAACGATGATCAAAATATGGTACAAATAAAAGAGTGTCCTTCGACTCAAAGTAGTAATGTACCTACAACAGTCCAGAAGGCAGAAGTAGAAAAACTGATAAAAAAGGGACGGAAGGACGGGGCTCCCGGTACAGGTGGAATTCCACAAGCTCTGTTCAAGGAAGATCAACCTTTTGGGCTGCGAAGTTAAGCACCCTATTTAATTCAAGCCTGCAACACAACACCATACCACCCTCCTGGCGGGGATCAATCCTAGCACCGATCTTTAAAGGAGGGGACAAAAAATCCCCTGGGAATTATCGCCTCATTGCACTCATCGACAATGAAGCAAAGTATTTTGCGGGAGTGTTGCTCAACTCACTCAGGGCATGGGCGGATGACAACTCTATAATTCCTCCGAATCAAACTGGATTTACAATAAACACCGGCACCTCAGTCAATTTCATGACCCTTTCCTGTCTGATTGACAAAGCGAAGTTCAGTTCCTGCCCACTCTATATGGGATTCATTGACTTTCAAGCGGCCTTCGACAACGTGAACAGAGGAAAGCTCTGGCAGAAGTTGTCCAGACTCAACATTCCAGCTGACCTCCTAAGAGCCATACAACTTCTACACCAGGATACATGGGTCAGAATTAAGATCGGATTATCCCGCCCAATCCCGACAAAAAAGTACTAAAACAGAGATGTGTCTTGGCCCGACACTCTTTAATTTATTTCTAGCCGATCTTCCTGAAGCCCTAAATAAGGTCAATTCCCATGCTCCCAAACTAACTGGTCTGCTGTTGTCAAACCTACTATATGCTGATGATGTGGTTCTTCTTAGTAAAACAAAGATCGGAATGCAAAGGCTCCTGGACGCTACTTCTGGATACTCAAATAAGAACGAGCTTTGCATCAAAAACAGGAAGACGAAAATCCTAGCGGTTCATCCAGGGAAAGCTAAGAAATTGTTTTGGAATTTGAATAAGGAAAGCATCGTCGAATCAATTGTCAGAGGTATCTTGGAGTTATTTTCAACAATAATGACAAATATAAATCCCACTTAGAAGAACAAAAAAGGAAGGGTGCTGCACTTGCTTTTGCAATTGGACTAATTCAAAAGAAACTACAAGGCCCAACTTTCGCACCAACAATACATGTCGCTAAGGCAAAAATCATTCCTACCTTAACCTATGGTAGTGAAGTTTTAAAAGGATGGGACAGCGGCCAACTGGACATAATCATTACAAAGATCTACAGATCAGTGTTCAAGTTACCAACCCATACATCACCGGCACAAATTAGGTTGGAACTAGGCATCTGCAATCAACCACTCGCCAGAGCCATGTCTTTTCCTGTGTGCTGCCACAAATTGAGGTCATTAAAGGAAGGAAGTCTAGGGCACCACCTGTGGGCCAGTATTGACACGAACTCATGGCGAGCAGGACACGACTACTGGTCAAAAGGACTAACAACCCTATGCCTAAATGACCTCTGGAATATGCACGTTAGTCAGAAGGAATTTAAACGGCTAGCGAAAATAAATACCAAACAACTGTCAATAGTGGAAGACAAAGCCCGCCTCGCAAAAAGAAGTCATGGATGGTTAACCCTGCAATCCTACGCTTTGTTAATCCCACAGCATCTTTTACTGCACGAACGAAACTAAGTTTTTTAAAATTGAGACTGGGTGTTATTAACCTGTTAGTTCATTGGCCCAAATGGAAAAGAAAGCATGGACGAGATCTATGCCGACTTTGTGGGAATCACAAAGAAGACATTATATACATCATTTGTCTGTGCTCAAAACTGGTGACAGAGAGACAGGGCCTCCTCAAGCATTTTTGGAATATAAAAATGATCAGAACCTGTAGAGCAGCAGTCCTAGCCTGCTTTGATCCTAGGAACACTAAACTAAACTGTGCCCTAGTAAGATACATGGAGCGCGTTGAAAAAAAACCTCTGTGAGGTGCCCACAGTCTGTGATTCTCCATCGGCATAACTTTTTGGCAAGCTCCACCAGTTATTGCTACCCCTACTGGCCTTTATGTACATAATATTTTAAATGAATTTTCGAAATATTTTAAAGTTTTGTACTTGCAATGGTTTTTTAAATCACGCAATAATAAAATAATACTGAGTGTTAGTCAGGGTAAGTAGGAAACACTCTTTAGATAACCTCTGCTCACCCCCTTGGTAGCTTGGCACAAGCATGCAGGCTTATCCAAAAGCAATGTGTAAAGTATTTGTACCAACACTCACAGTAACACAGTGAAAACACCACAAACTGACTCCACAACAGTTTAGATAAATAAAGGTATTTAATCTACAGTACACAAGACCAAAACTACAAAAATCCAACATACAGAATTCAAGAATATGGTTGCAAAAGAGTTCTTAAGGTTGCCATAAAATAATCCACAGTTACGTGAAAAGTTCACAGTTGCTTCACGTGTTGCCAACAGTACCTTTTAAAAGCGACAAAGTTCCAAAGCAGAAGCTGGTGCGGTGGAAAACAAGCGATGCGTTGCTCCTGAGACCCTGGGGAGGGGATGTGACAACCCCGCTGCAGCAGCGGGCGTGTTGCGACGAATCCGGTCTGTATGGGGAGGTAGGCCGACTTGTATTGATTCCGGTGCGTAGGTTCCGTAGGAAGTTTTCTCTCGCAAAGGCACGATACGATGATCTTTGGCGTTGAGACGATCTCCGGGGTGACGATGCGCGGACCAGCGGTGATCTCTCTCTCGCAGCTCCTCGATGCGATGGCTTCTGCGAGGACACTCGCAGCGACGTGATGCGGTACGCAAGCAAGCGGTGCGGCGATCTCACCCAGCGACGACAGGCTCTGCGACGACACTCGCAGCGATGGTAATATTCCCGCACCGGTCTGGTGTGTCCCACAAAGGAAGGATGCGACGGCTCTGGCAGCGCCAATAGGCGCTGCGACGATCTCGACCTTCGTAGTGGCGGGAATTTCCTCAAACTGTCGGGGGTGCGCTCCGCAAGCGAGCGATGCGACAAAACCTGCAGAAAGTCTTTAAAAGCTTGGTTTCCAGCCTCCCAACACAGGTACAACTTCCAAAGGCACCACACATGGGCCACACACTCCAGGAAGGACATAACTCTCTCAGTAGAGTTCAGGGAAGCTGGGGGTTAAGCCCTTTTGTTGCTGGGACTTCATAACAGGGAGCCAGCTCTCTCTCAGGCCCTTGGAGATTCTTTCAAGCAAGAGGACACAGCACAAAGCAAAGTCCTTCCCCTCTCCTTGGCAGCAAAGCAACAGCAGGTCAGTCCAGCAGAGCAACAGTAGGACAGTCTTCCTTCTTCAGTTTCAGCTTTCTCCTTGGCAGAGGTTCCTTCTTGATTCCAGGATGATCTAATTTTCTGTTGTCAGGGGTCCTGTACTTATACCCCTAAAAGTCTGTGTTCTCTTTGGGCAAGTGGGCCCTGAGCCCGGTCTGAACCAGTTCTGAGTGTTCCTTGAGCACTTTGTTTTCCCGGCTTCTCCTTTCCTTTCAGAGTGAGGGGCAGGGTCGTCAGCCGCCCAGCAGGAGGTGGAGCCAGCATTGTGGAAGACAGGCACAGCCCTTTTCAGGCCCAGGTGCTATCTCCTCCCACCACTCAAGTTGCAAATGCAGTCATTCAGCCTAGGGCTGACCCAGCCAGCGTCCTGGGGGCTCCCCAGCCCCTGTCACTCTCAAACCAGACAGTCAATTCACAAACAGGCCAAGGCACACACAAAGGTCAGACAAGAGAACAGCTACTTTCTAAAAGTGCAGTTCTCAAACACAGGATTTAAAAACAACCTTTCCTAAAATATGTGTTATTAAATTCTGAGTTCTGGGATACCAGACTTTTATGTCCTATCTTGTTCCTATGTGAAGATATGCTGGTAGCCACTGTAGCCAGGATCCCCCATGATAGCCTATGGAGCAAGATAGCCTTACAGCAGTGAAAAACGAAAATGGCTGTAATTCACTACCAGAGCATGTCACCCCTGCACTAGTATATGCTCTACCTTTCACATACACTGCACCTTGCCCAGGGGGGTACCTTGGGCCTTCCATAGGGGTGACCAATGTGCACAGAAAGGGAAGGGTTAGGCCTGGTCAGTGGGGACACTGACGAGGAGGACATGGCAGTTCACAGACTGCACACAGGCACTGCGGTGGCAGGCCTGAGACACCATTTTAGGGCTACTCATGTGGGTGGCACAATCAGTGCTACAGGCCCACTAGTAGCATTTGTATCACCTGCCCTGGCACACTCAGTGCACTTTACTAGGGACTTATTGGTAATACAAATATGCCAATCATGGATAACCAATCACAATCACAATTTACACAGAGAGCATATGCACTTTAGCACTGATCAGCAGTGATTAAGTGCCCAGAGCCCTATTGCCAACAACCACGGGTCAGGGAAAATAAGGGAGGAAGAAGCAAAAGGTTTGGGGATAACACTGCAAAAAGGGCCATTTCTCAACACAACCCCCTTCCAACCTAAAACCAGGTAGACCAAACGATACCTCAATGGGATTCCCTGATTAAGGAGATAGAACACAGAAACTGGCCCAAACAGCAGGGTACTATTCCTGTTCATTCCTGTTCTACGCCTTCCTGAACCCAGTTGGATCACTCTATCCATACTCTCAGGGTCCACCACGCCAATCCATGTGGAACCCTTCTCCTCACCTGTGGACACCACCTGTACAGCACCTAACCTTAATTTACTCACAGGTGTGTCCCACCAAACAGACAGCAAGCCACAGTGACCACCTACAGTGGTCAGGGGTGAGACCTAGGCCATATGCCTCTCAGGACTCTCAAACCCTTGTGGCATCAGAAGGTGGGGGCAGTAGCCCCAGGTGATTGGCACCCTTTGTCCACTCTCCCTCCTGTTAGGTCAGGTCTGACATCCTGCCACTGACCCACCAGTCCCAGACCTGTATCCGGCGGCTGGACAGGAGGCTGGGGTGGGCTTCCCCACACCCGGCCCTCCTCTTCCTTGGGGTTCTGTACCCTCCAACCTGGAGTGGTACCCCCTTCTAGAATAGTCAGGGCACCTGTGGCAGGTGTCCTGCACCATTCACCCACCAGTTCAGGGGTTCTACTCTGCAGCTGGTATTCCAGGCCAGGGGGGACACCCCGGACCGGGCCCTCAAACCTAGGCTCCAAAACCTACAGGTCCGACAACACCTGGACCTGGCTTCGCCACCCAAGGACCAACCCCCGTGGTGGAACACTTGCCCGGCGCACCAGGACGTCATTCACAGATGTGCCCACACTGGTAGACAGTACCCACCTGGCCAACACAACGGTGCGGCCCAATCCACCCCCAGGGTGAGACTCCTGCCCCCCCCTCGAGGGGCAACCATGTCCACCAGGACAACCAGCCACAGGGGCCACTGACAGCTGTCAGTGATGAGAGCCAGGTCTCCTGCCTGTCAGGCCTCTCTAGCCTATGTGGCGTTAGAGAGTGGGGGGCAGTAGCCCCAGGTGCCTGGCACCTTTCCTCCCTTCTCCCTCTTGCCAAGTCAGGTAGGGCATCCCGACACTGGCCCGCCAGCCGAGGGCCTGTACCCTCAGACTGACCAGAGGTCACGGGAAAGGCTCTCCTCCCCCTGCTTCTCCTTCTGGGGTCCTGCCCTCTCCTCCCAGGAGAATCACCCAGAGAACACAAATCTCCCACCAATTCAGGACCTCTCTCCAGCAACTGGTTTCCCAACCTAAGGTCTAAACCCTCGGGTTGCACCGGGGTCAGAGGCGAGGATTCCCTCTCTCTGCACCCCCTTCTAGAACGCTGCACCCTCCCTACTAGAGGGGTACCCCTGGAAGCCAAACTGGTCAGGACACTGGTTACAGATGTCCTTCCTTCCAAGTCAGGCAGATCCTGAACCTGGCCTCCCAACCCAAGGACCAATACCTGCAGCTGTGCACTTGCCTGGCACGCCAGGACTTCTGGGGACTCACACAGTACCCCCTTGAGGGTGACACACAACTCATGTGTCCTGTGACAGTCTGCCTGGCGCAGATCTCCGGACCCCTGTCCACCTGATAGTGCGTGAAGAACCCCCCTGGACAGAAGTGGTATCACCATGGTCACTCCTGGGAGACTCAGCCCTTTTGGCTGTTCCCTGACCCACTGATTCTCCCACTGGGGACTCCTTCCCCCTCTCACCCCTCAGTCTGGACTTCTGCACCCTCCCAACTGGAGTGGCACTGCCAGACACCAGAACTGATGGAGGCTTGGTAACAGGCACTCCCCGTTCACCAGACACTAGGAGATCCTCCTCAAATGGCCTACAAGTACAGTCTAGGTCCCCAACATGGTATTCCCTTAAGGAACCCTCCAGGCCCTGAGGCTGGGTTTCGGGCACCGTGAGACACACCGTCCCACACTCACTCCTTCTACACTGAGACCGGACATGAGCCCCTAAACCCCTCCCACTATACTGGGACCTAACTGGGCTACACTGAACCTCTTCCACCTCACAGGTCTGGAAGATATCTGGGCCACTCCTTTTGGGATCACTCCCCAATGCCTCCTCAGACTCTCTGGAATCCGCCAAGAGGTCTGCCGCCAACTCAAGCTCTTTGGGATCAGAGAACTCATACTCCACCGGGTGTTGGCATAGCTCTGGAAAACAGGGACTTAAAATATGCTCTCAAACAAATGAATCACACATCCCCCCACAGTTGTTAACCAAGCTACCCTTTACCTCACCCTCCAGTGCCTCACACAAGTACCCCACACCACTCTCCTGAGATTGGCAAGACAGTGTACTACTGTCTCTGTCACACAACCCACACTCTTCTGGCTGGTCTTCACACTCACACACCAAGGTTCCTACCATGGGGAACCCCTCTCCCTGTGCCTCTCATCTAGAGTCAGTAGAGTGTCCCTCCCACCACTAGGAATATGGTTCCCTGTGCCAGTCCCCCAATCTACTTCAGGGACTCTGTACTCCACTGGAACTACATCATAAACCTGAACCCCCCCGGTGCATGTCGGCCCCCTCCCTCAAGTCAGGCGCCACATCTCTGGGTGTTTGTACCTTTCTCTCAGCACTGGAAACTATAATCTTGCTGCCACCATCTGAGATGGACTCCACCTCCAACTCAACCAAGCTCTCTTCTTGAGCTACCCATGTTTCTTCTTCAGCTGGGACACTCATGGCCTCAAGCCTCTCGAGCTCCAACTCAAGCTTCCTCATTCTCAATTCATGGGCCAAGGTCAATTTTAATTCCTCCAGGGCACAGGCATTTTTGCTCTCCTCCGCCGCCCTTTCTCTCACAATTTGCTTGAGCTCCATTTCAAGCCTAAACATTTTTAACTTATGATCTCTAGTCCTTTTGGTTTTCCTCCAACTCCTCTGGGGAAAAACTTTCAGCTGAATGGTTGCTGCCAGCCCTTGAGGCTCCTCTGGACACAGGCAGATCGCGTGGCCTGAAACCATCCCTTCGTGCATCCTCATCCACTTCTGCACTATCTGTCTCCCCAGCCTCTTTGGTCTCCCACCAGGCCCTTAAGGCCTTCTGTAGCTCCTCCTTCTTGGAGCGGCGCTTCATGGGGCATCCAAAGCTTCTGCAGAACTGCTTGAGTTGACCTACTTTGTAATCACTTAACATTTCAATATCAAACTCCAGCTCTGCAACATTACTTGCTGGTTTACCATTCTGAGACATGATGCTTGGATTCTTTCAGGGTTACGATCAAAAATAGAACCAAAAAATAAAAAACTCAACCGTAGTATGTGGTGGCGTAGTGGTCTGCATTCACTAGTGATGTACACCAATCACTGTGGGTCTAGTACAAATACAAGTTCAAATCCCACGGCTGACCAACAATGTTCGAACTGGGAGTCTCTAGTTGGCAGAGGTAGGTACCACTGTCCAAATAGGGACCCTTGCTTCTAGTCAGGGTAAGGAGGAAGCACTCTTTAGATAACCTCTGCTCACCCCCTTGGTAGCTTGGCACAAGCAGTCAGGCTTATCCAAATGCAATGTGTAAATTATTTGTACCAACACTCACAGTAACACAGTGAAAACACCACAAACTGACTCCACAACAGTTTAGAAAAATAAAGGTATTTAATCTAAACTACACACGACCAAAACGACAAAAATCCAACATACAGAGTTCAAGAATATGGTTGCAAAAGAGTTCTTAAGGTTGCCATAAAATAATCCACAGTTATGTGAAAAGTTCACAGTTGCGTCACGTTTTGCCAACAGTACCTTTTAAAAGCGACAAAGTTCCAAAGCAGAAGCTGGTGCGGTGGAAACCAAGCGATGCGTTGCTCCTGAGACCCTGGGGAGGCGATGCGACAACCCCGCTGCAGCAGCGGGCGTGTTGCGACGAATCCGGTCTGTATGGGGAGGTAGGCGGACTTGTATGGATTCCGGTGCGTAGGTTCCGTAGGAAGTTTTCTCTTGCAAAGGCACGATACGATGATCTTTGGAGTTGCGCCGATCTCCGGGGTGACGATGCGCGGACCAGCGGTGATCTCTCTCTCGCAGCTCCTCGATGTGATGGCTTCTGCGAGGACACTCGCAGCGACGTGATGCGGTACGCAAGCAAGTGGTGCGGCGATCTCACCCAGCGACGACAGGCTCTGCGACGACACTCGCAGCGATGGTAATATTCCCGCACCGGTCTGGTGCGTCCCACAAACGAAGGATGCGACGGCTCAGGCAGCGCCAACAGGCGCTGCGACGATCTCGACCTTCGTAGCGGCGGGAATTTCCTCAAACTGTCGGGGGTGCGCTCCGCAAGCGAGCGATGCGACAAAACTTGCAGAAAGTCTTTAAAAGCTTGGTTTCCAGCCTCCCAACACAGGTACAACTTCCAAAGGCACCACCCATGGGCCACACACTCCAGGAAGGACATAACTCTCTCAGTAGAGTTCAGTGAAGCTGGGGGTGAAGCCCTTTTGTTCCTGGGACTTCATAACAGGGAGCCAGCTCACTCTTAGGCCCTTGGAGATTCCTTCAAGCAAGGGGACACAGCACAAAGCAAAGTCCTTCCCCTCTCCTTGGCAGCAAAGCAACAGCAGGTCAGTCCAGCAGAGCAACAGCAGGACAGTCTTCCTTCTTCAGTTTCAGCTTTCTACTTGGCAGAGGTTCCTTCTTGATTCCAGGATGATCTAATTTTCTGTTGTCAGGGTCCTGTACTTATACCCCTAAAAGTCTGTGTTCTCTTTGGGCAAGTGGGCCCTGAGCCCGGTCTGAACCAGTTCTGAGTGTTCCTTGAGCACATTGTTTTCCCGGCTTCTCCTTTCCTTTCAGAGTGAGGGGCAGGGTCGTCAGCCGCCCAGCAGGAGGTGGAGCCAGCATTGTGGAAGGCAGGCACAGCCCTTTTCAGGCCCAGGTGCTATCTCCTCCCACCACTCAAGTTGCAAATGCAGTCATTCAGCCTAGGGCTGACCCAGCCAGCGTCCTGGGGGCTCCCCAGCCCATGTCACTCTCAAACCAGACAGTCAATTCACAAACAGGCCAAGGCACACACAAAGGTTAGACAAGAGAACAGCTACTTTCTAAAAGTGCTGTTCTCAAACACAGGATTTAAAAACAACCTTTCCTAAAATATGTGTTATTAAATTCTGAGTTCAGGGATACCAGACTTTTATGTCCTATCTTGTTCCTATGTGAAGATATGCTGGTAGCCACTGTAGCCAGGATCCCCCATGATAGCCTATGGAGCAAGATAGCCTTACAGCAGTGAAAAACGAAAAAGGCTGTAATTCACTACCAGAGCATGTCACCCCTGCACTAGTACATGCTCTACCTTTCACATACACTGCACCTTGCCCAGGGGGGTACCTTGGGCCTTCCATAGGGGTGACCAATGTGCACAGAAAGGGAAGGGTTAGGCCTGGTCAGTGGGGACACTGACCAGGAGGACATGGCAGTTCACAGACTGCACACAGGCACTGCGGTGGCAGGCCTGAGACACCATTTTAGGGCTACTCATGTGGGTGGCACAATCATTGCTACAGGCCCACTAGTAGCATTTGTATCACCTGCCCTGGCACACTCAGTGCACTTTACTAGGGACTTCTTGGTAATACAAATATGCCAATCATGGGTAACCAATCACAATCACAATTTACACAGAGAGCATATGCACTTTAGCACTGATCAGCAGTGATAAAGTGCCCAGAGCTCTATTGCCAACAACCACAGGTCAGGGAAAATAAGGGAGGAAGAAGCAAAAGGTTTGGGGATAACCCTGCAAAAAGGGCCATTTCTAACACAACCCCCTTCCAACCTCAATTCAATTCAATTCAATAGAGACTTTATTTCGGTTTTGTTTCAAACCATAAAAGTACACATATAAAATACATTGAACATTTCATTTTAAAAATCATAATTACAAAGAAAGACAGTTATGCGTATTTCATTAATGAATAAGTAGATGAGATCAGCCGTAAAGTGCAATTAATACTGGGTTTACAACATGATATAAGATCTTTCATTAAATAAGCTCATCATCTTTCAGAGGTGTAGAATCACTGGTCCAGGCAATTTCTCAATTTGACAGTTAATTTTAAAAATTCTATGACATGAAGAACACTGTCACTGTGCAAAAGCTGTAAATACATAAGTGCTGGTCTTATTTGATTAAGATTTAGTTTCTTTAAAAGAGCAACAAGGTAACGTCTGCGGGGGTATTCATAAAACCTACATAAAAATATAAAATGCAGCATATCCTGTGGAGACTTCCCATCGCAACCACAGGGAGCAACAGTTTTTTTAAAATATCCGACTTAGGTCTAATTAAAAGATGATGAAAAATATTAAACCTGAACCTTGTCAGCAGAAATTTTTCGTGAGAAGTGAAGGTGCATGTTAAATATAGTTCCATGGTGTCACAGGTTTTTAACATAACATATTTCCTAATATTAGGTTTCTTGAGCTCCTCCCCTTCTCTTTGGGCCCTCCTGTCCATATGAAAAGCCCGCTTAATTGCTGCCACATCACCCTTTACAATCCCACTAGGGTTTTCAAACAAATTCAAACATCCAAGCCTCAAAAAGCAAGATTTCAGGTATTTTAGCCAGGGCACGCACATTGAGTTGTCCTGAGACACAAGGTCTTTCACAATCAAGTGGGTAAGCGGAATATCTTGATTTAACCACAATTTTACCCAACATGTCAGTGGTCTTAGGGCAAATATATCAGATAGGTACTGAGTCCCCAGTTCTTTGTGTACCGCTAAGTTCGATGTACTGGCCGGAACACAGAGGAGACGTTTTAGAAAGTTGTTTTCAGTGACCTGTAATTGTTCACCACTTACGTAGCCCCATAACTCACTGCAATATACAGCGATCGCTATCGATTTAGCATTATAGAGTTTCATCATTGCAGTATTTGGCTTCTTCCCCAATTTCGTGGCAAAATTTAAAATAGAGGCATTTACCCTTGTCATTTCCCCTTTTTTTCTGGCCACTTGAGGGCCCCAGCTGAGCTTTGTGTCAAATACGACACCAAGATATGAAAACGTTTGAGTGATGGGGATCAGAACATCATCTAATTTAAAAATAAAATTATTTTTCGATTGTCGGCCAACATGCATTATATATGATTTAGAATTGTTGACCAATAGGTCTCTGTTGGTCATAAAAATATTAAAAGCGTTCAAAAGCGCCTGGAGACCCTTTTCCGTTCTAGAAATTAAAACCGCATCATCTGCGTATAAAAGTACAGGAATACCCCGCCTGCCAACTCTGGGGCAGTCTGATTGTACCTCCTGTAGAGCAGCATCTAAGTCATTAATATAAAAATTAAAAAGAAATGGGGCCAGAATGCAACCTTGGCGCACTCCCTTTTTAATGTTAAAATTACCAGAGGTTTCCCCATTTGTTGAGTACCTAACATTTGCACTGGTATTACTGTGCGAGTCCACCGGAAAATCCACAATCCCTATGTCCACACCTTTCTCCCGCATGGTCTGCCACATCCTTCCCCTGTTAACACAGTCGAAGGCTGATGACAGATCCATGAAGGCAAGATGGAGGGCTCCCTTCTGCACAACAGTATATTTACTCAATATAAGGAAAAGATTAAGGCACTGGGATATGGTGGAACGGCCTACACAGAAGCCGTATTGGGAGATAGACATAATATTGTTGTCAGAGGTCCAACTTGATTTTCGCTGCAGTAGGATCCTCCCCTAATCTTGATCATGGAATCTATTAGAAAGATTGGACGATAACAAAGGGGACTGCCCTTGTCTCCTTTCTTAAACACAGGGACAATTGTTGATAAACCCCAGGACAAGGGACAGCCCACTATAGCAGCTGCATTAAATACGGCTACCAGGATGGGTGCCCAAAAACCTGGATCAGATTTGTACAGATCCGGGGGGATTCCATCAGGTCCAGGGGCCTTCCTAGCTGTGAGTCCTTCTATGGCGTCAATTACCTCACTTATATTAAATTTAATTATGCCTCCCCTGACATAAGGTGAAACATCATCTGTTATGGGGTCCATTGAGCGATACAGTTGTTTAAAATGATATTCCCACTCCTCCTTAGTTATGCAGCAATCTAGGCCATCACCCAGGTCTTCTGCCAAGAACGGTCTTTTGACTAATGCCCAGAATTTAGTGCTACAATTTAAGGTGGAGGGATCAAGTATTTCATACCAAGCCCCTTTTCTTAAAAACTCCTTACGGGTTGCAATAACAGACTTATATTCTTTCCAACACAGTTTTACACCCTCCTGATTTCTCGGAGTAACTGACAGAGCTAACCTGAGATTACGTGCAGCTTTGATACAATCATGGTTAAACCACCTGGGACCCCCTTTCACCAAGTTCTTTGCGGAGGCCGTCATCAGTTCTGACACCTTCTCCGACAAGTTTTGATATGCAGTAAGGACCTGCCTGGGATCTCCCCCCTCATGTGTACAGTTCTTAATATCCTCAGTACATTTGTCCATAATATTTTTGTATAGAAGATCTGGGGTAACCATTGACCATTTAAGTCGCCGCCTCCCATCTGTTGTACACAGCCTACCTGAGCTACATTTCTGGTTTCCCTTGTTAACCCAAATTCCCTTCAGACAAATTATTAGAGGGTTGTGATCACTAAATTCACTATGCTCAATACTGAACGAATCCAGAAAAGTCTGCATCGTCAGTGAGACTAACATATGATCAATAAAAGTGCCCCTTCCATGCCCTTTAAAAGTAGGAATATCAAAGCATTTTAACGGGTCCCTGAGTGTCATAGCCAGTGAAAGGTCCGAATGTTTCATTAGATCATTACAAAGTTCCCCATCCACTGTATGTTCCATGTGTAAACCACCCAGGCGCTCCCAACACAAGTCTGTTAAGCATTTCTTCAGTGGATCACCGCAGGGATGTACATTAAAATCTCCTATGATCATAGGATTATGACTAAAATCCTTCATAGAAGTAGTAATAAAAGAATTCAATGCAGATATTTGATTAAAGCCTGCTCTATCATTAATCGCATTATAAAAATTCACCAAACCAGCCAGACAGTTTTCTCCATTTAAAACCAAGCCCATCACTCCAGAGTACTGTGATTCAATTATACGCATTTTACAAGGGACTAAAATAGAAACAAAAATCACAAGTTCCCCCTTTGGTCTGCCTCTTACTGATGGAGTAGCTGGCACATAAAAGGCCTTATACCCTTCCAGAAAAAGATCACACTCTACTAGCCAAGTTTCTTGTAAACAGATGACCTTAAATTGCTTGATATAGTTAACCCAGTTTTCATCAGCCATTTTGGCAGCCAAGCCCGCAATATTCCATGAAACAACAAAATATCCAGATACTATGTCCAATGAGTTCTCTACGGGAACAAGTTCACCTAAAGCCACAGTGCCCTGAGCCACAGGTACCTCCCGTCAATCACACATCTCAAGTCCAGACAAAGCATCATACCTTTTCTGTGTGTTGATATTAAACCCATGGTGGTGGCGTCCGGCGCTAGTAATCCTATTGTGGGTTTCATCCATATTTCCAGGCCCGCAAATGTTATATAGAAATTGTGTGTCCATGGCTGGGGTCTGAGGTTCAAACACCCGCCTAGTTATCCTTTGTTGGGGTGGGGGTTTGCACAGGTGTGCGTAGAAGTACCCCAATGGGCGCACACAAATACTGTTCTCATTATATACCAGTGAAGATGCTCTTAAGAGGACAGTTGCCACATGTTGGGGATGTTTAAAATTTACAACAATGCAATCCCCACTTCCCAGTTTTTTTGGATGGGCCTACCCAGTTCACCCTCCTTACTGCCATTATCTGGTCTGAGTAAGAAATAGGAAAGCCACAGTTTTTATTAAGCCACGCTACTGTCTTGTTTTTCAATGAAGAATGAGATTCGTCATATGGTGAGGCGGGATGGGTACCACAAGGTGGAACGTTAGTCAATACCGCCACAAACGGTGCACAGTCAGGTGGTAAGTTCAAGTATCGATTATTCCTAGGGGGCCTTGGAGCTGGTCCGCTCCGTGGAGTTAAATTGGGTTGTGTCAACAAAGCAGGTGCTACTGGGACGACTGGTGTGCTTAGTACCTCATTCACAGTAGTAGCTACTGCAACAGTATTACGAGTGTTCTGATGGTCTTTAGCGCTCGTCACCTCCTGCCCTCTTCCCCCAGCCTTGACCCTTCCGCTGGTGGATGCAGCCAGGTGTGTAGACACCAGGCCGCCAAGCCTAGCCACTTCCGTGACAAGCGTGTCTATCTGAACGGTCAGTGGTTTAATCAACTCCTCTATTTTTGCCACAAATTTTACTTCTAAATTTTTAATAAGAGAAGCAAACTGTTCAGCATTTATGTTAAGACCACTTTCATTATTTCCAGTGTACACAAAGGGGTTTATGACAGGGCCATTAGTTTCTTTCCCAACCAGATCCCTTCTTTTTGTGCTATGTTTCCCCCTCCGTTTTTGCTGTGCTATCCTGCAGGTTCGCATCAGCCTTATAACAGGCGGAGCTTCTCCTGATTCCTCGCTTGACAGGGCGTGTTGGTCTAAGTGTACCTCAACGCTCACCGTAGTGGGCGTCTGCGGGTCTACTCTGACGACTCCACTCGTATTTGCCTCAGCCTCAGTGGTCACCTCTGTGGTCACCCTTTGCGGAGACAACTCTGTCAAATCCAGTGTCGGAGTCCCCTTCCCTAGTGATGCACGTCTTTCGTTATTAATCTGACTTACTTTCTTGACCATATAGTTGTCAATGGTGCCGGGGCCTATTGCAGGTTTATCATTTTTGGGTTTAGACATCTTATATAAGTATAAAGCAGTATGTAAGGTTGTCTAAAAGCCAATACTCACTCACAAGTAATACACCAAAATAAAGAAATAAAGTCTCACGTGTATAGTACACAATAAAAGTCCAGATAAAAAGGTGTAGGGTCCCTTGCCCAGCCCAGTCTCTTCAGGCCTCTGAGGGCCACAGAGGGCCCGCCCTTTGCCCGGGCTTAGCCCGGCGCTGCCCGCGCGGTGTGAGGCGTTTCCTGCTGTTATGGCGCCTCCAGGCACATCGATGGAGTCACTGGCGCTGCGCGGCGCCGGACCCCCGGGGCAGCTGGGTGTTGTAATGCCCTCGCTGCGTGCAGACGTTTCCCTCACGGTGGAGCAGCGGTGCAGGCAGTGCAGGCAGTGCAGGCTGGCAGGTAAGTGAAGGTGTTGGCCGTTTCCCTAACGGCTCGATTACAGGCCCCCAGGAGCGTTCGGCGCTCCCTGCTGTTATGGCGCCTCCAGGCGCGTCGATGGCGTCACTGCCGCTGCGCGGCGCCGGACCCCCGGGGCAACTGGGTGTTGTGGTGCCCTCGCTGCATGCAGCCGTCTCCCTCACGGCGGAGCAGCGGTGCAGGCAGTGCAGGCTGGCAGGTAAGTGAAGGTGTTGGCCGTTTCCCTCACGGCTCGATTACTGGCCCCCAGGAGCGTTCGGCACTCCCTGCTGTTATGGCGCCTCCAGGCGCGTCGATGGCGTCACTGCCGCTGCGCGGCGCCGGACCCCCGGGGCAGCTGGGTGTTGTGGTGCCCTCGCTGCGTGCAGCCGTTTCCCTCACGGCGGAGCAGCGGTGCAGGCAGTGCAGGCGGTGCAAGCTGGCAGGTAAGTGAAGGTGTTGGCCGTTTCCCTCACGGCTCAATTACTGGCCCCCTTTTGTTGTTTACTCCCAGCCGCGCTCACACTAGTCCTCCAGGGCCGTCAATCAGTGCTAGCTGCGGTAGACCAAACGATACCTCGATGGGATTCCCTGATTAAGGAGATAGAACACGGAAACTGGCCCAAACAGCAGGGTACTATTCCTGTTCTACGCCTTCCTGAACCCAGTTGGATCACTCTATCCATACTCTCAGGGTCCACCACGCCAATCCATGTGGAACCCTTCTCCTCACCTGTGGACACCACCTGTACAGCACCTAACCTTAATTTACTCACAGGTGTGTCCCATCAAACAGACAGCAAGCCACAGTGGCCACCAACAGTGGTCAGGGATGAGACCCAGGCCTTATGCCTCTCAGGACTCTCAAACCCTTGTGGCATCAGAAGGTGGGGGGCAGTAGCCCCAGGTGATTGGCACCCTTTGTCCACTCTCCCTCCTGTTAGGTCAGGTCTGACATCCTGCCACTGACCCACCAGTCCCAGACCTGTGTCCGGCGGCTGGACAGGAGGCTGGGGTGGGCTTCCCCACACCCGGCCCTCCTCTTCCTTGGGGTTCTGTACCCTCCAACCTGGAGTGGTACCCCCTTCTAGAATAGTCAGGGCACCTGTGGCAGGTGTCCTGCACCATTCACCCACCAGTTCAGGGGTTCTATTCTGCAGCTGGTATTCCAGGTCAGGGGGGACACCCCGGACCGGGCCCTCAAACCTAGGCTCCAAAACCTACAGGTCCGACAACACCTGGACCTGGCTTCGCCACACAAGGACCAACCCCTGTGGTGGAACACTTGCCCGGCGCACCAGGACTTTACTCACAGATGTGCCCACACTGGTAGACAGTAATCACCTGGCCAACACAACGGTGCGGCCCAATCCACCCCCAGGGTGAGACTCCTGCCCCCCCCTCCAGGGGCAACCATGTCCAACAGGACAACCAGCCACAGGGGCCACTGACAGCTGTCAGTGATGAGAGCCAGGTCTCCTGCCTGTCAGGCCTCTCTAGCCTATGTGGCGTTAGTGAGTGGGGGCAGTAGCCCCAGGTGCCTGGCACCTTTCCTCCCTGCTCCCTCTTGCCAAGTCAGGTAGGGCATCCAGACACTGGCCCGCCAGCCCAGGGCCTGTACCCTCAGACTGACCAGAGGTCACGGGCAAGGCTCTCCTCCCCTTGCTTCTCCTTCTGGGGTCCTGCCCTCTCCTCCCAGGAGAGTCACCCACAGAACACAAATCTCCCACCAGTTCAGGACCTCTCTCCAGCAACTGGTTTCCCAACCTAAGGTCTAAACCCTTGGGTTGCACCGGGGTCAGAGGCGAGGATTCCCTCTCTCTGCACCCCCTTCCAGAACGCTGCACCCTACCTACTGGAGGGGTACCCCTGGAAGCCAAACTGGTCAGGACACTGGTTACAGATGTCCTTCCTTCCAGGTCAGGCAGATCCTGAACCTGACCTCCCAACCCAGGGACCAATACCTGCAGCTGTGCACTTGCCTGGCACGCCAGGACTTCTGGGGACTCACACAGTACCCCCTTGAGGGTGACACACAACTCATGTGTCCTGTGACAGTCTGCCTGGCGCAGATCTCCAGACCCCTGTCCACCTGACAGTGCGTGAAGAACCCCCCTGGACAGAAGTGTTGTCACCATGGTCACACCTGGGAGACTCATCCCTTTTGGCTGGTCCCTGACCCAATGGTTCTCCCACTGGGGACTCCTTCCCCCTCTCACCCCTCAGTCTGGACTTCTGCACCCTCCACACTGGAGTGGCACTGCCAGACACCAGAACTGATGGAGGCTGGGTTACAGGCACTCCCCGTTCACCAGACACTAGGAGATCCTCCTCAAATGGCCTACAAGTACAGTCTAGGTCCCCAACCTGGTATTCCCTTAAGGAACCCTCCAGGCCCTGAGACTGGGTTTCGGACACTGTGAGACACACCGTCTCACACTCACTCCTTCTCCACTGAGACCGGACATGAGCCCCTACACCCCTCCCACTATACTGGGACCTAACTGGGCTACACTGAACCTCTTGCACCTCACAGGTCTGGAAGATATCTGGGCCACTCCTCTTGGGATCACTCCCCAATGCCTCCTCAGACTCTCTGGAATCCGCCAAGAGGTCTGTCTCCAACACAAGCTCTTTGGGATCAGAGAACTCATACTCCAATCAATCAATCAATCAATCAGTGACACTTATAAAGCGCGCTACATACCCATAGGGTCTCAAGGCGCTGGGGGGGGGGGGGGGGGGGGGGGGGCGCTACTGCTCGAACAGCCAGGTCTTCAGCTTCTTCCTGAAGGAGAGGTGGTCTTGGGTCAGGCGCAGGTCGGGAGGGAGGGAGTTCCAGGTCTTGGCGGCCAGGTAGGAGAAGGACCTTCCTCCTGTAGTCGCTCTTCGGATGCGGGGGACGGCGGCGAGGGCGTGGTTGGTCGATCGGAGGTGGCGTTTGGGAGCGTAGAAGTTGACTCGGCTGTTGAGGTAGCTCGGGCCTTGGTCGTGTAGGGCTTTGTGTGCGTGGGTGAGGAGGCGGAAGGTGATTCTCTTGCTGACGGGGAGCCAGTGAAGGTCTCTCAGATGTCCGGAGATGTGGCTGGTTCGTGGGATGTCGAGGATGAGTCTGGCTGAGGCGTTCTGGATCCGCTGGAGTCTCTTCTGGAGCTTGGCGTTGGTACTGGCGTAGAGGGCGTTGCCGTAGTCCAGTCGGCTGGTGACGAGGGCCTGGGTGACGGTCTTCCTGGTCTCGGTGGGGATCCACCAGAAGATCTTCCGTAGCATGCGTAGGATGTTGAAGCACGCCGAGGAGACGTTGTTGACTTGCCTGGTCATGGAGAGGGAGGAGTCCAGGATGAAGCCCAGGTTGCGTGCATGGTCTGTCGGTTTGGGTGCGGTGCCCAGGGCGGGAGGCCACCAGGAGTCGTCCCAGGCGGAGGGTGAGGAGCCCAGGATGAGGACCTCCGTCTTGTCCGAGTTCAGTTTCAGGCGGCTGGTCGTCATCCACTCGGCTACCTCTTTCATCCCTTCGTGCAGGTTGGCTCTGGCGGCGGCGGGGTCGTTGGTCAGGGAGAGGATCAGCTGGGTGTCGTCGGCGTAGGAGATTATGCTGAGGTTGTGTTTGCGTACGATGGCCGCGAGGGGGCTCATGTAGACGTTGAAGAGGGTGGGGCTCAGAGATGATCCTTGAGGGACGCCGCAGATGACTTCGGAGGCCTCTGACTTGTACGGTGGTAGGCGGACTCTCTGTGTTCTTCCGTCGAGGAAGGAGATGATCCATTCCAGCGCCTTGTCCTGGATTCCGATGTTGCTGAGGCGCCGTACTAGGGTGCGGTGGCAGACCGTGTCGAATGCCGCGGAGAGGTCTAGGAGGATGAGGGCCGCTGTTTCTCCATTGTCCATCAGGGCTCGGATGTCATCGGTGGGGGCGATGAGGGCGGTCTCGGTGCTGTGATTGGCTCGGAAGCCGGACTGTGAGGGGTCGAGGGATCCGTTTGTCTCGAGGAAGGCGGCCATCTGCTTGTTGACGGTCTTCTCGATGACTTTGGCTGGAAACGGGAGGAGCGAGATGGGGCGGTAATTCTTGAGGTCGGTGGGGTCCGCTGTTGGTTTCTTGAGTAGAGCGCTGAGTTCGGCGTGTTTCCAGCTCTCAGGGAAGGTGGCGGTGTCGAAGGATGTGTTGATGATGTCTCGCAGGTGGGGTGCGATGACAGCGTCGGCCTTGTTGAAGACGTGGTGAGGGCAGGGGTCGGTCGGTGATCCGGAGTGGATGGAGTTCATCGTGCGGATGGTGTCTTCGGTGCTGATCGGGGTCCAGGCGTGGAGGGTGGTGGTGGGGGGTGGTTGTTCGGTCATGGTGTGCGTTGGTTGGTTGTTGAAGCTGTTGTGTATGTCCGTGATCTTGTTGTGGAAGTATGAGGCGAGGGAGTTGCAGAGGTCTTGCGATGGGGTGATGTCGTTGTTTCCTGCGCTGGGGTTGGAAAGCTCTTTCACGATGTTGAAGAGTTCCTTGCAGTTGTGTGCGTTGTTGTCCAACCGGTCCTTGAATGCTGTTTTCTTGGCTGCGCGGATCAGCTGGTGGTGTTTCCGGGTGGCGAGTTTGAAGGAGGTCCTGTTGTCCGGTGTCGGTTCCCTTCTCCAGACTTTCTCGAGGGCTCGGCAGTTCTTCTTGGAGCTCTTGAGTTCGTCGGTGAACCATGGGGCCTTCTTGCTGCCGGGTCTGCTAGGCGGGGTCCTCAGTGGGGCGAGTTCGTCTGCGCAGTTGCTGATCCACTTCGTGAGGTTGTCGGCGGCCTGGCTGGGGTTCGCTGAGCTGGCAGGAGGGTGCTGGCTCAGGGAGGTGGCGAGCTGGTCTGCTGTGATCTTGTTCCAGCTTCTGCGGGCAGCCTGTTGCTGGTGTTGGTGGGTCGTCGTTCTCTTGAAGGTGAAGTGGACGCAGCTGTGGTCCGTCCATTGAAGCTCTGTGGCGTGGCTGAAGTCGATGTCTGTGCTGGAGGAGAAGACTGCGTCAAGTGTGTGTCCGGCGAGGTGGGTGGGGGTGGACACCAGTTGCTTGAGTACGGAGTTGGCGAGGTTGTCGAGCAGGGTGCTGGTGTTGCGGTCGTTGTTGTTCTCCAGATGGAAGTTGAGGTCTCCCAGGAGGATGTAGTCAGCGGAGGGGAGGGCATGCGGGCTGACGAAGTCGGCGATGTCCTCGCTGAATTGTGTGCGTGGTCCAGGGGGTCGGTAGATCAGTGTTCCTCTGAGGGTGGTGTTCGGGTTGGTGTGGATCTGGAAATGCAGGTGTTCGGCGCTGGTCAGGGTGTTGTCGGTGCTGGTCGTGAGACGGATGGTGTTCCTGTGGATGATGGCGATGCCTCCTCCCATCTGGTTGGCGTTTCGGTCCCTCCGGACAATCTTGTAGCCCTCTGGGATAGCGATGGCGATGTCGGGAGCTGAGGAGGCGTTCATCCAGGTCTCCGTGAGGAAGGCAACGTCAGGGGCTGTGGCGTCTAGAAGGTTCCAGAGTTCGATGGCGTGTCTGTGGACGGAGCGGGTGTTGAGCAGGATGCACTTGAGGTGGGTGCTGCTGGTGTTCGGCTTGGCGGGTGCTGGTGTGAGGCTGGTCCGGATGCAGGTGAACTTGCAGGCGTGGCAGCTGAAAGGTCCGTGGGTACGTCGTGGAGTGGCTTGATGGCATTCTGGGCGTCGGCCGGTGTTGAGTGCGGTGAGGGTGGCGGCGGAGTACGTCAGGCGGGTCGGTCGGGGTCCTCGTGGGCCAGGGGTCCTGGCACTGGGCGGGGTCCAGGCGCGGACGGGCGCAGACGGGCTTACCTTTGGCGCGCCTTTGGCGCACAAACGGCGCACCCGCTGCGCGTGACCGCTGCGCGTTCGCACGGTCGCCATTTAAGGCGAAGTGCGCGGGTGGGCGGAGCAGCTGGGAGGCGGGAGCGGGGAGGGTACAGAATAGAAAAAGGGGCGGGGAAAAGCAGCGGTGGCGGGAAGGGAGAGCGGGGGGCGGCGAGGTAGGCGGACAACAAGGAAGGATAACCAAAACACAGGCACGGCGATAAAAATACAAAACAGGCACAAATTACCGTAAAAGGCAAGGCAAAACAAAACAACAGCGGAGGCAGCCGGCAACCGGCAACGAGGCAGGCAGCGAGGCAGAGGGCAGGCAAGGGGCACACGCAGCAGCTGGTGGCCGTGCGGCGCGGGGGTGTCCCACAAGTGGGTCACACTCACCTGCGTCGCACGGTCGCCATTTAAGGCCAAGTGCGCGGGTGGGCGGAGCAGCTGGGAGGCGGGAGCGGGGAGGGTACAGAATAGAAAAAGGGGCGGGGAAAAGCAGCGGTGGCGGGAAGGGAGAGCGGGGGGCGGCGAGGTAGGCGGACAACAAGGAAGGATAACCAAAACACAGGCACGGCGATAAAAATACAAAACAGGCACAAATTACCGTAAAAAGCAAGGCAAAACAAAACAACAGCGGAGGCAGCCGGCAACCGGCAACGAGGCAGGCAGCGAGGCAGAGGGCAGGCAAGGGGCACACGCAGCAGCTGGTGGCCGTGCGGCGCGGGGGTGTCCCACAAGTGGGTCACACTCACCTGCGTCGCACGGTCGCCATTTATGGCCAAGTGCGCGGGTGGGCGGAGCAGCTGGGAGGCGGGAGCGGGGAGGGTACAGAATAGAAAAAGGGGCGGGGAAAAGCAGCGGTGGCGGGAAGGGAGAGCGGGGGGCGGCGAGGTAGGCGGACAACAAGGAAGGATAACCAAAACACAGGCACGGCGATAAAAATACAAAACAGGCACAAATTACCGTAAAAAGCAAGGCAAAACAAAACAACAGCGGAGGCAGCCGGCAACCGGCATCGAGGCAGGCAGCGAGGCAGAGGGCAGGCAAGGGGCACACGCAGCAGCTGGTGGCCGTGCGGCGCGGGGGTGTCCCACAAGTGGGTCACACTCACCTGCGTCGCACGGTCGCCATTTAAGGCCAAGTGCGCGGGTGGGCGGAGCAGCTGGGAGGCGGGAGCGGGGAGGGTACAGAATAGAAAAAGGGGCGGGGAAAAGCAGCGGTGGCGGGAAGGGAGAGCGGGGGGCGGCGAGGTAGGCGGACAACAAGGAAGGATAACCAAAACACAGGCACGGCGATAAAAATACAAAACAGGCACAAATTACCGTAAAAAGCAAGGCAAGGCAAAACAAAACAACAGCGGAGGCAGCCGGCAACCGGCAACGAGGCAGGCAGCGAGGCAGAGGGCAGGCAAGGGGCACACGCAGCAGCTGGTGGCCGTGCGGCGCGGGGGTGTCCCACAAGTGTTGGCATAGCTCTGGAAAACAGGGACTTAAAATATGCTCTCCAACAAATGAATCACACAGCCCCCCACAGTTGTTAACCAAGCTACCCTTTACCTCACCCTCCAGTGCCTCACAAAAGTACCCCACACCACTCTCCTGAGATTGGCAAGACAGTGTACTACTGTCTCTGTCACACAACCCACACTCTTCTGGCTGGTCTTCACACTCACACACCAAGGTTCCTACCATGGGGGAACGCCTCTCCCTGTACCTCTCATCTAGAGTCAGTAGAGTGTCCCTCCCACCACTAGGAATATGGTTACCTGTGCCAGTCCCCTAATCTACTTCAGGGACTCTGCACTCCACTGGAACTACATCATAAACCTGAACCCCCTGGTGTATGTCGGCCCCATCCCTCAAGTCAGGCGCCACATCTCTGGGTGTTTGTACCTTTCTCTCAGCACTGGAAACTATAATCTTGCTGCCACCATCTGAGCTGGACTCCACATCCACTCAGCCAAGCTCACTTCTTGAGCTACCCATGTTTCTTCTTCAGCTGGGACACTCATGGCCTCAAGCCTCTCGAGCTCCAACTCAAGCTTCCTCATTCTCAATTCATGGGCCAAGGTCAATTTTAGTTCCTCCAGGGCACAGGCATTTTTGCTCTCCTCTGCCGCCCTTTCTCTCACCATTTGCTTGAGCTCCATTTCAAGCCTAAACATTTCTAACTTATGATCTCTAGTCCTTTGGTTTTCCTCCAACTCCTCTGGGGAAAAACTTTCAGCTGAATGGTTGCTGCCAGCCCTTGAGGCTCCTCTGGACACAGGCAGATCCTGTGGCCTGAAACCATCCCTTTAAGCATCCTCATCCACTTCTGCACCATCTGTCTCCCCAGCCTCTTTGGTCTCCCACCAGGCCCTTAAGGCCTTCTGTAGCTCCTCCTTCTTGGAGCGGCGCTTCATGGGGCATCCAAAGCTCCTGCAGAACTGCTTGAGTTGACCTACTTTGTAATCACTTAATGTTTCAATATCAAACTCCAGCTCTGCAACATTACTTGCTGGTTTACCATTCTGAGACATGATACTTGGATTCTTTCAAGGTTACGATCAAAAATAGAACCAAAAAATTAAAAACTCAACCGTAGTATGTGGTGGCGTAGTGGTCTGCACTCACTAGTGATGTACACCAATCACTGTGGGTCTAGTACAAATACAAGTTCAAATCCCACCGCTGACAACAATGTTCGAACTGGGAGTCTCTAGTTGGCAGAGGTAGGTACCACTGTCCAAATAGGGACCCTTGCTTCTAGTCAGAGTAAGGAGGAAACACTCTTTAGATAACCTCTGCTCACCCCCTTGGTAGCTTGCCACAAGCAGTCAGGCTTATCCAAATGCAATGTGTAAAGTATTTGTACCAACACTCACCGTAACACAGTGAAAACACCACAAACTGACTCCACAACAGTTTAGAAAAATAAAGTTATTTAATCTAAACTACACAAGACCAAAACGACAAAAATCCAACATACACAGTTCAAAAATATAGTTGCAAAAGAGTTCTTAAGGTTGCCATAAAATAATCCACAGTTGCGTGAAAAGTTCACAGTTGCGTCACGTTTTGCCAACAGTGCCTTTTAAAAGCGACAAAGTTCCAAAGCAGAAGCTGGTGCGGTGGAAAACAAGCGATGCATTGCTCCTGAGACCCTGGGGAGGCGATGCGACAACCCCGCTGCAGCAGCAGGCGTGTTGCGACGAATCCGGTCTGTATGGGGAGGAAGGCGGACTTGTATGGATTCCGGTGCATAGGTTCCATAGGAGGTTTTCTCTTGCAAAGGCACAATGCGATGATCTTTGGAGTTGCGACGATCTCCGGGGCGACGATGCGCGGACCAGCGGTGATCTCTCTCTCGCAGCTCCTCGATGCGATGGCTTCTGCGACGACACTCGCAGAGACGTGATGCGGTCTGCAAGCAACCGATGCGGCGATCTCACCCAGCGACGACAGGCTCTGCAACGACACTCGCATTGATGGTAATCTTCCCGCACCGGTCTGGTGCGTCCCGCAAACGGAGGATGCCACGGATCTGGCAGCGGCAACAGGGGCTGTGACGATCTCGACCTTAGTAGCGGCGGAAATATCCTCGCACTGTCGGGGATGCGCTCCTCAAGCGAGCGATGTGACAAAATTTGCAGAAAGTCTTTAAAAGCTTGGTTTCCAGCCTCCCAACACAGGTACAACTTCTAGAGGCACCACATATGGTCCAAGCCCTCCAGGAAGGACAGAACTCTCTCAGTAGAGTTCAGGGAAGCTCGGGGTGAAGCCCTTTGGTTCCTGGGGCTTCATAACAGGGAGCCAGCTCTCTTTCAGGTCCTTGGAGATGCCTTCAAGCAAGGGGACACAGCACAAAGCAAAGTCCTTCCCCTCTCCTTCCTTGGCAGCAAAGCAACAACAGGTCAGTCCAGCAGAGCAACAGCAGGACAGTCTTCCTTCTTCAGTTTCAGCTTTCTCCTTGGCAGAGGTTCCTTCTGGATTCCAGGATGATCTAATTTTCTGTTGTCAGGGGTCTTGTACTTATACCCCTAAAAGTATTTGTTCTCTTTGCGCAAGTGGGCCCTGAGCCAGGTCTGAACCAGTTCTGGGTGTTCCTTGAGCACTTTGTTTTCCAGGCTTCTCCTTTCCTTTCAGAGTGAGGGGCAGGGTTGTCAGCCGCCCAGCAGGAGGTGGAGCCAGCATTGTGGAAGGCAGGCACAGCCCTATTCAGGCCAAAGTGCTATCTCCTCCCACCACTTAAGTTGCAAATGCAGTCATTCAGCCTAGGGCTGACCCAGCCAGCCTCCTGGGGGCTCACCAGCCCCTGTCACTCTCAAACCAGACAGTCAATTCACAAACAGGCCAAGGCACACAGAAAGGTCAGACAAGAGAACAGCTACTTTCTAAAAGTGCTGTTCTCAAACACAGGATTTAAAAACAACCTTTCCTAAAAGATGTGTTATTACATTCTGAGTTCAGGGATACCAGACTTTTATGTCCGATCTTGTTCCTATGGGAAGATATGCTGGTAGCCACTGTAGCCAGCATCCCCCATGATGGCCTATGGAGCAAGATAGACTTACAGCAGTGAAAAACGAAAATGGCTGTAATTCACTACCAGAGCATGTCACCTGCACTAGTACATGCTCTACCTGTCACATACACTGCACCCTGCCCTGGGGGGGGTGCCTTGGGCCTTCCATAGTGGTGACCAATGTGCCCAGAAAGGGAAGGGTTAGGCCTGGTCAGTGGGGACACTGACCAGGAGGACAGACACAGACTGCACGCAGGCACTGCGGTGGCAGGCCTGAGACACCATTTTAGGGCTACTCATGTGGGTGGCACAATCAGTGATGCAGGCCCACTAGTAGCATTTGTATCACCAGCCATGGCACACTCAGTGCATTTTACTAGGGACTTCTTGGTAATACAAATATGCCAATCATGGATAACCAATCACAATTTACACAGAGAGCATATGCACTTTAGCACTGATCAGCAGTGGTGAAGTGCCCAGAGTCCTATAGCCAACAACCACGGGTCAGGGGAAATAAGGGAGGAAGAAGCAAAACGTTTGGGGATAACTCTGCAAAAAGGGCCATTTCCAACACATCCCTTTGCCTATGCAGACCCAGTGACCACGATGTTTGGTCAGCCGGTGAATGACATGTTTATGGAATCGCTGTCCCCAAGACCACATGACCCTGTCCTTAGCCAGCGAACACGAGAAGTGAGCAGTGATGCTGCCAGAGGGGCAAGGGGAGCCCAAAAGTATGAAGAGAACTTGGAAGACGATGTCATGATTTAGAGTCGCAATCCAGACGGCATGATCCTAATTCCATATGAGCGAGTAGAGTTGTTGAGTCTTCCTGCTCTTTTAGGGACTCACTTAAAATCACCGCCAATGCATGCATACAATTTTAGGTATAGAAAACTTGTTCTGCAAAACTTGCCATCATTGGTTATCCTTCAGGAGTTATTTCCTAGATGCCCCTCCTCCACCCAAATAAACACAGGTTAGTTCTTGTGGCTCGCTGAACGTATCATCCACACTCACATCCTCTATTCTGAGATAAAAGTGTGGGTAATTTTAATTTCTGAGCAAAAACAAATCTGCTCTGAACCAGGTTTCGAATGGGAAAATACAGAGATTTTTTTTAATTCCTTGTGTTTGGACCAGTTGGTGAACATCCATGCACTGAGTTGGCCACAGCTTGGACCTTTTTTTCAACTCCAATTTGTCACATTGTTATTCGTTTTAGAACTACATTAAATCGATCACTTTTTGTTTACCTTCCAAATAAAAGTGACTTGGATCACCCCGAGGGCATACAGACTGATGACTGAAAGACCATTTCTGCCGAATACTCCAATAATATATAGAACAATAGTCCATTAACACGAGAAATCAGCACTAACTATACTTATCCCAAGTGACTATTTGAGCCTTTCCAAAATATTGGTAGGGAACCACAAGATTGATTGCACCAGTGGAAACAAGAACTAATAAAACCAAATATCAGACAGCTCACCTGTTTTCCGAGACCCTCGAAGCAGAACAAGAAATACTCAGCAAATATGAGCAAATACTGGCGTCAATCTAATACGCTTCAGGATAAAGTGGCATACAGCCAGCAGATGCACAAAGAGAGGCCGCTATTCACAGAGGATTACCCTTGCATGAAATAGTAATAACACCATGTTTAAAAAACCTGAAACATTATTCAACCCTATTGCATCCAGAGATAACTTGAGGTCCTCCCAGGAGCTTGATGAGCCCCATATCCAGCTTCTTTGTGGATACATTTAGGAAAATCCTAGAGGAACTGAAATTGATGAAAGTGGTTGAATCAGAGCATCATTTTGAAATGATTCCATCAGACCAAAATGACAATCCAAATGACAGTGGAGATACTCTGACAAAATTCACTCCTATAGATGTGCCTCAAGCTTATTAATTATTGTTTCTGGATCACCACTGACATCTGCCTGACATTTGACCTCAATTTTGTACCAAAATATCCATTCTCCATCCTGTTCACGCCTCAAACTTTAGAGCCATATTACTACTACCTTTCACAGCAGAACTAGAAAAGGTGGCAACTACTGAAATACAAGTGTTTGTTGAGCCACACAATCTTTTGGCCCCATCACTGGCAGGTTTTACACCAGGTTGCTCTGCTGAGCCTGCCACCATCTCAGTTTTCAATGATGTTTGAAAACTGGTTTCACACTTCCACAGGATTCACCCTAAACATAAGTGCACTGTAATTTATCCCTGCATCAGAAGAACCCTAAAAAATAGGACTTTCCAAAGAGTAGAAGACAGTGTGCAGTGTTTTCCTATAGACAGTGTGGAGCCCTGCCTTAACCTAAGACCCTACCCAGATTTAGCCTGTTTTAATATGCCTTCCATCTATGTCTATCCATAGTTTTGGTGAAGATGAGTGCATACATCTCTTTCTCTCATGTACAGCCAATCAAAATGCCAGTCTAAGGCCAGACGATCAACAGTAGGAAATGGCGAACCAAGAATTATCTCTCAAAGTAAAATGCAGTACACATATCTGGCAGACAAAAGCATTCGCAATTTCAGTGCTGCTACGTCAGCAATTCCCAGTGCACATTACAAGCTCTGGTGAATGACAGTAGATGCTGGGAGTTTAATATTTATTTCTCTCTTTATAACTTTTTGGCCTAGAACACCATAACATTAGCACGAGTTCATTACTGCAAACGTCCCACTTGGATTACAGCTCAGTGGGTCATTTGTCCAAGTGTGCATCTAATGGCAGAACTAAGACTATGCATTTTGAAAGGCATACATGGGGAATTTCATAGTGCATTCAATTTCGAGTTCCATCATACCTATTGTTTTACCCCAACTGTCCAACTTCATGTATCATTTTACCATGCCCTATTTAGATCACATATGGGCACCTAACCCTTTATATATATCTTGGTTTAGTTCGCACTTCTTCACTTCTGTTGAGCATGAAACCACAGCAGGTGGCATTTATGTTCTGGACATGAGGTCAGAGGGAGGAGAAGTGCATAAGTGTTTATTACGTATGTAAAGTAACAACCTAGGCAATCAACAGTTTTAAATGTGTGCTTGACAAAGAATAGTAAACAGGTAACTACAGCTGGCTAAAAGACATAACATTTTATTTATTAATTAAAACAGAAAACATTTCATTCAATGTGACACAAAGTTAAAAATCATGCAGTATTGTATTGCAGGTGAAAACAATTTAAAAAAAATATACAATGAACAATAAATTCATGGACTAAATAAGACGAGTGGCGAAATTATTTGACTCTACGCGCGTTTCGGCGGCCAGCGCCTTCTTCCTGGAGTAGCCACGTGATATCTACAAATATAAAAACGTACTCAAACTCATATATTTATGTATACAAAAATTTTTTACAGTCTGACATTTATCAGTTTGTCTTTTAGCAGCCGTTTTTAAGATAATATTACAATTTAAAAAATACATCATTTTATTAAACATATAGATATATATTTCCTCAAACGTTGTCATTTCCTTACGGTTATTTTTCTCGATAAAGAGAATGAGTGATTAAAGATGTGATAGATGGGCAGCTAGATATAGTATAGATATCTATCACGTCAGTTAGAACAATTGAGAATGTCTAAGTTCATGTGCTTGATTTAAATGTATCGTCAGATATGTTGATTATACCTAAGAAATACATATATATATTTCTTCTTTCCCTCATTTGATATTTAATAAAGAATAATGTTGCTCTTTTTAATTACCTAAAGGTTAATGCATTTTGCAGTATTTATACTGCCCATTATCTTGATCGAAGGTACTTACTCCTAAATACAATTCCCTTTTCAAAAAAGCGATCAAATGCAGTTTAGTTGTCTGCTTCTTTTTGATAGTTATTAGCTGTCAGGATTCACCTAAATTTTCAGAGAAAAGGCGGAGGAGAAAGGTGCTATTTAATAATTTTTTCAATTAGTCCCGCTCTCTTTGATGATTTAAATATTTCATTCCTAGTATTTTTACCTAGATAGGGTTGACAGAGGATATTAAGCATCCGCCACCGGAGCCCTTAGTAAAATTTCGAGGTCTGCGGAGTTTCCAACTTGGCCTTTCACACAGTATCCTTGGATGCGAATTTTCCTAGAATATGTCTGAAGAGGAAAGATAAAAGGATATTCCTTTTCAGAAGGTGATAGTGGGCCGATTATTTCTGAGTACTAGGCATCTGGGCTTCTGTAGTTATACTTCGTTTCACTCTTACCTATTCGTTAAAGTACTGTTCTTAAAAACCCGAATTAGTCTTCATTGTTTAGCGTGGTGATCAATCAGCAGGATTTTATATTTTTGGTGATTTCCTCCTTGCCTAAGAAAGAGGGGGCAATGTGGCGGTTAATTATCTATTTTTTTGTCTCATAAGTCTAAGTTTCCCACTCTAATATTCAGCCATCTTACCTCTAGCGATGGATTCCTTTGTTTCTGAAGCTTCAATGAGTTAGTATAGAGGTGCTGGATTAGATGATGAAAGTTAAAAGATCTCCCTGTCTGGAAAACAAGTATAGAGATAATAGGGTAGGATAATATACTATCTAATGACGGGTCGATTTAGAAGAGACTTGTCTCGGACGTTTTACTCTATTCTGGAAACTTACCTGATGATAGTCAGCAGGGCTCGATACGTCCGGTGGCGAGATGGTTCGAAACGGCAGCTGCAAGCGCGGGAAAATAGTGAACCTGCGTTTGTTTTGGGTATTGGTATATATACCTGACTTGATTGGTTCTAACTATCAACACCTGATCTGTTTGTTGTTTCAGGGGTGGCGATATCTCCGCGGAGTTCGCGTAGTTTTAGCGGAGTTTTCTATTTGCCTCATTGATTGGTTGGATATGTCTCCATAGGTTTCTATGAGGTTGGGCGATTGGTTTTAGGAGCTACCAATAGTTTCTTTATATTTAGATGGATCGTCTTTTTACTATTATTAAATGTATTACTCTCTGTAGATTACGGGTATAAAACAAAAATATGTTTTTTTGTTTAAACGATTTATACGCCCTTTACCAGATATCATTCGCCGAATTTTTCAGAAATAGTAATAGTCGCCTTATTTCGAAAATTACATGATAGTATTTTTCAATCGCGTATTGTTATGGTTCTTTATAACTGAGGGCGTCTTAATATATTTTATAAGGGAACAATAATCTCATTACGTGTTTGACAATGGGATTGCTGGATTATGCATCCGCTTTCTTGAGTGGTTACTATCATATGTGCTGTTAAATATGTGATACGTGATTGGATAGAACCTTTACATTCAGTTTTATGTGAATCATAGTGTGAAGGTAATATTTCTAGTATATGAAGGTTATATATTTTCTTCAGCAGATGTTCCATGTTATAAAGGTTGGGCTGTGGGACAAGTTCTCAGATTGGAGGTATTTATTTATTTATTTATTAGAGCATATCAAAAAAACTCTCCAATGGTTGGTGATTCAACACTTGTCGGATGAAAAGGATATGATCCTGCCCATATGTATTTTCAAAGGTCTTTTAGATTATAGTCTCTCCAGACGGAATTACAAGGCTTTACACTTTTCTATAGGAGATTTGGGGATTATTAAAAAATTGACAAGTTTTATTTTAACTAATGTCATTGAGCTAGCAATTTATAGGAAGGCTATCTAGAAAGAATGTGGCGACCTATAGTTAGTGTTGTTTTTATTTTTATGGGGGGAATATGGTTTCATATTGGGATCCTAGCTACATGGGGGTTATTTAGCAGTTATTTTAGTGGTCGTTACAGTAGTTATTAAAAGTTCCTCAGTTTAGAGGATATTAAGTAAAGGGTTTTGTAAATAAAAGTTATTCGTACAGTATTCAACAAATAGCATGCTCCCACGGTATTTCATTGTTTAGACCTTGGCGAAAAGTGTTAAAAACAAAAATCCAGAAGACTTCTCTTTTCTTTCTGATAGTGGTGCCTCCCTTAGAGTCCGCAGTGTGGATTTTCTCTAAGATCCTCCATTTAAAGTCCTCTGCATTGTGTCCTTTCTCTATGAAATGTTTTACCATAGGGCAAACAGTTTTCTTCGTTCTAATAGCTGAGCGATGCTCATTTAGGCGTGTCTGTATGTTACGTGACGTTTCGCCTATGTATCCTTGCTTGCAAGGACACAGTATAAAGTAAATCACATTACTTGATTTACAATTATACATTTCTCTGGCTATAGTTTTGTGTCCATTGTGTTCAAATTCCTCTCCTCTTAGGATACTGTGGCATGAGTTGCAAGAGGAACAAGGAAATGTTCCTTTCAATGGGGTATTTGTTAAAATGGATCTCTGGTTCAAGGTCTCCTCATTTGTACTGTTGAAGCGGGAGTGCACAATATATTCTTTAATGTTTTTGTTTCTTTTGTGAGCAAAAAGAGGTTTAATTAATTTCTGGTCTGCCTGGCAATTGCTGTTTAAAATGTGCCAGTTTGAGTTAATTATTTGTTTTACTTTTTCGTTTAGGGTGGAATGCTTTGTTATGCATACTAACTGATCGTTAGATTTTGGGGGTTTTGTTCTCAGTAGACAATCTCGATCATAGTAGCGTGCTCGTTTATATGAGTCTCTTACTAAACGGTGGGGGTATCCTCGAGCAATGAATTTGGTTCTCATTATTGCGGCCTGTTTGTCAAAGTCATTCAAATTGGTACAATTTCGTCTGACTCTTAAAAACTGGGAAAAAGGAATACTATTTTTTTGAGTTCTAGGGTGGAAACTTTGATAATGCAGTAATGTATTCCTTGCAGTTGGTTTTGTGTGGAGATCTACTTTAAGGGTTCCTGCATCGTTTTTAATTTCTAAGTCCAAAAATTCCACCATCTCATTGCTAACATGAGAGGTGAATCGCAGATTGGGATTTGCACCATTTATCCATTGAAGGAATTCTGTCAAAGTCTCCCTCCCATCGGTCCAGACAAAGAAGATGTCATCGATGTATCTGGACCAATGGGAGATGGACTCAAAAAATGGGGCAATCTCATTGTAGATAAATTCTTTTTCGAAGGCTGCCATAAATATATTGGCTATTGACGGGGCCACAGAAGCCCCCATACTCACACCTTTGATTTGGCGGTATATATGGGTGCCAAATTCGAAAACATTTTCCGTTAGTACAATTTCTAGGCAGGCAAGTAAAAAATCTTTTGGACAGGGAATTTGATGTAGGTCAATGAACCAACTGGTGGTTTTCATTGCGTCACTTAATGGAATATTGCTATATAATGATTCAACGTCCATTGTGACTAACAATTCATTACTGGTATTAAACGGGATTCCTTCAATTTTTTGAATCATATTTCCTGTGTCTCGTATGTAGGAAGTTATTTTGGGAATGAAGGGACGCAGGTAATTGTCTACATATTTAGACAATGGTTCCGTTGGCGTTCCAATTGTCGATACTATGGGTCGGTAAGGGGGATTATTTGCATTTTTGTGGATCTTGGGGAGACCGTAGATGCAGGCAGTCTTCCACTGATGATGATTTAGGAAGTCAAATTCTTTTGTATCAATAAGTCCGTCCTCTAAGGCAGATTTGGTTAGGCAACCAATTTTTTTGGACAAAGGCATTATGGAGTAAGATCTCAAGGGGACATAAAAAGTTGGATCATCTAACATTATGAGCATATTCCTTTCATATTCTGAGGTATCGACAATCACTATACCTCCTCCTTTATCGCAACTTTTAAAGATGAGGTCTTTATTGTTTGAGAGGGATACTAAGGCTTGGTGTTCGTCCTTATCTAAGTTATAGATCGGCTTGGGGATGAATCTTAACGCTTGGTCCAGTTTTTTAAGGACAACTAATTCGAAGGTTGCCACCTCGGGTCCTAATTGTTCTAAGTTGGGGTAGAAGGTTGATGGAAGACATAGGGGTTTTACAAGTGGACTTTCTTCCTCTAAAGTCGTGTTTGATCCAAAGAACTTTTTTAGACGAATTTTGCGGAAGAATGAAATTACATCACAATATAGTTCGAAAAGATTAGCTGTGGAATGGGGGACGTAAGATAGTCCTTTAGACAACACGTTGGTGCTACTTTTATCTAATTCAAATTTGGATAAATTGAAAATTGGGATCACATGCCCTGTTTCCAATATTGTCGACTCCTGGTCTCGCGGATGAATTGTGGTTCTTCTTGTTGTTGGTGGTGTTGCGGTTGGTAGTGCCCTCTTGATTGGCCCTGAAAATGGACCCTTGGGCGTCCTCGCCCCCCCCCCCGCGATTCCCTAAAAAAGGCTGTCTGCGGGTTCCTCTGTTAGGGGTTGGGTTATAAACTAGATCTGGTTCATAATAGCCTTCGTTCATTTCATTTTCTGAGTCTGAGGTTTCTGAGAAGGTGTTTACGCGTTGTTTTTGTGGCTGTTGATCTCTAGTCTCAGTTGTATAGTGATTCTGCTGGTAAAAGTCTCCTCTCAGATATGGATAGGTATTTTCGATAGTTGCAAACCTTTTATCTTTCAGTAACTTATCGTTCTTTCTTTTTTCTAGGTAGTTAGTAAATGACTCTAGTTCCTTATTACATTCTGCAATTTTCCTCATTGCTTCGTCTATATCGCCCATTTTTTTAATTTTATTTTCTAGTTCTTCTACCTCTGATCGTACTTCTGCTGCTAGTTCTTTAGCGGTCTCTACAATGAGCATCATCAGGTCCCTTGAGCATCTGCTGGCAATTCTGCTCCACTTATCCAAAAATGCCTTGTAGTGGACAAAGAGACCTGGGATGTTTCTCACCCTTAGACCCATGGGAATAATACCTAGCCGTAAATATGCCAGCATGAATTCTCCATGCGCTTCAATTCTTTTTAATTTTTTCTTTAATTCTACTAGCTTTTTGGTGTCATCGTTATGCTGGCTGGGGTTCGTGGTGGAGTTGCCAAAGGGAGATGATGTTCCCACCAGAGTTTCAAACTCCTCATCTGTAAACCCAAAGGTTTTTTGAAGGGCCATATAGGTGGATGGGTATGAAATTTAAGACAGATGATGTCAATATAAGGGAATAGATGCGACTTCAGACTTAGACAGGTGATGTCAAAAATACAGGAGTGCAAGGAAATGACAAACGAGGATTTAATGTCTGGAATATCTGATAACCAATTGATAAAATATGTAACGCCCTACACAGTCAAGCTGTGGGATGAATTGTGTATATTTATCAAGGACCCCCTGAGAGTATGGATCATATGATTCCTAGGTCAGGGAAAACAATATGTATGTAAAGTAACAACCTAGGCAATCAACAGTTTTAAATGTGTGCTTGACAAAGAATAGTAAACAGGTAACTACAGCTGGCTAAAAGACATAACATTTTATTTATTAATTAAAACAGAAAACATTTCATTCAATGTGACACAAAGTTAAAAATCATGCAGTATTGTATTGCAGGTGAAAACAATTTTAAAAAAATATACAATGAACAATAAATTCATGGACTAAATAAGACGAGTGGCGAAATTATTTGACTCTACGCGCGTTTCGGCGGCCAGCGCCTTCTTCCTGGAGTAGCCACGTGATATCTACAAATATAAAAACGTACATCAAACTCATATATTTATGTATACAAAAAATTTTTACAGTCTGACATTTATCAGTTTGTCTTTTAGCAGCCGTTTTTAAGATAATATTACAATTTAAAAAATACATCATTTTATTAAACATATAGATATATATTTCCTCAAACGTTGTCATTTCCTTACGGTTATTTTTCTCGATAAAGAGAATGAGTGATTAAAGATGTGATAGATGGGCAGCTAGATATAGTATAGATATCTATCACGTCAGTTAGAACAATTGAGAATGTCTAAGTTCATGTGCTTGATTTAAATGTATCGTCAGATATGTTGATTATACCTAAGAAATACATATATATATTTCTTCTTTCCCTCATTTGATATTTAATAAAGAATAATGTTGCTCTTTTTGATTACCTAAAGGTTAATGCATTTTGCAGTATTTATACTGCCCATTATCTTGATCGAAGGTACTTACTCCTAAATACAATTCCCTTTTCAAAAAAGCGATCAAATGCAGTTTAGTTGTCTGCTTCTTTTTGATAGTTATTAGCTGTCAGGATTCACCTAAATTTTCAGAGAAAAAGCGGAGGAGAAAGGTGCTATTTAATAATTTTTTCAATTAGTCCCGCTCTCTTTGATGATTTAAATATTTCATTCCTAGTATTTTTACCTAGATAGGGTTGACAGAGGATATTAAGCATCCGCCACCGGAGCCCTTAGTAAAATTTCGAGGTCTGCGGAGTTTCCAACTTGGCCTTTCACACAGTATCCTTGGATGCGAATTTTCCTAGAATATGTCTGAAGAGGAAAGATAAAAGGATATTCCTTTTCAGAAGGTGATAGTGGGCCGATTATTTCTGAGTACTAGGCATCTGGGCTTCTGTAGTTATACTTCGTTTCACTCTTACCTATTCGTTAAAGTACTGTTCTTAAAAACCCGAATTAGTCTTCATTGTTTAGCGTGGTGATCAATCAGCAGGATTTTATATTTTTGGTGATTTCCTCCTTGCCTAAGAAAGAGGGGGCAATGTGGCGGTTAATTATCTATTTTTTTGTCTCATAAGTCTAAGTTTCCCACTCTAATATTCAGCCATCTTACCTCTAGCGATGGATTCCTTTGTTTCTGAAGCTTCAATGAGTTAGTATAGAGGTGCTGGATTAGATGATGAAAGTTAAAAGATCTCCCTGTCTGGAAAACAAGTATAGAGATAATAGGGTAGGATAATATACTATCTAATGACGGGTCGATTTAGAAGAGACTTGTCTCGGACGTTTTACTCTATTCTGGAAACTTACCTGATGATAGTCAGCAGGGCTCGATACGTCCGGTGGCGAGATGGTTCGAAACGGCAGCTGCAAGCGCGGGAAAATAGTGAACCTGCGTTTGTTTTGGGTATTGGTATATATACCTGACTTGATTGGTTCTAACTATCAACACCTGATCTGTTTGTTGTTTCAGGGGTGGCGATATCTCCGCGGAGTTCGCGTAGTTTTAGCGGAGTTTTCTATTTGCCTCATTGATTGGTTGGATATGTCTCCATAGGTTTCTATGAGGTTGGGCGATTGGTTTTAGGAGCTACCAATAGTTTCTTTATATTTAGATGGATCGTCTTTTTACTATTATTAAATGTATTACTCTCTGTAGATTACGGGTATAAAACAAAAATATGTTTTTTTGTTTAAACGATTTATACGCCCTTTACCAGATATCATTCGCCGAATTTTTCAGAAATAGTAATAGTCGCCTTATTTCGAAAATTACATGATAGTATTTTTCAATCGCGTATTGTTATGGTTCTTTATAACTGAGGGCGTCTTAATATATTTTATAAGGGAACAATAATCTCATTACGTGTTTGACAATGGGATTGCTGGATTATGCATCCGCTTTCTTGAGTGGTTACTATCATATGTGCTGTTAAATATGTGATACGTGATTGGATAGAACCTTTACATTCAGTTTTATGTGAATCATAGTGTGAAGGTAATATTTCTAGTATATGAAGGTTATATATTTTCTTCAGCAGATGTTCCATGTTATAAAGGTTGGGCTGTGGGACAAGTTCTCAGATTGGAGGTATTTATTTATTTATTTATTAGAGCATATCAAAAAAACTCTCCAATGGTTGGTGATTCAACACTTGTCGGATGAAAAGGATATGATCCTGCCCATATGTATTTTCAAAGGTCTTTTAGATTATAGTCTCTCCAGACGGAATTACAAGGCTTTACACTTTTCTATAGGAGATTTGGGGATTATTAAAAAATTGACAAGTTTTATTTTAACTAATGTCATTGAGCTAGCAATTTATAGGAAGGCTATCTAAGAAGAATGTGGCGACCTATAGTTAGTGTTGTTTTTATTTTTATGGGGGGAATATGGTTTCATATTGGGATCCTAGCTACATGGGGGTTATTTAGCAGTTATTTTAGTGGTCGTTACAGTAGTTATTAAAAGTTCCTCAGTTTAGAGGATATTAAGTAAAGGGTTTTGTAAATAAAAGTTATTCGTACAGTATTCAACAAATAGCATGCTCCCACGGTATTTCATTGTTTAGACCTTGGCGAAAAGTGTTAAAAACAAAAATCCAGAAGACTTCTCTTTTCTTTCTGATAGTGGTGCCTCCCTTAGAGTCCGCAGTGTGGATTTTCTCTAAGATCCTCCATTTAAAGTCCTCTGCATTGTGTCCTTTCTCTATGAAATGTTTTACCATAGGGCAAACAGTTTTCTTCGTTCTAATAGCTGAGCGATGCTCATTTAGGCGTGTCTGTATGTTACGTGACGTTTCGCCTATGTATCCTTGCTTGCAAGGACACAGTATAAAGTAAATCACATTACTTGATTTACAATTATACATTTCTCTGGCTATAGTTTTGTGTCCATTGTGTTCAAATTCCTCTCCTCTTAGGATACTGTGGCATGAGTTGCAAGAGGAACAAGGAAATGTTCCTTTCAATGGGGTATTTGTTAAAATGGATCTCTGGTTCAAGGTCTCCTCATTTGTACTGTTGAAGCGGGAGTGCACAATATATTCTTTAATGTTTTTGTTTCTTTTGTGAGCAAAAAGAGGTTTAATTAATTTCTGGTCTGCCTGGCAATTGCTGTTTAAAATGTGCCAGTTTGAGTTAATTATTTGTTTTACTTTTTCGTTTAGGGTGGAATGCTTTGTTATGCATACTAACTGATCGTTAGATTTTGGGGGTTTTGTTCTCAGTAGACAATCTCGATCATAGTAGCGTGCTCGTTTATATGAGTCTCTTACTAAACGGTGGGGGTATCCTCGAGCAATGAATTTGGTTCTCATTATTGCGGCCTGTTTGTCAAAGTCATTCAAATTGGTACAATTTCGTCTGACTCTTAAAAACTGGGAAAAAGGAATACTATTTTTTTGAGTTCTAGGGTGGAAACTTTGATAATGCAGTAATGTATTCCTTGCAGTTGGTTTTGTGTGGAGATCTACTTTAAGGGTTCCTGCATCGTTTTTAATTTCTAAGTCCAAAAATTCCACCATCTCATTGCTAACATGAGAGGTGAATCGCAGATTGGGATTTGCACCATTTATCCATTGAAGGAATTCTGTCAAAGTCTCCCTCCCATCGGTCCAGACAAAGAAGATGTCATCGATGTATCTGGACCAATGGGAGATGGACTCAAAAAATGGGGCAATCTCATTGTAGATAAATTCTTTTTCGAAGGCTGCCATAAATATATTGGCTATTGACGGGGCCACAGAAGCCCCCATACTCACACCTTTGATTTGGCGGTATATATGGGTGCCAAATTCGAAAACATTTTCCGTTAGTACAATTTCTAGGCAGGCAAGTAAAAAATCTTTTGGACAGGGAATTTGATGTAGGTCAATGAACCAACTGGTGGTTTTCATTGCGTCACTTAATGGAATATTGCTATATAATGATTCAACGTCCATTGTGACTAACAATTCATTACTGGTATTAAACGGGATTCCTTCAATTTTTTGAATCATATTTCCTGTGTCTCGTATGTAGGAAGTTATTTTGGGAATGAAGGGACGCAGGTAATTGTCTACATATTTAGACAATGGTTCCGTTGGCGTTCCAATTGTCGATACTATGGGTCGGTAAGGGGGATTATTTGCATTTTTGTGGATCTTGGGGAGACCGTAGATGCAGGCAGTCTTCCACTGATGATGATTTAGGAAGTCAAATTCTTTTGTATCAATAAGTCCGTCCTCTAAGGCAGATTTGGTTAGGCAACCAATTTTTTTGGACAAAGGCATTATGGAGTAAGATCTCAAGGGGACATAAAAAGTTGGATCATCTAACATTATGAGCATATTCCTTTCATATTCTGAGGTAGAATTTGACTTCCTAAATCATCATCAGTGGAAGACTGCCTGCATCTACGGTCTCCCCAAGATCCACAAAAATGCAAATAATCCCCCTTACCGACCCATAGTATCGACAATTGGAACGCCAACGGAACCATTGTCTAAATATGTAGACAATTACCTGCGTCCCTTCATTCCCAAAATAACTTCCTACATACGAGACACAGGAAATATGATTCAAAAAATTGAAGGAATCCCGTTTAATACCAGTAATGAATTGTTAGTCACAATGGACGTTGAATCATTATATAGCAATATTCCATTAAGTGACGCAATGAAAACCACCAGTTGGTTCATTGACCTACATCAAATTCCCTGTCCAAAAGATTTTTTACTTGCCTGCCTAGAAATTGTACTAACGGAAAATGTTTTCGAATTTGGCACCCATATATACCGCCAAATCAAAGGTGTGAGTATGGGGGCTTCTGTGGCCCCGTCAATAGCCAATATATTTATGGCAGCCTTCGAAAAAGAATTTATCTACAATGAGATTGCCCCATTTTTTGAGTCCATCTCCCATTGGTCCAGATACATCGATGACATCTTCTTTGTCTGGACCGATGGGAGGGAGACTTTGACAGAATTCCTTCAATGGATAAATGGTGCAAATCCCAATCTGCGATTCACCTCTCATGTTAGCAATGAGATGGTGGAATTTTTGGACTTAGAAATTAAAAACGATGCAGGAACCCTTAAAGTAGATCTCCACACAAAACCAACTGCAAGGAATACATTACTGCATTATCAAAGTTTCCACCCTAGAACTCAAAAAAATAGTATTCCTTTTTCCCAGTTTTTAAGAGTCAGACGAAATTGTACCAATTTGAATGACTTTGACAAACAGGCCGCAATAATGAGAACCAAATTCATTGCTCGAGGATACCCCCACCGTTTAGTAAGAGACTCATATAAACGAGCACGCTACTATGATCGAGATTGTCTACTGAGAACAAAACCCCCAAAATCTAACGATCAGTTAGTATGCATAACAAAGCATTCCACCCTAAACGAAAAAGTAAAACAAATAATTAACTCAAACTGGCACATTTTAAACAGCAATTGCCAGGCAGACCAGAAATTAATTAAACCTCTTTTTGCTCACAAAAGAAACAAAAACATTAAAGAATATATTGTGCACTCCCGCTTCAACAGTACAAATGAGGAGACCTTGAACCAGAGATCCATTTTAACAAATACCCCATTGAAAGGAACATTTCCTTGTTCCTCTTGCAACTCATGCCACAGTATCCTAAGAGGAGAGGAATTTGAACACAATGGACACAAAACTATAGCCAGAGAAATGTATAATTGTAAATCAAGTAATGTGATTTACTTTATACTGTGTCCTTGCAAGCAAGGATACATAGGCGAAACGTCACGTAACATACAGACACGCCTAAATGAGCATCGCTCAGCTATTAGAACGAAGAAAACTGTTTGCCCTATGGTAAAACATTTCATAGAGAAAGGACACAATGCAGAGGACTTTAAATGGAGGATCTTAGAGAAAATCCACACTGCGGACTCTAAGGGAGGCACCACTATCAGAAAGAAAAGAGAAGTCTTCTGGATTTTTGTTTTTAACACTTTTCGCCAAGGTCTAAACAATGAAATACCGTG